>NC_142083.1:101559041-102809041 GCF_054644295.1 Miniopterus natalensis
CCCCCTCGTGCTCCGCGCGGCTGAGGCTGTCTGACAGACAGCACACGAGGGAAGCGCTCTCCTGTTGGGACTCCTCCTCGCAGATGTTGTCTTCCTCCGTTGCCCCAGAATGACAGTAGAAGAAACAGAAAACTTATCTTCAGACGACAGCCCTTTGCTCTGCCTGCCTGGGGGATGTGGCGTGAGAATGGGGCTGTCAGGCTGTTAAAAATCCGTAGCATTCCCTGCTTCAGTGAGGTGGTCAGAGCAGGGAGCCCACTGAAGTGATGAGAAAACATGTTCTGCTTCTCTCGAGAGGGAGGCGAGCCGCCTGCTCGGAGCTGGGGAGGCTTTCATCCCAGCCTCTGAAATTAAACCCATCACTTACCGAGCAGATGGCGGGGCTCCTGGCCCTGGCTGCTGGGGCTGCGCAGAGCCGCTGACCGACAGCTCTGATTGAATGTCCAAATTAAGCTGCCAAGTAGCGATTCTGCAGCTCCAGGGGCCCTGTGTTAGTATTTATGTCTCATCTTTAAAAATAATCACATTGAGAGGCAGCACCCAAAGCCGTGTCACAACCACTGCAGCCGAGGGTGTGAGGGTTTCAGCTCCACCCGCCTGGCGCCTCTGCTGCATTTGCTCAGCGCGCGGTGTGGGCGGGGGACACAAGCATCGCCGTGGTCCCCGTCCCGAGGACGTGGGCGAAGCAGCCATACGTCTCGCCTTTCTCGTTTCTCTCCACCTGAGGCATGAGGTGCTCTCCAAACAAGAATGAAGCCCGTGCGTTGGGCGCCTTGCTCATGAACCGCCTGTCCCAGGCGGAAGGGGAGGCCCAGGACGGCCGGGGAGCAGGCGTGCACGCGCAGGTTTCTGTTTGTGTCCCAAGTGGGTCTGAGGAGCGCCTCCCCTCCTGCACCAGGCCCTGCACACTCTGCCCGGTGCCCCCGGGAACCCAGCCGCTGCGCAGTACCAGGTGCTGAGAGGCCCGGCTTGTGAGATGTCAAAGGGAGACGAACCCAGGTCCTCCCAGTGGGGCCGAGCAATCTGCACCTCCAGGGTTACGGCTGCATAGCGTCGCAGTAAGCGTTTGCAGGCCCGAGTGACCAGGGAAACAGGAGAGAGTAGTGACACCGATCGGGGTTTGGTGGACTGTGGAACACCCAGCTGTCCCGGGTACAGAGCACAGCAGTTGCCTGGTGTTTGCAGTGACACACAGGCTCAGGACTCAGGAGTCAGGAGGCTGAATCTTGGGGACACGCATGTTGTGTCCAGTTCCAGCTTGTGTGGATTGACGTGCACAGCACCGGCCTCCCAAGAGCCAATGCATCCGATGGCCCTTTCTCTCCGATGTAAAGGAACATTTATTTTTCTAATTAAAAAAGTAATTCATGCTCAACTGAGACTGTATATTTAACTCCTCTTTCTTCCAGATTTCCAGAGTATGACTAGGGGTTTGAAAGGGAAACGTTTATCAGGGCTGCAGACTGGGGAGGGAAGGTCAGTCACCTGCCAGGCCCGTTAAGGACTCTCTCTAGGCTGCAGGCCCCACAGCCCCAGCTCATGCTATCTCCTCTTTCCAACGCTGAGCCTCCTCACACTCTTCTTTTCTGTAATTGCCTCGGCTGGTCCTTCCTGGTGATGCTGTGTTGTAGCCGTGATGGTGGCTGTCTTAATACAACGGGGACCTTAATAGAACTAGAAAGGCCTCTAGTTTCACCAGTGAGCATGAGGAATGCCTTTGATAAATTTATTACAGCAAAAAAGCATCCATCTATTCCTGTTTTTCTAAGAGTTAAAAGAAAGAATGATTATTGGATCTTGTCACTTGCCTTTATTGGTCATTTTTAAAAAGATAATTCTCCTTTGACCTAGTTTTATAGTGAGTAATAGTAATATATTTTTGAAAACTAAGTACCAGCCGTCTGGTGGGGAGCAGTATGTAACGTTCTAAGGCTTAGTGAAGAGTATCTGGGTAGAAGTTAAAATCGGGAGCAGAGCCCTTTGGAAAATGTGAAAATTAAAAACAATCTTCTAAATAATCCATGGTCCAAAGAGGAAGTCTCGAGGAAAATTAGAAAATATTTTGAACCAATGAAAGAAAATGGAATTAGATCACATCCAAATTTGTGGAATCCAGATAAAGAAGTGCTTGAAATAAACTTATATTGTGGAATTCTATTAAACATTTAAAGAACAAATAACACTGATGCTTCAAAAGCAGAAGAGGAAGGAACACTTTCTAACCTGTTGATGAGGCTGGCATTACCCTCATGCCAAAACCAGTAGAAGACAAAGGCAATAGATGGGAACTATAGATAAATGTCCCTGTGAAAGTAAATGGAAAAATCTCCGACAGTATACTAACAAATCAAATCCAGAAATATGCAGAAAGAACAATATTCTATAACCAAATGAGCTTTCTCTTGGGAATGCAAAGCTGGTTCAATTATAAAAAAAACTTATTGGTGTAATCAAAATATTAATAATTTAAAGACAGAAAAACCACAGGAACATATAAATTGATGCAGAAAAGATATTTGACAAGATTTAATATCTATTTTGATGAACTTTCTCAGCATGTTAGAAATAGAAGGGAACTTCCTTAACCTGGTAAAGGACATCTACAAAACCCCTCCAAACTGATAAAACTACAACATACTTAGCAGTGAAAGCCTGCACGCTTTCTTCCTAAGCTACAGAACAGGACAAGGGTGCCCACCCTCACCACTCAATTCAGCATCATACCAGAATACCTCGCCAGTGCAATGAGACAAGAAAAAGAAATAAAAGATTGGAAATATAAATTGGATAGGAAAATAAAACTCTCCTTATACACAGGAAACATGATTGTCTATATATAAAATTCACAAGAATCTACCAAAAAAAAAATCCCCTCCTAGAACTAATAAGTAACTTTAGATAGATTGCAGGATATAAGGCCAATACACAAAAATACAATTTTATTTAGCTGTGTTAACAGTTAGAAACCAAAATTTTTTAATTTGACTCCAAAACTTTGAAATATTTACATTGACTCCAAAAATTTGAAATATTTAGGTATAAATCTAACAAGATATGTCTGGGATTTTTATGCTGACAATTACAAAATACTGAAAGATATAAAAGACTACCGAAGGAATGGAAAAACATACCATTTTCATGGACTGAAGAGAGCATAGTAAAGATGCTAATTCTTACAGATTGATCCATAGACTTAGTGAAATTCCAGTCAGAATCTCAGCAGAATTCTTGGTGAATATGAATCTAAAATTTGTATAGAAAGACAAAGAAACTGGAATGGCCAAAACGTTCTTTAAGATGAATAAATTTGGAGGCATCGCAGTACTCAGGCGTAAGACTTACCATATAAAGCTTCAGTAATGAAGCAATGTGGTTTGGCAAAGGGAGAGATACAAAAAATGAATGAAACAGAATAGAGAGTCTGGATATATATTCACAGAAATATGGCTGATTAATTTTTAAAAGGTGTTAAAAAATGAAATTAATAAAAGACAGTCTTTCAACAAGTGATGTGGGAGCGATTGGACATCCAACAAAAAGCTGCACCTCCACCTTGTTCCTTGTGCAAACGTTAACTAAAATGTAAACGCAGCCTTAGGAAACATAGGAGAGCGTTTTTGTGACCTGGAATCAGGCGAAGAACTCTTAGATCTGACACTGAAAACATGACCCATAAAAGGAAGAAAACAATACACTGGACGTCATTAAAATAAAACTGAAAACTTCTGCTCTGCAAAAGACACTGTTATAAAGTGAAGCTACGAACTGCAGGAGACTGTTTGGAAATCACACATCTGACAAAGGGCTCACATCCGGGCTGAAGAACTCCGGCTCGTTAGTATGAAAACAACGCCACCAAAAGCACGGGCCAAGTGCTTGAAAAACACATCCCCAAGGGCAATCCGAGGATGGCAGACACATCCATGGAGATACTCGATATCACTGAGATCAGGGAAATGCAGATCGAAGCCACAGCGAGATGCCTCTACCCGCCCGCCGGAGTGGCCGAAGCGACGGTGCTGACGGACACCGTTACGCGGCGGGCTGGCCGGCGTGCAGAGCAGGGCCCTCTCGGTCAGCGCTGGGGGTGCTGCAGAAGGGTGCGGCCACTCTAGAAACAAGGTTGGTGGTTTCCCATAAAGTTAAACATACATTTAGCATATAACTCAGTGATCCCTTGCCTAGGAGCTTACTCTAGAGAAATGAATTTTACAGCAGCTCTATTCGTAATCACCAAAAACTGGAAGCCACTCAGATGCCCTTCAGCAGGTGAATGGATAGACAAACTGGTGCATCCCCACAGTGGAAGGAATACTACTCATCCACGAAAAGGGGCAAACTGTTCCTGCACAAACTTGGATGGCTCTGAGGCATTATCCTGAGTGAGAGAAGCCAGTCTCGAAAGATTTCATACCGTGCGAGTCCATTTAGAGAGCGTTGTTGGAATGATAAAACTATAGTGATGGGAAGTGGACCAGTGGTTGCCAGGGGCCGGGGGTGGGTGGAGTTGGCGATAGAGAGGCAGCTCCAGTGATCTTTTGGGAGCGATAGACTGTTCTGTATCTGGCAGGGTGGTGGTCACAGGAATCTATACATGGGCTAAAATACAAAGGACAATACACTGAAATAAAAAGTTGATTTTACTGTATGCTAATTTAAAAATTAAATGCCACAGGAAGAAAATCAACAGATAAAAGGAAGAAGAAAAGAGGGAGGGAGGGAGGGAGGGAGGGAGGGAGGGAGGGAGGGAGGGAGGGAGGGAGGGGAAGAGACGGAGACAGAGAGAGACAGAGAGATTGAGAGAGACGGGGCCCAGGAGGACAAGGTAGTGGGCTAAGACGGAAAGGGAGCTGGACAGTTGGAAGACATAAGCAGGAAGGATGTGTTATGACATTAAGAAGTAATTTAGAACAATAAAATAAAATGTACAGAGACAGTCCATAGAGGAGTGCCTGCTGCAGAAAATGTGACCAGTAACATGGAAACAAGCCCAGGGAGTGATGGCAGGGGGAGGGAATAAAAAAATGGATGCAGCCCGGCCAGGTGTGGCTCAGCGGTTGAGCATCGACCTGGGATCCAGGCTTTCGGGGTTCGATTCCTGGTCAGGGCACGTGCCCGGGCTGCGGGCTCGATCCCCAGTCGGGGGTGTGCAGGAGGCAGCCGATCAATGACTCTCTCATCATTGATGTTTCTCTCTCTCTCTCTCCCTCTCCCTTCTTCTCTCTGAAATCAATAAGGATATATTTAAAAAAAAAAAAAAAAAAAAAAAAAAGGATGCAATCATGAGAAAACTGACGGGTGCAGAGGACAAACAGCAGTGTCCACAGGTACACAGGTGCCAGGCGTCCCTGGAGAGAAGCCAGGGCAAAAGGAAAAGCAGCCGTGTGCACAGGAGAGTTCAAGACAAGAAACAAACTGTACAAAAAGAATCTTTTCATTGTGAAAGTAAAATCTAAGGCTAAAATGTCATCATGAACCCCAGACAACACGGGGTGAAAATACACAAAGCAAAAACTGCTAGAAATGAAAGGAGAAATTTCTGAAACTACCCTATGGGAAGGTTTCAAAGTTCACTTTGTCGGTCTTTGACAGATGAGATTGGTAAAAATATAGATAAGTTAAATAATATAATTAAAATGAACGTCAACTATCTCTCTCTTGAAGGCTGAACCTTTCAATAAAAGAATCACGCTTTCTGGAATCCACAGAACCGGTGATACGTTAGCTTGGGGGGGGAAACCTCATTAAATTCTCCCCCAAATGCCCCAAAGTTGCTCAGCCCACATTTTCTGATGAAAACATCATTGAAGTAGAAATTCATGACACCAGCAGGTAACATGGACGAGATGGAGTCAGGCGAGAGCTTAAAAATGATGAGCTCTCGAAATTGCTTCTTAGGGCATGGGAGGGGTCCTAGGGACACCCAGTGGGGTTGCAGGCGGGGAGGAGGCCACGCTGTGGATGGAGGGCAGCCGTGAGAGGGGGCATCAGGCTGCTGTGTGTGCCTTTCCTCCAGGGCACTAAGTCGTACCTCACTGAGGATCAGAGGGTGCAGAGAGGGTGCTGTTGACAAGACAAGAGGGTACAGGCGTTTAAGCCTCTGGCCGAAGAAGTCGGAGGGCAGGGTGGGAAAGAAGCGATACCACAGCAGGGCACCGATGCACCAGAGGAAGGGGAAGAGCGAGGGGTCAGGGAGTTTGATGAGGTAAAGAAAAAAAGTGGTGTAAAGGGAGCAGGGAGATGAAAGGATAAAGGTTATTGGGCTGTTCAGGTGCTGGCGAGGGTGTGGAGAAAAGGGAAGCCTCGTGCCCCGTCGGGGGATTGCAGAGTGGTGCCGCCACCGTGGAAAGCAGTGTGGAGGTTCCTCGCTAAATTAAAAGTGGAGCTGCATATGACCCAGAAATTTCACTTCTGGGTGTTTATCCAAAGAAATCCAAAACACTAATTCAGAAAGATAGATGCACCCCTGTGTTCACTGCAGCATTATTTACAATAACCAAGATATGGAAGTCACCTAAGTGTCATCGATAGATGAGTGGATAAAGCTGTGGCACACGATGGACCACGACTCAACCACGAAATAGAATGAAATCTTGCCATTTGTGAGCAGAGGGATGGACCTGGAGGCTATCGTGCTAAGTGAAATAAGTAAGACACAGACAAATGCTGTATGATTTCACTTGGATGTTGAATCTAAAAAACAAAATAAAGGAATAAACAAAATAGAAACAAACTAATAGATACAGAGAACAAACTGATGTTTGCCGGATTGGAGGGAGGGGGTTGGATAAAAAATGTGAAGGGATTAAGAAGTACAAAGTGGCAGTTATAAAGCAGTAAAGTACAGCCTAGGGAATATAGTCAATGTTGTAGTAAGTATGTACTCGGCCAGGTGGCCGCTTGAAACATCAGGGTAATGCTTCATAAATGATGTGATTGTCTAACCACTATGCTGTACACCTGAAACTAATCTACAGTAACGTCGAACGTCAACTGTAATTGAAAAATAAAGGATTGTTGGGTTGTTCAGAGGAAGTGCAGCTGCAGGTGAGACCCCAGGCGCCCGAACAAGGAGGGGTGGATTCACGTTTGGCTTCGGGTCGTCTGCCGTTCTCCTACCACCTCCAAATTCACTGGGGTGGAAGTCACACTGCAGGGGCACTTTCAGCCCTGAAATTTATCCTGCTAGTTATGTAATTTGACCCAAAGTTTCGAAGGAGAAGGGAAATCAGCATCGGCTAAGCCTCAGCCCTGTGCATTACATTCTGCGTTACCCCGACTGCCCCGTAACTGGGGTAACCGTGTGCTTTATTGTCCCCCTGGGGCTCGCGAGAGTAAGAGGCCAGCAGATTCAGACTGAGGCTGTTGTCCTGTACAGACTGGCTCTGTGGTCAGCCAGCGGCCCTTTGAGTTGTGTGTGGCTTTATCGGCATTTTGGAGTCGGGGCCGCCCAGGCTCAGAGATGTCTTTTGACTAAGATTCCCCCAGTTAGTGAGAGCCGTGCAGACGCAGGGTGCAAACCCCGGTCTCTCTGACTCAAATCCGACCGCTGCCAGTCCAGTCCCGGTTCCTCGGTGCCAGCTCTTCAGCGTCAGGTCGCTTGCCGTGGCTCAGCAGGCCGGCGGGGCTGGCTCCGTGACGTCCCAGCTGGAAGTCGGCCTCCATGCGGACAGTTCTTTGTGTGGCAGCCCTGCTGCTGCGGCAGGATGGAGCCAGCTGCTCCAGGGGCCTTTGGCCACAGCGTGCTCGGATGACTTCCATGCTGCGTGTGGGCTGCCTGAGACCCCGGGTTTGTTTGCTTTGTCATCAGAGATGAGCTGAGGTCCTGGGGCCGATAAAGGGCGCTGGGAAGGAGATTGTGATGGGTCCAGTGCTCACAAAAGCCGCTGCATCAGAGAACCTTGGGGTTGGAAGAAGTAATGAGTAAGCAGGAGTGAAGGGGACCCGGCTGTAGACTGGAGGGCCAAAGAAGCTTGCGACTTACAAAGGTGTGGCAGGCAGTGGGGAGGGATCTGGGGTGAACCAGAGGCCGGGGTGACGTGTCAGCCACCAGGAGGTCACTGGAATAGGAGAGGGGCAGGGCAGGATAGCAGAAGGAGATGAAATTTTTCACCTGTCCAGACTTCCTCCAACCCGGCTTTGATCCTGGGTCCGTGCTGAGGGTGTGCAGCTGATCACAGTGAGGTCTTCCTGGGTCTGTGGGGGGCTCGCCCAGGGCTCAGTGATGCAGACCATGAGCTTTTAAGCATCACTCTGCAGGCCAATTGCTCTATAGTCTTTGGGAGATAGGCTAGGGTCCCTGAAGGCCAGGGCAGTGGATTCTTGGAGGCCACAGGTGCACACTGAATTTTTAAGAAAATTAATACACGAGCGCAGCCAGGTGTGGCTCAGCGGTTGAGCATCGACCTAGGATCCAGGAGATCGTCGTTCGATTCCTGGTCAGGGCACATGCCCGGGCTGCGGGCTCGATCCCCAGTCGGGGTCTGCAGGAGGCAGCCGATCAGTGACTCTCTCATCGCTGATGTTTCTATCTCTCCCTCTCCCTTCCTCTCTCTGAAATCAATAAAGATATGTTTTTAAAAAAACACTAATACACGATTAATAAAAGGATGCATTCTCTTAAGTAAATTCAGAATGTGAGAGATAAGGCTACAGCCTCTTTTGCCCACAACCTCCAAACCAGGTTCCTGTACCTCTCCCTCAAACATAACCATCACTTCAAATCACATGTGGGCATGTCCTTCCACCTTCTTCTCCGTACACTTACATCCACGTAGGCCCTCGTAGAGAAGTTTGTTATTGTTCACTTTTCCTTGAAGATTTGAAGTAGCTTATTTTAAAAAACTGTTTATTTGGACATAATCTCAAAATTAGAAAAATGCAGCAGTAGTACAGGCACACCCATGTATCCTTACCTAATTTGCCCCGTTTGGTTTATCATTCTCTCCAGTAAACATTTTTATAAACGTGTACACATTTTTTCTGAGCCATCTGAGTTGGAATAATGGTTCCCATTTATCCCTAAACGCTCCAGTGTCTGTCCCAAGAACAGGACCTCCTCTCACATACGCACAGGACAAGTCCGCGAGTCAGGAAACGGAGTGTCGACCGTGTGAGCGTCTGGCCCGGATCGGGCTCATCAGTGGAACCACTGAGGCCTCAGGCCTTTTTCTTGAACAAAGAGGCATTGCACTGGAATCACCTGTCCGCATCCCGCCCCTTCTCCCCGCGCCAGTGCACGCAGATAGCCCAGTTAACGCGAGCACCGTATTTGACGGTGGGCGTGTGCTGTAGGTTACGCCCGGCCCCTGTTGACGGGCACCGGGGTCTGTCTCACTTCTTAGCATCGCTAACACCCTCACACAGAACTGAGTGTTAGTGGGTGTTGCTTGGAATAACTGTTCTGGGGACACACAGGGCAAATAGACTCCTGATACACCTTCAAAAGGACAAACAGAAGCTCTTGGGTCACACAGGTGAGACAAGGGCACTGAAGCAGCACAGGTATTCAGACGTCCCCGATGGACAGCTGAATTTTGGGAGAATGGGGAGACTAGGACATTCCTTGGGGAAGGACAACTCTCAGGAAAATGGTGGCCCCCGAGCCATGTTTCCATGGAGTCAGCACCGCCTTGGGCAGCTGTGACCAGGACGCTGAGGCCGGGCCTGCTCTGAAGACCTTTCGCTGGACTCAGCCGGGCCTGACCTCCCACCCAGCGTCAGGCCGCAGCGGGCAGTGCCCTCGGGACCAGGGCACTCGAGTCTTGCACGTTTAGCAGACTTCCGAGGGGGCGGGGGCGGGGGCAGGGCCGCTACTTCTGCTCTGTGTGAAGCACTTTGTACCATCTGGCTGGCTGGGTTTCACCCAAGATAGTAAAGAAACATTTATCGGGAAGAATCAGTCGGGCTGCCCGCGTGTGGCCTGGAGGGAGGCTTCCTTGAAACGTTGGCGGCGCTCTCGCCGCTGGGAAACGCGACTGGACTTCGAAGAGCGAGCGTTGGGAGGGTCAGGCCCTGGGTCTGCTGCGAGCGGTTCGTGGAGCAGCACTGACAGCAGCCGCGGCTCTTGGAGATGTGAGCGCCCAGACCCGCACAGTTCCGCCCCATCCCTTTCACAGAAACCGTGGGCCCTGGCAGAGGGCAGACCCAGAAAGCACAGGCGCGGGAGGGGCAGAGCCCTGCCTGCCCTGCCGGGGGTGTTTGTCCAGGGGAAGCAGCTGCCGGGAGAGGCCGCGGTAAAGCACCAGCCGTGAGACCGCCCAGGCCTGCAGCGCAGAGCCGGGGGAGCTGGACGCCCCGTGACTGTCCCCGTGTCAGCCCCGCTCGCGGCGGGGGCGCAGCGAGCCATCCCCACTGGCCCCTCGGCGCGTCCCCGGCCGCCTTGTACGTGGCTGCCCGTGTGACAGACGTGTCCTCCCGCAACGCCAGCCCGGAAGCTGGCGCGGGCAGTGCCCTCGGAAGGCTCAGGCAGCGAGCGCGTTTTCTGCGGCAGCGATTTTCAACCTCTTCATCTCACGGCACAGAAACTACTTACTGAAATTCTGCGGCCCACCAGAAAATACATTAAATATTTTTTGCTGACCTGACAAAAATAAATAGGTATGATTTTGATTTTGATTCGCACCGGATGGCTATTGTTGTGTAGGCTGCTGTCATGTTTTGATTTGACAACCTAAGGGAAAAGAGGCCAGTGCCCCTGACCGAATAGTCGGGTATTGCAGGTTTTAAAGATTCTGCCGCAGCCCTGGTTGAAAATCACTGCTCCCTGGGGAAGATGTATGGATAGCCTAAGAAATTACATCATGTCTAAAACTCTACTTACGTGTGCTCTGTGCATGAGCACCACCTGGGAACTTGTTAGAAAAGCAGGTGAACAGGTCACTGGACTTGTTGAATCGGAATCTGTCTAAGGCGGGACCTGGGACTAACCTGGCCCCCTGTGAGTGACCCCGGAGTGAGTCTGAGGCGGGTCCTGGGACTAACCTGGCCGCCCTGTGAGTGACCCATGAGTGAGTCTGAGGCGGGTCCTGGGACTAACCTGGCCGCCCTGTGAGTGACCCATGAGTGAGTCTGAGGCGGGTCCTGGGACTAACCTGGCCCCCTGTGAGTGACCCCGGAGTGAGTCTGAGGCGGGTCCTGGGACTAACCTGGCCGCCCT
The DNA here is from genome assembly GCF_054644295.1 of Miniopterus natalensis. Classification (NCBI taxonomy): domain Eukaryota; kingdom Metazoa; phylum Chordata; class Mammalia; order Chiroptera; family Miniopteridae; genus Miniopterus; species Miniopterus natalensis. The sequence goes on from NC_142083.1 coordinate 101,570,200, forward strand.
GTGAGTGACCCATGAGTGAGTCTGAGGCGGGTCCTGGGACTAACCTGGCCGCCCCGTGAGTGACTCCGCTGCGGGGGCTTGAAAGGCTCTCCTGCAGGGGTTCAAATGCAAAGGTCAGATGCACTGTTCTCAGGAAGAGAAACCACAAGAGGTTCTGTCTGATGTCATTCCATTCAGAAATGGTTAAATCTTCATAATAAAAATGGACAAATGGAGTAAAAGAGGGTGGTGAGTAATAATAATAATAGTGAAATAGCAGTAATGTAGCTAGCACTTAGTGACTATTCCCTAGGTCCCAGGTTCCATGCCAAACATGTATATTCTTTATCCGACTGCACTCTTCTAGCGGTCCTGTGAGGTATGCATTACCTCCATTTTATCGGTCAAGAAATGGAGTTAAAAATGTGAAGGAATGATAAGCAATTGCAGACCCGGTGTTTCGCAGCCCTGTGTCCACAACACTGTCAGCCTGGCTACTGTGTCATTAGAAATCAACTGTGTGTTGCATACATTTGGTTTTACGTCTTCCTTGGAGACAGGGCCAACATCTCACGTTGTCCCCTTTGTCCCCAGTGCCTAGCAGAATGCCTACACATAGTAGGGACCTGCTTTTGGAACTTAACTGAGTGAAAGGAAACATGATTGCTTCTGGTGCAAGGACAAGATGCAGCCTGCAAGCTGGACCGGAGCAGGAAGTCAGCCTGTGGGTAAAGGAAGGAGGTGCCACTGCCCCGGAGTGCAGAAGATGCCAGTGCCGAGCGTTACAGCCTGCTCCTCGGGCCCTGGCCACTCACTGGACGGCCGCCCAGCCCTTTCTCATCTCATTTATTCAGTCCCAACCCCTTAGTAGCAATATGATCGGAGGCAAGTCAAGTGATTTTCCCCCCTCCAGCAATAATCAGCTATTTGGATGTATGAAAAAAAGGTAGGGTATTTGAATTTAAATAGGGCTGTGGTTTTGTCAGATAAATAAAATGGGAAGAAAGATTAGCAAGGGCATTGAGGGTGTTTTCAAGGGAGTGATTACAGTGCACCATGAAATCTCACCTGGGACGAATGAGGGAGGGCTAGAGGAAATGAGAGACTGAGAACACTCATGGGCTCAGTAGGCTGATCGGCAGTGACTTACTGCTGTGGGGCACTAGGGTTCGTGAACTGGAACACTGGGAAGCGGTGTAAGATCCCGGGGTACATGAAATTGAATTGAGAAAGTGGTGTCATTTCTGGGATGACAAGCTCCAGGTAGGAGGTGGCTGAGGAGGTGGAAACGATGCAGGAAGTAAGGGGGTGCTTTATCCCCTACTATGCGATGTTCTGCTTCTATTGTTTTATTCCACTTGGGGATCAGTTAGAAACAATGTTGAGTAATGACAGTGGGATTGCATGATCAGGAACTGGGGTGCGGTTATGTTAGATGGCCTTTATCCTGCGAGTGAAATTGGCCATTTCTAGCTAATTGCAATGATCTTGTGGTTTTCTCCTTTGACTTAGAAATAGGATGACTATTTCAATAATAGGATTTCTAAGGTTGAACCATCTTTGTATTCTTGCTAGGGGTCATTATATATCAGCCTTCTGGCAGGTAGTTTGATTCCATCTGCTAATGTACTCCTTTGGGTTTTTCTTTCATAAGTGAGATGGTTGGCACGGTATCCTTAACACCCGTACAACTCACAAGAGCTACACGACTTCCATTTTCTCATCTCTTTCCCTCGGCTACTTGCGTTACCGGTTTTTGAATTGACTCCTAATTAACTTCTTTCTGTTTCTCCAGCCTGATGTCTGTTCCACCGTAATATGGCCACATGCGCACTGCTCTCCTCGGCTGCCTTCCTTCTCTAAGCTGGTCTTGTAGCCTTCTTTGCACGGCGTTCTTGATAGAGGGTGGAGTCAGTATTTTTCCAGCCTTCTCTCTATGGGCTGTTTGGGTACTGAGTGTGGGTGCTACGTGGGTGATGGCTGTGCCTTGGTTCAAAGGACAACGCTTTCTTTTTTAGCTCACTCTTTCTGAATTGAGGTAGAATTCACATCACATAAAAAGTGGCCTTTCGTGCACTCACAGTGTGCACACAGCCACCATCCCCGTCCAGATCCAAGAAAACTATCGCCTGTAAAGGAAACTACATACCCATTAAGTAGTCACTCGCCATCCCCCTGCCCCCACACCTGGCAACTGCTAGTCTGCTTTCCGTTTATGAGATTTACCTGTTCTGGATGTTTCCTATCAGTGGAATCATACAGCTCGTGACCTCTTGTGTCAGGCTACACAGGTGTTCATAGCAGCACTATTCACAACAGCCAAAAAGTGGACACAACCCAGATGCTGATCTGCTGATGGGCGGGTAAACAAAATTGGTATATCCGTGCAGTGGAATGTTAGTCGGCTGTAAGAGAAGCACCGGCACACGTGCTATGACGTGGAGGAACCTTGAGAACATTGTGCTGAATGGAAGGAGTGTGTCTTCCTTTCGCCTTCGCGGGAAACAGGCTTAGAGGACGCACGGTTGATCTTGGGGGTGGAGTGGGGAGAGCGTGAAGAGAGTCGGCAGTCAATTTTAAACCAATATAGAGCAGGGCCCACATCTTGTCAGCTTGTCTCACTTTGATTGCTTCCTAGCTATTGATGTTAATACAATAATGTTCCCATTAAGTGAGTGTGAAGCCAAGAGCCCTTCCCCAGGCTCTGTAGCCACTTCGGGTGGCGCTCAGACGCTCTGGGTGCTATAATACTGAAGCTGTTTCTCTTTTTCCAGTAAGAGATGCTAAAAACCTGGTACCCATGGACCCCAATGGCCTGTCAGATCCCTATGTGAAACTGAAACTCATTCCTGACCCCAAAAGTGAGAGCAAACAGAAGACCAAAACTATCAAGTGCTCCCTCAACCCCGAGTGGAACGAGACATTCAGATTGTAAGTGGAAATTATTGTAGCCCAGCATGAGGGTGGCCCACTGAGACGGGGCTCCTCTCTAGCTCTGTTTCCTTCCCTCCCCCCTTCCCTCCCTCCCCCCTTCCTCCCTCCTTCCCACCTTCCCTCGCCCCTCCCTCCCCCTTCCACCTTCCCTCCCTCCCCCTCCTCCACCTTCCACCTTCCACCTTCCCTCCCTTTCCCTCCCTGCCCCCCTTACTCCCTCCTTCCCACCTTCCCTCTCCCCTCCCTCCCCTTCTACCTTCCCTCCCCCTCCCCCTTCCCTCCCCTCCCCACCTTCCCTCCCTCCCCTCCACATTCCCTCCCCCTCCCTCTCCCCACCCTCCCTCCCCCTCCCCACTTTCCCTCCCCTCCCCCCACCTTCCCTCCCTCCCCACCTTCCCTCCCCTTCCCCACCTTCCCTCCCTCCCCCTCCCTCTCCCCACTTTCCCTCCCTCTCCCCACCTTCCTCCCCCACTCTTTCCTTCCTCCCTTCACTCCCCTTCCATCTGCATTTTTGCATTGCAAGCCAACTAAACATTGGAGCCTATTTTTTCGTAGAGTTGAGAATATCTGTGGTGTGGGGGAGTGGGTGGCACAGAAAACAGTGTGATGTGTTGCTAGGTGAAGGCAAGTTGTGGGAAGCTCAGGGTCTGCAAACCCATAGGGTGTGGCGCTAACCTCTCTAGGGCTGGGCTTACGGACAGTGCTGGGCCTGCAGCCCTCTGAGAGCGCCCGCCAGCTTCCTCGGGGGTCTTCCCTGGTCAGCACTCCGAAACCCTGGGGACCGCTTTTGGATACACCTGGGCCAATAAGTGTTAGTGATATGGGCGGATGTTTAACGAGCATGTACTGTGTGTAACAGGCACTGTACAGAGTGGTCTAGCTCTGTTGGCCATTTCAACCCATTTTACCAATGGGGCTTACAGAACGTGCCCCAAGTCCCACGGCAAATACGGCTGAGAGTCAGCCTTTGACAGTCTGACACGGGGCCGCGGGCCGGAAGCATGATTCCCGGCGGGGAGCCTCATCCCCGCTTTCCTCCCTCCAAGCCAGTCTATGGGCCCGTCGCAGCCTCAGCCAAGGGGATGCCTCTGAATACAGTTTTCCCCAGACCAGCACCAGCACGGCTCCCTCCATCATTTCCCCAGCCTCTCCCTGTAACCCACGTGTGCGAACACCCACACAGTTACATAATTGACATCCATATTTCTTACAGTGACGGTGTCTACAAGATTTCCAGAACACCACAAGCCCTACTGAGACATAAGGAAGGTGGCAGAAGTGGCTAGACTGTCCCCCTCAGAGCTGGCGTGGGCCCTCTGCCTGGCTAAGCCACAGGCTGTCAGACAGAAAAAGCTCTTCCTCCCTGGGGAGCTCGCCTGGGATGGAAACGGAATATATTTCTTGCAACAGCTTGTAATCTTTAAAACTTCCTACCTTCGAGCCTTGTCCTCTTGTACGTTTCATCTGCTTGAGAAATCCCTGTGACCGGCACTGACTTCCCCCCGGCTTTTCTCTCTGCAGCCAGCTGAAGGAATCGGACAAAGACAGGAGACTGTCCGTGGAGATCTGGGATTGGGACCTGACCAGCCGGAATGACTTCATGGGATCTCTGTCGTTTGGGATTTCTGAGCTGCAGAAAGCTGGTGTCGATGGCTGGTAAGGAAGCTTTTGCTTTGGAGGCTGCGATACAGCTTGGTCCATCAAGCGTGGGGTCGAGACTGTCCTTCTTCTACAAGTGAAATACTGAAGCAGAGTCACAAAGGGATGGCTCGTAGACTGCACTGGCCTCACAGATATGCTTTATTTGGTTCTTGTGCTGAAAAGAAAAAAATTAATTGCCAATATTTTAAAAATCAAGACATTTCCCATAAAAGTCTAGACTTATGGCTTGAAAAGCCAGAAGAATCTGGGCACACTGGGCCCAATCAAATGAGACAGTTGAAAAGTTAATGCCCCCGTAGACAGGATTTTGCATTTGCCACAGTTGCCACCACTCCCTATTGTTTTACACCAGCCCTACTTTATACAATGATATGATCTGACTGGCCCCGTGGCCTCTAAAGTGGCTCTCACAATTTACCCAGAATAACATGCAATCCCCGGTCAAATTTTGACTCTCTGAGAAGATTCTCCTTCCCCGGGACTGCTGCCGAGCCTGGCCGCAGAGCGCTGGGCTTGCTGGCATGGTCAGCAGCGTCGTCTCCTTTGTTCTGGGGCTGTTGCTCTGGTCCCTTCTTAAGGCAGAAAATCCTTGCCCAGTATGCCCAGCAAAGAGGCTGGGTCAGCCGCCTCGGCAGCCCGGGAGCGAAGGAGTCAGCAGACAGCCCCGCGGCGCTGTGGTTTGGGAGAGCGGGAGCGTGGCTGCTCTGATCTCCGTAAGAGAAGCTCTTTCATTTCTGAGTGGCCTTGGGCCTTTTCAGCTATAAGTCCGTCAAACTCAAACTGATTCAGCAAGAAAGAGACCCGTCAGCGGGACCACGCGTCCTTTCCCTTGCTCACTGTGCAGATGCCTGTCTCTCCTCTGTGCTGGTCAGGGGCTTTGGTCCAGTGTGTGCTGAGTGTGTGCTGGGCACTGGAGCTGTGTCAACTGTGGGACAGGCGCGCCCCATGGAGCTGAGCTTTGGGAGGGGGAGGCAGACCTGGGAGAGGCAATCACACAGCGAGCCGAAGCTAAAGCTAACCAATGACGCGAGCAGACAGGCGAACAGGACAGAAGCCCAGCATAAAAAAGTAAAATAAAATAGTAACGTGTCTGAAAGCACAGTGCACAAATGGTTAAAAACATAATTCTCATAAAATGAGAATTTGTCAAAGTTTTCCTTAGCTCCTAAGTGAGGAAACCAGAAGAGGAGTGGCTGACCAAAGGGCTGTATGTGAGGAGATGAGGGAACGCTGGCATAACAGAGGCCAGAGGCCAGAGGTGAACAGAGCCCGAGAGCAGGCCCGGGGCCAGCCGGTGTGGCGGGTGGGGCGCAGGGGCGCCTCGGTTTCCTCATTCACATGCGTCTCCGCAGAGTTCGGAGACCACCTGGGCCCCCCTGGCTTGTGAATAAGCAGTAGTACCGTGAGAAGGGGAGAGCTAATTAGAAAACGCTCTAGCAGGATATGAAAAGGTCACACTGTCATCTTTTTGCCTTTTCTCCAAGTTTTGGGTAACTTTTCTTGACGTGTGGACGATTTAACTCTGCACGCTCCCGCATCGCCACTCTCAGATTTGAGTGCCTTCCTCGCTGAGTTGGGCACAAAGAGGTTAAGAGGAAGAGCCGCGACCCTGGGGGTGTAAGGGAGACAGGAGAGGGGTGATAATTATAGTCACGATAGCACTAGCTGCCACTGCCGGCACTGAGCTGATCGCTCTCCAGGCCTCGGGAGTCACACTGACGCGCCTCTAATCAGATGTGCGGAAAAACACAGCTTCTTCATTTCCTACAATGGCCGTTGCAGTTTTTGACCTCATGGTGGCCGAACACAAGGGGACCTCACTGCACGCGGTGTCTCTGGCTTGCATGCTGCCCAGCGGCCAGTCCTGACGGCCCAGCCAGCTTTGGGGCACCGTTCTGGCTTCACGCTGGAGTCCCAGTCCCTGGCCTGGGAGGTCCCTCCACACAGTGTCCTTTGTCCCACCTCCAGGCACAGCCAGGCGCCACCCACTCAGCACTTCTGTGCCCCTGAGTCTCCTGTGTGGGGAGCCTGGCGAGCGGTCTCAGGGCCCTCACCTTGCGCCCTCCCCGCAGCTGCTGCTCGGCTCCAGGCCTCCGTGTAGGCCTCTGCCCCGGGCCCAGCGAGGAGGGTGCACAGCCCCTCTGTTCTCACCCTGTCCTCACCCTTCTCCCTCCCGTGGTTCTCCAGGCCCCAGAGGGCAGGGCTGTGTCCACGGTGCCACCGCCCTCCTCCCGGCAGGGAGTGCAAAAGGCTCAGTGATAAGGGACAGCACGTCGGGAGCAAGTCCTGAGTCTCCCGGCACTTGTGCTTGCACCATCCGTTACTTCTCCAGCGGTTCTGGGTGGAGCGTCGTCCCTGGATCAGTGTCGTCAGGCCATGTGGAGGGGCACACAGCTCCTGAGGGACAGGCTGGGGTTCGGGTCCAGGCATCCACCCCCATTCTGCGCCTGCTGCAGGGGTGCAGACCTGGAGGTCACAGAGCCTCTCCTGCCGGCCGGACGCCTTGTGACCATCGGTGAGTCACGTCACCTCTGTGCTGCGGCCTTCTCAGCAGATGTGCTTCCATCCCCAGGATAATTACAGCACCCCCCCCCCCATCCTTTAGGATGGTTGTGAAGTTGATGAAATGATCTGATCGTTGAGAGGGAAGTTTGCAAAATAAAAGCCCTCTTCAGATTTTGCAGATAAAAGTCCTCTTCAGATTTAGGGCCAAAACATCTCTGATGCTTTCTTAACTGTAAATGTACCAAATTCTAGAAATTTGGGTTCTTGTTCCAGGAATTCTTTCAACATCATGTGGTCTAGGGTAAGCCACGCCCCTGGCTGAGACTCAGTTTCCCCTCTGGAACGGGTGCGCTCTCCCGGTTGAGACTCCGTTTCCCGTCTGGAAGGGGGTGCGCTCTCCCGGCTGAGGCTGAGACTCCGTTTCCCGTCTGGAAGGGGGTGCGCTCTCCCGGCTGAGGCTGAGACTCAGTTTCCCCTCTGGAACGGGTGCGCTCTCCCGGCTGAGACTCCGTTCCGGTCTGGAAGGGGGTGCGCTCTCCTGCTCTTCGGTGTGCTGTGCTGTGAGGCCGAGTGGACCTGAGCTCCCAGATGTGAGCGGCAGCCTCAGCCCATCCCCCCACCCCCTGCTCTGCCACCAGCTGTGCCTGCTGTCAGATTCTCCTCTGTGCTTCTAGTTTTATTTATGCCGTCTCCTTTCTGCCCCCTCGTTTTCCAGACGCTTGTCTATTTTATTGTTGTTTTGGCTCTTTTCCCCCAAAGAATCGGCTCTGGGATTTGGGCATCAATTCTGTGTTTTTTTCTCCTTCCTGTAGGCTTGTTTTGTGGTTGTGTCTGAACTTCAGTTGAATATTTTGCTAATTTATTTTCCTCTCTCAGCATCTTCTGCTCTTTACAAAGTGAACAAGCACTGGAGGGACTAAATATTCCCTCCAAGTTTTCACACACGGCGTTCCAGCCCTTGCTGCTTACTCGGGGTCTGCAGTTGCAGTTTTAATTTCCTTTCCAACGTGCTTTTATCCGTAGAGAGGCCCCCAGAGGATGCCTGAAGCCCCAATATGCTGACCCCATTTCCTCCACACGCACCTTTCACTGAAGGAAAGTGCCCCGTGGCTTCCGTGGCCCGGCCACGCTGCAGCTTCTCGCCTCTCCTGCTTTGGGGCTGTTATTAAGCAGAATAAGGGTAATTTGAACACAAGCCCTGTAATACTGGGATAGTGGATCCCATCCCCAGGGCGGGAGCGTTACAGTGTGACACGCTGGAGGAAGGGACGCCCTGCACCCGCGCTGCTGGCCGACCCCCGTTTTAACAAGGAAGGCCACCCCGCCCACTTGGACCTGGGCAACATTGCGCGGCATGTGTTTATATTTGTACAGTTACTTTCTACTTGCCACAGGTGATGTTGGCCTTCTTTATAATAGATACCAAGTGTCTTTCAAAGTGAATTTATTATAAAAAATAAAAGACAACTTAGGGAAAAGCATTAGTCGATGATATCCAAATTTAGCGAAATCCACAAAGGCGAATAAAGTTTGCCGAACACCGCTCCGTGGCCTCTCGCTATGACTTTAATTTGTGGACATTCCCAGAAGCGCCTGCTGTGTGCAGAGCACCCTGTTGCCTTCTAGAAGACACAGATGTTCTCTCCTTTTTTGTCTTTCTTTTGGCAATTCCAGTGGGACTTGGAGGAGAGAACTGAATGTTAAACGTGGAGACTCGATGGTCGTCTCCGCTCTGAACCACCCAGCCTTTATTTCTAGAAGCTGCCTAGGATGATTTGTGAATGGAGACAGAAGTTGTGATGAAAACCGTAAATTGGTTAGGAAGCCTCTTTAGGGAGCGAGGAGCTGGGGACCTGGCCCCTACTGACCTGAATGCCCACAGAGTGCCCCCGATCCTCCCTCCTCTCACCGTGACCGGTGGGGCTTCCCGGTGGCCGGGAACCGGAGCTGCCGTGTTTGTGTAACACGCCGGTGTCGGTGAGGACGGTGCGGCGCCTCTTCCTGAGCGCTCGCTAAGCGCCGGGCACCGCGCTCATGGTTTCCGTGCACCTGAAGGCGAGAAAATCCAAGACTCGGGGTCTGACCAGCTCACCGGGTGCCCGGGAGGCGAGGCAGGGCTGCGAGCCCCCCAGACGTGGCCTGCCTGCAGGACGTGTGTCCCTAACCCCTGAGGAGCCCCTTTCTCAAGAGGCCGAGCACTTTGGGGGCTTCTGCACTTTGGGGGCTGCTCCCGGGAAGGGTGGCACCGTGGAGTTCAGTCCCCAGCCCCGAGTGCAGGACGGCACGCTGGCAGCGTAGGTAGAAGGTAGTCGAAATGCTGGGAGAGCGCGACAGGAATGCGCGGGCCGAGGGGGGCTTCCCGCATCCTCGGAACGAGAGCGCGCCACGGACGGAAGCGGGAAACATGCGTGTTGGGTGATATCACCACGACGGTTGTTTGGGGGGCGAGAACAAGAGAACTTTGCATCCTGTAAGCACAGAATATACATTTTCTGATGTCCATAGAATCGTTACAAAAATAAAAATATATAGCATACCTGGCTACCCCCCCAGAACAAAAGACCCTCCGTGTGTTACCTAAAGTAGAGCTTTCCTGGGCCTCCCCTTGTTCTACCAATAAGATGCTATCGAGTAGAGTGATGGAGTTTGCCTGCCCGTGTCTCCCTTTAGGTTTAAGCTGCTGAGCCAGGAGGAGGGCGAGTACTTTAACGTGCCCGTGCCGCCAGAGGGAGGCGAGGGCAATGAGGAGCTGCGGCAGAAATTTGAGGTGAGACATCTTTCTTTCTGCATCAATGGGAACCAGTTGGGTCTGCCTCTGCGCTGTTTGTCCCATTTACGGTGTGGTTTCTACTGAGGCCTTTCGTGACTCCTTTGCAATGTTGTCTCCCAGAAAACTCCTATTTACCCTTCAAGACCTCAATTAAATGTCCCCTGCCTTGTGAAGCCATCCTGCCTCCCTGTCTTCATTCAGGAAAGTGCTCCCGGTGCCCAGGTGGTTTTGGTGGTGGCTGGGGCTGGGCTGGTGGTGATGGTGAACACATTGGACAGAGGAGTGATCTATTTTGGAGGCTGAGTCAACGAGGTTTGCTGAGAGATAGGTTTTGGGTTTGGGCGTGTTGGCAGGATGGTGCTGTACTGGTTTAAATGGAACTGACTGTGCTGGTGACTCCACGGAATACCCATGGGTGTGTCTTCCAAAGAACAGGAGCCCCGACTTTGGCTCTGACCTTTCCTCCAGTGCTGGCTCTGCTTCTGCCTGAGATAAACCCTCCCCTTCTGTGGGGCCAGTGAACCCTGTTTCCATCCATGTGAGAGTAAGCGGTATGTAGGGCACATCCCAGTTTTACAGAGAGAGGGTTTGGGGAAGATGAGTTTGAGTTCTTTTATTATTTGAGTACTGAGTGATTTTAAAGTTGTTTCATGGAGGAAAACATGATTTTGTTTTTGCAAACTCAATATGCTGAGTCTATCAGGAAAATTACCAATTTTAGATAAGCAGTGATGGCTTACTGGCTCTGAAAAAATGTATCACACAGGTAAAATGAGGTAGATTACCATCATCGTTATTCATCGAGTAATCTCACAAGCAAATAAGAAAATATGATCAGGTAAAGTTCTGTGGAAGAGAGGTCCTCAAAGTGGTACTTTGAGAACATAAGAGGGAAATGTAACCTTGTCTGAGAGCACAGGGACAGTGTCATTGAGGAAACAGGAATGGAAATTAACCAAGTAAAGGGGGAAAAGCATTCCAGTCAGAGAGGACAGCACGTGCAAAGGCCCCGTGATGGGGAGTTACCGCAGCTGCATGAGACTGACAAGGAGGGCGGTGGGGGGGGGGCAGAGAGCAAAAGCGGGTTCCAGTGAGGCTGCGAGGGAGGCGGAGGTCTGAGTGGAAGGGCTGTGCTGGCCGCAAGGATTTTGCCATATTTCAGGAGCCATGTTAGTGTCCCCCTGAAATAGATGGAAAATGCACGTGAGTGTTGAGCCTTGTCATGGGCCTGTGCCCTCCACAAACCTGGACGGTGGAGATGGCGCTGACCCAGTGGGATAGCCCTTCCTGGAAACAAGTGGAACAGCAGGCCGGCCCTGAGCTTGGACCTGAAGGTCATTCCCGTGTACCTGGGTCACGACCAGAGTAGTTGACAGGAGGACTTCCCTTCCGGCAGGGCTGAGAACTGGGCATCGTTTGATAAAAACAAGTCCTTCCAGAGAACACTTTCCATCTCTCCCTCACCTTCCTGATGACATGTCCATTTGCTGCTCTGTTAAAACGAATTACTGTGAGTGACAAAAAAAAAAAAAAGGCCAGTATTTTCTTGTATAAAATAAAGTCTCAATTTTGCCAAATGATTTCTTCTGTCCTAGGGCAGCCGGGGTGGCATTTCAGGACACAAGGAACATGTTTCCTACACGAACAGAGCATTTATTGAGGCCAGTCGCTGGCTTGAAGTAAAGGGCTGTTTTGTCTGCGTGAGACAAATTGTGTACCCCTTGCTTCCAGCAAGAGCCCCAGATGCTGTGTGCCTGGATCATAGCTGCTCCTGACAGAGCTGTTGACCAAAAACTGTTTCCAACAGACTGGAAGGTGTCCTCAGACACACAGGAGTTTCAGTAAACCTTGAGCGTGAGCAGCGAAACCCTGTGCAGTCACCAGTTAGCACCCAGAGCGACTCAGAAATTATTTTCAAGTCTCTGATCTGGAGGAATTCTGAGTGATGGTCAAGCCAGGCTGCTGGATCGGGTGATAGAATTCACTGTGGGGCGAGCAGGGGCACCTCGGGAGGTCAGAGTGGGCTCTGGGGGGGTTTCTTCAGACCCCTAGCTTGCCCATGGGCCAGGGAAGGGAAGGCACCATTTTGGATGGTTCACGATGGGTTTGGTGACATTTTCCTAAAAAATTTCTTAGAATCTTTTAACTTAATAAAATGCTGACTATGTGCCATTTATTATTGTAAATACTTTAGAAAGATTAACTCATTTAACTCATCCTCATGGCAACTCTGAGTGTTAGATGCTGTTATCACCCCTATTTTTCTTTGACCAATGAGGAAACTGAGGCCCAGAGAGGTGACACCACTTTGTCACACCCCGCGGGCAGTCACTGTCCTGCTCTGAGAGTCCCCAGCGGCAGACTCTCAGGATTCGAGTGCACGCAGCTTCTCTGGAGGAGACCCCAGGAGGCACCATAGATCGGGGGCGATGTGCGGGAAGGAGGGAGCCCGAGATGCAGGTTATCAAGCAGCTTGCCTGTTGCTGTGGGAAGCTGGGGCTTCATCCTGCCGGGAGCTGAGTGCGTGCTGCAGGGTTTCCCAGCCGAGGGGTGGGAGGCTGGCGTGTCCCCCTGCTTCCAGGGAATCGACTCGCCAGCACTTCCAACTCGCCCCGCTCGCGGGCTGCGCTTGCTCCTGCAACCAGGAGCTGAGCCCACCGGCGGGTCACCGTGTCCTGGATGAGCAGCCCGGGTGTAGAGAGGAGTGTCCCGCGGGGAGCTGGCGGGACACCTGGGGCGGCATCTGTGCGTGTAGCCTCTTCTGTACCAGTGGTTTCAGAGCCAGACTGCTGAGCTTTGAATCCCAGCTCTGCCGCCTCCTCGCTGAGTGCCGTAGACAAGTTATTTGACATCTCTGAGCTTTCAGTTCTCCATCTGTCAAATGGGGAGCTCAGCACTTCTTACCTCACAGGGTTGTGTGAGGACTGAATGAGATAATGCACTTAGAACAGCATCTGGCATCTCGTAGCATTCAAATGTCAGGTTGTCGTCATCATGATCGGCTCCCCCGTGGAATAAATAAAGCTCAGGACATGCTCCTGGGCTTGGGAAGGGCTGCTTGTGGGTCAGGAAGCATCTATGGGGACTCTCAGCCAACTGAGGCCTCTGCCACCGCAGCTGGGTCCGGGGGAAAGGGGTGTGGAAGCTTTTTGTAGGGGTGGGGCTGGCAGAAGAGCCCAGCTTAAGCCAGGACAGGCGTTAGTCACCTGAAACGAGCCCGGAGGCTGGCTGCCCGGCGCCTTCACCCTCCCCGCGCAGCCTGTGAAGAGGCAGAGCTCTGCGCTCGGAAGCTCCGTCTAGCATTTGCTTCCTCTTTGAGCACCGAGTTCATGTCTAAATCACAGACATGAAAAGGCAACTATTAGTGCGTTCCTGTTTCTGAGCCATATCCAACCCAGTAAGACTGAGGATAATTTTAATTTGGGCCTCAATTTAAAAATATTTGCTTTGATAGAGAACCTGCTAGGTATGAGGTTACTGGCATCACCCCATGGTCGTTGGCACCAATTCAGCACCAACAGGAACCCTCAATTTGGGGTGCAGTGAAGAAGGAAACTTTTTGGTGCAAACAGCTCGACAGTGGTACAGTTTGCTCTGCTCCAGCAAGACGTCTGGTGCTCCAGCGCTGGCCCCGGAATGCAGTCCCCGGTCTCTGGTGGGAAGCACCCCTCTAAGCCAGAGGCCGGCCGGCTTCTGCGGGCAGCGCCCCGCCCCGTCCCGAGCTGTCCACCCTCAGGCAGGCGAGGACTCGGAATCCTCACAGTTGGATCGGTTCAGAGGCGCCGTCCTGATGGGTGAGCGCAGAGCCTCTCCCATGGGCCGGAGCCGCGCAGCTCGCTGGCTGGCCAGGCCTCGGGCCTGCTGGGCGAAGCCGCCCCAGGAGCTCCTTTATAAGGGCTGCTGGGATGCGGGAGCACAGCGCGGGCGGCCCGCAGCGCAGCCGAGGTTCCTGTGTGAGCGTCAGCTTGCCCGGGAGGCCCCTGCACAGAGAAGGCTGCTAGGCTCTGCTGTTGTTTTGTGGGGTTTTTTTGCACCCAGTTAGCCACCCTTCTTAGGTGTCTTTTTTCTTAGGGTTCACACTGGGGATCATGGGACTTTCAGAGGGACACAGGACAGAGTTCTTGTCCTCTCAAGTTCTTGTCCTCTAAAGGGGTCACAAACCCAAGTTTTTTCAAGAGCCAGGCAGATTATAAGGAGGGGGAAAGGCGTGGTGGTGTAAGACAGCGGGGGTTGGTGGGGACTGTGGTAACGAGAGGGCATATCCCATCCAGAAGCACCATGCCTTACTGGATGGGGCTCAGTGTTGCCAGAGCTACAGTAGTGCCCCTTTATTTGTGGGGGATACATTCCAGGATCCCCAGTGGATAGTACCAAACCCTATATATACTGTGTTTTTTCCTATACATAATACACTTTATGGCTTCTCTTTGCTATATCTGAATGGCCAACATCACTACTGTTGCATTTTGGGGCCAATATTAAGTAAAATTAGGGTGACTCGAACACAAGCACTGTGATACCATGACAGTTGATCTGATGACTGAGAGAGCTACTAAGTGACTAGCTGGTTAGTAGCTTATACACATGGAGACACTGGACAAAGGATGATTCACGTCCTGGATGGGACAGAGTGGGACTGCATGCGATTTCGTCACACTACTCAGAATGGCGTGTGATTTAAAACTTATGAATTGTTTATCTGGGGAATTTTTTATTTACTATTTTCAGACCACAGTTGACCATGGGTAACTGAAACTGTGAAAAGCAAAACTGAGGATAAGGGAGACTAATGTTTTTCTTTATAAGAAGCTTGGAATCAGGTTTTTAGAGGACATCTCTTGATTTTTAAGTTGTCAACTTACTTAAATATTAAAACAACAGACCAGGCTGATAGAGCTATTAGACTTCTGATCTAGAGTCTAGAAGCTTAGATAACATTCTGATTTAGTCTGTTTAGATTGCTATAAAAAAATGCCAGAGGCTGGGTGGCTTCAACAACAAACATTTATTTCCTCACAGTTCTAGAGGCTGGGAAGTCCAAGATCAAGGTCCCTGCAGATTCCGTATCTGGTGAGGGCTTCTGGTTCACAGACAGCCACCTCTCGTTCGCACGTGGTGGACGGGACAGAGCGCTCTCTTCAGGATCTTTTAGGGCACTAATCCCATTTGCAAGGGCTCCACCCTCACGATCTACTCCCCTTGCAAAGGCCCTGCTTCCAAATACCATCGCATTGGGGGCTAAGATTTCAACATGCATAAATTCCTCACTCCTAGAAGCAAATGCAGTAATAAGGCTCTGGCAGCTGCAGGTCTCCCTGCTGGTCTCCTACCCGCTCCTTGTTTCAGAGCATTTTCTGCCATCTGAGTCGCTGTTCTGCTGCTCACAGAAGCAGGTCCCTCCCCCGTCACACGGAGGACATACATGGGCCTCACCCATTCATTTATCCATTTAGCCAGAAACTATATTAGTTGCCAGGGAAATTGTCTGTGCCCTTGCAGTTTTCAGTACCCTGGGGGAAGCAAGTGGACAGACAGTCATCACCCAATATAGACAGGAAGTGAAATGGATGAAGAGAGCAAATAGGGACACCTAGTCCAGACACAGGGAATCAAGGAGGGCTTCCCTGAGGAAGTGAAACTGGGGTAACTAAGTTGATGAAGGAAGGGGAGAGAACAGCCTTCCACACAGCAGCAAGAGCTCGTGCAAAGGCCCTGAGGTGGGAGGTGAAAGAATGAAGCTGAGTTGCAGGGAAGAAGGACCCGAGAAGTGATGAGGTTGGAGAGCAAGGTGGGGCCTGATCGTGCTGGGCCATGTTGGCCAGTAAAAGCTCCGAGGTCTTTATCCTAAAAATAATGGGTCACCGCTGCAGCATGTTAAGCACATGGTGACCAGGTAGGTGTGAGGACGTGGAAGCTCGCTCTGCTGCATGGGAAGCCCAGTGTGGAGGGAACCAAGGTGACTGTCCAGGTGGGAGGTGAGGGCAGGCGATGTTGATGGAGATGGAAAGAAGATGAATTCTAGAGGCAGCAAGGAGGAAAAAGTGACTGTTCCTGGTGAGACCCGAGTGAGGGCGACAAGAGAATGGAGATGCCAACGATGGTCTCCAGGCTCCAGCCTTGCAGAATGGATGTTGGCCATGCTTTTCATGGGGCGGGGGTGGGGGTGGGGCAGGGCGGCATGAGTGGCAGGGACCACAGCACGCACGGTCCACGTGTGTCTTCCCACAGAGGCATCGTCAAACCCTAATGATGTGTCTGTGTGTTTCCCCCTCCAGAGGGCCAAGATCGGCCAGGCACCCAAGACTCCGGAAGAAAAGACGACCAACACCATAGCCAAATTTGACAACAATGGGAACAGGGACCGCATGAAGCTGAGTGATTTTAACTTCCTGATGGTGCTTGGGAAAGGCAGCTTTGGCAAGGTACAGTGGGGTTTGGTGGCCGTACTGCTCCAGAAGAAATGACCAGCAGGCAGACACATTTGCTGTTCACATGGGGTTTATATTCTGGTGAGGGAGAGAGTAAAAGTAGATAGGTCTGGACTATAGTTTGTAGTAGACGCTGTGGAGGCAATGAAGAGAGTGCTGTGCCACAGACAAATCAGGAGGGGACCCACTCAGACTGTCTGAGGAGGTGACATACAAACTGAGGCCTGGGGGTGAGAATGAACCTGCTGTGCGTTCAAAGAGCTAGGCGAGAACAGCATGGGCAAAGGTCCTGGGGTGGGGAGGGCTTGGTACATTTTAGGTACCGTCGGAAGGTGTTGGGGCCGAACTGTCATGAGCAAAGGAGGTAGTGGGATGTGAGTTTGCAGAGATGGGCAGGGCCTTGTGAGCTGTGATGGGGAGTTTGGGTTTTATTCACAGTGCAGTAGGGAGCTACTGAAAGATTTTAAGCAGAGAATTGACATGATCAGGTTTGCCTTTTGGAAAAAGGCAAACTCTTGCAGCCAAGAACGAAGACAGTTCCTTTCACATAGCAGCACAGTTGAAGGACGACCCTGGGACTCGTAGAGTGGTTCTGGATGCTTTTATAGATACCGGGAGGTGCTGTTTTACTGACATCGAGATGGTGTAATAAGTATTCCTGACTTGTTTAGTGTTGTTTTGAGTCTTTTAAGCCCTTTGTGTTCTACAAATCTGTCTGGTATAAATCTCATGCCACGAACTCAGATGTGCAAAAATTATAAATTCCTTCCCCATCTCTGTAGCCTAAGTAAAAACATGAGTGTTATCGTTGAGTTCCTCTCACACCGCCCGCATCCCAGCGCGTGCAGTCACGGTGAGTCCTGACACCTGCTTCTCCAAAGCCCGTCATGAACTGCCTGGCTGCTGTCCGTCTTCACCACCGCGAGCCTGACCTACGCCAGGCTACCCCTGGCTACTGCGGAAGCTCCCGGCTGGCTCCCCTGCTTCCACACTGCGGCCCGTAGTTAATACCTTTTCATTTAGCAGCCATGCCATTCATTAAAGCCCTGCATTGGGCCAAGGCACTCCCTGCTCATAGCACCCCAGTGACGTCTTCACAGCTAGAGTAAACTCGGTGCATTGTCCTTGGCTTACATCCTTCATCATGACCCTTGGTATGATCTCTGCTCGACGACGTTTTCTCCCTCCTGTCACCCACTGTGCTTGGGCCACAGGGTGGTTCTTGGGATTCTGAAGCATACAAAGCTGCCTCCTCCCTCAGAGCGTCTGTGATGCGTGACTGGCTCCTTCTTGTAATTCCCATCTCAGTTTATCTGCCACCTCTTTCGAGAAGCCTTCCCAGACCACCTCCTCAAAGAGCTCTCATTCATTCTCCGTTATATGTAACCGTCGTAGCCCCCGCCACCAGGTGATATTTTCTTGTTTATTGGTTGGTCTTCTCCTTCTAAGATCTGACCTCCACAAGAGCGGGGACCCTCTCTGCCATGCCCACTGCTGTACCCCATTGCCTGTGGCTTGAGTTCGTTCAGGGCCTGGACTGAATGCGTAAGTTTTTCTCGGTGGGTCACAGGCCGTCTGCTGAGGTGGGGTCAGGGCTGGCCCACGTTGGAAGAGCCTCTCATGGACAGGGCGTTGAGAGCAGGAGCACGCAGTGAGTTTGATGAGCAGTCCCAAGGACCAAACGAGAAGCTGGTAATGGCAGTGCCCGCCCCACTGCGCGCTCTGCCAGCAGCTGGGGGCAGCCTGGATGTGCACGTGGAGACGTGGGGGGCGGGGGGAGTTGAGCTAAGCATGGGGACTAGAGCATCAGCGAGCAAGGAGACCACAGCAGCAGGGGAGGTAAGGGTTCTGGGGTGAGAGACGCCCAGTGCGCACCCGAGGGAGCCTGCTCCTAGCCGGTGCTCAGTGAAAGCAGACGGCGTCTAGGCTGGGATGGAAGGAAGTCAGAGCTGGAAGAGGTGGTAGCCGGGTGGGAAAGGAGGAGTCTGGAGGCCTGGGGGTGGAAAACAGATGGATGAGGTCAAGGGATTTAAAATGCTAAGAACAGAGCCATTTAGATCCCAAAGATGGGCGGTTTCCACTACGGCAGGGAGGGGCGTGGCCTACTGAAGGGGCTCGAATAAGCTGAGGCTGTCCGAGAGTTTTTTAAAATTATATTTTTAGTAAGCAATATATTCATGGCTCGTAATTAAAATTATACTTAAAGGGTAAATATTGAGAAATCTTGCTCCCACCCAAGTTCGCGTCTTTTCGTGCCCCTCTCTGCTACTGCCTTCCATAGGCCAACACTTGTTCTTTTAATTTGCATCTTTCCAGTGTCTCTATGCTGATTTAACTAGTGTAAATGTGCATTTTTATTCTTGGCCTTGTTGCCTCAGAAGTTAACAAGATAGATTGGGGAGGTTTTGATTGAGGGATGGGAGCTCCGGAGGGCCTCGTGGAAAGGGGGTGGGGGAGGGTCATTGGGGAGCAGTGTGGGAACGAGAGAGAATAGATGATATGTTTCCATGGAAACTGTTATAATAATTGAGAGTTCTGTTTCAGACTGGGGAGGTGGCATCAAATAAGTCACAGATGACAACAACAGTGTGTCATGAAAGCAACTGGGATAACAAAACCTCCGAGATCCTTCGAAGCACGTCGTGACCCTTTGTCGCTCTGGCTTTGCCAGTTGTGGTTTGACGTCCACGTGGTTTTATATTTAAATGCCCACTTTTAACATTTTGCTGTCTTGCTCCTTAAAGGAATAACGCAGCAGGGCAGCGGCTCTTCCCTTCCAAAGGTGAGGCGGACGACCTTTGGGGTAATCTGTTCACACCTCCTGCCCCCATGTCCACCGAATCAGATCGGGCCCAGGAACCCATGCCCTGAGCCCCATAATAATTGGTGAACTGACTAGGGAGTGACAGAGTGTTTTTCTAAGATCTATGGAAAAAACTGAGAAAGCAGGAGTGAAAGCTATTGAGAGCCAAATGACTAAGCCCTGTTTCAACAACTTTTGTAAAAGAACTATCTGGAGAGTTTGCCCTGAGCAGGTAAGGGTTTCCCTGAGGTGTCACCTGACTAGAGCGGGGCCCCTGGCCTGTCGGGCTGTGTGGAGACTCGTGCCTTCCGGAATGTTCACTCGCTAATTATTTAACGGCTCTAAAATAGTTTTACCCTTCGGTCTCTGTTTTCTGTGGTTCCTTGAACCTTTAACTCCAGCTTTGCCAACCACGACACTTTTCAGGAATTTAGCCTCTGGCTGTCGAGTGGCTCCTGGACTTGAGTTGTGCTCCAAGTCTGTGATGGGCAGATACGTACGGTCCAGGCTGACGATGTAGTGTGCTCACGGTTCCTACTCTCACTGAACTTTCTCCCCAACATTTTATTATGAAAATGTTTTTTAATTCAGAAAAGTTGAAAGAACTATACAGTGAGCATCCATAATACCCGTCACCTAGATTCTACGATTCGCATGGGCCTGTGTGCACTTTCCCACATACCTTTCCACCTGTGTGTCCCTAGGTTCACCCACTTTTCAGTGCATTTCAAAGCGAGTTGCAGGCATTGGTACACTGCACCCTTAAACTCTTCAGCATACGTATCATTGAACCAGAATTCAGTATTGTTTATGACTATTTTAAGGTAAAATTTACAGACAGTGAAGGCACAGAGAAGTATGCCAGCCTATGAATTTTGAAAACTACGTACTTTGAAACCCCGCGGGGGGTGCACATCAATCTAAAAAGCCACACAGACCTAAGGTGCTGCTGAGCGTGGTGTGTGCTCTGCGAGCCTTGGGAGTTGGGGGGCCCTTGTGAAGGCCGCAAAGGCTTCGTAACGAAGTGACCGAGCTGTGTCTGGAGGACCTGTTGAGGACACGAAGAGGGGAGGGGTAAGTGAAGCTCTCCGAGTGTCTCCTCTTTCTGACCCGGCTGGGGCGACCTGGGCGGTGGCCAGGGCACCTAAGCTCCTTTGCTAGCGAGGGTGGATTCAACTGCTGTACCCCCCCCCCCCCCGCAATGTATACTGGGTCAGGCGCCAGAGAAGCTTCATTTCACTCATCTGACAGTATGAGGTGGGTGTTCCTGGGCGCCCCCACACCCTCCGTGTGGTGGGTAAGGGGCCCAGGCGTCTTCATCTCGCGTGGCCCCTCGGATCCCCATGGCCTTGGTCTTGTCTGCATCCAGAGGCGGAGGGGAACGAGGGGAGGGAGAGGCACACGTTGCTTCTGAAAAGTCTTAGTTTGGACGTGGCACCCAGTGCTTCTGCCTCCCCACTATTAGGGAGACCTTAGCCGCATGGCCACACCTCAGTGCAAGGGAGGCTGAGAGAACAAGCCCGTGGTCAGCCACACGCTCTAATGTTCAGCTGCTGTTGGAATTTTCCTTGGGGACACAAAGGACCTTCTGACTTGGCCCTTGAAAACTCCCAGTTTATCACACCCCCCAAGCAGAAGGCTTCATGTCCTCCCCCCGGTGATATTTCCTTGTGTTCAAGTCATGGGCAGTCCAGGGGCTGGGGCTGCTTTTCCTGAAGCATAGCACAGCCAGGAATTAACCAAGTAGGAAGAGGTCAGTTTACAAAATTAAAAGAAAAGAGTAGGAAGTCTTTAGAAGCCGGGGGCCCAGGTGTTAGATTTGTCGCTTCAAAGATACTTTCAACAATAACGATAAATTAAAAAAAAAAAAAGGTCCCATCCAGGGTGTTGCTTTATATGCTTTTAAGATTAGCACTAAAAGCAGAAGCCAAGTGGTGGAAACCAAACCTGAGCCTTCTAGTGCCTGAGGGCGGGAGTGTCACTAAGGAGGCCACTGGGGGCTAGGCTGGGCCCCATGAGGCACCAGACCCGGCCCCTGGTGCTGCTCTCCTGGGTGCTGACGCCAGCTTCTCCAGCTCAAAACCCGCTGTGCAGCGGGGCTGATGGGGCGCAGCCTTGGCCAAGCGTCCGAAATACTAGTTATTCAAGCACCTGCTTGTTTTTTTACCATGCACATCCCTCCTTTACACTACCTTAAATAGTTTCCTTTAAGTTGATTTAGTTGACTTTCCTTCTTTCTTTTTTTTTTAACCCTCACCTGAGGATATGCTTTTGTTAATTTTTAGAGAGAGAGGAAGAGAGAAAGCGAGAGAGGGACATCGATGTGAGGGAGAAGCACTGATTGGTGGCCTCTCCTCTGTGCCCTGACCAGGGGCCAAACCCACAACCGAGGCATGAGCCCTGGCTGGGAGTCGAACCCACAACCGAGGCATGAGCCCTGACTGGGAGTCGAACCCTCGGCCCTCTTGGTGCGCGGGCCCAGCCAGCTGAGCCACCGTCCAGGGCTGGCTGACTTCTCTTTCTCTTCCCATTGCCTGAAGCAGTAATACACGGGAAGCCACAGGCTCCATCTGCCTGTCATATATTTATTTCAATGTGCTTAGGAGAATTTGTTAAAAGAAGTAATTTTGTTTGTTTACTGCTGGTGGTACAGTTAACACGTTTTGTGGAAAACCGTCCTAAGGTCTTACACTCACAATGACAGTTTGGCACTTCAGTTCTATTCTATTTCTAAGAACACGAAGTGGTTTTGCTACGTTTTTTGTTCATATTGGGAAAGTGCAGAAAGTCTCTGATCTTCCCTGTCCCCATGTCCTTTCCTTTCTATGAGGAGCACTCCCAACATGTCCTGTGCCCTTAAACACCTTTCCGGTGATCTTGGCCGTCCCTTCTGTCACTTATGGATTAACGTGCCCATAGACTCAGACCACCCTGGGATTTGCCGCCTCCGCCTCCCCCCTCGCCCCGTGACTCCCGCCCCAGCAGCTTCTGAAGCTCCCATGTCCGGGGTGACCAGCGATCAGCTCCTCACTCCCCAGGCCTGAGACACGGTGCGCTGGCTCCGGTGACAGCAGGGGGCAGCTGTGAGTGGAAGGAACTGGGACTAAGATTGGGCCCACACCCCATTCCAGGGAGAAGCTATCACTTTTATAATAACTGCCTCTGACAGGCATAATTAAGCATTTGTTCATTTAAGAAGTGTTTACCGCCCGCCCGGTGTGGCTCAGCGGTTGAGCGTCGACCTGGGATCCAGGTGATTGCATTTCGATTCCTGATCAGGGCACATGCCCGGGTTTTGGGCTCGATCCCCAGTCGGGGGCGTGCAGGAGGCAGCCGATCAGTGACTCTCTCATCATTGATGTTTCTCTCTCTCTCTCCCCCTCCCTTTCTTTCTCTGAAATCGATAAAGATATATATATATTTAAAGTATTTACTAAGCATCTACTATGTGCCAGGCACTCTTCTAGTGCAGAGGACATGGCTGTGAGCAAATGTCTGTCCCTGTGGAACGCATGTTCAGTGGTGGCGATGGCGCTGATGTGCTGGTGACACCGCCGGTGCGCCAGGCTCTGCTGGAAGTGCTTCACACGTGCTGACTCACGCTTACGCTGTCCCGCGGCTACTGTTATCCCATTTTACGGGTGAGGACATGAGATGCAGAAAGTGGAGATAACCTGCTAAAACCACACAGCTAGTTAGCGGCATTTAATGGACCAGGTTTGATTTAAATATGTGTGATCCTGGGTTCTTCATTGCAGATGCTTCACACTTGCATTTCTAGTCTACACAGTGGTCACCTCTCCCTGCCGCAAACGTGTCTGGGGAGGTTGACCATTTTCCCATTACCCCCTCTCTGCTTTCGCGCTACATGCTAAGCAAGGTTTGCATGCCCGGTGTTTCTCTGAGCTCTGCCACCAGACAGGCTGCTCGCCCGTAGTGCCCACAGCGATGACGGATGCTCCAGGTTTTCTGCTCTTCCTGCACCACTGTCTGCCTGTCCACCACCCACCTATGTGCGATCGCTCATTGGAACTGAGCCATGGGTAGGGACTCCCGAGAGGGCCCCAGGAATGGACTTCACCCCTCTGGCCTCTGCCCTTCTCGCCGCCTCTGAGGCTTCAGCTCGTGGGATCCTCCCAGTCTTTTCTCCCCAGCCCTCAACCTGCATTTCTCCTAACCTTCACGACGCTGACTCCCATTCCACTCTCCACCCCCACTGCCTCCAACTTTTATTGAGCTCATCCTGATTGCCAGGGACTGTGCTATGGATTCACATGCATTATATCAGATTGATTCTCACCACAGCCCTGCACGGCAGTTACCAGCATTAACCCTCTTATACTTCCATGGAAATTGTGAGTCAGAGAGGTTGAGTGGTGTCCCCAAGGGCACACAGCTGGGAAGAGGCAGGACCAGCACTTGAAACTAAGTTTCGTGATTCCAGTTGCCTCTTTCCGTCACTAACAGCACTTGTCTCTACTTTGCAGTTTCAAAATTGCCTCAGAGCTGCATAAAGACACCTGGGGGCACCTCTTCCACTCTGGGAAAAAAGAAGTTGTGTCTTGTGATTGCATTGTTATAAGGATGAATATTTTAATGTTACATGTCAAAGCATTTTCCTCAACCTAAAAATCTATTCATTTCTTGTGATTTAAAAGACATTAAAACACTCTCATGAGCCCCTAAAAAGACTGTGTCTGCCCCCTCGCACTGTGCTGCATGGGCTTGGTGAAGTTGGCGCCGGCTGCTGGCACCAGCTCCCCAACAGAGCGTCCCTCAGCAGCCTCCCAGCTGGCCTCCCCGAAAACCACCCGGTTAGTAGTGCGCACTCCAGGTTTGGGCACAGAGAGCAGCCCAGGCTCCGAGCCCCAGATACAGGGCTTCTGCTGGACCCGGCGCAGCACTGAATGGACAGGAAGGCATTGCCCGAGGAGATGAAAGTCAGTTTGGTTCAAACCGGTTCACAAAGGCCTTTTCTGAAGTGTTGGCGCTCCTGTGGTGGAGTCCGTCCTAATTTTAGTCTCATCAGTGGCGTGGACTCTCACGCACACACTAGATGTGGTTACATAACCCTGAGGACAAAGCACTTCCCTTCACTCAACCTGCTGTGCGTCTTCCTGCAGCACAGGGCGAGTTCCTCGGTCACACTGCGCGCCCGCAGCTCAGAGCCTCTGCCGCCGGCTCCCTCCATTCTCTTCCAGCGCCTTGGACATCTGCTGCCCGAGCCTGTTCCTGCCTTCTCTTTGGTTCCATCCCAGTTGCCACCCCTCCCTCCGAGCCCCGGTCTTTCATGTGCAATTCTGACTGCGGGTATTTTTGCCAACTCATCTGCCAAGTCCTGTGAGGCCAGCTCACTCTCTGATTCTTCCAAGTCTCTGCTCAGTGCGGTGCTGAATTCACTCCTCGGTAGACAGTAAATGACAGACAAGAAAGTATAAGGGTCCATCCCCACCCCCCAAATGACCATATTAAGGAAAGTGAGCTGCCTGGAGCTGCAGGTTTGCAGCCCCTGCGACGCAGGAAGTAAGACTGTGGAGTCGGGGTGCGTAGGGGGCATTCGTTGGCAAGACAGGGCACGGTTCTGTGTCTCCCCCCGCCCAGAGGCAGGAGGTGCAGCTGGAATGCGGAAGCTTCCAGGAGCCCGACCGCCATGGTCTGCGTCCTGGGCCCCACCCAGCCCGTCACCCTGCTGCTTGGGTGCGCATCACACCACCTCCCTCGGCCGCCTGTCACTTCTCAGTTCTCAATGTCTTGTCCCCAGGTCGAGAATCCCCAAGAATTTTTAAGTCCCGGGAAAGAGAAGCTGGCGGGTCAGTGCGGCTCAGGGACCCACTCGGTTCTGTTGGCCAAGGGCTGGGCACTTTTCCGCCAGCTGGGGGTGGCTGGCAGGACAGGTGCCCCAGAGGCCTGTGGGAATGCGCAGCCTCCCTGAGAGGAGGGCGGTGCCGGCCTGTCTGGCGCGCAGGCCAGAGCGGGAGTTGAGGTCTGTATACTCTAGAAAATGTTGCCTGACTCTGGGGAAAATAATCCGAAGTTAAATCTGGCCGTATAACTGCAGGGCCAGCCAGCGCCTGTTAACGTGGAAACTGCCTCCGGTGATAACTCACGGCCTCTGGTCCCATTACCGTGTGTCAGCGCCCGCTGCCCGGTACGTCCCTCTCGGCTGCATCCCTGCGCTGGTTCCGAAAGCCACCGCTCGGCCCAGACGGAGTCCTGGTTCCCGACAGCGGAACCCGTCGTCTAGAATAGACCTAATAGCAGAAACCTGTCGGTTGTAATCGTCCAACACCCATGGCAAGTGTTTCGGATGTACAAATACAGGCGGTTAATGTGATTAAACGTGCCCTGGTTTTAGTTCCCTCTCACCCCACCGGGTTTCCCATCATGAACTGACTTCGTTGGAAACCACTGCAGGGGCGGGTAAATGTTTTGAGCGTTGAGGACTTGCCTTAAGTGTTTTCTGTGCTTTGTTCACCTTCATAATGATCTTACGAGGTGGGTGCTGTTACTGTCTGCAGTTTACAGGCGAGGAGATGGAGATCAGAGGGGTGAGAATAGGAGCCATGCAGCACTGGGTGCAGGGTCAAACCCGGGCGGTGTGGCCTCTGAGCGCATAACCCCGGGCCGCACAGCTCCACCACGCAGGGTCCGCGATGGCTCCCGGCAAGGAGGCTGGTGCGCCCGGGGCAGGCAGGCCGCGGAGAAGCAGGCCTCCTGTGAGCAACCTGGTTGTTGAGATGAGTGACGGATCCCAAGTACTTCGTTGAATTTTCTTTTGGTGAAAGGCATCAATTACTGGTCTGTTTTCTGGGCAACCGCCTTAAAAACAGTCAAATAAATCTGCTTGTATTGTAACCGTCTAGTTTTGCGTAATAGAACATGTGATTCGAAGAAAATTGACTAAGGACGTATGTCAGCAACATTGATTTGAGCACAAAAGAGCACTTCAATAGCTGGAACTGACACCTTTCAATTCTATCGTATCAATTCCATTACATCAATAATAGAAGTGATACAGCCCAGAGTTTTGAACTAGGAGTCCTTTTGCGTTTCCCAATCAAACAAGGAAACATTTCTTTTTAAATCCAACTGAATGTCTTCATTTACAGCACAGAGGCTGGGCATCTTCCCAATGAAGGTGGACCTCTTCCCCCTCTCCTCCCCTTCCCACCGTGAGTCACTCCTCCCAGGGTGTAGTGACATTTGCTTAACAACATCAAGCCCCGGACAGCCGGGATGACTAGGCCTAGAGCACCTTCTCTCTGACTTTGTTTCTCACTTCCGTGGGCTTCCTCTGCTAGTGGGCAAAAATCCAGCGTGATTAAATCTAAGGTGTGATGTGGCATCACTTTAAAAGATTTAAATTCGAATAACGCCTCCCAACCTGACTTCTGGCCTGAGAAGCCCATTACACAATCCTTGCTTCCCCGGCCATCAGCATCGCCCCCAGAGCGGCACGTTCATTACCCTCCGTTGACGTCATTTTCACTCAAAGGCCACAGTTTACCTTCGGATTTGCTGCCGCTGATGCACATCCTACGGGTTTGGACAGATATGTAATGACATGTACCCGCCACTGTGGTGTCATGCAGAGTATTTTCACTGCCCAGAAAATCCTCTGTGCTCTGCCTGTTCATTCCTCCGCCCCCTTACCCCCTGGCAACCACTGATCTTTTTACTGTCTCCATGGTTTTGCCTTTTCCAGAATGTCAGATAGTTAGAATCATACAGTATGAAGCCGCGTAAAGAGTCTTTATTTTAAGTATGGAAAGCCTTACGTAATGAATCTGAGATGACCAAGCTGGGTCCTCCGAGCGTCGCTGGTGCTGCTCTTAGCTCGTCTCACTCCCTGTGACGGCATCAACGCCGCGGTGCCGTCCCGCCCAGATCCGCACTATTAACTCCCAATTAGCATCTGTCCCCGTTCTACCGCTTTCCGTTTTTCCTGAAGTGCTTCTTCAATTAGCCAGTCTACCCAGTTCCTGCTCCAGAGCGAGCTGTGGAAGCCAGGAATCATGTCTAGGCTGCTAATTAGTTTGCTCCTCGAGGCAGGTGCATTCGGTTCCCCAAACCACATGACTTCATGTTCCATTAGTGTGACTGAGCCATGTGATTCGATTCAGAGTTGAACGGTTACACTTTGGAGAATTAAAATTGGGGTCTTCAAGGTAACCTAGATAAAAATTACTTCACGGAGTTGGGGGGGGAAAGATGACCCAGAACATGTTAGGACGTCTTCATGACGGGAGAAAATTAAACGTTGGGAGAACCTCCAAAGGCGATGAACTCACCAACCATGGTGAGCTCAGTGCATCGAGTTCTTTCTGTACGTTGGGCTCTTACTGTGCCGTCTGGGCTAATGGGCCCTTGTCCACATCTCACGCCCCGTCCAGCGGCTGCAGCTCTCCCGCCCCTCCTTCAGGCCTCTGCTTCTCAGGGGTTGGGGGGCGTAAACCAGCTCTCCACCCCTGCGGGGCTGAAGGCTTTCGCAAGCCTCCATGCCAGAAAAGCCGAGTCTGTGAGGGCCTGGGGACCATACAGTCCCTTCCCAATTCGGAATTTGGAAGCTGACAGATGGCTTGCTGACTCCACAGGGAAGTCCTGTCTGTCCCGAGCCTGCGTCTCCCGCAGGCGTCCTCCTAGCCTCTCTGGGAGGGCTCCCGCCCAGCCCCGCCTCTGGGCACAGACAGGGTGACCTTGCCTCTTACTCTGGGCTCTGCCCAACGACCTCCTAAGACGGATTCCCCAGAAATGCTGGTCTGTGCTCCGGCTCTTTCTGTCATCTGGGACTGTGGGAGAGGAGCTGGGACATCCCTCTTAGTCGCCATGATCATGCTCCCGCTTTAACGGCAGGGCTTGCTGTGTGCCCGGTGCTGAGCCGTGCCTGCATTATGTCACTTGCTGTCGCACGAGTGAGGGACTGTTGTTACGCCCCTTGTAAGGATGAGGGAACTGGGACTCAGGTTGAGTAACTTGCCCAAGATCACACAACAAGCACGTGATAGAGTTAGGATCGAACTCGTGATTCCAGAGCGGAACTTGTACCCACTATAAGTTTATGATTCTAGTTATATATAAACTCCCAGCTCATCAGACTCGGTCGATGTCATAACCTCGTTCTTACATCGAAGAGCTTGTCAGGATTCCCGCTAAGCGGAGGGTGCTGAGGCTGACCTTTTGTAGTGCACTGCACCCAGTTCTCTCCAAATCCCACTCCTGGGGGTGAGCGCCCTCGGAAGAGCCGGCGGACGGTGCTCCCCCAGTGCTCTCTCCCTGGCTACGACGCCGTTCTGACGGCCTCTTGCCCACGCTCTGCTGGCCTCCCGGGCAGCCGGGCTGGCGTGGGCAGGCCCATGTGTTTAGGAGATGGTGGTTCCCTTGTCTGTGTGGGCCGGGCGCCCGCTCCTCAGCCTCCTGGGGGTCCGCTGTGAGCCTGGGAACAGGCGCTCGGTGATCAGGGACGGAGCCCGGAGAGGAGGGGTGGCCGCCGCGTCTGCCCAAGTGCGGGGCTGAGCTGCTCTAAGTGCCTGCGCAGGTCTTCCCACGACTGCGTGGAACCCAAGCAGGAGACAGCCCCAGAGAGCAGGGTCCCTCCGAGAGATGGAACCCCAGAATTGAGGGGGCACACGTCTGGCAGCGAGTCGGCTCCCAGCCCTGCACCCGGCCTTGCCCACGTGCCGCACCCTCGTGTGGTGGGCGTGGGAGAGGAGAGGGGACCCGAGGGCCCGTGGTGGACGCACCTGGCTGGAGCTTGCTCCTCGCTCTCCCGTGCTGACCTCAGCTCATGGCCGCTCACTGGCCCTCTTCCCCCAAGCTAGTGTTCGGGCCCTGCTGCCCCCACATGTCTGCCTGTCTCCCTCAGATGCACCATCGGAGTTGCGGCTAGGGTCCTTTGCCAGGCCCTGCGCTGGCCGAGTTCGCAGCCCTGCGGGGCCAGCCAACTTGCCGTCGCCTCTGCTCCTTTCCGGACCCTGACGTCGGCGACGGGTGGAGAGCAGCCGCCACTGTGGCGCCGCAGGTTCAAACCGTGCAGGTGCTTCACGCGGACCTGCGTCCCGGGGAAGGCTTGCTTTTCTCCTCAAAAAACGGTGTCCTTATAGAAAATAGGAACTTTTGTAATGTTTCCTGTAGCTCTGGTTGCTTCCACTTCTGGAAAGCTGAGAGTGCGCACACACACACACGGAGCGACAAAGGCACTGCATCCTAGGGAAGGTGGTCAGGGAGGCCCTGCAAGGGCGCGAGGGAGAGCTGCGGAGCGTATCCGGGGGAGAGCCCTGCAGGCGGGAGAGCGGAGCGTGTGTGGAGGTTGGGGCCAGCAGAGTGGAAGCGGAGAACAAGTGGGGGGGCTGCCAGAGAGCAGGCTGGAGGTCCTGGCGGCTTAGGCCAGGAACGAGGCTGGACATGGCATGATTCGAATGTAGAGCTGACAAGCTTGCTGGTGTAAGAACTGAGGAGGCTGAACTGGGTTTGGACTTTGGGCAGTTGTCCGTTGACTCTGGGGGAGTGGGCGGCGGGGCTTTGGTCCCACCCGTCTCTGCCGTATCGGGTTAGCGAGCCAGTGGACACGCAGTTCCCTCAGGGCGAATCTCCGTAGCCATGAGAACTGGAGGCCGGTGCTGGTGAGCAAGGATCACAAGCGGCCCCCTCGGCTGTCCCCTGAGGGATGTAGCTGGTGACAGCCACTGCGGTGGGCAGAATGCCCCCCGTGTGTGCCAAGTCGGCGCGACCTGACTTGGACACGGGGTCTTGGCAGGTGTGATCAAGATAAGACGAAGACGTATGACATTAGGGTGGGCCCCAGTCCAGCGGCTGTGCTTTGCGAGGGGAGGCCGCTTGGACACAGACACAGAGGCACCGGGAAGAGCACCACGTGAAGACAGAGGCAGGGACAGGGAGATGTATCTGCAGGCAAGGAGCACCCAGGTTGCTGCGGCCACCGGAGCGGGGAGAGGCGCGGAGCGGACTCCCGCCGGGCCTTAGAAACCACCCTGCCCCCACCCGGCTTCCGCCTCCAGAACCGAGAGAACAGACTCCTGTCGCTTCAGGCCTCGCGGTTCCGGCTCCTTGTGACAGCAGCCGGGGGACACCAGTACAGCCACCGGACAGTAGCACTCGCGCTCCCAGCTCGGCGCACACCTCGCCCACCAGCCCCTCAGCACCCCGAAAGCTAAGCGTTGCGGGTGTCCCTGGTTTACAGATGAGGCTACAAGGCTCAGCAAAGCTAACTGACCTTCCCAAAGTCAAGCACCAGCACGTGGAAGAACCTGGACATGTCCCAGGCCTTAGTCTGGAGTCCGTGCCTGACCGCCACTGTCCTGGTGAGGTCAGGAGCTGAGATTCGGGGCACACTTCGCCACCGGTGCCCCTGTGGCCACTCCCGCTCCTCAGCGCGGACTCCCAGACGGCAGGCCTGGGCTCCCTTCCCCACCTCTCCTGTCGCCCTTCACGGCTCTCCCAGAGGATGCGTGGGCAGCAGGTGTGGCTTGGAATTTGATAAGAATGTCACTTCCACACATCCTTTCCATCTGGTGGGAGTCCTCACCCGAGAGGAACGACGGCCGAGCGAACAGCCCACCCCGCGTGTTGCTCTTGACTGAAGCGGGAGCTCCTGAAACCGCGCAAGACAATGACTAGAAGACGGGCGTCACTTAAAGGGCACTCAGAGCATGGTCATCGGCGTTGCCAGCCCTATGGCTGTTTCTCTGCCATTCTCTGCACACTGATGCTTCAGGGCCCAGCAGGAGGAAGGAAGATCTTCTCCAGCCACTTACTCCCTGGAACCAGGGCCGGGTGTGCCCTGTGGGTGGCGCCCGCCAGAGCCTCGCTCAGTGCCACAGGCGCCTGGTGTGCTGGTGGTTGTATAAGGAATGGAGGAGGCAGTGACGTTCGTCTGTGGCCGTGAATTAGTCCACAGGATCCCGACCTCAGCAGGCGGCTGGGGAGGCAAAGGGCCAGGATCTGGAGCTGACTCTGAAACACCCCGAATCTGAAGCACCCCGAATCTGAAGCACCCCAGCAATAACTTGAAGAGGCGGCCTCACACACTTGGTACTTTGGCCTCGAGAATCGATGGGTTGTGGCTAAGAGCATGGACTTCAGAGACAGGTGACACAGGAAGTGCCACTTCCCAGTGGGGTGACCTTGACAAGTCTCCTGACTGCTCATCTGTAGAGGAGGGGCAGGAGTGGAGCCCGCCCACGTTCCTGTGGGCACTGAGATGGTGCACAGTGTGAGGAGACGCGGGCGTGGCGATCCTCACCAGCCCCTGACGCGTCCCCTCCCACGGGCCCCGGCATTGCCTTGGCCGTCCCTGGCACAGACGTGGGCCATTTCCTCTGCGCAGCACCTGTTCCTCGCTCAGTCTCCCCACTGCTGGCAGCGCCACTCCTCCTGCCGGGTCTCTCGGGTTCTGCTGGAGACGGTGGTTTGCTGGATCTCAGAAAGCTGGGGGTTGGGATCAGGAATTGGGGTTCTGGAGCTTGAGTGCTCACTCCCTACAGCATGTGAAGGCCGAGGATCGTGGGTCCAGGTGGCTGAATCTAGGGAACCGGTTCCCTCCCCTGTGGCTGGACTGTGCCTCTCCTGTGTCTGCTCTGCTGGTCCTGGGTCTCCACGTAACCGTCCCATCCCCAGAGCACCCATCGAGTCAGGCTAAGCCCTCCACTTAAACGCTCACAGGGCACCGGTGGCACACTGCTTTTTCAGGGTCTAACGACAATTGAAGTAGCCGTCATTTGGGCTGCAGTGTGAGCTTCATGAGGACAGGAATCTTGTCATCCTGCATCCCCTGTGCCCTGCAGTGCTGGGCACACCCTAGACACTGATGAATGTTGACTCAGTGAATGGGTGAATTGCCAGCCTGCCAGGTCCTGGCGGGACCAGGAGAGTGACACATTTGGAAGGCAGAGCGCATTCCATCTCTGGTGCCTCACCCAGAGGCAAAAGCTATTGAAGCTT
The DNA here is from genome assembly GCF_054644295.1 of Miniopterus natalensis. NCBI lineage: Eukaryota > Metazoa > Chordata > Mammalia > Chiroptera > Miniopteridae > Miniopterus > Miniopterus natalensis. The sequence continues at coordinate 101,602,238 of NC_142083.1, forward strand.
TTCAAAAATATTGACTGAAAAAAGTGCGCAAAACCAAACCCAAGAATTAAACCAAGGTGACAGGAGCCACCCTGACGACACTGGGTGGCATTAGCGCGTCTATGAACTTAGATTCTACTGCTACATTAACAAATCCCCCCAAAGCTCCAAGGTTTAAACCAGTAGCAATCATCTCTCATCTCTCATGGTCTCTGTGGGTCAGGAAATTGGGGTGCTCACTGTAGATTGTGGCACGGGGTCCCTCCTGCAGTGGCTGGAGCTGGGACAGCTGGGACTGGAGCACCTGGGGCCATCTGGGCCCCGAGCTCTTCACGCAGTCTCCGGGCCTCTCCACGTGGACCCATTCTGTGGCCTCACTAGCACGGTGGCCTCAGGGCTCCAAAGGCAGGTGTCCCAAGAGAAACGGACAGAAGCCATTGCCTTGGAAGTCACGCAGGGCCACCCACACTGTGCCCCTTTCACTGAGGCCATCCAAAGCGCTGCCCAGGCTCAAGGGAAGAGGCCACAGACTCCGCCTGCTGACTGAGGAGCGTCAGCTCTTATGGGCATTTTATGGAACCACCCGGAATGCCACTTCCTTTACGACTGGGGATGCGCTCAGAAAGCTCTCCAGAAAGGGCAGAGAGGTTCCTATTGAAAAGGAAAGCTTTCTCTGTCTCACTTATTTCACTTAGCACAACACCTTCTAGGCCCATCCATGTTGCCACAAATGGCAAAATTCTATTCTTTTTATTGCTGAGTAATATTCCAGTGTGTGTGTGTGTGGGGGGGCAGCTTCTTTGAAAACACTGAAGAGGAATGAGAGGTACAGACTTCTAGTTATAAAATAAATAATCACTGGAATGTAAGGTACAGCGTAGGGAATATAATCGGTAATATCCTAAGAACTTTGTATGCTCACCAGTGGGCACTGGACTTGTTGGTACCACACTGGAAGGTATGTAAATGTTGGATCACTAGGTTATACACCTGAAACTAAAATAATACCGTGTGTCAGCTGTACTTTTTAACAAAAAAAGAAAAAAAGATTAGAATGCTAAGAAGCAAAGGAAAATTCTCTTCTGACCGCAGGAATGACTGCTGAGAAATTGTTAGGAAACTCAAGGCAGGATAGTTTCACTTACGGACGCCTCCCAGCCACCCCCTTAAATGGGCCAGCTTCGGTAGTACCTCAGAGTTCCCCACAACAGCACATTTACTGACTAGATTCGGGGGGGGGGGGGCGATGGTTAAAATGCAGACTCCCGGCCCCCAGCCAGAGCCCTTCTGGACGCGAGGGGGAGCTGGGACTCTCTGTGGCCAACAAGGGCCGCAGGGACCTGACATAGGCCAAGGTGCTGACCTTTCAGAAGAGCGGAACTTGCCTCGGTTCAAGTCACCTGACCATGTTTGGCTTCCTGAAATTTTAATTTTCATTAAGATTTTGAGCTACTCAAGGAATAATTTTGTCTTATAGGATCTCTAAGAAACATAAATGCACTCAAACGGTTTTAATTTAAATAAGAACAATAATTTTATTGGAGGGGTATGGTTTCCAATGGGAAACAGCCAAGCCCCGGGAGAGACTGGAGCCAGGAGCTGGAAAGCAGGTCTCTGCTCGCCCCCGACCTTCCTTCCCCCTCAGTTTCATTCTTTGCCTGCGCGCGGTGGGAACGAGCCGCCCTCGGCAGCTCTGTGCGTGCTCTTCGGGGCCCCAGACTGAGGGCTTGGAGCCCCCTAACTGCCAACTCTTACGGAGATAACCTGACTGGCCCAGCTTAGGCCAGTCACCTACCGATCAGCTGCGGCAAGTGGGTCCACTGCCCAATCAGAAGGTCCCTCCTGCGAGGCTCGTGGGTTTCAGCACCCTCCGGCCACTGCTCCCTCGGGGTGGTCGCGACCAGCCAGAACGATGGGGTGCCGTGAGCCACACCGATTGACGTGCCCTGCTGGTGACCACAGCTGCATGGGGGAGGCCCCAGGACAGCGGAGGGGATGTTGAAATATTACATTAATCACCCCGTAATTGTCTGAAGCCTCTCTTCCTCTCAGGAGTGCGAAGCCAGAATGCTCCTGCTTGCTTACTGCGGTATCCCCAGTGCTTACCAGGCTCGTGATGAATATTAAATAGTTGAATGAATAAGGGGACGAGAGCCCCGTATTCAGTTTTATCAGGAATCCCCTCCTCCAGCAAAGGTTTATTGAACACCTATTATGTGCCAAGTTGCACCAGGGAATGAAACAGGCAGACACTTGCCCTCATGTGGTTTATCTTCCAGCCGTGTTGCTGGGCACTGAACCATGTCCCAGAGGGACCAGTACTTGGTCAGTGCTCCTTGAACCGTCTCTGTTGGTTGGGTTCAGCCCTGGCAGGTGTGACATCTGCGGAAAGCGTCCCCTGTTGGTTTAGTGGAGGGCCTGTGGACAAGGCCCCGAGAGGACTGAGTGGCATCAGCTCCCCTGGCTTCCCCCGGGGCCCTCTCAGCACCCTGACCTGCTGCTCTCTCTCCCAGGTCATGCTCTCGGAGCGAAAAGGCACGGATGAGCTCTACGCTGTGAAAATCCTGAAGAAGGATGTTGTGATCCAGGACGATGACGTTGAGTGCACCATGGTGGAGAAGCGGGTGCTGGCCCTGCCCGGGAAGCCGCCCTTCCTGACCCAGCTGCACTCCTGCTTCCAGACCATGGTAAGGGGCCTGGGGCCTGGGGCCTGGGGCCTGGGCACTTCACCCCAGGGTTTCTGCGGGTTTTTGCCGAAGCTATCCCAGTGAGACAGGAAAATGTGGGGCCCAGAGAAGGCTGCTGGGAACCTCTGAGCTGGCCGCTGAGAAGCACTCTCCCCCAGGCAGATGCTGTTTCAACAAAGATAAAGGAAGGCAGACAATTGCTTTTATAGCCGACAGAGCAGGGCCTTTCACTGACAGCAAGAGGTGACATGGGGACAGAAACACAGGACTTTTGGCCTGACAATATGGGATGTAACAGCAGGTGGGACTGAGGGCAGAGGTCCCCACGCTGTGCCTTTAGGTGGTAGACAGCCCTCCAGACCCTTAGCCTAGATGCTCCAGTACCTTCCTCAGTTGCATGGACCTCCTGGGAGGAGGGGTTTCCTGAGAACACGGCCCTCCAAGGACTCCCAGGGTGGGGCGCAGTGTCCTGGGCAGGAGCTCGTGAGCTCAGAGCTGTGGCTCCCAAGAGGGGACGTTGGTGCACTGTCTGCTCTTGACTGTGACTCCAGCTCTGTGAGAGCAAGAGACGCCCTTAAAGAACCCTGAGCCATGTCCCCTTTTACATACCGAAGGAGGGGAGGCCAGAGCCCCTACTACAAAGAGGGACAGAGTTAATTCCTGCCTTTGGGGCTCCTGAGAGCCGGTGGCCCTGTGACCTAAAGATGCTTTCAGGGAGTTTTCACGATGACCTTGACTCCATCCAGCTCTTACCCCATGTGCTAATTTTAGAGCCCAACCCTATGTGAGATGTGACATCTAATTTAAAGATGGGGACTTCCTCTCTTCTCCAACATCACCTACTCCTGTGCTGTGCTAACGGAGGTTGAACACATCCAGCCTCGAAGCCCCAGAACGGGGTCTGGGGAGGATTTCTCAGTGCAGACCACACACCAGGCACAGAACTGCCCTGGTGAGAGGCACAGAGCTGGACCTCAGCTCCTGTTCGATTCTAAATGCTCTTCTCCGAGACCTGGGCTCAAATCTGCCTCTGTCACTTACTGGCTAAGTGACCTTGGGCAAATTGCACACCTCTTGGGGCTGTACTTGTCTTTTACCTGTAAAATGACTGTGACGATAGCAGCCCTATCTGAGGTTGTTGTGAGAAGATGTGAGATTACACATGAGCAGCGCATAATGCAGCACTTGGTCTGCAGGAGCGCCCTCCACTCCCCGCCGCCAGGACTCAGAGCTGGAATTGTGTTTGCCAGCCATGGGTTGGCACCGCTGTGCAGGGTGGTCCTGGGCAGTGCAAAGGTGAATCAGGTGGATTTTCAGTCACGCGCCCCTTTTGAGTTCCCTGGAAGCTTTTCTGAGAACCTCAAGGAGAAAGTTCCTATTTTGTGCTCCCCTGTTCGCCGCACCTCCTGACCCTCGGCTTTTTGACAGGGTCCCCGGCTGTAGGCCCTGGGCTGTGGCAAACAGCGGTTCCTACGTCACTGTTTTGCTTTTACATTTTTCCCCTCAGATTTCTTCCATTTACAACAGCATTATAAGTCTTTTAATTTTGAAATATTATAAATCAAATACAGAAAACTACATGGAATAGAAGGTTAAGTTCCTTATGTTGCTACCCAGGTCGAGAAGGTTCTCCGCTCGCGTCGCAGTCCTCCCCCAGGGGCAGCTGGCTTCCCTTCGTGCCTTTGCCGTTTTATCATGTATAGAACCATGTATCATGGTATTAAACCATGGTTTAATCTGTCCTACTTGTAGAAATTTGATGTGTTTTGTAAGTCTTTCAACATAGTGATCTCTCTCCATCCCTTCCGTCTTGTCTATGATTTGCTGTTCTATCGGCTGACGATCTGGGGTGTGGACCCAGAGCCTTTTCAGCCTGGTTACCCCTAGCCCAGGGGTGGGCTCCCCCACGCGCAGGCGGAGGGTGTCCTCTCCTCTGCAGGCAGATGCTGCCTGGCTTCCCCGCTTTGTGATGTTGGCAACCGCTGCTGCTCGGGGCCTAGGTCCATTCATTCATTAAGGGTTTGAGAAGTTGATACCCTAATGCTAACACTCCCTTGTCATTTATTAGTTCGAGTCCTTTAATAAAAAAGCACGAGGTTCGTCACCTAGTGCCTGGCGCCCGGGGGTACGGCTCATAGAGGAAGGGCAGGGTAAATGCTGGATTCGTTCCTGTTTGTTAACAGTTTCCATGAATCGGTTCAGTATTATGCTCCAAAGGTGGCGAAAGTTCGCTTTTAAAGTAAAATTTTTGAGTAAGAGTCAATGCAAAGAAAAGCATAAGAGGGCAGTAATCCGGGGCGCCTGGGACCTGGCAGAGATGGGGAGGGCGTCCTCTGTCTTCCAGGCCTGGGGAAGCAAGGCCTGGAGGAGTTCAGTGGGGCTGCGGCAGGACTAGACTGGACTCAGGGCCCTAGACCCCCCTTCCCCAGTCTTCCCTTTCTCACCGGTGGCCCCCACGCTGCCTCCAGCATCCGCAGACAAAGACAGCCTCAGTCTGGCGCATAGTCTAGAGGGAGGTCTCGTTCCCGTGGCGAGGCTGGGCATGTGGAGCGGTTTGCGGTTTCAGCTGCATGTGTTGAGACGCGGAGAAATTAGTCATCTGTGATGAATATTTGTTGACATTCAATATCGTCGTTTGTAATTTACTGTTTTAAAAATGATAGATTGAATTTGAAATTACCCCTGGCTGTCACACTGCCTCACTCGCCCATGTGTCAGCTCGCCTCCTGGAGGGAGAGAGCAGGGCCCAGGCTCGTGGGGAAGGTGTGTGGTGCCGGGTCCCCCCCGGGGAAGAGCTCAGGGGCCCAGACAGCCCAGAGCGCGAGAGTGTAGCGGATGCTGGTCTTGCCCGGACAGAGCCCACCTGGGGCCGACGCAGGGTCTCCGGGTCTAGCCGCGGCAGGAGGGGACACATGGCTTTCTCTGGAGGGTGGGATCAAGTAGCCACCCTGTCTCCAGGGGCCGTGCTGTGGGGAAAGATGTGACTTTATGTTAGAATTGCGCGGCCTCGGGAGGCGCTCCTACGAGGGCGAGGCTGCGAGGGAAGAGCCCACGCCCTCCCGTGTCACCCACACTCAGTGGCAGATGCTCATTGAGTGAAAGGCACCAATTAAAACTTTTCATTTAGTTGGGTTTTCTTTTGGCTAAGCACATCTATTTTCATTCTGTGTGAGTTAAACTGATTTTGGAGACCTCATACTGGCTGCTACTTGTGAGGCAGGGGGCTACGGGTCATAAGCCACATAGCAGCCCCTGCATGGGTCCTGTCACATTCTAATTTCACAGATGAGGACCCTGGGGCCAGAGGCCGCACAGCTGGTACTTCAGGGCCAGCATTTGAACTCAGGCAGCCAGGCTCCGAGGGGCTTTACATTGACCTCTATTTCTGAGTGCTTTGAGTGTGAATCATGCAATTTCCACTCCCCCGACCCCCGAGGGCGGGATCCCCAGCCCCCCCGTCCAGGCTCAGCAGGGGCCTGAGCCCTAAGGAGCCTTGCCATCTCCCACCTGCCAGCAAACGCACCTGGTGCTCCATCCCTCAGCTTCCCAGCCCCTGACTAGAACTGACTTCCCATCTGAGTGTCCTCCATCCTGTGCCTTCAGAAACTCGGCTTCTTTCTAGGCTCCCCAAAAATATTGCCACAGCGGGGACTATTCGTCGTCCACTTTGCAGGAAGAAGGATTGAAGATCTGGGATGTCAGGTGGTTTTCCCTAAACAGCCCAGGGCCGCAGGCCCACTGAACACTGAGCCCAAGCTTTTCCAGTGCTGTGCCCTGAGCTGCCACCAAATGGCCTCCACGGTGACGGTGAGAACCCCGCCAGCGGCAGCCGTCAGCACTGCTCCGCTCTCCACAGGGCCCCTCCCGCGTCACCCTCCCGGCGCCTCCGCTGGGCGGGCACTGTGTCTCTCCCACCGCCTCTGGTGTTCAGAGAAGGTCGGACCTCCTGCCCCGTCACACGGTAGTGGTGGCCCTGGGTTGGTTCTGCAAGACTCTAGGACACCTGCCACTCTGCCCCCGCCGTAACTCCGATTCCTTTCTAGTTTAGACATTTTCACTCCCACGATCACATCTAATTGTTACCAGAAGACTATGAGCAACTGCTGCTCACATTTCCACATGAAGGAAGCGGACCCTCAGAGACGAACTGGCTCAGGTCACACGAGCACTGAGCAGGTGTCCTAACGGTCAGGCGTCCTAACGTCCCTCAGGGTTCCTTCCACTGTGAAGGAGACACCTGCTTACCCACGAGGACGCAGCAGTGTGGGAAGATCTAGGATTTTACAATGTAGGGAGGCCTGCATGTATGTGAGAAAACCATTGTTGGCGCAGCTCAGGTGAGCAGGAAGGCGACACTCGTTTTGGGGGAAGGTCCCCCAAGGGGGTCACCTGGCTCATGCTTACCACCTTGGGTTGCATATCCCCTGCACCCCCAATTGGTGCTCAGGAGGAGGCAGCCTGGGCTCAAACAGGCAGCGCCTCTAAAGCCAGTGTCCCTGAAAGTCCGGATATCCAGGGCGCTGACGCTGATTGACTCCGTCGACAATGTTTATTTGTTGACATAAATGTGTCAGGACGCAGCTGCATCACTGTGAGGGTAGAGCAGTGAACCAAAGGGACGTCCCTGTTCTAACGGGGGACTTAATAGACAACAATGGCAACGAAAGATAAACCAGGTAGAGATGGCTGGATGGGACAGAGATGCTCTTTGATAGGATGACCAGGGACGGTCTCTCTGGTAAGGATGACGTTTGAGCAGAGACCAGAGCAAGTGAGGGGCGGGCCTGTGAGTGCCTGGGGGCAAAGTGCTCCCTGCGGCAGGAAGCCCGAGGGTAGGTGCCCAGGCAGGACACGCCAGGCGGGTGAGGGGCGGCGAGGAGGCCACTGCAGCCCGAGGGGGTTGTCAGCTTGTTTTTTGTGGCCCAGAATTTCTTTATGAATCAGCTACCTTTAAAAAATGACAAATCTGGTACAGTGTTGCAAATTTGATGTGTTTGTCTTGCCGGAGATTTAGAATTTGAAGATAAAAGATCCTTAATAGGATAAAAAAATGCTTAAGGTGGTCAAAATAGATAAAAGGGAGAAAAGAACCTGCCGATATACGAAACACCTTTTGTCATTCTTCAAATCATGCAAATCTAATTCCTAGAACCTTGCGTAGGAAAGTCGTTACATCAGATATGTTCTTAGACAATTTTAACAGAAAATGTAGGAGATAAATTCTATTTAAGGGATTATTCTAAATGTGTTAAAACTGAGTGTGCACATGAGAAAGAACCAGGAGACAGGCCAATCAGAACGTCGACTTGACTGAGGGAGGCCGTGGGGGACCATCTCGTTTTCAGAAGCGTCTCTAACGAATCCGTTTACAAAGTGTTGAATGGGCCACAGATGGCAAACGTTAATCCCCAGATAGATGCAAAAGCCATCATGGGGCTTGAATTTTCTGAAACTTGCTCTAGGTGGACTGGTCTTGGGTGATGGGGTTTAGCGGATTGTTCTAGAAGCACAAAGAGATAAGCGTGAGCATCTCAGTTACCTAAACCTGGGTCTGTGATCACCTAGTAGCTCTGAGTAAACCTGAGTCTGTGGTCACCTAGTAGCTCCTAGTAAACCTGGGTCCGTGGTCACCTAGTAGCTCCTAGTAAACCTGGGTCCGTGATCACCTAGTAGCTCCTAGTAAACCTGGGTCCGTGGTCACCTAGTAGCTCCTAGTAAACCTGGGTCCATGATCACCTAGTAGCTCCTAGTAAACCTGGGTCTGTGATCACCTAGTAGCTCTGAGTAAACCTGGGTCTGTGGTCACCTAGTAGCTCCTAGTAAACCTGGGTCCGTGATCACCTAGTGATCACCTAGTAGCTCTGAGTAAACCTGGGTCCGTGATCACCTAGTAGCTCCGAGTAAACCTGGGTCCGTGATCACCTAGTAGCTCCGAGTAAACCTGGGTCCGTGATCACCTAGTAGCTCCGAGTAAACCTGGGTCCGTGATCACCTAGTAGCTCTGAGTAAACCTGGGTCCGTGATCACCTAGTAGCTCCGAGTAAACCTGGGTCCGTGATCACCTAGTAGCTCCGAGTAAACCTGGGTCCGTGATCACCTAGTAGCTCTGAGTAAACCTGGGTCCGTGATCACCTAGTAGCTCCGAGTAAACCTGGGTCCGTGATCACCTAGTAGCTCCGAGTAAACCTGGGTCCGTGATCACCTAGTAGCTCTGAGTAAACCTGGGTCTGTGATCACCTAGTAGCTCTGAGTAAACCTGGGTCCGTGATCACCTAGTAGCTCCGAGTAAACCTGGGTCCGTGATCACCAAGAGCTCTGAGTATAGGTCTCACCATCTTTAAAGTGGGCACAGTAAGCGGGACTGAAAAAGACGGTGTGCAAAGTGCGGGAGAAGCAGGAGGCGCTGCTTTCGGCTGCCCGGCTGGGCGGAGGGCTCCGTGCATGCGGGGATTGTGTTTGCCCAGGGCCGTTGTCAGGCAGCACATTCATGCAGTTTCCCAACTGCCAGTGGGCACAGGCGGTTAAGTCTCCTTAGCAAACGTCTATTTTAAATGTTTTCTTTTCCATTGAACATATGCACTTCTTTTTTAAAAAAATAGAATTAGATTTTATGAGTCATTGAAGGACAGAAGTTTCTTCTCAGCTTTGCTGTGGTGGCCCAGCAAGAACCCAGTTGCAAGGCATCCTGGGAGGGACATCAGCCGAGAACGCAGCAGGGGACAGGGAGGGGGTGAGAGGGCTGAGCGCGGAGAGTGGGCCCCTGATGCCAGGACTGCTGAGCACCAAGGGTGTCCCGGGAGTCCCGGCGTCTCAGGGCCGGCTCTGGGTCGGCAGCAGCCCCCAGGGATGGGGTCTGACATACGGGGAGTAGTCTCAGCCAGTGATGGTTGGTTGCAAGAAACAGAACACCCCTTCCTCCAAACTTTCTTATGTCAAAAAAGGATTTTGTTGGAAGGAACCCACCCAAAGGCAGGGATGTACCGGAGCCTCGAGAGGAACTAGAATCTGCCACTTCAGAGCTTCAGGAACAGATCCCTGTTTCTTCCTACTTGTCTGTGTTTCTCCCTGGTCAGGGTGACTCGACTTTCCCAGTCCATGCACTTTGCCGATCCACCAGCCCCCGGGTTCCAGTCCATACCCACAGGACAGAGAACCTGCTGGGTGTGTGCAGGTCGGATGTTTTATTCCTGCATGGTCAGCTGGCAGTTGGCTACTACTGACTTGGTAGGAACCTTTCAGAAGGGCTTGTATCTACAGGGGAAGAAAAACTGGTCCTCATATTGGGGGGGGGGGGGTGGAGGGGAGACGTCATCCTGAGTCCAAGGAACCTGAGTTGGAGCGGGACACGGCCAGCTCTAGCGGTGCCAGCACGGTTCTCAGTGCGGAGTGGAAGGGAGGGCAGCTGGCGAGAGCTTCGCCCTGTCAGGGCTGTAGGCAGCTACAGCCATTCGGGGATCTCGGGTGGGGATCTCGGGTGCAAGAAAGGCCCAAGAATGCAGCCAAGGCATATAAATCTGGGTGGGTCAGAATGGACACAGCCTGGCTCTCTGCCTTCTTGTTGGTGGCCTTTGCATTTTTGTTCAGTGATCGAAAGGAGAGAGATGGTTGCAGCCCATGAGAACTTTGCTCTCCGTGTGGGAGGGCAAGGCTCTGAAGGCTGGGAGAAGTCAGAGGAGCCTCATTACTGGATCTGAGAGTGATAGCAAGGCTGTGGAATACAGAGGAGAGAAGAGTTGTGTGACCGCGTCCTGCAAGGCCCTGAGTCTGCGCGGGTTTGACGGCTTCATCCGGGAGAAGCTGCCGTTGCCCGCTTCGGGCAGGCAGGGGAGTTAAGCACGTGAGGAAGTTCTCAGGGTGGGTGAGCATGTACCTGGGACTTGAACCCAGGACTAGCTCACATTAGCCACAGCGCTGCACAGCTTTTCGAGAGAAGCAGCTGGATCTGAGCGATAAGAGGAACAGCTCACATGCAGAATTAATTCACTAACCCACAGGGAAGATCATTAAAGATCATTAATTAAATAGGCAAACACTTTCTGCCACCCACCTTAGTGCATGGCGCGAGCTCTTCCAGTGGCCCACGGTGTTGATTTTCTCTGTCCATGGCTGTTGTCCCCCCGGCAGTTCCATGAGTGTGATGTGACGTCCTTCTATCAGCTGTCTTGGGGGGAAATGCTTAGCTCTCTGAACTCTCTGCCCCGTCCTGGGCCGCCCAGGTGAATTCTGCACATGCCACCCAGTCAGTGTTTTAAATCAAGTCATCCTCATACTCACGCTCCAAATCCATGAAATTCTACCCAGCCCTTCGCATGATGCAGTGACAGACGCGTGTCTAATTTTATTTACTTACTGATTGAATGTGAGAGAGAACGGAGAAAGGAGATTGGACATGAGCCAAAGTGGCTTCATGCTTAGGAGACGAGGGCTGTGTGTAATGAGTAACGATGACAACCGGGGAGAGACCCTCTGGGAGCCAGCGGACCAGCTAGTCTGAAGAGGAAGCTGGGAGCCTGCCTTCGAGCGCTGACCCGCGCCTGGCAGTGGACACCCACGTAGGAACGTCCTGGAGCCAGCTGGAGCCCCCGGGGCTCGGCAGAAAGAGCGGAAAGGCACGAGTCAAGGTGCGTCAGCCCGGAGAGAGGAGGGCTGAAGTCCTGAATTGTGACAAGTCCTCTTTGGGAAACTGAGAGGCGGGAGAGCGCCAAGCTGGGCCTTGCGTGTCTGCTCTGGAAATACCTTTTGGCTCTCGTGTGGTACAGCAGATAGGCCCCGTGGCAAACCCGCTGCACGTGACTACACGGAAGATCTGTGGCGACCTGGAGATGGCTTCAGAGCAGGCGTGGGAGCTGCCGCGTGTTGGGGCCGTGGAGGGACGGCCGGCAAGGCTCGGAGGCGGGGCCGCTCGTTGGCAGAGCCCCCGAGCTCCCTCTCTGCGCCTCTCATGGAATGTCTTTGGTCACATTTTATTTTAGATGACGGCTTGAGTTTGTCTTCTTTTTGTTTTAACTGAATCTGAAGGCAGAGCCTGTATTGTACTTACCACTTTTCCCCTTTGACACCTAATGCACGACTTGCACAAACGCTCAGTGAATTTCTAAGATTCACTCCTCTCCGGGGCCGAGCGGCCAGTTGGCTGGAGCGGCCCGAACACTGGGGCCGCAGGCTGATTCCCGCTCCGGGCTCACGCCGAGGCCCCAGGTTGATCCCTGGTTGGGGCGTGTGCGGGAGGCAGCCAGTCGATGCTTCTCTCTCATCAACGTCTCTCTCCCTTTCCCTCCCTAAAACCAGTAGAAACAGATCCCCGTGTGAGGGTAGAGCACTCACTTCCCCATATGGGCTCAGGGTGGCCGAGGCAGTGTTTGCAGACTTTGGCGCTCCTTACTCTTGAGTGGGTGACGCACTTGGTGGGTCGCGGGCAAATGGCATTTGTGGTAAAAATAACTCGTCTCGGGGGCCCATGTACCAAGGCCAGGTCATAGCATAGAGTTGGGAGGCTCCAGACCTGTGTTTGCTTTTTACAGAAACAACGAATTTCCATTTGTGACTTTGATATGAAGCTTTAAAACTTTTAAATAATTGCGTTTTAGTTTCTTCTTAAAAAGCAAGTTAATAAAAATATTTTAAAATGAGTAGATTTTTGTCGAAGACCTTGAAGCGAGTGTGGGAGACAAGTGGTGCGGAGGGGGCCCCGCCAGCCTGCCCCGCCCTCTGCCCCCGGCCCGCCTTCCTCCCGCCTCCCCTGTCACTCCACGCCTCCTACCCTCCCTCCCCACAGTAATGACCATAGAGCCAGGGGACTCGGGGCTCGTTCTATTTTTAACAATACACATTAAAATAAACACAAAACTACAAAGGCGGCGACATGTACATCCGTAGCCCGACCGAGATGATTTCCCGGCCATTTGGGGAGAGGTTGCTGCTGGGAACTGTGTCTGGCCTCCCGGCTCGTCTGGGGAATCCCTCGCTCCGGACGCCCGATTACTCACAGGAGCGTGCCTGGCAGTGGATGGCGCCTGGCACAGAGTGGGCACCATTAAGCATTTGTTCAGAAAATGAAAGGACAGCAAGGTGCCAGCCGTAAAGTTTAATAGCTGGAGCCCTGGTGGGCCAAAGCCAGACGCAGTGAAGTCCCGAGAGGGTGGGTCTCCGGGCTTCCGGCCTCCGCTTAGTGGGAGAAAGGACCACAGAGCGTGGCAGCCCCTCGTGGAGCCCCCTGCCCCCCGAGGCTGGGGTTCTGACTAAGGAGTTTCGGGGCAAGATGAATTCTTCCAGCAGAAAGCAAGCAGTGAAGCCTCTCCCTCACTTCTTTCTCCGTGGCCGATGCCATCTGCTAGTTTTAAAAATAATTTTTAAAAGCAAGTGTTTTGGTTCTTCCAACATGCAGCAAAGACAGATGCTATTTTAAGGCTTATTTTCTGTCAACCCTCTCCCCCCCACACACCCAAAAACCAGATCTGGGCATCAGCAGTTCTGGCTGACGGTGTCCACTCCACCACTGGCGTGTATGGGACCTTTCAGCAAGTCTCACGTGCCGTGGACGCTGGGAGCAGGAGCGGTAAGTCTGCCTCTCATTGGAGATGCTGAGAGGGCAAGGAGCGTTGTCTGAGAAGGTCCTTCGACGTTTCGGAAATGATTGATTACTCTGTGCGCCCCCCCTGCGACCTGCCAGCTCCCCTGCGCCTTCTCTCCCCCGGGCCTGGGTGCCCTCCGGGCGAGGACATGCCATGCGTGTGCAGGTCTAGCTCAGAACCTCGCGCAGGAGGCACCTGCTGAGGCTGCAAGTACAGACTCTGGCACCCATCTGCCTGGGTTCAGGTCCTGAAGCTGCAACTTAACGGCTGAGTGGCCACTGGCAGGTTATATACTTTTTCTGAGCTTCTACATTCGTCTCTTTGAAAAGGGGAGAATGGGCCCTGGCTGGGGGGCTCCGTTGGTTGGAGCATCGTCCATACACTGAAAGGCTGCAGGTTCGATTCCCAGGCAGGGCGCAGACCTAGGTTGTGGGTTCAGTCCCCAGTCGGGGCTCGTACAGGAGGCAGCCAATCCATGTTTCTCTCTCACATCGATGTTTCGCCCTCTCTCTCCCTCCCTCTCTCTGTAAAATAAAAAACAAACATATCCCTGGGTGAGATTTAAAAGTAAGGGGGCGGGGGATGGGAGAGGGGAATACTGGTCATGTTCAGTTCAGAAACAGAAGCAAGACCAAATACATAAAGCACTTAGCTCGGTCACGCAGCAAGTGCTCCCACGGCGGTAGCTTTAGTTCCTGATTGCCGTCGCTGATTATTAGACACTCAGTACACACTTAACAGATGCTCATGACTGTCGTATATAAGATGGAGTTCCGTGCACTGTAAGGAGGCTTTTTAAATGGTGGGATAAACATTTCTTACGTGGCCAACATCACGTTAGATACTTGCCGAGGGTCAGCTTCGTCCTCTGGGCGCAGGTGGACGTGAGTCCCCTTACAGGTGCTGGTGAGGGCGGGAAGGCGCTTCCAATCCCGTATTGATTTCAGAGCTGGAAACTGCCCCGCCCCACGCTTCTCCACCCCCTGCCGCCCGGCACAATAACTTTGCAACCCTGACAGCAAACCTTCTACACTGCGACCCAGCCGTCCTGACACATACGTATAAACTAAGCGTACATTTCACAGAGTACCACCAGTACTCGGTAGAGCACTCTGATCGTTTCCACCCCTTCCCTTCACTTTGTATTAAGCTGATCATGTAACATAGAGGAGCGACGTGACCATAGAGGAGTGTGGGGCCATTCCTCGCTCAGCAGACACCCTTAGGTGGAAGGTGAGGCGGCAGATCTCGCGCAGGTGCTGCCCAAGCACATAACACTCACCTCTCTTTGGCTCCGGCAACAATAGTTGCTCAGTTATCTCCGTTTCCCAGATAAGGAGACCCAGGTGTTTGATGGCTTACACCCAGGAGCAGAGCTGGGTTCCAGATAGTCTCTTTGGCACCACCCCCTGGGCACCTACTATGTGCTGGTCGTGCACAGGAATGGGGCTTACGCAGCTGAGCTGGGCGCAGTGACTTGAAGGAGTTTGCACCTCCCTTGAAAAATAATTTCCCTGCATGGGGGATAGATTTTTTCTTCTGGCCCAAATTCTTTTCCTTCTGGATATGCCCTTCTAGGCCACTATTTTTCAAACTTTAATCATCATTTTCCCCCATAGTCACTGTTATTTATTACCAAGCACCTGAAAATTCAGTGCCTTAAAACAACAGCAAGCATTTATTATCTCACAGTTTCCTTGGCTGGGGCTCGGGTGGCTTCCCTGCGTGGTCCTGGCTTTGGCGTCTCGAATGAAAGCTATGTGTCTTCTTGGGGAAAGTGTCTGTTTAGGGCCTCTGCACATTTTAAATTGGATTGCTTGTTTTTTTGTTATTGTTGAGTCGTATGGGTTCTTCATACATTTTGGATATTAGCTCCTTATTGGAGGTATTGCTTGCAGGTATCTTCTCCCATCTGGTTGGCTGCCTTTTTGTTTGTTTCTTTTGTGAAGAAGATTTCTAGTGTAATGTAGCCCCATTCATTTACCTTTGCTTTTACTTTCCTTGGCTTTGGGGTTCAATTCATAAAGTTCTCTGTGAGACCAAGGTCCATAAGTTTAGTACCTGTGTTTTCTTCCATGTATTTTATTGTTTCAGGTCCTATGTTTAGGTGTTTATCACGCTCAGTGAAACACGTCAGGCAGGAAAGGGCAAGAACCCTATGGTTTCACTCGTGGAGCATAACAAAGGAAGCAGCAAATGAAGGAAAAGACAGACGCAGAGACACAGACGACAGTACAGTCGCTGCCCGCGGGGGAGGGAGGCGGGGGAGGGATGGGAGGGTAAAGGGGTGAAACGTGTGATGACGGAAGGAAACTACACCGAGCAGCCACAGATGCTGTGGAATTGCTCACCGCCACTTACATGATGTTACTAACCAATGCACCTCAATACATTTAATTTTGAAAAATTGTAGTCTCCAGCTGGGGTTGCGATCATCTGAAGGTCTGACCGGGGCTGGAGGATCTGTTTCTAAGGCGGCTCACGTGCGGGGCCGGGAGGTGGTGCTGGCTGTCGGCAGGAGGCCTCGGTTCTCCGCCAAATGTCCCTTTTCGTAGTGCTGCTCCAGTGACCCACGGCGTGGCCGCCGGCTTCCCCCGGAGCAAGTGATTTAAGGGAGAGCAGAGTGGAAACTCGGGTCTTTTATGACCCAGTCGTGGAGGCCAGGCACTGTCAGTTTCACTCTCTCCCAGTGGTTACCAAGTCAGGCCTGCTCCTTGAGGGAAGGGACTGCACAGGATGTGAAAATCATGGGGGGCGTCAGTAGGCCACCTATTAACTGTAATAAGATTTACTTAATATTTTCCACTTTTTACTAAAATTAGCTTCATCCTAAGTAATAATATCCATTAAGTCCCAAGACTTGTGCTCATTGTATGTTTTAGTAGAAATGAATATAAACTTAAAGGTTTTTCAGATTTGCCTTCATTGTTGAAAGTATTACGGATGTCCCCTTTTACGCCCCAGTGACCCCTCCACTCTGCCCACTGCACGATGAACTGAGAGTTATTCATTAAAAAGAAGGTTCACGCACCACCTGTACTCGCTGGCACGCTTCCAGGGGCACAGGCCCTGCCCGCGGGGACACAGTGGGCCCGGCAGCTAGAGGCGGCCCCAGAGCCTCGGCGGTGCGGCCACAAGGCCCAGCCGTCCCCTGCTGTCCCCTGGAGCCCGGGCGACGGTGCTGACGCTGCGTTTGCTTCCCCCAGGACCGCCTGTACTTCGTGATGGAGTACGTGAACGGCGGGGACCTCATGTACCACATCCAGCAGGTCGGCCGCTTTAAGGAGCCTCACGCCGTGTAAGTGAGAACTTCGCTGCGCGTTTCCCTTGGGACACGGGGTGGGTTGTCTTTCCTTCGGATGTGCAGCTGGAGAGGGATTTGGACCATTTTGGCGGCACCTTCGTGAGAAGGTAAGGGCACTTGCCGAAGTGGGTGCTGCTCTCTCGGGACACCGTTGGGAGCTGGACGGTGGCAGCCACCGCTGTTTCTGCACCTCGCTCCTGACTCCTGCGGAAAGCCTGTCGCTTCCTTGGGGAATTTTCTTGTGAGTTTTGTTCATTTGTCAATATTTATTGAGAGCTCACTATGCACTCGGCCCAAACAGTTTTTTGAAACTTGCTCAAGGTCACAGAGGTCGTGTGAGGGAGAGCCAGAATTCTGACCCAAACCTTTGCTCCTGTTCTGTCCTACACCACTGTCCCGTCCCCTGCACGCCCCCAGTCCCGGGGATGAAGGACCGGGGTTCAGCGAGGCTGTGCCTGTGGCTCCTGGGTGGGGAGACCAAGTCCCAGTGTTTGGAAATGTGTTTCCCTGCTGAGTTCTGTCCCCTCAGTCTACGAGGCAGCTGTCTCTCCTTTAGGGACACAGTGTCATCGGGTCCCTCCCTGCTGCTGGTGAGCAGGACCCCGAAAGTCCGAGGATGATGGGTGATAAGCTTGCCTGGGGTGTTTGCTCAGATCTTATTGCCCTTCAGGAAGCCCCCTGGGCTCACCTATGGCCCCGGCTTGTCCTTCCAGAGGCTTCCCTTCAGCTCAGCCCTGCCCCGCCCTCCCACCCGCCAGGGTTGTGATCACTATATCCTCGTAGGGTTGCCTTCTCCTGCTTCCAGATCCTGTCATTCATATATCTTGGCACAATTCTGATTTGACCACAGGGTCGTTTCTCTTCTTTAGCTTCTAACAGTCAATGGACTACAGGCTTTACTCCTATTATCTCCCCCCCTTTTCTCTCTCTCTCTCACACACACACACACACACACACACACACACACCAGAGTGCCCACAGCCCTGCCCAGCCCTTGTGCTATAACGGGCTTTCCAATTCTCTCTGAACCTCCTTCTGGGCCCTCAGTATGAGCTCTCCCCTCCTGACCATGTCATTTATTAGTTGTATAGCTTGTTATTTCATGTCACCGAGCCTCAATTTCCTCACTTAAGGAGCAGGGATGTAGTAGTAGAACCCACCTCATCAGATTGTAATTAAGGTTAAATCTGATATTAACCCAAAATGGTGCTAGATAGATGGCCAGCCGTCCACAGATGGTCGCTGTTACGATCAAGGTATTTCAACTTGTGTATCCTGAGACGGTTGTGCTCCATCTAGTCCCTCATATCCCATGGCCTCCTCCCTACTAGGCAGCTGCTGAACCTCTGCTCCCCCAGCTTGTCCTCAAGGCCGCCTCTCAACCCTGCTCGCCCATCCACGCCCAGCCTCGGTTCTGTGAGAGGGGTGGCTGCCCATCCGTGGCGGGCACTGATGCCCTCCGCCCAGGCCACTGTTGGGTTGACTTCTGAGAGTCGCCACGCTCATGGTGTCCTGGATTTCTCCATGGCTTTTTTTCATTTCAGGTTTTACGCTGCAGAAATCGCCATCGGCCTGTTCTTTCTGCAGAGCAAGGGCATCATTTACCGGTAGGTGAGCCCCCTGTGCTCTCCTTCTCCTCGCCTCCCTTCGCGCCTCCTTGCCTGCCTCTTTCCTCAACTGCTTTTAAAATTAAACTCTGTGGTGGGGGAGGAGCCCTCTGGCGCTAACTTGGGCATGTGCTCTGCCAGCAGCATCGCCCACGGCCTGGCAGAGCCCGGGCAGCTCCGAGCGGCGAGGGGCGATCTCCATGCCCTCGGCCCAGTGACGGTTTGCAGCCTCAGAGAGGAGGTGCCCCCGGGGCCCCAGCACGCCTTTCTCTTGCCCATGCACCCCACACTTGGGCAGCAAGCAAAAATTTTGGCTGGCAGAACATGATAGATCATATTATTATGAAACAAATTGTGTTGTTTTGCTGTGTGATCACAGTTTAGAAATGGATTTCTGAGTAGCTTGCCCTGAAACACAGGATTAAGTTTGGGACTTGGCATTTGCCCATTTTTGGAGAAGCAAGTGTATGATCATAGCCGTGGGAGTCACACCATTTTATGTTTCATGCGGCGCAGGCTGTTGAGCCTGAGGCTGCTGTTTGTCAGTGAGTCGGGGGTGTCGATTTCTCCGTACGCCTCATGGATGCAAGTAGCAGAGACGGGGCTGGCCTGGCTGCTGTGTTACAGGAGAGGCTGGCAGGGGCATGCGGCTTCCAGAGGGCACTCGGCGTGGGTGGGGGTTTGTCTAAAAGGCCGTGGTCCATTTCATTCATTGGACTAACATGGTGATATGAAACCTAGTCGGGAAGGACGATCTGATCCGACTACACGGAGTCCCCACTCACCCTTTACTCCTGCTAATGGAGGGCTGAAGGTCAGGCAGAGGAGAGGTTTCACCTGGTACATGGGTGATCTCAGGGAGGGACAGAGCAGTGAAAAGAGTGATAATTTGAACTGTGAGTGGCGTGGTCATCCCACCCACGCCTGCTTGCAGTGACCTGTGCGACCGTGTGCGCCCTGTTTCCCTCCGAGTTCCCTTGACTGTCCCGGTGGGAGCGTCTCGGCATGTAGCCGAGTGTAGGTCTGGTGTTGGCAGGTACATGTTATCTCCTGTAGGGCGTGAGCCCTGGACCAAGCCGACGGCTTCCTGTGGGGCGCGACACGATTGTCACCTTATCTGCTGACATTAGAGCCTAAATCCTGCACAGGACGAGCCTCCGCTGGGATAGAATCGGCCGCTGGGGCTGCTGGGAAGATTGAACATGGGCCTGCGAGTTTTTTGGAAGAAAATCTTGTTCCAGGGGAAGAGCCAGGAGAGGAAATGAGAATCTTTGTCAGCTGAGTTGTGATTCAGGGTGAGGCGTCCAGTCCTGCAAGGGCTGAGATACAGGACCTGCCATTCAGGTCACAGAGTTCCCGGGTTAGCACCTCGGGTGCCACACCCGGGCTTACCTCCAAAGCTCTTCCTCCCGCTGCACATTCTCCATTCTTCCTCCACGTTTTATGTGGTTTTAGGGGTGCTTGTCATGCTTCAAGCCACATGGCATCTGAACCCCTTTCATTTGTGGTAGGAAAAGAGTCCAGCTCCTACTGTGCAGGTTTAAAACACAGAAACTTTTGCAGCCCCCCTGCAGCAGGTCAGGCACGCAGGCCAGGCTCTGACGTCTGTCACACTCACCTGGACCTGAATCAGAAGCCGGTGACCGAGGAAGCAGAGGCTGGCCGTTGTAATCGGCAGCATCTAGTTCCTTCTTAGGTTGGGACAAGAGTTTGCTTTTGTGGCTCACATTAAAGAATCTCGATTGAGACAGAGGTTTTGAAACTGATAATCAGGTTAAAACAGTAAAAAATTACATGACAGAAGATGTACGGCTTTTTAATTTCATCGAGATTGCCTTAATGGTAGTAAAGTCTTTTAATTTTTTTAAAAAATTTTAAAATTTTATTTTATTTTTTTGTTGACAGTTTAACAGATGTCCCCCGGTTCCCATTTACTCCCCTCCTCCCAGCCCTGTCCGTTGGTTATGCATATTTGCCTATGAGATCTCTGGTTAGTCTCTTCCCGTCGCCCCTACCCCGGTAAAGTCTTTTCAAGTGTTACAACCCCCCCCCCTTTGTTTAGCTCTCCGGCTAGTGGGCTGCTCTAAGGAAGGAGAACGGGGAGGTGGGTCCCCACCGCTGGGGACGCTGGGTGGGGGAAGACAGGTCCTTCCTGCCAAGCTTAGTGTCAGATGAGGGTTTGTGACATTGAACGAAAGGGTGCAGCGGACTCCCGAACCACGGCCGTGCCAGTGAGTCCGACCGGGTGCCACCACGCCTGGGCGCTTGACCCCTGAAGCTCCCTTCCTGTGACAGGTGAAGGTTTGTCACTTCTCTCGTTGCCCCAGCTACTTGTTTGGGAGCATGTGGTCAACGTGAGGGGGGTGCCATGGGTCTCTGTTAATCAAATCACACTCAGACGGGAGTGTCCAGGGAAGCAGGTTTCTGCAAGGCCCCGTTTTTCTGAGCTCTAAGCCAGCATCCCGAGACCCCCGAGGCTCGGAGCGAAACAAGAGGGGAGAGGGTAGCACCGTGGAGGGTGTGCTGACGCAAACAGTGGGCGCAGGCGGGCCCCCCTTGGAGAGGAGAACTCGGCTCCGGTAGGAGATGCCAGCCTATCTTTCCAGGCTGTGCCCTTCCAGTTGAAAATGAGACAGCAGCTCAATTCAAACTAACTTAAGGAGGCATTTGGGGGCTGACATACTGAGAAGGCCAAGGGGCAGATCTGACTTTAGTTTACACGTGGATGGACCCAGGGGCTCCAATGATGTTACGAGTGTTCACTTATCACCCCCCCCAGGCTCTGCTTTGCCTGCACTGGCTTCCCCCTCTCAGTCTGGTGACTCCCGGCCCCTCTGGACCTACATCCTACCACCTGAGCTTTCCTAATGTAAAAAGAGCTTCTGTCTTTCCTGGTGGTACCAGCAGAGGTTCCAGGGCTAATGCTCAGTGGCTTTGATTAGCTCATGTTGGGTCATGTGGCCACTCCTGAAACAAGCACTGTGACCAGCGGGATGGGGTGTTTCCACTGGCCAGGGCCAGCCCGCACGACCTCTCTTGGAGCCAGGAGTTAGGATCAGTAGCACCAACTTCAGCATGACTTCAGAAACGGGAGGGTGGTTCTTCCAAGGGATATCAGGATGCCCTCATCAGGTGCTAGGATCGGTGCTCACTGCCCAATGCAGACGATTCAAGGCAGAGATCCGAACTGCACCGCAGATCCCCTGCCTCTCAGGAAGCTGGACTTGCGTTGGGATTAAGGGAGTCTGTGCCGTAGTGTTGACTTGGGGTAGGCATTTAGGGGTGAAGGAAGTGTGTTGATATTGGCATGATCCAATATGCTGAGAAAGTGTGAGGGTCCCCTGGTTTCGAGCTCTCATCAGCACAGATGAAATAAAAGATGGGAGTGTAGCACGTGTCCTTTAGGCTGGAGCTCAACCGGCACCTCCTTGGAGAGGTCCTTCCTGGCACCTGTTTAGCGACCCCCCCCCCCCCAGTTACTGCCTAACTCACCACCCTCTTTATTTTCTTAATACCACCCACCAAAATCTATACCGATTGTGCTTTTATAGATTTGAATACTTACCTTTTTCCCTGTACTGGAATTTAATCTGAACAAGAGCTTGTTTATCTTGTTCACAGTACATACCAGCTCCAAGCATAGTCCCTGTCACAGTAGGTGTGCAACAAATATTTTTTGGCTAAAAGAATCAATGGAAACTCTTGGTGATGTCGTAGGTACTGGCTTGGGAGAGCTTGGAGCACTTGGACTTAAACAAGGGTCTCTCAACCAGTTTTTTCCTCCACAATTCTCAGATACAAAAAATAATTTTGTGAAAAATATATCTTCCTGTGAAATACAAGGGGTCTTTAAGCTACATGTCAGTCTGTGAAGTGTTCCTGGACACCCTGCCCTTCGCTCAGCGTCCTGTGGGCTGTCTTCTCCAAGCCGGTGTCTCGCTGTGTGCTTGTGAGGAACTTGGCACAGTTGGCCCTGTAGAAAAAGAAACGCGCGGAGGTTTGTGGCCCCTCCTTCATCTTCCTGCCAGATGATAAGTTGTTGGAAGGCAAGGGCTGCTTTATGCCACTTCTGTTCCCACAGTACCGAGCACAGTGCTTTGCACAGCACGAGTAACTGTTGGTTGACTTAAAACAAATAACATTTACTAAGTCCTTAAATTCTTATGTTCACAACAGTGACCTAAAACTTGACAACGTGATGCTGGATTCTGAGGGCCACATCAAGATCGCTGACTTTGGCATGTGCAAGGAGAACATCTGGGATGGGGTGACGACCAAAACATTCTGCGGGACTCCAGACTACATCGCCCCCGAGGTGAGAGTGGGCAGGACCTGGGGCCATGCGCCCTGCACACCGCAAGGCCCTGGGTGCCGCGGCAGGGCGACCCTAGGCTGGCCCTTCTCCTCTACTCTGTCAGTCCCTTGAGATCACACGTGCAGATTAGCTTAGCACACGTCCAGAAACTCAGGCCCAAAATACACCCAGGTTTGAGAGAAAGTTTAAATAAAACTCAACAGAACCACCCCCAACACATCAGTAAAATTCTTTGCAAGCTGCTATGGCTCGTGGCCATGTGGTACCTCCTCATTGTGACATTGAAATGCTTGCTAAGAGGGGGGGAAGAGAGAGGTCCCTGGCTGACATTATCCAAGGTGCACAATAGGGGTGTGGTGGTCGTGCTGAGCCCTGGAAGACTTGGGATCTCCCTCCTGTGATGAAGGTGCCAATGAACAGGTAAAGGTCAGATTCCACTGCCCTCCCTTCCCAGTTGCAGAAGGTGTCTCCCCAGCACATCATGGAATAGACGTTTGTGCCAGAGGACAATTTCCCTTTTCTCTGAATTGGTGCCCTGAAAGGCTCCTTTCTGTACAGGCTGTTGCTGAGTTTTTAAGGAACGGAACTGAGGGTGTGGCACAGACTCTTGGAAGTGGACATCTAGAATTCCTCTCCTCTCGACTGTCATTCGATACGTAACAATGGTGGCAGGAGGCCCCATGTAACGAAATAATGTGGCACAGTATTTAAAACCTGCGATCTCTTTTACCAAAGCAGGTCCTCTCCTAGGAACCTAGTGCACAATGTGCATGTGCACACACACACGGGTGGAAGGATGTGTATTAAAGTCCTTTCTGCCCGGGCATGGCTCAGCGGTTAGAGAGTTGGCCCTCAGGTCACGGGTTCAATTCCTGGTCAAGGGCACCTACCTGGGTTGCAGGTTCAATCCCTGGCCCCATCGGGGCGTATGCAGGAGGCAGCCAATCAATGTGTCTCTCTCACATCGATGTTTCTTTCTCCTTCTTCCCACCTCCCCCCCACTCTCTCTGAAAATCAATGGAAAAAATATCCTCAGGTGAGGATTTAAAAAAAATCAACAATGCCCGGCCGGGCGTGGCTCAGTGGTCGAGCATGGACCTAGGATCCAGGCCATCGGGGTTTGATTCCCGGTCAGGGCACATGCCCGGGTTGCGGGCTCGATCCCCAGTCGGGGGTGTGCAGGAGGCGGCCGATCAATGACTCTCTCATCACTGATGTTTCTCTCTCTCTCTCTGAAATCAATAAAGATCTTTAAAAAAAAAACCCCAAAAAACAACAACCAACAAACCCTTTCTTCACTGCAGCACCGTTTTTGGCAGGTGACCTCCGTGACTGTCGGTGAGGAGATGGGTAGCTACCACACGCCACATTCCTGAGCCTCTAGGAAGCTCGGGCTACACCTGTGCGTAGGAACTCGAACGATGGCTCCCGGTCAGCGAAGGGCAATAGCCTGAATTAGTTATAGTGTGGAATACTACTGGGCAGTAATTCAAAACCTGAGTTACCGATGTATGTAGACCTGGGAAGATCTCCGAGACGCCGTTGGGAGGAAATGTGAAGGCGCAGACGGGTGGGTGCAGTGGGATCCCGGCTGCGGGAGGGAGCGCGCAGGACGCCCCGCGGTTCCTGTGGCGGGTGTGGCTGCCGAGCTCGGACACCCGGCGGGCAGGGCCTCCAGCAGGGCTGCCTCCGCGGCCCAGAAACCACGCTCAGCCGGTATCCTGTTTAAGTTTTCACATTGTTCACGCATCTGGTGCTACTTGAGTCATTAAAAAGCCATCTGTAAAGAGAATAACCCTCTTGAGGCCCCATGCAGGGCTCCCTATGTGCATCCCTGGCTCTGTCGTTTCGCTGGTGCGTTGGGATGGCAGACGCGCTGCTGAGCCGCCAGGGTTCAGCCCCTGCCCGTCACCCGGGGCGCTGAGTGTGAGACGCCAGGCGTGGCCCTGCGCCCGCTGCAGCGTCGGTGCTTTCCCAGTTTTGGGTGGCCCTGAGGCCGTGCGCCCGAGGTGCCCTGGAGCGTTCCTGCCCATGTGGCCCGCAGCCCACGCGGGAGGAAGCTGGGTCCGCCTCCCTCCCGTGCGCCATCCGCAGCCACGGGCCGCCCGCCAAGTCCTGGGGCTTACTTTCCCGTGTGAGAGGATTAAGCCGTTAGGTTGTCCTGAGGACCCCATGGCGTGAGGTGCCTTAAAAGTGTGAAAACAGTCGGGGAGAAGAGGCCTCGCAGAGCCCTCCGCCCGCCCGCCCGCTCGCCCCGGAGCACGTTCTGCCTGAGCGGGCCGAGCGAGAGGGCCCGCGGCAGCCGGGCCCACTCCTGAGCACAGCCGCCGCCCAGCAGAGAGCTTTCTAGCACTAGCGGGCATCTGGAGGGCACATAGCTCCCTTCCCTCCTCGCAAAACCCTGACACAGGTGTTATTATAAACTTCGTTCAGTAGGTGAGGAAACCGAGACTTCAAGTTAGGTGGCTCCTTCCAAGGCCACACGCAGGGACCCACAGTCCGGACCCTCAGACCTTGACCTTTCACCTTCGCTCTATCTCCTCTTAACCCCTTTGATAGATAGTTTTACCCCCGGCACACTGAGATAGGGTGGTCACGGCTATTCTAGGCTTCACCGCGCCCTACCAAGTTGTTAGTATCAAAAACCTGAAAACTGTCTACATCGTTCGCTCCACCAAATTCTACTTCTAGGAATTTATCTTTTTTTAAAAAGAAAGTATCACTTTATTTGTACACTTAAAAAGTTGTACGTAGAAACTTACAACACAGCTCTGTAAAACTAGAACTGCCAGAGAAAAGAGAGGGGGCTTCCTTCCCTACCGCTTTCCATCTTAGGAATTCATCTTAAGAAAATAACTGGACAGATGTAGAAACGCTTCTGTACAGGGATCAGCACTGTAGCAGCTGAAGAACCTGGCCAATGGGGAGCTGATAAAACAGATTTTGTATGTAAAGTTAAACCGGATTATGTTGACATACAGATGTTAACATGGAAATTTTAAGTGAATGAAGTACTTTGTTAATATTCCAGACATCAAAGTGTTTTTGCTTATGTAAAACACATACACACAGAGTTTAATACGTGTCAATAGAAAAGACTCTAGAAGGAAACAGACCAAGTGTCAGTCATAAGCGTTCTTTGATAAAGAAATATGGGTGATTTAAATTGTGTTCGCTTAGCTTTTCTATATTTTAAAATAAATAATAAATGCTATTACATTTTCAACTTAAAATTCTTTTAATTTTGGTAAATAAAAACAAAATTTGACATCTTAACCGTTTCCAAATGTATAGTCACATTGTTGTATAAATGTTATTATTTTATAATGAGAAACAAGGACAGTTTTTCATCTTAAAAGTTCACACTCTATTATAACGAAAAAGAACACGTCACGCCTGACGCGCAAGGTGTTCCCGCCTGCAGGGCCCCGTAAGGACCCCGTCTTCCTGCGGGGGGGGAAGCAGCTTGGGTGGCCCCGGGCCCCTTCCACTGTCTCCCCAGTGGCCGCACCTGGGACCGTGACAGTCAGTTGAACCTTTCACCGTAGGCAGGTGGCAGCCGAGGAAGACTTCTCCCTCTCCCCGTGACCGTCCCCTCAGTGCGGAGGGCGCCGTCGGCCTCTGGCTGTGACGGACCCCGCGCACCCCTGACCGGCTGCCTTCTGTCTTCCAGATCATTGCGTATCAGCCCTACGGGAAGTCGGTGGACTGGTGGGCATTCGGAGTCCTGCTGTATGAGATGCTGGCCGGGCAGGTAACTGAATTAAGTGGTTTGTAGGGAAAGTCCTCCCCACCCCCACCCGTGTGGTTTCTTTAGAAGAAGGTGTCAGCTGGGTCCCTCTCATACACCTGAACCTCTCACTTCCCCGGCCCTGGGGCGACCCTAGTGTGCTGGCCGCTTTTCCCCGTCGCCCCGCTGGCAGCCCTGGAGCGCAGCCTCCCCATGGGCCCAGGGAGGGCCCGCTGGCCGGGGTGCTTGGGAGGCTCAGGCAGGACTCCCCCCCACTGTACCCTCGGTCCCACAGGCGCCCTTCGAAGGGGAAGATGAAGACGAGCTCTTCCAGTCCATCATGGAGCACAACGTGGCGTATCCGAAGTCCATGTCCAAGGAGGCCGTGGCCATCTGCAAAGGGGTGAGTGAGCTCCTCAACGCTCGGGGCCGGGCCCTGCACACACAGGGTGCAGGGGTGCCCTGCACTGCGGTGCCCACCGGGGAGGAGCGATGAGACTGGCTCCACCTCTCACCCTACTTGCCAATCCCACGCCTGGCTCCGACCTGCTGCCCCCCAGAGGAAAGGGCACTTTTCCACCCTGGAGGCCCCCCTCCCCCAACAGCATCCTGCTGCGGGCAGGCTCCAGCCTCTGGCCCAGTGCAGGGGATGCTCGCTGACTGGACTGAATGAGGTAGGAAGCCCGAGACTTTGCCAAAGAGCTGGAACCCCCGGGAAAATGTGAGAGGTCTGCGGCACAATCGGGGGGCCACACCGGCTCTGCCCCATGTGTGTGGTTAATACCAAGAACGTGTGGCTTTTGTTTGAAGAAAATATCAGGCAGTATTGCTTTTGAGGGATTCTCTAGATAAGCTGACCCAAATTCAGTTCCCTAAGCCCCCACCCTCCCCCCACCCAACACACAAGGGGCTGAAAGCAGGCACATTTGTGTGCAGGCGGCTTATGCTAATCGCACCTGCGAAGAAGGCAGGATGCCTGTTTTCTAAGGATTGCTTGTTATGCATCTGGTGCCAGGCCAGGACGTGCTCACAGGGACCCGGGAGTGCCATTGGGATGACCCATGTGCTTCTGTATTTTGAAAAGGTCCCCATGTGGCTCAAAAATCATGCACCTTTAAACATTGTCCAAAGGTGGTAACTTATCAACTGTGACGAACGTGTGAAAGCAACACAGTGAGACCCCGGACAGTGTGGCCCAGAAATGCCGCCTTTTAGAGTGTTTGCTCTCCCAGCAGTGAGCAGTGCAGGCGTGTTCTTGAGGTTGGAGCGTAGCTGTGCCTTCTAGTGGGTTCCCATCTGTGTGTCTGAATAAAGCACGCCCGAGGTCCTAGGTCCCTGGGCGTTTGCAGATTGCCCATTGCCCACCCCCACCCTGCTCTTCCTGAGCCTCCAGGTGCCCTGCGAGCTGGCCAGCCTCGGCCAAAAGCACCTGTCGCACCCGGAAATCCTGCTCCTAGTGAATCACCTGAGCTCGGCGGTTCAGCCGCAGATACCCCGAGGAAACTGTGTGTGAATTAGGCTCAGTCTCTAACATCTTAAAGTGAATTGGTTGAAACTATTTTCTTGGAGGGTGTGGAGCAGAGGCAGAGAATTGAGGCCTGCGGGTCCATTAGGAGCTGAGGGAGCACACGGGGAGGAAGGCCGTGCGGGCCCCGTGGATGTGCGGCGGGAGGGGGAAGCAGGCCCGAGCTATCAGCTTGCTTGGTGGCTGCCAGCATCTACAGGCGGGGGATTTCCCCGCAACATCCAGTGTCCTGGTTTCTCTCAAAGAAACGCGGTCTCGCCGTGCTGATCTGGCATCATTCCTGCAAAGCATCAGCCGCTGGCTGGGAAGCTAGTGCCCTTTTAGACAGAACATGCCCTCTCCAGTTTGCCAATGCCCTCACCTGGCCCAGTTCCATCAGAGCTCAAATCCTGATCCCACGTGTTGGCCTTTGACTGCAGGGAGGTGGTTTGACCTCATCTGTAGATCAGGGGTGGTGACGGGACCACACACAGGGTTCTCGTGGCTCAGAGTTAGTACAGGTGGACCCGTTAGCACAGAGCCTGGCGCTCTGCCCCTAAACCTGGAGCTGTTGTTACAGTGTTACCAGTGCCGGTGCCACTCTGTTATATGCCAGGCTCCTCTTGGCATTCGAGTCTGCATCCCCCGATTTCTGCGACAGGAATTTTAAAAGTGGGGGATTTGGGAGATCAAGAGTCCATTGCAAATCTCCACCTTAAGTGAATTGGTTAAAACTTCCTGGGTGCATCGTCTTGAGCAAGTTACTTTGCATCTCTGGGATTTTGTTTCTTTACCTCTAAAAATAATGTAATAGTTTTCATTGAACAGAGTTTTTGAGAGCGCTAAATAATGTAACCTAAGAGAAAGCTCCTTGAGTGGTATTGGCACATAGTAGGTGCTGAACACATGCTCAAGACCTTCCCGGCCACGACTCTGCCCGGCCTGGACAGCTGGGACTGTAAGTGGGTCATGGAGGAGAGGAGTTTCCAGGTCAGCTGCATTCAGCTTCAGCTCCAATTAGCCGTTTCCCCGGTAGAGCAGATTTCTGTTAATTGAGGACCCATAACCTTCGGGGTTAACTGGGGTGACTTTCCAATACTAGGCTTGGGGACCTTCCTGAGTTGAGTGATCCGAGTCCAGTAAGGGCTCTTTCTTCAAGGTTGAGCCTCCAAAGAAGGGGTGAAGCTCAACTGAGCATCCACAGGCTTCTTCCTGAGCAACAACCCCAGGGACCTGTCCAGAGGCCCCCCCGAGATGGGAAGCTAATTACACCCAGCTGTCCCCATAGCTTCGGGCGCAAACTGGGAGTGCAGGAGCGGCAGAGCCTCGGCTTGTGCCGGGTGTTCCTGCAGTGGCTCTTCTTTGCTTGGCACCCTCCGCCTACATGAAATTTAAGCAAGGCTTTTGAATACAGTCCCAATCCAACTGAAAATGCTCTTTCTATATCCATCCTATTAAAGACCCTATTTCCTACCAAAGAAAAAAAATCAGTGTATGTCTGCTCAGGTTGCCACTCCCACTGTGAGCAAACCTCAAGCAGACAGAAGCCCAGACTGGCCCCACATCAGCGTGAAAACCAGCAGAGACCGGGACGGGCGCAGAGCGCTGGGGCCGGCACGTCTGTGCGGGCCGGCTCTGCTACTTCACTGCGCGACCTGGGGCGAAGGACTCCTTTACGGGACCCAGTTCCCGTGTCTGGAATGTGAGGATAAGAGCTGCTGAGCGTAGCAGGTGATGCTGGGAACCGTGGGCACGGAGCCTGCTCGGTGCGCGGACCCAGTCCTGACGCTAGTGGTGCTGTAGTCCCGATTCCACAGCCCTTCCTTTCCTCCATCCGAATCCTGCAGACATGTCAAGGCCTGGCCAGTTTGCTCACCCTCCATAGGCCCTTCCCGACGCAGCCAAGCCGCAAATATCTCAGGGAAAACCACACACGAGGTCTTCCGTTTCCCTTAGAAGCCCAAGTTCTGGAGTCAGGCGGGCGTGGGATCCGTCTCGGCTCTGCCGCTTCCTCTCTGAGTCCGTCTGGTTGCGGAGCCTCTGTGAGCGCCGCCGTGTTATCAGGTGGGGAAAATAAACCACCCACCTCCGGGGGTTCTCGTCAGCATCAGGTAAAACTGCGCCTGCGAATAAAGAAGCAGCCAGGACGTCAGCGCCCAGTCGTTTCCCCGGAAGGTGAAGCAGATGGGAAGTGTGTGTATGGAGGGGGATTGTTTCTGACGATAAATTATCTCGTAAGCAGGACTCGGCTGAGCTGAGTGTCCAGCAGAGGGGTGACTTGCTACCCCCTGCCCCGCAGCCAGCAAATCCTGGGCAAGACTCTAAGGGCCCCGACGTCCGGGCTGCCGGTGTCTGGTCGGCCCTGGGAAGCTCCTTGGTCCTGGATGTTCCAGTCCCTTTTGTTTCGTCTTTTGACGGCCCCGCCAGGACTTTTTAAACACCCCCCCCCCCCCCCCCCCCCCCCGCGCTCGCCCTGCGCGTTCGCTGCAGCCGTGAGGCGGAGACCGTTTGCAGCTGCCTTGGGCGCCCTCACAGAGGCAGCGTCTGGTTTTCCAGCATCCAGTCGTCTCTCTGGAGCTGGATCAGAACCCGGACGCGGGGCCCTGACAATTAAGTCGTGTAAATGGAGCCACCCCAGTGACCTCGTGGGATGTGGGGCGCAGGGAGATGAGCTGGGCTAGGTTTTGACTATTTAATGAGCTTTTGGAAAGTAATTACTTGAAACTTGGGTCCACTTGACTAATATCCGTTCCTCTGTTTTGTCATTTCACAAGGGCTTTGCCGAGAAATGCCGATGCTGTCTGGTGCGTGTGGCCTTTGCCACATCTGTTAGACTCCGGCTTTCTCAGGGTGGGAGCAGCGTTGGAAGGGACTGGAACGGTCCTCATTAAGTGCAGCAGTGATTGCTTACGTCTTAGTCTTGAACCAAAATCCGTCATGTGACGCTTCCAGCTTGGAGTCCAGGGCTTGACTAACCGCGGGGATCTTGTCTGCCACCCGTCTCCGCAGGCACTATCATCGGGTCCTCCTCTTAGAGAGCCCTTGCCGGGAAGTTATTGCCGAGATGAAAAGCAAAAAATGAAAATTAGCTGGGCCCTGGCTGGTGTGGCTCAGTGGTCAGAGCGTCGGCTCGCACGCTGAAGGGTCACCGTCCGATCCCTGGCCCGGTCGGGCGCGTGCAGGAGGCAACCCGTCCGCGCGTCTCTCCCTCCTCGGCGGGCCTCTCCCCGGCTTCTCCTCTCCTCCCTCCCTCCCTTCCGCTCTCTCTAAAAGAGTCGATGGAAAAATATCCTCGAGTGAAGATTAACGACAACAACAAAAATTAGTTGGGGCCCTTCTTTCCCCCCCGAGTCTTTTTCTTCCGTTACAGGCTACATTCGGCGTCATTCCGTGCTGGCGTGGCCGGGACTCCTGAATGAGCTTTCTTCCCCGAACCCTTAGCGCATCCCGTGTGTCACACGTCCCCTCCCGAGCATCGCTAAACTGAACGTCTCTCTTTCTCTCCAAGCTGATGACCAAACACCCGGGCAAGCGTCTGGGCTGCGGGCCCGAAGGCGAGCGCGACATCAGGGAGCACGCGTTCTTCCGCTACATCGACTGGGAGAAGCTGGAGCGCAAAGAGATTCAGCCCCCGTACAAGCCCAAAGCCGTAAGTAGCCGTCCCGCACTGTCCCTCGCCGGCACCGCGCCCTCACCACCGCGGCCAGGGGCTCGCGCCGTTCCTGGGCCCAGTCGCGGGCACGAAAGCGGAGACTTCCACTCGCGCAGCCGGCCTCTGCGCCTGGGGGAGACGGCGGAGGTCGAGCGTCCGTTCTGTGGGTTCGGCAGCGGTGACGGTCCTTGCCGGCAGCTTTGGGGAGCGGTGCTCCGGTGAGCGGCGTTCGGGCCTCTCCGACCGAGGGAAAGAACCTAAGTTTTCCTTGTTCTTCCCTCGGTTCGATGGTGTCACGTTCTCTTCATACTGACACTGAAAAGGTCAACAGTATTTAAATTTAACTCTGAATCATACACCATGTCTCGGTCGGTAAATAAGAGGCTCCCCACGAAGGGAAGGAAATGAAACAAGCCGGCCGCTCGCAGACCCCGGAGGCCCTGGGGCAGCTCCGTGGCGCGGTGGCCTCTGTACCTGGGAATGAGGGTCTCCGATGGCACGGTGGCCTCTGTACCTGGGAATGAGGGTCTCCGATGGCGCGGTGGCCTCTGTACCTGGGAATGAGGGTCTCCGATGGCACGGTGGCCTCTGTACCTGGGAATGAGGGTCTCCGATGGCGCGGTGGCCTCTGTACCTGGGAATGAGGGTCTCCGATGGCACGGTGGCCTCTGTACCTGGGAATGAGGGTCTCCGATGGCACGGTGGCCTCTGTACCTGGGAATGAGGGTCTCCGATGGCGCGGTGGCCTCTGTACCTGGGAATGAGGGTCTCCGATGGCGCGGTGGCCTCTGTACCTGGGAATGAGGGTCTCCGATGGCGCGGTGGCCTCTGTACCTGGGAATGAGGGTCTCCAGTGGTGCGGTGGCCTCTGTACCTGGGAATGAGGGTCTCTGATGGCACGGTGGCCTCTGTACCTGGGAATGAGGGTCTCCGGTGGCACAGTGGCCTCTGTACCTGGGAATGAGGGTCTCTGGTGGCGCGGTGGCCTCTGTACCTGGGAATGAGGGTCTCCGGTGGCACAGTGGCCTCTGTACCTGGGAATGAGGGTCTCTGGTGGCGCGGTGGCCTCTGTACCTGGGAATGAGGGTCTCCGATGGCACGGTGGCCTCTGTACCTGGGAATGAGGGTCTCCAGTGGTGCGGTGGCCTCTGTACCTGGGAATGAGGGTCTCCAGTGGTGCGGTGGCCTCTGTACCTGGGAATGAGGGTCTCCACCTCCCATCCCGGTCCCCGGAGACGCCGCAGGGAGGGCTTGTCAGCTCCCAAATAACCAGGCCAGGGGTTCTGCTGGGAGGATATTGCGGCTCTATTCCAGGTTCGAAAACTGCCCACTGAGGCTGCAAAGTGAACCTAACATTGTCATAGAAACCGGAAGGTATAAGGGACTCGGTGCGAAGAAAATGACCATGATAATGGCACAGGTTTGTATTGTTACTATTATTAATTTCTTGGCCACTAACTCTGTGCCAGGAATCGTACTAAGTACTTCACAGGTAGCATCTGATTAAGCCTCAGGTGTGTGTGTGGGGGGGGAGGGTTAGCCTGCTACTCCTGGTAATAGCAGCGGAAATGGAGACTCTGCCCCAGCCCCTCAGCCCAGTGTGCCGGAGCCAGGATCCAGACGGTCCGACCGGGAGAGGCACCGGAATGCCCGGGGCAAAGCCTCCCGGTGACCCTGCCATCTCCCCAGGCCTGCCCATCCCTGTTTCCACGTGGGAGCTCCCTGGTCTTAGGAGGTCGGCCCCTTAGGCGGCCAGTCCCCCTGTGTGGCCCTTCTAATTGCTGCGGACTTAGATGTTGACATCAAATCAGCCTCCCAGAACCGCCGCCCTTGGGTCCTGCGCTGTCCCCCAGAGCCTCTGTCTCTACAGCATCCTCCAGACATTGCAGATGCTGGTGTTCAGCTGCCGAATCTTGGGATTTCCAGGCTAACCCCCCCCCCACACACACACCTGCCAGCTTGTTCCCTATGACGTCACCTCCAGGCGCCTGTTGTCCTCCAGGTAATCAACATCCATCTAAAGTGTGGACACAGGGTTGAGCTCAATATTCCTAATAGTGTCTGACTCTCAGTTAACACAGTGGGTCCAACAAGCAGCCTCTTGACTATCTAGCGACGGTGGACGGATGAGCCAGGCCCCTCTGCTCCTTTCCATCTTCTGTAGCAGCTATAGTGATGGTTTCCCACGAGAAGACTGTTGTGGTACAGGAGAGCTGGTAATGATTTTTAATGTCCCCGGTGCAGCGTCTCTGAGGGGCACAGCGTCTCTGAGGGGCACAGAGTCTCTGAGGGGCACAGCGTCTCTGAGGGGCACAGGGTCAGTCCTGCTGACCCAGTGACTTTGGGTTTCAGACTGTGGGTGTAAGCAGTGGTTTTCCGAGTGTGGTCACCCGACCAGCAGTATCAGCATCACCTGGGGACACCAGCAAGTCTGCGGCAGGGCCTCCATGGGGTCTGCTGCAGGCTCCGGCTGTCAATGCTGCTGAGTGTGGCACAAAAGCTGAGGCCAGGGAGCCAGGCAGAGGCCGGAGGAGTGTGGCCAGGAAAAAATCTCCTCGAGAGAAAGATGCTGCTTCTCGCCCAGTCTGCGTGAGGGGCGGTGGCTTCCAGGAACAGGCCACAGACTCACTGCCTACGAGGCCAGGCAGGCAGTGGAACTGAGGGACCAGGACGTGGGGGACAGAGGCTGAGTGGGGGGACAGGCCGACCGAGAGCCGACAAGCTAGCTAAAGGGCTCAGTGGGTATTCATTCCCAGCTGGACGGTGGGAAGGTTCTGTGGGCCAGTATTTCCATATTATCCGGGACAACAGCAGCTACCTTTTTCTGGGCACCTTTGGTGAGCCAGGCACTGGGCTGGCCAGGTTTGCTCTGCGGGGAGCCAGGCACTGCACCACTCTGTCCTCATCAGGATTTTTATGTGAAATCTCACTATTTTGTGATATATTGGCAGCAAATTTTTAAAAATTAAACACAATTCAGGCCAAATAAAACCCTCCCATGAGCCATAAGTGGCCATGACTGTTGTGTGAGGCCTCTGGGCGGTGACTCAGTCGGGCTGTCGTTCGGCCAGCTCCCTTAGTTCCCCTTGTTTACAGCCAGGGCCCGCCCTGCCTGGCCCGCTGTGTGGACTGTTCCTGCTAAGCAGCAATGACTGCAGAAGGCCGAGCCCGGCCTCTGCTCACGGAGGTGCTTGGAAAGGGAAAGGCGGCTGTTCTTATGGGCAATAAAAACGTTGCCCTAGCCAGTGATGGCCAGAGGATCCTTCCCCGGCTGTGCACTTGATGTGGTTTTCAGCCAGCAGTGTCTTAAATTCCCTGGCGTGGGCCTAACAGTGGCTTTCGAAGTACAGTGACTGGACGGCTGTGTACTTTCCGATGTCCTCCCACCAGCTCCGAGGGAGGACGGCACTGCCCTCGACGTCCTTAGACTGAATTAGAAATAATGGTAATGATGCGCCACCGCTCACCTGGTGCAGCCTGAGCGCCTGCCTTTCACGAATCGGACGCCAGCCTGAGCCCCCTGAGGATTTCACGCGTCCCCTCCCCACACCTCCTGAGGGGCTCAGGCGAGTGCCCGCAGAGCCCGCGCCTCCTGGGGTGCACGCATTCACGCACCTGCGCTCGCTGTTAGGTAGAAAGCGGCGAGGCAGCCGTGGGCGTAGCGAGTGTTTCACCGTCAGTGGAGGCGCTGTGACTGCAGCTCATTAGAACGATGTTAAGTTGTCTCGCTGCTGCCTTCATGGTGGCCAGGGGCTGTCAGTGTCGCCCGCGGCGCTGGGACATGCTCGCTTCAGTGCTGTTTCAGGGTGCAGGCTAATTTCTGTAATGTGCACCCGATGTGTCATTCTCTCGGTTCAAGCCCCCCACGGCTCCCTGCTGCCCCAGAATGACGCCGAGCCTGTGCCCTCCCCTCTTGCGCCGCCTCAGCTCTCCTTCCTGGCTTGTCCACGCAGAGCCACCCCGGGCGGCAGAGCCCTTCCCGCCACCCACCCTCCGGCCTTGCCCCTTTCCGCGGTGGAGTGAGCGGAGCGCCGCCCTCTCGGGGCTCCTCGGTTCGAGGGGGATCCTGCGCCAGCGTCCTGTCGGCAAGCTCATGGCGTGTGGGGCGATTCCTCGTTCAACGTCACGTGTGCCTTTTTGACGAGACTGAGGGATGGTGACGGTCCTTCCATGAGGCTCAGCACATACAGAGACTTAACAGCTCTGCTGAGTAAACGCACGAGGTAGTGCCTGGCTCCAGGCCGAGATGCCCAGCGTGGCTGCTGGGCACTGAGGGGCTCTGCGGGCTCGGAAGTGGAGGCGGTGTTTTCTCAAGCGCGGCGGGGCCGGTGTCTCAAATGAAATGGCTGCTGTGGCACCTCCTCCCCACTCACCAGGGCCATGATGTGGGTGCTGAACCGCATCTGCCCTGGCGTCCTGTGGGGGTGCTGTGTGTACCGGTTGGGTGCCGGCGAAGGACCCGGGGGTGCGGTGCATGGATGCTTGGATTCTGCACGGAGAAGGCCGTGACTTCTGCCATGTGTCATTGCCCAGGCCAGTGCCACAGGGGCCACGACGGAGCCCAGCAGAGCTTCTGAGTCTGTGCACATGCGTCCCTGATGCCTGATTAAGAGGAGGACTCGGGTTCACCTGGCCTGGGGTCCAGCCCGCGAGCCCGCATGGCTGACGCTGGGCGAGAGGATGCCGCTGGCCGCAGTCCTGGAGGGTGGTTCTGCGGGGCGGGGCGGCTGGGAGTTGGAGGGCAGATCCTGTTGTTGACAGTGCACCGTGTGTGTGGTGGGGGCTGTGCTGAAGGATGACGGCTTCAGTTCAGA
The DNA here is from genome assembly GCF_054644295.1 of Miniopterus natalensis. NCBI lineage: Eukaryota > Metazoa > Chordata > Mammalia > Chiroptera > Miniopteridae > Miniopterus > Miniopterus natalensis. The sequence goes on from NC_142083.1 coordinate 101,638,401, forward strand.
TGTCCGTGCCGGTGCACGAGGGCCGATGCATGGAGCACGGCGGGTTGTCTCAGGTGCTTGGCGGGAGGTGCTAGCTTGTGAGCCGAAGGGCGGAGTATGTGGCTGAGTGCGTGGTGGGCGGTGTTTATGGAGGTTAGGTGCTGGCCTGGGTGCTGGAGACATAGCAATAAATACAGTAAAAGTCTCTGGTGGAACTTATATTTTAGAGGGAGCAGGGAAATAATAAACATAGAAACCAAAGAATATGTTAGAAGTCAGTAAGCGTTGTGGAGGGACGGGGTTGGGGAGAGCTGGGCCGGGGGAGGTCAGGTTAAGCAGGGTGGGTGGAAAGCGCGCTGAGAAAGGGACGTGTCAGCCAGGATGGGAAGAGGGTGAGGGAGGGAGGGAGCCCTGCGTACCTCTGGGAGGTGGGGCGGGGCTCAGGTGGTAGCAACAGGTGCGAAGGCCTCAGGGCAGGAGCTCACCGGGCACGTTCAGGGACATCCAAGAGCCCAGGTGGCTAAGCTGAGTGTCGATAGAGACTAAAGAAGATGAGCTCAGAGCGGCCATGAAGGGGCAGATGGTCGAGGCCACTGTGGGGTCTTTGGCTTCTACTCCAGCTAAGAGGAATGGCCGTCAGAGGGCTGTGGCATTGGAGGGCTGTGAACAGGAAAACAGCCGGTTCTGACTTTGGGTTTTAAAGATAGCTCGGACTTTAGATGCATGGGTGAGACTGGAGGCGGCTGTGAGGCTCTTGCAATACCCCAGGCGCTTGGACAGGACAGAGCTGCTAGAGAGCCTCGGGCGTGTTCGTCTTGGCCTCCCAGCCCTGCCCAGTTCCTGGCGCCCCGTAGGTACTCTGTCCTTACCCCCTGGGCCACAGGGAGTGGATGGAGAGTCTGCCCGCATAGCCGCCCCTCGAGTAGACCTGTGGTGGTCAAGCCTGGGTGCTGGTGGAAAGCGGACGAACTGATGCAGGGGTTGTCGGGAGAGCCTCCGGAGGTCAGAGTGCTGCCTGCAGGGTGCGGGACGGGCAGGTTTGCAGCAGGTGGTACCTCCTCCTGCCCGAGTGATGCCCACAGAATGCGGCAGGTGCTGGGCGCCGAGGGCTGTGGCCGAGGTGTCCTAGAATCCGGCTGTGCCGCAGTCTGGGTGCATTGAGGCCCACCGCGGGTGAGCCTGTTTGGGGAGAACTTGTAGCGTGTGGTGCTGTGTGGCCTCACAGAATGACATGCTGGCCGACGTCGTGTGTTTCCACTGACAGGCCTGAGACTGGTGGCAGTCGTCCGTTGCTGTAAGTTGCTTTAGTGAAGTCCAGTCATGTCTGCAACACCTGCTGCAGGGCTCACAGTGAGAAGAGTCGGGGCCACCTGGGGAGGGAGGGAGGAGTGGGCAGGCGACAAGGACAGCCTGCTTCCTTGCAATCCCTGGGTGGGGGGGGCGTGCGCAGCGCCTTCTCGAGGACACGTGGCTCCTTGTTCTGAAACACCCCCTCTGGGCGGGGCCGAGGAGCACAGGCTAGGGAGGGCTCTTGTCCCTGCATCCTGCCATCACGGTCAGCCTGGCTGTCAGGCCGCACGCCCTCTGGCCCCGGCACTATAGGCTGGTCCCGTCATCACTCCTGCGCCTGAGGTCCCTCTCTCCCTCACTTTATCTGAGGCCGGGAGACTCGGAGGCGCCAGAACATGAGGAAAGCCTCGGGATCTTACGCTCTGAGAGGGCAGAGCCCTGCGCCCACCCGCCGCCTCCAGCTCGCACTTCATGTCCCTCCAGCGTGGCACTCCTGTGCACTCACGGGATGGGTTTCTGGGTGATTCTGTCCTTGAAAACGCCGTTTATGCCGCTGAGGCTGGGGCATCAAGCGCTGCTCTAATGAGCTGCCGTCTGTCCGCACGTCCTCCTGACCCGGCGCCCTGTCCACGTGTGAGCCGCTGTGTGTCTGAATGTGCTGGAGGTGCTGACACTCCCGAGCTGAACCGCAGCGTGTAACCTTGTACATTTGCTATTAAAACTCCAAATCCAAGGCTTCGGAAACGACTCTCACTTTTACATCATAGGATTGAGTGAAGGATGGGCCTGGCTCCCCCGAATGCTCAAGAGAACAATACCTTTGGGGAAACGGATTGAAAATAATTCTCACAAGATCTGTGCTCTTCAGGCATATTGGCAGAAATACCGAGTTCTCGTCTGTGGCAGGCGCTGTTTTAAGTGCCTTCCGGTCCTACCTCGTTTCCTTCCCACGAGCCCGGCGTGAGGCAGGTGTGGTCACCACACGTGCACACGGGCCAGGAGCTGCGAGGCTGCGCTCCGCCCACGGTCGGCCGCGGCAGGTGGCAGAGTCGGGACCTGAGCCCTGGACTCACGCTGCCGGGGGTCCTGGGAAGAGCCCCTGGAGCCCCTGTGAGGTTGTGACTGCAGGGCTGCAAGGGAGCCAGGATCACACATCTAATGGCGTCTGTTATGTAACAGAAAAAGACCAAGTATTCTTACAATTCAAATGATTTTTAATTTATTTTAAAATATTTCCAACCGTGAGTAGCATATTCACACCTTTTATAATTCACTGGCAGGCTTTCAAGAGATGCAAATCTCACTCGTTCCTTAAGGCTCTGATTTTGGGGCTGAGAAAGACAGCAGGCATCGAACAACCTCTGGAAGCAGGGGCGCAGCCTCGAGAATGAGGCGTTCAGGGCAGGCCCATCAGTAGGGAGGGGACATCTCCCGCTCGGCGCCGCTTGTTCCTTTGGTGATCCAGAGGGTGGGGTTGCAGAGATCTTAGTCAGGCAACAGGCTGTCTTTGCAGGCTGACTAACAGATAGCCAAGAGTCTGCCCACTTCTCTCCATCCGTCCACTCGCCCACGAGCCCCTATTGAAACTGCCGATCAAACCCGGCTCCCTTGCCGTGGCTGGAATGGGTGGGTTTCCGGGCCTGTGAGGTTCCCAAGTCACGTGCTGGGTGCCTGACTGAACTGTCCCCCGGCTTCTTTGAATGGAAGGTCACATGCCGGGGGGAGTGTGAACCTCTCAGGGCATGTCTGGCAGTAACCACTGAAACATCCCAGAAGTGAAGCTCGGGAAGAGCCTTGAGGAGTGGAATTCCACCTCCCGTTCTGCGGACGAGCAGGTGGCGGCCGGGAGACGCCCGCGTGACCGGCACAGGGCAGGGAGCAGCACCAGCGAGAAAGCGGACGCTCCACGTAATGGGTGCAGGGATTCACCCATTTATCACAGTCCAGCGACCGGCTGTCCTGCCAGATCGTTCAGTTTCACCCTGTTCTGCTGGTCCCTCTGTAGCCCCTGAGAGCTGCTGTTGTTAGCTCCCCTGTACTCCGGAGGGACCGGCTCAGAGAGTGAAGTAGCTCGCCCCCGGTCACAGCCAGTAAGTCCGAGTGCCAGTTTCATTTAAACTCCCACGTCCTTACCTGCGAAGCCCCCTTTCTTGGCCTCTGCAATGTTTCTTCCCACGTCCCCCGAGCTCAGCTGCCCAGACCGGAGTCTGAACTTTCCTGGGCCACGGGGCTCGTCGAGGGAATAGTCCTGAAGTCAGCTTCTCGGATTCGCTGTCAGCCCTGCCCAGGGGTCATTCTTACCACAATGCCCCAGAAAGCTGTTGGCCAGACGTGGGGGAACTTGAGGGGTGAGCGGATGGAACCGGGGAGACCGGGTCAGGTGGAATGTGATGGAGGGAGAGTCCAGTGAAACCGGGGTTCAGACACCAGCTCCGCTGTTCAGCAGCTGAGTAAAGGCGGGCGGGTAATGTGACCTCTGAGCGCCCACAAACACAGGCTTTCCGGTCACGGGTCCCGTCCCCTGGGTCTCCGCCAAGAGCCCGTCTCCTAAGTCATGGGAGAAATTAAGGCCAGTGGGTGCCCACGGGTGGTGGCTGCCGGCCTGCTGCACCGCCCCTCGGTGCACCCCTCATGTTTGCCTTCCCCGCCCACCTCCTGAGCCTCCAGCCGCCCGTCTCCTCTGCCTCGTCTGTGCCGCAGCTTCTCTCTCCCTCAACCAAAGCTCCTGAGGTTGCAAATAGAAACCTGATTCAAACTGACATCTAAACAACAAGCACATTTAAAAAGTGTTCAGTTACGGCCAGATTCGGGCTCTCTGTACCCCTTGGGTTGCTTCCTCTGTGTTGACCTTGTTCCTCCTCAGAAGGTTTTCAAGGACACGGAGCAGCTCCACACTCATCCCGTCCTCTTAGCAGCTCTGCCAAAAGGAGCTTCCTTTCCCTAAAACCCCAGCAGCCTGGAACTCAGTCCCCCTGGACGACACTGGGCAGATGGCACCTCTAAAGCACAGTGCGGGGGTGGAGGTGCCCACTGGCCAGGCCGGGTCACCTGCCAAAGGACCGGTCTACCCGTCGGGACCAGACGTGTTGAGAGGAGGAGTGGGTCCCGGGTCCTCCAGGAAACGTAAAGGCGCGATTGCCAGACAAGGGGGACGCCTGCTGCGTAGGCCAGACCGGCAGATGTCCCCCCGCCTTCCCGGTCTCCCTCCGCAACACGCACACCCCTGCATCTTTCTCCTCTTAAAATCCCTTCCCTCGACCCAGGTCCCTCCTTCCTGCCACTGGGCTACTGCCCCGTCTTGTGCACACTTTTGAAAGAGCGGCGAGTCTTGCTGCCCCCGCTTACTTACGACCATTCTTTCCTTGCTCGGCGCCGCGGGCTTCTCCCCCCACCAGCATTGAAAGTTCTCTCCTTGAGTCAGCAATGACCTCTAAGTGCCCGTCTCGCGTAGACGTGTCCTGTCTTTCTTGATCTCACTATTTTATTGGGTACTCTGATTTTCCTCTCATTAAAAAAACCCGAAAGAGTCAAACATCCACGGAGCGTCAAAAGCGATGCAGAGGAGTTAAGTGCCTCCCCACCGGGCCCCTAGCTCGGTTCCTGGGGTCTCCTTCCCGGGCCACCCCCTGCGCCCGGCCCTGCTGTGACCTGGAGCGGCTGTGCCCGCGCAGAGGCCCCGCCCCGCGCGCCTGGGTTCACAGGCGTGCACAGCCCCCGCTCGCTCCCCGCCTGCCGCCTGTTTTTATTAGCACTTTGAGGTCGTCTTCATTGGCTCGATAGCCCCGTCTCCTCACGTGTGAGTATGTCTGTAGGGCATAAATTCGGGCTCCTTCCTCCTTCCATGCCCCCTACGGCCCCGGCCTCGCGCATTTCCCTTTTCCCTCCATAGCCAGTCCTGGTAGAAATACTGGCTCCACGGAGACTTCCGATGTCAGTAGATTTTGGAGGGAGAGATGCCCAGGACCCAGGAAGGGAGAGAAAAAAGCTTTTTTCTCGTTTATTTACAAGTGCAGTTTCTTAGAAACACCCAACGAGGGTGTGACAAACCGCGACTGCCAGGTGGCACGTGAGTCTGACGGAAGTGGCTTTCCAGGGAGCGGAAAGGGCCCCTCTGCCCTGGACACACGTCTTCCCCTCACTGCGCTAGGGGAGCCCCGGCCCGGCTTCACCGCACAGGGCCTTCCCGCACCCACCAGCCTTGGTGGAAAGGATTTTGTTTTTTTTTAAATTTTTTTAATCTTCAGCCAAGGCTACATTTTTATTGACTTGGGAGAGAGAGAGACAGACACTGATGTGAGAGAGAAACATCCGCCAGCTGCCTCCGGTACTCCCTCCGACCTGGATCGAACCCGGGCCTGGGTGTGCGCCCTGACGGGGAACTGAACCCGCCACCCCGGGGCTCCAGCCTGCTGAGCCACCCAGCCAGGGCTGTTGTGTGTTCTGAGGGCCTGGACTTCACGGTAATACCCTGGGATGTTACCTTGTCGGATGTTTATGTGCACGTCGGGTCGTCCTCACTGCGCACCGCGGAGTCGGTCCCTCTGCCGCGACAGGAAACGTGGCTCAGGGGGCTTAGCTGACTTGATTAAGGCGGGTAGCCGGGACTGATGGGGCCAAGACTGGTACCCAGGTCAACTTGGCTTTCAGTCCATGCCACGCGATTAGAGATAATTCACAAGGCAGTGCGACGCGGTCTGTGGAGTCAGCCCGGACTCCGAGTCTTGGCTCTTCCCCGTGGGACCCTGACCGTGGTTAACTTCTCGAACGACCCGTTCGGTGGGCGTCATTTTTGCTCGGCCCGCCTCAGAGACCTGGGAGAGTCAGCGCCAGAGAATCACAGGCAGGTAAAGGTAAGTACTGGCTGTGGGCTAGTGTATTTGGAGCCAGCGAGGTGGGTTTCGGATGAACGGTGAAGAGGTAAGGAAGAGATGATACTTTGCTGACATGAGAAATGGTTACTTTGTTTCATCTGGGTTTTGAAGCAGGGTGAGCGGTAAAGGTGACGAGCACCCGCCCACCTGCTCGCGCAGCCGTCCCGACCAGACCCACGTTCGCATCGTGGGGATGTCAGCTGTCGGAACCACAGGGCCGTGGCGGTCATTTTCCTTGGTGCTTTGGGCAGCTCCCCGTTTGGGCAATAAATGCAGAATGCTGACCGAAGGGCCCGGGTCAGTTGTCAGATCTGGGTCAGGTCATAGCTCCCTAAACCCGTTCCTCCTCCACCGCAGTCCCCCGGGACCGTTGGGTGCTCGCGTGCGATGACGCCTGTGAGGCACGTTACGCAGTGTCCGGCTGGTGGTCAGCACCCGGTACCGTCCGACAGTCCTGGCCGCCGGCCGCGTGCAGGGCCTGAAGCAGGGCTGGACGCCGCGGTGGGTGGAGCAGAGGGCTTCAGGCCTGCGGAGCTCGCCGTCTAGGTGGGAGCAGAGACGACAGACAGGTGAGCAGAGAAGCTTGTGCTTCGAGGCTGGCGTGCTTGGATGTTGTTCCCTGTGAAGGAGATGGACAGGATGCGCCGACGGACAGCAGCGGGGAGAATGGGCATCTGCCCACTTGGGGGTGATCAGCACAGCCGCCGAGGGGGTGGCATTTAGACTGAGAGCTGGAGGGAAACAAACATTGCGTGTTATTTTTAAATGAAACATTAAAGAAATAAATGAGACCTGCTATCAAGCACAAGGGACCCCCTCTTGCCTCCTCCTGAGTGGACACGGGACCAGTGCCCCCACCTGGAGAGACCTTCGTTCTTCCCGACCAGGGGCTTGCCTCTTTCTGCTCTTGGCCAAGGCCGGACCACACCGAGCACCGCCTGACTGCTCCGTAGAAAAGCCCTGGTCCGTGAACGGCTTTTGAAAATGAACAGACGCGAGGGCAGCTCTGTGCTCCGCCGGCCGCTTCTCGCCGGACGAGTTCCTCCGCCGCTTGCCTGCTGCGGAGAGCTGCTGCCAGGCATGCGCAGGGCCCTGGCGCTCCCGGGTGGGCACATAGGAAAAGGAGAGACTTGGGCATGGCCATCGTTCCATGTGACCTTCTAGTTTCAGTTCCTGTCTTGCTGGAGGCGGGCGGGAAGCCGCCTGTGCCCTTAGCCTCACGTTATCAAAGCCGGTTGAGCAGCGAACAGCGTGGGACAGGCCTTTACCCTTCCTCAGCACCTCGGCCAGTCCCGGCCCTCTTCTCACCTCCATTTCTCCCCTGGGCTCTTTCCTTCCCTCCTTCAAAGAAGCAGGGTCCTTCCTTCTGATCCCACTCAGCTTAGACGCCGCCTCCTCCAGGAAGTCCCCCTGGCCCTCCTTAGCGTCCTTGCCCCTGTGCAGCGGCTGGGTGTGCATCTGCCTCCTCCGCTAGACCGTAAGCTCCGTGATGACAAGGACAGGGACCCCTTACATGTTGCTGCACTTCTGGCGCTCGGTGCACCGCCGGGCAGGAGATCACAGAACCTCAGGGTCAGCCTTCATCACCATCCCCGGGGCCCCAAATGCACATGAGGGCAACCACTTGGGAGACCTTAGTGTTTTTAACTGAGACGAAGCCCGTTAGCAGCATCAGGCAGACCTTAACCATTTGGCTAAATACCTCCATTCTCTTTATTTCTGTTTCCCCTCGCTCTTCCATGGCTCTAGCTCCTTCATTTAAAATAGCTTTTCTCTTATTACAAAAAAAAATAAAAAAAACCCCAACTGATTGTTATTTAAATTTGAAAAACACAGTCAAGCATAAAAGATAAAGCAGAAGATGAAACTATCTGGGCGTCTCCCGGTCTCTGTGAGCGTGTGCACAACACGCATGCAGACATGGCGCTCACGCCTGTGTCCGCCCCTTACAGAATGGGGACGGAGCGTGTGCACTTGGCAGTTGTGGGATGAAGCCTTTCAATCTTCCACATCTTCTAACGTTTAAAAGTGTTTTGTGCGGTAATACATCAAATAGACACATCATTTATTTAACTCTTTTCCCTATTGGTTTATAGTTGATTTAAATTCTTTTCCCTTCTGACAACTCTTTGGTGACCATCCTGTGTCTTGATGGATAAACCCGGGAGTCCCGAGGAGGGTCCAGGAAAGGCCCCTGGAGGAAGCACCCTGTGCTGGAGACAGGGAGGGTGCCTAGGAGACGGCCAGCGCTCCCGGCCCAAGGGACAGCCCGGGCAGAGGCCTGGGGAGAGGGCCCCCAGGGCCCCTAGGAGCTGGGAGTTCCTGGCGGCTGGAGGAGGGCGTGTGAGGGCGGGAGGTGGGCGGGGGTTGGGCACGGAGGGGCTCGGCCCCAGATGACCAGGGCAGGTCCTGAACAGTCTGCCAGCCACGCTGTGCGGCATGGGCCTTGGGCGATGGGGAGCCGTTGCTGACCAGAGAAGTGACATGTCTGGGCTGGAGCCTGAAAGATCCCGTGGCTGCTGTGCCTGCGCCAACTCCGCATTTGACAGCTAGACTCGGAGCTGTTATTAACACAATGAAACAAATTAGGAAGACTCCAAGAAGAAAAGTTAGCTCACATGTAACAGCTCGCAGACACATGTTTCGAACTGTCTGGGTTCTTGAAGCCAGGGGCACAGTGCAACAACCCTCACGTCCCGCCCCGCCTGGAGGAGGCGCCGTCGGGTTTAAGCAGCCCGCTGGTTTGGCCCCGGCCCTCAGGAGCCCAGCGGCGATCCGGGTGGTCGGGAGGCTGGGTTTTCTTTGAGTAGCTCGGAGAGGGTGCAGTACCCGCCCGACTCGGGAGCCGGTGGGTGGTCAGACCCGGCCCCCCGGCCGCCCGCGCTCCCAGGACGCTCAGGCGCAGAGCCGAGGCCCAGCCTCCGAGGGCTGGCGCCGCGTCGGGAGCGCTCCTGCGGCCGACGGGCGGCCACGGCGCCCTTTGGAAAACACAGCAACACGCGGGAGGCTGTGAGTTGCCTGAGCCGGGACAGCGTGCCCCTGCCCCCGCCGGCTGAGAAGGTGTTGTTCTGAGGTGGGGGGGCGCTGTTTTCTGTTTCCCGTTACAGCCTCTGGGGAGGCCCCGCAAAGCAGCCGCTTCTGCTGTCGATGGGAAATTGATGGGTTTTAGAGAAAAATGGCCCCTGGAGACTCTGTCTCGTTAACGTGCTCCTAGACTGGCTGGTCGGGTCCCAACACCCAGGCCAGAGAGAACCGCCTGCAGGCCTGCCTGCGTGTACCCTGCGTCCTGCCCCGGCATCTGCGCCCCGCCTCGGCATCTGCGCCCCTCCGCCCCACCCCTTCCCAGCCTCTCCGTCCGTCTCTCCTGTGGACCGGGGCAGCTGCCTCCTGCCTCCCGGAGCCCCTGCCGTCGGTGTGGCCCCTCTCCGCTGCAGTCCCCTCGCGGCCGCCGGGGCTCCCGCCCGGTCCGTCACTTCTCCACTGGGCTCTCAGACGTCACCGTAAATGAAACCGATGCTCAGCCCCCCCCCAGTACTCTCCAGCCCTCCTGTGCCCCACTCACCAAGTAGCTCAGGCCAAAAGCCTTGGGGCCACTGACGGGTCCTCGCTTCCTCTCACACCCCGCATCCGACCCGTCAGCAGACCTCGTGAACGCCCATTCCCAGTGCATCCCCCACCCCAGCGCCCCCTTCCCCAGCCACCCGCATCTCTTGCCGCATTGTTGCAGCACCGCCCTCGACCGCCTCGCTGCCCCACCCATTGGTCTGCTCTGTGCTCAGCCCCCGTGGGCCTGCTGAAGCATGAGTCAGTACGTGCCACGCAGCGCTCGGCATTCTCTAGCAGCGTGAAAACCCTGTCCTCACGTGGCCAGCAGGGTCCGTGACGCCCTCTCCGACCCCGCTCTGCCTGGGCCACTGTGGCCACGCTGGCCGCGTTGCGGTGTGGTGACTACGCCATGTGAACTCCTGCCTCAGGGCCTTTGCACCTGCAGTTCCTTCTGCCTGGGATGCTTTCCTCCAGACGTGCAGGTGCCCCCCCGCCTCCCGGGGGCTCGCGCAGCTCACGTCCTGGAGCTGACTGCTGTGTCGAAAATGGCATTGTCTTCGCTCCTAGGCCCAGCTTGATTTTCCGTGTCACCTCTTTCCAGCATTGGAACATATATTTACATTCACAGTTACATTTTTACTTGGTTTTGGTGCCTTTTCCCCCAGTAGAATGTAAGATCCACAAGGCATGGGTTTTGTATAATTTACTGTCAGCACACAGTAGGTAATAAACATTTCCTGAGTGAGAAAATGAATAAAGAAAGCGTCTGGACAGCAGTCCTGCCCACCGGGCGCCCACCTGAGGGCGTCCTCTTGTGGGCGTCTCCCCCACTGGCCAGCAGACTGTCTGTTACGCTCCAAGTCTTGGTCGTGTGGCTGGGGCAGGGGTCACTTATTTTCTGAGACCTGAAGCCAAGATATGAAAAGCTGAAACAATTTAGCTTGAAATAGCAAATACATTTCTCTACGTCTGACACAGGCCTTTTAAAAATGCAAGACTGTTTCCTCAGTATTAAAAACCTAAACATCCTGAACGCCCCGGTGTAGGAAGCATGTGCCGTCGAGGGATTTGTGGTGGGGACAAGAAAGTGGGGACTCGGGGAGGCTCGTGGCTGGGATGCGTCGAGCACGCGCCTGGGTACCCGGCACTGTACGAGGCACAGGCGTTGTCTCCCGCGGTCCTCACACCCCCGTAAGAGGATGAGAGTTGTCCTGGTTCACAAAAGAGACTCTAAAGAACGTACCTGGAGTCTCACGGCCAGCAGCGCTGATGCCCGGATTCGAACCCGTGTCTGCACGGGCTTCCTCTTCCCAAACCCGGCCGGGGCCGAGGCTGCCTGAGAGCGGTCCCCTGCGCACGCACCCTGGGCCTCTGCCCCCGTGACTCAGAGCTTGCAAGGGGGGCTGGCTCTCCCTCGCTTCCTCGGCTTCCCCCGTTTGCCAGCCCAGTGGGCCGCGGCTGGCGCCCTCTCAGCGGCTCCTCCCTGTTGCCAGCGCAGGGCCATTCCGGGGCCTCCCCCTGCCTCTTGGAGAGACTTCTGCGGCCGCAGTGCCCTTTCTTCATTCCTCTCGGTCCCCAGCTTGTCCGATGTTCTCCTGGTCCCGCTTTTACCCTCTAAGTTTCGGGCAGTTCCTCCCCTGGACCCACGCGAGCCAGACACCTCCCTGGCAGGGCGGTTACGTGGATTAAAAGGTACCGTGTGCGAAACACCCAGCGGGCGCCAGGTGTCGGCGGCCTGGCAACTGCTCAGGGTTTTGATTCCTGTTATTACTGTCTCTCTCGCCCCCTCCATATTTCATCTTTTAAATTTTCGCCGACCGCTCTCCTGAGGTCCGGAGCCTGTGCTTCTCACTCCCTCAGGTCGTCCCCTAGAATCTCACCGGTGCCCACGGGCACCTGGTCCCAAACGGACGGCACCCTCCTTCTGAACGTCCCCACTTCCTGTGTCTCATTCAAACAGAGACCTCAGCGCCCCCCCTCGCCTCCCTGCCCCCCCCTTCAGTAACTCACCCACCGCCAGCCGTCCCTGGGAGCTCGGGCTCCGGCGCCCGGCAGGCCTGGCCCACGCCGGGCTCTGCTCGTTAGCTGCGTGGCCTTGAGCAGACGACCCAGACTTCTGGCCTCAGTTTCCTCATCTGTCCCGTAGGATGGCAGTAAACCCTCTTGTGGGGTCGTTGGGGGAATAACTAGGACAGTGCGTGTGAAGAGAGCCCGGGGCCCCTGGCGTGGTCTGTGTTAGCTGTCGGCTGCCTCCCGCAGGCCGGGGGCTGCAGACGGGCTTTGCTGCCGGAGAGCAGCGGGCACTGACTTGGTGACTTGTCCGTCTCGTGAGGTGGGAACCAGCACGTGCCCGTGTGTGCTCACGCTCGAGTGTACACATGGCACATGCACACACGCGTGTCGTAACTGCCTCGGACCGGGACCTTTTCACGTACAAGGACCCCGGGGCGGGGAGAAATGGGGAGAGCTCTGGTTTGTGTGCCATCCAGGACCTTCCTCCCCGTGTGGAGAGAGTGGGGGCTCGCCTCCCGCACCTCATAATCGGAGGCCAGCACCTCGCCCAGCCGCGCAGGCCCGGGGGCCCAGGCGTTGTAGGCACCACGCCCAGCGCTTGGGATCTTTCTCCAGGGACTGCAGTTGGCAAACCCGTATCCGCTGAGCTAGCAAGCGCCAGTCGTTCCTGATGGGGAGCCACGGGCAGCACTTTGAGGGACTCGTTATTTGCTAAACAGTGAATCTCCCAGGTGCGGTAAGCGGGTCATTACTTTGCATCGTTTGCTACATGAAACATCTCCGGCGCCGTAGCTCACCTCTTCCGGCAGAGGGCCTGGCCGAGTCGGGGCCGGGCACGTGCCACGTGCCACCCGCCCACCATCTCACGCTTCTGCCCACAGCTCCTGACTGCCCGGGACCCCGGGCAGCTCACGAGCTACAGAAACTGAAGGTCGGGAGCCCGAGGGCATTACCAGAGGTCAGGAGAACTTGGCATTTGATGTTGCTCTCATTTCCGGTCACTGAAGCAGCCGCTCTGAGGCGGCGAAAGGGAAGGGATGGAGGAAACCACACCCAGCTCTGTTTTTCCTGTTTTGTTTTGTTTCCACCCACCTCAAGTTCTTTTCTCCCCTCTCATAGTGTGGGCGAAATGCTGAAAACTTCGACCGGTTTTTCACCCGCCATCCACCAGTCCTAACACCTCCCGACCAGGAAGTCATCAGGAATATTGACCAGTCAGAATTCGAAGGATTTTCCTTTGTTAACTCTGAATTTTTAAAACCTGAAGTCAAGAGCTAAGTAGCTGTGTAGACCTCCGTCCTTCGTTTCTGTCATTCCAGCTCGACGGCTATTGTGGTGACATTTTTTTATTTTTCATTGCAAAGTTGCATCCATGTTTATTTGCTGATGAGACTAGAGTGACCATGTTCCAGGCCCCAAATGTCCTCGGTAGTTTGGAGCATCTCTCCGAATGGGGTTATGCAGGTGCCGCTCGTAACACACGTGATCCACGTCCTCTCACGACTTACGTTCTCTGCCATGTCCGTTAAGTTGATCCGTGGGGACAGAAAATGCCTGCTTTTCCTTTTTCCCCGCATGGCCATTTTTATACATCTCCCACTCCAGCCATCCAATCCAGACCCTGTGCCAGGGAGCGGGGAATTGGATGCTGGCGGTGCCCCTTCACTCCCACCCCGGAGCGTGGCTGGCACCCAGTGTGTGGCTGCTTTGACCGAGAGGGAGCCCTCCGTTCTGCCTGGCCTGGAGGCACTGTGAACTTTGAAAAGAAAGTGCTAAAAATAAAATTTTATTTGTTTTTTTTTTTAATTCAAAGTTAAGAAGATTATCTGAGCCCTTTCAAAATTCCAAAACTGCACTTTTACGTAGTTTCAATCTAAAAGCACCTCGAGGAGTCAAAAGGCAACCAGCTTGGGTGCTGCCTCACAGCCGTGACCTTTGGTCCCCTGCATCCCGGCCACCTTCACCCCCAAACTACTTGGGGAGGGCATTTGGCACCACTTCCTGGAGAGACATGGTCACTCTAGCAAGGTCCCAAAGGACCTTGATTTTACATTCCATTTCAAACTTTATTTGCTTTGGGATTTTATTTCTGTTGTTGTTCAAATGCAAAAAAAAAACAACAAAAAAAAAACAAAAAAAATACTTTGTTACTACATGCTTTGAAATATGTGTCCACATGTCCTAACCACAGTGACTGACTGATTTTCCAAGCAGACTGCTCTGGGGCCTGGCGCCGGCTGCGCCCGGGCCTGGCTGGCTGTGCGGGTTTTTGGGAAGCGACTCAGGCGTCTGAGGATGACACTGTTTCTCCAGACAGACAGTTGTACTCTGCTCTCTGATGTTGTTTTGCAAGATGTTTGTGGAAATGTTCATTTGTATCCGGATGTGTTACGTGCCATTTTTTTTCTAGCATCGAGATACGATAGTAAAAACAGGAGGAGAGGAAACACTGTTTCAAGGAAATGGCTCTCTGAGAAACGTGGTCCGACTACAGGGCGCCCCCGAGGCTTTGGGGCAGAAGGAGCTGCACCCGGAGCTTAATCTCAGCCCGCGTTCAGCCCGCCAGAGAGGCGAGGCTGAGGACTGATCGAGGACTCCCGGGGGCCTGTACGGGGCCGGGCGGGCTAGCCAGGGGCCCCCAGTGATATCAGAGCCACAGCCCACACTGGGCGCCAGCTACGGGCGTGGCCGGGGCTCTTGACTGTCTCATCAAAATCACTACTCCTCCAGCGTGGCTTAAATGTCCTTTGTAGCGAGCAGCTTGGTGAGGTCCCAGAGGCCTAAGGATAGCCCTTGGGTAGCGAGCACCTTGGTGAGGTCCCAGAGGCCTAAGGACAGCCCTTGGGTGGGAGAAACCCCGTTTTTTTGTAAACAGGTGAGGACGGCAGTGGTCCCCCATCCTTGTCTCCTGCCTGCGCCATTCTCAGGCCTAAGGAGAATCCTCAGCACAAGCTCGGTGATTTCCGGAAGCTCTGGGGCTTCCGAGAGGCCACCCGGGACCTGGAAAGCTTGGCGGTGCCCCTGAAGCGGGACTTCTCGTCTTAGGAGAACCACGCTTTGGGTCCTTGCCACTCATCCTTCATGCCCTCGCGGCTGCTTGCCGCCAGCTTTGAGACCACCCCTGCTGCTGCCCTGTGGCAGTGACCCAGGCCCTGGGGAGAGCAAACGGGTCCCAGACGGATGGCTTAGGAGGTTGGCGAAGGAGGGACACTGGGGCAGAACCCCTCGCTTAGTGCTGGGGAGACTGGCACCTGCAGGGAGGAAGTGACTTGCCCACGGTCAGCCACTGGGGATGCAGCCGGGCTCCTGCCACTCAGCACAAGACCCTTTCTGCTCTAAACTGGCATCTGAGCAGTGCCCACCAACAGGCAGCTTAGCTGAGGTCCTTCGGATGGCTGTTGGGTTACCAGGCCTTTCGCTGGATGTGTTCTCAGGAAGGAAGAAACCATGGGGAACATTGGGCGGCTGACAAGTGATCCGAGACAAGGTTAGAGACCAACGTCGCTAGCTAGAGAGGTAGGGAGGCAGATGATAGAGATAGATAGATAGATGATAGATAGATAGATAGATAGATAGATAGATAGATAGATAGATAGATAGATAGATAGATAGTTGATAGATAGATGATAGATGATAGATAGACAGGAAGAAAATACTGTGTATATACACTGTGCTCTACATTTCCCAAATTGCTGCCATTATTTCCAAAAGTTCGATAGTTTGCAGAAATACGGACTCAAGCCCAAGGCTCTGTTGGCCTAACCCCTCGCCGAGCCGGGCAGGGGGCTGTGGAGGGCAGGACCACGGTCAGAGCCCGCGGTGCCCCTTCCTGTCAACACCTCGCGCAGAGGAGACGGAAGCCGAGCTTTCCACGTATGTCATCTCTGGGGGATACTGTGCACGTTTGTCCAGGAAGAAAGAGGTTCGTTCATTTTTCCCACCGTGCGTGTCTCCTGCCCCCCACTCCTCACCCAGCCGTCATTTACTGAGCCCGGCTGGGAGCCAGGCCTACGCGGGGTGCCAGGGGCACAGCATCGCGACGCCATCCAGGAGGGCGGCCTTGGCACAAGTGACTGAGAGCACGCTGTGATCGAAACATGACTAGTCTCCGGCTCAGCGGGGTAGGCTTCTCGCAAGAAAGGAAAAGTCCTCACCGTCGCCGGGCTCGGCTCTCCGTAGACCGCAGCCTGAGCTGGAGGAGCGGGGTTTCTGGGACAGCCCCGCGGCGCGCTGGGCAGGGGCGGGCAGGGCGGCAGCTGGGCGGGTTTCCTTCCGCAAGGCCAGTGGCACTGTCTCCGTGCTGACACCGGACATGGAGTCCCCGGGGCTTGAGCAGAGACAGACACCGTGTGGACAGGGCCAGGCGTACAGCTCGTTCTGAGTCCGAGTCTCACCTCCGGGGACTCACTGAGTCCCTTCCTACCCCGGGGGACACTCTCCTTCCCGCACGATGCCCCTGGCTTCACACGGCCCGGTGCCTCCAGGTGACAGCCGGAGATTTTCCAAAAGAACTAAAATTAGGGGAGAATGCAAAACCAAGTAAGAAAGTCCAAAGAAACCTAAACATTCGAGCCATGGCGAATTGTCTGCCAGGGTCCAAGACCTTCCTTCATTTCTGAGACCTGCCCCCTCCTAAGAGAGGGTGGCACCGTGATCGCAGTGCCCTTCCTGGGAAACTAAAGCGGGCCAGTGGAATCGGTGGCCCTCCTTGATGAGCGAGACTGTCCTCGTGTGGCTTCCAAAACTGTCCACTCAGAGAGGAGTCATCCCGACAGCGATGCCCTTTCTCTTCCAGTTTCTAGGGTAAAATTCAGGGCACTGTCTGAGGGGATCTGCCCATGGGACAAAGTCCTGTTTGGACCATGTGGCTGTCTGAAGCGTGGGTCATCACCAGCACAGGAGGGGAAGGGCTTTCAAAGCCGGGTGCTGGGAGCCCGGAGGCAGGGAAGGGCACCTGGGGCCAGCGGTACCGGGGGGACCTGCAAGGAGGCAGCCGCCTGCCTTCCAGCCCGAGATATGCGGGACCCACACATGCCCACAGAACTCAGACCTCGGAGGCGCCTGATACAGGTCAGTCCACCCTGGGACTCAGAAAGGACAGTGGCCCCGCTGAGAGACCCAGGTCAGTGGCCACAAGTCCCAGTGTGCTGCTATAAAGCGAAGCCCCTGGCTCGGGAGCAGCTGTCAGCAGGGAGAAGAGAGCTCATCCCCAGGTCCTCGCTCACGATGCGCTCACCCAGCAGCCGCTCAGCAGCCGGGCGGCAGCTTGCTGTGTGCCGGGCGGGGCTCCCGCACCCGGAGCGCAGCGGCGAAGCGCAGGACCCTGCCCTCCCGCAGACGGGCCGTGCAACAGCCGCCGGGCCCCGCAGGTCATTAGGGGTGCCCGGCTTGGCGGTGGGGTCCAGAGAGGCAAGCACTGGCAGTGCTAAAGGGAGAGGTGCCTTCGGGCGACCCCCTGGGCACACGTGGCAGCACAGGCAGTGCCTGGCCAGCGCAGGGCGAGGCCGAGCTGGGGAGCGGAGTGGGAGACGCCCGCCACCGGCACAGCTCCGCGGGCAGCCCGGCCACGCCACTCCCGCCACTCACTGACCTGCACCCCGATGCCCCACTCACCCCGTCCCCCCACGTGCACACGAGGAAGCAGGACGTGCACCCCGATGCCCCACTCACCCCGTCCCCCCGCGTGCACACGAGGAAGCAGGACGTGCACCCCGATGCCCCACTCACCCCATCCCCCCGCGTGCACACGAGGAAGCAGGACGTGCACCCCGATGCCCCACTCACCCCTTCCCCCCGCGTGCACACGAGGAAGCAGGACGTGCACCCCGATGCCCCACTCACCCCGTCCCCCCACGTGCACACGAGGAAGCAGAGCGCTCCGCGGAGCGGTTTATCCATCTCCGGGGAGCGGCCAGGAGGAAGGGATCTTTGTGAGAGGGTCTTTTGCAACAGGGAGTGAGCCCAGTGATGAGAAGCGCTTATCAGCCAGTGAGCCTAAAACCTGGGTGGTGGTTGGCCAGCGACGGCGAGGCAGCCGGTCCTCCCTGACCCGCCCCCTTCACAGTCAGGCTTCGGGCAGGCGGCCTGCCCAGCACCAGCGAGTCCCAGGCGTCAGCCTGGGTTGTCCTCGGGCTTGTTCCCCACTCAGAGGGGCTGAGATGAGACATATCGCGAGCAGCGTGGTCAGGTAAAAGCCATCAACCCACTGTGGGATCGTGGGCAAGTCACTGCGCCTTCCGAGCCTGTTCTCTCACCCGGGTCGGGGTTGAGGACCCCGCTCTCCCTGCCCCGCGGGTCGTGAGGACGGGAGGAGTTTTTACCAGCCCGCACTCTTTCCTGGTAAAACCTGCTGCCCCCCACCGCCAACAGATGCCAGCTTCCCTAGGAAACAGAACTGTGTTTGCTTGTTTTAAGGCTGCCCCTAGACACTTGCTGCAGTCACCCTTGGGGAGGCCCCCTGGCTGTGAGGCCTGCGGTCCAGTCTGGGTGGCTTCGAGCTTCCCTTGAAGGCCCGGGTCGCCCCAGGGCGCGTGGGGTGCACCTGGTCAGCTCCTTTCATTAAGCAGCGACCTCATTTCCCCACAGGCCGCTCTGCCGTGGGGGAGCTGAGCAGGCGGGCAGCTGTTCTCCTTAAATCAGGGGTCGTCCTAGCCCAGGGGCCGCTCCGGGTGGTTTGCTCCGGGACACCCTGCCCAGTGGCTGACCATGACGTTACGCAGGGTGGGAAGTAGCTCCCGGCTCAGAAAGAAAACAGAGCCCCCTCCACGCTTGATGAGAGTCCTGAAAGAAAGTCAGTGTCTCGTTTCCTTTCTTAGAAAATGTCCACCACACTTTCTCTCCCGAAGCCAACGTAGGACGTGAAGTGAAAGCCGGGGCGGCACGGGCCCTGCAGTGCTGCACCGCCAGCGGGCCCTCCGCGGCCCGTGAGTCCGTGGGCTCCCGGCCACCGGCTCGGCGCGGTCACGCCTGCTCCTGTGCTGTGTTAACGTGTGTGCTTTCCGTTTGGCAGAGAGACAAGCGGGACACCTCCAACTTCGACAAAGAGTTCACCAGACAGCCTGTGGAGCTCACGCCCACTGACAAACTCTTCATCATGAACTTGGACCAAAATGAATTTGCTGGCTTCTCCTACACTAACCCAGAGTTTGTCATTAACGTGTAGTGACTGCGCCCCGTGGCCGCGCCCGGGCTTCAGGCCCCTGTGTGTCCCTCCTAGTCTTCCAGGATCCGTGGTGCGCGGGGAGCTTGTCCGAGAGGCCCCTTTGTATGTGTAGCCTGCTAGTTTGTTTTCTACATTTGAAAATGTTTAGTTTAGAGTAAGCGCTTTACCCAAGTGTAAAGGAACCATTTTCCAAACTTCCAGAAACTCATCCGATGATCAGACGATGTCAAATCTACTGTCTGATACCAAAATGCTTCGGTATTTGTAATTTTTAAAGTCAGAAGCTGATGTTCCTGGTAAAAGTTTTTACGGTTATTCTACAATATCTTCTTTGAATGCTGAGCATGACTGGTGTTTCTAAAAATTGTGAGTAAGCTTTGCAGTTACTGTGAACTATTGTCTCTTGGAGGAAATTTTTTGTTTAAGAATTGATATGATTAAACTGAGTTAATATATGCAAACTCTGTTGTTCACGTGTCTGCTTTTAAATAGACTCCGGTACAGAGGCTACAAACTGGACAGCCGTAGGCTGATGTGGCCAGGAGATGAGCTTTGTTTCACATGCACAAAATTTGTTTAATTGACATCACTGTCACCACTTTTAAAAAAATTGGATCTTTTATTTAAAGTTCTGGGGTTTCAGATTCACTTTAAGAAAAATCTGAAGACTGGGCCTTGGTTCCGATGTGGAAATAATTTGACAGAACTGCATCATGGCTGTCTCTCTCTTGTTGTTAATCTGCACATGAGGATCTTTTTTCTGTTGCTTTTTAGAGGGAGCGGAAGGGAGGGAAGGAGGGGGAGGGAGAGAAAGAGAGAAACATCGATTTGAGAGAGAGACATCGATCGGTTGCCTCCCACACCCGCCCCAACCAGGGCCGGGGACCGAACCTGCAACTGAGATGCGTGCCCTTGACCGGCAGTGGAACCCACGACCCTTCGGTGCCCAGGCCCAGGCTCTGACCACGGGGCCACACTGGCCAGGGCACGGCTGCCTCCTTTAAGAGCAATGTGTGCTCTCGTTTCACCGCAGCCTCCGCCGTGCCCTGTGGTCTGCACTTTTCCTCCACCGGCCTGGCTTCCGCAGCCACCTGAGGCTGAGGCATGTGGGAGTCAAAAGCTTGGTGACCTCAGTATTTTCCTGGGCCCATAATCAGAGTACGTGCTCAGCCGCCCAGCTGGTGTGGTTTGTGTGTGTTAAATCCTCAAGCACGAAGCAGACAAGAAAGATTTCACTCCAGCCCTGGCAGAGTCAGCAAGAAGGCTGCTGTCAGCATAGGGACACCGCTTTTCTGCTTGTAAAGCTACTTACGTTCCACTCTTTTCTCCTAACTTAGCATCTGTAACAAAGAAACAAAAACAACAACAAAAAATGGGGCATGTGCCCTCTCCTCCCTGTTCAAGGGCCAGGAGAGGAGGGGAGGTGAGGGAGGGACTGCCCACTGCCGTTGGCAGGGCCGTTGGCAGGGCCGGGAGCCCTGCCTCCCGGGCGGAGGGCGGGTCCCTGCAGCACCGGGTGGCCTGCCGCCTCCGAGGGAAAGCACGCCTCTGTTGCCCCTTTGAAAGGTGCAGGAGCCCGGCCTGCAGCACGTGCCCTGGAGCTGCCAGTGCCCGTGGGTCGCGGGCAAGAACAGCCCGACGCAGCAAGAGCGTTAGGGCTCCGCGGGCATATTCATCTCCTTGGGAGACGCCGGCACACGGAGCACTGGGGGGACTGGGCCTGCTGATCCTCAAGCACTCTGAGAATTTGAGAAACTCTGCCAGTCAAAACTGAGCAAATCCAGCTTGAACAGAAACTGTGTTCTATGCATCACATTTAGAAAACAAAAATCCACGGCTTTCTGTCAATGCTGGGGGCGTGTTCCACTTAAGGTGATGTTACGAAGAGGTGGCTGTGCTCCGTCTGAGTCCTCCCCACTTCGTGCCAGCCCCTCATAGTTTCTCCCTCAGCTGGATATAGACCTGACTTGCGTTTCCTAAACACTGCGACCTGCTCTGAGCCATGGTTCTGGGCGCTGGGAGACAGGACAGGACAGGGCTCCAGTTCCCGGGGACCGGAGGCTGGAGAGTCCCGGGCGCCCAGCTCCCCGATGACGCCTAGAGGAGGCCTCCGCTCCGCGGGCGGCTGGCCCTGGCCTGGGGCAGCCGGGGAGGCGGGAGGGGCTTCGATTGGCCCACCTAAGTTGTATCTGTTGCAGTGTAACAAAAATAGTCCAAAATTTTGAAACGCGTGTTTATTACCTCTCGGTGTCTGTGGGCAGGAGGCTGGGGTGGCTTAGCTGGCTTAGCGCCCGTCTCGAGGGTGCAGCCAAGCCGCTGGCCGGGGCTGTGGTCGCAAGTGAAGGGTCAGTGGAGGGGCGCCGGATGGGGTTCATCGCAAAGCTAACTTGCATGGTCTGGCAGCCTCAGTTCCTCGACAGATGGGCATCTCCATAGGGTGCCACTGCCCCCGCTCCCCCCGGGTGTGAACGCTTCCAAGTGGGAGCCTAATCCAGCCGTCGGCCTCCGAGCCACCCGGTCTCACAGCGATGACCCATCACGTTGCCTTTTCTGTTCTTTAGAAGCAAGTCAGGAAATCCAGCCCTCACCGAAGGGGGGATTACACAGGAGATTCCGGGAGGTGGGGCCTCTGGGCGTCCTCTTAGCAATGCCTTCTGCAGACGCCCTGAGCTGCGCTCTGGAACGCTGGGTCGAGTGCCACCCAAGCCACGGGAACGGAGAGCGGGCAAGGGACAGCTCTCTGAATAAAAGTTGGACACTGTTCTTGGAACAGGGGGCGTATGCTCAGGAGACAGGCCACAGCGGTGGAGTCTCTGCAGACGAGCATTTGGGGCTTAGTGACGGAGAGAGACCAATACTGAGAATCAGCTGAAGGACCGACTCACCTGGCGTTGCACTTGGTCCACAGGCGTCGTCGTTTCATTGCCAAGCTCATCGCCAACGGCTAGGCCCTAGACTGGAACTTCTGATGAGTTACAGTCCTTTCCCTTCAGGGACTCAGAACCACCAAGGCGCTGAGCTGGTGGAAACACTCACATGGTCGCGTCTACGTCAGTCATCTGATGCTGAGTGACAGGCCACCTCAACACGGCGTGTCTTCTAAAAGAACCATTCGTTTAACTCACAGTGGTGGTTTTTGGCCTGGCGATCCCAGCTTGTCTGCGATGGGCCGGCTGCGTCTCCTCAGTCAGCTGAAGGTCAGCTGGTGACTAGACGGCCCAGGCTGGCCTCTTCCATATGCGTAGGTTTGACATGCCGACTGGTCTAGGGGAAGCTCAGCTGGGAGGACTTGTTTTTGCCCCAAATGCTCTTGTATATTCCGAACATAGACTTCTTCACACGGTGGCTTTAAGGACTCCAAAGAAGAGTGAGGGGAAGAAAGCCCAGTGCACAAGCGCTTTTCAACCTTCTGCTATGTCAGGCGGCTGCTTTCCCACACGCCAGACTCGGCGTGGAGATAGTCCCACCTGTGGGGGGAGGCGTTCCAGAAACACGTTGTAAAGGTGAGTGGGCACAGGCGTGGAAAAACGTGTGGCCAACTTTGTGTAGCTCTCGTTGGAACTGTTCATGAACTTGGAGGCATCAAAGAAATAAGACAGAAGGTAAGGAGATTGCCAGGAACTTCCTGGGCGTCCTGGGACAGGCCACACGAACGGCCAGAAGTCAGTCTTACTTGTCTCTCTGATCTCGACATACAAAGACCCAGCGCCAGAGCGCAGGCTTGTCGGCGGGCTAACCAGAGCCAGCTTGAGAGCTGATGGCTTAGGCGCTTCAAACCAAGGAAGACAAAACTCTTAAATCTTTTTCTGATCTCACATGGAGAAATCAGGGGGGACTGCAAAGCAACGTAAGCGGGAACCAAACCTGAAAGCCCAAAGCCGAGTATCTCAGGCCCTGTATCTTTACTGGTTTGGAGGCTGAACTGCTTTGACGTACCTGGGGCTCTGCTGCCCATCGCTTCCTAGACAAGCAATGCTGGCTCCCAAAGAGAGTCCTAACTTCCCCAAACAATAGAGGTTTGAACTCTAGAGTCCTAGCTCAGTGACTGAATCACACTCTCTCCACTGTGGACTTTGTCTCAGATGCTTTTCTCCCCGCTGTGTGGCCCGCCCAAATTAGGCCGGATGTCAGGGTAAGATGAAAATGGTATTTGGACAAGAGATGCAAGAACATTCAATACTGTTTTCAACCAGCCACTCTCGCTTGTAAGGTCCAAGAGGGAAATAAATGCAGAGAGGACAATGCCTAGTAGATGAAGAGTTGGTTACTATTTGAAGATTTGACTGCATACATCTAAGGTGGGTTGGATTGTGTGGAAAATTCCTAGATATTGTGTGGGTTGCATTACTTATTGATCTCTGTTAACAAATTATTCCCCCCAAAAAATACATTTATTAGCTCACAGTTTCTGTGGATCAGGAACCCAGGCACAGTTTAGCTGGGTTCTCTGCTTCAGGGTCCCACATAAGCTGCAATCAATATGTTGGCTGGGGCTGTGGTCTCGTCTGAAGGGGCACCTAGGGAATAATTCGCTTCTGAGCTGGCTCACGTGGTTGTTGGCAGGATTCAGATTCGTCCCTTGTGAACCGAGGAGTTCACACCAGCTGCAGGCCGGAGGCCGCCCTCAGGTCCTCGCCATGTGGGCCTTTCCAGGTGGCGCCCACCTCTTCCAAGAGTACCAGCCAAGGCAGCAATATGGCGAGAACACCAGCGAGAGGGACGTTCCATTCTGTTGTGAATGAAACCCGGGAGTGACATTTTATCATTTTTCCTGTATTCTGTTTGTTACAGGCAAGTCACTAGACCCAGCCCATGCTCAGGAAGAAGGGATTACACAAAAAATAAGTGGGCGAGGCAGAGGCCACTGGGAGCCACGTTGGAAGCAGAGACATCCTATGGGAGGGGGAGGGGAGAGAAGGGCGGGTCCTAGCACTGTGCCCCGTGAACATGCTCAGTTTGATCAACCAGATCAGGTGAGGCGCAGGTGCGGAGGAGACGCTGCTATCATTTCGTCTCTGGCCCAGAGTTTCCGAGCTGGTGTGGTGGTCAGACTGACACCACCTGTCCGAATGGAAGTCACTTTTTTTCTTGGATCAAAAGAGTCAGACTCCTCGTGAACAGAACAGAAATCATTATTTATTAAACCCATAAGATTTAATGGCCCCTGGTCTCAAAACAGAGGCATTTCCGTGAGCCCCTAAAACGTGAGCAACATCAGATTCACATCTCTGCCCCAGTGACGTAGCAGGAAGAACAAGGACCTGGGGCCACTTCAGCTGAGGAGCCCCTGGAGTACTTGACCCCAAGGCCATCCTCAGGAAATTCTGCTAATTGTAAGTGGACAGAGCCAGGGGAAGGCTTATAGGGAAAGTAGGTGAGAAGGGAGAAATGTTTTTGAATTATGTTAAGGAGAGAAGCAAGCAGGAAATGCCACCAGGTCCCATCCTCTGTGGTCTCCAAGCTCAAACCTGAGCTTGAGGGTGATTTTCTTGTTATTACATTGCAAAGGCTGGCACTGTCAGGCAGCCCATGACTGCAGAGGGGAATCATTAGGCCTGAACAGGAATGGATATATTTTACTCATTTAACAGATCTCTCCTTAGGACCAGTAACTGTTCCAGGTGGGGAACAAAACACGGGCCTGCTCTCATGCTGCTGATGTTCTGGAGGGAACCACATTAAACATAGTGAGTAAATGACCACAGATGGCAACACGGCCACAGAGGAAGCAAAGCCGGGTAGTGGGATGGAAACTGGCAGGGTGGGGATGGCTGGGTTGTCAGGTATTTATCACGAATACTCAAGGAAGGCCTCCTTGAGAAGGTGATAGTTTGAACTCCATGACAAAGAGTCAGAGGAAGGCATTCCAGACAGAGGAGACATCAAGGGCCAGAGTGGAGGCCTGGCCTGCAGAAGATCAGAAAATAGCTCCTGTCACCAGAGAATGGTAAGCACTGGGCCAAGTGGGGAAGCTGAAGCCGGACAGGAAGGCGGGGCCAGATCTTGTAGGCATCTGTAGGCCTTGGTAAGAAGTTTGACTCTGTCCTAAATTCAATAAAATCCTTTGGACACTGTATTAGTTTTCCACTGCTGCTATGACAAATGACCACAAACGGTGGCTTAAAACCACACAAATTTATTCTCTCACAGTTCTGGAGGCCAGAGGTCCAAAATCAGTTTCCTTGGGTTAGAGTCAGGGGGTGTGCAGAGCTGGCTGCTCCTGGAGGCGCCTGGGGAGAGTCTGTGCCCTGCCTCTTCCAGCTTCTAGATGGGCTGCCTCCCTGGTTCCTGGCCTGCCACTCGCTCTGGCCTCTGCTGCTATAGTCACGTCCCTTCTATCTACAACCCTCCTGCCTCCGTGGTTGCGGTGGGCCCACCCAGGTCACCAGGAAACTCCCTTAACACCGTAAGGTGACACAGTCACGGGTTTCAGTGACTAGGGCGTGGACATCTTTGGAGAGCCTTTGGTCTGCCTCTCTACAGAGACTGCAGGCGTCGAGGATCGATGTGACCTGATTAGCTGTAGGGAGCATGGTTTGCAAGGGGAGGGGGAGGGGGAGCAGGGAGGTCGACCAGCCGCTGCAGCAGCCCAGGGGAAGCAGAGGTTCCGCTGACCTTGACCACCCCCATCTTCACGGAGATGAGACGAAAGACCCAGGGAAGGACGTGACCGAATGGAACAAATCCAGCCGAGCAGGGGCCTTTCCCCCATCGCGGCGTCAGGCTCCTCGGAGGCTGGCGGGTCTGCGCCTTTTCCGAGGGGAAGAGGCCTGGAGAGGGCGAGGCCGCGGCGGCGATGAGAGCCTGCCGGAGAAGGTGGGAGAAAGGCCACCCCGGGTATTGAGTCCTAACCCTGGAACTTGGGAAAGTCGCCTCATTTGGGAAAAGCGTCCTTGCAGATGTAATTAAGTTGAGGATCTTGAGATGAAGCGATGACCCTGGCTTACCCGGGTGGGCCCTAAATGCCATCAGAAGTATCCTTATGAGAGAGGCAGAGGGAGGAAGCACACACACACACACACACACAGGAGAACACACGGGCATGGAGGGCAAAGCCCAAGCCCAGAAGTTGGTTCGTTCAGAGACTGGCCGTGAAGGAGCCGAGAGGCACGCGCCGCAAGCCAAGGGATGCTGCCAGCTGCCAGCTGCCAGGGGCGGGAAGGGCGAGGAACGGGTCCTGCCCCAGAGCCTCCAGGGGCATCCTGGCCCTGCCGACACCTTGATTTTGGACTTTTGGTCTTCAGAACTGAGGGGATAAACTTCTGAGTTGAAGCCATCCAGTGTGTGGTCATGTGTCATAGCACCGCCAAGAAACCAATATACCTGGCGTGGACCAGCTCATGGCTTAGAGCCTGACCAAATGCGATTCTGGAACCAAGACCTTCTGTTGTCGGGGTGCCACGGGCCTGTGTGGTCGGGGATGGAGTCTCTCTCCCGATCAAGCCAGGAAACAAGATGAGGGGAACTTGGACGGCCACTCTGGCAGCCAGGGATTCCGGTACCTTTAAGCCCCTCACCCAGTGGTTTTGTCCTGATCAGCTGGATTTAGGAGCAGCTGGGGTGCAGCCCTCTTGTGAGGCCCCAGAAGACAGCCATTGCTTCGTATGTCCGGGCCTGGGGACGGAGAGCCTCCCCCAGCCAGCCTCTCGGGCCGGCTCCGGCTCCTGCCTGTCGCGTGCTGCAGGGAGGCGGGGAGCTACCGAGAACGGACACGCACATCTGCTCATCTCCTGGGCCTCAGGAATCTATTTCAAATGGTGAGCATTGATGGCAGTTATCAGGTGTTGTCTCAAAAACCACTGTGGGTACAGATGTTCCCTTAAAAATCCATGAGAGCCACTCATAGATTAGTGAGTCAGGGTTGGGATAAATGACGAATCATATATTGAAACATCTTCAAATATTATCATAAAACTTGATGCCAACAGAGAGAAATAAGATGCCTTGTTTTTATAACAGGCTCCAGGAAGGAAAGCTTGACCAATCTTGCTGGGAGGGCTGGGCGGGAAATGGAGGGGTTTCTCCGTCAATAATCACGGGCTCCCAGGCGGAGGCTTGTTGGAGCTTCCTGGCCATGTGAGATCTTTATGTTCGTCAAAAAGGGACACAGTTTAGAAAAAAGAGATGCGCAGCCCCAGTGTAGGGCTATGTCACCTTGAGTTCGTTCTCAGCGCGTCTGGAAAGTGAATGTAGCCCTCTGGAGAGGGCCATGTTTGCGGTTGCAAAGGGTGAGCAGAATGTACCCACTTCTGGGGATGGGCTTTGCCCTCTGCGCCCTGCAACTGAGGGGCTGAGCTGGGAGGCACTAGGGTGGGAGGAAACTCTCCAAGCTGCATGCCTTTCAGCAGGAGCCTATATTCTAAGTGGCACTATCCTTGGGTATCGGAGATGAGCCTAGCAGAGCTGCGGGCAATGGGCACATCAGACACCTAGTTACTTGAATCATGACCCCAGGCATCCATAACAAAGCCTTCTTGGCAAGGTGACCATGAGAACTGAGTACCGACGCCCTGGGACACGGTCCCATTTCATCGCTACAGCTGCAGAAACCTTCGCTACGTCAGAATAAAGGGGCTGCTCGGAGTTCAGCAGCCCATGCACCCCAAGTGCTCCCCTCCAAGTTCACCACGTGCCAGCTGCACAGCCTTGGGAAGTTGCTTAGCCGCGTCTTCCCATCCCCAGGACGGTTATGGAGCCTGAATGGGACAGTGTCTGGAATATACTATGTTTCGTATATAGTGTTAGCTGTTCTTTTCATTGTTAGCGGAGCCAGGCAGGCAAGGCGAATGCATGAAGCATTCTAGGAGAGAAAAAACAGAGTGCTGCAGGCCAGTGCCGGGCCCGGAGAGGGCCTTCCCACCGGGAGCAGCCACTGTGGCACCCTCGCCAAGGACCACCGGCAGGGTGCGCCCAGCAAGGCCGTGTTTCCCCTCCCCAGGAGGCTGGAAGTCTGGACTTTTTATGAAATGCCCTGATTTTAAAATATGGGCTCTAATTCTAAGTGTTGAAGCTCTAGGTCTTGCAATAAACTATGCCCACTTGATATATGCGTTAGGCAGGCTGCAGCCTGGAACCTCTCGTGTACAGATCAATGAACACACATTTTCAGCTCTTTCCAGAGAATTCTAAGGGCGTTTGGGGGGCTTTCCATTTTCAGAACTTAGGAACTGGACACGGCTATTTATAACATATTAATTTGGCACTTAGAGTGTGTCAGGCCCTATCCCGGGCTTTATGACAATGGCTCACTTTTCCTCCCCAGGACTCTGTGAGATGGGGACGATTACTTGCACCTTCTTACAGGGCAGGAAAGTGGAGCTCAGAGGTTAACTAACGCACCCAAGACAAAGCAGCAGCTGTCAGAGCCAGATGTTAATGTAGGCCGCCCTCACAAATTTTTTATGAACCACATAAAATTTTTTAAAAGCCCACCTGAAATGTTGGCATGGCCAGAGCTGTCACTGAAATGCGTATTTCTAAGGGCGCGCCTTGCGGGTGAGGCCGGGATTAGCAGGGCCGCAGGGGGACCTGGGCCGTCAGAGCTCAGTGGCGCCTTGGCACGTACAACGTAAGGTTCACTTAGCCTCGTATGAGCTGTAGGAGCTGGGTTATTATTAAACCCACTTCACAGGTGAGAAAACTGAGTTTCAGAGTTGCAGAGAAACTTGAATAAGGTCACGCGGCGGGCCAGCAGCCCAGGGAGGGCTCGAATGCAGGTCCAGGTGCCCCTGTAGCCTGCGTGTGTAAGACCCGCATTGAAACGTTTAGGAACTTGCTTCTTCCAGGGAGGTGGGGTTCATGGGAACAGGCACTGATTGTAATCGGCCACCGAGTAACTCTAGGCAAGTTGGGAAGAGAAGTCCCCGTGCCCAGGCATGCCTGAGGGTCAGGGTGTAGGGTGGAGCCTCCCTGGGGCGTCGCTCCAACACCGCACAGGACCCCCAGGCACCCTGCGCCCATGGGCCCTCCTGGGATTCCCTCTGGGTACACGTGAGGAGTGCCCTCTGCCTTGTTCCCTTCTGGAACCCAACCCCTGCTTGGGTAGGAAATGGGTATGTTGGATCCTCTTAAGTTTACAAGTGGCAAAACGCACCTCAAACTGGAGTTATTAAAAGAAAAAAAAAGATCACTTATTTGTTGCGGTAACTCAAAGGGTCTTGCGTTGTCTGGATTCAGGTACAAGTGGGTCCAGAGGCTCAGACGGCATCAGAAAGCTGTCCCCCCCGCCTTCACCAGTGTCCTCCACGGCTTCATTTCCTCGTGGCCCCAGAAGCTCCAGCTGCCCAGTGAAGGGAGATTTTATTTTCTCCACTATTTCCAATGAAGGTTATGGAGCCAAGTTTTACTGGCTTGGCCTAAACATCCATCTCCAACTTAATTACCTGAGCCATGGCGGTGTGTCACATTTACCAAGCCTGGGTCTGGTGGCCACCCCTGGAGTGGTGTGGAGATGAGAGACAGTCCCCTGACCTGCATGGCGGTGGGCAGTGTCCCGGGGGAAAGTGGTGGTGGAATTTCAAAACCAAAAAGAAAGGAATGGGCTCCGGGAGCCAGTAGCAGCGGGTGTCTTCTAAAAGCTCAGACTGTGGCGTCGCCTTCTTCCGGGTGCTGAGATTCCAGGGACAGATCCAGCCGGACGGACCCTAACGCGCTTCCCTGTCAGCTCTTCACGGACGGACCGCAAGACCTCTGAGGCCAGCGAGAAGGCAGGCAGCCGGCCGGCGGACCGCGTGGCGCTTCCCCTCCGGGAGGGCGCGCCCGGCGCTCCTGGCCATGGGCCCATCCCTCCTTCCCGCCGGGTGCAGTGGCGCTGGCCCCAAGGCTGCCCCGAGCTGTGCCTCCGCCTCTGGCCACATGGGTGGTCCTGACGCGACCAGGCGATTTGGTTCTTACCAGAGTCACCATGTCCTGGGCGTTGAAAACAAAGCACTGTTGGGAAAGAAAGCTCTCTCTTTTCGACTGGGGCTGGGGAGAGGCTAGGTCGTCTGCTAGGGAGGCTAGAAGCTACCTTGCTACCACGAGGAGACGGCTGGTCTGAAAATCCAGAGGAAACCAGAGCTGAGAGAGGGAGTTTGAGCTCCTGGGCCCAGATAGCCCTATTGGAGCCAATCCATCACCATCCTTTCTTTTTCTGAATTAAACCAATTTAAAGTGGATTTCCTGTCACTTGCAACTAAAATCCACCCGCCCGCTGCTGCCTGGATTCAAATACCAGTCTGCCGCTTTCACAAACCAGGTCACTGCAGGTGAATTGGTGAAGCCCCTGGGTCCTCAGCGCCCTTTCTGTGGAGAGGGGATGGCTCCCTGCCGGGTCTGCGGGGAGTAAGTGAGGCCGCAGCTGATTTAGAGCGAGCGCAGGTCTGGGAACGCTGGGCGCGTCACACATGTAAGTTTTATGGGCACTGGGAGAGCAGGAAAAGTCTAAGTCAGTGAGATAAAAACCAAACTTGAATGTCTGGTGGAGCGAAGAAAATATTCGATGTCTCTGAGCTGGCTGGTCACAGATAATAGGGAGCCTTGGGGATAACTGGAGAGAGAATGCCCAATTCAGAACCATTCAGAGTTTAAAATTTAAAATCTCTGTGGGGGGCAAACCCTGAAAAGCAGCTGAAACACGGATGCTTCGATGGCGAGACCACCGCTGTGGGGCAGGAGCTGCAGTTGCTCGATTCTGGGCTCCTGTGAATTAGGGGGCCCAGGGACAGCGCGCTCCATCCTGCCGGCGCCTCGACACCCTGCGCCTCCCAAAGCAAGAGCACCAGGGGGCCTTGAGCCCAGGCTCTCCCTGCACATGACTACTCTTTATTTTTAACATCTCCTCCCGAGCCTATGCCTTCAAGCAGCTTTTCTGGGAAGAGAGCGTTGGCGCCCACACTGGCAGAGCCACGTCCCTGGCCAGTCGCCGGCTGCACGGGGCTGTTGCCATGCCCACCACCCAGCGGCCTGGAGCTCAGCCTCCGGAGGGGCTCACCTGAGAGCCGCGTGGACCGTGAGAGTGGGACTCAGGGCCTGGAGGTGGCTCAGGTGAGAGCAAGGGGTCCCCCGCGCTCGCTCACTCACATTTGGTTGGAGTGCCTGTGAGAGTAAAGGACTTGGGGGGCTGGGGTTTCCAGTCGTCACTGCATAGCGACCGCTCCTGCGCCCCACTCACCGTGGATGATGCTTTCATCACACCCACTTCACAGAGGAGGAACCCAGAGAGGTTAGCAAGCGTGGCGAATAGGTGACGGAGCCAGAGCCAGCGCCTCAGTGGCCACAGACCCAGCGCTCTAACAACCGGTCACCACGCTGATGCCCAGCAGGAGAGGGCGCACTGGCCAGTGGACGTCAATGTTCAGAGCCCCTGGACAACTGTATTTATTTTTGCTAATTATTAGAGAATCATCTGATCCAGATAGCAGTCTTCTCTTAAGACAACTATCTGGCGGTCTGAAACATGCCCACCAAGGTTTTGACACCTGTCCCATCGAGAGGCAGAAACTAATGCACTTCCATCCGAACACGGGCCGGCTTCTAACGAAGAGGGTGTGGCAGAAGAAATGCCGTGTGATTTCCAAAGCTGGGTTAGAAACACCACAGGGCTCCCTCCTGGCTCCCCGCCCCGAGTCAGGGCCGCCCCGGGACCCAGCCGCCATGCTGCGAGGAAGCCCAGGCCACGCAGAGGCCACGGGCAGTGCCCCTCTGAGGCCTCTGCAGAGGGCACAGCCCGCTGCCAGCATCAGCCACGAGCGACCTGTGAGCGGGAGCCTTCGAGGGGACTCCACCCCGGCCACCGTCTCGCTGCGGCCAGGACTCAGCCTGGACAAGAGCCGCATAACTCACCCCAGTCGGCTCCCAGAGCCGCGAGAGGTAATAAGAGACGATTCCCATCAGGAAGGGTTCATGCGAATTAGGTCCTGTGAAAAAATGGTCGACTCCTGGGCCCTGGCAAAAAATAACGAATAAAAATCCGCTGCTTGACGTGTCTGACTGCAAACTGAAGAGGCTGCAGTCCTGCGAAGCCTGGTGTTGGCATCACACCCCCTCCCCAGCGGCGCCTTAGGGCTGCCCCCTGAGGGCCGGGCAGGTGCCACACGGACAGCCAAGGGCTTCCCCTGGGTCACGGTCGCTCTGCTCAGCCCTCCGCGCGCCGTCCAGCGGCCGGGCTTGGGGCGGGGGCCACGCATCCGGCTGCGCAGAGGCCCCCGGGCCCCCGAGGCCCCTTCGCTGGGCCGCTCGCCCCGCATCTGTTTATGGAGCTCCGGGCGGGGCCCACCCTGTGCCAGGCCCGAGGCGCCCCGAGAGGAGGCGGGCGAGGCTCTCGCCCCCAGACCGCAGAAACGGCGGCGAGCTGGTGGTAACGAGCAGCCGCCTTGGTCCCCTCCGAGGCAGTGGCCCTGGAGGAGCACCAGGCGGCATCTATGCCACGTGATCCTGGAGAGAGCATCCGGCAGCGGCAACGCCGAGGGCAAGGCTGGGTTATTACAGGGAGAGCCGGGCCCTTCAAGAAACAACAGGAAACGGGAGAGAGCAGCCTTGGCGTGAGCGAGAAACAAGGTGTGAAATGCGGGCAAAGGGGGAGGCGGGGCCAGGCCCGAGGGGGCGGGGCAGCTGGGGGCGCCCGGCAGGAGGGAGGGGGAGCTGAGAGAAAACTGACGAGGCCAAGCAGCCTGGGCTGCAAGGTCGCATCTTCCCCGCCGAGGACCCCTGAGAGCAAAGGGTTCATACCCTCCTCCCGAAGCAGAGAACGCACGGCTGAAATCGCCCTGGCTGGGGAATCGAGAACGGAGGCCGATTAGTGCCTTCTGTGCAGCTAAACCCAGGGACAGATGAAGTCTGGGGACAAGTAACAAAAACCCCGCTAAAGCCAGACAGGCCCAAGATAAAAGTAGAACGGACCAAAGAATTATCCAAAACTCCCCTATTCACTCATTTTCATGCATCAGCATATTTAAAAATGCACCTGGGAAGCTGGTGACTATTCTACTGAAACCCTCCCCTAAGATTCTTGCCTACAGAGAAAAAAATGGGTAAAAAGCCCTCGGGACAAAGATTCAGTGTGTCTCGCTCTAGAGCACACCCATGGCCCTCCCCAGGCATGAACTTCTTTCTTCCTAATTTCTAAGGGTCCCCATGAGACCTGCAACCAGGGGAGCGGTGGGCAGCAGCAGCTCGACCCGGGCTCACCCCCTGATCCTGTCTCCAAGACCCCTTTTTCTCTGACTCCCGGTGAGCTGAAGCAGCCCCGCCCAGGCTCGCTGCTTTCCTATAGCATTTCTAGGGGCCAAAGCAGAGCCCCCCTGGGCCCTCCCCTGTTGTTTCTTCCACCCTAATTCCTTCCTTTGTTTCACTGTCCCCAGCATTAATAAACATACTCTCAAAGCCACCTGGACTCATGCTGTGAAATCTTCCCTGCAGGAAGTCAAAGGCCCACACGCTACAGGCCGGCCTGAGGCAGACCTGCTCCGCCGGCCCCTGTCCCATAACAAGACCACATAGGCCTTGGTTGGCCAAGGTGAAGAATGTGGGTCTGATATAAGAAAAATGGGAAATCAGAAAGTTTTTGAAAAAGATAGCATAGTGACTTGATCTGGTCAGCTTTTAAAAAGTGTCATCTCTGGTTTTGAGTCTAACATTCAAGCCATTTATCCATTTTGAGTTTATTCTTGTGTGTGGTGTAAGTTGGTGGTCTAGTTTCATTTTTTGCATGTATCTGTCCAATTTTTTCCAACGCCATTTATTGAAGAGACTGTCTTTAGTCCATTGTATGTTCTTGCCTCCTTTGTCAAATATCAATGACTATAAAGGTGTGGGTTGATTTCTGGGCTCTCTATCCTGTTCCATTGATCTATGTGTCTGTTTTTATGTTTTGATTACTATGGCCTTGTAGTATAGTTTAATATCAGGTAGCGTGATACCTCCAACTTTGTTCTTCTTTCTCAAGATCGCTGTTGACCATAAAAATCCTAGAAGAAAACATAGGCAGTAAAATCTCAGACATTTCTCTAGCAATAGTTTTTTCTGATATATATCCTGAGGCAAAGGAAACAAAGAAAAAATAAACAAATGTGACTACATCAAACTAACGAGTTTTTGCAGAGCAAAGGAAACCATCAACAAAATGAAAAGACAACCTACTGAATGGGAGAACATATTTGCCAACGATACATCTGATAAGGGGTTAATATTCAAAATTTATAAAGAACTTATAAAACTCAACACCTAAGAAACAAACAATCCAATTTAAAAAATTGGCAAAAGACCTGAACAGACACTTCTCCAAAGAGGACACACAGATGCCAAGAGACACGTGAAAAGATGCTCAACATCACTAGTCATCCGAGATGCAAATCAAAACCACAATGAGGCATCACCTCACAGCTGCCAGAATGGCTCCATCAACAAATCAGCAAACGAGTGCTGGGGCAGGTGTGGAGAAAGGGAACCTTCATGCACTGCTGGTGGGAATGCAGACCGGTGCAGCCACTATGGAAAACAGTTACCTCAAAAATTAAAAATGGACCTGCCTTATGACCCAGCGATTCCAATTCTGGGAATTTATCTGAAGAATCCAAAACACTAACTCAAAAGAATATATGCACATGCACCCCTATGTTCATTGCAGCAGTTTACAATAGCTAAGACCTGGAAGCAGCCCACGTGCCCGTCAGCAGATGAGTGGGTAAAATAGCTGTGGGACATTCACATAGTGGAATACTATGCAGCTGTGAAAAGGGAAAATTTTACCCTTTGGGACAGCATGGAGGGACCTGGAGAACATTATGCTAAGCGAAATAAGCCAGGCGGAGAAAGACAAACGTCACATGATCTCACTTATATGTGGAACTTAGTGAACAAACTGAACTACCAAGCAAAACAGAGAACAGGCAGACAGCTAGGAGTGGGGGGGGGGGGGTTGAAGGGGGAGTTTGGGGGCATGGAGAGATTGAGCAAAAAAGAAAAAAACAGAGAGAGAACTCATGGGCATGAACAACTGTGAGGTGATTATGGAGGGAGGTGGAAGGGGCACAGAGGGGACAAGTGGTGGTGGGAAAAATAAAATAAAATATTTTTTTTAAAGTGTCATTTCTTGGACCGAACCAAGGGGAGGCGGTGGCCTGGGTGACTGCACCGTGCAGGCTGGGTGGGTAGCAGAACTCTGTAGCCCTGGCTGAACTGGACCTCAGATGGCTGCAGTCAGGACCTGAGCCCTCGGCCACTCAGCCGGCCAGAGCGCAGGCATCCGAGTGACAGCCTCTCTACTCCAGCAGCAGGAGGGCGACGAGACAGCACGCAGGTGGCGAGGTTCTGAATTCAGGGAGCGAGGGCAGGGGCATGGAAGGGAGAGGGCCGCCTTGGTGGTTTCCATTCAGGGTTAAATGAAGCGTCCAACTTAAGACGCTAGGAAAGGAAATAAGGCCCGAAGCACAGTTCTGTGCTAGCAGACAGGCCCATCTTGATGAAACTGATGCTCTTCCAGAAAACAAATACTAAAATTATTTCGAGGTGTTCATGATCTTAAATAGAGACGCGCACTGTGAAGAGCCAGGCTCCTCCGCTGTCAGGCAGGTGCGGATCCCAACCCAGTCTCCGCCGCTTACTGGCCGGGAGCCCTTGGGCAGCACGCAGCCTCTTCACGGTTGAACCGGGGGGAGTACAGAATGTATGTGAAGAAACAACAGAAGCTCGTCGAGGGAGTTTAAAACAAAATCAGATGAGTGGAATTAAAGAATGATTGTTTAATAATGCCGCTTCTTCCTAAAAAATATGGGTTTGATACAGTTCTAATGAACATCCCTACACAGTTTTATGTTTCTTATCGGATTTGCTTTCCTTTGGGGGAAGGGAGAGAAATTGACAGTCACTCTGAAATTCCACAGGCAAGATGAATGGGCCAACAACCAGGAACAAGGTGGAAGCGAAGACTCATTACAGGACACACTAAACACAGACTTTAAAATGGGTAATAAAGTTTCAAAGATTAAAATAGCATAGCACATAAGTATTCAAACCTAGATCAATAGAGCAGACAGCTCTGAGACGATTTTTCATGTGCCTGACTTTATTAGATAATAAAAGTGACAAAGAAATATTCAATAAATGATGCTGGAACGATTGATTAACATTTGGGGGTGATAAATAAAGCAAAATTAAATCTTCATCTTAACACTATCCTTCAATGTAAATTCCAGATTGATTATAGATTATAAAGTAACTTAAAAATTAATTAAAACTGCCCTGGCCAGTGTGGCTCAGCTGATTGGCGCATTGGCCCGTGCCCTGGAAGGTCGTGGGTTTGATTTTTGCTCAGGGCACAAACCCAGGTCATGGGCTCAATCCCCGGTTGGAGCGCATACAGAAGGCAGCAATCGATGTTCTCTCTCACATTGATGTTTCTCTCTCTCTCTTCCTTCCCCTCTCTCTATTATGATTTTTAAATAATAATTAAATTAATAAATAAAACTCAATTAAAACTAATAAACAATCTAGACAAAGCTCCAGGAAGAAGGCAACTTGACCACTTGGGCACAGGCACCTAATATCCCCCGGGTCCTCTTTTCCCTCGTTCCCCTGTGAGAATATCTACGGGGCGGGCGGAGCAGGCTCCCGCTGCCTTGTGACGCTCCTGAGTTAATGAAGCCATTGCAGTAACCACAACCTGCATGTCTTTTTCCATGTGGACAACTGGAAACCTACTTTTACCCACCCCTGTATATGTATGCACATATATATGTACACACACTATCTATATATATGTATACACACTATATGTATACATATATATGTACACACACATTATATATGTGTACAAACATACTATATGCACACACACTATCTATATATATATACATACTGCATATATACATGTATATGTACACACACACTATATATATGCATATATATAAATAAACACACACACTATATATATTTTTATTTTTTATTTTTTTTAAACCAGGAGTAAAGCTGTGTTTGTACTGGCAATTATACAAGGCTGCCACCCATGTATTTTGAAACTTTAAAATGTTAACACGCAAGCCAGCCGGTGTGGCTCAGTGGTTGGGCATCGACCCGTGAACCAGGAGGTCATGGTTCATGTTCCAGGTCAGGGCACATGTCTGGGTTGCGGGCTCAGTCCCCAGCAGGGGATGTGCAGGAGGCAGCTGATCAATGACTCTGTCATCACTGATGTCTTTCTCTCTCCTCTCTCTCCCTTCCTCCCTCTGAAATCAATAAAGACATATTTTAAATGTTTACACTCAATATGATACAGATGAGACAACATTCAAAAGTGGATCTTTGGTGGCATTGGGGATGGGGAAAAGAGAAATAAATCTTTAGTTAATCTCATCAAGAAGGCGAGAGAGACAAGGCACCATTAAGAATAAGAGAAACCAGAATTACAGTTAAGGAAGATAAATTTAAAATGCAGCAAACATCATGCATGACTTCATACTGATAAATGAGAAAGCTTTGATGAAAGAGATTATATTATAGGAAAACATACTTGGCCAAAAAGTTGATTTCAAAAGAAAAATTAAAAGATCTGAGTAAGATACAAAAACCATGGGGAAAACTGAAGAATCAGTCAAAGAAATGGCAACGGGCCGAGTTGGTTTCATGGGTGAGATTCTGCGTTTGGACAAACTGATGGGAGTTGGCGGAACCTGTCCTTCCATGTCCCTGCGTTGCCCTGAACAAGGGGTCCCCCGGGCCAGGCAGGAGACTGGGGAGGGCGCAGGCGGGCTGGGGGTGCGGTGCAGTGCGGCAGGCGTGCTCATGGGGGGGGCAGAGGCTGCTCTCCTCCAGGCTGCTGGCGGGAACGTGGGCCAGCGTCCGATTCAGTGCCATGCAAATTGTAAAACTCGGGGCGCAGCCAAACATCAGCAGGCCGGACAGAGCCTGCGAGCTCCCAGCTTGCACGTGGAGATGCTAGAAACACTGCGCAGGATTTAGAGAGGCACCTCCGCGCCGTTGCTTGGGACCATTTGGAAACCCATTTCCCGGACGGCACGGTTACCCCGGGCCGTCCCTCAAGGCGGGACGTTTGGCTGAATAGCTTTGGGTGGCACTGAGGCGAGCCGCCGGAGTCAGATGAAGCGGGGTTTCATTTTGCACTTGGGCCTGGGCGCCCGAGAGGCTGTGCGGCCGAGCTGCCTTGCAGGTGCTTCATTTCCTCAGCCAACGTCATGCAGCCGCGGCTGCGTGCTCGGCCCCCCCGGGCATGGGGGCCGGCCGGCTGCGCCCGTGGGACCCCCTTTCCAGAGGCTGAAACCAAGCCACGGGTGGAAGCTGGGTCAACGTCGGCAGTAAAGATTTATTTTGTAATTAGGACTCACCTGCAGGCATTAGAGCCCAAACCAGAAGCATATCCTATCCGGGACTTGGGACGGCAGCTGAGGGAACACGGCGCTGGAGCCAGACAGCCGTGTGTCAGTAACCGCTGTCGCCAGTGGGGGTGGCAGGCGGCACAGGGGCATCCGTTCACTATACTTTCCTCCCCACTTTCACACGTTTGAAACTTTTCATAATAAAAACTTTGTTCTTTTAAGTCCAATTCAGTTGAAATTAAAATTCAACCTCACATTCAACCCAAAGATTTTCTCTCTCTCCAGCCCCAGTGTGACCAGGAGCGGGGGCCTCCGCAGCGGGACAGGGACGCGGGTGTCCCTGCTGGCTCCTCGAGGGCGGAGGAGGGGGTTGGGGGATGAGTAGAGGCTCAGTGGCAAAAGTCTTCTCACTGCCAGGCGCGGTGAGCGGCTCTCTGCCCCCACTCACTGCCGTGGCCCAGGAAGAGAGTCTGGGCCGTGGCCCCCCAGCGTCCACATGGCACCCGGGTCAAGGCTGGCTGGCCCCTCGCTCCCTTGCCCCGTGATGGGGAGCTGCTCCGGGCAGCCTCTCTTCATGGTGTCCAGGCGGGAAGCAGGCACCGCCCTCTATGTCGGGGAGCCACGGTGCCCCAGCTCTGGTCAGCCGCTCCAGTGCCCCCTCCGGGCTCTGCTCTGCCCCTGCTCCGCCCCAGGTGCCAGCCCAGTCTCCGCAGCTCCGAGGCACCGGCAGGGAGCCTCAGGTCCCCAACCCCCCAGTGACTTCACTGGGCCTCTTCTCCCTGGGCTTGGTGGAGAAGAGCTGCCCCCCCCCACCGCGGGGATGGGATGAAGGAGCCGAAGCGCCTTCCTCCCCGGGCTCCTGACTTGGTAGGTCCCCCACCCCGTTGCGCTCCAGTCTTCAGTCCATATGATCCAGACGGAAGTCATCAGGGGGGCTGCAGGACCTGCTGGCCAGCTCTCCGGGAGCCCTGGGAGTCCCTCGGCAGCTCTCGGCTCTGGCTGGGGAGATATTTTATGCTGTTTTCATTCCTGGAGCTTCAGCCAACATTTCAGGCCAACAGGAAAAGCTCTAACCTGTTTTGCTGATTTTAGGAAGGTTTCCAAAGTGGTTTTAAGCCTCTTAGTTGTCTATTGAGGTGTTTGTCTCATCTCTCAATAAAGACACCTTTTGAATTTCTCACTGCCTTGGGGGTCATTTTGTTTTACTAGTGCACAAGTCTCAGGAAAAGTGGTTAACCACGCAGTGGTCCGCCGTTTGTTACTCCGAAGGTGGCGGATTAAAACTAATCTCATTAAGAGAGCCGGCGTCTCTGGCCTCCCTGTTGTATTTGTAGCGCAGCTGACGGGCGCTGAGCTCTGGGCGCTGCCAGGCACCATGCCAGGCACGCATGTGTCTTATCATATTCAGTAAGCGGGCCCTGCTCACCAAGAGGTGGGTCCTGTTACCACATCTGTATTTTATTTTGAGGAAAGAGTGCCGCAGAAGTGCTACGAAATTTTCTCAAGGTGACACTGCAGGTGATGCAATGTGACTCCAGGTTTCACTGACTCCGAACCCCATCCTCTCCACCAACACTTTCTGCCATGCATCTGGTACGGTTTTTGGTTCTACCACAGACAGAAGCTTCTGTTCCCCAAACCTGTTCTGGGTTAGAGAAGATCGAAGGCTCTTTCTCCTGGTTCTCCAGGCGGAGTGTGTCCAGGACACCACTTGGGGGTCTCCACCCTGATCCTGGTCCCCTAGTCGGGTGTTGGAGAAAGGCCAGTGCCCTCCCACATTCCACCCTAGAGGGTGGGCAGGAGCGCAGGTGCCTGGCAAGCTGGGGACCAGGGGACTCTGCGGCTTCCTTGCCATCTTCTTGGTCTCTGCTGCGATTTCTATTCCATGGAGCAGAGCCAAGGCCCTGGTGTACTACTAAGAAAACCAACAACAAACCTGATCCCGTCTCTCCCAGCGGAAGCCCCTCAAGGTCCCGCCACCCTCAGGAAAAGGTCGTATTCCCTAGCAGCCCTGGTCCAAGACGCCCGTATCGGCAGCCCCGTTGATGCAGGAGCCTCCTAATTCATCTCCTGGCTTCGCTCTCGCCCCTGTAGAGCCCATTATTTATTCAGTGGCCAGAGTGAAATTTCCAAAGTATAGATCAAACCATGTTACTCCCCTGCTTAAAATTGTGCGATGGCTTTATGAGGCTAAAGAACAAAATAAACGACTCTGGTTGCCCTGGCCCACCAGCTCCACGTGGCCTGGCCCAGCTCACCTCTCACCTCACGGGCTGATTTTTCCTCTTGCTCCTAAGATTCCCACGGCACTGTCCTTCGTGTCCCCAACAAGTGTGGCCGTCCTCATGCAGGGCTTCTGCGGTTGGGACCCTGCTGCTGGGAGCGCTTTCCCTGGACCCTCATGGGGCTGACTCCTCCACTAGTGACTCCCTCAACTCAAAGTCACCTCCTTGAAATGCCCTCTGCCCCTGCCACCCACGGCAGTCCTGGCACCATCAACACTGCTCACCACAGCCTATCGCCGCACCTGACTTGATTTTTTCTGCAGCATTGACCGCTACCTGCATTGTCTGGTTGGTTGCCTTTCACTGCCCATCGCCCTCACCTGGAATGTAAGTTCCCTGGAGGCAGAGTCTGGTTCTCGCCTCTATAGCTTCATTATACACATCAGGGCCTGGTCAACAGGTCCATCTGAGTAGGTGTTTGTTGAATGATCCAACATGGCTAAAAGGCCCGCATGCCCCGGCAGCCACCTGCTGTAGTGCACAGCGAACGTCTCTTATTTTTACTTCCTGCCATCGAGTCATCCTTCTGGTAAGAGCACCCTCAAATTCCTGTAAGGAAGTAGCCCTTTACCCACTCTGTCCGCACGGAATAAGGTGAAACTGACCTTCCTCGTCGCGTGTCTGGGGACAGAAAGATAGCCCAGCTCTGAAATTCAGCGACTCATTTCCTGGCACCACCATTGATTCAGGTGGGTATGAACCAAATGGGCCAATGAGAACCAGCCCCAGGACATTTACTGTACTGTTGATGGACAAATGTCCCCTTTCTCCTAGGGTTGGCAGGACACAAGCCAGGAGTTCTTGGCACTTGAGAGCCAGGCTGAGAATGGAGCGGAGCAGAGGGAG
This sequence comes from Miniopterus natalensis, assembly GCF_054644295.1. NCBI lineage: Eukaryota > Metazoa > Chordata > Mammalia > Chiroptera > Miniopteridae > Miniopterus > Miniopterus natalensis. The sequence continues at coordinate 101,679,700 of NC_142083.1, forward strand.
GCAGGGCTGCGATGGGGAGGCAGGTCCTGGGCCCCGTCACTCAGGGGCACCCGCACCTTCACACTTTGTCACAAGCACTACCATTGCTCCTGTTTATTTTAGACACTTTGAGGTGGGTTCCCACTAAGGTCACTTCTCTTCATCTGTGGGAATTGAGAATTATGTTCAGCTGCAAATTAGAAAAGTGTGAAGAAAGTAAAGAGTCTGTTTGTGTCATGCAATAGTAACTTTGGAGATAAGCCACCCTGGCCAAGATGGGGGCTCCACAACACTATTAGGGAATCAGGCTTCTTCAATTATATTTTCTTTTCAGCCACCTAAACATGTGCTTGTCACCTTACGGTAACAAAGCAACTGATTGACCCTCAGTTCTGAGTTCTAGTCCCGACAGGAAGAGAGAGAAGGGTAAAGCATCACACGCGTGCTAGCGGAGTCTGACCACCAGCCTGCTCGACAGGATTTTTACGGACCAGAGAATAACCTCTTCTTCCCCACTTTTCATTATAAAATATATGAAACATAAATTTTGCCATTTTAAGTGCATAATTTAGTGACATTAATTACATCCACAATGTTATTCAGCCATCACAACTATTTTTAAAACTTTTAATCACATCGAACAATTCCTTAGCTATTAAGCAATAACTCCCTATTGCCATCTCCTCTCAGCCCCGGATAACTTCTAATCTCCTTTCTGTCCCTATGATTTGCTTAGTCAAGGTACTGCATCTGAGTGGGCTCCACAGCATTTCTCCTTCTGTATCTAGCTTACTTCACTTAGCACAATGTCTTCAGGTTCATCCATGTGTCCAAATTTCTTTTTTATGGCTGAATAATATTCCTCTGTGTGTATATAACACATGTGAAACCATTGCTTGTCTGTTGATGACACTTGAGTTGTTTCCACCTTTTGGCGATTGTTCACAAAACAATAATTATACTTTATTGATCAGAAATTTTTCAGGGCACCCTTATCTTCAAGGAAGGCTGAAAAATGTAATTTAATTTAAAATTAAATAAACAAAATGAACTGGACAAAATGAACTCCCAGACACTTTATTAATTAAAATAAATGAAGGTTGTTCAGTAAGTAGCTAGAAGTCTTTGCAACAGTCTAACCTTCTGCCAGCAAATGTCTTTCCATACGTAGAACACACTAGCCTTCCCAAAAGGAGACAAGCCACATGGACCTACCATTTAGGGGTGGGGTTTCTGGGCCATGTGTCTAAACACAAAGATAACTTACCTGCCACCAGCACACCCGTCATTCGATACCACAGATGACACCAGATAACAAGAGGTCCTTCTAAAAACACAGGCATGACAACAGATTGAGTGGGGGCTACACTGACATTCTCCCAGGACCAAACTGGAATTACAGCTAAAATACAGAAAAACCATCCTGAATACTCAACTGAAGACTAGCTGGAGAGAACTCTTATAACCAAAGACATCAAGTAGAGACCACATAGAGACTGGTAGGAAGTGTGGAGGCGCAAGAGGGCTAGCTGGGTTCCCACAAGCAGCAGCTAAAGGTCTGGAGGGAGATCTCAGCTGTGGGTGATTCCCACTGAGAATTCTGGGGCCTAAACCCCAAGCTGGGATCCCCAGCCCAGAGCACCAGAACTGAGAAAGGTGCCCACATACCATCTGGCTGTGAAAAGCAGCCGAGTTTCTGTCTGCTAGGAAGAGACAGCTGGAAATGCAGACACCCTCTTAAAGGGCCAATGCATGAAGTTTAGTGTGCAGCCACTTGCCTTGGGCTCTGGCAGGGGGAGGGCAGAGTGGACTAGAGCAGTGTGAGGAGGTCTAGAGCGGCTGGCTGGGGGAATAGATCTCAAAGGGCACATGTCTGGACCCCAGTGCTGAGTCATTCCCCCATGTGGCAGAGGACATCTCTGTCAGGCAGACATGTACCATCCAAGCAGCTTTTGCCTGGGGGTGGGGGTGGGGGGGAGCAATTGCCCCACCCATTGTAAACCTCTCGCCCCATCCTGTGGAGTTTACACCTTGCTTTAGTCTACAGCCTGAGGCTCATTAAGAGACTGAGAATAACAATCATCCTCTGGGTGCTTTGAGTCTTGGATTGATTTGCTTCTGGACCCAGGGCTTGGAAAAGCAGACCTTGGTGCACATCTTGCTCCTTTTCAAATGCACTCAGCCCCAGCAGAGGGAACCAGAAGCTATGGATTGAGGAAAGCTTCAACAGGGTTCTCAAGGCCAGTCACAATCAGCATCTAACATTGGTCGGCACCAGAGACCATCCAAAACACTGGGAGTCCTAGCAGATCTACCTAATACATAGAAACAAACCCAAACAGGCAGCCAAAATGGGGAGACAAAAAAACCAGCACCAAATGAAAGAATAAGAGAATTCTCCAGAAGAAGACATAAATGAAAGGGAGATAAAAATCAGATATAGAGTTTAGCATACTGATCATAAAGATGCTCCACAGCATGAGAAAAGAAGTGGAAACTATGAAGGAAATGAAGAATAACATAGCAGAAATAAAGAATAGATTGGAAGGAATAAACGGCAGATTAGGGGAAGCTGAGGACTGGATCAGCGAATTAGAAGTCAGGGTAGATCACTCAATCAGAGAATTGAAAAGAAAAAACAATTTAAAAAGAGGAGGACAATTTAAGGGAGCTCTGGGACAACATAAAGCATAACAATATTTGTATCATAGGAGTGTCAAAAGAGCTAGAAAGTAAGCAAGGGTTAGAGAACCTGTTTGGAGAAATAATGGCAAAAAACTCCCTAACCTGATCAAGGAAAAAGTCACACAAGTTCAGGGGCACAGAGAGTCCAAAGCAAGAAGAACCCAAAGAGGCCCACACACAGACACATCATAATTAAAATCTCAAAAATCCAAGGCAAAAAGAATCTTAAAGGCAGCTGGAGAAAAGCAATCTGTTAACTACAAAGGAGCTCCCATAAGGCTGTCAGCTGATTTCTCATCAAAAACTCTACAGGCCATAAGGGAATGGCATGAAGTATTCAAGGTAATGCAAAGCAAGGATCTGAAACCAAGACTACTCCATCCAGCAAGGCTATCATTCAAAATAGATGGTGAGATAAAGAGCTTCCCAGACAAAAAAAAGACTAAAGGAGTTTATCACCACCAAGCCAGCACTGCAGGAAATGTTAAAGGGTCTGCTGTAATAAGAAGCTGAAACAGAATGAGAAACATATGCATAAAGAAATAAAACGGCAATAGATTAGTACATATCAATAATAACCTTAAATGTAAATGGATTAAATGCTCCACTCAAAGGACACGGGGTAGCTGAATGGATAGGAAAATATAACTGAAATATATGCTGTCTACAAGAGACCCACCTCAGAACAAAAGACTCACCCAGGCTGAAAAAAAAAACTTCTGGAGGACTTTAAAGGAGAGCTCAACAGCCAAAAAAAAAAAAAAATCAACAAGGAAGCAGTGCCTCTAAATGACACACTAGATCAGATGGATTTGATGGACATTTACAGAACATTTCACCCCAAAGCTGCAGAATAGACATTCTTCTCAAGTGCACATGGGACATTCTCAACGATAGACCACATGTCAGGACACAAAACAAGTCTCTACAAGTTCAAGAAAATTGAAATCATATCCAGCATCTTCTCAGACATTTACACCCTGGAATACTATGCAGCTGTAAAACAAAGGACCCCTTACCCTTTGAGACAGCCTGGAGGGACCTGCGGAGTATGATGCTAAGTGAAATAAGCCAGTCAGAGGAAGACATGTGTCACATGATCTTACTCATATGTGGAATCTAATGAACAAAATAAACTGATGAACAAAATAGATCCAGAGACATAGAAGCCTGGGAGAGACTGAGGGATCTCAGAGGGAAGGCGGGGGAGGGTGGGTGCTTGGGGAGAGACTTAACTGAAGAGCTTATATGCATAACCCATGGACACAGACAATAGTGTGGTGAAGGCCTGGGGGAAGGGTGCAGGGTTATTTGTTTAGGGGTTTAATAGTCACAGGTTGCGACATATCAAGCTTGGGAATTATTTGGCAATATAGTCTTCAAAGAAGCTACTAGGCTGCCGATATTTTCTGGAAGAGGAGTCAGGGCCAATGTCTTCTCTGCATGTAACATCCAAGCATGAAGGGCCTGCTGTGCTAGCCCACTTTACACTGTAGTCATATAAGCTTCTTCATTTTCCCAAACTCGTTGCACACTCGGGCTTTGAACTTGCTAGTGCAACTGCCAGGACACGGTGCCCAGCTCTGCACCTGGCTGTTTGTCCTTGAGGGTCCAGTTTAAATGGAACTTCCTCCGTGAAGCCTCTTCCGTGACCCCGATGACGGGGCTCTCCCTGCCCTGTCCCCCAGCAGGGCGCTCGCCAGCCCTCCTGCTGTGAGGTGGGGTTCCCTGAAGCAGGGTCCACAGGCACGTGGCTGACAGAGGAGTGATCTTGGGGAAAACCCGCCGGGAGAAAGGGAAACGGCACAGGGAGGGGCAGTGTGGTTTCTCGGAGGAGCAGCATTAGCATCACCTGGGAATTTGCTAGAAACATAAAATGTTAAGAGCCACCCTGGAGACTCTGGGGGTGGAATCCAGTAATCTGTTGTTTAGCCAGCTTTTTAAGTGATCCTGGTGTGAACTAGTGCTTGAGAACCGCAGGGAACAGGACCAAGTCAAACAAGGACGTGGTCCCGGGTAAAGCCCATCCTTGGCCTGGTCCGTGGAGGACCCTGGACCAGCGTAGGCTGAGCGCAGCCGCCCCTGCCTCTGGCCCCCCTGCAGCAGCCCCTCATTGACTGCAGGCTGGAGGGGCAGCTTCTCAGCTGAGAGCACTTCTCCCGAGAAGGGGCAGCCGAGGCAGGCAAAGCGGGCGCGGAGGTCAGGGCTAGGGCTGCGAAGGCGCCGCCCGGGACCGGGGGCCTGGGCGTCGCGGGGTGCCAGCAGCACCGCCGCAGCTGTTCTTGTTCATGGTCTCTGTCCTTGCCGCTAGGCTGAGGGCTCCAGGCGATCATGAGCAATGTCCTTCTTGCTTCTTACGGATCTGCCAGTGCCTCGCACAGTGTGTGCAGCCTAACAAGCATTTAGGTGTTAATTGGCTAAATGCATGCCAATTGAGTGCCTTGTATAGCGTGGGCACTGCCCCAAGGCCTTGTAATTTAGATGTAAAACACAAACCACCTGCCCCTGTGAAAGCTTTTTGCTCTAGTTGGGAGATGACAATAAACACACAAACATATATATGTACCTATTTACATACGTGCAGATATACCTAGGATAACGTCAGAGGCTGGTAAATGCTGTGAAGAAAAACAACTCAGAGCGAGGACAGAGAGACGCCCAGGGTGTTATTTTAGACAGAGCAGTTAAAGGAGGCTCCCTGAGAAGATGCCATTTCTGCTGAAATATGAATGAAGTGAGGGATTGAACCATGACAACCATGGCAGCAACTTTTAGGTAAATTCACAATTGTTTCGAAATAAGTGTTATTTTGTAACAAGAAGGCTTCCTCAGGGAAGAGCGATCCCGCACCGGGACTAGATGGATAAACCCGGCATCTCTGCCCTGATGAAGAGGAGGCGGCCGGGGAGGTGGACAGGAGGCGTGCTGCTTACTGTTTCCATTTATTTTTAACGGCCTTTAAACATTTTTCAGAGTATACATGCACACGATTTTTAAAAACCAAACAGGAATGAATGGGCTGTAAGGAAAAGCAGCCTGGCCCACTGCAGACCCCCTTCCTACAGGTAACCACAGTTACTCATTTCTGTCTCAGTGTAGCTCACTTCACCCCAGATTCGGTCTTAGATAATTTTTAGTTCATCTATCGGTTACTTTGTGACTTTCAATAACACGCTGCAGCCTGCAGCTCCCCCACCGACTGCAGGCAGTAAAGCCGGGCGTCTCTGTGACCCCGGCTGCTGCGTCCCTCCCGGCCGCCCCCTCCCGCCCTGCGGCTTCTGCCGCCGCTCTAGGCAACAGCAACCGAACTCGCAAGTACCCGGGTGATTTTCACCATCTCCTTAACTTACACCCACGTGGGTCCCTCGGGAGTTTTTCTCGTTTAACCCATGTCCCTGGAAGAAGGGCCGACCATGGTGAGGCTGGCTGGGAACCACCCGCAGCCAGCCAGGCCCTCTCCTAACAGGTTTGCAGCATCGGCAGTGCTCCCAAGTCCTGCCACACTGTCTTCTCCTTCCCGATCGTGTTGTGCTGCTGAGCCCATGGGCACCACCCAGGGGAAGGTGTCACAGAAACTCCTCCTAATCTGAGAACTGCCTCCCCTTCCCCCGCTCACAGGGGCTGGTCCTGACACCCGTGGCCGCACGCGGTGACCTGACGCCGGGAACACAGCTGGCTGGGCCGGGAAGGGGCGCACGGCACAAGCTAGGTCAACCAGTTTGCCTCTCCTGGAAACTTCTGATTGGGATTAGAACTGCCCAGTGTAGTCTGGGTGGGTCTCTTGAGTAGAGACGACATAAAATCTCAACACTCAGCTTACATCTTGTGTTTGGAAGAGGGGACAAGGCAAAGCAATGTTCTCGACTCAAAATATAAGAACCAGCAGAGATGGAAAGGGAGTGGCCCTCAAGGCTCTGCTTGGCTTTTCCTCCCTGATTTCAGCTCCTTGCTGAGGCTTTGCCCTGCGGCTTCTTAAAACAGCCACGTCCTTATACCAAACCCCCAATTTCTTAAACCAGCTCCAGTGAGTTTCTGCTATTTCCAGCCCAAGCAGACTGACAACATGCCCCCACTATAGACGGGGCGTCTTGGTGGGTAGGAGTCATGCCCGTGTCCTCCGGGGTGCTAAGCAGAATGCTCCATGCACAGGAGGCACTCAAGAAGCATTTGCTGAACTGAATAAGCAGAGGACCCCTCCCTATGCCCCTCTCAGGGGCACTGACCCCTCCTGAGATGAGGGTGACTCTGAGAGCTTGAACTGGGAAAAGCACAGAGGGACTGCCTGCTGCTCTCCTGGCTGAGTCCAGTGGAGGGGCCGGGGGCAAGGACCTTAATCCGGGAACTGAATGTCAGGCTCAGGCTGTCTAAAGGCCTCCTAGTCTCCTGCCACACGAACAGGATCAGAGAAGGCCATCAGCAAACAGAGGAAGGGCCTGGCTCCTTCACTCCGAGAGAGCTCTGAATCTCCAGGGCCCCTGACTGACCTGGTGGGAGAGCCCTCTAGCGGAGAAACAGCAGCCGCAGCAAGGCTTAGAAGCCGGTTCTAAGCACCCAGTACACACACCTACACGTCCACTGAATGAGAAGATGAGGTCACCCCCTAGTAAGTGGGGAGGCATCGTGGGGAACTAGCTGGTGGCGGCCCCGCCTCCTCACGCCCACTCCCACTCCAGCAGGTGCTCTGACTTGCTCCACACGCAGGTTCAGGACTCCCACGCTCTGATCAGAGCCTCAGTGCAAATCTCCATTCTTTCTACACGGTTCCCTTTCCCTCCTTCAGAAAAATCATGCACTTCCTGACCCATGATTGTCCCCTTCATCTGCCTGAGCTCCCACCCCCTGCCCCCAACTCCACACTGACGCACCTGGGCACCTGATTCCTTCTGTGGAACCTCCTGGGCACCACACTTTGTCTGTCTGGGCTTAAATGGCAGAGTGGGGAGGTGGGGGTGGAGCTGCTTTTGCTTTACTGTGGGGCTGGTGAATGGAGTGTTCGGAGTCCTTATGCCCAAAGCCCACCGGCCTTTCATCTGCACGGCCCTGCTTTGAGAAAAGTCTCATCCCCACTGAAGAAGGAAAGAAACAGCTGGTTCCTGGAATGGTTGTTGTGGTTATTGTTAACTATTTCAGACAATTATGTGTCTGAGAAGGGGGAGGAAAATTTCACATATTTAATAACCCTCCAAGGAAAGGCCAATTTCACCTCCATGTTACATGTGGCTTTTTTAAAAATTGAGAAACAAGTTTTGTTTTGGGAGAAAAGACAAACAAACAAATCCCTCAAAGAAAGCCCTGGATGCCTCCCCCATGTCCTATCATTCATTTTGGTTATGTGGCACATTTTCAGTATTTCTACTTCCTGCCCACAAATCATATGCATATGCAATTAAATGCACAGAGGTTCACAAACCCACATATACCCATACCCAGGCATGCACACCCACACAAGCAAACAGCTATGCATTTCCAGCAAATGTATTACATGGCCCACGCACTGCATGCAGGTACAGACATATTCACATGCCTGCTTTACTTCCACAACAAACTCACAACTCATAATTTAATTGAACACAGCACAGGTAAACTTTCAAACATAATTGTACCATGATGATATATTTGAACCTATGCATGCACATGCATGTATATCAAGGACCAAGAACAAAGACTTCTAGTGACCTCAGCATCAAAGAAAAAGTAGCCAAGTCACCAAGAAGCCGTGAGCTGCTCTGAGAACTCGGTACATTGCTGCTACTCAGTCATCTGCACGGGGTCGCAGACAGCCAGAGACGGCACCAGGAGAGCATGTGTGTCTGATTATCTCCCATTATGTTTTTGTCCAGTCAGTTGGTCACGGACACATCTCAGGGACCCCAGAAACAACCCAAGCAGCCTCCATCCCAAACACTGGCCTCTGGGCATCCATCCCATCAGGCCATGGTGGGTGGGGGAGTAAAGGCATCCTGTGGACTGTCTCAGTTAACTCGGTGAGTGTTCACATATATGCCACAATACTTAGCAATAAAAAGCAGGTGAAATGCTGATCTTTTACAACATAGACTATTTCTAAGCGAGAGTCTCACTAGCTTTTGGGTGTGCAGTGGCATTTGCACTTTGGACTAACAAGGAAAGGAGGCTTAACTTTACCTGCCTCTGGTCTAACTTAGGCAAGGATGTTAACTAATGAACATCCCAGGGACCCTTGGAAGGAATCTGACGTTTTCAGTGACTTTCCCTCTCTTGAGTTCATCACTCCCCCAATGTAGGAATGTTAAAATACATGAGGTATTTTCAGAGATGAATTTTTAACACCTCTTCCGCAAACCCCTGACATGTGTGCAACACTGTACAACTAGCCTTTTAGGGGTGCATGACCGTGTGATACCAACAGTTCTGGGTCTGACCTGAGCGTGTTGCCTCCGGCGTAAACCAGAGCTCCAGGGGAAGGAGGGTAGACATATTGGCTTGTTTTGTGGGGAACCAAACTGAGACAGGCTACGCACACATGTGCCTGTGACGAGCACTTCTTGCCCGCCCAAGTGAGCCGCAGAGCCGTCGCCCAGAGTCGCAGGTCCCTTTAAGAAGACTCGGTCTTTCCCCATGGGCCCCAGCAGTGCCCCCAGCAAAGCGCAAACTTGCCCCGCTCATTGGGGGTGGGGTGGAGGGGAGGTGGGGACACAGCCTCGGCGCGAGCCGCGGGAGCCCAGGGAGCGCTGCGGGCCTCTCCCCGCGCCTCTCCTTAACCCTTGCGGGAGCGCAGGAGCAGCGTCGTGCTGCGGGCGAGGAGCCGGGGCTCTCACTGCCCTGGGCTCCCCAAACTTTGAGTGGGCCGTGGGCCAGACTGGACAGACCCGAGTGGCTGGCTGGCCTGGGAAGGGGCGGGGGAACGGCGGGGGGGTGGAACCCTTCCGCAGCCCGGGTCTCCAGCCCCGGCGCTGGACCGCGGGGGTGCGGCGGCGGAGCGACAGGCTGGAGCTGTCCGCTCAGCACCACGGCCCCGGGGTCCGAGAGGGAGGGAGGAGGGGGACAGGCTGGAGCTGTCCGCTCAGCACCACGGCCCCGGGGTCCGAGAGGAAGGGAGGAGGGGGACAGGCTGGAGCTGTCCGCTCAGCACCACGGCCCCGGGGTCCGAGAGGAAGGGGGGCGGGGGACAGGCTGGAGCTGTCCGCTCAGCACCACGGCCCCAGGGTCCGAGAGGAAGGGGGGCGGGGGACAGGCTGGAGCTGTCCGCTCAGCACCACGGCCCCGGGGTCCGAGAGGAAGGGGGCGGGGTCAGGCTGGAGCTGTCGGCTCAGCACCACGGCCCCGGGGTCCGAGAGGAAGGGGGCGGGGTCAGGCTGGAGCTGTCGGCTCAGCACCACAGCCCCGGGGCCAGGGCCAGAGGGGGGCGGGGAGGGGTGAAACGACAGGCTGGAGCTGTCCGCTCAGCACCACGGCCCCGGGGTCCGAGAGGAAGGGGGGCGGCGGAGGGACAGGCTGGAGCTGTGGGCTCAGCACCACGGCCCCGGGGTCCGAGAGGAAGGGGGGCGGAGGAGCGACAGGCAGGGGAGCTGTCCGTTCAGCACCACGGCCCCGGGGCCCGGGCGCAAGGGGGGCGGGGCGGGGTAGCCACAGGCTGGAGCTGTCCGCTCAGCACCACGGCCCCGGGGTCCGAGAGGAAGGGGGGCGGCGGAGGGACAGGCTGGAGCTGTCCGCTCAGCACCACGGCCCCGGGGTCCGAGAGGAAGGGGGGCGGCGGAGGGACAGGCTGGAGCTGTCGGCTCAGCACCACGGCCCCGGGGTCCGAGAGGAAGGGGGGCGGCGGAGGGACAGGCTGGAGCTGTCCGCTCAGCACCACGGCCCCGGGGCCCGGGCGCAAGGGGGGCGGGGCGGGGGAGCCACAGGCTGGAGCTGTCCGCTCAGCACCGCGCCCCGCGCCCTCCGCCGAAGCCCGGCCCCCGCCCCGGGACTGTCTCTCCCCCAGTTTGAGCGGGGGTGTCGCGAGCAGGCGGAGAGCTTTCCTGGGAGGCTGGGGAAGCAGCGAGCACTCTTCTCAGCGACTCGCCTCCCAGCAGTGCTATTTTTTGCCATCCGCCCTCACCCCAGCACACGCGCTCGCGCGCGCACACACACACACACGCATGCACGCACGCGCGAGGCCGCGCACACACACGGACCTCTCCGGATTTCTTTGCCTTGAGTCTCCAGGGGCTGTGAGGAGCCAGGCGCATCTCAGACCGAACTGGCGGCTCCAGGCTCCGGAGCCATGCCGTGCACGGACCCTCATCTTTACCAAGCTCCTGAGGAATGAAAGGAACCCAGGGGCCCTCAGAAGGCAGCAGTGATGCGGACCAACCCCCTAGAGCCTGCACCCTTCCGAGGGCCATAGGCGAGCCAGGGAGCTGGAGAGAGCTCCAGACAGGAAACCCCAGCTTTCCCAAAGTCCCTGTGGATGCCGACAGAAGGAGACCCGAATTTTTGGAAGAGCCTGTCCTAGGTTACCCAGCTACAGAGTGATTTTTTTTCCTCTGGCATTGAACTTCCCCTTCAACCCCCAGCCATTCAGAATACCATGAAGAATTATGAGGATGTGTGACAGAGGTATCCAGATGTTGATCACCACTGTGGGAGCCTTCGCAGCTTTTAGCTTAATGACCATTGCAGTGGGCACGGACTACTGGTTATATTCCAGGGGCGTGTGCAGGACTAAATCTACAAGTGATAATGAAACCAGCAGGAAGAATGAAGAGGTAATGACACACTCGGGGCTGTGGAGGACCTGCTGCCTGGAAGGTATTTACAGATTCCTCGCATAACAACCCGGTTTCTGATATCCTGATGTCCCCCTGGGGGCTTGGGGGAGGTGCAGGCAGTGGATGGGAGAAAAGAATGGTTCACATTATTGATGAGACGGTGCAGGTGTCCAGGCTGTTTCCAGCAGGACGAATGCTGTGTTGTGTGGGATGAAGGGTTTGGATCTTACTGATTGTTTTTGGCATTAGCTTCATGAGGTGGGATTTTTGGCACTCTAGGCAGCTTCTGCAATTGAGAAAAACCTTCAAATACACAATCTCTAGTCATATTGTGAACTGCTTTGACCTCTGGCTTGAGATGGGGTCTTTGGCTCTGCTTAAATTGCATTTCAGTGAGGGAGGGGGAGGGAGGGAGAGGGAGAGGGAAAGAAAGGGAAAGGGAGAGACCCCCTGACTTAGCCTGATACACTCGAAGCTATTTCCTTATTTCTCAATATAGTCTTATCAGTTTCTTCTGAGTTTGGTCTAACTAGGTATTTTCATGAACTTCCATAGCCAACCAGTTCCAGACTAACATATGTGAACCCCTACACACACATGCACACACACACTTTCAGAAAATTTCCTTCTAAATACACATTTTGTTATTTGGGGATCAAAACAAAACTTAAGTCTTGGTATTTGGTATCCACCTGTCTGTCTTCTTTCCTAAATCATCCCCAAACCCAACAAATATATTCCAAAGATATTTGCATAAGGTTGATTCTCCAAGAATGGCAGCTTACCTCTTCTAAGTTTAAAAATTGAGAATTCGCTCTCAATTACAATGAAGATGAGAGATTGATTTTAGAAAGTCAAGCCCTTGGGTGGCCTGTCTCGCTATTAACCTTGCTTTCACTGCACCGGAGTCACTCTGAGCATCTCTGGGCACTGGCTGGATGTCAGTGGAGAAAGCAGAAAGACAGAACAAAATCAAAGCTTTTGGAACCTGTGTGCCTGAGGGAAGGCCCTGGATTAAAGCGTTAGAAGGGAGTTTTCCTGGGCTTCTAAGGAATCTGAGAAGCTTCCTTGATGGGTAAGGAAATCTGGGCTCCCTGTATGCCTCCTTGTCCTGCTCGTCATTGGTTCTCCATGCCTGCGTTCTCACTGGCTGGCACTTGTCAGGGCTTCCTGAAAACTTGCATTTATGTCAGTCGCGTAGGGAAGTCATGCTATGACATCACTTGCTAGTGTAATATTGCTTCATTCCCTGGCCTTCTTCCCATGTCCTGACACTGAACAACTGCTCTCCTGACTGCAAGAGTTACTACAGATGAGTCTGTTTCCAATGCAGATTTGCAACTGGTGGGAAGTCCAGGTGGGAAAGAACTACTTTAAATGCAAGAAGGGCCACTGTACATGAAGTCAGAATACCTGGGTAATACTGCAAATTACCTGTATGACCTTGGCTAAGACATTTGCTCTCTTTAACCCTCAGCTTATTAATCTGGGAAATGATTAATTTGGAATAGGTGATCTTAAATTAGCACCACTTAAACCTCATACTCTATCCAGTGTACTGATGGAAATTCTAGAATAATTTTTTCCTAAACCTTGACAAAAGCTAACATTTGTGGTCATTTGTGGTTGGGTATGGTGAAGTCATTTACCTCAGGGAAATTCCATAATTCTCTCTCATATTGACAATAAGGAATTGAGTTATCTTTTGTAAAGCTGCAATTTGTGGATATTTTGATACCTACCTGGTTCTAGGGATGGCACAAAAAATCTGAGACTCCTACTAATATCTACACACGTAGACCAAGATACAGTTATTTCTGATTCTTCTGCCTCTCAGAACTAAACCTTGGAATGCACAACTAAACACCAATTTTAGCTTCCCCCTTTAGGGCTTAAGATTCCTGAACCCTTAGCATTTCTCAACTGCTGGCTTCTCTTTTCTCCAACATCACACCCTGTGCCCAGTTTGTACAAGGAATCAGAGCCCCACCCAGACATTCTGAGAGGAGAGAAAATCTCAGTCAAGTAGGAGCTGGATGAGTGTAAGATATGCTCTTGCTCAGGTGAATCCTTTTGGGAAAATGTGTTGCCTTCTTCATACGGGTTGACCCAGCTACATTTTTGTTTAGTTTTGAAATATCAAATACAGTAAGATGCATAAACTTTAATGAGTCACAATAAAATTTTAGCTATGTGTACAACGCCTAGATGGGCTTGGCTGAAACACGCCAAGATTTTTCTTCATGTGCTGACTACACCAAGCGCTGAAGGAATTTGCAGGAGCCTCTGGGCAGACGCGGCAGCAGGCAGAGCCGTGCTCGGAGGGAGCGAAGGTGCTCGCCGCCTCCTGCTTGCTGTTCCCTGTCTCCCAGAGCCCCGGCATCCCTGTGTTTTCTGGTCCTTTAAGTGTCAAAGGATAACTTGGGGCGAGGAGGGGGCTTGTAACTCATTTTTTTAAGACATCAAATTAGAAGAGTCAGTTCATCCATACCTTTTTTTCCATGAGCAAATATAGCCATTTTGTCCAAAAGAAGAGAGTGCTCAGCAGGGATACGACAGCTGTCTGCAGTATCTGAAGAGCTCTCGTATGAAAAAGATTTGGAACGGTCTGTGTGGCCTCAAGGGGGTAGAAGTGGGAGCTCGAGGTAAACAGGTTTTGCCTCAGTATAAAAATGTATTCCGTGCAGCTTTAAGAGGTGATCAGTTCCCCACACCAAAGATGTTCAAGTATAAGAAAGACATTCAAGCACATCAACTGCTTTCAAACTTGGCTAGTCATCAGAATCACATAAGGAGCTTAAAAAGAATAGATTACCAGGCCCCGCAACTAGATTCTCTGCTTCCATAGGCCTGCAGTGGATCCCTGGGGTCTGACTTTCCTGAAAACCCTCCAAGCAATTGTCATGTTCCAGCCAACATGTACTGAGTATTTACAAGGGGCCTGAGTGACTGAGTGTGTTGAAGCCCGATGGGGGATGTTTCTAGTTTTCATGCCCATAACTCACCAGGATGTTGTTTATATTAGCATTTACTAGGTGTAAGGACTGTTCCAAAATTTTTGAAAAATTAACTGTCATCTTCAAAGGAGCTCAGTGATATAGGTATTATTATTACCCTTATTTTACAGACAAGGAAACTGAGGCTGGAGAAGTTACATAGCTTTCCCAAGGTCACATACCTCCACTCAGCAGTTGCCTATTTCCCCTACGCCATGCTGCTTCTCAGGGCTTTCTGGAGAACATTAGCCCGCGCCCTGTGGACGGGTTGCTGCTGGCACAGGCATTAGCCTGTGAGGATGCCCAGGCACGTGGCGTCTCCGCCCCCAGAAGGCGCAGGGTGCCTGTGCAGCGTCGCAGGGCCACGGAGCCACCAGACAGGCGCGAACTCAGAGGCAGCGCAGGACATGCTTTGAATGAAAAAATAATCGACCTATGTAGAGACACCCACGCTGAGAAACCAAAACGAATGCCTGACTCACTACCTGGAAAGCATGCAAGGCATTCACAGAGCAGAGCCCAGCCTGCTGCGGGCTTCAATAGCAGCGCGTGAATCTGAATGAGAGCATGTTTGACATGTGATGCCCTCATTTGGAGAAACCCTAGATACAACCCGAGTGATGTACTGAGATAGTGGAAAGACCACTGCCCTGGCCTAGGAGCGAGAAACTGTGGCAGCTAATTCCATTTTGTGACTAACAGTTATGCCAATTTTTCTATGTTCTTTTCCTTGTTTGGGCCTCAGTTTACCCAAATCTAAAATGAGAGCTTCAGCTAAGATTAGGGAGCATCAAATCCAAATTTCCATGTGGACTAGGCAGATAAGGTGAAGCGTGAAAAAGGCATTTCACAGTCCTTTCAATTCAATTCTATGGGGGAGGGAGGGGGTAGCACTGAATTTAAGAAGAAATATGGCAACTGAAACTTTGTCTCAGTGTGGGGGCAATAGAGAGTGGTGGGGACTGTGGCAAATTGGAGAACATGAGCCCCATCTAAGGGACAATTACTACTTAGCTTAAGTTGATTTTTACCTGGGGAATTGTGTACCAATTTGGCCCAATGTTCCAAATTTTTAAATGCCAGATATAAACTCTCTTGATTTTTAAAAAGTGGGCAACTAATTTAACTTTTTAAAAACATGGTGTCAGCCAAATCAAACTCACCCTATAGTTGAATTTGGCCCATGGGCTGCCCGTTTTGAGCCCTGGAAATTATCTAAAAGGCCTTTAAATTCAAATTTCTTATATTTTTACATTTGATTGCTAAATTGCTCTTCATTAGTCAATAATCACTTTTTCTGATTTATTTTTAAAAAATACATGCTAAGAAAAGAAAGCCCATTTAAGATTTTAGGACAGGGAAATTAAAATTATGGAAAAGAATTTCAATAAACTGCTATTTCTGCTACAGATGGGCCTGGATGACATCAAACATCTGGCTGAAAAACTGAAAAAAATTAACCAGTCATTAGAAGTTCCCCCATATTTCCAAGTCTCCAGATGGTTGACTTTTTCAGCCAGATGGGGCTCCAGCTTTATTGATGTGTTAGAATCCTGGGGGAAGCTGCGAAGATGTGGAAGGACGGGACACGGGCTGAGCATTTCCTGCGTGCCGAGCCCAGTGCCCGGTGCTCGCATGCACTAGCGCACCCTCTTCCTATCTCCCCCGGGAGGCTATAAACTCAGTCAGGACAGAGCCTTGCCCGTTGGTGGAACTGCTTTATCCCTAGAGCTTAGAAACAGTACCCAGTAGTCGCTTCTGTGCCTCCTGCCCTGGATCTAATGCTGGACCCCCCTTAGACATGGGTGCAGCCACGCCAGTGCCCTTTCTCCTGCCCCTGACCATTGCCCTGTCCCCTGCCCTGCACAGTTCCTCCTTCTCCCTAAGGCCCGAGAGGCGGACAGGAGACAGAAGAGGGCTGGCCATGTCAGGCAGGATGGGAAGGAGCCCCCAATGAGCATGTTAAGGGTGTGGCCCAGGACTGGGGTGGTGGCAGGATGGGGAGGGTGTGAGCTTGACTAATATTCAGCCAGAACATGTCCATATAGCCATACACGTTATGAAAATGTTGAACTATTTCCCTGCCTTTTGGTACATAGCTCTTGGCCCAAGTCCCCCCTCCCAACCCCCACCATCCTAGTGCTTCCTGGAACCTCCCAGGCGTCTGTAAGGCCCACCAAATAAAGGTAAGGCCTGGCCCAGCAGGGCGTCACGGTCCTGCCCCAGCCCCGCGGAAGCGTCCATCCTGATTGGCAAGCCCTGCGTCCCACTGGTGCGTAGATGTTTCGAATCCTAATTCGAGGTGTGTCATCACTGGTGGAAAGAACCGCCTCCTCCCCTTGCTTCCTCGAACCCAGCCCCTCTGCCTTCCGACTCCAGGGCTCCACCCATCTTAGGGAGCAGGCGCCTTGAAAACGCTTCTGTTTTGTTCATTCGAAATGTTGTCTTCTGGGTTAGAACACAGGCGATAGTTCGCATTCCACGGTCAGGTGAGCAGTGTGGGCTGCCCGGTCAACAGGAAAGAGTAAAACCAATCAGGCAAAACGAGGGCTGTCCTTTGCGTGTTCCCCAGAGCAGCGCCTGGGGGTCAGCGATCCTGAGGGTCAGCGATTCCCTAGGGGAACGTAACTTGTCTGACTGAGCTGTTACCATAAATTCAAGGCCAGCCGAGCAGTTGCATGTTTGCTTGTAGGAAGCTTCAGAAGATGCACATACGTCTTTTGTTCAGGGGAGATGCAAAGGATTCCTGTTCATTAGAGGAGATGGACACAAATGCTGTGGATTTACTGCCTACCCTCCAGGACATTAATCAGTTTTATATCTAACCTAACAACTTATTTCAGAATTCTTTCACTGGAAAATACAGAACAACCTCCTGTGAACCAGCTTTGTCACTCTGCTGGCTCCCTCACTGATGCGTTGAATAAAACTTGACATGAATTCCCTGTGAATTTTAAGAGAATTGTGTTTCTAACATTTGAAAACAATACTGGATGAGCACTGAATTGCTTTCCTTTTCCTTGCACTGCCTGCGTTTCTCACACTCTCCGTCCGATCAGGTATTCTGTCGGTTCGCCTGTTCTTTCCTGGATAATTCTCACTTAGTTCTTTGCTCAGATACTCCCTGGCCTTTTTCTGAGACATGGAAGGTTGAAGGAAAGTCAGTGAAGGAAAGTCTAATGGTCTCCAGGAAAAGGCAGCTCCCGACCAAGTACACAGGAGATAATATCTGTTGGGGCTGGAAAGAGAATAAAACTTTAGGAGTCAATGTTCTGATGGCAGTAAAATGACACTAGAAGGAGACTAAAGGTAGGCCCGGCCAGTCACAGCTACTTAGTGAGGGCAGAGACTGAGGCCCACAAAGGCAGTGGGCACGGGGACCCTAGAGAGAGGTGCCCCTCCATGTGGCTCCATGGATAGGGTTCGGTTTGCTCATGAAACTTCAAGAAAAATGTGTGAATGTGCACTTCTGTGGAGAGAGTCTCATACTCCAAAAATGTTAAGAATCACTAATATAGAGCTTAGGACAGAGGTGAAACCTGAAATGACACTTAGAATTATCCAGACAGAGGTGGCAAATGAAGACAGGAAAGTACAGAAGAGTCAGAGAAAACCCGGTGAACACAAGGAGGGAAGGTGAGAGAACCCTAAGGAGCATGGACACTGATGGGGCAAGGAGCAGGGGCTGCTGAAAACTGGGAAACCGCACAGGTGAAGGAGGAGAGGAGCTGAGGATCTGGCTAGCGTTTCCAGGGTCCCCGAGGCTTGCTGCCGATAAATAGCGAGGTCCCCGTCTAAGAGAGCTCCCTGCAGGCCGGGACTCGCCTGCGGCCGCTTCCCAGGCTTGCACCTGGAGCCCGAGCCCAGGGTAGGTCCGCCCCTCGTCCTGGGATCCGGGCAGGTGAGACCCCAGCATGATCCTCGCGGCTGCTTGCACAGAAGCCGTAGAAGGAGAGGATGTGCCACGAGAACCCCAGAAAGAGGTGACAAGGAAACGATAAAAATATTAAGTAGCGAACACTTAATGAACACCTTCCCCGTGCCAGGCTGGGCCTGCTGGGGCACACGGAGCACTCGTTTCTAGCCTAAACCCTGCGTATTTATTTATGTGTTTAACAGGCACATACCATATGCCAGGCACTGCTCTAAGTAAGGCCTTGACACACAATACTCAATCCTGTGACTTCTCAGGGGTAGATACTTACTTCTATTGTCCCCAGTTTACAAACAAGGAAAGAGAGCCCAGAGAGGCCACGGTTAGTGAGGGGCAGAGCTGGGATGCCAACCCTGCCCGGGCCGCCTTTCACTGCTGGGCTCTGCACTGGGCAAGCAAGTGCAACTCTCTCCTACTAGCCCTGTGTGCAGCTCATAGGTCTGTCCCACCGACAAGGAGACTGAGGCTCGGAGGGGCCTAGTAGCTCACACATCACCTGCCCGTGGAGGCCGGGCTGGGACTGAGGCCGACCTCACCCGAACCACCACACTCACCCCCCCAGCAAGGCCCAGCTGGCACGGTGGGTCTTCTCCAGCCTGCCTGCTCCTGTGTCAAGGAGAGCTTAGTGTCTGTCAGTCACTGGCTCTGGACCACTCAATGACTAGAAATATTGTGGAAAATAATAAACCCAACCTTTGCCACTTTTTATTCCAAGTCCAGAAAGCAAGGTCAAGGAAAAGAAGTGGTAAGACTAACAAGATTTAGATGCCATAGCACTAGGCTGCAAAAATACAGCTCCTTGAGAGAGCAAATATACGTTTTTTAGAAAGGCAACACCACTTATTAGAATTGAGAATTGTTTCTTTGCCAAGGAGTCTGACTGTGTGCAGGTAGCAAACTATCGGAGATCCTGGCAACGTCTACATGAAGATGGGTGTTTGCAAACCCTGGGAGACCGTGAAGTTTGTGGCTGTCCCACTTCCGAGGACCTAACTTGGGCACACCAAGCATTTGATTCCTTTGAGTTTCAGACTCTGTGAGGCAGGATAACTCCATGGCTTATCGATCTGCAGCCGAGTTCCAGCGCAGCGCTCAGAGAGCCGAAGCCGTCTTTGAAGACCACCAACTCCCACCCGACCTGCCACGACCAGCGGGCCAGCAGGCCTGGCTCTCCGCGACCATGGCCTGAGTAGTCCAGACGTGGGCAGCCGAGAGGAGCGTGGGCGGGCATCTATCCACATTTCATCTGGATGGTGTAGAGAAGCGTTGCCAGACACCTTGGTATCATCGAAATTCTCCTAATCTGCCACATTTCCCCAACCACCAGCCTAGAACCAAGGCCTGGAACCAGAGCCTGGCATGTCGCGTGTGCTCAGTGGATACGCACTGAGTTTGTCTCCGAGGCAGTTCAACCACCTGAACTTCTCCTAGAAACCCACACAATCTCCAGTGGTCGCTCTTCTGCTCTCGGGTGCCTACAAACCACCTTTAGGTCACACCCTGTAACCCCTGCCGTGGGTCCTGCAGGGGCCTGTAGCTCCAGGCAGCCTGACTACAGAGTCTGGAGAATCTTTTTAAAGATTATCCCGAGCAGCTCCAGCCTGGTTTAGAAATGCCCCAGCAGGGAGGGTGCGGGCGGGGAGGAGGGGAGCGGGGTGTGTGGAGCCCTGAGCGCGCCCGCCGGCGCCGCTCTGCCCCCCGGGCTCGAGGCTCCTTACGCAGTTAGCCGCCTGCGCGCTCGGGAAGCAGCTGCCCACCGCTCTGTGCTCTGCAACACGTGCCGTTCCCGGTACAGCTGCCTGGAAGCGCAGCGTACCGACCTGTTACAGCCTCGCAGCTCCGCAGGGCAGGGGTGTCTTCCGTCTCCTCGCCCAGTGTGAGATTCTGCTGTCGCCTGTGGGAATCGTTGGGCACAGAGCAGTCACCACAGATGCACACTCACAGCAAGTCATTTTCACCCCTCGCCAATTACAGGACCAATTAACTGTTCATCAGCTTAACGTATGTACTAGCAAGTTAATCCCGGCTTTTCAAAATAGGACTTTTCACCAAGGACGGATCTGGCTCGCAGTCAAAGGGCTCTAGGTGTTTAGAGGGAAATGAAAAAATCAACTCGAGAGGCAGCGATGGTAACCGGAGTCAGGGTTCTGGTGCTGCTTCACCCTGTGGCCAGGGCGGCCCCGCTTCCACGCAGTGGGGAGGGGCAGGGGCTGGGGTCGGAGACACTAAGGGCTGAGCGAGGAGAGGGCGGTCTAGGCCGGCCCCAAAGATGACGTCCAGGCAGAGCCCTGGGGCTCCGCTGCAGTGACATCCCTTTGCTTAGGAGATGGAGGGTCGGAGCCCAGGCCCCGGACATTCTCCAAACTGCCCCCAGGCGGGAGGATGGCTGGGTGGGAAGGACAGTGAAATGTGGGCAGTGTGGCTGAGGCGGAGAAGGTGACGTTAATCCAAAGCATGCAGGAGACGGGAACCCAGCCAGAAGGACCAGTGAATGCGGAGGCCCGGGGGGGTCGTGCGGCGTTCAGGAGCCAGGACACCACTGTGGGGGGACAGGGGGAGCCAGCAGAGAGGCACAGGTCAGCCGGGGGACCTGCAGGCCAGGTCCTGCGGGCCCTGAAGGGAGTTGTAAGGATCCGACTTCGAGCCCAGGGACGTGTTCTGGAGCTTGCCGGGTGCGAGCCTTCCCCTCACCTGCGCCTTGCTGCTGGGCAGAGGAGCACAGGCTGTGACCCCCTCGCACCCTGTACCTCTCCTCACCCTGCGCGTCTCTGAGGCTGGACCCAGGGGCGGGCGGCCCTGCAGCTTCGAAGCCCGTCCCTGAGGACAAGGCGGCACCGCCTTCAGCATGGTATTTCTCACCGTGGAAAGTGGGGTAAAAACAACAACGTGGGAGTTCCAGTGCTTGTTGAACCTTAGAGTGTTGCCCTGCTGGGCGGGCGGGGTCCCTCCCTAACTCGCAGACCCCCCTCCTCCAGCTCAAGCTGACATCTTCTCCCACGCAGGCCCCCTTCCCAGCTTGGAGATCCTTAGGAGGTGTGAAGTGAGTGGTTCGCATTTGGGGGCACCTCCAGCCTGTGTCACCTGCTCTATAAGTACTTATTGAGCACCTACTATGTGCTAGACACAGCATTAGGTGCTGATGATTCAGCGCAGAATAAAGTAGACAAGCTCCTGCCCTTGGTAAGTTCACAACTATGTAGGGAGATGCTGAGAGGCTCACCCAGATTTTGCTCCCAGTGCAGACGCTCCTGGAGCCTGGAGGGGGGTTCTCAGGGGAGGGGGGCCTGGTCACAGAAATGTTCTCTTAGGGCTATGTGTCCGCAAGTCGCCAGGCCTACAATAGGTGCTCAAAACCCACTTGCCAAATGCACTAAAAAGCTTGTGCAGGATACATGGAGGAAAACTGACTTCTAAGTGCTGGGGGCTGGCGTGGAAATGAACTCAGCCTCCTAGTTTCTGATCCTTAAGCAGGGGGACAGAGCAGGACAGTAACCCACCTCTAGAAATCCATGGAGACAAACTAAGATACTATACATTTCTCTCTCTCTCTCTTTTTTAAAAAAATTCTGGATATTTAACTTTTTTCATGGTCTTCCTAGTGGCATCTTTTTCCTATCGTATTTCTTAATTAAAATATTTTTAATATAAAGTAATACAAAAACACATTTTCAATATAAATTTTAAAACAAAATAGACAAAGCAAGGTTTCCCCTCTACCCTCAGTACAATCTCATTTCCTCACCCCCAAATGACCGCTGCTCCCAGTTTAGCAAATATCTAATACATATCAGTTCTCTATTTTTCTGCTCTACTAAGTCAAAAAGATTAGAAAGGTTATATTTCTCTTCAAGTTCAAAGACTTCATACTTTAACCAAGCCTTTTAAAAATTATCTTACAATTTATTAAGACATGTACTGGTGCACACTATTTAAGACACCAGATCAGGTAGAAGGGGCTCGGACGACAGGCACCCACCGGGCGGCGCTCATGCCTCCTGGCCCCAAGGCCGCTCCTCACAGCAGGCTCTCAGGCCCCCTCGGGCTCGGCTCTTCTGGTGGCTCTTTCCCAACCTCTACGCAGCATGCTCACCCTCTCTCTTGATTTATAACCCACTGACTTCTTGCCACCATAGATGAGGGTTTAGCTCACTCACTCCGCCCTCTGTATTGATTGCCTTTCTGATCTCTAAAACACAACGTGTCTTCATCTCTCCTGCCACCCGCCTTGGGTGGACCGTGCTAGGTCGCAGCTTGTGGAGCCAGGACCTCACGTGCCCCCTCCACCTGCCTGTGTCTGTGAGCTGCGGTTGTCCTTTCTCGCTGTCAACTTTCTTTCCATTTGGGTTCTGCTCTTTGACTTTGCTGACACCTTCCATGCTGGGCTGTGGATAATTCTGAAGTCTGAACGCACTGGTCCTTGTTTGATTATGTAGATAACCTTTCATGCGGAACTAAGCTGTTCTCTAGGATTACGTTTTCCTCTCCGCTGGTTCAATGTCACAATCTCTGAGTCATTCAGAAGGAAATGTCCAAATGGAGCCTCCTTCCTAACACTTACCCAGTTGTTCAAAATCCTGCCGTACGTTTGTTTATATCACACTTGGGCTTTGGGGTACACTTTTCATTTTTTCTGGAGTTCCTGATGAACTTAAGTGTTTTTTTAACGGGTCGTTTTAGAACAAAATTGGGCTTTTTAAACATAAGCTCTGTGGAGGGGAAAAGACCTTCTGGGAAAATTCCCCTTCTTTGGTTTCTGCTTCCTTGGCACAGTGCAATGGTTAAGAACTGGCCCTTAGAGTCAGATTGCTCGGTTTCAAATCCCAGGGCAACCACATACAGCTGTGTCACTTGGACACATGTTATTTAACCTGTCTGTGCCTCAGTTTCCTTGTCTGTATTTACTGAGTTATATTTGTACAGCCCTTCAAATAGTGCCTGGCATATATGAGTACTGACTTGGTGTTGACTGTTACCGTCCTCCCGCAACGAACAGGTCGGACAGAATCTGCCCGTCTGCATTTCCTGCCAACGGCGAGGAAACCTCCAGCCCATGGTCCCACTGCTCCGTTAGTCCCCAAGAATCTCCACAAGCCTTTGCTTCCCAGAGTGATCTGGCTGATGGAGACCTGCCAGGAGACCAGACTCACCGTCTTTGGTGATGATAGGTCTTGGGCCTGTTCTTGTCATACTGGTTGATGTGGTGGTTAAAACCTTAGGGAATCTGTATGAGCCACACTGGGGAAGCATTAGCACTTAATAAGTAACAATACTGGGTGTATACTGAGTGCTTACAAGCATTAGCTCACTTAGTCCTTTCAAGAGCCCTATGGGGTATTATACCCATTTTACTGATGAGCAAATAGATCACAGAGAAGTAACTGTCCCAAATTTTCAAAGCTAGTGAGGGGTAGAGGTAGGATGCAATCCCAGTTCTTTTCAATCTGAAAGCTGATGTTCTTAATGCTGCTGTTATAGCCCAGTGTTCTCAAAGTGTGTTGTTAACCCTGGGAGTGAGAGGAGCCCCTGCTCCAGACCATGTCATGGGGGTCTGCAGCCTCAAAAGTATCTCATGGTAATAAGAAGATGCATTTGCCTTTTGTACTGTGTTGACACTTGCACCGATGAGACAAAAACAACTGTGAGTAGCAGTGCAGAAGCCTGAGCACCAACAGAGGCAACAGCACCAACTGTAGCCACCACCACCGTTCACTCAAAGTAAAGAAAATGCTACTTTCACTTTGAACAGTCCTTGGTGAAGCAGTAAAAATGTATTAATTTTATTAAATTTTAGTAAACCTCAAACCTTGAATTTAAGAAAATGGGAAGTATGTGAAGGCACTCGGGCTATATGCCCAAGTACACAGTTGGTATCCAGCAAAGGCTCTTGTGCGACTGAGCTGTGAGCTGAACTAGCTGCTTTTCACCCATGAAACACCATATTTACTTGAACAAGTAATTGGTGGGCAAATTAGGGTTCTTCAGGCTTGGGGATCTGGCAGACATTTTCCCAAAAATGAGCTAAGTCAGCCCGTCACTTCAAGAAAAGCAACTGACAGCATTTGTTGTCAAAGATAAAATTCAAAGTTTCAAGTGAAAAATCACAATATTGCCTCTATCTGCTCCTCTATCTGTGAGCAAGTGTGATTTTTTAAAATATTGTGTAATGAAATGTGCTAAGTTTGAAAGACCTGCTTAACTCAGTGAACCAATATTTTCCAAATGACCAATGCATGCTGTTACAAAATTATCTGTGGGTAAAGTAGTCATTGAAAGCAGGTTAGAACAATGGATTTTAATGCACTAGAGCATGACAAGTTAATTAAATTGGTTTCAGATTCCATATGGCAACTAGTCATTAAGACAACACCGCTTGTCGAGTTTTGGTGTAGTATCAAAGAAGACTGGCCACAGTTACCTTCAGAGGCTATTCAAACACTTCTCTTTGCTGCTCACATATTTGTCTGAGCCTGGTTTTCTTCAGATACTTCAATCAAAACAACATTTCAGCAGATCAAATGCAGAAGGAGATATGGGAATCTGTCCGCCTTCTATAAAGCCAGACACTACAAAGCTTTGCAAATATGTAAAAACAAATGCCACTCTCCTCCATTTTTTGGTTTTAGAAAATATAGTTATTTCTCATATAAACAAAAAATATAAAATTCAAAGTTTCAAGTGAAAATCACAATTATGTAACCTGCTATTTATGTTAACGTGCCATCAGGTTTATCATTATTTTCAAATGAATTTAAAATAAATATTTTTAAAATTTTTGAGTTTTATTTTCTGTTTTAGGAAACACTGATGGCCGTGACCCACATGAATAGCTGCTCAATGATTTGCACACGTATAAAGGTGTCCTGAGACCAAAGGAGTTGAGAATCTGCTACAGCTCTGCTTTAATGCTGTTGACAAACCTGAACTGAGGAGAGAGGCTGAAGGAGGCATTTTTATACTTTTGGCAGATTTCCTTCCTGTTCTGCCTTTGCTTCTCCGCCTCGGCCACTCTGTTTTCAAGTTCTCTTTAGTTGCGGCTGAGCTAAGCCAATGTTCTCCCATCACTGGGATGCAGAGGCAATGTGAGATTTTAGCAGGCACTGAAAGACGTCTCTTTGATTAAAATGCAACCCTGCTGATGTAGAGTTTGACAGGGCCCAAAGGACAGGCTCATCGTGTCTTGTGTCTTTGTTCACAAACCCCAACGAAGCTTCACCAGGACGCCACAAAGAGGTGGCAGCTCGGGATCTGTGGCGAGATTCCTTACCTGGGAGACAAAGCCGAGTGTGGGGAACTTAGCTATAATTCTGGTGAATAGCGGTTTACATTTGTAAATTGTCTGTCCTCTCCCTGTATTAAAACAGACCGTGTGTGCAGATGTAGGGTTTGGGGAATGGGAGAGACTATTGCGGGGTCACCGAAGAAGCATTTCTCCTGGCCAGTCCCAGCGCCAGGGACTGGGAAACACAGAAAAAGGGGAACTAGAGGGGAGGTTTTTGGGTGCTCTCAGGTACCTCCCATCCCGTCTATTTACCACTTGGCCAGCTCCACATCTATTTCTCTTTTTCTGGTAATAGAACAGCAGTCCCCCCTTTCACTTTCCATGGTTTCAGTCACCTCTCATCAACAACAATCCGAAAACATTAAATGGAAAATTCCAGGAATAAACAATTCATAAGTTTTAAATTGTGCCCTCCTTAGTAGTGTGATGAAATCTCGAGTCCCACTCCATCCCACCCAGGACGTAAGTCATCCCTTTGCCCTGGGTCTCCAAGCTGTGTATACTTCCCGCTATTAGTCACTTAGCAGCAGTTGCAGTTATTAGATAGACTGTTGTGATATCTCCCCGCTTGTGTTCAAGTCACCCTTATTTTACCTAATAATGACCCCAAAGTGCAAGTGTAATGATGCTGGCAATTCAGATATGCCCAAGAGAAGCCATACAATGCTTCCTGTAAGTGAAAATGTGTGTGTGTGGGAATAAACATAGTATAATAGGGTTCCATACTATTTGAAGTTCCTCGCTGGTGAGGGGGGAACTACTGTATTCTGGTTGTCATGACTTGTGTCAGGGCGTGGGAGACTATACTGATATCTAGTGGGTAAGACTAGGGAAGTCATTAAACATTCTATCAAACACAGATCAGCCCCCTCGACAAGGAGCCCCAAATGTCAATAGGCCCAGAGTTGGGAGCACTGATTGAAAGATAATGGAAAGACATAGAATGTTTAAAAAAGAGGGGAGATGTGATCTGGGCTGATGTTTTATTTTTTATTGTTTTTTAAGTTGAATTTATTGGAGGTGACATTGGTCAATAAAATTATATAGGTTTCAGATGTACAATTCTATAATACATCATCTGTATATTGTATCGTGTGTTCACCACCCCAAATCAAGTCTCCTTCCATCACCATTTATCTCCTGTACCCTCTTCTACCTCCCCCACCCCCTTCCCTCTGAAGATCACTATACGGTCATCTGTGTCTATGAGGTGTTTTGTATTTGTTTGTTTTTTGCTTAATCTCTTCACCATTTTAACTCAGCCCTCCAACCCCCCCCCCTTCTGACAGCTGTCAGTCTATGAGTCTGTTTCTGTTTTGTTTGTTAATTTATTTTATTCATTAGATTCCACATATTAGTGAGATTATATGGGATTTATCTTTCTCTGGCTGGTTTATTTCACTTAGCATAACACCCTCTATATCCATTAATGCTGTCACAAAAGATAAGATTTTCTTCTTCTTTACAGCTGCATAGTATTCCGTTGTGTAAATGTACCACAGCTTCTTATCCACTCATCTACTGATGGGCACTTGGGCTGCTTCCAGATCTTGGCTATTGTAAATAACACTGCTATAAACATAAGGGTGCATATATTCTTCCTGATTAGTGTTTTGGTTTCTTCAAATATATTCGCAGAAGTGGAATTGCCAATTCATAAGGAAGTTCCATTTTTAATTTTTGAGGTGACTCCATACTGCTTTCCACAGTGGCTGCCCCAGTCTGCACTCCCACCAACATTGAACTAGGGCTCCCCTTTTTCCACACCCTCGCCAGAACTTGTCATTTGTTGACTTGTTGATGGAGCCATTCTGACAGGTGTGAGGTGATACCTCATTGTGTGGTTTTACTTTGTGTCTCTCTGGTGATTAGTGACGTTGAGCATCTTTTCATATATCTATTGGCATCTGTATGTCCTCTTTGGAGAAGTGTTTATTTAGGTCTTTTGTCCATTTTTTAATTGGATTGGGGTTTTTTGGTTTTAAGTTGTATAAGTCTTGTATAAATTTTTGATAGTAACCCCTTATCAGATGTATCATTGGTGAATATGTTCTCCCATTCAGTGAGTTGTCTTTTCATTGTGTTGATGGTTTCCTTTGCTGTGCAAAAACTTTTTAGGTTGATGTAGTTGCATTTGTTTATTTTTTCTTTTGTTTCCCTTGCCTGAGGAGAAAAAAATATTGTTACAAGAAATGTCAAAGATTTTACTACCTATGTTTCCTTCTAAGATATTTATGGTTTTTAGTCCAACATTTAAGTCTTTAATCCATTTTGAATTTATTCTGTGTATGGTATAAGAAGGTAGTCTAGTTTCATACTTTTGCATGTATCTATCAGTTTTCCCAACACCACTTATTGAATAGACTCTCATTACCCTATTGTATGTTCTTGCCTCATTTGCCAAATATTAATTGACCACAAAGCATGGGTTTATTTCTGGGCCCTTGATTCTGTTCCATTGATCTATGTGTCTCTTTTTATGCTAGTACCATACTGTTTTGATTATTATAGGCTTGTAGTATAGCTTACTATCAGGTAGTGTGATTCCTCCAACTGTGTTCTTCTTTCTCAAGATTACAGTGGCTATTCAGGTTTTTTTGCAGTTCCACATATACTTTTGAAATATTTCTGCCAGTTCTGTGAAATATGCCATTAGTATTTTGATAGGAATTGCTTTGAATCTATAGATTGCTTTGGGTAGTATGGACATTTTAATGCTGTTAATTCTTCCAATCCATGAACATGGTATATACTTCCACTTATCTTCTTTAATTTCTTTCTTCAGTGTCTTATAATTTTCTGAGGGTTTTTTACATTCTTGGTTAAATTTATTCCTAGGTTGTTGTTGTTTTTATGCAGTTGTAAATGGTGTTGTTTTCTTAGTTTCCCTTTCTGATAGTTCATTATTGGTATATAAAAATTCAATTGATTTCTGGATATTTATTGTATATCCTGCTACTTTACTGAATTCATTAATCAGTTGTAGTAGTTTTTTGGTGGAGTCTTTAGGGTTCTCTATATACAATATCATGTCATCTGCAAATAATGACAGTTTTACTTCTTTCTTTCCAATTTGGATGCCTTTTATTTCTTCTTCTTATCTGATGGCTGTGGCTGGGACTTCTAGTACTATGTTGAATAAGAGTGGTGAAAGTGGACATCCCTGTCATGTTTTAAGTTTTTGTTCAATGAATATGATGTTGGCTCTGGGTTTGTCATATATGGTGTTTATTATGTTGAGGTATGTTCCCTCTATTTCCACTTTGCTAAGAGTTTTTATCATAAATGGATACTGGATCTTATCAAATGCTTTTTCTGCATTTATTGATATAATAATGCAGTTTATATCCTTCATTTGTTTATGTGGTGTATCATGTTTATTGATTTGTGGATATTGTACCAGCTTGCATCCCTGGAATAAATCCCACTTGATCATGATGTATGATCTTTTCAGTGTATTGCTGGATCAGGTTTGCTAATATTTTGTTGAGGATTTTAGCATCTATGTTCATCAGGGATATTGGCTTATAATTTTTTTTCTTTAGTGCTTTTATTTGGTTTTGGATTTAGAATCATGCTGGCCTTGCAAAATGAGCTTGGGCGTCTTCCTTCCTCTTGAAATTTTTGAAATAGTTTGAGAAGGATAGGTGTTAGTGCTTCTTTGAGTGTTTGGTAAAAATTAACCTGTGAAGCCATCCAGTCCAACATTTTTTTAAAAAAATGTCTTTATTGATTTTAGAAATAGGAAGGGAAAGGGGGAGAGAGAGATAGAAACATCAATGATGACAGAGTCATTGATCACTTACCTCCAGCACTACGCCTACTGGGGATTGAGCCTGCAACCCAGGCATGTGCCCTGAGTGGGAATTGAACTTTGATTTCCTGGATCATAGATTGATGTTCAACTGCTGAGCCATGCCAGCCGAGCTAGTCCAACATTTTTTGTTTGATGGGAGTTTTGTGTTGTTGCTTTTTATTGCTGCTTCAACTTTACTAGTTGAATATCTATTCAGATTCTCTGATTCTTTCTGATTTAGTTTTGGAAGATTGTATGTTTTTAGGAATTTATCCATTTTGTCCAATTTGTTGGCATTTAGTTGTTTATAATATAATTATAATTATAGTTGGCATATAATATTCTTACAGTTCTTTGTATTTCTTTGCTGTCAGTTGTTATTTCTCCTCTTTCATTTCTGATTTTATTTATTTGGGTCCTCTCTATCTTTGTTTTCTTGATGAGTCTGGTTAAAGGTTTGTAAATCTTGTTTATCTTTAAAAAAAACCAGCTCTTGATTGCACTGATCTTTTGTATGTGTTAGACTCTATTTTGTTTATTTCTGCTCTGATATTTATTATTCCCTTTCTTCTACTCACTTTGGGCTTTGTTTGTTGCTCTTTTTCAAGTTTCTTTAAGTGTAAAATTAGATTGTTTATTTGAGATTTTTCTTGTTTCTTGAGATAAGCCTGTAATCTATGAATTTCCCTCTCAAAACTGTTTTTTTCTGTGTGCCATAGGTTTTGGATTGTTGTGTTTTCATTTTCATTTGTTTCAAGGTAACTGTTGGTTTCTTCCTTAATCTCATTGTCAACCCATTCGTTGTTTAGTAACATGTTATTTAGCTCCCATGTGTTTGTGTGCTTTTCAGTTTTTTTTCTTGTGAATGGTTCATACCATTATGGTCAGAGATGTTTGATATTATTTCAATCTTCTTAAATTTTTTGAGGCTTGTTTTATGTTCTAATATGTGGTCTATCCTAGGAATGTTCCATGTGCACTAGAAATGAATGTCTATTCTGCTACTTTGGGGTAAAATTCTCTGAACATATAAATTAAATCCATGTGATCTAGCATGTCATTTAAGGCACTTGTTTCCATTTTGATTTTCTGTCTGGAAGATCTATCCATTGATGTCAATGGGTGTTAAAATCCCCCACTATGACTGTATTCCTATCAATCTCTTCCTTTATGTCCATCAAGATTTGCTTTACATATTTAGGTATTCTTATGCTGCGTTTATAAATGTTTACCTGGGTTATATACTCTTGCTGGGTTGCTCTCTTTATCATTATGTGGTGTCCTTCTTTGTCTCTTACAATAATAGCCTTTATCTTAAACTCTATTTTATCAGATAGAATGTATTGCTACCCCAACTTTTCTTCCCTCTCATTTACATAAAACATCTTTTTCCATCCCTTTACTTTTAGTCTGTATCTTTCATTCTGAGGTGGGTCTCTTATACACAGCATATATATGGGTCTTGTTTTCTTATCCCTTCAGCTACACCATGTCTTTTTTTAAAACAGTTTTTTTCCTTTTTTATTGAATTTATTGGGGTGACATTGGTTAATAAAGTTATAAAAGTTTCAGGTATACTATTCTACTATACATCATCTGTATATTGTATTGTGTTCACCACCCCAAGTCAAGTCTCCTTCCATCACCATTTATCCCCCCTATGCCCTCTTCTACCTCCTCTGCCCTCCTTTCCCTCTGGCGATCACCACCTCATAGACCCAGATAACAGTATATATATACATATATATATTATTTTATTTTATTTTTTGCTTAATTTCTTGATTTGGAGCATTTAAGCCATTTACATTTAAAGTGATTATTGATAGGTATATATTTATTGCCATTTTATTCTTTTAACTATGTTCCTCCTCCTCCCCCTCCTTCTTTTCAAGAAGATCTTTTAACATTTCTTGTATACTGGTTTGGTGGTAACAAACTCCTTTAGCTTTTTCTTGTCTGGGAAGCTCTTTATTTCTCCTTCAATTTTAAATGACAGCCTTGCTGGGTAAAGTAGTCTTGGTTGTAGGTCCTTGCTTTTCATCACTTTGAATATTTCATGCCCATCCCTTCTGGTCTGAAACGTTTCTGTAGAGAAATCAGCTGACAGTCTTATGGGAGCTCCCTTGAGGTTAACTGTCTTTCTCTGCTGCTTTTAAGATTCTTTCTTTGTCTTTAACATTTTGCATTTTTTTAAATTCTCACCCAAGTACATGCTTAGAGAGATGAAGGGAGGTGGTAGAGACAGACACACAGAGACATATGTGAGAGAGAAACATTGATCAGTTGCCCTCCATACATGCCCCAAGTGGGGATCAAACCCACAACCCAGGCATATGCCCTGACCAGGAATCGAACCAACAACCTTTCAGTGCACAGGACAATGCTCAACTAACTGAGCCACTCTAGCTGGGCTAACCTTTTTCATTTTAATTATGATGTGTCTTGGTGTGGGCCTCTTTGGGTTCATCTTATTTGGGACTCTGTGTTTCCTGGACTTGTGTGTGTGTGTGTGTTTCACCAGGTTAGGGGAGTTATCAGTCATTATTTCTTCAAATAGGTTCTCAGTCCCTTTCTCTCTCTCTTCTTCTGGTACCCCTGTGATATGGATGTTATTACACTTTATGTTGTCCCTAAGTCCCTTAAACTATCCTCATTTCTTAAAATTCTTTTTTTTTTTTTTTTTTTGCTGCTCTGATTGGGCGTTTTCTGCTACCTTGTCTTCCAAATGTCTGATTCAATCCTCTGCTTCATCCAACTTAGCGTTTATTCCTTCTAGTGCATTCTTCGCTTCTGACTGGTTCTTTTTTATGGTTTCTATGTCCTTGTTCATGCTGTTGTAATTCTCACTAAGTTTCCTGAGCATCCTTATGACCACTTTTTTGAACTCTATGTCTGATAAATTATTTGCCTCCTTTTCATTTAGCTCTTTCTCTGGGGATTTCTCTTGTTCTTCCATTTGGGACATGTTTCTTGGTCTCCCCATATGGCTGCCTCTTTGAGTGTGTTTCTATGTATTAGGTAGATCTGCTATGACTCCCAGTCTTGGTAGGGATGGTCTTACATGACTCCCAGTCTTGGTAGGATGGTCTTACATAGTAGTTTTCCTGTGGGACACAGTAGCACAGTCTCCTTAATCACCTGAGCTGGGTGCTCCAGGAATGTCCTTTGTGTAAGTTATGTGGGTCCTCCTGTTGTAACTGAATCTTGATTGCTATTGGCCCATTTGTGTGTGGAGTTGACCTTCAGGCTGGCTTACTGTGAGAACCAACCTCTACCACAGTGTATGAGCTGCTGTGCAGGGGCTGACCACATGAAGCACAATTTGCCTCAGCAGGGTCTGGTGCTTGCTGAGATCTCCCTTTGGATGTGCCGTTTGTGAAGCTAATTGGAACCTGTGCTGATGTTGTCTAAAGCTCACCAATGGGTTTGTTGGTTCTGAGGCATCTTGGGAAGGACTCTGGTGCAGGCCAATGTCAGATGCTCCCTGTCACTGGCCCTAGCAAACCTGTTTGGAGCTACAAAGCAATCTACAGTTTGTATTGGCCTCTGTTGGGCCTGTATGTGTGCAGGAAGGACCAAGCTTCACACCAAGGCTGGTTTTTACCAGCACCAGGTAAGGGAGCAGATCAGAAAAAGTCCCTGAGATCTGCCTCTACCTGCCTCCACCTGCTGACTGCCTGGTAGGTGCAGTCATTGAAAGAGCCTCTGGTGGTACTCAAGCTGCATGCTACCTCTTGTGAATCACTAGGTAGGGGCAGGTGGTGTTTACCAGATTGATACAGGTTCAAACTTGGTGCCAGTGGTGGGTCTGAGGCCATTCAGCAAATGTCCCAGAGTACACATAGTATAGCTGCCAAATATAGCAGGGTCTCAGGGCATCATCAGGGTAGGCCAGCAGAGTTCATCAGGCCCAAAGAGATCAAGATTTGGTTGTATGAAGGGAGGGTTCTGCACTGGTCAGGTGTGTGAGGGGAAAATGGCCCCTGTCCTAGAGCCACACAACTCAGTCTGTCCCAGATTCTGCCCAGGGCCTGATCTCAGCAGGGCAGGGCAGTGGGGGAGTTGGGAAGAATGGGGCTACTGGATATCCCATGAAGGGGAGGTGCCAGTCATACTTGGGGGAAGGTGTGTGGAGTGGCCCCTGCCCCAGAGCCAGACAACTCAATCTGTCCTAGATTCTGCCCAGACCTCAGCAGGGCAGAGCCATAAAAAATGAGGAGGGTGGGGCCCCCAGGATCCTGGAAAGTGGGGCTAAAGGATCTCCCATGAAAAAGAGGCCCCAGTCAGGGTTGCAGGAAAGAGGTAGGAATGGCCCTAGCCCCAAATGAACTGACATTTTTTAAAGTATAGTTGGTGCCATGTGGAAAAGATTTTAGAAACGTAAGAATGAAGCAGGGAGATAAGCCAGGGAGACTATTGCGATAAACCCAGTAAGAGATTAGAAGTTTGGAGGGAGGTCTGATCTGGAAGTACACATTCGGAGATCACTGGTGGTAGAGGTGGAGCCTTGGGCATGAATAATTTTGAGCCTCCAATTGGCTGTAAAAAAATAAGAGAATAGAACCAAAGACATAGACCTTGGGAGCATCCTTGCCCAGCAAATTAAATAATAGTGATAATAATATCTAACACTGTTTGATAGTTGGCGTGCCAGCTATGATTCTAAGTAATTTATGTAATCACATTCAGCCTTTTTAACAATGCTTGTCATCGTCATTTTACAGATAAGAAAATGGAGAGGCTAAATAATTGGCCCCAGGGCACACAGCTCGCTATTATTATCCGAGACAGAATCTGAATTCCAATTCCAATGATATGGCTCCATGGTCCTTCCCCTTGAGCACCAAACTACTTCCCTAGACTGAGAAGAATCTTACAGAAGAAAAACTACAACTTTGAAGAGAGCTGCAGGGTGAAGGGGAGTTAGAGAGGTGAAGGGATGAGCAGTGTCCAGGAAGAGGGAGCAGCAGGCAGAGGTCTGGAAGCTGGAGAGAGTTGGCGTATAGAGAAACCAAAGCCACGACAGGAGATCCAGCCATGGCTTGGGAACCGTGTGGATCTGCACGTGGGGTGAATGAGGAGCATGGCTGGTGCCCCAGACCCAGGGGAGGGATGTGAAGTTAGACTTTCTCCTGAGAGCAACAGGAAAGTCCTGTTGGAAAGTCCAAAATGGGAATTTAAAAATCTGACGTGATATGGTTTTTATTTTTGAGGCTCATTCTGGCTGAGTGTGGACAGTGGATTGGGGAATGGAAGAGGAACATTTGAAGGCCAGTTAAAAGGCCTTAAAGCTGAAATGCAGGAGCAATGGCAGATTCCCTATTAAGGAGGTGGCGGTGGTGACCGAGACCTTGGCCATTGCTCCAGGAGATGCTGAAAAGTTGGAATCAACAGAATTTCCTGTCTGTTGAGGGTCAATTGTGAGGGGAAATGAGGTCAGGCGACTCTCACGTTCCTGGCTTTAACCTTTAGATGGACAGTGATGCCTTTTACGTGTCGAAAGTTTGCAGGGGGAGCCTGTCAACCTGCGGCTCCCCGTCTACCATTCAGCTGGGGCGTCAGCAGGGCCCTGGAGGCTCCCGTCCAGAGCGCACCAGGGCGTCTTACTCACTTCTGTGTGCATAGCTGTACTTTTAGGTCGGGAAACAGTTGAACACGGACGTTCCCATCTCTGCTCATTCTGTTAGTGAAAAGTCACTGGATGAGGTCCTGTGTGACGGATTAAGTGACATTAAGTCTAGATGCAACACCCGGAGGTCACGGCCGATCTAGCTGCGCACGGATAGAGCTCACCGGTCGTGGAAAGCAAGCTGTGCGCTTCCGTTGTTTCAGCCCCGCTCCTTCCATGTCTTTTATTTCTTTGTTTCCTTCTGTTTCTGACTTATCATCTGGTTTAAGGATCTTTTCATAAGTGGTGACCTTTTGAAATTTGAAACGATGGTTTCAACTAATTTTCCTTTCAGCCCTGGGCTGCTGCTTGAAGGTCATGAGCTTGAAGCTCTTGACTTGTCCCTAGCCCTGTGTGCTCAAGCAGGATCTGGAAAAGGGCAGTGTTGTTTTCCTTCTGAAAATGCCCATCATCCGGGCGAGGGATCATCATTTACAATTGTGACTACACACTGAGGACGAAGCTATACTAAGAGCAGAGTTTCTGTTACCAGCAAGACCCAAGCTATTGTGGAGAATTTGGGAACATTTTGTCTGAGGTTGTAATTATACAATAATACTGTTGTATCATCTAGAATTCATTCAGTTGCAAGTGACAGAAAACCGAATTTTAATTGACTTAAGGAGAGAGAGCTGGAGGTAGGGGGACAATCTATTGGCACAGACACGGACGGTAAAGATGTGGACGGCTCTATGCGGGGATCAGATCCACGCGCTCACTGTGTCTCGTACCTTTCTCTCCTCTGGCCCCTCTCTGTTGGCTGCATTTCAGAGCAACAGGTGAGTGTTGGCTTGTAAACCGGCCCCTACACATGGAGGGCAAAGAGAGGCTAAGGAAGGTGGGCCACCCCAGATTGGTAGACGGCAGGTTTTTAAACAAGGGAACTTGCACACAAGGCTTGTCTTGGGTGGTTGCAAGACAAACAGATCCCTGTAGCCGCCACTAGAACCTTACAAGTTTCTGCAGAGGCCTGCCTGGGTTCGGCGCTCGGCCCGGGTGGCCTCAGTGATGCCTGCTCCAACAGCCAGCCGGACGCGCCCGCTGCTGCACGTCAGGCCCTGTTCGAAGCAGGGCGCGTGTTGTTTCCACCCACTCCTTGTGACAACCCTTGAGGTGTCATCACCCTTTTAATGACAAGGGAAGCCAAAATGAAGTGAAGTACTTGTCCAAGGACCCACAGCCAGTAAACGACAAAACCAAGGTACAGAGAGGGGAAATAAGCTTCCCAAAGACCCTCAGATGGCAAACGATGGAGCTCAGTGCGAACTCAGGCAGTCTCTGGCCACACCTGGCTCTCAGCGCTGCGCTGGGATAAGGTCACCAGGTGTCTGGGTCACTCCGCCCTGTACTGATGCAGGGGGCGTTCAGACGTGACCTCGTTCCCCCCGCAGCTTTCTGGTGAGACAGGACCTGGGGGCTACTTCCCCATTTTCTGTGGAGGAAACAGAGGTTCAGGTCCCTGGAGCGATTTGTTCTAGGTCAAACATCAAGTAAAGAAAGGAACAGAGACTGGGATCCCATTGCCGTCCCTTCTGCGCTGTGGCCTAGAGTCTGGTAATTGCTTAGGAGCTGGACAGGCCTGGAGACCCACTGGGCTCTTGGCGGGCTGCTCCTGAATGCTTTCCCCCCGCTCCTCCCTGTTAGTTCCCTCCTGTGTTTATTGTGCGTGGACAGGAAAACCCCAGGAGCATGCACACTCCGCTGTGTAAACGCTTACAGTGCAAATTAGGCTACTTGTGAATTATGACACGGTTCATCCACATTGAGCTGAATTATGATCTTTATCTTTATTAAATCCACATACACGTATAGTAGATCTGTATCTGTTTTCTGGACTTTGCAATTTTCCCTTTTCTTCTATAATTCTATGTCTGAGGCTCTATTATGCTGCTGTTTGAATTAAGATAGTTTTCTGAGACTCTTAATACATCTACTTAGTTCTTATGCTTTGATTTTCCTAGTGAATTTTCTGATCATTCTGTCAAGTTGCCAGAAAAACTGGAATGTTAATAAAATTTAAATAATAGCATTATTTGAGCACAATCTACATCTTTAGAACAGAGTCTTCCTCATTTAAAACATAAGATAGCTCTAGTTTATTAACGTTTTCTTTTGTGTCTCTTACAGAAGTTGCACCATTTTCTCCATCCAAGCCTGAGCGTAGCTTTATACTCTCGATTACTAACTTTAATGGATGGCTTTTTTCAGGACATTTTCTAAGTGGTTAGTGCTGTAATTATCTGTAAGCTGCTCGAACTTTCTTATTGGTGCCAATATCACTGTAATGAATTTCATTTGGTTTTGCAGGTAAACAATCTTGCCGCCTGCAAATAAAAGCTAGAACTTCGTTTTTCCTGCCCTCATTTGTTTGGCTGAGGCTTAGACAGTGCTGAGTGATGGCCGTGCTTAAAGACCACCCTGCCTTGCTCCCAACTGCGGCTGAAACACTTGCGGACCGTGGTTCTCAGACCGTGGTTACGGATTTAGGGCTAAAGCCCAGAATGTATGCGGACTTAGTAATCTGCATTTTAGCAAACCCCTAGGGGGACTCCTGCTCCCCCTAAAGTGAACTGCTGTCCAGAGTTTCACCAAGAAGCATGGTGCGTGCTAGTGGTTTTAAAGGTTTTCTTTATCACACATTCCTATCAATGTTAGTTAACTAAGAATTTTCGGTGGCTATGAGGCTTCAGTTTTTGGATATCTGTTGAGGTCACAAGCATCTTCTCCTTCGGTTTGTTAATAGAATAAGTTGTGTTAACGCCTTTCCTATTAGCAAGCTATCATTCATCCTTGTATAAATCCTTTTGGGGGCATATTTTACTTTTGATAATATAATGCTGAAATAGGAATGCTAACATGTAATTTAGGACTTTCTCTGTATTTGTCAATGACATTTGCCTGTCGTTTGCCTTTCGTGGGTTGTTTTTGTCCCGTTTTCATATGAGAGCTGTAGCAGTTTGTAAGATGGTTCCCTGTGCCCTGAAATGGGTGCACAGCATGGACACTTCGTGCGAATCTCCAGGCCCGGGCCCCTTTGAAAGCAGTTCTTTGACAACTTCTCTCCTGTCCATTGGTTTACTTCAGGCCCTTCTCCGGAGTCGTGTTTGTTTCCTAGAACATCAGTCACTGCTCAGAGATGTAAATGTTCAGGATGGAGCTGAACGGTGTGGTTGCTTACGCTTTCCTTTTAGTCTCTCTTCTTCTCTCTTTTCTCATTGTGTCTCCAGCTGCATTGATAGTTGTTGTTTCCTTGAAAATTATACCATTAAGTTACCTTTCAGTCTTCAAATTTTAAGCTTTGCATTTTCAGCTGTTTTTTAACACATTTTTTTTTTAAGTTGGAAAGAGCTGCTTGAAAGCAGCTCACCAAATGCCATTTTGAGCAGCAAGTTTTTGCTCTTGGGGCTTTTTAACCCAGATTCAGAATTTCCTCCTGTTCAGGTTGGCATGTTTTCATGTGAAGAGGCCTTTCTGCTGATCCCAACTGTCACTCAGCAAAGTCACTAGCCCTCCCGGCTACGTGTCCTCTGTCGGTGTGACTGACTAGCGTGCTGCCTGGCTTCTCACCAAGTCATTGATAAAATCACCGAAAGGAACAGTGCAGGGACATAGCTGAGGGCCTGTGTGCTGGGCACGGTCCTGGAAAGTCACAGACAATTAACCCAGTTCTGTGAAGCAGGCCTCACTATTCCCATTGTCCAGAGGGGAAAAGTGAAGCTTAGCAGGACCAGGGCGACTTGGCGAGAGTGGAAGTGATGGGATCATGATGACAATGACGATGGTGGCAAGGATGATAGCTCTCATTTACTGAGCATTTGCTGTGAGTAGACCCTGTGCCAAGAGCTGTGTTTGCACTACCTCATTTAACTCTCACAGCCCCAGCAGGTCAGGCCTGTTATTTATCCCCTCTTACAGGTGAGAAAGGCAAGACCCCCAAAGGTTAAGTGACTTGTCGAGGGCTCTCGATCACCAAGTGTTGGAGTGAGGATTTGAACCCAGATCTTTCTGATTCCTTAGAGGCATCTCTTCCCCTTGCTTTGGGAGTGAAGGCCTTGGTAGCAGTTGTTCAGATTTAAATATTCAGCTTCTTGGGCCACTCCCAAATCTGGTGTCATGTAGCTGCCCAGAAGGCCAGGCCTTGGGAAGAGGAAACCAGATTCCATCCTGCCTGTCTTCGTGCCTCATCTTCTGGACTCTGTGGGCAACACTTTCATGGTGAGATTCTGCATCCTGTCTCGTGGCCACACACACCGTCTGCACTTGGCACAGCCTGCCATCTCCCTGGAACATCTGTGGCTCACTACTACTGTGAGTGGTTCTATTTTCCACACATCTCCGGCTCGTTAGAAAGCAAGGCTCCTATTTGTTGGTGGATGTTTGCAATCTAAAGCTGAAATACTGCAAAATGATGATTGAGCTGATTCACACTGGGGAAGCATCTGTGACACATAAACACACACACCGCAGACACTTAATTAGTAGGGGTGGAGCTGACACGTGATCCAGTGGGTGCAGTAATTTTGTCCACTGAGGGGCCACCTGGCTCCTGGTGACAGCTGTGGTGCCAGGAGTGGCCCGTGCAGTGGTGGTGGTCTTCCCTGGCCAGGCTGCAGCCCACATGTCCTCTGAGCCACCCAAGCAGCAGGAGTGTCAGTGTCCTAAGGAAACGCTCTGTCACCCAAGGTAGAGGGAAGGCTGGAATAAGCAGCATGCACCTGGCAGAGACGGGAGCGCCCCTCCCCCGCTGTGGATGTGCTTAGAACTTCCCCACCGTTCCTCCCTAATTTCCCACGTCTGGTATTTGGCCAAATGCAATCTTTAAAAATACACATTTGACAAGAATCTGTAAAAAAAATCCCTTCAGATTGCTCTGTGATGGTGGAGAAAATACACATTTTTAAACTCTAAAAAAAGCGCCTTAGCATTTGTGGGCTTTTATAATTCTGAAGCAGCTGAAATGCTAAAACTTTCAAGTTGGCAGGATTGAAAGTGAAATCTGCAAAGTTGGTTCAATTTGACAAGAGTGGGAGCCTTGCACTTCAGAGGGCTTGATGAGCCTCTGAGCCCGAGCCAGCAACACAGCCGAGGCCACCCACACCCCACCGCGCGGGTCCGAGCAGAGCGCACCCTCCACGAAGCCTGCCCGGGCCCTCCGAGCTGCTGGGCCACACACAGTGGCCAAGGTATCAAGCTGTGGAGCCAGACCAGGCCTTTGCAGTCCTGACTCCACTCCCTACAACCGTAGGACCTGATTCCAGTTACTTGATTCCTCTGTGCCTCAGTTTCCTCATCTTTAAAATGGGAATCACAACTACCTGAGGGGGTTGCTATGGGGCTGAGTTACATCTTGTTCTTAATCATCACCCGAAGGTATGTTTTATTTTGCTTTTTAGAGAGAAAGGAAGGCAAAGAGAAACAGAAACATGGATGTGAGGGAGAAACAGGGATCTGATGCTCCCCATATGCGCCCCAACTGGGGATCAAACCCAAAACCTAGTTACATGCCCGGAACATCAAACCCAGAGCCCTTTGGTGAGCGGGATGACCCTCTGACCAACCGAGCCACCTGGCCCGGTCTAGTTAAGTCTTCCGAGTGCTTCAGGACAGTACCGAGGACCCAGGAAGCATTGGAAACAGTCAGTAATGTCGGTTCTTGTCAGCCAAGAGAAAGATTCAGGGCAGTAGCCCAGGAAGGTGGGAAGCCCCGTCCTGGGGGATTAAAGAGGCTTACAACCTACCAAGTCAGGAGTAGGTTAGGACAAATATCATCATAGATTTGATGAGGACCTACTGTGTGTCGGAAGCCCAACTGCAATTCAAAATGAATATTTCGTGTATTTGTTGATACATACCTGCCCTGTTCTAGAAAGAATTTAGTGTGGTTTCTAGGTGTGCAAAGTAAGGCAGGATAGGTTCAATTTTTAAACTGTAAGTAAGAAAGAAAAAAATGGGACAGAGTCTAAATATGCAGCCTGTGATAAAGGGCCTTCGTGCTAAGGGGCTCACAGGTGGCCTGTGGACCAAGCTTCCTCGCCACCCTTGAAGAGGGAGCCTGGCGGACTGGGGACCGGTGCTCACACGCAGGGAAAGCCCGGCTGAGAGGACCTGCAGGCGGCCACCTGGCTTCTCCCTGTGCCAAGACTTCATCCCTCTGAGCTTGAGTTTCTCCGCCTGTAATGATGATGATAGTTGTGGCCATGGGGTTATTCTGAGGGTAAAATGAAACAATGTATGTAAAGTGTTTATCAAGCACCAATAACCGGTAGCCCAATAATAGAAATGCTGGAATGTATAGACCCACGCCGCTGGCCGCTGGCCGCGTTGCTCAGATCGAGTAGGAATGTGTCCCTGCCTAAGCAACGACCTTTCACAGGAAACAAGATCCCCTTGGCAGGGCCTGGCGGCAGGTCCCCGAGGCCACAGCACACAGCGCGCGGGGGGAGACCAAGGCCTCATACAGACGGCCTGGCTGGAGGCTATTTCAGGATCCTCTTCAGAAAAGCATTGTGTTGGTGGAAGCGTGAGTTTACGGCTTAACCAGCCTTCATGGTTCGGAGCATGGCATAGGGCGTCAGCGGCTCTGGGCTCAAGGCCTGCTTCCACCACTTACTGGCCGTGTGACCCGGGACAGGGCACTTAGCCTCTCTAGGCCTCAGTTTTCTCAGTCGTTCAACAAAAGAAGAGCGCGGTAATAGAGCCGACCTCCCGTGGCCGTGCTGAGGGGGCAGTGAATTGGTGCAGGGAAGACGCGTGGGGCGCGGGCTCCAGTGACGCCAACCCGAGGGTCAGCTATGGTGGCGCGGAGCGAATGGAGCGAGAAGCCGGCGGCACGGGGCTGGGGAGGGGAAGGCGGGCGCACTTTTGACGGGGGGCACGCTGGAGATTCAGATGAGCCAGTGGGGAGAGGAAGGCTCAGGTGAATGAGGGTGGTTGCCGGGGAAGTAAAGGACACACAGCGACAGGCAGGAAGGGCGCCTGGACACAGGCGGAGGGAAACCGGGTGCGGAGGAGGGAGGCGCTCAGGAAGAGCAAGGTGGCAGCTAAGCTTAGCCCTGGAGGGAGGGCTCTGAATACGCATGCACTGTCCTCCCACCTGTTCCGCAGGGGAGTCACCGAGGGAAACAGAGTCAGCAGGAATCCCCACCTTGAGCGCAGTCTGGGCCTGACTCTCCGCCCCAGGCCCCCCGCCTCGCCAAGTCCCAGAGAGGGGCCTTCGTTCTCTGCTGAATGAAACTTGGTGTTAGGGACCTGTGAGTTTAGGGACAGGGAGCTAGCACTGATTCTTTCATGAGAAACAAGGCTGGTTTCTCATGGCCGCGGCTTGTCCCCAGCCGGAGGTGGAGAAGGCCCTGGCCGAGAACCTGGCGTCCTCCCCGGAGCTCGCCCTCCGGCTGCCCCCTCTCCCCCTCTCCTCCCCCCTGCTTCCTCTCTACCCCTCTCCTCTGGCTCCCTCTTTTTCTCTCTCCCACAAATCTATATTCAGTTTCTGTCTCCCAAAAAGAAAAAGTGAGTAGGAGGACACATTGTTTAAAAGCAACGCAGCTATTTTAACAAAATGCTTTTTCCTTTGAGTCGGTCTTAAGAAATTTGGGTACAATCTAAGCCAGAGTGAACCAAACAAAAATCCTGAAAAATAAAATGGATTAGGAGAAACAGCCTAAACTCCCAGGCAGAGTGGGGAACGGGGAGGGCAGAGGGGATGTGAAGGCCGAGTGTTGGAGAGGAGGCCGAGCCGAGGCGCTGGACTAGCCTGGGAGCCAGCAGGGAAAGTGACATGTTTATCCAGCCACTCGGATGTGAAGCCCATTCTCTTCTGAACCTCCAGCTCCTGGAAATCTTTGGATGGTCGCTGTGTAGACCTGGCCTCTCATGTCTTGGCCGCTCTGGACGTGGGTCCCCTCCCAAGTCAAGAAGTCCTTGTGCCTTGGATTTCAAGAAAGTATATCTGAATGCGCTTGAGTGAGACTAATCCTGCCCTAGTTTTATAATAAAAATAAAAAGTACATTCCCAACATTTCGGAAGTTATCTGTTATTGGTAGTAAGATTGCTGTGATGCCCCCCACAGTAGCAGGTGTTTCCGTGCGCCTGCTGAGGGCAGCTCTGGAGGGGGGATTCGCTCTCGCTCCTGGCCCCTGCCTCTGGT
Source organism: Miniopterus natalensis (assembly GCF_054644295.1). NCBI lineage: Eukaryota > Metazoa > Chordata > Mammalia > Chiroptera > Miniopteridae > Miniopterus > Miniopterus natalensis. The sequence goes on from NC_142083.1 coordinate 101,722,910, forward strand.
TCTGGGACCCACACACAGGAAACACCACGGGTGGAAAACAAACAACTGAAAAACCCCCTTGAATCATGAGGTTTCCAGTCTTCTGGGCTCTTATCCCACCCGTCTGAGCGCCAGCCTCTTCCTCGGCTACCGAAATGTGTTTCCGTGGAGCCACGCACCGGATCCTGGGTGCAGGAGCGAGAAGCCATCGAGGCAGTAAAATTCCCTCCTGTAGCTTACACTTGCTCGCAGCCAGAGGGGACCTCAGAAGAAGATGCCAGAATGTCTCCCCTCCAGGTGGCTAAGCCAGCACCCCCTTGGCTTGGGAATGAGAACCCCCTCAAATAGCCATCGTGAGGGACACGCCATCGTCCCCGCTGGCAGCCCCGGCGCCTGTGCCAACGCTGCGGGCTCCCAGCGCCGTCCATTAAAGCTGCCCACAGGCCGGGAGAAGCCTGCTCTGCGGGCGCAAGGTCCAGGTTCCAGGGCACTGGAGGAGATAATTGCCTTTGTAGCCAGAGGACGCTTGGCAAGGAGGTCAAATGACTTTATATACCCCAGAAACGTCCAGGCAGACGACTGTGACAAACAGTACTGTCCTCAGCTCCTGGTAGGACAGGCAAGTGAAAGATGTTACAGAAGCAGCCTGCTAGGGTAGGAGGAGCAGGGGCCTGACATGGAATATGCCAGGTATGAGCCCTCTGCCAGTTTACCTGGCAAAAGTAGACAAAAATGATTCTTGCCCCGCTCACTTCACAGGCTATGATGAGAATTAAGTGAGGTACTAGGTATAAAAGGATTCTGAAACATACGTAGCTCTCCTTCACTTATGCATGCATTCATTCAGTGACGGAGCTGTGCTCCCCAGAGGCCAGGCACCGGGGACGGAGTGGCCTGGGTGGTGAGGTGCCCTCGTGTGCCCGTGGGGGAGACAGGAGTGTCACTGCAGTGTGCACCCAGGGGCGCTTCCTCCGGCGTGCCCTGCCGAGGCCGCCTGAGACCTCCACCTGCCAGTTAAGCTGGAATCCTGTTTCCTTCCTCGGTGTCTCCCTGAGTCTCCAGGTTGCTTCATGGGGTCTGAATGGTCAGCCCAGCTTTCCCCAGCCTGGCAGCCTGAACCGGAGGCCAGTGGTGCTCCCTGGAGGCTGCAGTGCCTCACAGCTGCCCCCGAGACGCTAGCTTCAGGGTACACCTCCATGCTGCCAAGCCCTGGCCTGCGTGCTGGGTCGGGGGTCCCCCATAGATCTTCATTCAGCTGCTCTTCCGGGCACTGGTGGCAGCTGGAGCTCAGTCTCCAGAGATCCTGCAATTGCACCCGGGCGGCTGTGGGCCTCTGAGGTGTGAGTAATAAAGACAGCTGACATTCACGGCGGGACTTAGACATTTATGGACTGGGTATTGTTCTGAGCACGTTTCATATAATAACCCATTAAATCCTGACAACGACTCTAAGAAATAAGTGTTTGAATTATCCCCATTTCACAGGGGAGGAAATTGAAGTTTGAGGAGGTTAAGTAACCCTCCTGGTCTCAGTAATAAGGGACAGAGCCAGGACTGGAACCAGGGCCATGGCCTCACACTACCACCCTCTACTGGAGGGGTTGAGGCGAGGAGGGCTTTGCATGAGGTTCATAAAACCATAAGACACACAGATCTTTAGATTCAGGTTCAAGCCCGCCCTCAGAACGGCTCCCAGTGTCCGCCAGTCCCTGGCTGTCTTTCCTCTCTGTGACCTCACTCCTGGTCCCTGCTCCTTCCACGCCCTGGGGGACTTCCATCTAGGGGGTCCGCATTGCCTTCCCACACCATTAGCTGGGCTACTTGGCCCCGACAGAGCCCCATGGCTTTACACCTTGGTCCCCTTCTTTAAATGTGTTCTCTGAACTTGCAGCTCTCCCACAACTATCAACTGTTCCTTTGCAGAAAACAAAATTAAACCGCACCAGGCACCCAGCTGTGCACAAAAAATTAATCAGTTGCTTTTGAGATGAGAGCCCCCCGGAGCAGCTGGGCGATGCTGCCGTTATCTGCGGAGGCACCCCCGCATCGCGTTCCGGACGGGGGCGCCTGCCGGGGCGCTGCGCCCCCTGTTCCCCAGCGATGGCTCGGGATGCTTTTCCCGCTCCCCCCTCAGTGCAGGGAGCAGGGCGTTAGCCCTCCTCGCCCTCGTGTCCACGCAGCCACGACGTCTGAACGGCCACGCTAGCCTGCTGCTGTCAAACCTGGCCCTCAGAAGGCCGGCAGGCACGCCGGGGGCTTGCTTGGTGGCCGTGGAGTCACCAAAGTTCCAAGGAGATGACGCCTGGGCCAGAAAGGACTTCATCGTTTTTTCAGGCTGCCAGTCATCTGGGGTCTGGAAACGGCCCTTCCCGGCCACTGCCCCTCGCACAAGGACAGGAACGGAGACACAGCCAGCCCTGGGGCCCTGGCTGCACAGATGGCCTGGCAGGGCGACGCCAGCCCTCCCGCGGACCCACTGACGCCGGGAGCCCCGGCAGCTGCGTGTTCCGAAGCGGCTCAGAGGGTCCCGCAGCAGGAGCCTGGGGAGCCCCGCTGTGCACAGGGGCAAGGCCTCCGACAAGCAGAGCGGAGTCCTCCCGCCTCGAGCCGTGCGCGGGAGGGCGGAGCGGGCGGAGCGGCGGAGGCAGGCGCCCGTCCCGGGTATGGAGGGGCCCCGGGGCCCGCGGGTCGGGGAGCTGCGGGGCCAGCTCCGCGGCCAGAGCAAACGGGAGCCCGCTGCCCCCGGGCCTCTGCAGGGAGAGGCGTCCAGGAAAGAAGGAGAGACGAGGGAGCCTGCGAGGTGCTAGACCCACACGTGCTCAGCAACACAACCCTCGCGCAGCAAGGGTCTCCCGGGGTTCCCCAGTGGCGTGGACTCCACCCAAAGCGGCTTGTCACTGGGGGCCAAGTGGGGGTCCAGAGCCCGAGCCCAGAGGCCTGGATTTGCTTTTCTTTAAAAAAGAAATATATATATATATTTAATAAAAAAAGAAATATATATTTAATAAGAGAGAAAGAAAAGCAATTATATATAAAGAAAAGCAATTATATATAATTATATATATATATATATATAATTCTCTCTTATTTCCCAAACCTTCTCTCTTAATAGAATGTTCTTCATGGCGCCTCTCAGGATGTAAAGAGAGCGTGGTGTAAAGTTCATTCAGACGACTAAAGACTTGTGTGGCTGAGTCAGGCAGTTTCTTGAACTATCTCCCCCCCAGTAGATTTTCCTAAAAATCTGTGGGACAACCAGGGGGGAAGGACATACATCCCTTTCCAAATAAGGACCATGTGATTCTTCCCAGAAATAATTTTCCAACAGTGGCCCCTGAGCAGCCTCCCCGGGGCCAGCCTTTGGAGCCTGTCGGGTCTCTGAGTCTTGACGCCTGAGGAGCATTCAGTCCACTTCCGCCTCAGTGAGGGTCATTGGGGTGCCCCCGCCAGGGCTCTAGCCTTTGATAACGTGTTTGTTTGTTTGTTTTTGTTTTTGCTATGGAAGCAATGCATTATTGACTATAGAAAACTTAGAAAATAGAAAATAGCTTGAAAGTAACAACTAATAATTACCTTCGTGTTCTCTTAGCCCAGGTATCACCCCCAGCGAGCACATATATTTACATTTTTTACTTCATGTAGTTATCTCTTAGTTTTACCCAAAATGCACTTTTTCACTTACTAAATCGTTATGGCCACCTTTCCGGCCTCAGCAAATGTTTTACTGCATCACTTAATGACCAGATTGCATTTCCTTGTCACGCTGTACCGTAAGTTATTTAGTTAGTCTCCTCTTATTGAGTATTTAGTTTGCTTTCAATTAAAAACAACAGGCACACACAGATCATTGTAAATAAATTCTTGCAGATTCATAATAATTTTCTTATGGCGGAATTTCTAGAACTGAAATTCTTGAGTAAAAAGACGAACATACTTTTAAATAAACTTTTAACTTAGAATAGTTTTGTTCTGCAGCAAGGCTGTGATGGTGCGCAGAGGGCCCTGCACCCCGTGTCCAGCCTCCCTGTGTAGGGTCCTACATTAGTGCGCTGCGTTCGTCCCACCCACCCGGCCAATAACCGCTATCGACTCCTGACTGTTCCCTGAATTCTGTCATTTGTTCCGATTTCCTTGGTCTGCGCCTGCTCCTTTACCTGTTCCAGGACCCATGCTGTGACTAGGCTCCCCTGGACTATGACAGTTCCTCAGGCTTCCTTGTTTTTGATGACCTTGACCGTCTTGAGAGACGACCACGTGTACTGTAGAGTGTCCCTCAGTTTGGCTTTGCCCGGTAACTCTGCTCATAATTACATCAAGGGTTGTGGGGTTTTGAGGAGACTACACAAGTGCCATTCTCATCACATCACACCAAGGGAGCGTGCTAGCCACAGGACATCACTGCTGACGCTGACCTCGGTCGCCTGGCCGAGGGCGTGTGGCCAGGCTGCTCCACGGCCGAGCGACTCCGGCCCTGTCCATGCCGTGCCACGGAAGGAGCTCGCCGTGCGCAGCGCCCACCGAAGGAGGGGGAGTTAGGGTTCCCCGTTTGAGGAGGTGGCTCCTACATAAACCACAAGCAATTCTTCTGCGTCTGAGATTAATCTCTCCTCCCCATTGACGGATTTATTCATTTATATCAATATGGGCTCACAGATATTGATTTTGTACTTGGATTGCAATCTGTCCCTCCATTTATTTTGCTGCCCAAGTTGTTCCAGCTTGGTCACTAGGGGCTCCTTCAGGTGGCCCTGTCCCCTCTGGCACCCCCAGTCCCTCATTTCCTGGCCTACAAGACGCTCTGCGCTCACTTTGCTCATTCCTTGCCCAGTCCCAAGAAGAAGTCATTTCTCCAGGTGCTCCTGGCTCCTTTCCCTGGCCAGTGGGATTAGAAGCCAAGGCCTGGGCGCTGGCTCTGCTCCTCGCTGCCAGGGCTCTGTTGCTCCTTGGCCCTCTGGGCACACAAAGCTTGGAAACGGATGCAAGTCTACTACCCACGTGCATGACAGATCTATAATTATTTCTGTATTATCTGTTTGTATCTATATTAAGCTAACCATGAGTTCATACTTCTGTCTCCAGTTCTAGTCCACTTTCGCCTGGTTTGCCGTAGCTTTCTCCCTCCTTGAAGATTGCTATATTTTACTTATATTGACTTATATTGCTTTCATGAACTTGTTTGTGGGGAGAAGGTAGGACAGGAAAGGGAGAAGTATGCCCTGGACCTATTTGCTGCCGATCGGTCTCGATGAAATTGGTTGCACACACACAGGATAGAGTGACTCATCTTAGGACAACATTCCCAGGCTTCCTGAGGGACTCACAGCCCTTTTTGCTTGAAGAAATAAAAATCTGAAAGCACTGTGTGCACAGCGCACCCCTTGGAGCAAGGCCCGCTCACTCAGGAAGGGCTCTGGGTGGAAAGCAGTGCCTCTTTCTACATTTATTTCTCTCTTTGTAGAGTCCTCTTCTGAGCTATGACTAAGATCTTTTGATCTGAATGGCTTCCAAAGTCCTTTTAAGTCCCAGATAAGAGCTTTCTTTTTGTTTGTTTCCAACTTGTGGCTCTGGGACCTCAAAGGGGCAAACAAGGGCTCTCGAATCTGTAGGACAAGGGCCGAGCCCTGGTGCCTACAGAGCCAGGTGGGCTGTGCACTGGGAAGGGGTGGGGCGGCGGCAAACTGGAAATCACGTGGTCTGTTACGGAGCGGTGGGCCTGTCGTTGGCAGGTCTTCTGATTTTTTGGAAGAAGCCAGAAATCTAGAATTTTGTGTGACCCCTGCAGTTTTTAAGCCTTGGCTGTGACTGTCAAGCTTTCCAAACCGCTGTAAGAGCCTACCAGAATAGGCTCTGGAGCAATACGACCTCAGAATCCTCCGCATCTGTACTGTCTTGTTGATAGAGAAAGCTTAACAATCCAATTATCCTGACCATCTTTATAAATTAAAAAGGGGTCCCACATACTGAAAAGTTTGCATAACATTGGGTCATTTTGTCTCCCCAAAAACACTCCCTTTTATTTCTCCCCTGGGCCAATGAGTTTCCAGAGAAGCTGGAATCTGGATTCTCCAGAGGCAAAGGGATTAACACCAGGATGCAGCAAATCATTTGAGGCAGAACAACCCAAATCAGCCAACGTTGCGCAGCGTTGGGAGGAGGGTGGTGTCCCCAGCCCAGCATGACCGCAGAGGGGTGTGGGCCGGAGGGACGGCTGCCCCCCTTGTGAAGGTGTATCCCAGCCTCGGAGGCCTTCACTGCTCTCTTTGCTTTTCTGGCTCAGGGCTCTTTTTTCCAGGGCTATAGGGATTGGTTTGAAGGTTCACCCAAGGCAGGGGCTGGGGCTGAAAAACTGTTTTCACCCAGCAGGGTCAAGCCTTTGAATGGAAACCATACCTCGTTCCCCTCGTGTAGCCTGCGTGCCTTTCCCCCAGAGACCGCCCGCCACGGGTCCACAGCAGATGAGCTGAGGCACTAACGATCATTCCCATGCGGTTCATTTTTTTTCAAATTTTTTAAATATATCTTTATTGATTTCAGAGAGAGGAAAGGAGGGGGAGAGAGAGAGAGAGACAGAAACATCAATGATGAGAGAGCCATTGATCGGCTGCCTCCCGCAACCCGGGCATGTGCCCTGACCGGGAATCGAACCCCGATCGCCTGGATCCCAGGTCAACACTCGACCGCTGAGCCACGCCCGCCGGGCGCAGGCAGTTTAGAACAACCACGTTCTTCTGGTGTTCGGCTCTCCGGGTCCTGCACCTCCTTTCTGCCCCGAGGGCCCTGTGTTGGGGCAGATCTGGGTGGGAAGGTCGTTCCTGAGGGAGTTACTCCTCTGGGGCCGTTCTGAGTGGGCAGTGGGGCAGCACAGACAGGCCTCCAGGTTGTTTCTAACCTCTCTGGCCGTCCCAGCACTCGGCCCCGGGGCCTCAGGCAGCAGAGAGAGCGAGACAAGCCCCGGCCTCGCTTCCGCTCCGCCCTCCCCGGCCCACCCTGCGCTGCAGCCTGAGGGACCCTTTGGGCGCCCCTGAGGCTGCACCGGCCCCTGCTTCGTGCTCTCAAGTGGCCTCCCGGGCTCTCAGACTCAGCCTCCTCACGGCAGCTGCTGAGCCCAGCTCCTCTGCCACCGGCCGCAGGGGGAAGCTTAGGGTCTCCGGGCTCCCGGCCCCGGGCTCCGGCCCCGCTGCGTGGCTCTCAGCCCGCTCACACTGCACCCCAGCCCCCGCCTGCCCGCTGGGTTCCGGGCACTGGGCTGTGTTTTCAGAGCTCCCCAGGCGGGTGTGAACTGCAGCTGGGGCGGGACCCTGCTGTGCCTCGTCTGTCCCTTGCTCCCCGGGCCTCCGCGCCAGCCACGCCAGCCTTGCTTTCTCTCTCTGGGGCAGGCTCCAGTCCCCAGCCCTTGCGCTGCTGCCCGGAAAGCTCTTCCATCGTTTGGGACTCCCTTAAATGCCAGCTTCTCGGGGACCCTCCCTGACCGCCCCGCCCCGCCCGGTGCAGCCCTGGCCCTGTTTGGTTTTCTTCTCAGGGCGGTTGCTACCTGCGCCAGTTTCTGCTCGTGTCTGCCTGTGGAGGGGCTGCTTTCCTTCAACAACATTTCAGTTTCGGGAAGACAGGGAGCTCGTGGCTTTTATTTACCTCGAGGGCTGGAGTCGCAGCAAACTCTGCAGGGGCTTCGGGCAAGAAGAGGTGGGGATGGAGAGAGAAAGGCATTTAACAAGCTGCTGTCAGGCCTGCTGACATAGAAACGACAGGAATTTGTTGTATTTCCTTATGCATATTTTAAGAATTGGGGTTTTTTTAATTACACATGGCAAAGGGTACCATCATCTTTTTAATACTTGGAGGTTTTCATTTTCTTCACTCTTTAAAAATTAAAGTGTCGTGTGCTTATAGAGAAACGCAAATTAGGCACACAGCTCAGTGAAATTTCACAAACTGAACACACGTGTAACCGCACTGGGTCAGAAACGGCTGGTCAGTCTCCCCCGTGATCAGAACAGCCAGCCCTGACTTCTGACAGCTTAGGCTGGTTTGTGGAAAGTGTTAACCCAACACTGTCACCTCAGTGGCCTCATGACCAGGGCAGTGCCTGGCAAATACAGGATGACCGCTCAGTGTTTGCAGAATGAACGAGTCAGTTGATTGATGAACTCCTTGCTCCAGTCCTTGCCACCCTCACCCTCTCTGGGGCTCCTGAGGGTGTGGCTCTCAGAGGCCACACTGTCTGATTTGAACAACAATTTGACGGTCTCAGAGCTGACCTCAGATGCCAGGCAATCGACACTGCATTTACAGGCCCGGTTGGCAGGAATCTTGATGGCACCACCGAGGCGAATTTTCTTCTGGGCCTGGCCCTTCGGGGCCTGGGGTCGCTTGTCCTGCTGTGTCACGCTCTCCAGCAGGGGTGGGAAGTATCTTGCTGGTGGACTTTCTTGGCGTCCCTGTGGCCACTGCCCTTTGGGCTTCTTTGCACTTGCTTGGGGCTTAGATTCAGCCCATGGAAGCTCAGGGTCCTGTGCTTCCTTCTGTCCTTTCCTTTCTCCCCTTCTGGCCGGTGAGGCAGCCGTGCTGAGCAAGGTGAAAGGGCTGCGTGGCCGGTTCAGGAGCAGGCAGGTATCAGCCACGCCTTCCTGGCAGCGGGAGGGGGAACCAAGGGAGGAAGGCGCTGGTATTGACCCCAAAGGACAGGGACCACCTGCTAGTCTGTGGGCTCCTTCTCACCAGTGGCCTATTCACTTCCTTGCACCTCCCTTACCCCACACCTCTGTGTAAATGGCCAGGTACCCAGAATTCAAATGTCCCCAGAACTGTGAGGGGCTTTCCTGGACACCTTCTCCTCCCCACCCCCAACTCTTGCCCCTCCCTCCCACACACAAATCATAGAGTTTGCATCAGGCGCAGGCATGACCCTGACTGCGACCTCCAGGACCCTGCTGAGCCCTGTGCTAGCACCTGCCCTGCGGCCCTTGGCTCAGCCCTCACCAGCCCTACGGATCCCCTCCTGGCCTCATCCCCCACTTACAGATGGGGAAGTGAGGCCCCAGAAGTTGACTTACCCAAGGTCTCTCAGCAAGTAAGTGGCAGAGCCGAGAGTGGTACCCAGGCTGTTTGACATGGCAGCAGGCTCTGGGGTGCACCGGCAAGGTCCCCCCTCAGCCCTCCTCCTCCTAGCCGACAGCCTGCCCACTGCTGAGCTCCTCTCTGGGAATCGCCTCAGAACAAGGAAGCAGCCGGCAAGGGCACATGGCCTTCCCAGAGGCATCGCATCCAGTGGCTGGTCAGATGGGGGTCATTCAGAACATCTCCACAATGCCACCTCATGGGTCCACATGACAACCACATCAGGTTCCACTGTCCCTCTGTCCAGTCCGGCTTCCCTCATCAGCCACCACACTGGCATTGCTCCCAAGAGCCCTCCCCAGGACACCTCTGGCATGGACATCTCCGGGAGTCTGTGTCCTGGGAGACACGGACTGAGACAGCACCCAGGTCACATGCTGAACCCCCAGGATGTGCTGTAAGCTGAGCCCTCAGTCCTCTCCATCACAGAGCTCCAGGACCTCCACTTCTCCATGTGCCTCTTGGAAGAACAAGGTCCCTGCAAGTGACAAAAGGCTTGTAGGGAACAGGTGGCTGGAGGGAAAGACATCCTGCTTACTGCATGAAGGGTGGGCTCTCACTCCAGGAGGACTCCATTGAATTCTCCGCATTCTTGGGGTCAGTGACATCTCCCAACACAGAGGGTGGGTTGGGGAGTTCACTGTCCCTGCAACAGCCTTGGGCCTGCAATAGAAGGACCTCCCTTAGTTGGTCCAGTGGTGCGAGACCCATTCCCTCATCTACATCTGAGGGCAATGGGCTTGCTGCTGCGTCTGCCTCACCTCCTCTCTGAATTCTCCACATGGGGGGCTTCACTTATTTGCATCTGAAACTCCTGGGCAGAGGACATGGCCTTAGACTGGTGGACACTCAGGAAACATTGCTTGAATGAACAAATGAGCCAGGGACCATGGAGGAAGGCCAGTCAAGGTGGAATGACCACACATGGTGGGTTAGATGGTGAGTGACCCCCAAGGCATTTGCTATACTATTGATGGAGCAGCGCATGCCCTGGGAGAGGGTACAGACCTGTTTCTCTCTGCTTGTGCCTGGGTGGGACTGGTCCTGAAGCTCTCTACTTGCCCAGCACCTGCAGGACCAGGGCAGGGCCAGGCCCGGGCAAGGATAGGGCCAGCATGCCCATGTTCTTCTCTGCACTGGAGGACCTGCATAGCCAGTACAGCTTCTCTGGCTGTGCCTTGTTCACTTCCACCCATGATCTCTGCAAGCTGGCCTCGTCCTGGTTGGGTCTGTAGTTTTGCATCTTCTGGTCCAGGCCTGAGTCCATTATAACCATTTAATTGATTAATATCATCAGTGGTAAAAGCTAAGAGTTTTTAAACATTTACTAAGTGCCACTGGATTAACCACATTTCTTGAGTTTGCTCACAGCAGCTCTATGAGTTGATATTCTTGTTTTGCAAATGTGGAAACTAAGGCACAGAGATGTCAAGCAACCTGCTTGAGATCACACAGCTAACAAGGCAGTGGAATCAGGTTCTGAGTGCAAGTGTTTAGCCACCACTATATCTCTCCAATGTGCTCAAAGTTAAGACATTTGAACAAAGGAAAAAAGGCTGAAGCGTGGGTAGGGTAGAAAAAGAAGGCAGTGAACAAGTGATACCTGGTGCTAGGTCCTTTCCCATGCTTGATGTCTATTTCTCCCAACAGTAGCACTATGAGACAGGGGAAGCTCAGAGAGGGTAAGTACCTGCCCAAGGTCATCACAGCAAGTGGCAGAGCTAGAATTCAAATCCAGGCCTCCTGACACCTGTTAGAGCAACTTTGCTCTTTATAGAAAACTTTGGGATGTGCAATGCTTTTAGCATGAGAGCCACCAGAGAAGCTTCTAGCTGGGGCTGGGGCCTCCTGGTAGGCCAGCGCATTACTTGTCTGTCTTGGTTTTGCGCACACTTCCTAGCACAGTGCCTGCTGAGTGAGCAGATGAGTTACGGTTCACATCCATTCACAAAGGGGAGCCTGGTGCCTGGGGGGTGGGGGGTAAAAACAGTGCATGAACATCCTGTGCAACATGGTTTCTCCACAAAGCAGTGAGAACAAACTTCAAGAGTAATCAGATCAGGTCCCACCATGGAGTGGCAGGGAGGGCCTCTCTGAGGAGGTGAGAGTTGACCTGAGACCTGAGTTGGGAGATGAAGGCAGCCATGTGAGAATATGGAGGAGATATATTCCAGGCGGAGGGAACCACATGTGCTAAGGCCCTGGGGCAGCCAAGAGCTCAGTATGTTAATCCAGGCACAGGACTCTCTAAGCATGGGACCCCATAAGACTGCTTCAGTCCTGTGCTCATAAAGCTGGCCCTGCCTCAGAGGTGTGGAGCCCCCAGTCCTGGGGCAGCCAGGTGGAGGTGGCTGACCTCAGACCTGTTGCCTAAGTGAGGCAGGGCACCATGATGTTTAAAGGGTAGAAAGCCTCGCTTTGATGCACAAACCTAGAAAACAGGCTCTTTCTCAGTCTGAACCAAAGCCCAGTTTTCTTCCCCAGGATTTATTAGCCGTTACAGTATTCTGCACGCGTGGGCCGCCACAGCCCTCACAGTATAGATATATATGTCCCTGTGTTCCCACCACTCCCCAGCAGCCAGGTGGCAGCTTCTTTCCGAGACCAGGAAAGTTCATCAAGGACTCTCACTGCTGCCTCCTCCTTCTCCTCTCCCCCCTCCTCTCCCTCCTCCTCTCCCCCTCCTCCGAATCTCACCCCCCCCCCCCCGATTTGCATGCCATCCGGGAGCCCCACCCTTTCACAATTAGGAAATCCAGGTAGGTGATGGGAGTGGAAAGAGAGCCCTGGGCTCCCAGCACTATGGTGATGGAGAAGCCAAGGCTGGGAGCCCCTTGGCCCCATAAAGAAGCTACAGATTCTCCCCTCCCCCCACCCCTGCCCCAGGATATGGGGGTGGCCTTGCCCTCCTGAGGTTCCCAAGGTGATGGCTCCAGGGGGAGCTTCCAGCCTCCCCAGTTCACGCTGGTGCTTTCCTAACTGAGCACCCCCACCCCTTCTCAACCCTCCAAGAATTCTTTTTGGAGCTCTTTTAATGCAACAAGTACTCACCGAGCACTCCCCCAGGCCCGGGCCACACTGACATGCTGCTGACTTGCTTCATATCTTCGGCCAAGCTTTACCGTCTCTATCTCACATTCGAGAAAAAGGTCTCCTCCAAATCAAGAAGGGACGTTTGGACTTCTCCGCGCACTTCCTCAGCCTCCAGGACACGCCTGTCCCTGCCCGTCTTCCTACTCTGATCGCCGCCCCCACCATCACCGCCATCATTTAACTGATAACATTATTGAGCACATAGGGCCCAGTGCCCTGTGCTTCACAGCCACTGCCTCGTCCAATCCAACGGTACGCCTGGGGGTGGCTATTACTATCCCTGTTTACTGAGGAGGAAACGAAGGCTCAGAGAGTGTAGGTAACTGACCCAAGGCCACGCAGCCTGGGAGCCGGGCGCCTGAACCCTGGAGCTCTTCCCCACTTGGAGGGCCTCGGGAGCCCTTTGGGCTTCATCCGCCCCCAGGGCGTCACGAGCAAGCCCCTCCTTCCTTTCCGGGCCCTGGCAAGAGCCCTCCCCTTCTGTCTGGGCTATGCCAGCCCCTCAAACATGCCCCATGCCTTCCCCCGGCAGTGCACAGGCTGAGCCGAGGCCCTGCCTCTCCTTCCACCCCAGCCCAATCCCAGCACTCTGGGAGCCCCTCTGAAGCTGAGCACTCACTGCCTGCTCTGAATGGGCTCTTTGTGGGTCTGTGCTCTCTCCGCAATGAGACAAAGCTCCCGAGGGAAGGTCCTGGCCTGCTTCCTGGTGCCGCCCACGGAGCCAGCACGGGCAAGCAGCCCTGCCGCTCCTGGGCAACAACTGATCGATCCATCTGTGGCTTCATTCTGCTCTGGACACCTTCCCAGACTGCCTCCCAGCAGCCCGGCTGAGACGCCCGAGACTGCACCCCCCTCAGAAGCCGCAACCTGATCCACGCTGTGTTTTGTTCAGTCTTGGGAGTGAGTGATAGTTCTGCCCAGATGTGTGGCATCCTCCAGGGTCCTCATATGGTGGCCGCACGGCGAGTGAGACCAACAGGCCTGGGTTCAAATTTCAGCTCAGCTTCTTGGCTGGGTCACCCTTAAATCACTTCTTCCACTCCCTGATCTGTAGTGTCCTCACCAGTGAGTTGTGGATAAAAATGCACTTGTAAGATGCCTGGACTAACATCATGGGAAATGCCTCACAGTGCTGGGGACACAGGCGTCGGGACCAGGGGGGGCCAGCTTCCCAGATGGGAGCTAGGGAGGGAGGGATATGAATGAAGAGGCCCCACAGTGACCCCAGGCGCCTAGGAACCGTCATCATCACCGTTGCCCACACTGCCTGTGTCTCTGGGCATGCTTGGCGCTTCATTTATATGGTCTCATTTACTTGGCCCTCAGCATCCTGGTTGAGGAAACTGAAGTCTAGAGATGTTGAGACATTTGAACAAGTTTGCACAGGCTTTCATGGGCAGAGGTGGGTTTGCACTTGGAGCTGCTGACTCCTGGGCCTGAGCTCTGAGCCAGGGGCTGTCCTGCCAGGCTGGCTCTCTCCGAGGTTCTTGGACTATACCCTGTATCTCAGAGGACTCAGAGGCTGGGAGGCGGGGTTTATTCCTCAGCTTGCTCCAGGGACCACAGGCAGATTGTAGGAGCCACAGGTCACAAGGGACAGGTAAGACTGGGCCCAGGCAAGGCTACTGTGGGACCCAGAGCCATAGCACTGGGGAGAGCAGGTCTCCTCGGTTCTGCTCAGGCTGGGGGGGGCTCTGGCAGAGTGAGGTCTAGAAAGACCATAGCCTGGTTTGGGCATCAGCAGTGTTTGCACATTAGGAAGTGGGGGGATTGCACACCCCAGCACCCTGGGTGGGAGTGGCTGTGTTTGTAGCCGGCACCAATGGCGAGAAGAAGGTGGGGAGCTTCCCTGGGGAGCACTGTCAGTGGGGTGGGTGGGCCCTGGGTGGGCCTTAGGCCAGCAGATCCTCAGACCCCACCCCAGACCTGCTGAATCAGAACCTCAGGGGAATCTGTATTTTTTTTAATTTTTTTTTTATTGATTTCAGAGAGAAGAAGGGAGAGAGAGAGAGATAGAAACATCAACAATGAGAGAGAGTCACTAATCGGCTGCCTCCTGCACGCCCCCTACTGGGGATGGTGCCCGCAACCTGGGCATGTGCCCTGACCCGGAATTGAACCGCAATCGACGGATCGTAGGTCGATGCTCAGTAGCTGAGCCACACTGACTGGGCTGGAGAATCTGTATTTTAATGAGCCCCCAGGGGATTTTGCAGCCCCTGAAGTTTGAGAAGCACTGCCCAGGAGGAGGGCTCATGGACTTGGGGATTCCAGCTTCTGGGTCCTTTGGTAGCCCCACCAGGATGTCTCTTCTCGTCCTCAGAGTGGCTGACTCTAGTTCAGCTCCGGCCTCAGTTCAGGCACCCTTTCTAGAGGCTTCCCGCCCCTCCCCTTCCCCGTGACTGTGACTGTGACTGTGACTGTCGGCAGGGCGCCTTGCTTATTTCCTTTACAGCCCCCCACCCCACCCAGGCAGTAATGAGCTCATTCCTCTCCCCCACCCCAAGGTCCACATTTTGTGCATCCCCTGACCATCTGCATCCCTGGAGCTGGCCGGTGATTAGCACACAGTAGGCACACTGCAGACCCTCTTTTGAAAGGACTGTGAGCAAACACCAGCTCCCTGCCTAGGGCCCCGGGCTGGCCGCCTGGGGCCACACGCTGGCTTCCAGGCAAACTTTCCAGCAGCGCAGGCTCCAGGGGCTGGTAAGTCGGGAGGGAGTTTCTTGTACAGGCGGGGACAGGGCGGCCTTGGGAAATTCTGGCTGCTCTTCTCACATCAGGGGCGGGGCTCATGGTGCCAGTTGAGGCACAAAAACCACTCTGCCCACCCAGAGGGAAGGGAGTGACCCAGCCCCTTCCTTCTACCCGGGCGGCTACCTGACAGCCCCAGCCAGAGGCTCTCAGGCTCCCAGCGTCCTGCGACTCCTATCATGGCTGGTGCCGGGTGTCCCGACACAGCGTCCAGTAACTTCTCAGCACGTGGCAAGAAAACTACTTGCTTATCAATTCACAGCATCAGGCTGGGGTTTAACAGCATCGTTTGTTTTCGTTGTGCTTGCTTTTGCGGTGGCCTTCTAGTTACGGCTGGCAGTACTTGCTTCCCATTTACAGTTGGGTTTAAAGTCTCGTCTTAAAATAAATTTGATTTTTTTAAAAGTGAGTCGATTTAGAGAACTATAAGACAAATACTGAAGCATGTGATGTGACTATATGGAGAAAGGCATAAAGGCTGGGACGTGTTGGCTGAGGCTGTACCTGCAGTCCCAGGCTCGTGTGGTTCAGGAGTGAGAACGGTTAGGATTTTAGAAAAGCAGGGCGTACATTTAGCACCGCTCGCTTAGCCTCTGGTAGCACCTGTGATTAGATGCATTCACCGCTCTCCAGCAAAACTTCAAAATTGTCATAAGTAAGGTCAGTTATGACCAAGAATCATTGCTCAGGTCAGCTCTGCTCAGGTTCTGTTGTCAAATGAGTGCATGTGAGAAAGGCCCAGATCTCAAACATAGCCACCCCCTTACCCCCCCAGTCCCTGCCGATGATCACTCCTCTCCTATTAGGATTGAAACTCTCACATCAGCACCATTCCTCACTTGGGTGAGAAAGAAGAGATCGTAACCAGATGCCCCGAGCAGCAGGTCCAGCCAGCACCTGTCACAGCTCCATGCTCAGTAGCACCTCACCCTGGTGGCCGTGGGTTGGCACCAGAACCGCCAAGACAAGCTGTGGGCTCCAGGGCCACTGTTCTTCTTGGCTTTGGAACCTGTCCCTCCCCACCAGACATACTCGTGGGTGCCTGACTTTCCCCTTCGGTGGCCAGACGTTCTTATTAAAAACACAACTCATGCCAGGCAGTGATCAGCTCAACATTTTCTTATACATTACTTCTGTTTTTAGAAGATTTTTAAATTTGAAAAATATAGGGAAATGGAGCCAACACAGCAAAACTCATTCATAATCCACTCTAAAAACAAAGACTGAGAGGCAAAAGTTACCCACCATCTGCCACTCAAATGCCATCCTCTCCCAACTCCCAGCGGTAACCACTGTGGAAATAGCCTTCTCAATCTCTTTCCATGCTTATCGAGACGTATTTATGCCCAGATCCATATTCATGACCGTTCTACATCGAAACCAGTACGGACCCGCTTAGTCAGCAGCCTGCAAGCTAACCTAGGTGCAGCCGGGCAGGGGCGCTGCTCAGCTCCGGGGCCATCCTTGCCATCAGTCCCACCGATCAGGTGCCGGGAGACGCCACCGTGTCAGAGGTTAGAGGCGGCAGCCAGCCTCTTTACCTGGCAGAACTGAACGCCCGTGTGCCTTTCGCTCCAAATGTCAGAGCTACACCCCCGATGTCAGGCGCAGTTAGTGGTTGCCATGGCTACCGCCCATGCTTAATGAATGGGAGAGAGTGAGCGACGCTGGATAAATGTCAGGGCCCCGGGTGAATTTGCTCGGGAGCCAGTCTGTTAGCGTCCGGTGGAGCTGACCCGGGAAGGTTGAAACGAGCAGCCCAGCGTGGCTGGAAATGGGTCCAGGAGCCTCTCTCGCCCCTTTCTCAGGTGAGCAGAGTTAGAATGGCACAAAATGTCAAAAAATGTGGCTCTCTGTAGAGACAGTTTAAACATATGCTCCAGTTTTGTGGGTTTGATTTTGCAACATGTTTGCAGAGGGCAGAAATCTGAGCCCAGATGGCTCATAAGTTGAGGTGCCACTTAAAAAAAAAACAAAAAACAAAACTCTTTTGGATTATTTTTTTAAATAAAGAAAGTGCTAAATTAGGGTTTAAAAAATAACCTTTGGAAAGACAATGTCAAGAAAATGAGAAGACAAGCCACAGACTGGGAGAAAATATTTGCGAAGGACACATCTGATAAAGGACTGATGTCCAAAATATACAAAGAACTCTTAAAATTCAACAATAAGGAAAAAAGCAACCTGATTAATAAATGGGCCAAATGTGGTAACAGACACCTCATCAAAGAAACACTGATATGGAAAATAAGCACATGAAAAGATGCTCCACGGAATACGTCATCAGGAAAACGCCAACTAAAACCACGAGGTAAGATACACACCTATTAGAATGGCCAAATCCAGAACACTGACAACATCAAATGCTGGCAAGGATCTGAAGCAACAGGAACTCTCATTTATTGCTGGTGGGAATGTGAAATGGACAGGAAGACAGTGTGGCAGTTTCTTACAAAAACTAAACATACTCTTACTATATGACCCAGCAATCACACACCCTAGTATTTATGTCCACACAACAACCTGCGCATGGATGTTTATAGCAGCTTTATTCATAATTGCAAAACCCTGCCAGGAACCAAGATGTCCTTCCTTAGATGATGGGTAAATAGCTGTGATCCATCCAGACATTGGAATATTACTCAGCACTAAAAAGAAATGAGCTATCGGGCCATGAAAAGACATGGAGGGCCCTTAAATGCACCTGACTGAGTGAAAGAAGCCAATCTGAAAAGCTACTATTGTATAATTCCAACTATATGACATTCTAGAAAAAGGCAAATTATAGAGATAGTAAAAAGATTAATGTTGCCAGGTGTTAGGAGGGTAGACAGAGAGAATTTTTAGGGCAGTGAAACTAGTCTGTATGATACTATAGCGGTAGATACATGTCCTTAGACATTTATCTAAACCCACAGAAGGTACAACACCAAGAGTGAGCCTAATGTCAGCTGTGGACTTTGGTGAGGATGTGTCGGTGCAGGTTCATCTATTGTCACAAAGGCTCCACCTGGTGGGAATGTTGCTATGAGGAAGGTTGTGTGTGTGTGTGTGTGTGGGTGTGTGAGAGCACACACCAGCGGGTATATAGGAAATCTCTGCACCCTCTGCTCAGTTTTGCAGTGAACCTAAAACTGCTCTAAAAAATAAAATCTATTAAACAATAATAATCTTCTGAACCCCATACCTTCATATTATATTGTAATTGTGCCATTTACATGCTACTTACAGGAGTTAGAGCACAAAAGGAAGGTCTGGTGATACAAAACAGGTTTGGAGTTGCTCCATGAATGTCAGCATGTCCCTGTGACTGAGTGCAGAGCTACATTTGGGGACGACACCAAAGTCAGCTGCCACCCATGAATGTGAAGGCCAAGTAAAGGGCTGTGTGACACTCAGCTGTTGAGGGACCTCAAACGCATCTCCTATGGCCTCCGCTTCAAGTCTCATAGGAGGGAATCACTGTGTACAGACACCCCAAACCCCCAAACCCTCCAGGCTTATCTCCCAGCCAAGGGCTCAAATACCCACAGAGGCCAAGTCCTTTGTGCATGGGACTGGCTGAGAGTTCGCCTGGCTACAGAGCGTGGCACTAGAATCCTGCAGGTGCCTGCTATAGAAACCAGGTTCTCAGACTCCATCTAAGTCAACGCACTATGTAGGGGCCCAAGAATGTGCTTTTTTTCTAACTAGAATCCACCTAAAAGCAGAGATGAAGAGGCCATAGTCCTCTCCCCAGAGCCCCTGCCACAGCCACGGCTGCCTCCATGGTCGAAACCAGATGAGCTCTGGACTGTTACTACCTCGCAAGGCAGGATTAAGAAGACTTTTAGAAGCACTAAAATGATTATGGTGACCACCCCACCCTCATAGATAATACAATATTAAAATAATAATACCAAATCATTAAATAAGGAAAGTCAACACTTGTAATTTTTCCCATGCTCTTTTGTAAAAGTCAAATATCAACTAATTTCCAGTTCTCTTCCTCTCTTTCTCACCGCACCCCTGCTTAGCTGGGACCCCAAACACGAGGCTTATTCTGCCTAGTTGGTTAATCCTTCACCAGCGCCTATGAAGTCCAGGTGCTGCACTGGGTGCCAGGTGGCAAAGATCTGGAACATACAATGACTAGAAATGTGGTCTCCACCAGGATGGGCAGGGCTCTGGGCAGGGCCCTGGGCCCCAGGCTCTAGGACTGGCTGGGACCTGGGTTTTGCACTAGGCTGGTGTTCCAGTTGGACCTGAACTAACTAAATAATTAGGAAGCATTTGACCCCAAACCCACCCAATGAGCTGATCAAGCAAGGCCCCCAACACCAGGCCCTTGGGAAGTAAAGCAGCCTGTTAACTGGGTGAGGAGAGGGACAGGACACACCGCAGTCCCTTCTTCCTATTGGACTCTCTGCTCTTGGTCCCAAGGCAGGACACAGTCTCTACTGGGCGTCTCTCTCTGAGTGGACGGGCAGGACGCTGGCCGGACTGCGGTTCTGCCCCATCCCCAGTTACATCTTCAAAGGATCGCGGTGGCTTTCCACGATTCCTCTGAGAACGCCCCTCCATTCCTGCTCCTCCACAAGCCCCTGGCATCCAAGAGACCTTTTAAAACTATAAATTGTGTTATGCACGTCCCATGCTTACCGCCCTCCGGAACCGTGGACCACGCTGCCTTCCAACTTCTGGCCTGGCCTGCAAGGTGCTCGCTCCATCGCCTGGCTCACTCCTGGATCCGGTCCTGTTCTGTTTGCCCCTAACTCTGCTCCAGGCTCCTGCACTTCTCTTGGTTCCAGAAACACACTAACGGTTACCCTGCCCTGGGGCCTTTGCGCTTGCGGTGCCCTTTTCTTAGAAAGCTCTTCTCTCAAATCTTCCCGCAGGTGGCTTCATCTTGCCACTCAAGCCACCTTCCCAGAGAGGCTCTCCCTGTCCACCAGGCTCGTAATTGTCCCTCCCTTCCTCCCCGAGTCCCTCTCTCCGGGGTTTATTACTTTCATGGCACTTACCACTACCTGAAATTACCGTTTTCTTCTCACAGAAGCATTTGTTTCATTACTTTACTCCCTCGCTGTAGGCCTCTCCCTGCTGGAACTTAACAGCCTTGAGACCCCGAACCTAGTCCCTTTAGTTCACTAATAGGCCCATGTGCCCCGGACCCCGCTCCATGCGAAGCAGCCTCCTCAGTAGACGTCTGTGCAAGAGACTGAGTCAGGATTGTGCGCCGCCAGCAGTTCAGTGGCCTCGGAAGAGGGTGTCGTTTCTCCCTAACTCGCTCACTCCTGTGGCCCTCTTGTTGGAAGCCGTAGCCATCACTGTTGTGCCCGAGCCCTGCGTCTTGCTCAGAGACCAAGGGTCCTCGTCACCCGCGAATCCGTTATCCAAATCCTTGCACAGTGAGGCTGCGTGGACAAGCAAGCAAACTAAACCTAATATGGACACGTGCATGAGTGGCCTGACCACTTGAGACACCGGTCTCTACTCAGGGCCACCCCCGGCCCAGCCACACCCCGCCCGCTTGCTGCTCTGCACTTCACAGTCTGCACCTGGCACCCGGGCTCTGACCGCCACCTTTTGTCAACATGTGACAGCACAGTGCAGACAGGAGGCAAACGGCTGCAAAGTGAGGTTGCATATCTAGCAAAACACACAGGAAGGACATCATGAAAAGGATGTGAGGGGCGCTGGACCGGCTGGGGTGAGGGGACGCACCAGCCACAGCGGTGAGAGCCTGGGGCCCTCAGCATTGGTCTGGGGCTCTGAGCTGGATTTTGGAGCCGGAAGAAGAGACAGCGGAAAAGAGTGAGGGTGTGATAGGCACCCAAGGATCCAGTTATCAGAGGGTTAGGAGAAGCCTTGAGGAAGCTAATGACCAGCTCAAGAGTGTTTTGCAAAACTAACCCCCTTCACAGCCCAGCCGGGAGAGGGGAGGATTTCCTGTTGGACCATCACGCCATTTTATCAAAAAAATCATAGCCCCTCCACCAAAAGCAACACAGCTTTGTTTTGTTCACCCTAATGAATCGTGGGAAAGATAAGACAAAATAAACATGTTTTCATACACGATCGTTTTATTTTCAAGATAAAGTTGGAAGCTCGTCTGAGCGGACTCACCTGGAGGCGGTGGTTGTCCATCCTAGCTGGACCCTCGGGCCTCCCTGGGAGCTCTGCAAAGCCAGCTGCCCTGGCTGACTGAGTGAGAGCCTCTGGGGGTGGAACCAGCATCAGCTTTCCCAGTTCACCTCCCCACCCCTGCTAATCCCACGTGCAGGCCACGCTGAGAACGTGGCTTAAGGCGTCCTTCGCCTTAGATAATAAAAACCTGCTTTGGCACCAGGAAGCTGAACATTCTTACGGTCAGGCAGTTACTTTTGCTTTCTTAACCCAGCCCCTGGGGCATAGACAAACGTGATGTTTTTCCTCTCTCCTGATTTCTCAAGGCCAACTCATCACCATGGGTCCTCACAAAAGGTCTGTATTGCTGGGCTCAGGGCCCTATCTCCAGTCAGCCTTGGTCTGGGGCTCTGAGCTGGACTTTGGAGCCT
This sequence comes from Miniopterus natalensis, assembly GCF_054644295.1. Taxonomy (NCBI): domain Eukaryota; kingdom Metazoa; phylum Chordata; class Mammalia; order Chiroptera; family Miniopteridae; genus Miniopterus; species Miniopterus natalensis. The sequence goes on from NC_142083.1 coordinate 101,744,389, forward strand.
AGAACTTGGGTGCACCAGTGGGACTGGTGGCCGAGTTGAGTGTCGAACGCTGGGCCCTGTGTTGGCTGTGTTTCTGGGCTGGCCCAGGTTCTGGGCACTGTTGCTGCACTGGGTGGGCTGGTTAGGGGTGTCCTCTCACTCTGATCATGTGGTAACTATGGAGACCGCTCAGAAGTAGTGTCCCTTGTTGGGTTGGCTGGTGCCACAGCCACCAAATTCTGCTCCAGGACCGTCAGTGGGCCGCTCACAGGAGGGTCCCTGCTGGCAGACCACCTGGAGGCTCTGCGGACATCCTCTCCTTCCACTGGAGGAGGGACCCAGGGCACACTGCCAGTCCCATTCACGGTCTCCCGCAGGACTGCAAACTTGGGAGGGCTGAGCCTTGATGACACTCGCACTTCCCCGGCCTCTCTGCTCTGGGTCCCATATTTCCTGACTTGAGGCTGAAAACACTTAACGCAGAGCTGTGGCAGACGGCCCAGAAAAGCTCGGCCCGGCCCCATCAAGTGCAGCACGGAGGTGGCCTAGGCCTCTCCTTGCTGGGGTCCTGCCTCCTCGGCTCCCTGCCTGCGTTACCCTTCGTGTGCACCCGCCACATAGGTCTGCATGTGTGCATGTGTGTCTATGTGAGGCTGAGGGAAGGAGGCCAGGACCTCGGCTGCCCACCGCTGTCCTCCCAGCCCCACGGCCGAGACAGAAACAGGAATAACAGAAGTCGTTCCTTGGTAACCCTCTTCTTGGTGCTGCTGCTGTGTTGGTAGTATTTGGAGGATTTTCTAAGAGCTCAGTCTCTGGGATTAGATAGACCTTGGTTTCATGCCTCGGTTTCCCCATCTATAAGTGTATTTATTAAATTAACATACACTTAATCCTTACCTGTGCTGAGCATCACTGGAAAGCACTTGACAAATATTACCTCTTCCAACCCTCATGCACGCCCAGGCTCTAGACACACTGTTACTCTCAGTTTCCAGGCGAGGAAACGAGGCACGTGGAAGTTAAGTAACTTGCTCCAATACGTGGCACAGCCAGCAGGCAAACCCACGTCGCCTGGCCCTGAACCCACGCTCCTCACGCCACCCTGTGCCCAACAGCGGTGCCTGCTTCGTGGGTTGTGAGAAGACCCAGAGAGCCCTTACCCGAGGCTGCACAGAGTACACCTGGACAGATGCTGACCAAATAATTATTTCTTTGAAAACTCCTAACAATCTGCAGACTATGGATATTTTCGAGATAAGAAGACCAAGGCTCAGGGGAATAAATAACTCAGTCAAAATCCCCCGAGTAAGTTAGTGTGTGGTGGAGCAGAGATTTGAACGCAAGCCCGAGGGCCCCAAAGCACGTGCTGTGACCAGTGCCCCACACGACCCCTCCAGAGGTTGAACCCATACCTGCTGAAGGAGGAGCAGTCGGCCTTTCCTCCAGATTGCGAGAATCTGGCCTGTCTGTAAGAATTCACAGCCGGCAGCCTGCCCCCTCAGGACAGATGCTGGCCGAGTCCTGGGACCAGGCTGGGGCCCACATGGCTGAGATCTGAAGGGCAGTGCTCAGGTTGGAGACTGAGCCACGGACCTTGGAGGCTCCACTTTTCCTGGAGTTAAAAACATGAACATCCCGTTTCCAGGCTCCCTCTCCACCCTGCTGCTTTGCACTGACCACTCAGGACCACATCGGTCCTGTAGGTCACCAACCAACCCCAAGGGAGAGGTGGAAATGACCTTGGTCCCTGTGCCACCCGAACCTCCTAGATATTTAGAGACCCCACTGCTGAAGGGACCAGCAGAAGGGCAGCTGTTGGGCTGGTGAAGCTGCCACAACAGGCCCACTTTCACCCCAGGACCTCCCTCTGTTCCTCAAACGAAAGCCCCCTCTGCCCAGAAAGCCCTTCCCAGGCTCTGCACGTACCTGGCTCCTTCCCTCTATTCAGGGCTGGGCTCAAGTGTGGGCCACGCCTGCCCTCACCCCTCACCCCTCACCGCGGGCACCAGGCCAGCCCATCATGTTTCCTCAAAGCCCACTTGTCCTGTCCATTCACTCACTGGCCCCAAGACTCTCCCCAGTGAGAGCAAAAGTTCTGAGGACCAGAATCTCAGGGCCTAAAATAGCTCTAGCACACCGAGGGTGCCCATTACATTTGGGGGAGTGAAGAGCATACGGATGGAAGGAAGGACAGGAGGAAAGAAGGAGGGAGCGCGGAGGGCAGAGGCCAGCTGTCAGCCGTCGCCTCATCACCTCTCACTGCAAGCCCTGGGTCTGTCCCCAGACCGACGCCGGGGACCCTCTGACACCCAACTACTCTGAGTCCCCAGGTGAGTTTTCCTCTGTCGCTCATCACGCATGTTTCCTGAAGCAACACACCCCCCTTACTCTAATTAACTTTTAATTAGCCTGCGGATCTCAGCTCAGACACGATGTCACTCAACGTTCAGTCGACAAAAATCGCTCTACTAAGTTACTAGTGAGAGAACTTTTGGTGATGAAGGAGACGCTTTTAGCTTTAATCTAATGCCTTTCTACATAGACTGGATTTTCTAACTGTGTACAGATATTCTTTTAATTTTACATGGATTATCTAAATATGGAATCATGGACTCCTTCCTATTTTCTTCGGAATGTTCCCCTGCACTGAAAAAATACCCAAATAAATGTTATTTTTAGATGTCAGGACCACATGACTTAATTATTACAGCTTTATTGTGTGGGTTAATACCTTGTGAGAAGCCACTTTACTGAGTTCTAGCAAATAGCCTTCAGCTTCCTAAGTAGACGACTCCGTCACCCGGAAAACAATCGTTTCAGCCTGTCCGCTTTCCCTCTTCGCTCCATTCGCTGCTCCCCGCCCTAGGACGTGTGGAGCCGCGGTGTCACCAGGCGGCGGGGGCATCGGGGCTCTTTCCTGATTCTAATGGGAATATTTCTGAGGTTCGTCGTTAAGAAGGAGCCCCCCCCCCCCCGGGTGGAGGAGGCGTCCTTCCATTGTCGAGCCCAAGAGGAACCATCTGCACAGTCAGAGACACCTCTGCTGGCTCTTCCTTCCGTTCCAGACCTCCCCCCGGGCCCGGGGTCCCCAGAGCCAGGCCACAGCCTGCCCCCCTGGGCTCCTGTCCCCGCTCACGTAACCGCTGGCTCTCTCTCCCAGACCAACCGCCACGGCTCCCCGCCCAGGTGTCCCGCGTTCCAGTTTCTGCTTCTCTGGGCCCCGGGGCCTTAGCTTGAACTTGGCGAGGACAGGGATTGTCTCTGCCTCCCAACTCCGTCCTTGCAGGGTGTCTGTCTGTTTTTCTTCGATCCACTGAGAGCGGGAAATACTCATGAGAATATGTAATTGAGAACAGCATGATCCCAATTCTATAAAACCGTTTGTATGAGAAAGCCCGGGGAGAGAAAAAGCCTGGAAGGAAGTGCACAGACATGCTAAAGAGTGGTTATTTCTGGGAGCCAGCGACGTGCGGCGTATGCGGATGGCCCAGCCCGCTTTTCGCTTTTCGCTTTTCGCTGAGTGTGACGAGGTGCCAGCAGCGCCGTGGCAGTGTGGAGTCATCCTCAGGGAGACTCTTGCTTCCCTTGCTCTTAGGTTGCTGTTTAAAACCGCGCCGCGCCACCAGTGTGTCCCTCCTGGCCCGAAAGTGCCTCCCGGAGGGAACGGCGGTAATAGTGCAGCTCGTTGCAATCCCCCTGCCGGGAGCGGCCCTGCTGAGAGTTAGGGGTTCGGGCCAGAGCAGGGCCACAGTTCCTGCCTTCACTCTGCGGAGGGCGGAGGGGAGGCTGCGCTCGGGGGGTCACCGCCACGGGTGCCTCGGTGACAAAGGCCGGGACGAAGGCTCTGCCCAGGCTGAGGGGTGCTGCCGGCCGCCCGCAAGGGATTGTCGCCCCAGGGAAATGTGGCCAGAGCTCCTCGTTCTCAAAGAGAAGCTGCAAGTCAGGCTTTCATGGGACAAATCCTAAGTTTCAAATTGCAGAAGAATATTTAACTTTTAAAAAAATACAACAAAATATGCACTAAAACACTGCATGTAAAACAAAACAAAAAGCCCAAAGCACACACCGTTCTGCGAGCCTTGGCGCCGGGCGCTGTCTGCTTTGGAAGGGCCCCTGGGTCGCGTCCCCCAGTCCCGGGAAGCCCAGACTCTGCTTTGTGCCCCCTCACGGGACAGAAATCTTCAGACCAGGGATCAGCAAGGCTTTTCCTGGCCAGACGGTGGCTGTTGTCAGCTCTGGCGTCTCCGCTCCGCGGCTGCACCTTGAGAGCTGTAAACAAATGGGAATGGTTGCTCCCATACAATTTATTTACAGACACTGAAATTTCATATATATTTTTACACGCCATGAAAAAATATTTTTCTTTTGATTTTTTTTTCCAGCCATCTAAATATGCAAAACCATTCTTAGCTCATGGACTGTGAAAAAAGCAGGTGGTGGGCTGCGTTAGACCATCAAACCCGGGGATGTTTCTCTGGGAGCTACTTGTTTGCGGCTCTTGAGTCCTCGCTTGTTCCAAGCTGCCTTAGCCCCCTTGGGAGGCCGAGTCACCCCAGAGGCAGGCCTGTGTGTAGGTCCCCATCACCTCAAGGTTCTGGCTGGTCCATTTCAGTAGGGTTTGCATTTCCCCTTCAGCTGAGCCTTTTCTTCCCAGGAAATCTTTGTTGGTGGATGTAAGACAGCTAATAGCTGGTCCCACAACCACTGCCCCCGCCCTGCTCAGTGGCCCTCGACGTACAACACGGGAAAAGTGTGGTTGATGGAGGAGCCGCTGGTCCAGATTGACAGTAGGGGACGGACCACAAGCCTGTCATAAAGCCACCTAGCAAAGGACTTTGCTCCCAACTCTAGGCTGTGTTGGAGAGAGAATAGTTGGCAGCGGTGGTCAGGGGCATTGGGGGCAGGTGGACTTGCACTTGGAATGACCCCCTTAGCGCTGCATCCTCGGGGGCCACTCACTTCACTCTGCCTCAGTTTCTTCCTCTGGGAAATAAGGATCAGAATACCAGGTGCCGCATAGGGCTGTTTTGAGAGCTAAAGACGATAAAACAGGTAAAGTGCTTAGAACGGTATGTGCTATATGGTGTGTGCTCAACCTGGGACTTCTCCTGACTTACGTGCAGCCAGCTGGAGGGGCAGGCGGCTTAAAAACAATCAGGGACGTGTGAATGAACCTCGAGTGTCTAAAGGGGAAAAAAAATGAAGGTCTTTTTTCTTTTTTAAATATATCTTTATTGATTTCAGAGAGAGGAAAGGAGAGGGAGAGAGAGAGATAGAAACATCAGTGATGAGAGAGTCATTGACCGGCTGCCTCCTGCACGCCCCCGACTGGGGATCGAGCCTGAAACCCGGGCATGAGCCCTGACCGGGAATCGAACCCCGATCGCCTGGATCCTAGGTCCATGCTCAACCGCTGAGCCACGCTTGGCCGGGCAAGGCCTTTTTTCAATATTGGGAAAGAAGTTATGAATTTGTCTTCCTCCCAAGAATTTCCTTGAGTCTAGGTCTCCTCTCCAGGACGCCCCCTCCCGGTTCTGAGTCCACTCTTTGCCTGGGGGACAAAGAATCAGAACCTAGAGGGTGGCCTCACGCTGCATCGTATGTGCTGTGAAATGCCTCTGGCGCGAAGCCTCTTGTAGTCGGGATTAAGTATCCGCCACTCGTTATTATAAGAATAATACACTCACGGTGCACTGGGGAAACCACAGGCTTTCGCTCCCCACCTCCAGCTGCGACACCTCAAGCTCCTCTGTGGTCCTGGGCGGCCTCATCATTGAACTTGAGTGCGAACAGCTCTTACCTCCAGGGTGGCACCAGGAGTGGACGGGAGAGGAAAGCAGGGTTTCTGCTCTTTGCCTGGCCCATTGGAAGCACTTTAAGTGTGACCATTATTCCGACATGCCTAGAGCTTTGCAAAAACTTAACGGGTCTTCACGTATCACCTAATTTAATTCTTAACGTGTGATTCTAAACCTTGTCCTCTGTCCCCGACACCACTGGCCCTGCTCCGCGACACGCCTTCGGGTAGGGGTGGGAAGGACATCATGTAATTCCAGCCTGTTTGTGGTGAGAGGTTATGAAGTTGTTTGTCATGGATTAGAACTGGCAGAGCCATTAGCTGCCCCCGGAGAGCGGTTAATTGGATAGTTAACAAACACCCACATCGATTATCAAACACCCACAAGGAGTTAAGTCAAGCTGATGTTGAAGGAAGAAAAGGAAGCGAAATGCTGACAGTTCCCCAAGATGCAGCCGTGCAACTCTGTGCCTCCCCACAGCGGGGTGAGCCACCCAGAGCGCAGAGCTTGGCAAGCCCTGGTCCTGGGCGAGGGCAGGGAGGGGACGGCCCTGTGCCAAATGTGAGCGTTATTGGGGGGCGTGGGCTGCTCCTGAGGGCCTGGAACCTACACCCTGGACTCGCAGATCTTGACTGGATTTCTAGTGCTACCCTATACCCGTGTGAGCACAAACAAAATGCCCATGCTCAATTTCACCGTCTGTAAAATGGGCAGGTAAGTTATGTGTGTAAGTGCCACTAACTGGGGGAAAGGGAAAGGAGGAGGCAGCCCTCGTAATGAATGCTTACGCTTCATCATTCTTTGCTCTTCTAAATGGATCCCAAGACCATGCAAAATCGAGAAAACAGAAAATTTCAGTCTTTTTCTTCTTTTCTTCCCTCTTCTGGTCTCCTTTTTGTGCCCTAAGGAGGATGCGGATGGGCTAGCCTACCCCTATCCCTCAACACGGGGCGGCCTCCACCGGGGGGTGAGGGGCTGGTGGCCCGGCGCTGTCTCCTCCCCAGCTCAGGACCACGTTTGTTCCCACAGGCGCTTTCCGAGGAGTCTGCAAGAAAATCGACCACTTCCCAGACGATGCTGACTACGAACAGGACACAGCTGAGTACCTGCTGCGTAAGTTGCCCCGCTTCGCTTCTTGCTCCTCGGGGCTCCCCAGGAGGAAGGGAAGGGTGCCCTGTGGCCACCAGCTGCCTCTGAGCGGGAGGAGGCTCACAGCCACCCCAGAAATGGACCTTTGCTGCTGGGCAGACGTTCAAGCGGATCCGATACCCAAGTCACTTCAGTGAGCTAGAGATAGGAGGGTAAAGCAGGCGGGTGGGGGCCTTTGCAGTCTGCGTGGGAGGAAACCTAAGGCCTTTTCTTTCACTGGAATCCAAGTTTTCACCTTCCCCAGAGGGCTGAGTGGAGGTGCTAATGGGAGAAGCGCTAAGGGGCGAGGTGCTAAGGGGCAGGGTGCTAATGGGTTAGGTCCTAAGGGGAGAGGTGCTAAGGGGTGGGGTGCTAAGGGGCGGGGTGCTAAGGGACGAGGTGCTAAGGGGCGGGGTGCTAAGGGGAGGGGTGCTAAGGGGCGGGGTGCTAAGGGGGGTGCTAAGGGGCGGGGTGCTAAGGGGCGGGGTGCTAAGGGGCGGGGTGCTAAGGGGCGGGGTGCTAAGGGGGGGTGCTAAGGGGGGGTGCTAAGGGGCGGGGTGCTAAGGGGCGAGGTGCTAAGGGGCGGGGTGCTAAGGGGTGGGGTGCTAAGGGGCAGGGTGCTAATGGGTTAGGTCCTAAGGGGAGAGGTGCTAAGGGGCGGGGTGCTAAGGGGTGGGGTGCTAAGGGCCGAGGTGCTAAGGGGTGGGGTGCTAAGGGGCGAGGTGCTAAGGGGCGGGGTGCTAAGGGGCGGGGTGCTAAGGGGGGGTGCTAAGGGGGGGTGCTAAGGGGCGGGGTGCTAAGGGGCGAGGTGCTAAGGGGCGGGGTGCTAAGGGGTGGGGTGCTAAGGGGCAGGGTGCTAATGGGTTAGGTCCTAAGGGGAGAGGTGCTAAGGGGCGGGGTGCTAAGGGGTGGGGTGCTAAGGGCCGAGGTGCTAAGGGGTGGGGTGCTAAGGGGCGAGGTGCTAAGGGGCGGGGTGCTAAGGGGCGAGGTGCTAAGGGGGGGTGCTAAGGGGCGGGGTGCTAAGGGGTGGGGTGCTAAGGGGCGAGGTGCTAAGGGGCGGGGTGCTAAGGGGTGGGGTGCTAAGGGGCAGGGTGCTAATGGGTTAGGTCCTAAGGGGAGAGGTGCTAAGGGGCGGGGTGCTAAGGGGTGGGGTGCTAAGGGCCGAGGTGCTAAGGGGTGGGGTGCTAAGGGGCGAGGTGCTAAGGGGCGGGGTGCTAAGGGGCGAGGTGCTAAGGGGGGGTGCTAAGGGGCGGGGTGCTAAGGGGTGGGGTGCTAAGGGGCGAGGTGCTAAGGGGCGGGGTGCTAAGGGGTGGGGTGCTAAGGGGCAGGGTGCTAATGGGTTAGGTCCTAAGGGGAGAGGTGCTAAGGGGCGGGGTGCTAAGGGGTGGGGTGCTAAGGGACGAGGTGCTAAGGGGTGGGGTGCTAAGGGGCGGGGTGCTAAGGGGCGGAGTGCGAAGGGGTGGGGTGCTAAGGGGTGGGGTGCTAAGGGGTGGGGTGCTAAGGGGTGGGGTGCTAAGGGGCGGGGTGCTAAGGGGCGGAGTGCGAAGGGGTGGGGTGCTAAGGCGCGGGGTGCTAAGGGGCGAGGCCTGGGAGGATAAGTGAAAAGCAAAGTCCCCTCTTCCCCCGATCCTACCGGGGCAGGGCCAGTGTCTTCCTAGGATCTCCCAAGGCCGTAACCCGGAGATGACTCGGCTGTCCCAGAGGCAGCACGTGGTGGTGCAGAGTGGTGCTCAGAGCAGGTCCCTGGACGCCGGTCCACCTGGACTTTTACTCCCGGCGCCTCCCTACCAGCCGCTGGACCTGGGCCGAGCCGCCTTCTCTCTCATCTCTTAGCTTCCTCTCGCTAGTCAGAAATGAGGTTACCCTGTCCTCCGTCTGCCAGGGTCCTGAAGATGAAGTAAACTGGTGCCGTTCCATCTAAGCCCCGGGCCCAGCATGTCCCCACGAAGCCGTCCGCCTTAGCTCTTTGCCCCTGAGATGAGCAGTAGCGAAGTCCGGCCGCAGGCATGGGCCTGACACTGACCTTGGGGCTTACCGTGACTGAAATGTAATGTCCTCGATCAGCATGGGGATCCTGTCGCCCTAAAGGGAATTTTGAGGCCTTGACTAGTTCTATTAGGGAGTGTCAAATGCAAGGTTTGGGGTTTTTTTAAACCGCTATTAAAGTAAAAACTTCAAGAAATTGTGCTATTCAGATTATGTGTGTAACTCATGGCTCAAGAAGAGTGTTTTTACAGCTAAAGTCATTTTTAGCTCTATTCACGCCTGCTAGTCTGCAGATGAGCCTTTGATCACGTAACAATGCAGGCGGTCCGGGGGTCAATTTGAAAGAAGCAGTCATAGTTAAGCTAATTTTTACAACATAAACATACCATTTATCTCTTTTCAGTCTTTATCATTTACTAGGATTTACACAAATGCCTGCTAGGGTGTATTTCTGCCAGCAGCTCAGAAGGACCTGGTTTGGGGGATAAGGCCACGTTTAGGGATGTGGCTTGACTGAAGTTTGGGGGTGACCGAGATTCCTTGGGCCCCTTGGAAGAGGGGGACTTTAAAGTCCTACCCGGTGGGGGTGGGCTTCGCCAGCGCGCTCCTGGCTTTTCTTTGTTTCTCTCTCCTATTTGATGAAACGTGGTGATGTTTGCCCTGCTGGAGGCTGAACAGAGTGGGGCTCCTATGTCGCATGGCAGAGCTGACTTTCAGTTCTGTGGAGCAGTCCATGGTGTTCCGACAAAACATGTCTCTCCCTTCTGGAAAGGTGGGGGTCCTCACCACGGCCCACCTAGGTTCCCCATTAGCCACAGAACCGGGCTAAGGTTGAGGAGGGACTTTAGCACACAGATTTCCTGCTGGGGATTTTGGAACCACTGACCCAACACATAGGGCCAGGGCCATGTTCCCACAGGGGTCTCGGGTCCCCAGTGTGGGCAGCACCACCTCCCACTGGTGGGACCACAGGGGGTGGCATGGGATTCTGCCCACTGATTTCTCTGCCCTTTCCTCCTCCTGATGTGCTGCTGGGTAAGCGGCAGCTTAAACCTGGACCTGCAGGTTTGCTCGCCACAGGTGCTGTGGACCAGCGATGCCCCATAACAGAGCCCTGGGCCCGGCCCAGCCCTGCTCAGACGCCCGTGGTGGGGTTAACTGGAATAAGCGTCCCCTCCCCGCCCTGAAGACCCCAACTTAGCCCCAGGTGGCTTGGGAAGGAGAAACGGGGAAGGAAAGCAGTAAAACCTTCTGAAGCCACCACGTGTCCACTGGGCTAAACAAAACCAGGGCAGACACGAGCTGACTTCGGAAGAAACAGCGCAGCGGCTGACGTGAGGTGTGAGGCAGCAAGCACCGCGAGTCTCCGCGTAGCTGGGCTGGCCACCACCTGGCCACCAAATGGTCACTGCACCACATGGAAAACAGCCATGTTTACACATCTCGGCCACACCTTTGAAATGTGCACACACGCCCAGCACTGCGCGTGCAGGTGTGTGCTGGAAGGAGCCCGCGTGCCGGTAACTAGTGTGGGATCGATGGGAGTCCCGGCACCCAGGTTGGCTATATATTTGCAGGGCCCAGTGCAAAATGAAAATGCCAGGCTCCTGCTTCAAAATGTGGGCAAAACAAAACTTCCCTTCTTTCTGCGCTCTCACTCTCAACGTGGCATAGTGGCTTATCTCTGCTCTTCAATGTCGCACTCCCTCCTGCAGCAGGGACACTCAGAGGTGCCCTGGTCCTCCTTGTGTCCGTGCCCACCAGGGGAAAAGTGGCAGTGGTCACTGGTTGGGCAGGGAAGTGGGCAGCTGAGGACCCAACCCGAGGAGAAGGGGAGGTGGTGGGTGCTGCGTGCTGGGTGCTGGGTGCTGGGATCTCACTTGAGTTGAGGCTCCAAGTCCCCAGGTGTGCTGCACTGTCCCATAAGACTTCCTTATAAAACCCAAATCCAAAGCTAAATGATTAAGAATTTGGGGGTGCCGACTGCAGCGGAGCCCAGCAAGGCTCTGGTGGCGGCCCTGGTCTCACGCCCAGGCCGGATGCAGGCTCTGCCCCAGCTCACAGCTGGCTTCCCCTCAGGCGGGCCCTGGGCGGGCTGGGGACCAGGCGGAGCCCTCTGCTCTCTCCGCAGGGGCGGTGAGGGCCTCCAGCGTCTTCCCCATCCTCAGCGTCACGCTGCTCTTCTTCGGCGGGCTCTGCGTGGCGGCCAGCGAGTTCCACCGCAGCAGGCACAGCGTCATCCTCAGCGCGGGCATCTTCTTCGTCTCTGCAGGTGAGCACCTGGCCCTGCCCTGAGCCCGCGCCAGGGCCACGGGACAAGGCAGCGCTAGTCAGGGTTCCCTCCAAGGAGGGCAAGAAAGTGTTCAACGGTTACGTTAGGAATGAGGCCCACGGCCTCTAGGGAGAACCAAGATGCTGACACTCCAGCTGCGGGGCCAAGGAGGAGAGACGGGGGAGGCGGGTGGCAAGGCCGGCTCGGAGGGGCCAAGACTGATGTATGTCCAGGCTGGCACGTGGGCCAGGGGCACGTATGGCGTGTGGCTGAGAGGCTGGGTCAGTGTGTCCGAAAGGGGTCCGGCTTTCTGTTCTCCGGGGCCTCTTCAGCCCCTATCTCCGGCCTTTTGAGGCACGTGTTTGCCGGCTAACTGTGTTCACAGCTCTTCAAGTGCTCAAACCTTCCTATTGTTCAAAGCATCTCAGGGAACAAGGCAAAAACCAGCAGTGCCAGTGCTGTCAGGGGAGATGCTAGAGCCAGTGGCAGCCCTGACCAGCGGGGCCCGGGCGGCGAGGAGCGTGAGGGACAAGACTAAGGAAGGGCCCAGCCTCGCCCTCCTCTCTCCCCCCTTCGCCTCCCTCCCGCCTCCCTCCCTGTCTTCCCCCTTCCCTCTGGGCTCCCTTCCACCTGCTCCCCATCTCTTCCCACCACTAGCAATCAATGCCAGCCGGACGGAATGCTTTAGGGAGCCTCCCCCTCGGGGAATGACCTTCAAGCTTTCCCGATAATGACGGGATATCTGCTGGGATGGGGACACTGGGGACGGTATAAAAGAGTGGGTGACAGAAGCTGACCCTCCTGGACTTGCACCTGGCCCCACCTGTGGGGCCTGGGGAGAGCTACCTACTCCCTATAACTTGGTTTCCTCCAGTGTAAAGTGGGAAATAATAACACTACCTGCGTCACAGGGCTGTTGGAAGGAGGTTGAACATGAAAAGCACAATGTCACTTTCTAGTATTGCAAAGCAGCAGCCATACGGTTCTGGCCCCTCTAAGACCTTTCCCTCTTGTCCCCTCCCCGCTGTCTCCCCTCATGTGAGGTGAGGAGGTTGGACGGCCCCCCTCTGAGTCTCTGGGTGAGGTGAGGATGTTGGACAGCCCCCCTCTGAGTCTCTGGATGAGGTGAGGATGTTGGACGGCCCCCCTCTGAGTCTCTGGGTGAGGTGAGGAGGTTGGACGCCCCCCCTCTGAGTCTCTGGGAACCGGCTCCAGCCACAGACCATGGAGAAAGCTGCCCAGGGAATGAGGTCACCCCAAAGGGGCCGTGGCCCCAGTCACACTCTGTGGACAGATGGTCACAACTGGCAAACTGAGGGTCCTGTGCTGCTCAGAGGCATATTCTAGTCTCTGGAGGCCCAGCCAGACCCCCTGGGCCCCGGGGGCCCCGGCGGATGCTGGGCTGTGCAGCCGGGAGGGCTCCTGGACAGGAGAAAATCATTATCTTGTCCCCCAAGGGGATGTCAGGGAAGAGTGTGTCACCAGCAGCTTTCTTCTAGCAAGAGGTGCTGTGGGAGCTGTCGGGCTCATGAGGTACAGGGAGCTGGGAACTGAGGGGCAGTGGTGAAAGCCCTGAGGACAGGCCAGGAGCTCGGGGTTGAATCCCAGGCCCTCTCCCCCACTCACCTTCCCAAGGACCCCAGGGAGCCTCAGCTCCTCCACCTACAAAATGAAGGTTTTGGAGGACTCAGCACTCTCTAAGGCCCTTTTTGGCTCAGTTATTCTAATGATGTCTCAGACAAGCAATCAACAACCCTTTATTAAGCACCTACTATGTGCCAGGAATGGTGAGAATGCTAAAGAGCATGGGCTCTGAAGCCAGGCTACCTCATGCAAATCTGGGCTCTACTGCTTCCCAGCTGTGTAACCTGGGACAAGTCTCCTAACCTTTATATGCCTCAGTTTCCTCATCTGAAAAATGGGGCTAATAGTGGCTCTACTTCTTAAGGCTGCTAAGAGGATTAAACACACTGGTATAAAATGTCTAGAAGTGCCTAGCATGCAGTAACTGCTCAACACAGTAGCTGCTATTCTATGCAGTGTTCCCTGTAATTCTTATGCCATCTCAAGTCACTAGTTCCCCAGACATGCACTCAGGCTGGGAGATGGGGCCAGAGCAGCAGACAAAACCTGCCTAGCTCCGGCCCTGGGGAGCCAACAGCCTCGCAGCTGGGGGGGGGGGGGGGTGACTGCCACCCCCCCTCTGCTCTTCACAAGCTTTGTTAGTGAGATCTAAACCCACCCGAGGCTAAGGGACCACCCTCAATTCAAATCCCACTCCCACCCTTCCCTAGCTGTGTTGACCAGGGAAGTTACTCGTGTTCTCTGTGTCTCAGTTTTGCCAGTTTTAAAAAGCAGGCCTGTTGCCATGGCTGGTGGAGGTGGTGCACGGTGCCTGACCACAGGGGGCGCCCTATAGATAAACGGACTCTCACCGGCTTCCCTCCTCCTTAACCTGGTCCGTTTCTTTTCCTGGCAAGACTTCCATGTGCAGCTTCCCAAACTTTACGCAAAGTGTTCTGCTGGCGGAGGAGTCCAGGCCGTGGCGAGGGCCGCCTTCAGCGAGCTGAAATGTCTGTACAGGCCGTCTCCCACTGACACTTAAAAATTCATGTGAAATCTGCTCTCCCCTCCGCATCTTACTCAGGTTCATTTTCGTGTAAAAGCATGCGCTGCCCCGCCGGTCTCCAAGCCAGCTGGCACTCCCGGAGGAGAAGCTGGCTTCCATCCTGCGGCTGGCTGCAGCCTGGCACAGGGCTGGGGGGTCGGTCCAGACTGAGAACTGCGCAGGGACTAGAACCGCTGCCTGGCCGCGACGCTGTGCAGAGTGATGCCGGGGGGCTGGTAGAAGCAGACCCTGCCCTGCCCTCGGGGGCAGGCCTAGATGGGGTGTGGCCGGAGACAGTATCCAGGCCGTGAACTCCCCTCACAGCGTGTGCACCAGCCGTGCAGAATGGGTGCACTGGGGCAGAGGCCGTGGCCCTGCTATGCCAAGCTTTAACCTTTTGGTTGCTAGGCCATGGGGAGATCTTGGGGATCCCCAGGAAGAGCATGGGGTGCTCACGAAATGGAGGGCAGGGTCAGGAGGCCACTGACGATGCTTCTTTACCAGCTAGTGCAGGACCATAAAGAGAGGCAGCCACCCTTAGCACCGCCCTGCATGTGGCCTGAACTCGGAGCAAGGAGACGCCAGCCAATGTGCCAGCCTCTCAGTCACTATTGGTATCAAGGCCAGGATGAGGCCCTTGCAGCCAAAGGACAAAAAGAGATACTCGACCTTTGGAGCAATGATGTGAGAAAGGAGGTCAGACACGAGCAGAGCCTGGCCCCGGGTCTGTTGTTTCTTCTCACTGCTCCCTGGAGATTCAGCTCTCCCTGCCCCCCCCCCCCCCCCCCGCAGCCCTGCCTGTGCTATTCCACTGCACTGGGGACACTAAGTTGGCAGACCCTGCCTTAGGGGACAACATCTTCATGTTCCCCAACTCTCAGAGCTCCGGCAACAGCTAATCTAAAGATTAATCTTATCCTGTGCAGATAAGGAGATGTAGGAGCCACTGTACCTTCCCCGAGGGCTCATTAGTCCCCTGACTGCAGCTCCAGCCCCACCTGTGTCCACTGGACAGGACAGCTGGACTCCAACAGACACTTGCAGCTCAGTGTGTCCAGATCTCTTCTCCTCTACACCTGCTCTCTCTGCTGCCTCTTATTTTAGCTCAAGATGACACCACTATCCCCACGGTCCAGGCTAGAACCCTACTAAGCCACACTCCACAGTCAAGAGCTTTTCATCTCCTGGCTCAGGCCTCTTCAGTTTTCAGGATCCAGCTCAAATGCCACCTCGTCTTCAAAGGGAAGTGGCTTAGTCATCTCTCTGCTTGGCTCCTGAGCCGCTTTCCCCTGCCTCTGGGAGAGCCCCTCCTGTCTCCTCCGATTGCATTTACACGTCAGCCTCTCCTACGAAGGGTGAGGACCTCTAGGGCAGGGGCCTGTCCTCACTCATTTCACCATCCTCTTGAATTCCTGCCGGGGGTTACGTTCTGGCAGAGTGAACTGCTTCCAAGGGGAGAGGCCTGTGTTCTGAGCTCTACGCACCTGCTGCAGGGGTCAGGTGTCTTCCTTACGGAGGGGACACCACCTGGGGCTGAACCCTCCATTTCCCAGGAGACAGGCTGTGCAGGAGAGCTCGGTGGGGTTGGGCTTCCCAGCCACAGATCCTCTCCGTTCTCTCCCTGTTACCTCCATATTTTCTATAAATATTTCAAGACTGCAAGTTACCACGGAGGCTTATAAAAGATGCATTTTCTTCCCCCTCTCTTAGGGTTAAGCAACATCATCGGCATCATAGTTTATATATCGGCCAACGCTGGGGACCCCGGGCAGCGTGACTCCAAAAAGAGCTACTCGTATGGCTGGTCCTTCTACTTCGGAGCCTTCTCCTTCATCATCGCCGAGATCGTGGGTGTGGTCGCCGTGCACATCTACATAGAGAAGCACCAGCAGCTGCGCGCCAGGTCCCACTCGGAGCTCCTGAAGAAGTCCACTTTTGCTCGCCTGCCACCCTATAGGTACAGATTCCGGCGGCGGTCCAGCTCCCGCTCCACGGAGCCCCGGTCCCGGGACCTGTCCCCCATCAGCAAAGGCTTCCACGCCATCCCCTCCACCGACATCTCGATGTTCACCCTCTCCCGGGACCCCTCCAAGATCACCATGGGGACCCTCCTCAACTCCGACCGGGACCACGCGTTCCTCCAGTTCCACAATTCCACGCCCAAAGACTTCCAGGAGGCGCTGCACAACGACCTGGCCAGCAGGCGCACCACGCCCGTCTGACCGCCCCCGCCCGCCGGCGCAGCCCACCCAGTGCCCGCAGCTGTCTCGGAGGTTGCACGGCGCGGTCCTCGTGATGGTATTAATCTTTACAAAGAGTGAAACCAGGTGGATCAGCCCCGCTCCACACTCTGCCCCTCCCCTCCAGGCTCTAACCCTCTGGGCCCCCGGCTCCGAGCCCGCCCCGTGACGCCATTCCTCTGCGTGTCTGTGCCGGGTGTCTCCCCTGTTCCCTCTTCCCTGGAAGGACCCCTCATGCTTCCTCCTTGAAAGAAGGTTTCACTCAAAGTCACAGCGGGTGGCTTGGGAGGTCCCCACATATCCAGGCGTGCGCCCTGTTGTCCCTACTGTCCACTCACACAATCCTCAGGACACCGCCGCCCAGGTGGCCCTGGAGGAGGCATTCACCTTTCCGTGTTAGAAACACGTGACCAGAAATCAAAGCTGCCGGAGCCCCGGAGCAGCTCATGTAACAAGCACTCATGTGATTAAAGGTCTTGCCCGTCACCAACCGAGCCAAGGCGTTTTGTTGCTTCTGGGTTCTCCCTGCGCAAACTCACGCCCCGCGCAGAGCTGGAGCCGAGCTCGGCTCATCCGCACTCTGGCCAACGGGAAGGGCCCCCGCCACCTCCCAAGGCCGACAAGGTGCTCCTCCCGATGTCAGAGCTGGTGTGTCCCCACCAAACCCCCGGGCCAGCTGGGGGCACCACGCGTTCAAAAGCCTGGCTCTCGCACCCGGTAGCTCTGGGCTCTGGGGCGAGCCCACTAACCTTCAAGCCTCAGCCTCCTCGCCTTTAAACTGGAGCCTGGTGCAGCGCTCTCCTCCATGGCTGTGAGGCCTAAATGGGACCCACAGCGGAGATTAGCACGTTGTAAATCCCACATCTGTGTGTGTGCATATTCACACGCAGTGCGTTTTGGGTGGATTCTAGAGAATGAGCTTTGCATCAGTCTGCTCGGGCTGCAGGAACAAAGTCCCACAGACTGTGTGGCTGTGACAAGAGACAATTCTTTCTCACGGCTCTGAAGGCTGCACATCAAGATCGGGGTGCCGGCCGACTGGGCTCTTGACGAGGGCCCTCTCCTGGCTTGCGATGGCCCCTTTCTCTGCGTCCTCAGATGGCAGAGACGGTGAGTTCAAACTCTCTCTCCCTCTTTTTACAAAGCCACTAATCCCATCACAAGGGCTGCACCCTCGAGACTTCATCTAACCCTAATTACCCCCAAAAGCCCCATCTCCAAATATCATCGCATTGAGGGTTAGGGCTTCAACGTATGGATTTGGGGGTGGCGGACACAATTCAGCCCATAGCAAGCAGGACTGCGGGAAGATAAAGCCAATGGAGCTAGTCTGCATTGTGGGGAGCGGGGAGCCTTGCCCAGGCTCAGAGGGTGTTGGGGGTGAAAGTGAAAAGACTTTTGAATATGTTGAACGTTTGATGCCACCTCCACCAACACTGACTTCCTGGTGCTTTTTGGCAAACCTCCCCCCCCCCCCCCCCCCAGCACTCCTTACTTCAAAGAGTTTCTGGCTCCAGGCTCCAGTCACAAGAGCTCACACTTACCTAACACTGCTGTGTGCAGGCTGTGCTCTAGCACTGGACACATATTACACCTTTTCACCCTCCCAGCAATATCCCCTCTTACCAAGGAGGAAACTGAGGCAAGGGAGGTGACAGGACTCACCCAGACTTCACCGCCCTGTGAGATGCAAGGCCTGGGAGCTAGTCCCTCGTCCACACTCACACTGTGAGCAACAATTCATGCCAGCACTCGAGTTGTTGCGTTCAGACTGGATCTGGAGAACAACCGCAAGTGGTAGGAATTAGCATCCGCATTTTGGCAGGAGAGGAAATCAAGGCTCAAGGAGCGTAAGTGCCTTAGGAGCTAGGAGCAGGGCCAGTGTTTCTACCCCAGCCTCTGCTTTCTAAGTTGACTGCCGCCGAACCTCACTTACTGGATGGAGTAAAACCCTTGTGAAGTTTCACATCCACAAACCACATCGACGATCATTTATCTAATGTTTCTCTGCAAACTAACTCGGTTTCTACTTCAGTTCTTGAAACTGAACTTCATAAAACTACTATACAAAGGTAACTGGAATGACCTCCCATAAGCAAATGATAACTGGGAAAATAAATAAATGGAACAGCACTCACGCCACGTTCTAGCTGCAGCCTGTCCGAGCTGAGGGCCACCTGCCTACTCTTTGTGAGAAGATGTAACACAAACGTTAGAAAGGTATTCTCACACCAGAGAAGACGCCTCCCTTGGCTTAATCAGAAGGACAGAAGCAGACCTGGAAAGGGGGTTCTCTCTACAGGCCCGATGCTCTCCAGTAGCTCATCCCGCGCTTTGGGAAAAGTGGCCGCGGCTGTGAGGAGGGAAGGATCTTAGAGGTGGGTTGAATAGCTGACGAGTATGGTGAGGTGGGGAAGGCAGCAACTTGCAGGTGGGAACTAGGAGTTCGTCAAAAACAGGGCATCTGGGGAGTTGGTCAGAGATGGGGAGAAAGGTCCCCAGGACACCAAGGTACGAAGCCGTCTGCAAAGGCCAGAGAGCGGGGAGGCAGGGCCCTGAGCCCCGGAAGGGCCCTCTCCCGCACGGCCGCTAGCTCTGGTCTTTGCAAGGCTTTGGCACACGGGCCTCAGAGTGCCTTTGCTTGAAGAGTGCTCAGCTGGACCCAGCGGGTGGCATCAAATATATCAATATCACCACTCCGGCTCACAGCCGGGATCCCAGGCGACCCGGTCTCCAACCGCCACCCCCGGGAAGAGTATTCACATTTGCAGGTCCCCACGCATGTGGCAAGCAATGTGCCATGAGCTCCTCTTCTTTTGTCTCATTTCATGCTAACCTTGGAGGCAGGGATGACTGCTGAACTCACTGCAGGGGTCATGCAGCTCCTTCCCAGCCCACTCGTTTCTGGACCAGCAGCATCCTGCCACCAACCTCAACACCAGACCCTTGTGTTTCCCTTGCGTGCTTCACCCTGCCGCCCCCACAGCTGACCTTTACCAAGCTATGTCCCTACCTTTCGGGAGGGGAGAGGCAGCCTGACACAGCATGCAAGCCCACAAGCTGCATCGGTGTCTGCCCAGAGTTCAGCCCCAGCTCTGCACTTATCAGCCATGAGAACTCCCTGTGCCTCAACTTCCCCGTCTGTAAAATGGACCCCAAAACAGTACTTACCATAATAGTTTAATACTGTTCTCAGATTTACATTTTTCCTGCTTGGGCCCTTTTCCACCTAGCCAATCTTATTTTCCAAATCTTGTCAACACATGCTTCTGCTCCAATCAGGCCAGCGTCTACACTGTACCCTGGCTATATCACACTTATTCCCACCCCCTGACTTTGCTGATGAATGTCATTTCTGCCTGAAATGTTTTTCCTTGCTCTCTCCAAATTCTGTCCATTCTTCAAGGCCGAGATCAAGCCTTGTCCCTTCCATGAAGTCCTCAATGACTCCTAGGCCACATAATCTCTTGCTGATTGTCATCCGTTCATTCATCATTCTTTCACTCATTCATTCATTCATTCATTTACTCATCCATTCAGCTAGCACTTATTATCCAGTGCTTACTATGTGCCAGAAATAGCCATAATCTCAACAGATATGGCCACTGCCCTCACAGAACTCTCAGTCCAGTGGGAAAAATAAGCACTAAATAAGTAAACACACAAATCAACAACATTTGAAATTGTGAGCTATGTCATCAGGGGAAAATATAGCGTACAAAGTACAAAGGAATATAAACAGGGGGCTCTAATTTTGATGGAAGGTCCAAAAAGAGGACGTGGCATTTACAAGCAGACCTGAAGGAAGAGTTAGAGTTATCTAAGTAAAAAGAGGGGAGTGTGAAGGGGGGAAGCAGCATGTGCAAAGACCCTGAGGCCCCACAGTCCTTAGTAGGTGGACATGACAATGATAGGACACGACCTTGCCCCCAGCCACAAATGATTGGATCACAGATTGCACCTGGTCTAAGGCTAGCCAATTCCTTTATAGGGTGGCCAGTGGTCTAGGATTTGACTGGACATAAAAAGGTAAACTGAGTCAATCAGGTCATCTCTGCTGGAAATTTTAACTGAGGGATGCAGAGAGCAGTTGCTAGGGGAAGCAGAACAGAAAAGATATAAGGAAACTTTGGGACTAGGACAGCAACAATGGGCCAAACTCAACTGAAGTTATTTCTTAAAAAGCTATTTGGTAAAGAGAAGGCAACCTTGCAAAGGTTTCCTGTTGTACTAAGATAAAATCCAAAATTTTGCCATGGTCTCCAGGGTCTTGCATCATCAAGACCATGCTAACCCACCCAGCTTTCTTCATGCCGCTTTGCATCTTGCTGCCTCCGTTCCAGGCTTATGTCTTCCCTTCTCAGTTCCTTGATCCAGCCAAACACATTTCTGCCTCGGGGCCTTTGCACCTGCTGTTCCTGCTGCTTGAAATGTCTTCTCTCTCTTTGTATGGCTGCCCCTTCTCGTCCTTCAGGTCTGAGCTGACAACTCACCTCTTCAGCGAGGCCTCCACTCAGCAACTCTCAAAAGTAGATCTCCTGTTATTTAGTATAATTCATACTTATTCCCTTGATAGCTCAAAAGTCTATAATATTTTATTTTTGTGTATTTTTTTTTTATTTACTAGAATATACATTTTGTGGGAGCAGTGTACCTGACTGTATGGCCCTCCACTGTTGTCTTCCATGCCAAGTATGGAGCTATTTATCTGGTGCTCAAATATCAGGAGGGAGGGAAGGAAAGAGAGAGAAAAGAAGGAAGGAGAAAGACCCAGGGACCAGAAACCAAGTGGCATTGTCTGAAGGCTAGTAAACCATAGCGTAACATCAAAGCCACCAAAAAGTCAATGGCAAGGGCCAGTCACTGGGCTGAAAGCAAGCAACTCGTGGATGTTAGCTTAAATTTGTGGCACGCTGATTGCCTCTTTGTAAATAAAACCAAAACCAAACAAAAGCCAGTTTTGACATGGTGGTCTAGACTTCAGGGTCCTTCTCTGATGCTTTAAGTAAGAATCATTTGGCTGCAAGTAACACCCAGTTCTAACTTAACTAGCTTGTATTCGTCAGGCTATCTGTCATAACAAACAAACCCCAGAATCTCAAGGGCTTAACCCAATAAAAGCCTTTATTGCCTGTTCACACAAAGCCCAGTGGCTAAGCTGCACTCCCGGTGACTCTGCCCCAGGAAGTAACCCAGGACTGTTTCTGTCCTATAGTTCTGCCTCTTGTGGCATCAGGGTTGTCCTCAGCTCATCCGCCTGGGTAGATGGAGGGAAGGGGGGGTGAGAAGGTGAAGGATCCTGCACCTAAACTTAATCACCTTGACCTAGAAGTAACCCACTTCAAGTCACATTCCATTAGTGAGAGTGAGTCCCATGGTACCATCTAGAATCCAGGGGAGGAAATACCAAAAATGTCACCCATGGCTGGAGAGTTGAATCCAAGTCATCACTCTACGTAATATAAAGCACGCATGAATCTTTGGTAGGTGACCAGTCATCTCTGCCACGCTACTTAAGAAAAATGTATCCTCCATAAAAAAAATCATCTCAAGATAAAGGCTCCCCTAGATTAGTTAATTCAGTAGCTCAAAGATAAATATAAGGACCCAAAGTGTTTCCATCTTCCTACCTTTCCATCCTCAGGCTGGTATCCATCATATCCAGATACATCAACCAGGAGAAGGAGATGTGCCTCTTTCCTGGGTGCCTTTCACAGTGAGGAAAACTTTCCCCCATTCTCTCTGCCTAGGAGTGGGTCATGTGTGCACCCCGAGCCAGTCACCAGTAAGGGGCATGACGTTACTGTGAGAGTCCAAGGCCAGTGGTTCTCAGCCCTAGCTACACATTAGCCCCATTTGGAGGGAACTTTAAAAATGCACATGTCCAGCTCTGGCATGGTCCCGTGCACTGGAAGATTGCCGCCCGCTCAGGACACATGGCAGGTTGTGAATTCGATCCCCGGTAGGGGCGGGCAGGAGGCAGCCGATCGATGTCTTGCTATCACATTGATGTTTCTCTCTCCCTCTCCCTTCCTCTCTCTAAAAATCAATTTTTAATTCTTTAAAAATACATACAGACGTCCAGGCCCCACTGCGGAGTTTCTTATTTAATTCGCCTGAAATGAGCCTGAACTTCAGAAGTCACCAACTGATAGTTCAAGGACCAAAGTCCATTCACATTCCTGCTTAGCTGGATCCATAGGCTCCTTATAAAAATTGAGAGCTGACAGTAATAAAACAAATGGAGCAAATTGTTAGCAACCTGCGAATCTGGGTAAAGGGTATAGGAACTCTTTATACCATTCTTAAAATGTTTTCTATAAGCTTGATATTATAGTAAAATAAAAAATTACCCCCCAAAAAGGAAAAATGGGAACTTACACTATAAGAGCCAGGATTTTTGGCTTCTCTTGGAAACCATAAAGTCTGGGGGAACGGGCCCGTTTTCCTGCTGGCTTGAGGAGCAGCACCGGGACTGGGGCTCAAGGGCGCCCGAGAGGCGCGGCGTGGTTAGCGGGACCCTGGGGAGTCTCGGGGCCAGCCGTGGGTCCCTCACGGAGGGCTTCCCGTCCCACTCACCTGCTCCCCTCCTGCCCACCCTCTCCCCGCCTCCAAGCCAGCTCAGCCTATTTTTTGCCGAGCGCGGCCCCCTGCGTCTGCCACACTCAGCTCCTCGGCAACTCCCTGCCCACTCCACAGCCTGGTGAGGCCTCCCTGCGGCTCGTCACCAGTGGCCTGGCATTTCGCTCCCCGGCACAGCCGCGTGTCACCAGCGAACGGGGGCTCTCCCCACATACTCCTCCAGATCCGTTAGGTAAATGTCAACGGTAAGACCAGTCCCAGCACTGACGCCCCACGGTTTTCAATGAACTAATGAATTAATTAACTAATTCCCCTCCTCCGCCACCCAAGTTGTGACAACTGAAAATGTCTCCAGACATTGTCAAATGTCTTGGGTGGGGGAGTTGCTCCCCATTAAGAACCAGTATAAGGACAGGAAAGCCTAAGAACTGAGCCTTAGAAAAGATGGCAATCAAAGTCTTTCTAGGGTTGTAGACAGCAAGGACTAATAGATGGTTCTAGACAGCAGGGATTAATAGAGGGCTCACTGCCCGAGCTGGTGTGCTCAGTGGTTAAAGCGTTGGCCTGAGCACCAAAGGGTCACAGGTTCAATTCCCAGTCAAGGGCACATACCCGGGTTGCAGGTTTGATCCCCAACCCTGGTCCAGGAGCATGTGGAAAGCAACCAATGGATGTGTCTCTCTCACACCAGTGTTTCTCTCTCTCTCCCCCCTCCCTCCCTCCCACTCTCTGTAAAAAGCAATGGAAAAAATATCCTCAGGTAAGGATTAACAAAAAAGCAAACAAACAAACAAAAAATAGATAGCTCACCATTTACTAGTTGTGTGACTTTGGACAAGTGACTTAACCTCTCTGTGCCTCACTGGCCTCTTCTATAAAATGGGATAATCAGGATAAATTGGGTTATACAGTGGAAACAAACAACTCTCAAGTATCAGTAACTTAAAGCACACACTATGTGTCCACTGTGGTCAGCAGGGGCTCTGCTCACATTGCCCAGCCCAGGGCAGCCACACAGGCAGAGGCTCCACCTCTGGACGTTGCTGGTCAAATAACAAAGAGAAAAAAACCTAAACGTTTCTGCCTGGAAGTGACCCACGCCATCCCTGCTCACAATTCAGTGATAGAAGCTGGTCACGTGGCTCTAGTGGATTTGAAGGGGACAGCACAGCGAGGACCTGCCACGTCCTGGAGAAAGGGGAAGAGGGAACACTGACGGATAAGCAGCCCTGAGGCTGGACACAGGTAACAATAATGCTGGCTTTATACATTTGTTGGGAAGGGTAAACAAATTAATACAGAGTTCTTGGAGATTCCAGTGCCTGGAATCTATTAATGCTCAATATATACTAGCTTATTGTTATTATTTATTAATTCAGCAAGTGTTTATTGAGCACTGTGACGGCCGCTGGCCCAGGCGCAGGTGTTGCTGTGAAGGAGCTCTGTAGACGTGATTAACACCTAAGGCAGCGGACAGAGCAGAGGGCACCATTCCCCGCAACCCAGGGGCCTCATGCAGGCCGTTGACGTGCTTAAGAGCAGACGGAGGCTCCCCTTAAGGACGCAGGAATTCTGCCTGTGGGGAGCTGGCGCCCAGGAGTCTCCAGCCTGCCCTTCCTCACGGCCTGTCCTGTGGTTTCGGGTTTGCCCAGCCAGCCCCACAGTCACATAAGTCAGCTCCTTACAATAAATCTCTTTACAGCCTTAGCCCTTAATACCCTTTCCTCCCCCTCTCCTACCCTCTCCACACACCTTGTTAAAAGGCGTAAACCCTGGGTTTTATCCCACGTTCTGTGTTGACTCATCTCTGGTTTCTGACCCTCTTGTTCCAACTCCCAGCCTCCGGGCGGGAGATTCCTAGTTTGGTCCTCACGCTCCTGGTTCTTCCTCTCTCCTGCTACGGCTCATCTCCTTAGAGGCAGAGCAGCTTCCTCCCTGTTTAGGGTGTTTGAAGAGCTAAAGGGCTGGGGAGAGCCGAGATCCTGAGCTACGGGACCCTGACCTCGTTGTCACAGGAAGCTCTGCCCCTGCCGCCCTGGCCCCGCCTTCCCTGTCCTTAAAACAAACCCAGGTCGAGTCCCTGCTCTGAACTCACTTTAGGTAGGTTCCTTTCTATACTTCCACTTACTCAGCTGCTGGGGAGATCAGGATACGCCACCTCGAAATCTGCCACTTGGCATAAAGATGATTTTGAACTGAAGGCAATCAAGAAACAGCAGGTGCAGGAAAAGCTCTCTGCTCTCTTTCTGCCTAAAGGGAGGGTTTAATTTCCCTCTGTGAAAGTGTCCCCTCTTTCCTGCACCAGTAAAAAAAAAAAAAAGATTCTTATCCTGGAGATGGCAGCAACTTAAATCTACCAAACAAATCCCACTGAAATAGCCCTTATCTTGCATTAATTTCCCCCATGTATTTACTTTCCCACAGTTTACTGCCCTAGAAGCCCAAGCATTTTCCTTTGTGTTGTTGCTTCGCTACAAATTTATCACCCTGTGTTAAAAGGGTGTATAAGCTCTCAGACCTAACACTTCTTTGAGTCTTCACTTCTTTTTCTGTGAAATCCTGCGTATGTATAAGAAATTAAAATATTAACATCAAACAAAATTTTTGTGCCTCTTTCCCTGTTAACCTGTCTTTTGTTGGTTTAATTTGTAGGATCCGGGTAACTGACCTTAAGAGAATCGCGGAATGGGACACCTGTAATACTCTCAACAATAAAGATAAATTAAAAAGAGAGAGAGCGAGAGAGAATAGCTGGAAAAGCTCATCTTCTCCCAAAGTGCAAAACGGGTGAGGGTGGAGCGCGCCTCTGCGCGCAGTGGGGACTGAGCAAGAACACGACGTGCGGCCCTCGGGGACGAAAACCGGGGCGCGGCCAAGTCCAGTGGCCAAGGGTCACCTCGCGGGGGGATCGGATCATAAATTCCTAGCTGGACAGGTCATATATGTCGCCTCAGACATACAACTTCTTTAGAGAAAGGTTTACTTTGCCTTAGCAGGCCCTGCCCATTGTTCTTGCGCACCCAGCCGAGCACACCTGCGGAACGCCAGCGTGACCCTCCCTCCAGGCCCCTCCGAGGCTGGCCGCCCTCAGGGAGCACATCAGCTTGTTAACCATCCTGTGCCTCACTTTCTCCCCGCCACGTGATGGTCCTCATGTTCCCTCCTTACTTCCAAATGCACAAAAGAAACCGCACATTGTCACTGTGTGGAGAATTTGAGATCTTGCTTCCTGGCACTGTGGTCAGTTTGGCTCAAATAAACATAAAAATTCTCTGCAGGTTTGGACATTCTTACGTTGACATACCTAACACATGACCAACTCATAGCCAGTGCTTAATAAATGAGAATTTGTTAGCTAGTTACCAACACTAGTCCTATCCATCCCCACCCTCAGCGTCAGGACAACCCCCTCAAATCCTGCAATCTGTTCTTCAAACTCAGCACCTCTCATCACGTAAGGAGATGCTTCCCTTTAGCAGGGAGCCTGGGGAGCTGGCTCCTCTCTCCCTACCCTGACCCACTCTCTGGCCCCCGGGGTCCATGCACCCATATCGCCACCCCAGCTATGGGGATTCACAAGAAGTCCTGTGCTGTGAAGTCTCAGCTTACCTACAGTTTTACAGATCTAGAGGGGAAAGGACCACAGCCATAGCTGGCAAGAAGGTTAGGGAAAACAAGAAAAAGACATTGTGCAGAGGGGGCCGGTCCACCCTTGAGAAGATGCTGTCCTCTTTGAACACAAAAGAAGGCGTTTAAAGCAGCCGGGTTTATTCCAGTTCCGTGTGAATGTGAAGTTTCCTCACAGTTAACATCAGCCTGAGTAGCATCCGGCCTCTGAACCGCTCACGCTTCCCTAGTCCTCAGTGATCATGTGAATTTCAACTGGATTCAATTTTAAATATTTCACAACATTGGGTGGCGATCAATCATCTTTCTCCAAAGTAACTCAAAACCCACCCACACCCATCTCCTTTTGGGGCAGGTTTTCCCTGTACAGCATTTCGAGGTCTATTAAAGGGGGGTGGTCCTGGATAGGAAGTCAAACTCAGGGAAGCTGGTTTCAGTTCCTGTAGGAGAGCACAAGGTGCGGCTAAATGGGAAAATGTCCCCTCTGTCCTTGCACGCCTCGCCCACGGGACCAGGACTCTCCTGTCCACCTTGAGAAACCAGGAGAGTGGAGATCAGAGCTCATCCCTTCCCCCACCAGACAGGGGTAGGCCCCTGAGATGGCAGGTTGGGTGGCTGGGGCTTTATTATTGGTTGGAGGGTGACAGATTTTGAGGAGAGCTTGGGAACGATGGCGGCCTTCAGGGTGGGGAGGAAAGTAAGGAGAGGATTAGGGGCAGCTCTGTGCCCTGGTGTCCTGCCCGCCCGTTGTCAACACCCCTCCTTGAGGACCCACATTGCTGTCCGCGTGGTGTAGAATGTCCTTCAGCTGACCTCAGCCATCCCCATACCCAAGGCAGCCCTTCGAGGGGTGACCGTTCCCAGGGAGCGGCTGCCTCACCTGCGGGGCATCTGCTCAGCACTTCACCCGAGACCACAGCCATGCACCCAGGCGCCAGGCACCCCGCAGGCCCGTCTTTGATCCACCCCAGGGGTACACCCAGGAGCTATTCATCTCTTTTGTGCTCTTAAAAGCGCCACACACAGAGGGGCCGGGAGAGCCCTCCACGATGTTCAGAATGCCCTTATCCATTGTTTTCCTTTCCCTGATTTTAGTTACCTGCAGTCAGCTGTGGTCCAAAAATATTAAAAGGAAAATTTCAGAAGTAAACAATGTGTAAGTTTTAAACTGCACACCTTCCTGAACAGTGTGAATCATCCCTCTGTCCAGCAGCTCCAAGCTGTAGACGGCTCCCACCCCTTAGTCACTTAGTAGCCTCTAGGCTATCCAGTCGGCTGTCTGGACGTCCCACTGCTTGTGCTCGAGTCACCCTTGTTTTACATAATAAAGCTTCATTCACTTAACTTTTATTACAATATATTGTTATAATTGTTCTGTTTTATTACCAGTTGTTGTTAATCTCCTACTGTGCCTAATTTATAAATTAAACTTTATCATAAGTATGTATGTGCAGGAAGAACCATAGTGCATGTAGAGTTCAGTACTAGCCACGGTTTCAGGCAATCGCTGAGGGTCTTGGAGCAGATCCCCTGCAGATAAGGGGGGACGACTGTATCTCAATCTGAGGGGTTACATGGGGTCTGTATATACCTTTAGAATTCATCAGATCTTATGCTCAACACTTATCCACTTTACCATCCACATGCTGCCTGCCCATAACATTTTTAAAGGCGTGACTTGAGAGACTATGGGCCAAATCAATTAATTAAAACAACAATAGACGGCGTGCAGACCTTCTTAGGCACCTGACTAGGCCGCAGGCCGGCTCCGCCCGCCCGCTCCCCCCCCCCCCCCCCCGCGGCTGCGGCTGCTGCTGAGCACGTCGCAGGGCTTCCGAGGACTCCTGCCTGCCGGCGCTGACAATCACCGGTCATGATTACAGACAGCTTTCCACGGAGAGATATCTTTGGTCTTCATTAAGGCTTGTTTGTGGCTGTGCCAGTGGAGGTTTCCGAGAGAAGAAGGTGCCGATGGTAATTGGGCCCTCCTAATTGCGGTGCTCACGGATTGCCTGTATTAACGACATTGAAGGGAGTGTAGCAATTAGAGCTTTGGGAAATATTTAAAAACAAAGTGAAAAGAGGCCTCAAAGTGCAAGGACGCCGAGAGGCAGCCAGGAGCGCCCGCCCCCTGGAGTGGACCCTGAGCAACCCTGGACGTCTGAGCCGCTCAGCCCTGGGACGGAGGCCGTGATGGGCTGAGGAAGAGGCACCTTTCCTCCCTGTCGCCCTCCAGGCGTGGCTGTGCCTCCGCCCACGAGAGACACTTCTGTAGACAGGATGGTAATGCCGGCAAGCATACCTCAGCGAGCTACATATGTGGACCTGCTCAGGGCACGCAGCGAGCCGCGGCCTCGTTGCACCTAAAGGTGAAGAAGCGAGGGCTTCCTCGAGGCCTCGCGCGGCAGGTGGCAGACCCCACGCAAACCCACGCCGGCCGAATTCAAAGGCGCGGCCCTAAGCAGCGCCTCACCCTGGGGCTGTCTTCCTCAGCCCAAGCCCTGGACTCCTCCCGTCACTGGCCCCCCAGCAAGGCGGCTCTTGCCTTCGGGTCCACACCCACCCCTCCCACCAACCCGCTAGCGCCTCTCCTCTGAGAACCTACTTCCTTCCAGGCGCCAAGCTAGGTACCCGGCCCTCTTGCTCACCTCAGCCCCCACGCCCCGCCCTGGCTCGGGACCTGGGAGAACCTCGCAGCCCCGCCCTGCAAGCTCCCTGAGAATGAGCTCTTCAATTTCGCCACCCTCTTCCCAGCCGAGATCGGGGCCCAAGGTCTCTCGCCCGCCCCTGCAGTTCTGCCTGGAAGAGTGCTGGCCATGTTCATCACTCATCTCCAAGCACCCTCCACTGCCGACCAGACCTACCTTTTTCTCTGACCCCTTGGTCCCCCCACTACGCTTAAAGTGGAATGTAAGCAACAGGAGGGAGGAGATTTGGGGCTGTTTTGTTTCCTGCTGTCACCCTGGCACTTAGAAGAGTGACTGGCACATAGTAGGTACTCAATAAATAAATAATAATTTTACAATAATTTATTGTGGAATGAATATGAGCTTTCTTTTCTCCAACCAGAAATGCATCCTGCACATTTCTAGGCATCTCTTGGTACACAATGCTTTCCTATTCACCAGAAATGCATCCCCCATGATCTTTTTTATCAATCACTTTCTTTAGAATTAATTACACCTCCATGCCTTCCAGCCTGGCCCAGACAGGCCAATATGGCCACTCTCACAACACAAGACACATTTGGAGTTCCAAAGCCTGACTTACAAGACCATCATTTCTGTGTCACTGCTCCAGTGCCAACCCAGATAAAGGTGTTCTCAAATCCACCTATGCGGTCCCTCAAATAGAAGGCATTTCACCACGCAGGGTACTGTGTCCATCAGGAGACAAGAGCAAAACTTCATCTCCTTCTAATTGGTGCTGCCCAAGAGAAATGCTGGTGCAATAAGTAAGGAATGCTAATTGCTTAGTCATCTCCCCCTGACACTGAAGACCGGCTTGGTTGAGGGTTTTTATTAAGGCTCATTAAAGGGAAGACTGTGTGGCAAGCTTCTGGGTTGCTTGGAAGGGAGAGGCTCTGCACAGAGACGCTGAGGGGGTGGGCGAGGTGCAATGTGGAAGAAAGCTCAGGTAACTGAGGAAACAGGCTCGGGGGAAGGAGGGCAGCTGGTGACGCCAAGTAGCACAGATCTGACATATGTTGCTGATTAAAACCGATGCAATCCTTATGATTAACATGCTCCAGGCCCACTCCAAGCACTTCATGTGCATGGTTGGTTACCCTCTCGTCCATCCCATGGCGGGGGGGGGGGGGGTGGTTATTATCATTTCCATTTTATGAATGAGCAAAGGGAGGCCCAGAGAGGTAGAGTAACTTACACAGTGCCCCCTAGCTAGTCTGTTTCTACAGCTGGTGCTCCTGCACGCTAGAGTACAGTGGTCAGGAGTGGGAGGTCAGGGGCTTTGGAGTGTCTAGAAGCTTCTCTACTACCCAGCAGCCCCTTGACTGCTTCCCAAGTGCCTACAGTGAACCAACACCATGCACTGTACTCAATATATAAGCAGCATGTGAGAAAGTTCCCCCGGAGATGTGCTCACAGTACAAGCTGAGGAGAAGAGCTCATATCTATGTTACCCCCAAACCCACGAGACAAATCCATAACATCATGGGGAAAACCAGACAGTGTCATCAGATGCTCAGGAATTTTAAGTTAAAGCTGAAAGAGGGGAAGCAGACAGCATACAAACTACAAATAAACACAACTGGAGGAAACCATCACCTGGAAGCCTGCAGGCGGGTCTCCAGAGAAGGGAGGGAGATGGGAAAGGGACTCCAAGCTCCGAGTCATGGGTCCAGGAAGGAGAGGGGTCAGGAGTACTTGCCACGGTGATGAACTGGGGGACCAGAACAACTGTGCCGGCCTTGTGGTCAACAGTGAGAAGCTGGCCAGGTGCGGGCACCGAGGAGGGAGAGGAATTGAAGAGGTCTCAGGTGCAGGTGCGTGGGGAAAATTAACATCAAGAAGAAAGAAAGATTCTAAGATAGGAGAGAAAAGCCACTTAATATCCCTTATGTTCCTCCCACTTGTTTTTATTTTTAATGGAAGAAATTTTAGATTTTGAATGTGTGAGGAGAGGACAGAGTGCAATTGTAATTCCTATGGCAACCCCAAGATACAGGAGGAACTCCATAGGCAAGATCTCCACGGAGGGATTAGACAGAGAAACTCTTCCCTCCCCCTAAAGCTGGGGAGAGAACCCCGAAAATGGGTGGCTCCGCTCAGTTTCAGGGTGAACAGGCGGAGAATTGAGGGAGATCATGCCCCAGAGGCCTCTGTGCTCAGCATAGACTCTCAACACAGCCCCAAGCACACAGACTGGGCAAGGACGCATATATCACAGGAAGGATACCCAAAATACGTGAAGAACCACTATCCATGGACAGGAAAAATCAAACAACTCATGGATGAAATTCACAGAAGTAGAGATGAGCAATAAACAGGTGATAGAAAACCATGCGACGTCACTCTGAACCTGTTGGACTGGCTCAGATCAGAAAGGCCCACCGCCCTAGGTGGGAACAAGGCTGTGGAGAAACTGGAACCCTTGCCCATCGCTGGTAGGATTGTAAAGTGGTGCAGCCACTCCAGAAGACAGCCTGGCACTTTCTCAAAAGTTATCGCATGAGTTAGCAATTCAACGTCCGCTCAAAAACTTACCATTTTGAGTTACTGCGTGACTGACAGTTGCACTCTTAGAGATACACCCAAGAGAACTGGATGTACATTTACACAAAAACTTGTACACAAATATGCATAGCAGCATCATTCATAATAGCCCCAAACTGGAAACAACACAAATGTCCATCAGCTGATCAACGGGAAAACCAGATACCTATCCATACGAAGAAATAGTATACCTATCCATAATACAGGAATGAAGGACTGGCACCTGCTAAAACATAAATGAAACTTGAAAGCATCATGTTAGTGAAAGAAGTCAGTCACAGAGACCACATTTTATGATTCCATTTCTACGAAATGTCCAGGAAAGGCAAATCCTATTGGGACAATAGAGAAGGTAGATTAGTGGTTGCCAAGGGCTGTGGGAGGGGGGAAATGGGAAATAATTGCTAATGCATATGGGGCTTCTTTTGGGAGTGATAAAAATGTTTTAAAATGAGACACTGGTGATGATTGTACCACTTTGTGAATATACTAAAAATCATTTAATTGTACATTTTAAAAGGGTGATTTTTATCATATATGAATTATATCTCAATAAAGCTGTTATTTAAAAAATTCATCTTTGATAGAGAGTGGGAGAGTGGGGATGAGACAGTGAGCTCTGAGAGCTCAAAGGGAGTGATGGGGTTTGAAATCGGCGGCAGTAGGCAAGTAATAGGATTGCTGATCAGGGAACAGGCCCTGTCTGAGATGCGGTGCCACAAAATCGCTGTGGCACCCACCTGCTGGCTGGGAGCAGTTCACACCTGTAATCTCTAG
The DNA here is from genome assembly GCF_054644295.1 of Miniopterus natalensis. Lineage (NCBI taxonomy): Eukaryota > Metazoa > Chordata > Mammalia > Chiroptera > Miniopteridae > Miniopterus > Miniopterus natalensis. Next base: position 101,776,620 of record NC_142083.1, read on the forward strand.
TTGATGGGCCATGAGCTCAGAGGCCCCAGGCGTCAGTGTAGCCCCCACAGTGGGCACGGAGCCTGGCAGCGCTCAGTAGGAAGAGCTGAGGAGCACCTGCTGCTCCTTCCTGCCCACATCCAAAACACTCCAGCTTTCGCACCCAACAAGAAGAAAGCTGAGGACTCGGCTTCCTATTTCTCAAGTCGAATTTCTGGAACAAAAATATCTATGAAGCCTGCTGTCTAAGTGTCAGGCAGGGAGAAGAATAAAGAGAAAAAAGAAAAGGAAGGATTTTTCCTAGTAATTAAATCTGAATTGTTCGCAGCCCGTTAGACCCTTTTCCCCCCTGATGCAGAAGAATGCATTCCCATTTCTCCCCTTGATCCCAAATGCCTTTGCAGTCAAGTTGAACTTTTGGCTGAGGGCTCTCACTTACACAGAGCAGGAGCCTGGGGCCCAGGCTACACCCTCACCTGTGTCATCAACAAACCCTCCACCTGAGCTGCTCAAATGAGCCAGTTTCACCTAATGCCTTAATCCTTCCCCCTCAATTAATTTGTCTAAGGCTCATGTATTATGAGGGTTCTTAAAATTGTTGCAAATGACCTAGTTTCAAGTAACTGAGGCAAAGCAAGGAATTTATTGGCCAAAGAAACTAAACAGTGGGAAGATGAGGAAGCAGCTGCCTTCATGGACAATAAGGACAGGAACTCAAAGGAACTCAGGTTCTCTGCTCCTATTTAGTTCGTGACCTTCTCAGCCACCCTCACCATCAACCTCCCTTGCACCCCCAACACACATACACACACCAGTTGGGTGATATTTGCTTTTCTTTAGACCTGTTTTCTCCATGAAGCTAAGAGCATGGCCATCAATGGTATCCAAGCTCACATCTGTTCAGCTTTGCCCCACTTCCCATATTTTTTAAAAAAATCATTTCTTATTTTTCAGTTACAGCTAACATACAATATTATATTAGTTTCAGGTGCACACCCCAGTAATTATACATTATATAATTTACTAAGTGATCATCCCAATAAATCTCAAACCCATTTGACACCATATATAGTTATTAGAATATTATTGATTATATTCCCTGTGCTGTACTTTACACCCCCGTGACTATTCTGTAACAACCAATTTGTACTTTTTAATCCTTTCACCTTTTCACCCATCTCCCTAACCTCCCTCCCATCAGGCAGCCATCAAAATGTTCTCTGTATCTCAGTCTTTTTCTCTTCTGCTTGTTTGTTTATTTTGTTTTTTAGATTCAATTGTTGATAGGTATGTATTTATTGGAATGTATTGTTCATATTTTTTATCTCATTTTCTTCTTCTTAAAGACGACCCTTTAACATTTAATGTAGTGCTGGTTTAGTGGTGATATGCTTCTTTAGCTTTTTCTTGTCTGGGAAGCTCTTTATCTCACCTTCAATTCTGAATGATAGCTTTGCTGGGAAGAGTAATCTTGGTTGTAGGTCTTTGCTTTACATCACTTTGAATATTTTGTACCACTGCCTTCTGGCCTGCAAGATTTCTGTTGAGAAATCAGCTGACGATCTTATGAGTGCTCCCTTGTAGGTGTAACTAACTGCTTTTCTCTTGCTGCTTTTAATATTCTTTCTTTGCTTTTAACCTTTGGCATTTTAATTATGAGATGTCTTGGTGTGGGCCTCTTTAAGTTCATCTTGTCTGGGACTCTCTGTTCTTCCTGGACTTGGAAAGTCTATTTCCTTCACCAGGTTAGAGAAATTTTCTGTCATTATTTTTTTCAAATAGGTCTTCAATTTCTTGCTCTCTCTCTGCTCCTTCTGATACTTACATTATTTGAATGTTGGTATGCTTGGAATTGTCCCAGAGGCTCCTTAAACAATCTCCATTTTTTAAAATTATTTTTTTCTTTTTTCACTGTTCTGGTTAGATGTGTTTTGTGGTTTTTTAAAAATATATATCTTTATTGATTTCAGAGAGAGGTAGGGAGAGGGAGAGATAGAAACATCAATGATGAGAGAGTCATTGATCGACTGCCTCCTGCATGCTGCCCACTGGGGATTGAGCCAGCAACCTGGGCATGTGTGTGCCCTGAGTGGGAATGGAACCATTATCTTCTGGATCCTAAGTCTATGCTCAACCACTGAGCCATGACAGCCAGGCTGACTGGTTGTTTGTTGCTTCCTTATCTTCCAAATTGATTTGATTCTCAGCTTCATCTACTCTACTGTTGTTCCCTGTAAATTATTCTTCATTTCACTCCATGTATCCTTCATTTCTGACTGGTTCTTTTTATGGTTTCTATGTTTTCATGCTGTTTGTGTTCCTCGGAGTGCTAAGTTCCTTGAGCATCTTTAGAACAATTGCTTTGAACTCTGTATCTGGTAGTTTGTTTGCCTCCATTTCATTTAGTTCTTTTTCTAGAAATTTCTCCTGTTCTTTCATTTGGGACCTGTTTCTTTACCTCTGCATTTGGCTGCTTCCCTGTGTTTGTTTCTATGTTATATATTAGGTAGAGCTGCTACATGTCCCCGGCTTGGTAGAGTGGCTTTGTCTTGTAGGTGGTGTCCTGTAACGCCCAGTGGCTCAGCCTCCCCAGTCACCCTAGCTGGGCACTCCAGGTGCACCCCTGTGTGGGCTGTGTGCACTGTCCTGTTGTAGTTGAGCTTTGATTGCTGTTGGTGTCACTGAGAGCAATTGACTCCCAAGGCCGGTCAGCTGTGAGAACCAGCTGTGACTACAGCAGGGGAGCTGCTGTGCAGGAGTCAATCCTATGAAGCAAGACTTGCTTCAGTGGGGCTTTGGTGCTCACTGAGTCGACCCCTTGAGTGTGTCACTTGTGGAGGTTGGTTGGGTTGTAATCCAGCATGGTCTGAAGCTGCCTACCAGGTCCAGTGGCTCTGGGGCCTTCTGGGAGATGCAAGGTCAGCCAGCATCTGTGCCCTGCCTGGGGTCGCCTGTTAGGAGTTAAAGAACAATCTTCAGATGGCTGCTACTTGTGCTGGGCTCGGAGTTGCCCAGGAGAGGCCAAGCTGAAAACCAAGGCTGACTGCCGCTAGTGCTGGGCCTGAGGTCACTTAGCAAGTGGCACAGAGTACACAGAGACCACGTGATGCTTGTTTAAGAGATTTTAGAAAAGCCCAAAGCAATGAGGCAAGAGAGGCCATTTGTATGGAAAACCACTGGCAATGGTTTGGGTTGGCCCTGTAAATTGGGTGGAGCTGGGTCTCCAGGGAATCACCAGGGCGGGGCTAAAAGTGTTAGCCAAATTGATGGAGACTCAGATATGGTGCCCCTCTTTGGCTCTGAGGGAGGGGATGCCTCAAAAAAGGAACAATGGCATCTCAAGCACTTTTTTTCTGGCAGAAAGCTGCCCCCTCCCAGCTCTTGCCCTAATGCTGAACAATTCAGTTTCTCCCCATATGTTCTTTGTTCATTTCAAGCTGCTGCCCCAGGGCGGAAGCTCAGAGGAAGTCAGTCTGAGTAAATCCATGTGCAGGTCCTTTAAGAGGAACACTTAGGACTCCAGCAGCCCCTGTCTCACTCAGCCACAATCCCACTGGTTTTTACAGCCAGAAGTGATAGGGACTTCTCTTCCTGTCACTAACTGGACCCGGGCTGGGGGTACCTGGTGTGGGGCTGGGATGCCCTCACTCCTCAGGGAGGGCCTCCACAGCTGAGATATCCTGCCCAATTTTAATCCACCACATGTGTGTATGCGACCAGCCCATTCAGCATCTCTGCCCCTTCTACCAGTCTTGATGTGGCTTCTTCTTTAAATTCCTAGTTGTAGAACTTCCATTCAGCTAGATTTCAGGTGGTTCTGAATGATGGTTGTTCTGTAATTTAGTTGTAATTTTGATATGGTTGTGGGAGGATGCAAGTACGGCATTTACCCATGTTACCATCTTGACTGGAAGTCACTTCCCATAGTTTTAATTTAGAAAATTGTAAGGCAGGCTCTGGTTTTCTTGGCCAGCTCTTGATGCCCTACAGCCAAAGGAGCAGGGCATGTTTTTATTTGCAACTCCCATTAAATCATGTTGGTGGAAGGCAGTAGGAGGAGCTCCCCTGAAGAAGGAGAGTGATCTTCCCAGTGAGAGGGGAGTGCAGAACAAGCAAAGCTATAGATGAGCATGTCTACGGCAGCCAGATTCTCACAGCCTGATGGAAAGAACTTAGGACCTGGAGCCAGGACTCCTGGGTTTGAATGCAGGTATATCACTTACAAACTATGTGATCTTGGGCTCAGTTTCCTTGTCTGTAATGTGGACATAATAATAGTTACCTTATATGGGTAGGTATTCAAAGGAGCTGAGAAAAGTTCACTTGATTGGAAGAGATGCAAAGTACGGTGGCTGATTTTGAAATCTACCACAGTTACAAATATCTAGAAGGGGGTGCACCAGGTTGGAGGCGGGGGCAGTGGACAGGAAGGGGAAATGGAATATTCCGTGGGAGTTAGGACTGATACAGGAGTAGAACAAGGTGGTCAGTGACATCTGGAGTAATTGACCTTTAAGTTAAGGACAGGAGAGTGAATAGGAATTGCCCAGATGAGAGAAGGGAGGGGAACATTCTAGGCAGAGATAATTATGTACAGAGAAATGAAAAAGTGAGGAAAATGCAGTGCATCAGGATTGCTAAAAGTAGTTCAATGTGGTTAGGGCATGAAATGCAAAGAGGGAGATGGGATGTCAACAGCTGGGCTCAGAGGAAAGCAGAGACCCCACAAGCAGTTCTTCCAAGCCATGCTAATGAGTTAGGGCTTTATCCAAAAGCAACAGGAGGTGCAGACAGTTTTGAGCATGCTCAGATTTACAATTTCTGCACATGAGATACCACTGAACACCTATTGAAACACCTAAAATTAAAAACATAAACAATAGTGTGTGTTGGCAAGGATATGGAGCAACTGGATTTCTCATACATTGCTGGTAGGAATGCAAAATGGTAGAGCCACTTTGGAAAATAAACTTGGCATGTTCTTTTAAAGTTAAGCATACACTTACCACAGAAATCCCACTCCTATATATTTACCCAAGAGAATGAAAACTTACATTCACTCACAGACCTGTACATTAGTGTTTACAGCAGATCTATTCGTGATAACCCAAACTGGAAACAACCCAAATGTCCTTCAATTGTTGAATGGCTAAGCCAACTGTGATACATCCATCCACACTATAGAACACTAATCAGCAATAAAAAATAATAAAATACTGATACACACAATAACGTGAATAAATGTCAAATGCAATATGCTAAGTGCAAGAAGCCAAGCTCAAAAGTCTACATGCTGTATGATTTTATTTGTATGACAAATTGGAAAACAAACCAATGGGTACAGAAACCATATCAGTGGTTTCCAGGGGTTAAAGGTGGCAGCATGATGGAATTTGGGGGATGATGGAACTATTCTATATCCTAATTTTGGAGATGGTTTCATAACTAGGTGCATTTGTCAAAACTCATATACCTGTACAATTAAGAGTAAATATGGCCATATGCAATTTTTAAAAGTGAAATGGTAATGATTGCATATTGGACCAGTCACTCCATCTGCAGGAAACGCACTGGAGAGGGACATGGCTGGACTCAGAGAAGCCATTTGGGAGACTGCAGCAGGCATCCAGTCTCATGGTGGTGGCCCAAAATTGGAAATGGGTAGTGGGAATGAAAAGAAGCAGACTCATCCTAGCAATATTTAGCAAAAGGGACTCAATAGGACTTGGTGATTGGTGAGGAGAGTTTAGATTACAGTGACAGAAAGCCAAGAAGACAGAGGATTTGAGGTCAGGTGGGAGTATCACTGAGTGATTGACTGTGGGGCCCAGGGAGGAAGGGAAGTCCTTTGAGAAGGGCTAACAGATAAGAAGGGCAAAAGAGTCAAACAGCAAGTGTGTTGGGATTGACCGAGTAGAATAGTTGGCAGGATGGGGGAATGTCATCAAAATAGGCCCTGGAGTTTGAGCTTCCAGATCTAGAACACAATGCACGGGAGGGTGACGAGCTTTCCCGGAACCGTGACTGACTTCGGTTCGTGGGTCCTTCCATGACATAGTAAGGTTCTTAAGGGTGGATAAAATTTCTGGTTTGTATTTGCAATTCTCTTCTCCTAAGTGTTCAGCACCTAGCTCAATGGTTCTCAGCCTTCACTACATCACCTAGGGGGCTTTTTTAAATCCCCGGGCCCAGCAGTAAGCCAACCAATTAGCAAAGTATTTCTGTGGATGGGAGCCAGGTAGCAATGCTTTTTAAAGCTTCCTAAGTTATTCTAATATGCAGCCAAGGTTGAGAATCACTGAGGTAGCTCACTGCTTGTCACATTGGTCCTCAACCCTGGCTGAATATTAGAATCGCCTGGAAGATTTTAAAATATACAGATGCCTATCGATTGATGTTTCTCTATCACATCAAGGTTTCTCTCTCTCTCTTACTCCCTCTCCCTTCCTTCCTCTCTATTTATACACACACACACACACACACACACACACACACACTCACACACACACAGATGCCTGGGCCTTGCCCCCAGAGATTCTGTGTTTTTTGTGTTTTTTTCTGTTTTGTTTTGTTTTTGTTTTTTTAAATTTATCTTTATTGTTGAAAGTATTACAGGTGTCCCATTTTCCCCCCCAATTGATCCCTTTCACCTTGCTCCCACCCTCTCCCCAAGCCTTCACCCTGTTATTGTCTGTGTCCATGGGTCATGCATATATGCATATAACTCCTTTGGTTAATCTCTCCCCACCCTCCACCCCCCTTCCCTCTTTCTTCTGAAATATGATCATCTGTTGCCTGCATCAGTGTCTCTGGGTCTATTTAGTTCATCAGATTCTTTTTTTCATTAGCTTCTTCTTAAAGAAGAACCTTCAACATTTCCTGTAGTGCTGGTCTGGTGGTGATGAACTCCTTTAACTTTTCCTTGTCTGAGAAACTCTTTATCTGACCTTCAATTCTAAATGATAGCTTTGCTGGGTAGAGCAACCTTGGTTGTGGTTCCATGTTTTTCATCACTTTGAATATTTCGTGCCACTCCCTTCTGGCCTGCAAAGTTTCTGTTGAAAAATCAGCTGACAGACATATGGGTGCTCCATTGTAGGTAATTAACTGCTTTTCTCTTGCTGTTTTTAAGATTCTCTCTGTCTTTAACCTTTGGCATTCTAACTATGATGTGTCTTGCTGTGGGCCTCTTTGGGTTTCTCTTGTTGGGGACTCTCTGTGCTTCCTGGACTTGTAAATTTATTTCCTTCACCAGGTAGGGGAAGTTTCCTGTCATTATTTTTTGAAATAGGTTTTAAATTTCTTGGTCTCTTTCTTCCCCTTCTGGCACCCCAATAATATGAATGTTGGGTCTCTTGAAGTTGTCCCAGAGGCTCCTTATACTATCTTCATATTTCTGGATTCTTTTTTCCTTTTGCTCTTCTAGTTGGGTGTTTTTTATTCCCTCATGTTCTAAATTGCTGATTTGATTCTCAGCATCCTCTACTCTACTGTCGATTCCCTGTAAATTATCCTTCATTTCAGTTCATGTAGCCTTCATTTCTGATTGGTACTTTATTATGTCATGGATGGTCTCACTTGTTTTCTTAATAGTCTTACTAATATCCTTGAGCATCCTTATAACCATAATTCTGAACTCTGTATCTGTTAGCTTGCTTGGTCCTATTTCATTTAGTCCCTTTTCCGGAGATTTCTTCTGTTCTTTCCTTTGTGACATGTTTCTTTGCCTCCACATTTTGGCTGCTTCCAGGTGTTTGTTTCTATGTATTAGGTAGAGCTGCTATGTCTCCTGGAATTTGTAGAGTGGCTTTGTGTAGTAGGTGTCCTGTAGGGTCCAGTGGCTCAGCCTCCCCAGTCACCTGAGCTGGGCTTTCTAGGTGCTCCCCTGTGTGGGCTGTGTGCACTGTCCTGTTGTAGTTGAGCCTTGGTTGCTGTTGGTGTCCCTGGGAGGAATTGATCCCCAGGCCAATCGGCTGTGAGGACCAACTGCAACCATAGCCACAGAGCTGCTGTGCTGGAGACACCCTTATGGAGCAGGATTTACTTCAGTGGGGCTTTGGTGTTCACCAAGTGTGCCCCTTGAGTGTCACTTGTGGATGTGGTCAGGGTTGTAATCCAGCGTGGTCGAGTCTGACCACCAGGTGCACTGTCTCTGGGGCCTCCCGGTGGGTGCAAAGTCAGCCTCTGCAGTGCCTTGCCCAGGGCCACCCAGCATGAGCCCCACAGCAAACCGTAGTTGGCTGCTACTTGTGCTGGGCTTGACGGTGTCCAGGAGAGGCCAAGCTATGAGCCCTGCAAGCTGCCGCTAGTGCCAGGCCTGGAGCCACTTATCAAGCTGTATGGGGCCCGCTGCTGCTTGTTTGAGAGATTTTAGGAAAGTCCTAAGCATGGGGCTCGAGAGCCCCTTGCATGGAAAAGCCCCTGGAAATGGTCTGGATGAGCTGCAGGTGGGGAGGGGCGGGGCCTCTGGGAATCCCTGGGCGGGGCCAAAGGTGTGAGTCAGGTGCTGGCGATTCAAATATGGTGCCTGCCTGCCGGCTGTGTGCCGGGAGGACTCGCCAAAGGAGCAATGACCTCTGCCAGCTCTTCTGCCTGGGAGAAAGCTGCCCTCCACCTGTCGCCCGACTTCAGGCAGGTTAGTTCCTCCCCAAGTGTCCCGGGTCCTTTCAAGCTGCTGCCCGGCGCTGGGCTCAGAGGGAGCGCGTCTGAGTGAGTCCATGCGCGGGCCCTTTAAGAGAAGCTGCTGGGACTCCCGCAGCCTCCATGACCCTCAGCCACAGTTCCCACTGGTTTCACAGCCCAGAGTCGTGGGGACGTCTCTTCCTGGCCCTGGAGCCCTGGGCTGGGGGTCTGCTGAGGGGCTGGGACCCCTCCCTCCTCCTGGAAATCTTCGCCGCCGAGATTCCCTCCAGGGTTTAAACCACGGCACCGGGTGTGGGCCCGCGGCTGTGTCTCCGAGATTCAGCCCGGATCTGCCGGAGTCTCCGCCCCTCCTACTGCTCTGGGTGCTGCTTCAGTTCCCTGGTTGTGGGGCTTCTGTTCAGCCAGATTTCAGGAGGTTCTGAGTGATGGTGGTTCTGTATTTTAGTTGTCATTTTGATGTGGTTGCAGTAGGCAATGGGTACAGTGTTACCTACGCCACCATCTCAAAATTTTCCCCAGAGACTCTGTCTGTGTTAATTGGTCTGGAGTAGGACCCTTGAATCTTTTTTTTTTTTTTTAAATATATCTTTATTGATATCAGAGAGAGGAGGTGAGAGGAAGAGAGAGATAGAAACATCAATGATGAGAGAGTCATTGATCGGCTGCCTCCTGCACGCTCCCCTCCTGGGCATTGAGCCCAAAACCTGGGCATGTGCCCTGACCTATAATCAAACCATGATCTCCTGGATCATAGGTCAATGCTCAACTGCTGAGCCATGCCGGCCCGGCAGATCTTATTTTTTAAAAAACTCTCCAAACACTTTTAATGGGTAACGGGGGTTGAGAATCACCAGCCTCCCACAAAGAAAACGTTTCAACAAATGCTTATGATTTCAATCAGTATTTCCATCCCTGTTCTCTCTTCTGGGCCACAGACCCAGAATTAACCCAATGACCTGATGCACATGGCCTCCTATGTTGTCGCAGGTAAGTCAAACTCAATATGCCTAAGACGAAACTTCATCTCCCGACAGCCCTTGCAGGCCACGAGAGAGCTGGCCTTTGCTGGGAATAGGGCCCAGGTTTGGCGACTAAATGTTATCCCATGGCCATACGGAGGGTAAAAGGGTAACTGAACAGAGTTTGGGGATGGTAGGGGCTCATCACTCACGGTTAAAGGAGCCGAAGGATGAAATCCAGTTGGGGTGAGAGATTTGGGGGTTGATAGGCAAAGAAACAGGAAACGGGTACAAGCGAAGGACTTCCAGCCTCATCCCATCATAGGCGCTTCATAAGTGCTCCACAAACGCTTCTTGAAAGAAATGAGTCAACTGTAGGAAGATTCTGGAAGCATCAGCTTGCAGAGCACGGCAGGTTTTACACGAAAAGGTTAGTTGCATTTGCTCACTCAGGGAGTTCTCCATTTTAAGGTGCAAAAGAATCTTCCTAAGTCATTCCAGGTACACTCCTACCTTGGGCTATTGTATTTGCCGTTCCCTCTGCCTGGAGTACTCCCCACCCCACCCCAAATACTTACATGGCTCACGAGCCTTCTCCACATCTTTACTCAGATGCCACCTTCATAGTGCCTACCCCACTTCCTGGCTTTACCTTTCTCTCCAGCATTTATGAGTAGCTGATATACTATATATTTGGTGTTTCCCTGTTAGCTGTTACCTCCCTGCACAGGGATTTGGACTGTTTCATTCCCTGGCATATCCAGAGCCTCAATCAGTGCCTGGCAGACAGCAGGCACCTGATAGATGAATGAATGAGTGGAAAGGTTAAAATTGCAAACTGCCCAGAGATTAGAATCCAACAGGCCTGGGTAGGGGCCACGAATGTGCATGTGTACCAGGTGGTTCTAAAGAAGATGGTTAGAGGCCACACATGAAAAAAATTTCCTGGACAAAAAAAGGCAACAACACACATTGGTTTTGACTGGATACAACTGTCTTGACGTCCGGGTAGAGAGCAGGAGGCTGAGGACTCAGGATCCTGGCCATCTTCACTCATTCCTTTCCTGTGCTGAGACACGGCTCACATCTGGTGACTTGGCAGAGGGAAGCGAGTGTGTGCAGCAGACGGGGATGTGGGTGGCCGGCTCCTTGGAGGATGCCTCCCTGTGGGAGCCCAACTGCACTTCCGGGCAAAGTCCCAGGTGGAAGAAGCCCAGCTCCTACCATGGGACAGGGCCTTCAGGAAGCGGGAGTCTGAGCTTGGCAGGGACTGAGCTGACATCACAGCAACACTCCTTTTCACCGACTGCTGCTCGGACAGCCAGGTTCAGTGGTGCTGGTACATGATTAGCAACCAGCTCTAAGTGGAGGAGGGAGGAATGCATGCATGTATACATGTACAAACAGTAAGTTTTACTGATATAAAAAACGTATTACACTATTTGCAAATAATAATAAAATATTATAAATTACACATAGCCAATGAATTCTTTTTACTCCCCATATCACCCGGAGAACATTACACTAAGTGAAATAAGCCAGTCACAGAAAGACAAGTACCATATGATTTCACTCATATGTGGAATCTAATGAACAAACTGAACTACCAAGCAAAATAGAGACAGACTCATAGACAGAGAGCAGGCAGATAGCTTGGGGTCGGGGTAGGGGTGTGGAGGGATTGAGCAAAAGAGAGAGAGAGAACTCATGGACACGAGCAACAGTATGGTGATTGCGGGGGGGTAAGGAGGTGGAATAGGACACAGAGGGAATAAAATGGTGATGGAAAAATATATATAAATAATTAAGCAAAGTAAAAAACAAAAACAAAAAGAGCCCCCCACCTTCCCTTCCCCCCAGCCCCTGACAACCACTCTTCTATTCTTTGTCTCCATGATTTTAACTATTTTGGGTACCTCATATAAGTTTCTTCACGCAGGATTTGTCCTTCTGTGACTGGCTTATTTCACTTAGCACAATGTCGTCCAGGTTCATCCATGTTGTCATCTGTATCCAAATCTCATTTCCTTTTATGGACGAATAATATTCCACTGTATATTCATACCACCCATTCTTTACCCATTTGTCCACTGATGGACACTTAGGTTGTTTCCTTGGATATTGTGATTAGTGCTTCATTGAACATTGGAGTGTAGATATCACTTTGAAACCCTGATTTCAAAACTTTGGGATAAATACAAGAAATGGGATTACTGGATCACATGGAAGTTCTATTTTTAACTTTTTGAGGAACCTCCATATTTGTTTTCCATAGAAGAGGAACCATTTACATTCCCGCCAATGGTGCACAAGGGTTGCAGTTTCTCCACGTACTGAACAATGCTTACTGTCTTTTGGTTTTCCTTTAAGTCTAAAGTGAGGTTGTTTATTTGACATTTTTCTTGTTTTTTAAGATAGGCCTGTAATGCTATGAATTTCCCTCTTAAAACTATTTATGCTGTGTCCCATAGATTTGGGGTGGTTGTGTTCTCATTTTCACTTGTTTCGAGGTATCTTGTAATTTGTTCCTTGATGTCATTGTTAACCCATTCACTGTTTAGTAACATGTTCTTTAGCCTCCATGTCTTTGTGTGTTTTTCAGTTTTTCTTGTGATTGACTTCTAGCTTTATACCATTACGATCAGAGAAGGTGCTTGATATAATTTCAATCTTCTTAAATTTTTTGAGACTTGTTTATGTTCTAAGATGTGGTCTATCCTAGAAAATGTTCCATTTGCACTTGAAAAGAATGTATATTCTGCAACTTTGGGGTGAAACGCTCTGAAGATATCAATTAAATCCATGTGATGTAGTGTGTCATTTAAGACCCCTATTTCCTTGTTGTTTTTTTTGTCTGGTAGATCTACACATTAATGTAAATGGGGTGTTAAAATCCCCTACTATGACTGTATTACTGTCAATCTCTCCCTTTATGTCTTCAAGATTTTCTTTAAATATGTAGGTGCTCCTATGTTGGGTGCATAAATGCTTACAAGGATTGTATCCTCTTGTTGGATTTCTCCTTTTATCATTATGTGGGGCCCTTCTTTGTCTCTTACTACATCCTTTGTTGTAGTAAAGAGTCTATTTTAAAGTCTATTTTATCAGATATAAGCATTGCTACCCCAGCTTATTTTTTCTTTTCATTTGCATGAAATGTCTTTTCCCATCCCTTTAGTCTGTGTGTCTCTTTTGTCCTGAGGTGGGTCTCTTGTAGGCAGCATATACAGGGGTCTTGTTTTCTTATCCATTCAGCTACCCTGTCTTTTGATTGGAGCATTTAAACCAATTACATTTAAAGTGATTCTTGATAGGTATATTTTTATTGTCATTTTATTCTTTTAACTGTGTTCCTCTGCTTTTTTTGCTTTTTCTTCTTCTTCGTAAACCAGGCCCTCTAACATTTCTTGTAACACTGATTTGGTGGTGATAAATTCCTTTAGCTTTTTCTTGCCTGGGGAGCTCTATATTTCTCCTTCAAAGTTTTTTTTTTTAAATATATCTTTATTGATTTCAGAGAGAGGAAAGGAGAGGGAGAGAGAGAGATAGAAACCTCAATGATGAGAGAGTCATTGATCGAGCCCGCTACCAGGCATGTGCCCTGACTGGGAATCAAACCCCATCGCCTGGATCCTAGGTCAACGCTCAACAGCTGAGCCACGCTCGGCTGGGCTCCTTCAATTTTAAATGACAGCCTTGCAGGGTAACATAATCTTGGTTGTAGATCCTTACTTTTCACCACTGAATATTTCATTCCATTCCCTTCTAGCATGAAATGTTTCTGTTGAAAAATCAGCTGTCAATCTTATGGGAAATCACTTATAGGTAACTGTCTTTTTCTTGTGGCTTTTAAGAGTCTCTCTTGGTCTAATCTTTGCTGTTTTAATGATGATGTGTCTTGGTGTAGCCCTTTTTCAGTTCACCTTGTTTGGGACTCTGAGCTTCCTGAACTTGTGTGTCTTTTTCCTTCACCAGGTTAGGGAAGTTTTCAGTCATTATTTCTTCAAATCGTTTCTTGACACCCCCTTGCTCTCTCTCTTCTCCTTCTGTTAACCCCATGATGTGGATATTGTTACACTTCATTGTCCCAAAAGTGCCTTAAGTTAATCTTATTCTTTTTAATTCATTTTTTCTTTTTGCTGCTCTGATTAGGTGTTTTTTCTACCTTGTCTTCCAAATTGCTACTTCGATGCTCTGTTTCATCTCACCTACTGTTTATTCCTTCCAGTATATTCTTCATTTCAGATCTTGTATTCTTCATTTCTGACTTTTTTTTAATGGTTTCTATCTTCTTTGTCATGCTGTTGTTCTCACTAAGTTTCTTGAACATCCTTATAACAGTTCTTTGAACTCTATGTTGATAAGTTGCTTGCCTCCATTTCATTTAGCTATTTTTCTAGAGATTTCTCCTCTTCTTTCATTTGGGGCATGTCTTCCCACATTGGCTGCCTCTTTGTGTTTGTTTCTATATATTAGGTAGATCTGCTATAGTTGTCAGGGTGAGGTCAGCAGAGTTTATCAAGCCCAAACAGACCAAGATTTGGTTCTGTGAGGGGAGAGCTTTGCACTGGTTGAGCATAAGAAAAAAAGGCCCCTGTTCTAGAGCCACAGAACTCAATCTGTCCCAGATTTTACCCAGAGCTCAATCTCAGCAGGGCGGGGCTACTGGGAGTCAGGAAGTTGGGGCTAGTGGATCTCCTGTCAATAGGAGGTGTTATCCAGGTTTGGGGGAAGGCATGGGGAGTGGCCCCCACCCCAGAGCCACACAATTCAGTCTGTCCAGTATTCTGCCCAGCCCACGGCAGCACAGAGTTACCAGAAGTCAGAAGGGTGGGGCTGTCGGGAGCCAGGAGTGTGGGGCTAGTGGATTTCTCATGATGGGGAGGCACCAGTAAGATTTACAGGAAGGTGTGGGGTATGGCCATTGCCCCAAAGCCACACAAGTCAGTCGCTGACACTCCTGAGTCTGCCCAGATTTCTACACCCTGGCCTAAGCAGCTGACTCCTCAGCAGGGTGTAAGCTTCACAGTTTGGGCAGCTTGTAGTACAGAGGATGAGGTTATTGCTTTCCCCCAGGCTGATGCCATATAGAGGGGAGTGCTCCACCCAAGAAAGATGGTATCTGCAGTGTGGGAGCCAAACTCAGCTCAGGGATCCTGGTGGCTGTCCCTTCAGCTCTCTCCCCAGAGCTACAAACCCCAGTCTCTCCTCTCTCAAGTTTAGTCTGCTCCACCCTCCCTCCACTAGAGTGAAGGGTGAGTGGCTGCTAATGAAATTTTGTGCATTGCCCCTTTAAGAGAGCACCTGTGTCTCTAGTAGATTCCCATATCTCCCTGGTGGACAGAATCCCCATTGATTTTTTTTTTTTTAAGTATGTTTTTATTGATTTCAGAGAGAGGAAGAGAGAGATAGAAACATAAATGATGAGAGTCATTGATCAGCTGCCTTCTGCGCCCCCTACTGGGGATCAAGTCTGCAACCTGGGTGTGTGCCCTGACTGGGAATCAAATTGCGATCTTCTGGATCATAGGTCAATGCTCAACCTCTGAGCCATGCCAGCCGGGCTCCCCATTGATTTTCACAGCCAGATGTTATGTGGGCTCCTCTTCCTGGCTCTGGTTCTCTGGGCTGGGGAGCCTGGCTTGGGTTTGAGACCCTATGTTCCTCAGGAGGAATTCCTGCAGCTGAGATATCCTTTAGGAAACTCAACCACCACACATGAGAGTGGAGCCAGCCTTTTTAGTGGTTCTGTTTTTCCAATCAATCTCGATGTGGCCTATTCTGTAAATCCTTGTTTATAAGATTTCTCTTCAGCTAGTCTTCCATTTGTTATTCAGTTTAACTGTTCTACCATTTTGTTGTAATTCCTAGTTTGGTCCTGGAAGGAGGTGAGTGTACCTTCCACCTACTGCTCCCCCATATTAGATCCCCTGTAGTCTGTCCTTTGATTTTTTGATAATAACCTAACAGGTGTGAGGTGATATCTGGTCGTGGTTTTGACTTGCACTTCCCTGATGATGAGCGGTGTTGAGCATCTTTCTTCTTCCTTTGCTGTGCCTCTTGCCTGCCCCTTTCTGTGCATGGCTAGAATATGCATTGGGTTTGGGGAACTCTGCTTTTGTCTGAAAGATTATGTGAGTGAGGGATCAGTGCTTACATTGTGAACTGTCAGGCAGACCCCATTGTTTCCAGGATAGGTTTATGCTTTGGACAGAGCAGGGACTATTATCACAGTCTTATTTGTCTTGTCTATCTTCTCAGTCTGTGCTGTGTAACATCATAATCAGCAACCATAGACAGGCATGTAAATTGAAATTAATTAAAATTTAATCTAATTTAAAATTCAGTTTCTCAATCCCACTTGCTACATTTCAAGTGCTCAATAGTACTAATGCGAGTGCTCTATTATTGTTTTTTCACCTTTTTTCACTATTGCTCCCCCAAGAAGACTTTTTAGATACTTTTTTCTTAGAAACCACCCTCCCCTAGGAAATTTTAATAACACAGATATTACATATATATTTTTTTTCATGTATTTTATGTATATCTGTGCTTCATACATAAAACAGCAAGTTGGTTCCTCCAACCAGGAACCAATTTTTGCCCCTTGGAGACAATATCACCTCCATCAAGAGGTGAACCAGGGGTGAGATTAGGGCAAGGCACCTATGGTTCAAATATTTTAATTAAAATTTTTTTAAATATTTTAATTACAGTTAACATACAATACTATATTAGTGTCAGGTGTGCAACGTAGTGATTAGGCATTTATATACCTTACAAAGTGACCACCCAGATAAGTCTAGTGCCCATCTGACACCACACATAGTTATTACAATATTATTGGCCATACCTAAAGTTCAAAATTTAAGGCCTTCACTCCCAAGGCCATGCAAGTGGAGGGGCAGCACCTGAAAGTAATAGCCTCCTTAAATTTTGCACCCTACCTGCCTCACTTCCCTCACCTTAGTCCCAGCCCTGATATGAACATTTCCTTCATCACAGAATGTTCTATCAGATTAGAATTTTGGAAAGATGGAACCAAGAGAGGCATTCAGAGAAACTCCACTTGGGAGAGCTGTTGTTCTCAACTCTGGCTGCACATTAGAATCCTCCAATGAGCTTCAAAACTCCTGACACCCAGGCCCTTCCCCAGGTGAACTAAATCTGAATCTCTGGGGTGGGTCCTCGGTGAGGGGCCTTTTCAGGTCCCAGGAGATTCTGCTCTGCAGCCTGGGCCGAGAGTCTCTGTTGTGAGGGCTACAGAAAGAACCCAAGTTGTAGCCAGTGACTCACCTGGGGGAGGTCCCCACTGGCTATATTTAAGCAGAAAAAGTTTTAAAAGGAGCCTTAATTCCCCTGTGGGAACGAGGGATTAAGCTGATAAAGGAAGATTTGTAGTATGAAAAATGTAGAGCAGTGGCTCATCTGGGGACCTTTGTCACTGGTGTTGCATGGCTTGGACCTTATTTATATTAAACACTCTCTGGACACTGTCATTGACCATCAAGATGATAATTAACCTGGGCAGGCTCCTAGGTCCAGTGAAGAGTGTGGCCTTGGGGTTAATTTATTAATTTCCTTCCTGGCCTTTGTTGGCTGTTTCTGGGGCTGATGCCAAAGATTCACTTTTATGGCTCTTGTTTAATCCAGTGGTCACTCTTCATTGGCCCCAGATGAAGAGCGGAAAGAAATTATGATGACTGCAATGATGGGCATTATCTCCTCTGATGGGTGACCAAAGCAACATCACCCTTAGCTGGCCACAGTCTGGCTGTCAAGCTAACTCGGGTTTAAAGGGGAACAAAGAATGGAGGGGATATTGGAATTCTAAGTGCCACCAACCATCACCCTCACCCCAGGCCCCCCTCAGCACACACACATACACACACACACCTCAAGAGGATTAGTTTTATGCGCTAGTCACTCCCTCTTATCTGTGGGGGATAAGTTCTAATGTTACCAGAAAGGGGGCCTGGCTCTGAGCAGTTCTGCCTAGGGCTGGCCGGTAGTGTGTGGGTTCCTGACTTTGTGCAGGAAACATTTCACAAATCCAGGTGAATTTTAGAGGATATCAATTAAAGCTGGGGACAGCAAAATGAGGAAGGGCTGGAGAAATGAGCCTAGGCTGGTCTGCTTTGGCTCACTAAGAAGTCAGAGAAAAGGGGGCCTTGGGGACGGGTTCAGGGGGTTTGCCCAGGGTGAACTGCCACTGCCCATTGCTGCCCTGGTCACAAGCCTCCTGGGTCCCTTAGAGTCTAGGAGATGCACACCTGTGGGGGAAGATGAGGGGCAGGGAGGCGCGGGCATGATCCGGGGGGAGAGCGCGATGGACTTTTGTTTTGAGAGATTTTAAAGGCTGGGCCTTTAGGAGAGGTCTTAGGGGAGGATCTCAGTAGAACACTCATCAGCTTTATGCTGGTGCCAAAATGAGGTTCATTCTCTTAACTTTATCCATCCTTGGGTGTGGTTGGCAAATGGCACTAATTGGATTTCTGTTACCTGTCTCCCTGAGTGGGGTGATTTAAGCTAGTTACCCTCTGGTTGGGAAGGAGAAGTGCACACCATTTACCCTAAGTATCCTCAGTTAGGGAAGGCAGGGTGTACTAGGTGGCTGAACACGGCAGTTTAACTATCTGTCTCAGTTTCTCTACCCGCTTGTCCTGGCTTCCTGGCCTGTCTCACTAGGACCCCCAGTGGATGCCCCAAACTGTAGATAGTGCCAAGCCCTATACATGTACCATGATTTCCCTATACATGCCTGTAATAAAGTTTAATTTATAAATTAGGCACCAGAAGAGATTAACCATAGCTGGTAATAAAATAGACATTATAACAGTGTACGGCAATAAAAGTTAGGTGAATGCTGTCTCTCCTTCCAGGGGACTCCTTGCTGAAGTCTTAGTACTGTAACTGCACAGAAACGTTATTTTCTGTAATGTGCTTTTATTTTTATATTTTTTCCTTAGGACTCAAACTGGCCTCACGCAGTGTCCTGACTCACCCACCTCCCTCTCCCTCGCTTAATCATTAAGCCATCAGGACAATGAGGCTCTGGTCAGCATCCAGTAGTCAGGAACAAGGCCCTGGGTCTACTGACAACAGAGACAGTTTTCAATCAAACTGAGACAGGCTAGTAAGCAGGACAAGTGGAATCAGGAACAGCAGTTTATGGCCATCTGGTAAATCCTGTCTTCTCTAAACCCGGGACACTTCCGAGCAAATGGTTTGCTTCTCCCCAACCAGAGGGTAACTAGCTGAAATCACCCCACTCAGGGAGACAGCAGAAATCCAATCAGTGCCATTTGCCAACCACACCCGAGGACAGATGAAGTTAAGGGAATCTCAGTTTGTCCCATCAGCATAAAAGTGATGACCATTCTCCCTGCTGGGTGGCTCAGTTGGTTGGACCATTGTCCAGTACACCAAAAGTCTGCAGGTTTGATCCCCAGTCAGGGTGGGTGAGGGAGGCAGTTGATGGATTTCTCACGCTGATGTCTCTCTCTCCCCCTCCCTCTCTCTCTAAAAAAAAAAAAAATCAGTAAAAACATATCCTTGGGTGAGGATTTTTAAACACACACACACACCTACTATGTTAGGGAATAAAATTATTCTGAAATCCCCCCCAAAAAATGATGAGTATTCTGCTGAGATCCTCCCCTAAGACCTCCCCTAAACTCACCCTCGCCTCTCCCCCACAGGGTTGCATCTCCTAGACTCTAAAGCACCCCAGGAGGCTTGCAACCAGGGCAGCAATGGGCAGCAGCAGTTCATCCCAGGCAAACCCCCTGAACCTGTCCCCAAGGCCCATTTTTCTCTGACTTCTTAGTGAGCCAAAGCAGCCCAGCCTACGCTCATTTCCCCATCTAGGCCCTTCCTTATTTCACTCTCCTCAGCTTTAATAAATGTCCTTTAAAATTCACCTGGCCTCAGTGTTGTGAAATTTTTCCTGCATAAAGTCAAGAACCCACACACTAACACGTGGCCCGAGGCAGACCTGCTCAGGGTCAGGTCCCCTTTCCAGTAACAAAACTAAAGAAAATACCTTGGCCCCAGTTGTGTTTTAGCTCCATTCTCAGGAAAGCAGAACGGCCCCACAGAACAAATCCTTGCAAAGTTGGGCAGGACAACTCCATGGCTGACATCAGGACCAGATGCAATGCTCAATTACCCCTACCCTATCACGAACCAACCAGTAGAGACCACAACCCTAACTCCTTTAGTCACCATGATTAGTGATTTGCCCCTATAAAATGCATCCTTGGAAGCCATTGGGGAGCCAGGTCTTTGATCACAAAATACCTGTGACTCTGGTGGGCATGGTGCCATCTCCTTAATAAACCCTTACTCTCTTGGCTTCAAGCTCCTGTTTGTATTTTATTGGGCTTTGATGCGCACAGGCAAACGAACCCCTTTAGACCAGTAACGGTACAGGCTCAACGCTTTCTAATGAAACATATTGCCTTATATCAGAACACGTTTTCTGTTCATCTCTTCCACCCACAGACTGAATGCCTTTTCCATCTTAACTAAGCACTTATCACACATGTAACTTTTTCAGTTTGAGATGCAACAGCAAAACTAGCAAAAAATTCCTTTTTCTTCACCATTTCACAGATAGAAGATTCATTCTGACTGTAGATCTGAACAACCTCAGCATACATTTTTTTACTCTCCTCAGCTGGCGTGGCTCAGTGGTTGAGCATCGACCTATGATCCAGGGGATAACATTTTGATTCCTGGTCAAGGCACATGCCTGAGTTTGGGGGTCGGTTCCCAGTATAGGGTGTGCAGGAGGCAGCCGATCAATGGCTCATCACTGATGTTTCTATCTCTCTCTATGCCTCTCTTTTCCTCCCCCTGAAATCAATAAAGATATATTTTTTTAAAAAAACAAAAAACTCTCACATTTTTACTTAAAAAAAGCACTGTCTTCCCTTTGTCATATCCAACTGCCAGCATCACTACTCTTGTGCTTTGGAGCCATTATTAAGTAAAATAAAGGTGACTTGCACACATGCACTGTGACACCAGGACAGTCAATCTTATAATGAGAGGGCTCAGTGACTAATGGATGCGGAGCAGAAACAGTGTGATTTGGGGACAAAAGGATGAGTCATGCTCGGACTGAGCAAGACTTGCAAGATTTCATCACACTCCTCAAAATGGCATGCAATTTAAAACTTAATAATTTTGTATTTCTGGAATTTTCCACTTAATATTTTCAGATGGCAGTTGACTTCAACTAACTGAAACCAAGGAATGCAAAACCACGAATGAAAGGGGAGGACTGTAATAGAGAAGATATGGATATACCATATTTTATATAACAGTTTCCCTTATCATTTTTTTAACTGAGATCCGGTTCAAATCAATCACTTCAGCTTCTTCCAGGAATACTTTATAACACAAATCTGACCTCTTCTGCTTCAAAATGTTAGTGTGAGGTGATTATGGAGATTCTAGAACAGGGCAAATGGGTGAATACACCCAATCCCTCCCCTTTAAACTCTGCTCAACATAAACATCAAAATGAGAGTTGTGATGGGAACTGGAGTTGCGCTGCAAGCTCCAGAGGTGAGACAGATGTGAGGCTTCCTTCCTTGGACTGAGGCAAAGATCCAATGACTCCCCGAGTAGAGATGAATGATAGACACAGGTCCCTGGGTGTCCCTGGTGGGCACTGCCCTATCTTACTGACCACAGGAGACCTGAAGTGGAAGTGTTAGGGGCAGAAATATTAATCATGCTCTATTAACCATGATTGTTAGCTATAGTTATAAGAAAATTAATCATGTTCTGTTAACCGTGATTGTTCTGTTCTGATTTGAGAAAATGCATTCTAACCTGGCTGAGAGGTGTACACTCTGGGACAAGGGAGTTAACTTTGGAATGTGGCCTAGCATCATGGGAGGATTAACAGCCTTGTTCCAGAAACAATGGAATCCCAGAGGCAATGGCCTTTGCAATCCCCTGCCCACATTGCCTGTAACCTGTTAGCATTACACCTTGCCTACTTCCCCATTCCTGTAATTCCTACTTTCCCATGTAATCTTTGCCCTTCTACCCAATATAAGCAGCTGGCTTATGGGGGGCAGCAGAGCAGATTTTTCAGGATGACCTAACTGCTCTCCCATACTGCCGGCATTATTGGAATAAACGCTCATATATGATCCAACCCTGTCTCTGCTTAATTAGCTCAAGTGGTGACAGGCAGCCAGGACCCATAGTTGTCCCATTTCAGAAGTACTTAGTTGGCCTTATTTCATCTCAGTTTGAGTGAGTGATTGAAAGAATCCATCTGTCCCAATGATTGAAAGAAAACCATTGGACCCAGAGGTATGAGTATATAGTCCCCAATGAAGGTGAAAGCATTTGTGAGCTCATTTCCCACCAACATACAAAAAAGAAAGCTATTTCAAAATGATGACAATTACTTACAAAAAACCACTAGCTAAAGTAATTTCTGTCAAAATCATCATTCTTGGCATTACTTTGCAGAGCTTAACTAATGCAATACATTAATTATTATTTATTGTTACTAATTTAATAATCCATATAAATATTGGAAAAAGAAGAAACAAAATTACATTATTTTCATGTGATATAGTTGTGTCTTTAGAAAAATCCAAAAGACTCTACCAAAAACTATTTGAAATAATTAAATTTTGATAAGGTAGATGACAGCACTTAAATATACAATCATGAATAAAATTTTCTTTATGCCAGCAGTAAAGGGTAAGACGTGGAGCTAATAAAAAATAAAATAATCCCATCTGTGGTAGAAATAATAATGCCCTGGCCCCCACAAATGTCCACATACTAATCTTGAAAACCTGTGACTATGTTGCCTTATATGACAAAAGGAACTTGGCAGATGTAATTAAGTTAAAGACTTGGAGATGAGGTGAGCCCAATATAACTGTGATCCCTTCTGAGAGGGAGGCAGAGTCAGAGTAGGAGATGTGGCAATAAAAGCGGAGACAGAAATGATTCAAGCAAGGGACCATGAGCCAAGGAACGCAGGTGGCCTCTAACAGCAGGAAAAGATGAATGGACTGTCTCCTGCGCCTCCAGAAGGAACTCAGCCCTTGGTTTTATGATTTCTGACCTCCAGAACTGTAAGGGAATAAATTTCTGTTGTTTTTAAACCACTAAATCCACAGTAATTTGCTATAGCAGCAATAGGAAATTAATACACATTTATTATGACAAAACTGTAAAATGCTTATGAATAAATGATTCATAGGAGGCACATGTTCTACATGAAGAAAACTAAAATTGAAGGGTATAACATAAGACCCAAAGAGTTGGAGAGAAATATATTCCTGGGTAGGAAAACTTGATATCTTGAAATGCCAGTCCTTCTCAAACTAATATATAACTTTAAGTGAATTGCAATCAGAATGCCAAGAGAGCTTTTTAGGGGAAAAGACAGGGGAATACGTGGCTAAAATTATTTACAATTTTAAATGAAAAAAAAGTAAGAATCTGAGAACAGTCAGGAAAATAATGAAAAAGTATGGAGTGGTGGGACTTACCTTGCCAGATATTAAAATTTACCATAAGTTAATTGAAATCCAAATAGTGCTATTAGCTACATCTATTGGTTTGTCCTGCAGTTATATAAGATGCTCCCCTTGGGAAAAGCTGGTGAAATGTACACAGAACTCTGTACCATTCACAACTTCCTGTTAGCCTCTAATTATTTACAAATAAAAAGCTAAAAAAAAAAAATGATAATCTGGGGAGGAAAGGGAACTGAGAGGAGTAGAGTTGCCACCCCAAAATATGCCTCTTTGGGATATTGATTATTTTAAGTTGGTTATTTTTAAGAAACAAATAATCCAGGAAAAAGCTTTGGCCTTTCCCCTTACTGCCTAAAAGAATCTGAGAGAGCCCTGGGTGGTTTGCTCAGTGGTTAGAGCGTCAGCCTGAGGACTGAGGGTCCCAGGTTCAATTCTGGCCCAGGGCACGTACCTCGGTGGCAGGCTCAGCCCTGGAGTGTGGGGTAGGCAACCAATCAATGTTTCTCTCTCACATCGATGTTTCTCTCTATTTCTCTCTCTCCCTTCCACTCTCTCTGAAAAGCCATGGAAAAAATGTCCTCAGGTGAGGATTTTTAAAAAAACAAAAAAGAATCTGAGGTTGAAAACCTGCTCCAGGAAGGGAGCTATCATCACGATCACTATAATTTGACCTGAAGGAGTGGTGATAGACGGGAAGGAACCTGGCGAGGCCTCCGCAGTCAGTCCCCTCTGCGCCCCATTGTTTCAGGAAGCCCGACAGCATTTGTTTATTCAACTTTAACTCTATTTCCCTCTGTAAATCACCTACTTCCCTTAGAAGCCCCAGACCCCTGCTTCCCTGCCTTAGTCCTGGATGACACATGCATCTCACTTGGACTCGCTGTCTACAATGTCCATGCTTATACGAATTCCCTGGTTCAATCATATTAAAACTTGATTTTCTCCTGATAATCCGCCTTGTGTCAATCATTTGACCTCCAGAAGAACCGAGAGGGGAAGTTTCCCTGTCCCAACAGAACCTTTGCGAAGATATAGATAAAGATGAACAATTACTAATATTCAAAGAACTTTTACCAACTAATAACAAAAAGACAACTGAATGGAAAAATGATGCAGACAATTCACAAAAGGGAGCAAGCAAATGTCAGTAAACATATGCTAAGATGCTCAATGTCTGCAGAAGCCGAGAAAATGCAAATTAAACCCATAGTCTTTTTTTCAACCATTATATGTGCCAATTTTTTCAAATAAACGAGTGATAAAGTTCAATTCTGGCTGACAGTGTTGAGAAATAGGAATTGCTACAACCTATTAGAAAAGTAATCTGGACACACCCATTAAAATAAAAAAATGCAAACATTCTTCAATGAGATATCCTACCTTTGGGAATCTATTTTACTGAAATGAAAGCCCCAATATACCCAGACTGGTCCCCAAGGAGACACACCGCAATATTTTTGTAATTGCTAAAAATAAACAACTTGAATGCCCACCAGTGAGAAAATGGTTGAATAAATGAGTTAAATCTAACTCATCTGAAGGGGTGTCCGTATAGCTAGGGGGGGGAAACAAGTTGCAGTGATAAGCATATGATACCACCTTTTATAATCCAAGCCGGAGCAGAGAAGCCAACCAGTGGGCCCTGAGTAAGAGAAGGGTGTGTCGGGACAGCCCCCGATTCCTCTCCCTGGTGACCTCCGAGGTAGGAGAGGGCAGACATCATGGCTCTCTTTCCTTTTATATAATTTTTAGCTCCTTAAAATAAGTATGTATTATTTTAATTCTTTAAAATCCTATAAAACTCCTGTGGTGTGGCTCAGTTGGTTGGAACTCATCCCAAAAGTTGGCGGGTTCGAGTCCAGATCGGGGCACACACCCAGATTGCAGTGTCGATCCCGGTCTGGGCATGTGCGAGAGGCAACCAGCTGATGTTTCTCCCTCTCCCTCTCTCTCTCCCTTTCCCTCTCCCCTTCTTCTTCTCTTTAAAAATCAAGCAAGTTAAGCCCGGCCAGCGTGGCTCAGCGGTTGAGCATCGACCTAGGATCCGGGAGATCGTGGTTCGATTCCCAGTCAGGGCGCCTGCCCCTGTTGGGGGCTCAATGCCCAGTCGGGGCCGTGCAGGAGGCAGCCGGTCAATGACTCTCTCTCATCATTGATGTTTCTCTCTCTCTCTGTCTCTCCCTTCCTCTCTCTGAAATCAATAAAGACATGTTTTGAAAAACAAACAAACAAACAAGGAAGTTAAAATAAAAAAATGTTAATGTGTCCCAAATGTCTATAAGTGGCAAGCTCCTCAATGTGACATATAAGGCCACCGTGGTCTAGCCCCTGCCACTTCTATGGCCTCATCTCTCTCCACATTTCTCCCAGACACAGTGTTTTGGCCACGCTAAGCTATAGTACTTATTCGTTTCTTAAATATGACATTTTGTGTCTTATCTCTGAATTTTGCACACTTCCCTGAAAAGCTATTCTTTTTTTCCCACTCCTACTCATTCTTCAAAACCCAACTTAAATGACCCCATGCTACTCTGTTTGTACCTCAATGACAACACTTGCACTTGATTGAAATTATTTGTGTGTGTATATATGTGCATGTCTATCGTATCAGACCTCATTGTGCTCAGCTGGCATATAAGAAGTGTTTGATGCTTGCTGAATGAGTTAAAATTAATCAGATTGGCATTTTATAATGTCTGTGTTTTTCTGACCTAATAGCATCATTCGGGCTATGTTTTGATGATCTGTTTTTGATAAGCCGATGTGGGTGCAGCATTTTATAAATAGGCTAATAGGGTTTGATTACTGCATCAAAAGTCGAGACACTTGCCGTCACCACCTTCCAATGGCTAGAATTCATTTTTGGTCTGAGCTAAATTCCTGAGAGGGAATAAAATATGAATATGAGAACACAGTTGTGCTGTTTCAAAAGTTCGATCCTTAATTCCACTTCTTTTTCTTCCCTGTAAAGGATGTGCTGTCACCCCTGCTTGCGCTTGGGTCCGTCCCAGCCCGTCCTCTGCCCTGCCCTGTGCCGCACAGAGGCTGCCCTGAAGCCCGGTCTGCAGGCTCCTGTCCCAGCTGGCTGCCGCCGAGCTCGGCGGACGGCAGGCCAGGCGGGGGCCTGCGGGGAGACGGAAGGGAGAAGCTGGGGCGTCTCCCCCCTGCTCCCATCAGCTGCCTCTCCTGCAGCGCCTCTGTGCCTCTAAGCCCCCACGGGCCCCCTGCGCGCTCGTTTCTCATCTTCTGGGCGCTCTGATGACACTGGGCCCCGGTTATATGGCCTCCTCCCTTTGTCTTACAGCCTCGGATGGCAGTGACTTCCTGCTGTTGCTGATCTCTGGGTTACTTCATGTATCAGTTCCCTTTTGTTGGGAAACAATCTACCCAAAACTTACTGGCTTAAAACAACTACTATTTATCTGTAGCTCACAACTCAAGAGGCAGCGGTTGAGACTGGTATCAGCTGGGCCACTGTGCCGGTCCTGGGGGGCACGCTCGTGCATCTGCGGTCAGCTGCCAGGCCTAGGGGAGCTCTGCTGGGGAAGCCGCTGGCTGTCATCTGGGGTAGGGGTGGCCCATGTGTCTCCCGCCTCAGCCAGAGCCTGGCCCAGGCACATTCAGTCGGCAGCTGCTTCCAAGGAAGAGAAGAGAAATGGGAAAGCCCCTGGGGCTCACGCGTGGAAGTCCAGAGGGAGTCCGAAGACCGGCCCAGATGCGAGAGGTGAAGAGACAGACCCTGTTTCTTGGTGAGAGGGGAAGAACCAGTGGCAGTTTTTAACTCCACCACTGCTGACCCCCATCCCCTTCATCCCTCGGGAACCAAGTGCCAGTGGAAATTCCTCGGGAACCCGGGACCGGAAGCCGGTTCTGCTTCTCCAGTTAGGCCTGTGTGCGTGTTCGAGTGCGGCTGGGAGATGGGGGCTTAGGGAACCAGGAAAAACCCTTTCCCCTTGGGGTCCCCTTAGGGTCACCTGTTTCTGTCATAAACGTCACCGGCCCGGGCTTCTTCAGAATCAGTCCACATGACGACGCAGATGAATCACAAATCCAGCAAAGGCGAGCTGGGCCCCTACCACGTGGCAGGCACAGTGCTAGGCACTGCAGGCCGTGGGGGGGCGGCACAGCGTGAGGTACACATGGAGCCGGAAGAGCCAGGCACAGAGTCAGGGACACGGGGTTGACAAGATGCAGAGGAGGATGGTGGCCGCTATGGTGGTAGGGCAGCTCGGAGCCCGGAGGGGTGATAGATCCTCGGAGGAGAGCTTTCTCGGTGACCCAGAAAGCAGCTCCCCGGGAGCCTGAACCTCACGGTGCCTCTGGCCGCTGCATCTCCACTGCTTAGGGAAGGCGGGCGCCAGCGACGGGCGAACGAAGATTCACGCAGCGCACGAGTGAAAGGTGCTAACGCCGCAGATGAGAAAGAAGCTAACGCTGAGGGCGGGGACGCTTCGTAAAAGCAGACGGTTTCTGAAGCTTAGGCCGGGAGAGTCTGGCCGCGGAGCAGGGCACTGAAAGGAAACCGAAGGGCCAGCATGAGCAGGCTCAAGGGGTGTTGGGGGGAGCCCGCTGGGTGATGGGCCCCCGACCACCCTGCTCTCAGCACCGCCCGCACGCGCCCTCAAAGGCGGTTTCTCTGAGCCCGTCGTGGGGAGTACTCGACGGTGGCCTGAGCCCCACCTGCTCGGATTTGGCAAAGGACCACACTGGCCTTCGGGGTTAGTGAAAAGTCCTCCTCAGAAGGGCGGAGGCAGCTCTGCATGGATGGGTACAATGTGAGTTTGGACAAATTTCTCCTTGTGATTTGGGTGTTTTTGAATGTGTGCCCAGCGGCTCCTGCAATAAATCTCTTTTTAGAAGCTAAACAAACACTCAGGGAAAGGGAGAAAAAGCCAGAAGCAGCGGCCGCGCCTCCCGGGGGAGCTTGGTTGACAAGGAAGACATCTGGGAGCTGTCAAGAGAGGGCTCAGCTCAAAGGCTTCACCGAGCCTCCGCCTCGCTTCTCCAGCAGGGCCCGGAGCAGCGCTCTTAGCCTTCTGTCTGGGACCCCAGAGACGGCAGAGAAAGCTCCACGCAGGACAGCGCTGTTCAGCTGGGAGAGCCTGCAGCCCTCCTTCTGCAGCAGAGCCGCCGGGCCTGGGGTCATCTACAGAAGGGAACCTGTGGTCCTGGCTGTGATGCCGGCTTTTCAAGTTCAAGGCAATTCAGAGCCTGAGGTTCTCAACCTTGAAGCTTGAACCGCAGAGTGAGGCTCACCGTCCCCTCCACCTCCACGCTGCCAAGTCCCTCTGCTGCTTACTAGTGTTCCTGCCTCACTGCCCTCCAGGATTTCTGTAGGTTGGGTGTGCATTTTGGTGGGGTTTCTGGTCTTATAGTGTAGTTGGGGAAATTATATGAGGTGATGTTTGTAGAATAATTTACCATGAGGCTAACACGCAATAAGCCCTCAATAAATGTTACCATTATGGCCTGAGTTATGTCCCCCAAAATTCATAAGTTAAAGCCCTAACCCCCAGGACCTCAGAATGTGACCATATTTGGAGATGGGGCCTCTAAAGAGATGAGTAAGTTAAAATGAGGGTGTTAGGGTGGTCCCTGATCCAACATGACTGGAGTCCTTATTAGAACAGGGAATTTGGACACAGACACAGGAGTGTCCACGCACAACCCAAGCTTGCCGACACCTTGACTTTGGACCACCAGCCTTCAGAGCCGTGAGGACTGTTTCTATTGTTTAAGGCTCCCAGGCTGTGGCATTTTGTGGCAGCCCAGGCAGACTAATACATCGACCTATGGTGGTTATTATTTTTACATCCAGATGCAAAGCTGAGAGCCAAGGTGCCTTGCTTTCCATACTGATAAAGGCTCCCAGACCAGTCGTGAAAAGGTAGCCAACTGTACAGAGGAAGCCAAAAGCCACGTTCCGTTCCTGCTCTGCTGCAATGGCTGACTACGGCCAGGACTGTCACTGCATGACTCACGCCGTTTCTGGTTTCTGTGTGGGGTGCAGATCTCTGTAGAGGCCAGGTGACAGTTGCTAGCTATGAGTCAACAGCAGGGAAGTCCCTGAGACGGGGAGAGCTGCTCCATTCCCAGCCCCCAGCTCCTGCGGACATGCTGAGTGCACATCACCCCAAAATAATGAGGTTCCCCTTGGTTTCCACATGCCCATGATGCCCTCCCATCACCCTCTTGAAGTCAGAAAGTCAGGTTCCACTAAAGGCTGCTACAGACATGGTTTTAAACCAGTCCCTTCAGAATCCCGCAGTTGAAACCTAATTACATACCCTTGCCAACTACTGAAGGAGTTGCGGGTTCTAGTGACGGCAGAGTCACCAGAAATCCATAGTCTAAACAAAACACGTCTGCTCTCCCCTCTCCCCGCACCCTGCTCTTCCTTCAATAAACTTGCTTAACCTCTGACCCTGGTGAATTATCTGCAAGACGCTGCTAACACCTGTTGTCTGAAGGATCTAATGAGATCATTCGTTCAGCCAATATTTATTGTGTGACCTACTAAGCACTCATATTTGTCATTCATCAGATATTTCCTGAACTCCTGCTCCTCTGGGATCCAGCGCTGAGGATAGGCAGGGGGCTCAGAGCCCACAGAGCTCACCTGGAAGGGAGACAAAGACGTAGAGAATTGAGATGACCTCAGACGGTGGCCTGCTGTACAGGACACAGGGCAGTAATGAGACGCCAACTAGCAGGGGGAAGCTGGAGACAGCGCGTCACGGAGGCTGTCTTCCCAGAGGCCTGAAGGGTAAGTTGGGTATGGAGAAGAATATGTTGTCAGAAGCAGGCAAAGGGAGCTACAGGAGGTGCCGAGGTTCTGGAAGGAAGGATGTACTTAAGGACCAGAAAAGAGCGAAGGGCAGTGGGAGACAAGGGGCAGGGTCCAGGAGACACTGGAGAGGTGGGACATGGAAACTCTCATCTTCCCGTCGTGGAAAGCAGACCAAAGAACTGAAAGACCGCTAACGTAAGCCGAGTTAATACGGAGGAGGAGTGTCTGAAGATGGCTGAAGATGGCCTGAGGCCAGTCAGGGCCGCCCTGGCTGCGGTCAGAAGTTTGCATTCAGTTCAGGGCCTAACCTCGTGGTCCTCACACTGACTGCACATTGGAGTCGTCCAGGGATCTTCAGACAGACTGACGTCTAGGCCCCACCCCCCCGGCTCTGATATCCTTGGTCTGGGCTGCCACCTGGGCAACTGGATTTTGTTTAAAACTCTCTGATGATTCTCGTGGGCAGCCAAGGTTGAGACCACCGGAATAAGAAGCCACTGGAAGAGTT
Source organism: Miniopterus natalensis (assembly GCF_054644295.1). Classification (NCBI taxonomy): domain Eukaryota; kingdom Metazoa; phylum Chordata; class Mammalia; order Chiroptera; family Miniopteridae; genus Miniopterus; species Miniopterus natalensis. The sequence continues at coordinate 101,807,028 of NC_142083.1, forward strand.
TTAAGCTGAAATGGCATGATCTAGATCCTCCATAAAGGAGCCAATCACACTGCGCACATAAACCCATGGGGCTCCCCTGGCAGTGCCCAGGACACAGCTGATGCCCGGTGTTTAGGTCCCTCTCTCCCGTGCCCTCTCAGGCCTGCAGAGATTTGGAATTGCTGGGCACTGCGGAGGGAAAGCCGGACATATGCGACAGGGGATCTCGCCGGATCTGCCTCCAGCTAGTGCTGCTTCCCTTTCTCTGTCCTCGGGGTTGTCCGTCCATCCCCTCCAGCCCTGGAGGCTCAGCACCAGGGTTTTTTAAACCAACCTTTGCACCTTCTTAAACAGCCCTGAGATCCCCCCCCAGCCCCCTGCAGAGCAGCTCCAAGGAACATCCAGAAGCAACTTTGTGACTTTATTTTGATAAAATACAATAATTATCATGCTTAGCAGCTGTTGCTATTTAAAATAAGAAAAACCTGGGCTTGAATTTAGACTGTTTTTGGTAAAGCATGTGCCCCACCAATCTGGTGCAACAAAATCAGACATTATGAAATCCTCAGAAGTGGAGCTTGTTACAGGAAGTTAAGATGCAAATCATATTTTGTTTCAAATGAGCCCGATGAATGCATAATTTTCCACAAAGAAATACTTTTGTGTCAGGATCCTGTTGCCAAGAACAGAAGTTCTTGGGCTGCAGCTGTCAGCAGTGTCTGATTGTCCATTTCACACTGCGGTTCTGGTCGCCTAAGGAGGAAGCCGCGCAAAGCCAGGAGGAGGGCGGGCGGAGCTGCTCCAGTCGATTGTCTTCCAGAATGTTCTCTGTGAGATCCGGCCGTGCTTCCCAGACGACCGTCCTCGTGCTCAGAATTTGCAGACCAAGCCCCAAGGTGAATCGCCAGCTACCTCCAACTTTCTATCCATTCAGAAGAGGCTGTTCCCCCTCCCCCAGGACATTCTCTCAACTTGGGGTCATTAATTCTATTTGTCGGGAGTCTTTTGATTTCATGTGGAAGAAACCCAATTCAAATTAAATGAACACACCAAAAACAAGACAGAGGAGGAATTATTTGTTCCTGTAACTGCAAAGACCAAACATGATTTGGCTTCAGCTTCACTGGATGTGGGTTGGCGGGGACAGGAGAGGGAACCGGCCCGGCCAAGTGGAAGGACGCCGAGGAGCTCTGAGGGCCCGGCACCTGTTGCCATGGACTTGCCAGGCACCAGCTTTCAGGTTGTGTGGGGTTCTCCAGGGGTAGACTCAGAAATGGCTAATTGAGGGGTTCGGATTGAGTTGGCTTGACAGGACTGGTAAAGAGGGAGAAGCTAATGCCAAGGGAAATGATCCTTCAGATGGCCACCCCTGAGACGGCCGAGCTGAGGGGGGCCGGGAGGCGTCAGCCGGGGCAGTGTGCTGGGGGAGGAGGCACTGGGGCCGCCGCGACGGGGAGGGGAGGTGTGGGAGGGAGGGGAAAGGCCTGGACAGAGAGCAGATGGTGGACACGCAGATGCGATGAGGGCGAATCACATGAGAAATGCTTCCCATCTCCCACCATCCCCGTGCTCCAGGGAGGGAGGTGCTTTGTTCGATCTGATGGCACCACGCGTGAAGATACAGGGCACGTGAAGTGCCCCACACGCCGCGTATTTGAAAGACACAGGTGGGACCTGGAGCAGAGAAGGAAAGAGGTTGGGGAGAGGAGGCAAAGACGGGAGGGAGGGCGGCTGAGACGGGAGAGCTCGGGGACCGGTGGTGAGCGGCAGCAGGACAAGCCGGGGCCGAGCCGAGCCAGGTGATTGCTGCGCGCCCCCGTGCGCCACCTCGGCACCCCTGCCTTCGGCCCCCAGCGGAAGGCAGCGTTTACCGGCGGCTCCCCGGGAAGCGGGCTCGGGAAGCGGGCCGCACTGTGTGGACTGGCGTGTAGAACTGCAGCCACGGGGCCGAGGCTGTAGCTGCGAGAAGGGTTGAAATGGGCGGAGGTGAAACTCAAAAGAATCAAGGTCACAGGACCTTCAAGCCCGAGTGCCCTACAAACCATTCGGGGGACGGCAGTTCTGGCTTGGAAACGAAGCCGTGGGCCGTCCGCGTCTTGGGTGCATGGAGCGGAGGGCCGGGGAAGTAGATGAATGGCAGCGACGGGGAGGATGCCGTGTAACTCGTCCCCAAGGAGTGGGGACGTTTAAATGCCGTAGAGAGAGCGCTAGGAGTAGAGCTCAGCACCCCTCTCCTGACCCGGAATGAATGGGGCGTGGAGAAGGCGGCCACTGTCTGCCGGAGCCGCCGGGGCCTCCTGGAAACAGTCGGTTTGTTAGCACAGGTTCCCCGGCCGACGGTGTGTGCCTCGGAACTAGGCACAGGGGCAGGGCTCGGAGGTGGGGGAGCAGTGGGATCTGGGTCAGCAAAGCAGAAGCAAAGGAATGGCTTCTCATAGGGCCGCCTCCTAGTGGCTCACAGACGACCTCCTTGGCCCGCCGCCTAAAGCAGCCCTGCGTCCTCAGATACTTTACAGCGTTTCTCCCTGCACATCCCCTTCATATTACGTAATATTCACTGACTTGATGAATTAGTGGATGAATGTATCGTCTGGTCCCCCAGTTTGCAACCACACTGGAATGTGAACCCCGTAAAAGGAGAGACCTTGCGTATTTACTCACCACCTATCGCCAGCGCCTGGCAGACAGCGAGCACTCAGCAAATACATGCGGAATGAATTAAAGAGCAAACGTATGAGCGAGTGAAAAAGTGCCCATAGGAGGGTGGGAGGGCGGAAGAACATAGGTGTCCACAAAGCTTCCACACTGACGAGGTGCCCCGGGGTGCCTGGAAGGTCCCAATTTGACTCTTGGGGACAGATCCCTCCTGGTCTTGTTGCCATGTCCCAGGAGATAGACCTTAAGGAGAGATACTTGCATAAATCCACAGTCCCGCATCGGGATGTGTTAGTTCCAAGTTGTAGCCTAAAAATACTCCTCTCTAATCTTAAGGACAAAATTTATAAACATGAAAGTGGTTATTATGGTTTAATCACAGGCTTGGTGGTAGCGATTCTTGGCTTCTTGAGGATATTAACCAGAGAAGAGTAAATATGTTCTGAAGGTGCATTTTTAGTCTCACCCACCCTTCCAACCCAAACAGGAGCATCCCTGCAGAAGGTCCTTGTGATCCCTGGGCCTCACCCCAGACCCTGCTGCCCAGAAACCATAGTCCTGGAGCCTATGGTGGCAGCTGCTAAGTGAAGCAGAGAGAGGTGTGTGGGTGGGACCCACCTCATTTCTTGGTTCCAGGGTCAATAACCCAACCGATGCCTCCCAGTTCCTGTGGCCAAGTCACACACCTCTCCCCAGGATGAGGCCTGGCTGGAGGTCAAATGTATCTCATGGGAATGAAAAGGCCCATCTCCTGAAGACCCCTTCCTGCAACCCTGTCCCAGGAATGTCAGCTTCAAAGAAAAGGACAAGCAACCCCTGACTGAGCCCCCCCAGCCCAAAAGGTTTCCCTGACTACACCTTTTCTGTCCAGTGCCAGACAGTTTAAAACGTGAAGCCTGCTCTCCACTCAGAAGGAGGCTCTACACCAGGCATGTGCAAGGCGTGTGCTGATCGGCACCAGGGTCGGCCTAGACCACCTCTTCTCACACCCCTGCACAGCCAGTGGGATCTTGAACCTGGGCAAGTTCCCTCCAGAACCTGTGCCCTTACCTGTGATGAGGTTCTGAGCAGCCCTCAAGCCCTTCCCTGTAGTTTATGATCTGCAGAGTGTGTTGTTTCTGGCCCTACAGCAACCTGACTGCTATTTGTTTTCCTTGGGAAGCAAACTTCCCTCACTTTAAGAACACGTGGTTCTGATGGAGCGGACTCCGTCTTCAGGTCCAGAGGTGTCCTGTGACCCGGGTCCCTGGCCAATCAGAACCTACCATTTGCCCTGACCTCAAAGGGATTGATCCAGGGGTAGGTGTTTGGTCCTATGGGGGCCAGTGCAGACCCCTGAGTCCACCTTCCCTACTGACTTGCTGTATGACCTTGGGTGAGTTGCTCACCTCTGTGGGTGTCTATTTTTAAAAGACCAGTAAATGCTAAAATGTAATGGGGGAGGTAATGAAAAACCCAGAGAGATGCTTAAGAGACAATCATTCTTCTATTAAGAATCCAGTCAAACAAGGCTGAGGTTTTAAAAAGACAAAAATAGGTGCAGTTTGAAATAAAAGAATGAAAGTCAAATGCAAAGAAGTTACAACAATCAGGCAGTCAAAGTTTAAAAAAAAATCCCTTGTAGAGTTAAAGAGATAACCTGGGGGTCCGGCTGGCGTGGCTCAGCGGTTGAGCTTCGACCCAGGAACCAAGAGGTTGCGTTCGATGCTCCGCCAGGGCACGTGCAGGGTTGCGGGCTCCATCCCCAGCAGGGGGCGTGCAGGAGGCAGCCCATGGATGATGTTTCTCTCTCATCGATGTTTCCATCTCTCCTTTCCTCCCCCTCCCCCTCCCCCTCTCCCTCTCCCTCGCCCTCTCCCTCTCCCTCTCCCTCTAAAAATCAATAAAAACATATTTTTTAAAAAAGATGTAACAATGAGGAAGGGAGTCTAATCTATACTGAAAAAAATTTGTAGGAGAAAATAAGGAAACAGCAAAATTTATAGACCAAAAGGAAGGTGGAGAAGGCAGGTGTTAGAAGCAGCTAAGGGGTGAAGCTTTGCTAACACAACCTTTCTCTGTCCGGCTTCCCCTGTGAAAAGCCTACTGTTAGAATTACATTGTCCAGCAAACACCCTCAGCCCCCTCTATCTTCACCTCACAGCCCCAGTGGATCCGTCATCGGTTCCACGCGAACTCGGGGTCTGGCTCCTTAAATCAACAAAAACACAAACCAGCAGAAAACGATCTCGCCGGGGGATCCTGAGCCAGAGAGAGGCAGCTTTGTCCCTGGCAGCTGAATTGGCTTCGCAGAACCTTTCCGCAATCGTAGCTGTCAGAGGGAAGGCACGGTCGCCCTCTCTAGAGCCGGACAGAGCTGAGTTCAAATCCCAGGCGGGTCACCTCTCCACACCCCCTCTCCTCTTCTGAAAAGTGGAGGAAACAAGAAGCCACCTCATAGAACTGTTAGAGGACTGAATACTCATAAAGATCATTAGCAAACACTCAGTAAGTCCGACTCTCCTTTTGCAAAGGAGTAAAATACCGTTTGAAGACCTGTCGACAGTAGGCAGCACGGAGGTAGAGGAGCTGACTGTCCTCTCCCCGGGGCCACTTGTCGTAATGCCAGGCTCCGTTTGGGGGGTTGCATTTTTTGTTTGTTCTCTTCAAGGGACATTTTTGGTTTCATGTCTTCAAAGGTTTCAAGGAGCAGAGATTTCCAGAGAGAGGCTGTCACCTGCCCTCCAACTACCTTAGGATAGGGCGAGGCCCCTGAGGCTGGGTTAGAAGTTCAGCTTTTATTATTTATTTATTATTGGTTAATTCTTTTTTTTCTTTTTTTTTAAAATATATTTTTATTGATTTCAGAGAGAGGAAAGAAGAGGGAGAGACAGAGATAGAAACATCAATGATGAGAGAGTCATTGACCAGCTAGCTGCCTAGCCCGCAACCCGGGCATGTGCCCTGACCGGGAATCGAACCCCAATTGCCTGGATCCTAGGTCGACGCTCAACCACTGAGCCACGCCCGGCCGGGCTATTGGTTAATTCTTACTCAAGGATATTTTTTCGATTGCTTTTTAGAGAGAGTGGAAGGGAGAGAGAAACACTGATGTGAGACACACATTGATTGGTTGCCTGCCATACGTGCCCCGACCAGGGTGGGAATCAAACCCAAGACCACTCAGTGCTCAGGCCGACGCTCTAACCACTGAGCAAGGGTTAGAAGCTCAGCTTTCACTCACAAGGGCCTCTCTCATATTAACAAGAGGAAGATTCTGTGCCCCCTAGGGTGGGGTAGGCAGGGCACCTCAGCCTTTCATTCTGCTGTCATTCCTGTTCCCTTAGTTAAGCACATGGGCTAAAGGGCTGAAAGGGCGTGAATTAGAGCTGTTCTTTTGTGAAATCAACTAAAATTATACGGATGCTAAAATGAACCAACCAGACAATGAGCAGTTAGGGACCTCCACCTGCACTCCTGATGCGGGCGTTCTGGGGGTTTGTGACCCACTGTGGGTTCTTGGCATCGCGCGTGAAGGAATTCAGACGTGAGCCAGCATGGAGTTTAAAGTGTAAGAGAGTTTACTAGTGAAGCAGTGGGACAGGGAGAAGGCTTCTCCACAGGCAGAGCAGCCCCTCCCTAGTGGGATTTACTTCTTTTATTGAGGCTCGTTTAATGGAGGGATGGGGGATTCAATAAGGGGGAGGAATATTCAGGATTCTTCTGGGGAAAGGGGTGGAGACTTCTTGGAAGACCCCCTTTGGCCTTTTTGTATCCGTACATGGACACAAATGCTTTCCATTTCCAGTCATGGCGCTGGCTCAGGCCCTGTGGTTTAGTATGCTAATGTGTTACAGTGAGCCTATCTTGAGGCCCGGGTTACTGCAAGGTGAAATCAGTCACCTTGTTGGATGGAGCTGGTCTCTGCTGGATCTAAGACACAAATCCATTGGAGGTTGGTCTTACTGTATCTCCTTGACAGTCCAGTAGCCCTTATCAGTTATAGCCACTTTCCACATACCCTGTCACCCACACACCCGAGGCTGCTTGAAACCCTCTAACGTCTGGAGTCACAGCCAAGAATGGAAATAACACAGAGAAAACAGAGCCAAGAGATGGAGAGGGTGGGATCGAAACCTGACAATGTCCCATCTCAGTGGCCTAAGCCAAATACCCTGAACTCTTCAGTGACATAAGCCAACATCTTATTTTTAAGTCAGTTTGCTTGGTTTCTCTGTCTGTTACAATGGAAATGGTCCTTATAAATATGCATGCCTTCCCCCACCCCTTCCTGAAGAAACTGTCAGGCTAAACTTTCCTGCCTCAACAGTGGACTCTCCTCACACCCACCGTCTCACCTTGGAGACGAATGGGAATAAAATCCCAGTAATTTCAAATGTTTTCTCTTTCTTTGGGGTATTCCAAAGGCCAGCAGGGTCACTGAGTCAACCTAGTAGCATTCAACTAGCAATTACCAACCATAATGAGGAGGGGACTCCAGGCTCTACTCCTGTAGTGGTTTGTTGTAGGCAGCGGAAAAGCACCAGGTGTTAGACCAGTGGACTCAGACTGGGCCTGGGCTCAGCAGCCTCGGTACTTGAGTCCTGGCTGGGAAAGAATTCAGAGCTAAGACTCAAACTATAAGAGCATTTATTATAAAATCACAGAGGTGGAAGAAGTAATTCATAGAAGAAATGGACTTAGGAAACAAGTTATAGAGGTAAAGGGAGGGCCCCTGGAGCTCAAAGTGAGGAAGGTAAAGCCTGGGGGGAGGGGAAGGGAAAGGCTCCCTTCGTGCTCCTGGGAGGGAGGGCACCCTGAGTCCTCCATCCTAAGGGTTTTAAGGGTGGAGATTTTAGAGGAGCTACCAGGGGAAGATCTTAATAGAATATACAGCAGTTTTCCAGGTGTGTCCTTTCAGGGTCTAAGTCTCCACTGATCGGTCGGCACCAGGGCTGGGGCTTCCTGGGCTACAGGCAGCTGTGTTTTCACTGGGTCCTTGAGCAGCAGGGGGCCAAGGAGCTCTCTTGGGTCCCTTTTACAAGGGCACTAATCCCTTTCACGAGGGCTCCCCCCCCCCACAACCTAATCACCTCTCAAAGGCCCCTCCTCCAAATATCAGGACATCAGGGGTTAGGATTACAACGCCTGAATTGGGGTGGGGGGCGGGAACAGAAATATTCTGTTTACAGCAGTAACTGTCATGCTCTGAGCACCCAGAGAGCACAGTGTCCATGCTCCTTAAGTTTCTGTACAGAAACATTTCCCTCTTGAGTCAATCAAAATGCCTTTCCTTTTTTGCTGTTACCAGAAATCTGAATATAATATTATATTTTTCTGAGTGGGTAAGCGTGATCTTAGTGTATGACTGAGAATGGAGAAAATAGGAGACAAGAACAGGTATTGACAAGTTTTTTTTTCTTCCCATTTTCATTTGTGTGAGGATTTTTAAAGTAAAGTGGAGGCATAAGCATTCATGCAAGTCAAAATGTTGAGTGAACAATTCTACAATAATCGTAAATAAACCACTTAAGTATCTTCCAAACCACGACAGCATCTGGATTTTTAAAGCAAGCACATTTCTTTCTTTGTTTTTCAGTAGAAGATGAAATTTATTTCAAATTTAGAGATAAAACATAGTTTCAAGGAAATGCTAGCTCTCAAAGAGAGCAGTTTGCTTGCTACACAGTATCCACTCCCACTCCCACAGCATTAGGTGAAGATTATGAAGGGGTAGAGATACAGCCGTGAAAATGTCTGAAAAGAATTAAAACAGGTTTTAAGTTACCATTATGGAAGAGTAATTAGTAAATACTTCGAACACTAATTAGAGACTTAGCACAATACACATTAGGCGCCGCTGGTGCCCGGCCCGGATGCTCCAGGGCAGCTGCCCCGGCTCTGTGCCTGCTCTGCCCGTGGTGAGCACCGCCCTGCCCTCCTCCAATGCCAGTCGTCTCAGGCAGGTACCTTCCTTATGGGTGACAACTCAAGGATGTTTGTAGCACTTTAATTGTGTAGTATATTCCATTCAGTCACTTTTTAGAAAAGAAGAGCAAGTCACCCTACAGGTAAGTAATGTTTTTAATGTACTTCTCTGCTGTTCCTGTGGGTTTGTTATTAAAAGGGAGTGAGTTGAGTGCACTGATATTACTTTTAATGCCGTGTGAAGGCTGGACAGTTTTTATTTTACTAGGAAACGGAAGCCTGGTGAGGTTTAGGACGGTGCTTCAGAAACTGCCATGTGCATCACCTCGCGTCGGGTTAAAATGCTAATTCAAGCCCAGCAGGTTGGGTGGGGTGAGGTGCTGCATTCCCCACCAGCTCCCAGGTGACGCCGAGGCTGCTGGTCTGGGGACCACACTCTGAGAAGAGGGTTTATAATTTTCAAACCCCCACAACCGGTGTGTGGGCCTTGGGAATGAAGAGCTGGGTCTCCTGACTCTTCCTCTCGTTATCTTTCAACTGTGCTGCATGGACTTTAATATTTAATAAGGTCACCATAAAATCCATCATCCAAACTGACACATTTTGTAAAGTAAAAGAAGCACCAGTAACAATTGCCAGGCATATAGCAGGACTGTGAGGACTTAGGGTGCCCTGGCTTGAACAGAAGTGATTACTTCCCAATGAACAGAGGGTGAAGCATCTACTGTAAAGCCTTTGGGAGGAATGGCCCATCCCCCGAGGGGAAGTCGATCTGAAATGTTTTGCAGCTGCTAGAGATCCTTCAGAGGGTCAATAAAGACGGGATAAGAGGCATGCGTTTAGTTTATGTAGCTGTTGAAAAGGCTGTTGATAAGGTTCTCCAGTGAACGCTGATAAAGATGAGTCAGCAGAGGATGAGGGGAATGTTCTTTCAAGATAGGAAGCCGACAGAGAGCCCAGGAAACAAAGGCGGGCGAGGGATGAACAGGCGCTTAGCTCCCTGGGGGTTGGCGGAGAAGGGACGGAAATGGGATTGGCCATCCGGAGCCGGGAATGTGCCCCGCGCTTAACAGAAGGAAATGAGAGTTTCCAGAAGGCAGTCCAAGGTGTTTCAGTGTAGGGGTGGGCGAGCGGCGCCCGGCACAAAAGCCGGAGGAGATACCACTTTGAATAGGACCAGACTCTTTTACTCCAAGGAAACCCAGCTTCAAGGCAAATGCAAGTTTTAAAAATTGCCCAGTTTGTCAGTTTGGATGAATGTTGGGCGAAGTGTGTGACTAAGGGTAAACTCTGCAAAACTGCAACAAGACAGCGTCAAGTGGAGGCTCTGGGCACCAGCTGCCACCAGCATAGCCCGGGAGGCGCCTGCAAACTGCCCAGGCCTGGGCTGCAGCCCGGCCGCTGCATCAAGGTCTTCAGGTGGGCTCGGCGTCTGCATTTGCGGGGACAAACTCCACTGGAGATTCTAATGTACAACCGGGGCTGAATGACAGTGAGTTGACTAATAAAAACGGTGTAGGAATAAAGGTTCATGTTTGTAACCAAAGAAAAGGAATTTTAATTAGTTGACGGAGCATAAGAGCATGGTGCATAATTCATAATATCCACTTTTCTCTAACATTTTATTGAGAAAAAGAATGCATTCTTTATATGTAAAACACAAATATATAACTTAACATATCGTGTAAAGTGAACACTAGTGAAACCAACACCATGTGGAGGAGATAGCTGCCAGCACCCGAAGCCCCTCTCTGGCCCTTCCCAATTATGCCTTCCCGCCTACCCTCCGGAGGGAAGCACAATCCTGGCCCTTTAAATAATCAAGTCTTTGTTTTGCTTTATCATTTCACCAGGTTAATATATATCCCTAAACAATGTATTTTCATTTTTCTTGCTTTTGAAGCTTCTATAAACAAAAGATTCTTTTGGGCCTGACTTCTTTCATTCAGTATTTTTTGAAGAGTTACACATGTTGCTGCTTGTGGCTGTGCCCTTTCATTCTGAATGCTATAGAGCAGAGTTTAAAAAACGATGGTCCCTGGAGCAAATCTGGCTAACCCCTTGTTTGGTGAATAAAGTTTTATTGGAACGCAGCACACCTATTCACTTCCGTATCGCCTATGGCCTACACACTACAACAGCAGAGTTGAGTAGTTGCAAAAATGACCATATGGCCTGCAAAGTCTTCAGTATTTGCCATCTCTGTTTGACCAACTGAAATGGGGACAGTATTTTGCACCCCCAGAGGAAGATCAGTGCCTCAGTAAGGATAGACAATGCAATCTACTAACTCAAGAAAAGGTAACTGTAATTCTTCCCTTTGGTACCATTTCACATTCATTACCTTAACTCATCCATTCGTACAATAAACATTTATTTATGGCAAATATGACCCAGGTTCTAGGTAGGCAGTGGGTTATCAGAAGAGCTGTATATAATGATGGCTATTAATTGAGCATTTACTCTGTGCCATCATGTCCACTATTCTGTGTGTGTGTATCTTTTTAGTCTTCCCATGGCAGAGAGCATTATCTCCACCAAAAGTTCATGCTCCTCCTTCCAGAGTACAGGGTTGCTGCTGAGAAGACTTCTCAACAAGCGATGACATTCCCCAGCCACCTCTGTAGGCGGGGGCACCATGTTCAAGTTCTAACCGTGGAGTGAGTAGAGGCTGTGCCCCACTCCACACCCTAGTCCACATAAGCCTCCCGGGTGGGACTCCTCTGTGCTCTTTCTTCTTCCTCTGCATTGAAGCAGAACCTGCTAAAACCCAATGGGATGGTAACCGCGAGACCCAAAGGTCCTCGTGTGCTAGCCAGTCTCCAAGATGGTCCCCAATGAGTCTCCCCTCCAGGTATTCACATCCATGTATTCACCTCCTGTTGAATACAGCTGACGTGTAACCAATAGGATTTAATGGAAATGATGGAGCGTTACTTCTGAGACTAGGTTGTAGAAGACGTTGAGGTTTCTGTCTTGCTTTATCTTGGATCACTCACTCTGGGGGAAGCCAATGTTGTGCTCTAAGGACACTCAAGCAGCCCTGCGGAGAAGTCCGCATGATAAGGGTTATCAGCCTGCCAGCCCTCTTGGAAGCAGACTCTCCAGCCCCAGTCACCTTTCAGATGACTGCAACCCTAGCCCATATCTTTTTTTTTTTTAAATATATCTTTATTGATTTCAGAGAGAGGAAGGGAGAGGGAGAGAGAGATAGAAACACCAATGATGAGAGAGTCATCATTGATCGGCTGCCTCCTGCAGGCCCCTGACTGGGGATCGAGCCTGCAACCTGGGCATGTGCCCCAACCGGGAATCGAACCATGATCTCCTGGATCTTAGGTTGATGCTCAACCGCTGAGCCAAGCCCGGCCTGGCCCTGGCCCATATCTTGACTACAACCTTATGAGAGACTCTCTCCAGAACTACTCAGCTTATCCACTCCCAAATTCCTGACCCTCTGAAACTGTGTGAGATCCTTTGTTTTTACGGGGTAATTTGTTACACAGCAATAGATGACTATTACAACTGGGTGCCCAAATTACTACGAGGAGAACTACCACTGGCTGGGAACACATGATATCTGAATGTCTATAGTGCTCAGCCACTCAGCATTCGGGGTTTATTGTTACACTGGATAGCAACCCCTCACAGGTATCACTATATTGTTCATTTAAATGTTGCTCTTATCTGCTACTTTGTGTGAGAGAGCTGCATGACTAAAGGTCAGGACTTACATTTGAATTGTGTGCATTGGTTTGTTCTTATGTAATGGTGTTTCTTTCAAACTTTATTTGGTAATAGAAATGTTGCTTCCCAATAAGCCCTTTGCAAAGAACCCTATGTTAAACAAATACCCAACTTTGTTCAAGGTGAAGTGGAGCTGAGGAAGTGGTCATTTTATCGCCCGTCCCCAAATCCAACTCACCCATGGAAGCTACTGTGGAACATAATACACTTCCCAAAGGAGAGACGTGGCTCAGGGATGGCAGGTCCACTGAACGTAAGAGTGTGCATGAAAACAGTCCTTGGGAGAGGGCTTGGTTCTCCCTCTCCCTCTCTCTCTCTCCTTCCCTCCCTCTCTCTGTCTCTCCCTCCTCTCTGTCTCTCCTGCCCTCTGTCTCTCCCTCCTCTGTCTCTCCTGCCTCTGTCTCTCCCTCCTCTCTGTCTCTCCTGCCCTCTATCTCCCTCCTCTCTCTGTCTCTCTGCCCTGTCTCCCCCTCTCTTTCTCATCCCCTCACTCTTTCTCTCTGGCTAGTAAATTGTCCTTAAATAGTTTGTACAGAGTAAACTCCAAGAAATGTAATTTGATTGGGGGGAAAATAGGTTCAACCAAGGTAGATCCAGTTTTGGAGAGTCAGAGAGATGTCTGAATGCTGAAAAGAGGGCCGAATTATACAGCCCCAGACAGTGCGAGCCTTGTACCCTGGGTCGGCTCAGCGGTTGAAATCCACTTCTTTTTGAAATAATTGGATGTTCTAAGATTCCCTTTGTTCCATGGCAAAAGGCAAAGGTGATCCCAGTAAGAGCCAAAACACAGCAGAGTTTGGTGTTGGACTGCTCCCAGCTCACTTTCCAGGCAACTCTAGAAGAAACAGATTCTGTTCACATTTTTTTAATTTAAATTTTTTACTGTTGACACCATTGCAGACATCCCCCACCACCCCTTTGCCCACCTCCAGCCAGCCCCCCTCCCTCCGCCCTCCCGGCACTATCGCCAGTGTCCAAGGGTGATGCGTACACTACACGTTCTTTAGCTAATCCCTTCACCTTTTTATCTTTTAATAATATGTTTTTAAAGGGCAAGAGGGATCCATTAGTTCGTGTTCAAGAAGAATTAACAAATGCTGCTTCATCTCTTCCATTAGGAGAGGCATCGAAGGCAATTAAGAGGAGAGGCCAACCTGTAGGGTGGCCGTGGAGAGGGGTTCGGTCAGCTGGGAACCAAGCTTGCCTGCAGGAAGACATCCAAGAGGTTTGCAGTGCTGATGACTTAGCACCACATCTCCTTTCACATGCACATGGATACATTTATGAAACAGGAATAGCAAAGTGGAAACATTACCCGCACTCTGCCTTGTTTAGATTGCATTTGGCTGCAAGGAACAGATATTCATCTCAAACACAGCGAGAAGGGTGCGGGGAGGGTGGTCCAGCCGCATCGTGGGGGAGCCAGTTTCCTTGGGGCTTCCCGCTCTGCCCCGACGTGTCCGTGACTGGACCCCTGCTTCTGAGTCGCCTGCCACAGCTGCAGTCCCTGCCTGCGCCAGATTAGAAACGGCCTTCCCTGCGTGTGTCCTCCATGAGGGGGTCAGGGTTAGGCCCTCAGGGCAGAGCATCGCAGGAGCCCATGCCAAGCCAGTCCCCGACGAGGCAGCGGGCACAGTGACCAGTTCGAACTAATCGGTATTGGTTTCTGAGTCGTGGGGGAGAGAGCCACTCTCCCTGAACAAATGGCTGTGCAGAGAGAAGGAGGACACCTAAAATCAGGGCGACCAACAGTATCTGCTGCATGCAACTCAGTGTGCAAAACGTGGGCTTTCTCATCTGCCGATAAACAGCTTGCTCATGGGCTCCTACGCCTCTGACGGCCGGGCTGCGAAAATCTCAACTCCCAGTTGAGGTGACTTGGTCACTTCTCATTCAGGAGGCTCTCTCTCAAGTTGGCTCAATTTCTTTTGGATAAATATTTAATCCAATTTAAGGCTCAAATTTGCTACCAGCGCTATCTTTCTCCTTCTCAAGACGGCATCTAGGTGCGTGGAAAATCTTACCCTTCTTCCAGGTGGGAGGGGAGGGCAGGTCCACATGGCCGTCCTCCAGGACCGCTGCTGCCCTCCATCGTGAGGTCCCTGTGCTGTCTGGTCACTGAGGCGCCTTCGGGCCTCTGCTGCAGAAAACCACAGGGGGCAGAACGCACACTCAGTTCTCCCCCTTGGGTTATGTCCTGGGTGGCTGGGCCAGCACCCTGTGATGGGTATGTCCCACCGTGGCTTTCACTGGCTCTGTGGATCCCTCTGAGATTGGCTGATGACTTCAATTTAACCTGCCAGGCCCAGGCAATCCATCCTGCCTCTCTTGGCTACAGGGTCATTTTGGCCTTCCAATAAAAGACAGCTAGCACATTCAGTTGCTTTCTTTGTCCCTATTTGGGTGGGACAAAGGGTGCTGGGTTGTTCCCAGGCACTGGGGAGTTGAGACCCCGGTACAGGACCTCTCTGCATAAGCACACCGCCACCAGAGGTCATGCAGCCTCTCCACCAAGAATCCCAAATGGGAATTGGGGCCCAAGCCCCACTGCTCTTGCATTTCCTCCAAATGCCTCTAGTTGTTTCTAATCCATACGCTTTACCCACCCAGCAGGAGTTTTGATCCAGAGGGAGACAGGACACACTTATCTCACCCCTTGTCCTTCCTCTTCTCTACTCTTACGTCCAAGTTCCCAGACCGAAAGGGGGGTGCCCGCTTCGCTGCCCTCCCTGTCTGTGCAGAGCTCCCCCATGCCTACCCTCCTTCCTCCCTACCCTACGGCCTTCTGTGCTAGCAGGTGTTTCTCTCCCTCCTCGGTCCTGGAAAAGTGAATCTCACGGTGTAGCCATAATAGAGAAAATGGTTCCCCTTAATAGGAAAAGAGACCCAGATTACTGAAATACGAGAAACACTCCTGTTTGCAAAACAGCATTCACTGGTAGGGGAGTTTAAAGGACGTTGATCCTGCCCCATCATTTGTCATTGTCTGTGACAGTGCATGTATTTCCACCTGAAACAAGCAGAGTTTTATCAGAGACAGTTACATTCACAAGTATATTCATGGTGGGCTTCAAAGCGGTGACTCAGAGGCCTGACATTCATTCTCGGAGTTCTTCTGTGCGAGGTAGCAACGCATTCTATTAATTAGCTTAGTGAAGGGTCATTCTGATGAATGTCCCTCATTCAGCACCAGTTATGAGCCAAAAATTTTACATCCATTAACTCAACTACCTTCATTGTAATTTCTTTCCCATAAGGTATGATTCTCATTTTCCTCTTACATCTTACTAAAGCTCAGGGAGGTTAAGTAACTTTCCCAAACACACACGCTGCTGAATTTAGAGTTCAAACCAAGGCCTCCTGACTCCGAAGTCTGAGTCCTTTCCTCCCCAGAGGGAGCCACAAATGCAGTACAACTCGGGTAAGGGCACAGACTGGAAGCTGGCCAACCGGGATCCCAGGTCCCAGCCACATGACGGCCTTAATCCTCAGTTTTCTCATCTAAAGAGAGTGTTGATAGTGCACACCTTGCAGGGCTGTCGTGAAACTTGAATGAGATATATATGTTAGAGTTTAGAGCTGAGTACTCAATAATTAATCCTGGCCAATATTGATGTTGATATACCATGACGCCTCTTTGAAGGGTCTTCATACTGAAAGGGACTTTACAAAGCATCTAGTTCTATTGCAAAATTTTACAAATGAGAAACTGAACCCCAAACTTTACTTATCCATATTAAGATATATTAAATGAAATTATATATATTAAATAAAATTTTATATATATATATGAATGTTTTGCCTCCAAAGCCTTTGATGCTGAGACTTAATGTGTATATTATAAGCTTTGGAGACGAAAGGTTCACTTCTCTTTTAAAGACAAATAATACAAGCTAAAAAATATATGGATTCCTGCTGGGTTCCCTTTGGTCCATTGCTCTGGGTGTGTCTGATGAACCTGTGGGTCAGAAAGACACCGCCGAGGACACGGGGGAAAGAAAGCACTCCTTGGCATGGGCCAAGAAATAGGAGGAAATGTAGGAGTCCACTAAGAGGGATGTGAAAGAAAACTGCCAGAGACCATTAGTTGATCTGTCATCAGAAGGAATCAGCTCATAATTTCAAAAACAAATAAAAATTGGGCCATAATTAGGCCCAATTAACTCATCCTTCAAACACATTTTCTGTCATGGGCATCTGTTGTTTTGGCTGCCATTCTGGTAATTACAACCCACTTTCCCTTGGAGGGACTCGGTGACCACCACATTGTTGGGGAGTGACCCTGTCCCTAACTCCAGGGGTGGGGCCCAGTCGGTTTAAGCCAATCATCTAATCTCATCCCCCCAAGTTCAGGGACAGGGTCCTGACCTATCAGAGCCAATGAGATGTGAAGGGGTGTCTGGGGGGCAGATTTCACTCTCCCTCTAGATATGTCACAGCCATCTTGCCACTGTGTAGAGGTGGTCTGAGGATCAAGCCGACCTACGGAGGAAAACGGGAGATGGGATGCTCACACTGTTTGAGCCCAAGGGTGGATTACCTCCTGAATTTCTCAGTGCCGGGAGCCAACACTGACTTGTGCCCTCAGGACATACAACATGCACAGGCCAATGGCAGGTAGAGGATTACCCCCCTCTCTAGGAAAGCCAGGGCCTGGGTAAATTAGCAGAACTGTCCGGCAACACAGAAGCCAGGGTTTGTACCTGGTCCCCTCCGCATGCTTCCGTAATTCTCACAGCAAGCTAAGACTCAGAGAGGTTAAGCAACACTCCCAAAGCCACACAGAAGGCAGGTAATGGTGGAGCTGGGCTTCTCATTCAGAAATTGTATTGTTTTGTATTCTTAACCCTCACCCAAAGACATTTTCTCCATTGATTTTTTTAGAGACAGTGGAAGGGAGGGATGGAGGGGCAGAGAGAGGGGGAGGGAGGGAGAGAGAGAAGCATCGATGTGAGAGAGACACATGGATTGGTTGCCCCCCATATGTGCCCTGACTAGGAATGGGGATTGAACCTGCAACCCAGGTGCATGCCCTTGATGAGGAATCAAACCGGCGATGCTCTACCCACGGAGCACACGGGCCCGGGCTCATTCGGAAATTCTTGCCTAAGCCCTGTGCACTCTCTCTGCAATATGGGCTAATTTTGGAGGCAGATGGAACAAACAAGAAGATAATCACGTGCTTTTGGGAGTAAGTTTCCAGAGCCCGTGAGGCTGGTGTGCTCAGACTAAATAACCGTCACCTGCCTAGGTACCTTGTTCTTGAAGTCACCCATTGCTGCGATACGGGAGAGGAGCGAGAGGGAGAAATACCACAGCCTCGCTAGTGCAGACACACGCCCAGCGCGGCCTCCGCTCGCAGGGTCTGTGGGACTGAGCCCCAAGCCTGCCTGAGTGTGGCTGGACTACATTTCCCAGCCTCCCTTGCACGCGGGCGTGTCCACGTGATCCCGTTCTCGCCGGTGGAATTCCAGTGGCCGCGAGTGCGCCTGAGCCTCACCCCTTAAGCAGTGGGCGCGGCTCCTCGCGTCCTTCCCTTCCCCGGACGGAGCCTTGACCTTGGGGAGCGGTTGGCGCGCAGTGCCTGACAAAGCGCCGAGCCCGCCGGTCCTGAAAGCCCTGCGCGTTGGAGACGATGCTCACCTCAGGACTGCTGCACCGGGAGAGCAAACTTTCCTCTTTAAGCCGTGCTGTTGGGGACCGCGGAGCCCCCTCACGCGCAGAGGATGTGTTCCCAGACGCCCACGGCTGAAACCCTGAGGCCCCCGGCAGTGCCGAACCTTGGATATGCCATGTCTCCCTAGACGCACGCACCTGCGGTGAAGATGGATTTCTAGAACGTGCTCAGGAGGAGATGAAGGACGATAACTAATAAAATAGAAGGAATATAATAATATATTGTAAGGAATATAATAATAATATAACAGCGCTCCCGGCTGCAGGCCTGGTGCCTCTGCTGGTCTCAGGGCAGTGCTTGCGGCAACGTGTGAATAAAGCGGGGCAGGGCGGGACTCCGCGCTGCGGGCCTTGACCATGGGGCGCGCGCCCGGCAGAGGGCAGAGGAAGGGGGCCACGAAGCTCGGGAGTTAAGATCCTGGTGCCACGGGCAGAGCCTTGGGGGCACTGGTGGGCCCCAGGAGCAGGAAGACCGAAGACGGGAGTCTCTTCTGCCTGGGGCAAGCTTCAGAAAATACTTCCTGGGTGGGGTGTCTTAAAAAAGAAATCAAACAGGCCAGCAATTCATTGATGGCGGCAGAGCGTGGTGGCTAAGAGCTGGGACCCAGGAGCCAGCTCCACGCCTGCCGGCTCTGTGACCCCGGCACCTGCGCTGACTCAGCTTCCTCATCTGTAAAATGGGTGAGACAGCAAGAGTACCTACCGCACGCCATCACTGTGAGGACACACAGCTCTTTGAATGGTGCCTGCCACGTAGTGAGCACCTTGGAAATATTTGTTAAGTAAATTTGATGCCACCTTCAGGATGGGATTTTGACACCGTGCATGAAAAGCCTTGACCCAGCAATTCCACGGGTAAGAATTTTCCTAAAGAGGACAATGCACAGTCCTATTCATACAGGGTGGCACTGTTGCAAACCTCACAGAGTGCAAAACGCACATGGTGCAGTATTAACGTTCCTACAAAAAATAAATGCAAAGCAAGAGTCACCGTATTCAAATTTTGCCCATAAAGTGAGATTTAATTAATATTTTATAGCTTACTATTTCAAGTTGAGTAATTCAAATTCTCATTTAACTATAACCTGACTGCATATTTATTATGAAGCCGCACAAAAGTGTATGTGACAGAAGAATAGCAATGGCTGAGCAAGACGTCCATGCTGCCTCAGTGTCAAAAACTGTGGCCCCATTTTCTTCACCGGACTTTGTAAAGTTGGGGCAACAGACATCAAAATTTAAAGTGTGCTGGCAGCACTACTGGAAATTTCTGATTTCTTATTTTCATTTACCTACATTTTCTAAATGTTCTACAAGGAACATGTATCATTTTTCTAATAAGAAACAATAAAGGGGACTATAAGGAATAAAAGTAACATTGATACTAAATGTGGAACAAAAGGGGCCACGTGCTCACCTGACGAGCTCAGGGGAGGCCTGTGCAGCGGCCTTGCAAACTCAGAGACCTGCAGTAACCCCAAGGATGGTCTGGAATGAAAACTTTTTAACTAAAAGCAGTCTACGGTGGGTACTCATGTCCTAGGCTGGTATATTCCCTGACAGAGGTTAATCTTCACCTTAACTGAGCCTGTCCATTGTCTCTTTGCATCTACGATGACATATCTTTGGGATGTCAGAGTAATTTTCCTTTTTCTGGCCCCTCCAAGCACAGGCACCGCTCTGCGGAGACCACAGATCCCCTCGTTACTGAGCTAATTGTGGACTGTTAACTGTCCTGCACCCACCTAAGTAAAAGAAGTGTGTCCAGCATTTTACTTTCTCTCCAGTCCCAGAGGTTCCCCCGCTTTGCTTTCTCCCGCCTCCCTGATCCATCACCCGTGGATTTCATGAAAACCACTTAGGTCTCCTCTTTTGATTGGAATCTGTAAAGCAAGGTGCAAACTGCCATTCTCGGGAGCATCATCTCAGTCTTGAGGTTTTGGCTTCTGGACATTGTCAACAGTTTGGCTCAAATAAACTCACAAAAATTCTTCACAGGTTTGAATGATTTCTTAGGTTAACATAAACTAACTTTGAAAAGAGTTACAGAAACATTTATGCAAACAAGGGGTTCATATAAGAAGAGCGTTCCAACCTGTTAAGTGTGGTGGCCTGGAGGGTGCTTTCCTCTAGTGCTGGTCCCAGGGACGGAGCTGGCCAGGAACCGGCAGGGCCGCCCGGGCTCCAGCCGAGGCCTCGCCAGCCTTGCCCGGGACCAGGTGAATCTTTCAGGGCGCAACAGAGAGCGCCCCGAAGCCGGAGTGCACGGGATCGCTTGCTCCGTAGGCCTGGGCGTGCTTCTTTTGAGATTTGAGAATACTTTTAAACAAAACAAAAAGTCTGGCTACTCTGCAAAGAGCCTTCAGTCAACTTCTCGGAGCGAGCGCGGTTTCCCTGACACGCCCTGCGCCGAGTGGGAAGGAGCCAGGAGCTGCGAGTCTTCACCACTGCCTCCTTCCCAGGGAAAGGGCGGTGGGACAGGGAGGGCGGGCGCCGCAGGCAAGCAGGCTGTGGCCTCCTGGCCTCTGTCCCCGGGTTGGTGCCCAGTGGTGTGAATGCTTCCGCAGCCTTACTGACCTCACCTCTTACACCAGCCTTTCTGAACCGCTTAAAAATTCCTTTTTTCTTCACTTTGAACAAACACTCTGCGTTAAGTGAACAACACATTCATGTGGATTTTCTGGTTTAACTGCAAAAAAGTCTATGAACTTTCAGCTCTAAGATGAGTAAGTTCTGAGGATCACATGTAAAACGTGGGGCCTACAGCAGATGGCACTGCGTGTATAACTGAAATTTGCTGAGAGAGTAGAACTTACATATTTTCACCAAAAAAAAAAAAAAAAAAAGAGAGAGAAAAGATAAACATATGGGGTGATGGGTGTGTTCATGAGCTAGATGGGGGGCCTTTCACAACCTATACGTGTATCACATCGTCACAATACACAGTTAAACATCTTACAATTTTGTCAATTATACTTCAATAATGCTGAAATTTTAAAAATGAAAATGACAAAAGCCCTACGCAGCAAACACTGCGTTTCCCCAGTCTTACAGAGCTGAGAGAACAGCACAGAAGCCAGGGGCTCGGGCTCCGTGCGCTATGTCCCGGAGCCGCGGGCCTCTGAGCTGCAGCGAGCCCCTGAAGCGTCGGAGTCTCCATCTCCCGTTTCCTCCTCTGCAAAACGCAGGGGATGGCACGAGCACAGCTCGCTGCGGGAAGCTCCTGGAAGAGGCCCCGCACAGAACAAGCCGAGTATATGCTCACTGTTACGCGCCCCACGAGGAAAGCCGGGCTCAGGTGCGTATTAACTTGCCTGTGGTTACACAGCAAGTATTACAGCCAAGATCTGCTCGGGTTTCCCTGAGATCCTCAGCTCCTGGGGTTTTATTTGGGCCTTTTTTACATCTCTCGTGTGTCTCACTACCAGGCTGTCCTTTCCTCTCCCTTCTCGAGCATGTGGAGTGTCTTTCCAATGGCTGTTGGTCTACTCGTTCCATCACCAGCGTCGTCTCTGGGTCTGTTTCTATTGACTTATTGTCCTCATTGTAGTTCGTATGTTTCTGCTTCTTTGCCTACCTGGTAATTTTTCATCACATGCCAAATACTGTGAACTTTACACTGCTAAGTGCTGAAGATTTTTCGTATTTCCTTTATATTTTAGGGTTTGGTTTTAAGATGCAGTTAAGTTACTGGAAATGATTTGAACATTTTGAGGCCTGCTTAGGAATACCAGGCAGGCCCAAGAATACCAGGGCCTGCTTAGGAATACCAGGCAGGTTCAGTCTGGAGCTAATTCGAGTGCTAGCTAGGCAGTGTCTTTCTCGGGGTTCTCCATGCTACTCCATGCGTCAGGAGCTCTTTTCTTTCAGGGTGATGAGAACACAGACAATTTCTGACCCTGTGTAAGGTCTGTGTGAATCTTCTTGACAGTCTTTCCTTGGCCAGGGGTGGTTTCCTGACAGGCCGTGCTAGTCGGCACTCAACTGCAGATTTTAGGGAACCCCTGCAGATCTCCAGAGTCCTGTTCGGGGGGGAGGGGGGGGCGTGCTCCCAATTCCCCAGGCCCTTGCACATGATGGAACTGATGAAGTCTGCAGCAGGCAGCTGCTCTCCGTGTTAAGCAAACTTGGGTCAGGGCTTAGCCTTCTGGAAAATATGCCACAACTGGCAAACCGAGGGAGGATTCTCTATTAAAAGAGAACAAAGCTTATGTCTCCAACAGAGATTAAGTTGGAGATAAACATAGCCCTGGGGCTTAAAGCCATCTTCCAAAAAAAGAATGTAATGAATTTTTATACTGATAACAAGTTGAAGCCCTGACAATTTGGACATACTGGTTTAAATAAAACACTATGAAAATTAATTTCACTGCTATCTTTTTACCTTTTCAAGGTGGCTACCAGAAAGTTTTAAACAATATATGTGGCTCCCATTCTATTTCTATTGGCCAGCACGGCCCTGGAGAAAGGGTACCTCCCAGAAGGGCAGGCCTGGGCCAACCACAGACCCTTAAACCCCACCCCCAAGGCTTGAGGCTGACAAGAAGTAGAATTAATGTGAAGGCAGAGGCAATGGGAAGCAGGGTACACAGAGACGGGTGTGATGTATTCCATCTCCTGTCACTCTGATGCTGTTCCCCACCCCCTACCCCAGACAACTTATCATGACTCACCCATCCATCCCCTTAGGGAGGAAGTTGTCATGTAAAACTGGAGACCAATGGCGGCAAATGTTCAATTTTTAAGATCAAAGGCCAAAGGAAAGATCATGCTCTGGACTAGGTACAGCGCCACAGCCTTTGTCTACAACGTCCATCCGAGGGGAAGACTGGATGACCTGCATTCAGATCCAGCTCGGCCACTTACCAGGAGCGGGGACTCCAACCACTGACACAAATGTGTGGAGATCAGTTTCCTCTTTGGTGAAATGGGGCTGTTAATGCACCCACCTCACCGGGCTGCTAAGGGGTTACTTTACATACGGATTTGGAATAATGACTGACCCCTAGGAAGTCAGTCTGAAATGTCTGCTGTTACCTGGAGTGAGCCCTGCACGTCATAGGGGCTGAAAGCCACACGGCTTGTCCAGCAAGGACAGCAGCGACTGCCATATTGCTGATTGATAACCATGTGAACAGGGTCAGGTACACACGATTTCTGTGTGCACCCCAATCATTGCTCAAGGTCCAGCTGATCCGCTTCTGGCGTCAAACCTGTGCACCCTTCAATGAGCCAGGATGTTCTCAATGGATGGCTGGGCTCTGGATTCCTGGTGACATGTCGCCGAGGGCCTGGGCACTGCCCCTTTGTGATGAGGCTCCTTTCTTCAGTCACCAGACTCCCCGGAATTAGCTGAAGCTCGCAGGTGTGCATGGGTGGTGACACACCCATTTGCATTTAGGATCTAAAGTGAGATACAAGATGTTCGCATGTGGTTGGCCTTTAACCATCCATTTTAGGAGGATTCGTGGATTACTGGGACCAAGGAAGCTTGGTTGCTCCTCACCTATCCACTCAACTAAGAGCCCAGACTTGACCCAGCCTGCCCATGGCATCTCCCAGGGCAGCTTCAGGCAGGCTCCCAGTTCTTACCAGTTCTGTGCCACCTGATGAGACTGTCTAGCCCAAGTGCTGCCTTTCCTGTAGCAGAAAAGGCCACAATGAGCTCTGTTTCTAAATGGGCAAGAGTCGAGTACACAAGAAACATCCATGGGCCCTGAACCCCACAGGGAACGAATGCTGAAACCTGAACTCACAACTGCCAACCTGTCTCATCTTGGACTTGAAGTTCTAGAGAGTAGGTACCTTATGCCTCTTCATAGTCCCAGAACTCATAAAATAGGAGCACGATACGTGTGTAGTAGTGAATGAATGAATCAGTGAATGGCTTAACAGTCATTAGGAAATTATTGAGTCAAGCCTTCCTGGTGGGAATATATAAAGGCAGGACACTTCCACTTTAGGTAACATTCAGTGGGAGAGCCCAGCAACCATCAGCAAATATTATTTCAGCACCTGCTATGTGCCAGGCACTGTTCTAAGCATTAGAAAGAATGTACTAAGCAAGAAGTCTTGAAGATGACATGACACTATATAGAGAGAATCCTAAAGATTCCACCAAAAAACTACTAGAACTGGTAAATAAATTTAGTAAAATAACAGCACACAAAATAAATATTCAGAAATCAGTTGCATTTTTATACACCAATAATGAACTATCAGAAAAGGAAACTAAGAAAACAATCCCATTCACAACTGCATTAAAAAAAATAGCTAGGAATAAATTTAACCAAGGATATAAAAGACCTGTACTTGGAAAAGTATGACACCAAAGAAAGAAACTGAAGGAAATACAAATAAATGGAAGCATACACTGTGCTCATGAATCGGAAGAATTAACATTAAAATGTCTGTACTGCCCAAAGCAATCTGTAGATTCGATGCAATTCCTATCAAAATACCAATGGCATATTTCACAGAACTAGAACAAATAATCCAAAAATTTATATGGAACCACAAAAGACCCCAGATAGCCACAGCAATCTTGAGAAAGAAGAACAAAGTTGGAGAAATCATGCTACCTGATATCAAACTATACTACAAGGCCCTAGTAATCAAAGCAGCCTGGTACTGGCATTAAAATAGGCAGATGGGTCAATGACACAGAATAGAGACCCCAGAAGTAAACTCACACCTTTATGGTCAATTAATATTTGATAAAGGAGGCAAAAACATACAATGGGGTAAAGAAAGTCTATTCAATAAATGGTGCTGGGAAAATTAGATAGATATGCTAAAAAAACTGAAACTAGACTACCTCTGACACCATACACAAAAATAAATTAAGATGGATTAAAGACTTAATTAAATGTTTGACTCAAAACCATAAAAATCCTAGGAGAAAACATAGGTAGTAAAATCTTGGACATTTCTCATAGCAATATTTTTTCTGCTATATCCCCTTGTGCAAGAGAAACAAAAGAAAAAATAAACAAATGGGACTACATCAAACTAAAAAGTCTTTGCAGAGCAAAGGAAACCATCAACACAATGAAAAGACAACCCGCTGAATGGGAGAACATATTTGCCAATGATACATCTGATAAAGGGTTAATATCCAAATTTGATTTTTAAAAATTTATAAAACTCAACACCAAAAAAACCAAACAATCCAATTAAAAAATGGGCAAAGGACCTGAATAGACACTTCTCCAAAGAGGACACACACACAGATGGCCAAGAGACACATGAAAAGATGCTCAATGTCACTAATCATCAGAGATGCAAATTAAAACTGGAATGAGATATCACCTCACACCTGTCAGAATGGCTCCATCAATAAATCAGCAAACGACAAGTGCTGGCGAGGGTGTGGGGAAAGGGGAGCCCTCGAGCACAGCTGGTGGGAATCCAGACTGGGGCAGCCACTGTGGAAAGCAGTATGGAGTCACCTCAAAAATTAAAAATGGAGCTGCCTTATGACCTTGCAATTCCATTTCTGGGAATTTATCCAAAGACACCTGAAACATTAATTCAGAAGACTATATACATCCCTACTTCCATTGCAGCATTATTTACAATAGCCAAGACTTGGAAACAGCCCAAGTGCCCATCAGTAGGTGAGTGGGTAAAAAGCTGTGGGACATTCACACCGTGGAATACTACTTGGCCATTAAAAGAAGGAAATCTTACCCTTAGTGACAGCATGGATGGACCTGGAGAGTATTATGCTGAGTGAAATAAGCCAGTCAGAGAAAGACAAATTTCTTATGATTTCACTTATATGTGGAATCTAATGAACAAAATAAACAAACAAAATAGAAACAGACCCAGAGATACAGAGAACAGACCGAGAGCGGTAGAGGGAAGGAGGGTTGGAGGGCTGGGTGGAAAAGGTGACGAAATTAAGCAACAAACAAACAAACAAACTCATAGACACAGGGAACAGCATGGTGATTGCCAGAGGGCAAGGGGAGTGGGGGCGGCAGGAGAGGGTAGAGGGGGGATAAATGATGGAAGGAGACTCGACTTGGGCTGGTGGACACACAATACACTATATAGATGATGTGTTATGGAATTGTAGACCTTAAATTATTACATAATTTTATTAACCAGTGTCACCCCAATAAATTTAAAAAATAAATAAACAAAAATAGAATATGTAAGAAACAGCAAATGATAAATTGATTAAATGGTGATGAACGAACTGAACTAACGAGCGAAACAGAGGCAGACTCATAGATGGAGAGCAGGCAGACAGCTCTGGGGGTGCTGGGGGCGACTGAGCGAAAAGAGAAGGAAAGAAGGCGAGCTATGGGCACGGACAAGTGTGGCGACTGGGCGGGGAGGGTAGGAGGGGATAAATGGCGATGGAAAAAATTAAATATACATACACATATATATATAGTCTTCTCTCTGGGCACTCACATTCCAGAGGAGACAGAGGAGCCGGGAGGCCGGAGGGTGGCCCGTGAGGAAGGTTTTGCAGAAGGTAAGCGCAGCAAGGTATGCACTTGCCCGGGCCACACAGCTGGCGGACAGTGGTGTCAGGATTTGAACCCATGTTTGTGTGTCCCCCAAAGGGCCACAGACAGGGAAAGAAAGGAAGGGATCGAGTGCCCTCCATCTTCCAACCTGCTTGAAAGATGCGGCCCCAAGAACAAAAGACTCAGGGCCTGGGGCGCGCTCACAGCCTGTAGCGTTTCATAGATCCCAGGCCTGAAACAAACCAGCTGGTTCCTAATGGCAGCCAGGCCTGGAACCAAGCTCACCTCGGTCGCTTATGTCCTTGTACCAACTTTTCATCTGTAAAATGAAACTAAAAATACCTACCCCGTAGAGTTTTAAAAGCATTAAGCTGATTAATACATGTAAAATTCTTTATAAAATTTTCTGACACATAGTTGACACCCAGAAACTTGTCTTTATTTTGTCTCCTGATATTTGTCAGAAATAAAACTCAGCTTATTTGCCCTCAGTGGGCGTCCGCATCCTCTTAGCCTGGTGATAAAATCTGGGTGCTGGTTCGGCAGGACAGTGACACACCGTAAAAGGCACATTGTAGTTTCACAGGACAAGGTGACTTTTGCCTTTGGACACCAGACAGTTTCTCCCAACTTTGGGGTTATCCTGACCTCTAGTGGCCAAACAGCAAACTCAGCGGGGTCTTGCAGATGACACCCAGGAGCCATGGGTGCCCAGCCACAGTGAAGCCTCACGGTGTTCTTAGAGCCTCTGTGGATGCGAGCCCTTGCGCCACGTCTCCTCCCAGCTGTTTGCACAGACGAAAGAGCATGCAAAGTCCATGGATGGTCAGTACTTCGGTGTGAGCTGAAAATACGCTGTGTCCCCACTCAGGGCAACTTCAAGAGACTGGAAAGAACTTCGGTCATTAACCTGGTGAGGAGAGAAAGTGACTTATTGGCCATGGTGAATGGCTCCAATGGCTGGTCGGGAGCCTTGAAGGTGCAAGATGGGGAATTCGAGGTCCTGAGCAGAAGTGCATAGGCGGGTCTGTGGGGGAGGCACAGAGGGGTGTCCCAGCACCGCATGTCAATGACCATCAGGGAGCATCCTCCAAAAGAAAGCACCTGAACTGGGTGGGCAGGTGACTTGTCCAGGGGAGATGGGTCTGTCTCTGTACTCAGCTATACTGGGCTGTTACTGTGAGCCCTTGAATGAAGTAACCACATGGCAGGGACTCAGCAAAGGCCCAACAACATGGCTCCCTCCCACCACGGCCTATCTAGCCACTGCTGCAGGTGAACATCTTGCCTGTCAGCACCAGCTCCTGATATTGTGTATGGAGCCATCACTAGAGGAACCCAACCAACCCACTGGTGAAAAGTTGATTGCACAGGAACATTTCTTCCTGGAGCAGGCAGTGAATTGTTCCTATTGTGAGCCCTGTGGATCTGGAGCAGGCAGTGAATTGTCCCTACTGTGAGCCCTGTGGATCTGGAGCAGGCAGTGAATTGTCCCTACTGTGAGCCCTGTGGATCCCAAGTATAGGCTTGTTTACCTTTCTTGCCTATAGCACCTTGGTCAGCACCACTATCTGAGGACTCAGAAAAGTGTCTGATTTTCCATCACAGGGTCCTGGATAGCAAACTCGTAGGCTAAGGGACTTTGTGGTGAAGGAGAGATGCCCATGGATGTGATATTCTGCATTACTCAGAAGCTGCTTGTCTGGCAGGACACTGAAATGGCCTCTTAATAGCGCAGCTTGGGGTCAGGGTGCTGTCCCTCAGGATGCACTACAGCCTCTGACCCAACAGTCATTCTGTGGCAGTGTGTCCCCACAGCCGTGATGAACAGACCTGAGAACCAAGGGGTGGCAGTGGCCCCTCCACTGTCATCCCAGCGACCCACTTAGAAATCTGTCTCCTCTCCCTGAAACTTTAAGCTCTGCTGGTTCCCAGAGGAGGGCTGCTCCTCCCAGGTGGCACGGTAGCCATACCACTAACCCAGCCCCTGCCTGGCCATTTGGGGCTCCTTATACCTGCAGCCCCGCAGGCAAAAACAGCAGTAACTGCGTCCGCAGCGCTGACCGGCTTTCATTAGCACAAGGACGTGGGATCGCTGCTGCATAACGGGGACCGAGAGGAGCATTCGGAAACTTGGAGGACTTCCTGGGTTGCCCCTCGGTGCTCCTGTGCCCAATTTTAGCTGTGAAGAGGCGATTACAGCAACCCCAGCCCCCTCCAGGCATGAAAACCAGAGGCTCAGAGCCCTCGGGGATGAAGATCTAGGCTAAGTCACCAGACTCACAAAACTGGTGGCCACAATCAGCCCAGGAGATAATGCTTGTCACCAGTCACCAGGGAGACGCAGATCAAAGCCTTGGTGTGGCGTCGCCCCACCCCCGAGGATGGCCACAGGAAGGGAGGCGACGGTGTGCGCAAATCAGAGCCCTTACCTGTCCCTGATGGGCGTGTGGAACAATATAGCTGCTTCACTTTCTAAAAAAATATACATCTTTATTGGTTTCAGAGAGAAGGGAGAGGGAGAGAGATAGAAACATCAGTGATGAGAGAATCATTGATGAGCTGCCTCCTGCACGCCGCCCGCTGGGGATCGAGCCCGCAACCCGGGCAAGTGCCCTGACTGGGAACTGAACCGGCGGCCTCCTGGTGCAGGGTGAATGCTCAACCACTGAGCACACTGGCCGGGCTATAGAGTTTAACTTTTTGAGAAACTGCCAAGCTGTTCTTTGAAGCAGCTATATTAGCCCAGCTGGCGTGGCTCAGCGGTTGAGCATCGACCTAGGACCCAGGAGATCGAGGTTCGATTCCCAGTCAGGGCACATGCCCGGTTGTGGGCTTGATCCATGAGTCTCTCATCATTGATGTTTCTATCTCTCTCTCCCCCTCTCCTTTCCTCTCTCTGAAATCAATAAAGGTATATTTTAAAAAAAAAGAAAAAAGAATGACTTGCTGATACATGGATGACCCTTGAGAATGTTATACTAAGTGGAAGGTGCCAGATGCAAAAGACCACGTACTGGATGGTTCCATTTACACGAAATGTCCAGAAAAGGCAAGTCCACAGAAGCAGGAAGGGCTGGGGAAGGGAGTGGGGGTGAGTGCTGATGGGTACGGGGGGATGAGCATGTTTGAAATTAGATCGTAGTGATGGCTGCACACCTCCGAGAATATACTCAAAGCCACTGAAATGTGTATGTTTAAAAGGTAAACGTTATGGTATGTGACTTACGTCTCAAAAACGCTGTTGTAAAGATACATATGGCAAATAAACACATGAAAAGATGCTCCAACTTATCAACTATCGGAAACTTATATGAGAACCACAACGAGATACTCTACAGCCACTGGAATGTCTGTAACAAAAAAAAGACTGACAACCCCACGTGCTGACGAGGCGGCGTCGCCGGCGGGGATGCAAGACCGGGCCGCTCTAGGCAACAGCTGGGCAGGCTTTTTGCAAAGTTAAACAGACATCGTGTGGCCCAGTAAGCTACTCCTCGGTTCTGACCAAGGAGAAGTGGAAGCCCGTCCATGGAATCGCAGGCAGCATCCCTCGCAACTGCCGGGACAGGAAGCCACCCCAGCTGGGCCGAGGCACCCTCCAGCCAAGCACCGTGCGACGGAGGACCGTCAACAAGGCACGAGCTCTGACGCAACCTGGCTGAAGTTCAGGTGCAGCAGGTCAGGCCAGGGACGTGGCCTCGAGGGGCGGCACCCGGCGCAGTGCCATTTACACGACGCTCTGGGAAGGGCACGATGGTGGACCAGGAAACAGGCTGGCAGTTGAGGGGGTAGAGGGAAGGGTGACCACAAATTTTGGAGGGTGAGGAACAAACCCCGTGTTCTGACATGATGGTGTCTGTCGGCCAAAATCAGAAAACTGCAAACCAAAGCGGGTGAATTTTCCTGTATGAAAATTATACAGCGATGAATGTGACTTAAAAAAAAACACCTAAGTGGGACACAAGTGGTTCTGCCTCCATTTCCCCTTCCCATTTCCCAGAAAGCAGCCCCTTACCAGCTTGTGTATCCTTTCAGCTTTCCAGAAATCTCCGAGACATACAGAAGTGTGTATGTCCATACACATGTAGCATGTATACATGCCCATGTGCAGATTCAAATATGTGTGCATGTATTATTTGGAAGCATATTATACACTGCTTTTTACTGTGCCTTGCACTTAACTATTTACAAATAGTATCCTTGTGTATCAGTTCATAGCAGGCCATCTCAACCCTTTTTTTAAAATATGTTTTTATTGATTTTTAGAGAGAGAGGAAGGGCGAGGGATAGAGAGAGAGAAACATCATCGATCTGCTGTCTCCCCGCACGGCCCTACTGGGGATCAAGCCCGCAACCCAGGCATGTGCCCTGACCGAGCATCGAACCAGTGACCTCAGCCACTGAGCCACACCGCTGGGCTCATCCATTTTTAAGCAGGCAGTGGGCTGGGCTGCACCCACTGCAGGACTCCACCCCCACCCCGGGGCGGGGGGCAGCTGGTGGGTGGCAGCTGGAGCACCTGCACAGCGTCTGTGCGCTTAACCTCGGGACGCAGCTTGCTCGCTCAGCTCTAGCCCTGCACACAGGGGCTCTGCCTGAGATCCGGGCAGAGCTCTCATAGAGCCGGGGCCCCCTTCTCTGGATCTCCCTCTCCAGGAACCCCCGTTTCCAGAGGCTGTGTTTGTGCAAACTTGTCCTCTGGCTCTCCGTCCTACAACCTGGCAGCATTCTAGCAGTTTCAGCGGCCCTCCCCCTCCCTGGCACAGACTCGCCCTGCCTTTGGAAACGGGGCACTTACCCAGCGCAGTCCCTTTCTTCCAAGTGAAGACAGCCCTCCAGCACTTACCCGGCTGATTGCTCCCCAGTGTTTTCGGGTAGTTACATTTTCTCCAGAGTTTATATTGTTATTTGTGCAGATTGATCTGCGACTGTGACTGAATTTTGCCTCAGTCCCTAACTGCCACGCTTCTCCTTCAGGACAACCCTGTGAGGAAGGTATTACTACTGCCTCCCGTCTGCAGGCTGTGGCGCTGATCTGCCCCGCGGACCCCAGCTCACGGGAGTTTTGGGATGGTGTATGGCTTTTTGTCTTTTTGTTTTCCAAATAAAATACTTTCAGTATGACCTTGGGAAGGTCACTAAACTCAGTTTTGGTTTGTAAATCTGAATAATGCTGCTTTCCTTACAGGGCGGGCCTGAAGGTCAGTGGACGAGCACAGTGATGGCCCATGTTGCGCTCGTGTGGGTGCTGCTCTCAGGTGCTCTGGCCCTTGGAATAGCCTATGATTGAGGTGTTATCATTATCGGCTCCGCTGACAGTGAGGAAACGGGGGCACAGTGAGCTCATGTGACATCCCAGTGCCCCCATGTGGTACATGGCAGAGCTGGGATTTGAACTGAGGCCGCTACGTAGCACCTGCATCTGTCCACTTAACCATGTGCCACCAAGAAGATGGTGGTTCCTGATCCTGCCTGTGCCTGGGAATCACCCGCCCGAAGCCCTGCTGAGTCAGACGCTCTGGCTTCTGCGTTTGGAACAAGCACAGCCTTGGCAGAGTCCTATGGGCGTTCCTTCCCCGTGTGTCTCCCTTCTCCTGCCTCACTGAGGAGGGCTTCTACTTCCAGCCCCTTGCGGGCCCTCCACCAAGTCACAGGCCGAGATTATTAGGGTCACCTTTGACCTCTCCTGGCAGATCTATGTCACCAGCCTGCATAGCAGGTGGAACAGGCTCCGGGAGCTGCAGGATCTGTCTTGGGATCCATCCCTCCCCACCTGTCTGAAGCCATAGTCCTGGTCACATGACCTCTGGGAAAGATGCTACGAGCCATGCATGGTGTGCACGTCACCCCACCTCTGCCTTTTAAACAAACCGCACCTGACAACTCCATGCTCTCCTGGGCCTCCTCGAGTCCCTGGACCCTCCCAGGATGCTGCTGAAGGTAATTATAGTTCAGCAGTAACTTGGGCCTTAGGAAACCAGGGTACCCGTCTCCTCTCAGATTGCCCTGAACCTTAACCGAGCGCGGTCCTGAGCTCTCATACCTTCCTAGAATATTCCTGTCTCAAATCAAAAGTTGTTAAATGGCTTTTCTAATCCTACAGGGTCTCCCCCCTGCTTTTCTGTCCAATGTAAGTCCTGTCATCCGCCCATCAACCACACTCAGCCACCGGCCTCTGACTGTCCCTGCACACACTCCAGATTCCTGCACCTGTCACTCTCTCCACCTAGAAACTTCTTCCCCTAGAACCTCACTTCACTTGTCATTCAAGTGCCAGCTCAAACGTCACCTCCTGCAGAGGCCTTTCCTGACCATCAGTGCTGTCACCTCACCCGCCCCCCACGCTCATCTCGCTAACTCGGCTTTATTTTCTTCGTGACACGTAGCGCATTCTGACGCTGAGTCCTCGCCTCGCTTGTCCAGCTGCTCCCTGTGTCTCCCGCAAGAGTACGCAGGCTCCTGGCTGGCAGAAGCCTGGAGTGTCACGTTCGTGGCTGCACTCTGAGCGCCAGAGCTGTGCCAGGAACAAGCTGTCACTCAGTGAGCTCTGTGAAATGAATGAAAGCTCTTCTCCTTTCCCCCTCCCCCCCTCCAGAGTGCTGCAGAGCAGCCAGCAGACCAAAGAGCAGGTGTATGCGGCACAGGCTCAGGCGTGACAGGCACCACCAGGAAGGCCTGGCAGGGAAGGGAGCCTCCCACTGGGCTTGAGGCCTGGCTCCATCCCTACTGGCTGTGACCTTGGGCTCCCCTGCAGAAAACTGGGAGAACCGCACTTAGCTCACGGTAAGGATAAAGGAGGGAGCCCGTGATAACTGAGACCACACGGAGCCCAGTGCCAGGAACATGGGCCTGGCAGTCACGGCGCAGAGTGGGTGAGGGGGTGCGCCAGCCTGAGCGGAGGCCTATGTGAGCCAGGGCGCCCCCTCTGCACTTCCTCCAGGGACCTCCCGGAGTAGAGGGGACATTTGAGGCCACTGCCCGCTTTAATTTACCAAACTTGTCGCAGCAGGAGAAACCAGACAGAACCACTTATCAAGAGTCATTTGGGGCTCCACGAACAGCTCCCACACCTGCCAGGTGTCCTGGGGGACCGAGACGAGGCAGATGAGGCCTGTGCCCTCCTGGAACTTAATCTAGGAGCAGAGACAGATAAAAGCAGGAACCTGAGATAACCCAGGATAAGCTGGAGACAGAGGGAGAAGGCGGGACAGTCTGCTGGCGGGGGCCCAGCCCTGCTCCCGGTCGGAGAGAGGCCGCCCTGTCACCGGGGCCCTAAGCTAGCCAGCGGTGAAGAGGAGGCCTTTCCAGCCAGGCTCGCCCCCTCTACAGCCTCCTGTGCGACCTCAAGCACGGGACCTCACGTCTCCGGGCCTCGTTGCCAAGCTTATAAAACAGGGTGGGCCTGGGACCTCTCCGCAGGGCTCCCAGGGGGCTGGAGGGCTGCATCAGAACCACCGGGTGCAGGCACAGGGCGCGGCAAGAGGAGCCGTGCAGGTGCCAGCCGCAGCTCTTGGTGGTGGTGGGATGTTTACCCACGGGAGGCCCTTCGAGGACACACCTCCAGCATTTCCTCTTGAATTTACTTCCCAACAGCACTTAACTTGTGCATCTGCGCCAAGCACTATCCTGGGGTGTCTCAGGAACCCTGCCAGGAGGGCACTGGGTTCTGTGTGCCCTTTTAAAAAATACGCAATGTGAAATTTACCATCTCAACCATTTTTAAGTGTACAGCTCAGTAGCGTGAAATATATTCACATTTTGGTGCAACAGGTCTCAAATCTTTCATGTGGCAAAACTGACTCTCTTTGCCCGCTGAATATCATCTCCCGTTTCCCCCAACCCCTTTCTTCTGTTTCTAGGGAGGCACTGTTTTAACTCTTTCACAAATCAAGAAACCAGGACTAGCTGGCTGTATAACTCTCGGGGCTCAGGACAAGATGAAAATGAAAATGATGAGGAATGCCAAGACGACAGCAGTTAGACCGAGCACTGGGCCCCTGAAACAGGCCTCATAGGAAACCAAGGGCCAGAGGAGTTGTTACTTTCCCAAGGCCACAAGCCAATTTTGGAGCCTCTAAAAGTAGATGACTTCCCTTATAGTAAACTCCCTGCAGGCAGGGGCTCAGATCTGCCCACTGCTGAAGGCCAGGCACCCAGCACTGTGCCTGGCACGTACCAGCACTTGTGACAGCTCATCTCTGGGAATGAACGAACGACTTGCACTCACTCAGAAGAGAAGAGGCCGCCCTGACGGCCTGTGCTTTGCCTCGGCTCTCGCACAGTAACCTTCCCGTTGCTGCTCCTCCTTTGTAGTTACCGACAGCCCTTTGAATTCCCAGGAGAAGCCAGCGTGGCGTGTGTTTGTCTATATATAACACGCCAGGCACTTTTATGAGGCCCCACCTCTTAAACGTATTCCTGGTTTTGAGTCCCACTTGTATAGGGTGGAGTGAAGTTAGAAGACACTGAATGATGTGAGGTCCCCGGTGGCATTGCCTGGCTCCAGGTCACCAGGAGTCTGACAGCCAAGTCCCTTCTCTGATCTCAACACAGGAAAACTAGAACCAAATTGTTAAAGTATAAGTAAAAATGAGTTTTATTTATACTTATGGCATTAAGAGCTGCGAAAGAGTTTAGGGAGCTAGCCTCATGTTTTTCTAAGGGACTTCATTTCCGGTACGAATGTCTGACATTCTCTGCTAGCAGTGGGAAGAGGGAGCAGGCGCCTCAGGGGCACATCAGTGGATTAGTCATAATTCTGATGTCATGGCCTCCTGTCAACACTGTTCTGTGCATGGCTCCCTTTTAGTTTAATCATTTTGTCTTGTTTATTTTTAGTAAAATAATGAATATCTGTGAACCCACCCAAGAACAAGATCATTACCGGTAACTCATATGCCATCTCAGAGGTAATGACTATGCTGAATTGTGTGCTTTATAGAGTTTTCTTTCAGATGTGTTAAATTTGTATGCCTAGCTGAATAACGTGCTATTTAGTTTTACTTGGTTTTGAAATTTATAGAAAGGGTATTATAATAATTTGTCATCTGAGATTTGCTTTTTTGATTCAAGAACAGTTAAAAAGATCCCGTCACCATTTTGCTGCTTGTAGCTGTAGTTTATGTATTTTCACTGTTGTATAATATTCCACTGTCTGGAGAGACTATAATGTATTTATGTCTTTTCCTATCATGGGCATTTGAGTCGTCTCAGCTCTTACACTATTAAAAAGAGCTTCCACCCAGCCAGCGTGGTCAGCGGCTGAGCCTTGACCTATGATCCAGGAGATCCCAGGTCGATTCCCAGTCAGGGCACATGCCCAGGTTTCGGGCTCGATCCCCAGTAGAGGGTGTGCAGGGGGCAGCCGATCAATGACACTCTTATCGTTGATGTTTCTCTCTCTCCCCCTCTCCCTTCTTCCCTCTGAAATTAATAAAGACATATTTAAAAATATATAAGAATAGAGTTTCCATGAAATTCTTGCACAAGTA
The DNA here is from genome assembly GCF_054644295.1 of Miniopterus natalensis. Lineage (NCBI taxonomy): Eukaryota > Metazoa > Chordata > Mammalia > Chiroptera > Miniopteridae > Miniopterus > Miniopterus natalensis. The sequence goes on from NC_142083.1 coordinate 101,842,972, forward strand.
CATATGACTTAAATGTGGCCTTGGACATGTAACCAGGAGTGGAATTACTGATTCACGGGGTATAAGAATACTTACATTTGCAAGAGAATACCAAATTGTTTCTCAAATACTTGTCCATTGTATACCCCACCAATAATCATAGGGGATCCCACTGATCCCCATCTCCCATACTTGGGATTTTCAGACTTTTTCATTTTGCCATTTGAATGTATGTTGAATGAATAAGTGAGTTAATAGTAGAGAAACAATAGGTTGTTCACATCAATTCAAAAACTCAATTCATAGGATGATTTAATCCATGACCTTTAGCTTTCAGGAAATTAAATATACCTTAAAATGTTGCTAGGAAGACAAAACAAAACAAGTCAAATGTAATGTTATAAAAATCTTCTAAAAAACTAAAAAAAAACGTCCCATCTGTTATAAATCACCATAAAATATACTTTAAAAAACACAGTTTAAAAACCTCTTTAATAGCTATAAAACATAGGTATAGCTTGCATCAAACCAAAGTATATATTTTATGCTTTTTTCTTTATTAATATTTCACAATTTTATAAGGCATAAAATGATCTTCACTTTATATTATACCCTGTACACAAAAATTTCAAACAGAAGAATTTAATTTAAAATCACAAAGCCCATGCATAAACCAGATGGGGGCATAAGCAAATAAATATCTAAGGTGGGTGCTGCATGGCTAGAAAGTACTTTCTTAAGTTTATAGGTAAACGTAAAATCCATGAAGGCAAAAAGATTGAGGGATCTTATTACATAAAAATGCAAAGCTTTCTGTAGGCTGCAATATTAAATAAAATATGAAGACAACAGACCATCTGTGGAAGAGGCAATGGTCACATAAGGGACATACCTTGTGTGAATGTGGGCTGAGACCAGACTTGGAATCTGGCGATGCCACACTACGGGGCCCTTGGCAGGCTTAGGCGAGAAGTGTGTGTCTCTAACTTCCTGAGCCCGGGGAGCAGTGCAAACCCCCTGCAGCAGACAGCAGAGCTCCTGGGGTCTCCCAATTCTGCTCTTGGAAACAAGTCTTGGCACAAGGAAATAAGGTAGGAGATCTACTAAATGTGTTTGGGGAGGTGTGAAAGTACAATGGGTTTGAGGATAACAAAGATTTAAAATCCTAGGAAGTGGGAGCTGCAGCATTTACAGATGAGGAGCTTGGGAAGGGGTGCTTCATTTATTGGGTGCAGGACGGAAGGCTTTCAAGGGCTTACAAAAATATTGGGTGGGGTGAGGTTAAGTATCAGGAAAAACAGCTCCATGTTACTAAAAGAAACCTACAAAATTAAGGAATTTAATGAAATGGACCAAAGGTAACATTTTTCCATTAGTCAGGCAGCTCAATTACATTTCATCCTAACTATATTTTATGTGGGTTGCGGGTGCATTTTGACTTGTTTGATGTGAAATGAAGGGGAGTGAACGGTTGGACCAAATCATAACACTAACTACAGGTGACCCTGAACAATGTGGGTTTAAGCTGCACAGGTCCACTTATACACGCTATTTTCCACCCAGTAAATATACAGTGAGTCCTTTGTATCCCTGGGTTTTGAATTTGCAGATTTAACCAAACTCAGATCAAAACAGTATTTTAGATCCAAGGATGCGGAGGGCTGACTTGATGTTCTCCTGTACCACTTTATACAAGGGACTGAAGCCTCCCAGGATTTTGGTATTGGGGGAGAGGGGCTCCTGGAACCAATCCCCCCCCCCATCGAAACTGAGCGATGACTGTAGTTAAGCTTTGGGGATTTCTGTGTGGAGTTGGTACCCCCACCCCCTGCATTGTTCAAGGTCAACTGTAATTCTTTCAAGGATACAAAGCATTTTTGGCTGGGTTCTGACCCTTTCTACCCCAAGGGTGTGGCCTCCTTTGACCTTATCAAGCTGATTAAATCTGCATTAATTAGGTGTGAAAGGATTAGCCAAAGACTAGTGAAAGGATATATACTAAGATGATTTCACACTTTCTTGCCCAGTTTTTTTTTCATTAGGTGTAATTTCCCCCCTTTTGTTCTCATATTTTTCAAGAAAAGTCACCATTCTGAAGAGCACCCATGGACAAGAAAATTTTGGTGTTTTACCAAAGAAGACAAAAGTGGGAAAAATTTGTTACATACTGTTTTAAAAAAGAGACAATAGCCCTGGCCCCTGTGGCCCAGTGGTTAGAGCATCGGCCCTCAAACCAAAGGGAGGCAACCAATTGATGCGTCTCTCACATCAATGTCTCTGTCTCTCTCCCCCTCCTCCTCCCTCCCTCCCTTCCACTTTCTCTAAAAATATTCTGGGGTGAGGATTACCAAAAAGAAAGAGACAATAGGCCCAAAATGGAGTTACTTCTGGTGGGCCCCTCGTCAGCAAACCGAGATTTAATACTTAACCTAATTGCAGTTGCAGCTTCCTAGTAATGTAACCTTTAGCCCGTCAACATGGTCAGAGCTGGTGAGATAACCTGATCGATAGGCCCTCTCTGTTCCCCTTAGGAGGGCAACCACAGCCAGTGGAGTGCCTTTCTATGTGCTAGATGGGATGCTGCCTGATTCATGAATCTTTCAATAAAGCCACTTAGATCTTTAAAACTTATTCAGTGTAATTTCAACTCGGGACTGCCCTTGACTTACCAACACACACACACACACACACACACACACACACACACACACTGTAGTTATTCAACACCTATTTATTGAGTGCCTACTATGTTTAGACAGTGTTCTGGGGGCTGGTGATACAACATAACAAAAGAAACAAATCCCTGTTCTGAGGTGTGAGAGAGACAGAAAATTAAAAGGCAAGTACATACCACGTCAACTAATGATGAGTACTTGGTAAAAATAAAAGGGGAAGGGATAGAGAATGGTGGTGTCCTATTTATTGATTTACCTAACTATTTTTTTCCAACACCATTTATCCCTCATATCCTCTTGCACCTCCGCCCACTCCCCTTCCCCACTGCAGTTACCACACTGTTGTCTGTGTCCATGAGTTTTCTTTTCTTTTTTGCTCAATTCCTTCACCTCCTCAACACCGCCCCCCCCCCCCCCCAGCTGTCTGCCTGCTCTCTATCTATGAGTCTGTCTCTATTTCGATTGTAGATAAGGTAGCTTTAGGAAGACTTTTCTGGCATGATGACTGACTTAAGCCAAGTTCAGAGGGAATTTGAAGTGCAGATTTAGGAAGTCCCTAGCCAATGTGGCCACCTCTTGGCTGTGTGATCTTGTTTTCAGTGATTGACTCAGCGAGAAGCAAGAAAATGCATTGTAGATGATAGTGTTACAGTTTATGAATGCAATTTTATTATATTATGAATTTTATGGATGTAATAACGTCCCCATGCACCAAGGAAAAAATATTCCAATCCACTGAGGGGATTCTTGGCACAGTTCCCAGCTGTTATAATCAGGAATGAGATTTTGGGAGCTGCCACTCAACAGGCATTGCCCTGATTGTGGGAATTCAGAAAGTTCATGATTGTTAGCGTCAGCTCTCTCATTTATAAATTGGAGATAATGGTAGTGCTGACCACTTTGGGTTTTTTGTTGATGTTAAACTGACATTGATTGAACCACATTTACTGACACATAGAACCAGGTGCCAGGCATGGTCCTAAACAATGGAAATGTGTTCACTTGTTTAATCCATAACCCAGTAAACCAAGTACCATTTTTTTAAGTCTTCACCTGAGGATATGTTTTTATTAATTTTTTTAGAGAGAGAAAGGAGACAGAGAGAGAAATGTGGATCGGCTGCCTCCCATATCTGCCGCCTCCCATATCTGCCCCGACCTTGGATAGAACCCAAAACCTAGGTAGGTGTCCTGACTGGAAATCGAACCCACAACCTTTTGGTGTATGGGACAATGCTCCAACCTACCTAAGCCACCAACCAGGGCCAAGTACCATTTTTAATGAAATTTTTTAGAAATTAAATTTATTGGGATTATAGTGGTTAATAACATTATATCAGTTTGAAGGGTACAAATCTGTAATACAACATCTGTCCTCTGCACTGTGTGCTCCCCTCCTAAAATACCGGGTGTCCCCAAAAAACTTACACACATTTTGAATAATTATAAATTCCAATGGGTTAAACCTGAAAAGAAACATCAATTGAGCTATCAGCTGTTAAAGTATGTATGCACTTTTTTGGAAGCCCTGCATATGGCGATGCAAGGAGCCTAGAATTTAACAGAATTTTCTAGCTGATGACACTGTGACAGGCAGCTGGACAGCTGCGAGCAGAGAAAGGCTGCTGGGCCAGGTACAGGGCATCCGGGGAGCCCGGGCGTCCCGCCGCCGGCAGAGCTCGGCGACCAGGGCCCTGCTCCCCGAGCCTTTCCTCCGCGGGTCAGCGCCCCGGTCTGGACCTCCCCTGACCTCCCCCTGCTGCTGGTCACGTGGCGGACCCCGGGAGGCAGGACGCGGGGCCCGGCTCCCGCCAGGGCCCTCGCTGACCACGGGGCGGCAGCGCCGGACCGGGGACGCCGCGCCCACCAGCGGGGCCCACGCCGCGGGGCGCTCGGGAAACCTCGACTCCTCCCGAGGGGTCTTCCCGGCTGCGCCCCGGATCCCCACCCTTAAGGCCCGCCGTCGCCCCGACCTCCCTCTGAGCCCCCGCAGCCCCCGCCCGGGCTGTACGGACAAGCCTCACGGCCCCGCCTCGGAGCGCGGCCTGGCTGGCTGGTGGGAGCCCCACGCCGGCGGCCCGGCCCCCGCGGGCCGGCGCGGACCCCGCCCCAGGGGAGGCAACCGCGCGCCGCCCTCCCGTCGCTCCCTCCCCGTCTCCGGGGAGCAATGGAAACAGGATCCGCCGGCGAGGATTGAAAGACCAGTACCTTACGGTAGCGAGCTGGGCTGCTTGCACAGCAGCCACGTGTGTGCTTAAGTTGGGGACTCGGGGAGTCGGGGAGCGGCGAGGGGAGGAAGCCGCGCCCCGCCGGGCGTCGCGAGCCAGCCGGGCACCAGCGGCCCGCCCGGGGCTCCGCCCCCAGCAGCGCCCGGCGATAGGCCCTCCTCGCCGCCTCCCCTCCCTTTCCGGGCGGGTGGTCTCTTCCGTTCTCCCCGCCGGTTCCGGTTCCGCACGCCGGCGTCACAAAGCGCGGGGTCACGTGGGCAGAGTGCGCTTTGTGACGCCCGGGCCCCGCCCCTCGGCCGCCTTCGCGCGCTCCCGGCCCCGCCCGCCAGCGCCGCCCGTGCAATCCCTGCTTAAGAGACCCCGGAGTGGGCGCTCGCCGGAGCCTGGCCGCGTCCGCCATAGTGCCTGGCTCGGAGGTGTCGCCGGCTCCTGGTGAGGCCCGAGAGCGGCAGGGGGCAGGACAGAAAGGAAGGCCTCGGCGTCGCCCGGCGGCTCCGGGCGTGTTCTCGCCGTTCTGGGCCTAGCGGCGACGGGAGCGGAAGGCGAGAGAAGCGCGGAGCACTCGGCGAGAGGAAGCGTCCGGGAGCCTCGGCGGCGGCGCCGGGTCCGCCGAAGCCCCCCGGCGGCCGGCGGGGCCCGGGGTGGTGAGGCAGCGCCCGGAGGCCCGGTGGAGGCCGGTGCCGGCTCGGCGGCGGCGGCGGGGGGCGGCGGCGGCGGCCCGCGGGAGGCCCCTCCTCCGCCGGCCGCGCGTCGGGCCTAGGCCGCGGCGCCGCGGTGGCCCGGGAGCCGGCGCCAGGGCTTGTGTGGGTGGCGGGCCTGGGCCGGGGCCTGGGCCGGGGCCTGGGGGAGCCGACGCCGGTCGTCCGCACGCCAGGAGGAGGCGAGAGGCCGCTGGTGGACTGCGGGCCTAGGCCCTCGCCCCTCGGCCTTGTCCCGGGGCCCCCCGAGCACGGAGAGAGCCACCGGGAGGTGCGGCCGCACTATGGACCCCTGACCCCGCGGGTCGCTCGGACTCTTAACGTGTGGACTGACCGCTACTGACTGCACCGCGCCCCCGTCTCCTGCCGGCCCTTAGCATGAGCGAGGGGCCCCCGGCCGGGTGACGTGTGCCCGTTGGCGGAGCCGCCTTGCCCCTGCCCGCCCTCGTCCGCCTTCTCGCACATGAAGTGATTCCGAGTTTGGGGGTTCTGGATTACTGTTCTTGCGAACCCCTGCTTGTGGTTGGGGGGTATTTAATCCGAGGCCTTAGCGTCCTTCAGTGTCTTTGAGTGTTCTGTGTGTGTACATATTCTGCTCGTAAGTTTATAAATACACATATATTGAGCGTGTCCACGTCTCCTCGCTGAACCTTAGGAGTCCTTTGGCACCATGTCCTGTGTGCATTATAAATTCTCTTCTAAACTCAACTACGATACCGTCACCTTCGATGGGCTCCACATCTCCCTCTGCGACCTCAAGAAGCAGATCATGGGGAGAGAGAAGCTGAAAGCCGCCGACTGCGACCTGCAGATCACCAACGCGCAGACCAAGGAAGGTAAGAGCACATGGGCTCCGGGCGCGGTGCGGACGCGGAGGTGGGGGGCTCCGGCCGAAGACTAACCGCCGCGGCGGCCCGGGACTCGGATGCTTTCGGCGCGGCTCGGGCGACGGCCGAGGCCCGCGGCGGTCGCCTTGGACTTGAACTGGCGACACTTGATTTCTGCCTGCGGGGATCGTCTCTCACTGGCTAATCCCCAGACGCGGGCGTCGGCTTATTCCTCTCAGATGTTTGGAAATGAAGATTCTGGGGGGGAGGGTGGGGGTTCTTCGGGTGCTTGCCTCCTGGCGTTTTCTAACTTTCCATCGGCAGCAGTAGAGGGATTTCAGCTATCCAGCCTGACTACGTTTTGGGGCTTAAGGGCAGATTTTATGTCCTGTCCTCCTTCCTGTCTGTTAATTTTAGAGTTGCCTGTGTTGTGGAGAAGAGAGCCTCGCTTTAATATTTTTGAGGATTTAAACCCGCCAGTCTTCAGTGTTGGAATTGCTTTTGGAACTTGATTGCTTTTGCCTTGTGTGTAAATTCCAGAATTAGTAATACAGTAATTCAGTAGTTGAACTCTTTGTTCATGTTTTCTAAATATCTAAAGTAGAGACTTTAAAAAAGTAGCGATTGCTAGACTTTACATAGTTATGTTGATACTAGGATCCTGAAAAACAGGCTGGTACCGTATGAGTACCAATAACCCACTGATTGTACTCTTTTTAAATGCATTTTATAATACTGAGAATTTAACAGATATGAAAATGTATGTGGCATGTGACCCTTTCAGATTCTGGCTGACCTGTCTTGGTTTCTTTTTCTCAGTATCCTGGTGCTGATCTGTAGTTTTCAGTTGGTCAGTCTTGAGTTATTGATGGCACAAGAAGAAATAAAGTTCTAATTAGGTTTTTCTTGATTACTAAACTTGGTTTATGGTGGTAGGGGTTCTTTTCATTGCAACAGGCGGGGGGGGGGGGGGATCCCCCACTTCTGGCCTGTTTTGTAGATAGAGTGTGTCTTGTCATGTAAAAGCTTTTCCATTTGCATCGACATAAGTATGATTGTATTGTATTAAGTAACAGCACTACTGGCAGTCATGACTCAAAAATATTCATTAAGGAAGAATCTTATTTATTCACGTGATACGTGAAAGAATATTTTTCACTGCCTTTTAAAAAAAAAAAGCTTCATACCTAAGGGACACTTCATGTGAGGCTGTGGTAATTATAATTATGTGTAGCATCTCTGTATTTAAGGAGAGGAAAAATTGGTGGTTATGAACGGTTGAGAAGTAGCTTTTAAAAATATTATTCAAGACAATACCTTAAAAAAAAACATAGCTAAAGGAAATACTCTTTAAGGCCACCAAAAACATTCCTTAACTATTATAGTTACCCTTAACAGAACAGGTGAACAAAACTAGAATTTCAGGCCATTTTGATAGGGTAATGGTACTTATGAATGAAAGAATGTAAATTTGATTAGAGAGTATTAAGGCAGTTTTAATCATTAGATACTATGCACATTTCATATTTTACTGCAGTATTACACCAGTTAATCATCTGGTGCTGGACTTGGTCCATCTTTTCCACCTAATAATTGAATGCAGCTCTGTTAGACTGGAGGAAATTTGATGGAGTAAGGTCGGTGGAATTCTTGTTCAAAATATAAGAGTTTTGTGACATGTTATTTTTTTCTAAGCCAGGAAATTACGTGGCACATAATTTTGATAAACCCTGAAAGACAAGGACATGCTTTCTCTGCCCAGCAGCATGTTTATTTTATATATTTGTGTGAACTGTCCTTATTGGAGAAAGCTTTGATATTAGATTGGTTAAGAGAAGGAGCTTCAGGGGAGGAAATGTACAGTTTACAATCCTCAAATTAGGGAAGAAAAATTGTTGTGCAGAGGATAGTCAGTGAGTTTTATTGGAAATAGTTATCTGTCACTAGACAGCTGAGTAAGAGTGCCACTTGGTTTTAGCACCATCCAGTGAATTAAAGAGTACAAAATTAATGTTTATGGCTTGCTTCATAATAAGAGATTGCCTAGGAGAGAATGCTGAACTGGATCAGCACTAGTTTGTTTGAATTAATGTTTAAATTGCCTAATCTGTCTTGTACTTAGGACCCTTAAATCTTGATTAGATTAAAATGCTTGACTGAGAACTTCATGTTTTAGATTTAAGAATCTTGCTTCTTTATTTCTAGACTGTATTTCAAAATAAATCTCCAATGAACTTTTTATATGTTTTCCTGTATAGCTTAACTATATAACTTGTTTACCTACATTTCTGCACCACCACCCAAAAAACAGCCTTCATTTTGAACTTAGTGTGAAAGATTTGGAAGCTGAGGGTGAAGTATTTTTTAAATACTCATTATATATCTTCCTTCATTTCTCAAATGCATCTTGTTTTTCATTCCATTTATGGTCTGTATGTGTTTTTGGATTAAGGTCAATTAGAGTGTCTGGTGGTGGGGCATCTAACTTAGTTTGACACAGCACTGCGTTGATTAAATTAATTGTCTTGGAAAGCTACTGTGAACACATTTGCTATTTTTTTCCCCATTGAACAGTTGAAGTTTGCTACGTATTCAGAAACTGTCAGGTGTTCGACACCAAGTTTTGATTCTAGAATTTGCTTTTTAAAGGTTCCCCATCTCTGTTCCCAATATTTACTGAGATTGCTTGGAATCTAGAACTGTCATGAACTATGCAAGATGATAGGCTTATATTGGTATTCCTGGATCTAGGAAATTGCATCACTAACTGAATACCAGTGAGATACAGCCTGAAATATACTGCAAAAAACTCTTTCCTGAACAACTTAGTTCATAACAGGAAATACTAGTAGTGCTCTGATTAAAAAGAATAGAACTGATATATATATACACACACACACACACACACACACACACATAAAAAATGCTTAGATATGTGACAAACCTGAACTAATTGTAAGTCACTCAACTTGGTGCTGAGTAACAAGTGAAACAGGTAAATCTGTAACCTTAACAGAGTAAACCCTAATATCTGATAGTGTGATTAGGGAGATGGATACATTTTTACACCTATCTCCCTTTAGTGGATTATTTTTCTTTTTGGTAATTTTACTAGTTCCTTCCTTAGCAACTCTTTTGTACCATAGTTAAATTCATTGCTCCATTTACTTTTTAAATTTCATTCATATAGAAATATTGCAATAATAGTTCAAAGAGTAGAAAAATAGGATCCACTTATCTTCCCCATTTGTCTTCTCAGAAAGTGACATCACTGTTCACCCAGTTGCTTAAACTAGGAACCCAGAAATTCATGCCCAATTCTTGTTTCTCCTTACACCCCTCACCCCATTCAATTTATCCACAAGCCTTCGCAATACTGCCTCAAACATTCTGCCTCTCCATCTCTCTCTGTCATATCACAGCACAGACCATCCCTATCTCTTACCTGGACTGCACAGCAGCTTCCCTATTATTTAGCTGGTTTCTACTTTTATTTCTCTATGGGTTCATTCTCCACTTAGATACCAGAGTTATCATTTTGTTTTGTTGTGTAAAACCCTTCAATGACTTTCTGTTGTACTTAAAAACAAAATATAAATCCACGTATGATCAGTACCTTTCTACCTGTATTTCACATAATTATTTCCTTTCATTTTCTTCAGCTGTTTGGTATTATTTATTTATTTACTTTATGTTTTCATTGATTTCATAGAAAGGAAGGGAGAGGTAGAGAGAAACATCAGTGGTGAGAGCGAATTTATCGGCTGCCTCCTGCTCGCTTCCTACTGGGGATCTAGCCTGAAACCCTGGCATGTCCCCTGACTGGAATCACTCAATCATCAGGCCACACTGGCCGGGCTGTTCAGTCTTTTAGTATCTTTTTTTTTTTTTAATGCACTTTTCTCTCTATCTGAAACACTCTTTGTCCAGCCTTTTTGCACACCTGGCTGGCTTCTCAGTCTTTAAGTCTCAAATGTCAGCTCCTTCCTGGAATCAACATTCTGTTCAGAATTGTATCCCACTTAATTCTTTATTACAGAACCCTTTTTTCTGTATTCAGAACACATCAATTTAATTTTTTAGTCTGTTTTCCCCAGTAATACGTATATTTAAGGGCTAGGAGAGACAGAATTTCTTTGTTATAAATAACAGCTTTTTTCATGGTTCAGATATTCAGCATTCGTGGCTAAATTAACTGAAATTCGGGGCTCCACTAAAATGGAGTTGCCAGGGCCAAGAAGCAGCTGACTATTTGGTGTCCTTTGAAGAAAAGTCCCTTACAGCTTTGGATATTTGTTCTAACAGTATTGGTAATCTAGATGCAAGGAACATGTGGTTATTAATGCTCTTTTATATTTAAGTTTATGTCCCTTAAAATTTGTTTGGTTGAAGCTCTCTTAATTCTTGAGGACTGTGACTTACCCAAATCCTCAAATAGAAATTCAATTCTATCATTTTATTTACAGAATATACTGATGATAATGCTCTAATTCCTAAGAATTCATCTGTAATTGTTAGAAGAATTCCTATTGGAGGTGTTAAATCTACAAGCAAGACGTATGTTATGTAAGTATCAAATTTCATGTATTTAAGTTCTCAAAATAATAGACTTTTTTTTGTTTGAGAACCAGGGATTTTTTTCGAACCAGACTCTTATATCTCAATCATTAAAACTGAAGATGGGTTTGTTTTTTCCTGATTTCTTCCCCCAGGTAGGTTGATTTAACCCATAGTTAGGAGTAAGTGCTATTAGGAAGAATTTTTGTTTTCTACAGGCAATATGTAGAAAAACAAGAAACTGATGTTCAAATAGTGAACAGGTATTTTTGTACCCTTTGTTTTTATTTGTCTCTACACTTTCTTTTTTCCCCCTACTGTTAAAAAACCTATATCAGTTTCTTAAGAGGTCTGCCCTAAATATTTTGACAGCATCAGGAGTATTCAGTAATGCGAGCATTTTCTCCTCATCAGAGATGGGGTTTATTGGGAGGCTAGAGAGTTTATAGGATTTATGAGCAGACGCTGGAATCAGACTTAGGTTTGACTCCACTTACTGCTTCACACTAATTGTGCAACTTTGGGTAAGCTTCCTAAAGTCTGTGCCTTAGAGTCCTCAAAATGAAATAGGGATGTGAATAAACAGTGCCTGGTGTACATGGCAAATGGCCATTTTGGGGTAAGAAAACAGCAGTATCTTAGGAATAGTCTAGAGCTTAGAAATTCACTAAAGGGGGAAGGGTTAACATTTTATATCTCCAACTTTCTTGGAATTTTAATGGTGATATCAGAGTCATAATATGTGAAAAGGGTAGCAACTTAGGCTATTTATTTATTTTTATTTATTTTTAAGATTTTTATTGATTTTTAAAGCGAGGAAAGGACAGAGAGAGAGAGAGAGAGAGAAACATCTATCTGCTGCCTCCTGCTTGTGGTCTACCAGAAGTAGAGCCGGTAACCTTTCGGTGCACCAGCCAGTGCCCAGCCAGCTGAGCCACACTGGCCAGGGCACAACTTAGACTATTTTTTTAAAAGAACAGTGATTTCCCCCTTAGAAGTTAGCCTTATTTAAAATTTTGGCAAATTCTGGTTTTGGTTAGTGAAATATTCTGGAATTTTTTAATTTGTCAGTCCTAGGAAATGGAATGTGTTCTTGGAATTGGGGTACAGTCATTTCTTAGAGCTTTACCTCGTGCAGGCAAGTATTCATTCTTACAGATTATGCTCATTGTTTCTGTAAAGTTGTATTCCATATCTTAACATGTGGAGGTCCTTTTATATAATATCTTCTGTAAAGTAACAACTTAAAAAAGCCGGATACTTTTGCTATAAATGCCAAGTGGACTATGTGCTTTTAAGAAATTATAAGGAAAAAATTAATTTGTAGAATCTAGTGAAATTCACTGTAATTTACCAAGTGTCTTTTAAATACATCAAGTTTCAGATTTTTTTGATATTCAGAAATTCTTGGGGAACTATTTGAAGTACATGGGAAAGTTGGCTGTTAGAGAATTGCATGTTAATTCACCATGGGTATGATTTCCTTTGTAATATATTTGCTTCATAAAATGCTTCTTGAGTTTGTTGAGTAAATATCAGAAAATGAAAACTATTTTTATCTCAGAACTTTTAAATTATGCACAAACTTAGAAACTCCTTTCAGATTCTAACATTTCTGTATCATCAAGACAGCATAAACTTAAAACTAAAACTAAGCATTTAAAGGCTATATTTAACAATTCAGTCTCTGGCCTGTTTCCTATGAGGCCTTTAAAGGAATTTCTTTTGGGGCTTATTTGTGTGCTCTTTAAAAATCAATTTGTCCCAGTTATCCATAACCCTTCAACTCATTCTTTTTACTAAAATACTCTGCCAAACTATGTTGTATTTTTCTGGAAGTTAGAATTCTTGTTTAATCTTTAGTCATTGTTTTGAGACTTTTTAAAAAATTACAACTATCCAGTAGTACATAAACTTAAAAGCAACTTCAGGCCCTGCCGGTGTGGCAGTGGGTGAGCATCAACCTATGAACCAGGAGGTCATGGTTCAATTCCTGGTCAGGGTACATGCCTGCTCTGCAGGCTTGATCCCCATACGGGGCATGCAGGAGCCAGCCGATTAATGACTCTCTCATCATTGATGTTTCTCTCTCCCTCTTCTCCTCCCTCCCTCTCTGAAATCAATAAAAACATTTTTAAAAAAACAAAACAACCAACTTCAGTATCAAGAAAGTGTTTTTTAAATTTAAAAATTAAAGTAACTATCAACCTTGCTTTCTGGATTTGAAATCTAGTTTTTGGAGCACAGCAATTTCTCAGGGACCCAAGTTATAAATGTTAACGGTTGTCTTGCTTTAAGAAGATCTGATATATGAAAATTTTCATCTGTACCTATTAAAAACTAGGGGGAAGTTTTAATTGTTCAGTCTATTAACAATAGCTGTATGAGCTAATGTTGTTTTTGTTTTTGTTTTTTAGAAGTCGAACTGAACCAGTGATGGGAACTTCAAAAGCAGTATGTAAAAACACAATCTCACACTTTTTCTACACATTGCTTTTACCTTTATAATGTAGCAGTGAAGTAAATCATTTTAGAACTTAATATCCAATTGATCATAGTACATATTGTAAATAAAATGTATTTTGATGACAGCTCAGTTGAATTTGGATATATGTGGCATAATTTGCACACTTATTTTGTAGAAATGGGTGATTTGTGCCCAAAAAACACTGTTTCATATCAAATGATAGCAACCCTGTATGACACTGTGTTGTACAGTTAATGTGTGATCCTTTTTAGGCCATGTAGGTTCTACACTAATGAACATGATAACATGTTCTATATCTGTCTGTCTATAGCTAGTATTTTGTATGTATGTACAGGCTGTTGTGTGCTTTTTGTTTCTTGCAATAAAAAAATGTTTGGAGTGTATATTTTGCCATTTTCACATTGTATCACTTAGTTTTTGTTAGATTTTTTTTTCTGCCTGATGGATGGCTTTGAAAAGTGCATTAGCAACATGCGAAGCTCATATTAAAGTGTGATGCTTTCTCCAAGTTCAGACACATCTAGAGGAAAGCTTTCCAGAGACCACTGGGGCAGCCTTCTTACTGAGTTTTGCTTCATTTGGCAGTTTTGAGCTGCTGCTCTTTGTTTCTGCCCGTACTATAAAGTGAAACCTGAAATTGGGCCCCTACCAGCATATCACAATTGAGTACATTGTTTTCAAATTTTAATACACGGTCTTTCAGTTCCAGTCTGCTCAGTGTCCAAATTAAAATATTTCCCTTTCTCATAAAATAGTAAATTGCATTAATTGTAAGCTAATTGAGAGCTGTAGTTTATCAAAGGTAACTGCCCTTAACCTGGGTAACGTCTTAATTTTGTCACAGATTAACCGGAAGTACGGCACCATTTTGACTTTGAGCTAATAATTAGTAGCATTCCTCAGTTGTGGAGTGAAGCATCTGTTTCCAAACACAGGTCTGCAGTGACCGGATTCTGTACACTGGATGGTTCTCTAAACATTTGACTGCTCAGGCTGATTTGCACATAGGGTGTCTGAAACCCTCACGTAGAATTCAGGGGTACTGCTTGCGTTCCGCTGTATCCTTTTCAAGTACTGGTCTCGAATTGTGTACCAGGCGTTTCACTAACCGTGGGTCGTTGAATCTTAAACATGATAACATAGAAAATCTGAACTTTGGACTTGTTCTCTAAAGTATATATGGCCTTTAGTTCCCATGGAACTAAATTCAGTGATTCCAAACTCATAGTGTTTGGTGTCCCCACCCCCCTCTTTTGGGGTATATGGGTTTTTGTTTTTGCTTTTTTAAGCATAATGCTGTAAAAACTGTCCAAGTTTCTGTTTTGCCGGTGATTGGTTTAAACCTGATTTTTATGTATCCAAATGCTAGCACAAAATAGATGACTATCCTGGTGACTGTAGTAGCTAATGTAACACATTTTGTATAAAGTACATTTTATATAGTATTTAAACTAATTCAGATGAAGTTTTATTTCTTGAAAACAGTTATTTCCTTTTTGTTTATTAGCATGTGTATAAACACAAATCACATGTTCATAAATAAAGTTAACATTCTTTTAGCCTTGTGTGTTCCCTGGCATGTCTGTATTACACTTATAAGAAGCAGTTTATTTTATGCTTATTTAGGTTTCTCTTTTCTTTTTTCTTTTCTTTTTTCTTTTCTTTTTTTTTAGTACTTTCAAAGTGGCTTTAATTTTTAGGTAGAATTATCTGGAGACATTAGATAACAATATTCCTGTCATTTATTTGCTTGGGGTACATTTGCTGACATTTAGGATAAGAAGAGCTTCATCAAGCGTAATTTGTTCCCATCTTTAGGAGACTTAAGAATCACGTGTGATGTACACATTCACAAAAGCCAAGTAAGATAAAGTCACTAAACCAGGTTTTTAAGTTCTGATTAGTACAGGTGAATGTATGTACATTTTGGTAACTTGGCCATCTCTAATCAAAGATGGCTATTTCTGTCTGTTCTCCTCAGCTTTGTTTATTTAGTTGTCCTTCCATGTTGAGACTCCAAAACTGGGTACTCTTCCTACTGACTGAACATCAGAATTACATTGTGTAGGGTCCTTTAGTTTCAAGCAAGTATATTCGGCATTAAAGATTTTAGATTCTTGCTCCCGGAAGCAAGACTGCAAATTAGATGTGGCGAGGTCTCTTAATTTAATGTCCACAGTGTGCATTGATTGTTGTTTTGAAGACTGCTTTTTTATCAGTAGTATCTCAGAGTTATTTATTGATGTTTAGTACATATAAATTTCAAGTCATTTTTAAA
Source organism: Miniopterus natalensis (assembly GCF_054644295.1). Taxonomy (NCBI): domain Eukaryota; kingdom Metazoa; phylum Chordata; class Mammalia; order Chiroptera; family Miniopteridae; genus Miniopterus; species Miniopterus natalensis. The sequence continues at coordinate 101,858,701 of NC_142083.1, forward strand.
CCACTCCTTGTCAGCAGTTTTCACTTCTCGTACCTTGCTATATCTAGAAAACAATTAGATGGCCTTCTAAATTTGTGGTACATTTGACTTCCTTGTGGATTAGGAAGTATTTAGGTGCTATGATGATGATTTGGTGGGAAAAAGTTATTTAGATGCCATTGAATATCTGAAACCACTTTCAACCCAATAAATTCACAGTACTATTAACAGGTTGGCAGAAGGCTAAAAAGAAAGGACAAGAAAGCCTGGCATAAGAACAAAAAGCTATATTTTAAATGTTAGGAATGGGAAGAACAAAAATGTTAGTATTTTAGTTGCAGCGGTAAGAAAGTTAACATAACTGAATACTTTCTAAGGAAATGATCAGTATAATAGTCTAGGTAGTGATGGGCAGCTTTTAAAGGCTATTTGTTTCATTGGTTAGAAGCATAATATGTAGATGATGGCTGACAGCAATTCATTCAGTTCTTGTTATTTAAATTCAAGTAATTCCTGGTTGGTGTAAAATGTAACCCTCTTTAAAATAGATTGACCAAGTCAACTTATTCTGGCTAAAAATAGGATATTGTAAATTCTTTCAAAAAATTTTTAATTTACCACTTGAGATTAGTTCTTTTAGGAAAGAAAACTTCAGAGCTGGGCAAGAGTGAGAACTCAGTGGTGAATTATATAGTTGTGTATTAGGAATGTGGGATTCATGCATTATGAACTCTAGAGTCCCTCAGTGTAGAGCTAAGAACTTTTTGTTTAAGCATCTCAGTAATAATAGTCATCAAACTAACTTTTAAAATCCTAAGATATTTATAAAATGTGTTTTAAAATTAGCCAACATTATTTTTATTTTAATATATTGAATTCCTACCATGGTGAGCACTGTGCTAAGAACTTCATGTAGGAACTTCTTACATTTCTGTTTGGGACTCTTAAAATCATGCAGCTTTTAATACTCTTGAGTTCTCTGGAATACTTGAAAATACCTGATGAAGACTCACTTCTTTTGGGGTTTTTTTGTTGTTGGGTTTTTTTTCTCTTTGATTCAGACATCTTGTTACATTCTCCATTTTAAACTAGAGTTATGACCAATAATGCATGAGAGAATTATAACATGCTCCTAACTGCGTAGGAAGCTAATGTTTTCATTTGGGCACGCCTGTAGGGAAATCGTATCTTCACAGTTACATGCTAAAGATATATGTGTGTGATTACATATATGCACATACATATACACTTTAAAAACTGATATTAAAATCATGTCAGGGGACCAAGTAATGAAAAACTTAATGTCACATTTGAAAAACACATTTATTAAAGCCCCCTTAGGTTTTTCATTTATAATACTTGCTCATTGGATTAACTTTCTTTTCTCCACACATTAAAGTCATCCTCATACGTACCAGTTGTTTGCCCTTGCCCCAGGGCACCTTGTCTCCCCCCATCCCTTTTGTTTGGCTTAACATCTTTGCCCTGATAAAGCTGTGGTTTCTTTGTCAAGAAGCTATTATTACTCTGTATGGGCAAATAAACTACTCAGATTGAACAGTATATGCTAAAAAAAAAAAGAAAAAGTCACAATTATGTGGGAGTTGTTTTATAAAGATTATCTGAGCCTTTAAAGAGCTGCGCGTTTTACAATTTACATAATGGCATTCCAAGAAAGATTTCTTGCTCTCCCAGTGTCCATTGTCTTAAGCATCATCAAATTTAGAGACTGTTCACAGACACTGGACTCTTATTTAGCATTTAGTCACCATTCTGAACAGAGTGCCTGTGTGATACACTTTTCCTTACCCTGTTTTCCCATTGTGATTGAGCCCCCCTCAACTGTTAGCCTTTATTACTGTTAATGTGAAATATGTAGGAAAAGATAAGGGGGGGTAAGCTACACTTTCAGCTTGAAAACATTTTTTAGAAAATAACATTCTTTAGAAAATTTCTAAGAAAATGCCCAATATTTAAACATTAAGTGGCATAGGAACTAAATGATCACTTTCAGATGTTTTCAGTGTGGAACTTGAATGTGTGTTTAATTTTTTGTGAACAGATTGATGACTCTTCTGCATCTATTTCTCTGGCCCAGCTTACAAAGGTATATATATACATATATTCTTGAAAATATTAATATTTTTCTAACATATTTTTATGTGGAACAATTGTTTTGGAGGGGTTGGGGGAGGAGATGTTTTGCAAAAACATTGTGTATATTGTTACTATCCTGTAAAGAGTAGTGGTTTTGAGAAGATAGGGGGAGTATTTTGTCAGCTTCACCATAACGTTTGGAGTATTTTCATCTTCAAGACAGAAGAAGCACAATGAAGCTACACATACTTTTTTTCCTTCATATATTTTATTTAGTTATACATTGGAAACTAACAAAGTTCTGGAGGAATTCCCTGGTTTTGGCTGTAAATTATGTGGACTTTTCTTTAAGCAGCCAAATAGAAGCTTTCCTTTGCACCGACGATTGTGTGGTTCTTTCTTGAATATTTGAGTTGAACCCTTGAAGGTCAATATATTAAATGTGATACAGTTGCTTCTTTATACTGTAGACTTGTAGTCTGTCTGCATTAGAAAAGTTTTAAACAACCTAATTTGTTTGAACACAGACTACATGAATTGTGTAACTGTAAAAGGTGTTTGCAGGAATATACCAATGTGTATGTTTGGCAAAGGGGCAAATTGTTACCTCCTGACATTGTATATGCCATGTTTTGCTATAAGATTGCTTACATTTTCTGCTCAACAGTGTGTACTTTTTATTGGGGAAAGCACTAGTGATGGACTACTTTTTAAAACAATAGATTTAGCTTGAAAATCATGCCTTTAAAAAAAGGCAAATATTACAGAATAGGCAGATTTTTGAGGGCCAAATAGGAATTTTTCCAAAAATCTTTTTCCTACTATTAGAAATGTAAAACAAAATTTAGCAACCAAGATTAATGAGTTGATGAGTTTTCCATTGGTGCTGTCCTTCTTTCCTTGGCTTTGTTACAGGTCGTGTCCTTTCCCCCTAGAATGTACCCCCAAAAATGTCCTAGTTACAAATATAGCTTTTAAGTTCCTGTTCTGGGAAAACTAAACATTAAAATTGATGACTCTAAAACATAAAGTGGGCTAAAACCATCCTCTCGTAAGTTCCTAATACAAAGTGGTTTAGCACAGAGTTAACATCATGAGCAGCTTTACTGTTTTAATTCTTTTGTATTGTAAGGACCATATTTGATTTTGGATCTTTCCTACCGTTGTTTCTTGCTGGGGAGTTTTGGAGGTTTGGGGGATTTTTTAACTATTTGTAAATTAATGTTTGGGTTCAAACAAATTAGTTGTTCAACCTGTAATCCAGTTTTCTGTAAATGTTGCTGTTGTTCTAAGCTCTGTTAATGTTAAGCATTCTTTGTATATAAAATTACAATAAAATGTTAAAACTGGTTGCTTGTTTTGTGAATGAATGTAAAGATAAAAACCCAATGAATGACTGATATGAGTGCTAGATGTCTGAAGATTCAAGTTATTGGAACTCACTCCCTTAGACCCTGCTTATATCTAGACTTGTATGTGCCTTAAAGATGAAGTTCATAAAAGTTTGGAGAGTTGGATTTAAAATTATGAACACTCATTGTATGTGCTTTGTCTTAATTTGAAACTGGCACCGATCCCTAAAGAGCCTTCTGATTTCTAATATTAGTTACGTAATGTGTTCAATTATTCTACCCCCAACCCTACCTCCTAGTTGTAAGTGTAAATTATAGTCTTAATGCTTTGACACTTGAATTAATTTTAAGGTTGAAAAACATCAAGTGTTTCTAAACTTAATCTCAGTCTTTAACTCTTAAGAGTAGTGTGCAAATCTTAACACAAGGTACAAACAGGGTCTAAGGTTTGAGTGTTGTCCGAAACACTCTCCAGCCCCGCAGACACGAACACCTAGGGAACTCCGGTGCTGCCTCTGAGTTTTATGTGTAAATAGCTGTTTTTATGCGAGATTAGATACTGCTCTTTACAGGATGAGTGGTGTTGTCTTTGGCTGTGTGGTCTTAAATGTGTTTCTAATGTGTGTGTCAAATAATTACCTGTTAAACAGACTGCCAATCTGGCTGAAGCCAATGCTTCTGAAGAAGATAAAATTAAAGCGATGATGTCGCAATCTGGCCATGAATACGACCCGGTCAAGTAAGTTCATGCCGATAGGGACCTGGGGTGGGTTCTCCCCTGTCGGAAGCATTGCTTTTCAAGTCTTTGTGTGCATGTAATTTCTTCTCCCTTCCAGTTACATGAAGAAACCTCTAGGCCCACCGCCTCCGTCTTATACCTGTTTCCGCTGTGGTAAACCTGGCCATTATATTAAGAATTGCCCAACAAATGGGGTAAGTCCAGAGTACAAAACATGGTACTTACAGTTTTCCTTACAATTATTTATTGGCCATTTTTTTTTCTCGGTAAATACTGCCTTCTGTAGTATAGTGGCAGGTGACCACAGCCCCTGGAGCCAGATTGCCAGGCTTCAGATCCTGCCTCTGCCATTTACTAGCTGAGTGAGGTTGGGCAAGTTACTGGATTTCGCCAAGCCTGTGACTTTTCGCCTGTGAAATGGCTGTGCCGAGAATTAAGGGAAATCATGTGTAAAGCACTACAAATATATGTAGTTAGTAAACACTGCATGTTGGCTTACGTTAAATTTCTCTTCCTCCTCTCTCCTTTCCTCTCCGAAAAGGATAAGAACTTTGAATCTGGTCCTAGGATTAAAAAGAGCACTGGAATTCCCAGAAGTTTCATGATGGAAGTGAAAGATCCTAACATGAAAGGTGCAATGCTCACCAACACTGGAAAATATGCAATACCAACGATAGATGCGTGAGTATTCAGATTCGGTGTGGCCTGTGGGGACACAGGCAGTCCAGGTTACAGTATTCTGTGTGGGCTTGGGCTTGGGATTTGGCCACTTCTGTGTTGTGAGTGAGAGGCTGCAGTCTGCTCCATTAAAGCATATTTAAAATGGATCTGGGGCTTTTATTACCAGGGAGTGCCACTTCCCTTGTAGTCTTCTAATTTTTTTCTTTTTCTGTCATTCCCTGCTTTCTTCCTCATTGACATACATATTCCCACATAATCTTACATGCTACTTGCACTTTTTAAGTGAACAAAACAAATATCTTAATCATTTTGAGAAATGAGGCTTAAGAATAAAAGTTCTGCAATATTGTCAAGACAATGTGTCAAGAAGTGGTGAAATACTGAGATAACTGTGTGAGTCTTAAGATTCTAAAGTACAGTTTATTTTGTAAGCCATTAGTTCAGGTCATTTTAATGAAATGGGTAGACATGAAAACCTAGGGGAATAGTTCGGCTAGATAAGTTCCATTTTATGTGCTCTGACTAATGCTTCTAATTACCTTTTGTTACCCTCATTTATAGCGCATAGGAATCTTTCATGATGAGTGGTCTGGGCACGCACTTGCCAGCACTGCCACTGCCATCCCTCTACCCCCGTTTGGTGCAGAAACTATGTGCTAGTACTCCAGTTCTGCATTTTTAACAAGTCCTCCAGGAGATTGTGAAGCTATCTTGACAGATCGCAGTTTAGAGAATAGATGTCCCTGTTCTCGATGACATACAAAAGAATTGCATGTAAGCACAGTTTTTCCTCAGCTTCTTGCTGTATTGTTGAAAGTAGTGTGGAGGGCAGGGCAGTGAAAGCAGCTGTGCCATGGAATGATACTGAAAAGATTTAGTGTTTTTGAGTAGGTACTTCAGCAAATATTGTTTTATTTTTAGTTCACAGATAAGAATTAGTGTTTTTTTTAATTGCCAGCTCTGCTCACTTTCTTAACTTCATCCCCATCTGTTTCCATCAGTTACCATCTTGTGTTTTTGTGGTTCATCCTAGAGCAGTCTGTTGTTATGCTGTTTCTAATTCAGACATTTCATACATGCTTCTAAACAATTTTAGGTTGGAATTGATTATTTTTTACAGACACAGTTTAAGAGCAGACCGCTTTAATCTTTAATATATAGAAGTAAAAGTATTTAAATAGATATTTGTGTCAGAAAGTGAGCATCACCTGTAGCTAATAATTAACTTCATGCTTTTGAATGCTGAAGTGCAAAAAGCCCATTTGTGCCAGACACACAGCAAATGCTGGGGAAAATGGGAGCCCGAATATTTTAATTGAAACCTTCACCCTCTGCACTAACACCACTAATAAGCAACTCAGACTCTTCTGTCTCTTTCTATCCTCTGTTCTCCTTTTTTCCTTTTCTTTTCTCTCTCGGGCAGTGGGAGACTCCTCTTTCACAAATTGGGAACAGTGGGGCATAAGCAAATTGACACTTATTTCTGGAATCGTGGTGATGTCTGTGGAGCAGCTGCAGCACAAATAGCACACCTAAGGTACCTTCTCTGTCCAGCTGAGATAAACACACTCTGTTCCTAAGTGAGATAGGAGGGGTTTCTCTAGGAATTCCTCTTATAGACTTGCCTGATTGCACAGAAGATGGGGGTGTTGGAAACAATGGTGATGAGTCTGAGAATAGCATGTTTTGGTTTTTTATTTTTAATATATTTAATATCCAACATTTCTGAAAAATGCATTTCTACAAAAAAAGAACCCAAAATGTGTAATGAGGTGTTACTTTAAATTTTTGTAACATATATTCTAATCATTTGAGTAAATATTGACTATAAGTAGATAGATCTCTTTTAAAATACTAATTATAAGCAGACTACTGGCTATTAATTATTGGTGTGGTTGTTGACATAATATTTCCCCTTAATTGTGTCAATTTTTCCCATGTTATGACATTCACTCTAATCACCTTTACCAGGTATTGGGGATAGGTAGACTATGGAGGGAAACTTTTTTCTTTTTTTCTTCAGGAAACATGGTAGGGTAGAAAAATGTGATCAGGGTATTGTCATGTCTAAGTTCAAATCCTGCCTGCCATTTGTGGCACTGAATGTGTCACTTGATCTCTCTGGCCCTCAGTTCACAGAGCTATAGATTCTGAGATCCTTTCACCCACTTCTATAGCATTTGTTTCTTTTTGTATACTTGTTGAGGACTTTATGTCTCTCTGTTGTTTAGATGGAGAATGTTTATAATTGCTCCCTTTTTGGAAGGTATTACATTCGTGTCACCTAATTAGGCATTGTACTGAGTGATAAGTTCCAATTATGGTATAGTAGAACTTGGAAATGTCTTGGAAATACTTTTCCTTCCTAACAGTATTAAAATGCTAAAACCTCCTTTTACAGAGAAGCCTATGCAATCGGGAAGAAAGAAAAGCCGCCTTTCTTACCAGAGGAGCCATCTTCATCTTCTGAAGAAGACGACCCCATCCCAGATGAGCTGCTGTGTCTCATCTGCAAAGATATTATGACTGATGCCGTTGTCATTCCCTGCTGTGGGAACAGCTACTGTGATGAATGTAAGGCATGCTGAGCCTTTGAACATATATATTTTAGGATATGCATAGTTGGCCCTTGAACAGCGTGGGGGTTAGGGGCGCTGACCCCCTACACAGTCAAAAATCCAAGTATAACTTTTGACTCCCCCAAAACTTAACTGTTAATATGTGTCAATTAACATATATTTTGTATGCTGTATATATTATATACTGTATTCTTAAAGTAAGCTAGAGAAAAAATGTTAAAATCATAAGAAAGAGAAAATAGTTTTCAGTACTGAACATATTGATTTAGGGGGAAATCCATGTATAAGTGGACCCGTGCAGTTTAAATCCATGTACCAAGGGTCAGCTGTATTACTTGGAAAGGCACTTAGCAACATTACGTATTTTAATAATAATATGTAATGTTGATAATTGATAGAGCATTTAATAGTGAGAACTGTTTTTGCTGCTACTTTTTCTTTTTTTTTAAATAACAGCCTCTCTATCCTTTTAATATTAGAATTATCCAATACTTTCATCAGAGTGACTGACTGTACTGTGGTTTTATAAAATGTAGGATTCTTGCTTCCTATACATTTTAAATGGTATACAGAACTTTAAAAGCCTTTTGGGCCCTTAGGTAATCTGCAGATATTTTTAAATGATAACTAATTCCCTTTCCTGGATTGTGAAAAATATCTTAACTGTAGCCCCTCTCTTATCCGAGCTTTTACTTTCTGTGGTTTCAATTAACCCAAGTCAACCACAATTAGAAAATATTAAGTGGAAAATTACAGAAATAAGCAATTCATAAGTTTTAAATTGTGTGCTGTGCTGAGTAGCATGTTGAAATCTCATGCCGAGCAGTTTTGTCCCACCTGGGATGTAAATCACCCCTTTGTCCAGTGTCTCCACCCTATAGACACTTCCTATCCATTAGTCACTTAATAGCTGTCTTGGTTATCCCATTGCCATCGTAGTGTCACAGTTCTTGTATTAGAGTCACCCTTATTTTACTTAATAATGGCCCCATAGCACAAGAGTAGGGATGCTGGCAATTCCGATATGCCAAAGAGAATCCAGAAAGTGCTTTCTTTAAGGGAAAAGATATGTATGTATAGGAAAAGGCATAGTATACATAGGGGTCAGTATTGTCCAAGATTTCAGGTATCTGGTTGGGATCTTGGAATGTATTCCATCCCACCTTACTCCTTTTAAGGAAGGAATAATCTATTCTAAAATTCATAAGTGTGATTTAGAACTGCTTTCTGTAAACAAAAACCCAACATTTTGCCACGTGTTTATATGCGACTTTCCTGATTATTTATATTAGCACTTTTTTTTTCTACCACAAATCCTAAGTTTGTCCCTCCTTACCGAAATGAAAATGGCATCATCTGAAAATTTCACTGCTCTGGGCCTTTTCATTTCTAAAGATAGTTTTGAACTATAAATCTGTATTTTGGGGCCTCTGTAGTGAAGACCAAAGTCAAGAGAGGAGATCATGAAGACTTTCAGAGTGTATCTTCGATTTAACAAACCACTTCCTACTGAATTTTTTTACTACACTGGAACATAACCAATGAATCTGTAACTTAGTGTTATTCCTACTTACCATGGTATAGATAGTCTCCGATTTCTTTGATTGAATAACACTTTTATTTCTTACAATGCCCTTTTCTCAAGATTTTTGTTTTGGGTTTTTTATTAGACTAATTTTCCCTGTAATATTCCAATTACTAGCTCAATAAAGAGAAAGGTATTGGGGAAAGAGTGCTTTTTTCCTTAATTTAGATGTTTAAATTATATTCATGATTTTTATTTTTAATGGAGAAAGAAGTTAGAGCAGAGTGCTATGAGGCAAGAGATACTTTCAAGTTTCTCTGTTTTTTTATTGATTTCAGAGAGAAGAAGGGAGAGGAGGAGAGAGAGAGAGAAACATCAATGATGAGAGTCATTGATCGGCTGCCTCCTTTGTGCCCCCTGCTATGGATTGGGCCTGCAATCCAGGCATGTGCCCTGACCGGGAATCGAACCTCAATCTCCTGGATTCTAGGTTAATACTTAATCTCTAAGCCACGCCTGCCGAGCATACTTTTAAGTTTTTTAATCTAAGAATAGAAATGATTAGTGATGTGTGCTTGGAAAACAGTAATGTAAATGAACACTACTACACTTTTAGGTATAAGAACAGCACTCTTGGAATCAGATGACCATACATGTCCAACATGTCATCAAAATGATGTCTCTCCTGATGCTTTAATTGCCAATAAATTCTTACGACAGGTAAGCTCACTTTCTATTCCTTTTATAATAACCCTTTTATGAAAATTTTTTTTTAATCTTTTAATTGGTTTAACTCTACTGGAGTAAACACTACATTTTCTGCATTTTTATGTTTGGTGTCTATAGGCTGTTAATAACTTCAAAAATGAAACTGGTTATACGAAAAGACTACGAAAACAGTTACCCCCACCCCCACCCCCAATACCGCCTCCAAGACCGCTCATTCAGAGGAATCTGCAACCTCTGATGAGATCTCCAATATCAAGACAACAGGATCCTCTGATGATTCCAGTGACGTCTTCATCCGGTCACCCAGCTCCCTCTATGTCTTCATTAACTTCTAATCAGTCTTCCTTAGCCCCAGCTGTGCCTGGAAATTCATCTTCTACCCCAGCACCTGTACCTGATATAACTGCAACAGTCTCCATATCAGTCCACTCAGAAAAATCAGATGGACCTTTCCGGTAGGTCATGGATTTCTTGGTGTTAGGAAACAAGTGAGAACAATAGTATGGTTTTTGTGGTTGTGTATTGTTTTAATGGTTGTTTTAGTGACCTGCAGTATGTGCGTCCTTGGGGACCACTGAGCTCAGCGAGGTGGGTGACTTGTAAGAAGTGGCTTAGTCTTATTGGAGGAAGAGGCAGGTGAAGGAGGTTAATTGGCAATGATTAACTATCCCAAGGTCAAAAACTACAGGTTGCCAACACCTCCTGTTAAATACTGAATCGTGTCCCATAACAGCTCTGCAGTTCACAAGGATTCACTTGTGGTCACACTGATGGTATTGGAAACGGACAGATGCGAGCAGAACTAGAACAGTTTTGAATAGGTGGAGAAGAGGGGCAGAAAGCATTGGTAGAGGAAGAGAGGTCAGCAGTAATTATTGTTTCGGAGCGTAATTATGTAGAAGAGTAGCGAAAACTCACTCAAATCCTTCCACTTGACCATGTAGTCCAGCAGCTCATAAATTCTTGAAAAGTCAGCCAGGTGTGTTGTGTTTTGTTTTTTTTGATCCTCGCCCAAGGATATGTTGGTTTCCTGTTTGTTGATGTTTTGTGGTGGTGGTTGTTTTTATTCACTTTTGGAGAAAAGAGAGAGAGAACATCGATGGGGCGATGGGGTGCCTCCCACATGGGGGGCCCAACCAGGAAGTGAACGCGCAACCTTTCGGTGTGCAGAACGACCCTCCAGCCAACTGAGCCCCCTGGCCAGGGCTCAGCCAGTTTTTAAGAAATAGCAAATCTTCAGGAGTGGGAGCTTTACATGTGTACATAAGAAACCCCACTGGCCTAGGAAGGTGAGCCCTTTATTGATTAGCAGTGGGAGCAAAGCCCAGAGGTCACTGGATTATCTAAGACTTGCCCCTTTGATCTCATGGCTGATCTGGAAGTAGAATTTAGTCTTAATACTATATTTTTTTGTCCCACACTTTGAGCTGCTTTTCTTCAAGCTTTATTATTCTTACAACTGAATGGATTTATCATAAACCATAGATGGTGCTTCTTAAGGAGGTTTCTTTTTACTTTGCGCTTATATATGAAGGACTCTCCGAAAGTCCAGTCTCTCACTTTCATCACTGTCATCATCTTTGGTCTAACTCGTCTTAATGCAGGTGTTGAATAAACAGTTGTAACTTTTAATCCTCTGTGTTTGATGACTTTCTAATGTGTTGTAAATTACATTGTTTTCTAGGGATTCTGATAATAAAATACTGCCAGCTGCAGCCCTTGCATCAGAACATTCAAAGGGAACCTCTTCAATTGCGATTACTGCTTTGATGGAAGAGAAGGCAAGTATTACTGGCTTTTACATTTGGAATTTTTTTTTTTTTAAACAATAGAATATGGGGGGGGGGGGGGTATTTGGTTTGGGGTTTTTTTAAACTTTTTTTATTTGTGTTTTTTTCCCTAAAGGGGTACCAGGTGCCTGTACTTGGAGCCCCATCTTTACTTGGACAGTCACTATTGCATGGACAGTTGATCCCTACAACTGGTGAGTAAACATCATTCTGGTTTGAACATCTTTTCTCTAACTTTATTTAAACATAACTTAGTATTTACTTATTGTTGCTTATTTTTGCATCCAAGGTCCAGTAAGAATAAATACTGCTCGTCCAGGTGGTGGTCGACCAGGTTGGGAGCAGTAAGTATATGTTTAAAGTAATCTTCAGCTGATTGCTTTGATCTAGACAATGGAACTACAGTCTAGGCAGTATATTGCTGAATGTTTTTTTGTTGTAAACTGTTACGTGTCATGTTAATATGGTTTTTACGTAAAATAGCACAAATTCAAAATTATATGAAGAATTCTTTTGTAAATATAAAATCTTATAAATTCTTTTTATTTTTATGTCGTAACAAATGGTGATCTTGACAGGATCTCGGAAAGAATAGTTTAAATACTGAATCACTTATCCTAATGGATTAAACTTTTTCCTGTTCTTAATTTGGATGTTCAAAATTTGAATAAATACATACATATTGAGATTAAAGCCTACCCAACATAAAATTTCTCATTTTGAATAGTCTGTTAATGGAATTTTACTGCATATTAAAATCTATAGGATGTGGTTTTCCGCCCTGAAATACAAAGAACTTTGATCTTCTTATAGAATATTCTATGGCATTAAAAATCAGTAGATTGATTTATTATCTTTCTATTTATACAATCATTTCTGCTTATATAATTCATATAAACAGGTTTATGTATTTGTATAAACTGGCTTATGTTCTAAAACTTGGATTTTTTTTTTTTGTTTGAAAGGTAAACCAAATTTCTTTTAGAAAAAGTTTATTAAATGTTAGACTAACAAAATACATCAGTAGAAAAAATGTAGGATTTGCAGACAGGTGCACCTGGGTTTGAATCTCAGCTCCTCCATTTACTAACAGCATGACAGTGGGCTTGTGGTTTCACCTCTCAGCCTATTTCCTCATCTGTAGAGTTGGATTGGTACTGCCCACCTCATGTAAAGAGCCTACACGGTGCCCAGCAGATAAAGGGCTTTATTCCTTTTCTATAACAATAAATTCACAGACTAATTTGTGGAATGCTAATTAAAATACAGTATTACAGAAAATAGTCTATATGGAGGTGTTATTATTATTACAATATGTTAACCAAAAAAAATTAAAGTAAATGTAGTGCTTGTCTCATACCTGCTCTATCTGGAACCATTGTTAAGAATTGGGATCAGGGAGTGAGAAAAAGTTTTCAGAGTAGTTAAAATTAATGTATACACACACTAAAGATAATGTGTTATAATCAAACCTATTTTATTTTTCCACATAGTTCTAACAAGCTTGGATATCTGGTTTCTCCACCACAGCAAATTAGAAGGGGGGAGAGGAGCTGCTACAGGTAGGCTTGTGAAAATTCTTGAAAAACACTAATCTGATGACACACTGAAAAATATAACACAAAGAAATTAAAGCACAGCAATGGTTTCCACTTACTTAAGTCCTCAGTAGTTGCCCTTAAGAGGCTTAGAAAAAGTAGATTACACTTAGTATTTTGATGATGGTTTTTAAGGCTCCTTCCCAATGCCTGCTTTCTCCCTGTTGCACACAGCAGATTGTTGGCTTATATTTACTTTTTTGAGGGTAGAAAGAAGTTACTAAGGCCCTGAGAGGTTTTTCTGTTGTTGTTAGTCCTCACCTGAGGCTATTTTTTCCATTGCTTTTCAAAGAGAGTTGGGGAGTGGGGCATTGATGTAAGAAAGAGACAGACTGGTTGCCTCCCACAGGCACCCAGACCGGGGTGGGAAGCAAACCCACAACCCAGGTACGTGCCCTTGACGGGGAATCCAATCCACCTCCCTCGGTGCACAGGCCAGTGCTCTAACCACTGAGAACACCAGCCACAACAGGCACAGAGAGTATTTAAGTTAACCAGCAAAGCTCCCAAGTGTAAAGAAAGAAGTGTATTTATTTCTCTTCTAGATTCAATTGTCCCAATCTGTTTTTTTTCTGTTCATTCTTTTCTAAAAGAAAAGACAAGGAGATTGTTGTTAGGGGCTCTGGCCCTGCACAGGCACAAGCAATGTTAAATCTAAGAACTAAGTAGGTCATACTCACCCCCAGGGTAAAGGGTTCTCCAAATTAACTTTATGGCAGGATTAGTAAAGGTGCAGTAAACCTCGATTTAACTGACTTCAAATTTAATGGACAAAATTTCTGGTCCATATGTCATATGTGAAAATTAACACCCTGTTAATTTTAAAATGCTTTTAACCAAGATTTGCTTATAATTAGATTAGCAGGTTATTTTTTTATTGTTATTAATTCACTGGTGTGTTTTTTTTAAAACAAATTTTAGCAAATAGGCCATTTGTTGGAAAAAACTAGTATTTTCACTAACATAAATAAATATTACATAGCTACAAGTATAGCCTACATTTTTAAATGCTGGAGTCACTGCTTGTCAACAATGTTCAGCAAATGATTAGCAGGTGATTAGACCACATCGTGCTCAGTAATTGGTTCCTTTGTCCCATGGTATGACTTTCTGCAGCAGTTTTCATGCTTGCCGCCTGAGGCATGCTCTATGCCACTCCCCAACTGTGTAGGTTTGTTTACTCCTGGTGACTGGTGAATGTGTGCATTTACTAGACCTATTCAGTATAAATTTAAAATTACAATAACATGTATAGAAAACTTTGATGTGAAATTAAACTTTTTATACATACGTAATTTTAATTACACAAACGTGTCTACATAAGTAAAAACAGGTAAACTAATCTGTCAATTTTTTAACATATGCATTTGGAAAACCTACTTTATTATATAATGGAGTTTTGTCTTTAATGAATACTCCCTTCCCCGAATCAGTCCGTTATTTCGAGGTTTTACTGTATTTTCTAGTGCTCCATTGAGAATTGCTAAGCTTCTAAATGTTACCTAAGACTTCCTTATAGATCACATTAATGAAAGATAATAATTACTAAATCAGACTCTGAAAAAAGAGGCTTAAAATCTAAACACCCCTCCTGCTGCTATTGTGTACCAGTAAGCTATAATGTAAAGAATCTTTAGTTGAACAGAAAGAAACCCGTTATTTTATTTTGTTATATTTTTTTAATCCTCACAAGAGGGTATGTTTTTCATTGATTCTAGAGAGAGAAGAAGGGGGAGACGAAGAGAGAAACATTGATTGGTTGCCTCACGAAAGGACCCCAACTGGGGACCAAACCTGCAACCCTTTGGGGCACAGGACGATGCTCTAACCTCTGAACAATAATAGCTAGGGCAAGAAACCCACTCTTTTAAAGAAGCCACTATTTCTTTGATGAGGCACAAATCAGAAACTTTGGCCATCACTGTTATTTTTACCTAACCCTTTGAGAGAGAAAGCAGGGAAATTTTCCGTTACTCATTACAAATGTTAAAACTAGTATTTATTCTACTTGGAAGAGTCTTTACCCACTTCTTCCCTCGGAAAGGTTACAGAAATGTTTTTCCTCCTTTTAAACTTTTGATCTGGGAGGACTTTGGGGAGAACTGTGTGCCTAGGTTACTAAGTGCCTGTCGGCTCATTCCTGTAAAGGACAGATTACAAACTAATGTGCTCGTCATAGAGTGATAAGAAACCTGAACTTCACAAAAGAGAGCTTTTCGATATACCATCGCCATACAGAGAAGGGCCTGTGAACTTTTATCATTTCAGTCCCTAGGTGGCTTTTATAATATATGTATATGATATCAGTGTTCTTACACTTATTTGTTCTTATTCTATTCCATTGTTTATAAGTTTGAAAATAATTATGGATAGAAAAGACAATCTTACTTGTTTCTCATGATTTTAGTTTGAAGGAATAATATCTTGGAATTTATTTTTCCAGAAGTATAAACCGTGGACGACACCACAGCGAAAGATCACAGAGAACTCAAGGCCCATCACTACCAACAACTCCAGTTTTTGTGCCTGTCCCACCCCCTCCTCTGTACCCACCTCCTCCACATACACTGCCTCTCCCTCCAGGTGTTCCTCCACCACAGTTTTCTCCTCAGTTTCCTCCTGGCCAGCCACCACCTGCTGGGTATAGTGTCCCTCCCCCGGGGTTCCCTCCAGCGCCAGCCAATTTATCAACACCTTGGGTATCATCAGGAGTGCAGACCGCTCACTCAAATACCATCCCAACAACACAAGCACCACCTCTGTCCAGGGAAGAATTCTATAGAGAGCAGCGACGGCTAAAAGAAGAGTAAGTGTTTTCATTTGAAATTATACACTTTCATTTTCTGATGTAACCTTAAGCAGTTACCTTTGGAAACATTTTCCAGTGTTTCCAGGTAGTATAAGAAAAATCACCTAGAAATCGAACCAAAGCCATACAAGCAACTTCCTCAGGGATTCCTAGTTATCTGTAGTTTTAAAGTGGAAAACTAATGGCAATTTCATTCATTTCATTCATGGTCTAATTACATTTGTCTTGTTAGTTTTCTTAAATGGTTTTTGTTAACTTTCACTCTTTAACTTTATTTTACTAGGGAAAAGAAAAAGTCCAAGCTAGATGAGTTTACAAATGATTTTGCTAAGGAATTGATGGAATACAAAAAGATTCAAAAGGAGCGTAGGCGCTCATTTTCCAGGTTAGTGTTTTGCAAGCCTTCACCAGAATTACAAATGGGACTTTGCATATCCAGGGATTAGCTATGGATATAAATAACACTGCACTTACGGAGTTTTTTGATTCGGTCTAGATACATAGAGATGGAGATGTAGCTTATTTCCCAATATCCTTTTATTGAAATAATGTCTCATGTCAATTCTGTTGTATAGAACTAGCAGTTATGGGGGTTAAAGTACCCTGTCCCTTGAAGTTATTTATAGTGTGAAATAATTGGGAAATGTTTGTGGAAGAAAAGAAATAGGGGAATAGCCAAAGCACAATTCTGAGGACACTGTTACTTAAGGCTACAGCTTCTTGCTGGAACATTAACCTGTGTAATTATGATGTATGGTAGAATATAAATTGCTTTTATTGATAGAAAAACTGAATTTAAAAATTCCCTGGAAGTTTGTTTAAAAGTCTTTATTTTTTAAGCTTACACTTGAAATGCAATTTCTTTTAAAGCTAGATTATATCGGCCAAGATAGGACAAAAGAAATTACTTAAATTTAATTGGCATTTTTAAAAATATTAAATTAATTAGCTCATATAACTCAATACATTAATGCACTTCACTCTAATTGTTAAGATTTCGCTTTTGTTTTGTAACAAGTGATTGATCTGACCTTTGTGTAGTGAACTCTATTCCATTCCAGTAGAGGCCGCTGTGCCTCTTTAATCATCCAAGATGAAATTTGATATAAAGAAAGATTGAACCTTGAGGAGAAGCATGCTAGAATCTGAGAGTCTGTATTTTATCTTGTATATATTTCTCAACTATCAACTATTGTTTTGTTTTTGTTTTTAGGTCTAAATCTCCCTATAGTGGTTCCTCATACTCAAGAAGTTCTTACACTTATTCTAAATCAAGATCTGGTTCAACACGGTCACGGTCTTATTCTCGATCATTTAGCCGCTCACACTCTCGTTCCTATTCACGATCACCTCCATACCCCAGAAGAGGCAGAGGCAAGAGTCGAAATTACCGCTCACGGTCTAGATCTCATGGATATCATCGATCTAGGTCAAGGTCACCCCCATATAGACGATATCATTCACGATCAAGATCCCCTCAAGCATTTAGGGGACAGTCTCCCAATAAACGTACCGTACCTCAAGGGGAAACAGAGCGTGAATATTTTAATAGATACAGAGAAGTTCCACCGCCTTATGACATGAAAGCTTATTATGGGAGGAGTGTCGACTTTAGAGACCCATTTGAAAAGGAACGCTACCGAGAATGGGAGAGAAAATACAGAGAGTGGTATGAAAAATACTATAAAGGTTATGCCGCTGGAGCACAGCCTCGGCCATCGGCAAATAGAGAGAACTTTTCCCCAGAGAGATTTTTACCACTTAATATCAGGAATTCTCCATTTACAAGAGGCCGCAGGGAGGATTATTCTGGGGGACAAAGCCATAGAAGTCGAAACATAGGTGGCAACTATCCAGAAAAGCTTTCAGCAAGAGATAGTCACAATCAGAAGGATAGTACAAAGTCAAAAGAGAAGGAGAGCGACAGTGCTCCGGGAGATGGCAAAGGAAGTAAACATAAGAAACACAGAAGAAGAAGAAAGGGGGAGGAGAGCGAAGGCTTTCTAAACCCAGAGTTACTGGAACCTTCGAGGAAAGCAAGAGAACCGACAAGTGGCGAAGAAAATAAACCAGACTCGTTATTTGTTCTCCCAAGTCGAGACGATGCTACACCAGTTAGAGATGAGCCAATGGATGCAGAATCCGTCACTTTCAAATCAGTGTCTGAAAAAGACAGGCGAGAAAGAGAGAAGCCAAAAGCAAAAGGAGACAAGACCAAACGAAAAAATGATGGGTCTGTTGTGTCCAAAAAAGAAAATGTTGTAAAACCTGCTAAGGGATCCCAAGAAAAACTAGAGGGAGAGCGTGAAAAATCCCCTCGATCTGAACCTCCACTTAAAAAAGCCAAAGAGGAGACTCCAAAGACTGACAGTGCTAAATCATCATCTTCCTCTCAGAAAGATGAAAAGAACATGGGCACACCCAGGAAAGCTCACTCTAAGTCAGCAAAGGAACACCAAGACGCAAAGCCTGTCAAAGAGGAGAAGGCGAAGAAGGAATACCCCAAAGATGGCAGGTCAGAGAAAGGAGCTGGTAAGGAAGACAAGGCCAAGAAGCCCAGTGAGAAGAGCAAGCCTGTGGACAGCAGAGGAGAAAAAAGAAAGAGGAAAACTGAGGAAAAAAGTGTAGATAAAGACTTTGACTCATCTTCAATGAAAATTTCTAAACTAGAAGTGACAGAAACAGTGAAACCGTCACCAAAGCGCAAAATGGAACCTGATGCTGAAAAGTTGGATGGGACCCCAGAAAAGGACAAGGCGTCGTCCGCCGGCCCAGCCAAAAAGATCAAGCTCAACAGAGAGACTGGCAAGAAGATCGGAAGTGCGGAGAGTGTGTCCACCGCAAAAGAGCCCTCTGAAAAATTAGAGTCAGCATCTAGCAAAGTTAAGCAAGAAAAAGTGAAAGGAAAGGTCAGACGAAAAGTAACTGGAACTGAGGGACCCAGCTCCACGCTTGTGGACTACCCCAGGTACCTAATACGGGCGGGTGGGCTTGGGTGTTGGTCTGCGGAGAGGATTTTCTTACATTTTATCCATGCTGGTACTTTTTATTAAAGTGGAATATGTTAAGTAAGAATATGAATTGATATTGGGGGTTGGGCTGGCTTACTCTTGTCTTTAGAGAAAGGAATTGTTAAAGGTACTGCTGTAAGTCAGCTTTGGGAGTGGGTGACATTGTTTCTATGCAGTCATATACTGAAGTCATTTATATCTCTGTTAGAGCAGAATAATTCCTTTTGGAAGTTAAAAAAAGTCATGACTTTTAAGAAATATTTTTATTGATGTTTTTTAGAGAGAGGAAGGGGGACGGGGAGAGAGAAACATTGATGTGAGAGCGAAATATGGATTGGCTACCTCCTGCACGCCCCTCACAGATTGAGCCCAAAACTCAGGCGTGTGCCCTGATCAGGAATCAAGCTATCCACCTTTCAGTGCATGGGACAATGCCAAAACAACTGAGCCACACCAGCCAGGGCAAAAAACATCATGTTTAAGTTAGCTGCTTTATTTTTATCAGTGTTTAATAAAAGTAAATTCTTCATTAATTAAAAATATTTTAATTCTGTTTAGTACGAGTTCAACCGGAGGCAGTCCTGTGAGAAAATCTGAAGAAAAAACAGATACAAAGCGAACTGTCATCAAGACTATGGAAGAATATAATAATGACAATACTGCTCCTGCTGAAGATGTCATCATTATGATTCAGGTTCCTCAGTCCAAATGGGATAAAGATGACTTTGAATCTGAAGAAGAAGATGTTAAAGCCACACAGCCTATATCAAGTGTAGGAAAACCTGCTAGTGTTATAAAAAACGTTAGCACTAAACCATCGAGCACAGCCAAGTACACTGAGAAAGAAAGTGAGCCAGCGGAGAAACTTCAGAAACTCACCAAGGAAGTGAGCCATGAAGTTACGCAGCATGAAGTCAAAAGTTCAAAAAACTGTGCCCCTAGTGAAAAAGGGAAAACCAAAGAGCGCGAGCATCCCGTGCTAGAGAAAGAAAACCCCGAGAGGAGGCGGGGCAGCGCCCAGCCAGAGAAGGAGAGTGCTGTGGAGCGCCCCAGCGAGCCGGCGAGCGGCAAAGGCTCCTCCCAGTCTTCCAAGGAGGCCAGAACTTCCGATAAGCACGATGCCCCCAGGGGGGCCTCCAGTAAAGACTTCACTCCCAACAGAGACAAGAAAGTGGACTATGACAGCAGAGACTATGCAGGTTCCAAGCGCAGAGAGGAGAGGAGCGAGTCGGCAAGAAGAAAGGACTCTCCTCCTCGGAGTAAAGATTCTGCATCTGCGCAGAAAACTAAGCTGAGGGAGGAGAGAGAGCTGCCTAAAAAAGGAACGGGAGACCCCAAAAAGAGCAATTCCAGCCCCTCGAGAGACAAAAAGCCCCATGATCATAAAGGCCCGTATGATGCTAAACGCCTGGGTGAAGAGACTAGACCTGCAGATAAGAACCCCTGCAGGGACCGCGAGAAGCACGCGCTGGAGCCCAGGGGCAGCAAGGAGCCGGGAGGCAGCAGGTTGCTGTGCGCGCCTGGCCCCATGGAGCCGCCCGCTGAGAAGGAGCAGGCTGTAGGGCCCGCCGAGCGGGGCGCCGCCAAGCCCAAGCCCCCGCCCAGCCATGCCTCGCGGCTCTGCCCCGACCTGACCAGGGAGACCGACGAAGCCGCTTTTGAACCGGACTATAACGAGAGTGACAGCGAGAGCAACGCCTCCGTGGTGAGAGAGGAGGAGGTTCCTGGGAGAGCGCCCAAGGAGCCGAGGGACAAAGCCCCGGAGGGCGGGAGAGCCAGCCCCGAGGCGGCTGCTGGCCAGGGCGGGCCCCGCAGCCAGAGCCCCAGCAGCCCCAGCGTGAGCCCCAGCAGGAGTCACAGCGCCTCCGGAAGCCAGACACGGAGCCGCAGCAGCAGCGCCAGCTCCGCCGGCAGCCAGGACAGCAAGAGGCGGCGGCGGAAGAAGGAGAAGAAGAAGCACAAGAAGCACAAAAAGCACAAGAAGCACAAGAAGCACGCGGGGCCCGAGGCGGAGCCGGACAAGAGCCAGAAACACAAACACAAGAAGAAGAAGTCCAAGAAGAACAAGGACAAAGACAAGGAGAAAGACAAAGACAAGGAGAAGGACAAGGACAAAGACAAGGAGAAGGACAAAGACAAGGAGAAGGACAAAGAGAAAGACAAGGAGAAGGACAAGGACAAAGACAAGGACAAGGACAAAGACAAGGACAAGGACAAAGAGAGGGACAAGGACAAGGAGAGGGACAAGGACAAGGAGAGGGACAAGGACAAGGAGAGAGACGACCAAAAAGGGAGGCCGGCCCCTGCGGAGGGCAGGAGTTTGGAGTGACTTAGCTGCTGAGTCAGCTGTACTGACTGATGGAGAGACTCGAGCTTGTGGATGACGACAAGGCCCTGCTGCACTTACCGATTGCTGCTTGTGACACGGCTCTGCACAGACAGCCGTGACCGTGCGCCCCAGGTTGCGAGGACCTGTTCTCTGACCACCGCGCCTGAGCCGGGTGGAGTTTACTGTACTGTGAGGTTCTCACGTGTGAATTTTTTAATGGCCTGCCAAGGCTGGTATCAGTTCTAGAGGGTCAGCAGAATGACTTGCTGACTTCGTCACACCCGTTATGTCACTTTTTGATTACAATAAAAGTTTTCAGTAAACTTTTCAGACGTGGGCAGTCCATTGCTTGCGGAAGGCAGTGTCACGTGTCCCCGAGCTTTGGAGGTGAGCTGAAGGCCACACTCGGAAGCAGCCGTGGGAGGGGCGCTTTGCTGGGCAGGTCGTAGGCGCCGGAAGTAAACATCAGCATTTATTGGAGGTCGGCTAATAAGCCTCACAGGGTCTGGAATAGTCACTGGGAGGTGGGCTTGGGCTTCAGAGCCGAGGTGTTGTGGTGGCTCAGGGTCCTGGGAACCCTGGTGGACGAGTGTTCAGCTCCTCCGTAAAGCGCCGGCTGAACAGGACAGTGGCAAGCGCCTGTGCCCGCCAGCGACAGCAGGCGGCAGGTGCAGAAGCACCAGGCACAACTCGGGTGTCCCCTGGCTGCGTGGTGTCCCTTGGCTGTGTGGAAGCGTCGGGTAGGCAGGGAAGAGCTATTAAGAGGACGGGAGGGCGGGCCCTGGGAGCGAACAGGGACCACGCAGGCCTGGGGGTGGCTCACCTTGCAGCCCCGGCTGGTTCACCCGCCTCCTTGCCTCAGCTGGGCCTCCAGAGCGCAAGACCACAGCGCTGTGTGCTGTGGGGGCCTGACCTCTGGTGGTGCACAGGCACTTCTTAAATGTGTTGCTAATACTTAGAATCATGTAAGGGGCACGAATGCTATTAACGTGAACGCGGTTCAGGGCTGAGTTAAGTTGCTTTTACAATTCTCGACTCACACATTTATCCCCAGACATCTATCACTAGGAGTCCTGGCCCTCGCACCAAAGGGTCATGGGTTCGATTTCCAGTCAAGGGCATGTACCTGGGTTGTGGGTTCGATCCCCGGCCCTGAGGCTTCGTCATATGTCTTTCTACCGTCCTTTCTGTGGTTGCCTGCACCCTGTCGTTTCAACCACATAACATCCCCTAACCTTCCTGCCCCCGTTTGCCCATCTTACTGTACCTAAACATGTTAACCCCTAGCTGAGGTAAGGGTTCTGAGCACTGCTTAATGAAGTTAAAGACTTGAAAGAAAATTTAAGAAATAACTTTGCCAGGCACTGTGCCAGGTTACTTGATCCTTAAAAATTCTGGTGGTTCCTGATGTCTAATGCTGTGTGGAGCAGGAAACGCCACTGCTTGTGAAGGTTCAGTCCAGCCCTGGGTACGCCAGCCTGGAGCCTAGCCGGCCTTCATCCCTGCCATGTGGGGGCGCTGGGCTGCACGTAAGGCCCATGTGAAGCCTACCCAGCTCTGCTGTCCCCTAAAAGGCCATGTTGTGTGTCTGTGTCTTCTGCTCTGGGCTGTTGGATCTGGCTGGAATTTCCGTCCTTCCTCTGCCTGCCTCTGTTTCCTCTTAATTGTTCCAGAGTTCCTATTTGAGTTCCTCCCTCAGTGCCGGCCCGCCCACACCCATGTGCAGTAGCCGTAGCCCTGCTGAAGGCATCTCTGTCACTCCACGTTGTTTTTTATGGGCTCTGCCCGGTCACCTCCCTCATTGGACTAAATGTGAGCTCCTCAGAAGGATAGTGTCTGGTCTAATTCCAGAAGCCAAGCCATGCCTTGCACATAATAATGTTTGAATTGGTGAAATGAAAGAACTTTTTTTTAGCTCTGGAGTTATGTTTTGCAAACACCCTGGAAACCAGTGGTATGTCACCTTTTTGTAGGGCAGAAAATTTTTGAGCTACTGTAGGTTAGGAAAATAGTACCCTTCTAATACCTAGCTGCTTCAATGTGCCAAGGGAATTGGGGAGCCTTTCAGTCAGGGACCGAAAAATAACTTGATAGTCTCCGCATCCAAATAAAGGGTGCTAGGTCCCCTCTGACATGGTTAAGCCAGGGTTTCAGAGATGTTGAAAGCTAGTTAGTGGTTTATTCATCCTGATTTGTGCAAGCGTCCCCATCTCTCCACTTTTCCTTGTCTACCTCCCTTGATGAATGCTGTCGTTGTACAAAACTGTATGGAACAAAAAGCCCTGATACAGAACATGCTCCTTTCTGAGTCCTTTTGTACAACTGCCATTCCCCCAGTCTGGCTTCGGCGGGTCTCATTTTCACAAAACCAAACAAAGCCTCACTACTATATAGATGTGTATATTGTGTACCCTCCGTTTTCATATATCCTAAACACTGAATTTTAAGAATGGCACGTGGTCATGAAAGAAGAGAATTGAATGACATAGGCCACTTCAGTCCATAATGAGAGGGCACTGGAGCGGCTGTGGGAGACCGGGAGCACACGTGTGGAAGAGACGGGGCTCGGGTGACTCAGGTTGCATGTGAATCAGTAATGTAGTCTAAACAGCTTATCAAGGCTTCTCTTTGTTATGTCTTTGATTATTTTAAAGATCTTGTTAACATGGCTTAAAAATAGCTATTGCTGATTTCTTCGTGCCCGTTATAAAGCAGAGCTAATGGAGGGTGGACAGTGATTTTGTGGTAAAGCCGACACCAGCATGAATTTTGCTTCTCCACCTGGAAATGGGGCTGCTTGGTAATTTGCTAGGAAGTTGGCTTGACCAGTATATTTTTCTATTTAGTTTTCTCTTCTTAGTAGTAAAATATACTAGTGTAAGAGAGCACGTAAATTTAAGATTCAAAATAAAGCATTGTTTTGTAGAAACACTGGTAACCTTAATTACAGTTGATGAACAGCATTATGTTAGTTTCAGGTATACAGCCCAGTGTTAGGCATCTACATAACTTATGAAGTGACACCCCGATAAATCTGGTACCCACCTGGCAGCATACATAGTTAGTACATATTACTGACTCTTCCTTGTGCTGTACTTGACATCCCTGTGTTTGTTTTGTAACTACCAACTTGTACTTCTTAATCCCTTCCCCTTTTTCACCCAGCCCCAGACCCATTTGGCAGCCATCACAATGGCCTTTATGAGTGTGTTTCTATTCTGCTTGTTTATTTTGTAGATTCCACATACAAGTGAAATCATCTGGCATTTGTCTTTCTCTGCACTTATTTCACTCAGCACAATACCTTCTAGGTCCATCCATGTTGTTGACAAATGGTGAGATTTCATTCTTTTTTTTTTATGGCCGAGTCATATTCCACTGAATACACGCACCACCTCTTCTTTACCCACTCACCTGTTGATGGGCACTTAGGTTGCTTCCAGATCTTGGCTATTGTAAATAATGCTGCAAGGAACATTGAGGTGCATATGTCCTTTCAGTGTAGTGTTTGGGTTTCTTCAAATAAACATCCAGAAGTGGGATTGACATGTCTTTCTTTGTCTCTTGATAATCCTTTGTTTTATAATCTGTTTTGTCTAGTATTGCTACCCCAGTTTTTAGTTTTTATTTCCATTTTCATGGAATATCTTTTTCCACCCCTTTACTTTCAGTCCGTATGTGTCTTTTGATCTGAAGTTTTTTGTAGACAGCATACCTAAGTGTCTTGTTCTCTTATCCCCTCTGCCACCTTATAGCTTTTGATTGGAGCATTTAATCCATTTGCATTAAAGTAATTGTTGATAGATATGTAGTTATTGCCATTTTATTATTCACATTTTTATCTTTTATTAACATTTCTTGTAGTACTGGTTTGGTGGTGAGCTTTAGCTTTTTCTTGTTTGGGAAGCTCTTTATCTGTCTTTTGATTCTAAATGACAGCTTTGCTGGGTGGAGGAACCTTGGTGTGGGTCCTAGCTTTTCATCACTTTGACTATTTTTTGCCAACCCCTTCTGGCCTGCAAGGTTTCTACTTTTCTCTTGCAGCTTTTAAGAGTCTGTCTTTATCTTTAACCTTTGGCATTTTATTTATGGTGTGTCTTGCTGTGGCCTCTTTGGGTTCCTCCTCTTTGGGACTCTCTGTGCTTCCTGGACTTGTCTTTCTGCTTCACCAGGTTAAGGAAGTTTTCAGTCATTATTTCTTCACATAGTTTCTCATTCCCTTGTCTCTTCTCATTCTGGTATCCCCTATGCTGCAGATGTCGTTATGCCGAGGCCCCTCAAACTCCTCATTCTTACTTAGTTCTGTTTTCTTTTTGTTGCTCTGATTGGGTGTCTTCCTCGGCCTTGTCTTCCAAGTCACTAATTATTCTCTGCTTCGTCTGACCTGCTGTTGATTTCTTCCAGTGTTTTCATCTGATTTTTTTTTTTTAATGGTTTCTATGTCCTTTTTATGCTGTTGAGGTTCTCACTAAGTTCCTTCAGCATCCTTATAACCATTGTTTTGAATTCTGTATCTAATGGTTTGCTTGCCTCCATTTCACTTAGTTCTTTCTGGAGATTTCTCCTGTTCTTTCATTTGGACATGTTTGTCTCTCCATTTTGGCTGCCTCTTTGTGTTTGTTTCTATGTATTAGGTAGATCTGCTATGTCTCCTAGTCTTGGTAGGGTGGCCTTATATAGTAGGTGTCCTGTGAGGCCTAGTGGCACAGCTTCCCAGTCACTTGAGCTGGATGCTCCAGGTACGCCTCTCAGGTGGGCTGTGTGCACCCTCTTGTTGTTAGTTGAGCCTTGATTGCTGTTGGTGTGTCGGTGTGAGGGATTGGCTCCTAGGCTGACTGGCTACAAGGACTGGCTCTGACTACAGTAGAGGAGCTGCTGTACAGGGACCGATTCCACAGAGCAGGACTGACTCCAGTGATTTCTTTTGTCTGATGAGTCTGCCCCTTGAGTGTGTCCCTCGTGGAGGTGGTTGGATGGTGGTGCTCCAGTGTGGTCTGAAGCTGGCCACCAGGTGTGTTGATTCTGGGGCCTCCTAGGAAGTACAGGCCAAAGTAAGACACCACCTGTGCCCTGCCTGGAGCCACCCGGCACAAGCTACAGAGTGATCTGCAGATGGTTGCTGCTTGTGCTGGGCTTCAAGGTGCCTGGGAGAGCCAAGCTGTGAACCAAGGCCCGCTGCCACTAGCACAGGGCCTGGGGCCACTTAGCAAGAGGTACGGGGTACCGAGGTCAGATGCTGCTTTTGTTTGGGGTTTGTGAACCTCTGAGAGATTTAGGAAAGTTTTTAGCATGAACCAAGACATGCCATTTGTATGTAAAAGCCACTGGAAGCAGCTTGGGTAGGGAGGGGTCTCAGGAAATCACCTGGGTGGGTAGAACAGTGTTAGCCAGGTTGATGGAGACTCAGATACGTCACTCTCCTGCACCTGCATGCGGGAGGGGTCAGTAAAGGAACAGTGGTCTCTGTCAACATCTCAGACAACTCACTTGCTCTCCGTATGTGCCTGATGCGCGCTGCAGCAGCCCTGGAGCTCAGAGGGAGTGAGTCTGAGCAAGTCCGTGCACAGGCCTTTAAGATGAACTCCTGGGACTCCAGCAGCCTCCTCATCACTCAGCCATAATCCCTGCTGGTTTTCACAGCCAGAAGTTATGGGACTTCTCTTCCTGGCACTGGAACCCTGGGCTGGGGGCCTGGAGTGGGGCTTGGACCTCTCATTTCTCAGGGGGGCCTCTACCGCCAAGATACCCCTCTTGATTTTTAACCACCATACGTGGGTGTGGGACCGGCCTGTTCCAAGTCTCTGTCCCTCCTGCCAGTCTTGATGGGGCTTCTTTATATCCCTAGTTATAGGACTTGTGTTCAGCTAGATTGCAGGCAGTTCTCACTGATGGTGGTTCTGTAGTTGTAATTTTGACATGGTTGTGAGAGGAGGCGAGTAGCACCTTGACCCACACTGCCATCTTGACTGGAAGCTCCTCCATTGTTTATAAGTATGCTTTAAGCTAAGCTTAATGTTGTGTAAATAAAGCTGGTAGAATGATTCTCATTTTCCAAAACAAGAATAATAGCAAATGTGATGAAACGTGAATATGGGGGAAACTGTGTCACTACTAAAAGCCAGAGAAAGGACAGGAGAGGCAGACCTAGCCAGAAATGCAAAATTCTGCCACATTACCACATTTTTAAAGCTTTAAAAAAATGACATGCCCAGATTGTCTTTTTTGAGAAGGCAGATGCCTCTTAGAAAGTACAAACAGAAGGCCTTGAGCACTGTGAGCTCCTCATAGCCTTCAAGGACAGGGGAGGTCATGGGACACGTGAGGATCATTCCCTTGAGGTCACTTTTCATTTGATGGAAATCGCCCAAAGGAAACCCAAGTCATGGGCTTCAACATCGATGGGGAGAGGGGAGGACTCTACCCAAAAGTGGATTTGCTATACCTGGTCTCTGCCAGGAAGGAGGCCAGGCCACCCCAGCCCAGTCTGCTGGCTGTCACAGGTGGGGAGAAGCACTTGAAGGCACAGTTTGCAGAGTGCTCACCTGTACACCATCAGCCCCCCAGTGCACGATTTTCAAGTCATGGTATTGATAATGGACTAGGCAGACAAATTAGTAGAATTGAATAATACTCCAGAAATTGGCCCAAATATAACAGTACTTAATAACAGTTTCAGCATAAGTAAATATGAAAAAAATACCTTTTTTAGTGCTTTTGAGAGAACTGGATAATCATTTAGAGAAATTTCTAAAATTTTACCTATTTTTAATTGAGTTATTATTTTTTTTTTTTGCTATTGAGTTGTATGAATTCTAGATATATTTTGGATATGAACCCCTTATCAGATAGATGGTTTGCAAATATTTTCCCCACTTTGTAGGTTGTCTTTTCACTTTTTAAAAAAATATGTCTTTATTGATTTCAGAGAGAGGAGGGGAGAGGGAGATAGAGATAGAAACATCAATGATGGGTCATTGATCGGCTGCCTCCTGCACGCTCCTTGCTGGGGATCGAGCCCGCAACCTGGGCATGTGCCCTGACCAGGAATTGAACCGCGATCTCCTGGATCCTAGGTCGACGCTCAACCACTGAGCCACGCTGGCCCAGCTGTCTTTTCACTTTGTTGACGGTTTCTTTTGCTGTGCCTTTTAGTCTGATGTAGTCCCATTTGTGTTTTTTAATTTTTAATTTGTATTTATTGATTAGAGAGAGAAAAAAAGAAACATTGATTTGTTGTTATACTATTGATGCATTCATTGGTTGAATTTTTTTTAAGATTTTTTATTTTTTTATTTTTTTAGAGACAGAGGGAGAGAGAGGGAGAAAGAGAAATACCAATGATGAGAGAGAATCATTGGTCGGCTGCCTCCTGCACACCCCCTCCTAGGGATCAAGCCTGCAACCTGGGCATGTGCCCTGATCAGGAATCGAACCCCGACCTGCAGGTTCATAGAGCCACACCAGCTGGGCCATTGGCTGATTCTTGTATGTGCCCTGACCAGGGATCAGACCCACAACCTTGGCGTATTGAGATGATGCTCTAACCAACTGAGACACCCAGCCAGAGCCTTTTTTTTTAATTTATTTCATTATTTGTGTATTAGTTGTCATATCCAAAAAAATCCGAAGTTTTATTTTATTGTATAGCTCAAATGTGGATCTATTTTCCTCTAGTTCTAGGATCACCTTCTCTTTAATAGGTTAGGTCTGTATTGTTCAAACTGGCCAATAAACTGGAAACCAGATTTCCCTACTATTTCTGGTGGTACTGAGACCTGGAGACCTGCCTTATCTTGTTTTGCTCTGTTTGGGTTTCCTAATGTTTATTCCTGGTGCTGATTTTTCTCTTCTGATCTCACTATGTGAGTCTCAGTCTTCATTAGTTTATCACATTTCTCACTCAACTCATCACATAACCCTCTCATTCTCTGCATACATCATCATCCCTTCTCCTTGCTTTCCTGTCCTCTATCATAGATTCTTCACCTGAACCTTTTAAACTGAAGTTAATCAGTAAGGTATTTTTCTGAACCAAGAGGCAGTTCCTCTGTGATGAATTATGCCATTAGAGGGCAGAAGAAGCTGCAGCTTGTTCCTTTAAAAAGCAACTTTTTTCCCGTCTAAAACGTTTTAAAATTAAAATTCAACTATTACACAGAAATACAGAAGTCCATTTAACATTTGACAAAGTTAAATGTCACTGGTAATGAAAATGCCAATAAAACTAAGTTCCATTGCATTCGGGTGTTTATAGCCACCCGTAGGAAGCCCCACACCCACCTCTCTGCCTCCCAGCACCCTGACACCTCCCTGGGGTCTGTCGAGGATGGTTTCCTCATTAAGTTTGCCCAGATCATAATACACATCCTCAGTGTCAGGCTTCACATTTTTTTGTCTTGGGGGGTTTTTTAACCCTCACCCGAGGATATTTTTTCCATTGCTTCTCAGAGAGAGTGGGAAGGGGGAGAGAAACATCGATGCGAGAGAGAGAGAGAGAGAGAGAGAGAGCGATCGGCTGCCTCTCACACGCACCCTGACGGGGCCTGAGCCTGCAACCAAGGCTGCCAGAATCGAACCCGGGACCCTTCAGTCCACGGGCTGACGCTGTAACTACTGAGCCAAACAGACCAGGACATTTTGTTTTTATTTCTAACAGAGCTGTACATAATTTAAAAAGTCATACATTTTTTTCAAGACAACAAAGAACTTCACCTCCTGCCCTAACCATTGCCCCTGACTCCAGTTCTGCAGAGACAGCTCCAGCTCTACTAGTTCTTCCCTTAAAAGCACCCTCGCCTGTGATATATAAAGAACATGTTCTTGCTTCTCGATTTTCAGTTTCAAGTATTAGCTATTTACACTGACTTGAACACCTCCTCCCCACCCCCCACACACAGATATGTCCTCTCCCATCCTCCAAGTAAGTTTCATCATTTGGGCTAAATTGAAATGGTGCCTACATTGTTATGCCCATAGACATAGTTCCGAATCAAGTCACTTAATAGATTAGGATCCCTGTCTTGTAAAATTTTGGTTTTCCTGGAATTTATAACTGGTTCATTTTAAAAAAAGTGTTTTGTTTCTTATAGATTACCAAAAATGCAAACCTCCTCTCCGTGTATACAGATAAATCAGTGTTTCCCTGTTTCACTTGTTTTCTTGCAATAACCCCCTAGAGCCTTCTTTCTACCTGTTTCTACGAGAAGTGGCCGTCCACTCGGCCTGCGCAGGGTGTGAGCTCCAGCACCTGCTGCACCTGGACGGCCCGCCCTCTCCTGCACGGGCTTCTGCTTTCCGTCCTGCCTTGGTTTCTCTCTAGTTTTGTTTCCTCATTTTGTGCGGAGGACATGTGCTCTAGTAAATCTTCAGAAAGCTGCGTAAGAGGTAGATTTTTGAGAGCCTGTGGGATCTAAAGTGTCCTCAATCCCCTTCCTCCCCCATCGTGATGCACGGTGTGGCTGGGCATGGACTCTAGGCTGGAACTGATCAGAGGCCTTTCTCATGATACAACTCCTGGTGTTGCCATAGGAGTTCAAAGCCATGCTAACCCCTAATCATTTATACGTGATTCTTTTTCCTCTCCCAAGAAACTTTTGGGAGCTTCCTTTTATCCTGAGTGTATTTAAAAACAAATGATGTGAATTGACATGAGTTTTTATTTTTTATTTTTTAATATTATTTTTAATCCTCACAGAGGATATTTTTTCCATTGCTTTTCAGAGAGAGAGTGGAAGGGAGGGGGAGAGAGAGAGAGAGGAACATTCATGTGAGAGACATCAATTGGTTGCCCCCCACATGCAGCCTGCAGCTGAGATCTTTGCCCTTGGCCGGGACCCAGCCCAGGACCCTTCAGTCCGAGGGACAACGCTCTGTCCACTGAGCCAAACAGCTGGGGCTGAGATGAGCCTTTTTAAATTCATTGTGCTGGGTACTTTATGAGCCCTTCCGATCTGGAAACCCATGTCTTTCAGTTCTAGAAAACATACTTTTATTGTGGGATAATATCCTCTATTTTGTTTTTTTTCCTGCAACTTAATATTTAAATGTAAGCTTTCTGGGCTTTTCTTATCCATTTTCACCTGTTTTCTATGTTTTTTGTTGTGAAGTTTCTTCAGCATGTTCCAATTTTATTTCTGCAAGCATATTTACAATTTCTCAGAATTCTTTTTTGTTTTGTTCTTGTTCCCTTTTTGATAACATTCTTCTTTTCTCATGGATATAACAGGGCTTATAGAGATATGATAGTTCTTTTTTGTTTGCTTTCTGGGTTTTTTTGTTGTTTTAAAAAATTTTTTATTTATTTATTTATTTATTTATTTATTTATTTATTTATTTATTTTATTTTTTTAATTTAACTTTATTGTTGAAACTATTACAGGTGTCCCATTTTTTCCCCCCAATTGACCTCCTCCACCTCATTCCCACCCCCTCCCTAGGCCCTCACCCTGTCATTGTCTGCGTCCATGGGTTATGCATATAACTTCTTTGGTTAATCTCTTCCCACCTTCCACCCCCCTTCCCTCTTCCCTCTGAAATATGATCGTCTGTTGCCTGCGTCAATGTCTCTGGATCTACTTAGTTTGTCAGATTCTTTTGTCCATTAGCTTCTTGTTAAAGAAGACCCTTCAACATTTCCTGTAGTGCTGGTCTGGTGGTGATGAACGCCTTTAGCTTTTTCTTATCTGTGAAGCTCTTTATCTGACCTTCAGTTCTAAATGATAGCTTTGCTGGGTAGAGCGATCTTGGTTGTAGTTCCATGTTTTTCATCACTTTGAATATTTTTTGTCACTCTCTTCTGGCCTGCAAGGTTTCTGTTGAGAAATCAGCTGACAGTCTTATGGGAGCTCCCTTCTAGGTAACTAACTGCTTTTCTCTTGCTGCTTTTAAGATTCTCTCTTTGTCTTTAATCTTTGGCATTTTAATTATGATGTGTCTTGCTGTGGGCCTCTTTGGGTTCCTCTTGTTTGAGAACCCTTGTGCTTCTTGGACTTGTAAGTCTATTTCTTTTCCCAGGTAGAGGAACTTTTCTGTAATTATTTTTTCAAATAGGTTTTCAATTTCTTGCTCTCTTTCCTCTCCTCTGGCACCCCAATAATACGCATGTTGGGCCTCTTGAAGTTGTCCCAGAGGCTCCTTATACTTTCTTCATTTTTTTGCTCTTCTGATTGGGTGTTTTTTGTTTCCTCATGTTCCAAATTGCTGATTTGATTCTCAGTGTCCTCTACTCTACTGTCGATTTCCTGTAAATTATTCTTCATTTCAGTTCATGTAGCCTTCATTTCAAATTGGTACTTTATTATGTTACTGATTTTCTCAGTTGTTTTCGTGATATTCATACTAATATGCTTGAACATCCTTATAAACAAAATTCTGAACTCTGTATCTGTTAGCTTGCTTGGATCTATTTCATTTAACTTCTCTTCTAGAGATTTTTTCTGTTCTTTCCTTTATGACATGTTTCTTTGCCTCCACATTTTGGCTGCTTCGAGGTGTTTGTTTCTATGTATTAGGTAGAGCTGCTCTGTCTGCTGGAGATTGTAGAGTGGCTTTGTGTAGTAGGTGTTCTGTAGGGTCCAGCGGCTCAGCCTCCCCAGTCACCTGAGCTGGGCCTTCTAGATGCTTCCCTGTGTGGGCTGTGTGCACTGTCCTATTGTAGTTGAGCCTTGGTTGCTGTTGGCGTCCCTGGGAGGAATTGATCCCCAGGCCAATCGGCTGTGAGAACCAGCTGCAAGTACGGCCAGAGAGCTGCTGTGTTGGAGACACCCCTATGGAGCAGGATTTACTTCAGTGGGGCTTTGGTGTTCACCAAGTGCGCCCCTTGAGTGTCACTCGTGGATGTGGTAGGGTTGTAATCCAGCGTGGCCAAGTCTGACCACCAG
This sequence comes from Miniopterus natalensis, assembly GCF_054644295.1. Taxonomy (NCBI): domain Eukaryota; kingdom Metazoa; phylum Chordata; class Mammalia; order Chiroptera; family Miniopteridae; genus Miniopterus; species Miniopterus natalensis. Next base: position 101,891,798 of record NC_142083.1, read on the forward strand.
GTGCACTGTCTCTGGGGCCTCCCGGGAGGTGCAAAGTCAGCCTCTGCCAGTGCCTTGCCCAGGGCCACCCAGCATGAGCCCCACAGCAAACCGTAGTTGGCTGCTACTTGTGCTGGGCTTGGAGGAGCCCAGGAGAGGCCAAGCTATGAACCAGTGCAGTTTGCCGCTGGTGCAGGCCTGGAGCCACTTATCAAGCCGTATGGGGCACACTGCTGCTTGTTTGAGAGATTTTAGGAAAGTCCTAAGCATGAGGCTCAAGAGGCCACTTGCACAGCAAAGCCCCTGGGAATGGCCTGGATGAGCTGCAGGTGGGGAGGGGCGGGGCCTCCGGGAATCACGGGGCGGGGCCAAAGGTGTGAGTCAGGTGCTGGCAACTCAAACATGGCGCCTGCCTGCCGGCTGTGTGCGGGGAGGACTCGCCACAGGAGCCATGGCCTCTGCCAGCCCTTCTGCCCGGGAGGAAGCCGCCCTCCACCTGTCGCCCCAGTTCCAGTCAGGTTAGTTCCTCCCCGAGTGTCCCAGATCCCTTCAGGCTGCTGCCCAGCGCTGGGCTCAGAGGGAGCGTCCGAGTGAGTCCGCGCCGGGCCCTTTATTGGGAGCTGCTGGGGCTCCCGCAGCCCCCACGACCCTCAGGACAGTCCCCGCTGGTTTCACAGCCCGAAGTCGGGGGGGCCGTCTCTTCCCAGCCCTGGAGCCCTGGGCTGGGGGCCTGCTGTGGGGCTGGGACCCTCACTCCTCCGGGAAACCTCCCCCACCGAGATGTCCTCCTGGCTTTAAATCGTGGCACCGGGTGTGGGCCCGCAGTGAGTCTCCGATTCAGCCCCGACCCACCAGCATCTCCGCCCCTCCTCCCGCTCTCCATGCTCCTTCAGTTCCCTGGCTGTGGGGCTTCTGTGCAGCCAGATCTCAGGAGGCTCTGAGTGACGATGGTTCTGTATTTCAGTTGTAATTTTGATGAAGTTGCGGGAGGCGGCAGGTGCAGCTGTTACCTGCGCCGCCATCTTGTTTCTCACCCCAGATATGATCGTTTTTTTAAGGTTTTCTTATGCTCCTTGCTTTAGCAACTGTGTGCAAGGTTTGTCAAGTGGGTTCCCTTGTAGGGTCACTTTATTGGGGATCCCCAGCTGCCAGTATCTTGTAAGCATTTTCCTTGGGCGAGTGTCCCGAGAGGACCCCCTGTAGAATGGGACGGAGGAGATGCGATGTAACAAACCAGCTGCCAAACACTGTCTGCGGCCCAAGGAGGCTTCATTCAGTGCACAGGGTTCACCCCACCTTCAGTGCAGCACCTGCTTACGGCTCTGCCCGATGTCCTCAAATCCAGGGGCGCTTTCAAAAATGGTGAAAACTGGGTGGGTGCCACACCAAGTTTCTGATTTACTGCATCTGGGGGTGAGCATCAGGCTTCTTAGACTCTGCCCAGGTGACCCCATGATGCAGCCAAGGCTGGGAAGCACTGCCGGGGCACCTCCCACAGGGCCGGCCTCCACTCTGGGGCGGGATGAACCCCTGCCCGGGCACCTCCCACAGGGCCGGCCTCCACCCTGGGGCGGGATGAACCCCTGCCCGGGCACCTCCCACAGGGCCGGCCTCCACCCTGGGGCGGGATGAACCCCTGCCCGGGCACCTCCCACAGGGCCGGCCTCCACCCTGGGGCGGGATGAACCCCTGCCCGGGCACCTCCCACAGGGCCGGCCTCCACCCTGGGGCGGGATGAACCCCTGCCCGGGCACCTCCCACAGGGCCGGCCTCCACCCTGGGGCGGGATGAACCCCTGCCCGGGCACCTCCCACAGGGCCGGCCTCCACCCTGGGGCGGGATGAACCCCTGCCCGGGCACCTCCCACAGGGCCGGCCTCCACTCTGGGGCGGGATGAACCCCTGCCCGGGCACCTCCCACAGGGCCGGCCTCCACTCTGGGGCGGGATGAACCCCTGCCCGGGGCACCTCCCACAGGGCCGGCCTCCACCCTGGGGCGGGATGAACCCCTGCCCGGGCACCTCCCACAGGGCCGGCCTCCACCCTGGGGCGGGATGAACCCCTGCCCGGGCACCTCCCACAGGGCCGGCCTCCACTCTTGGGTGCGATGAGCTGCTTTGTACCCACCCTTTGGCCTGTGTGCACTCCTGCTTTCAGTAATGTCTGCTACCTACACGTATTCTGGTTCTTTCTGGGCTGTGTTGTGAATAGTCTGGCTTTGGACTTCTGATTTTGACCTTTAATTTTCTAGCCTGCTGGGTCTGTTACCACTGTCCCTATGAAGTCCACCTTCCAAAGATGTGTCGCCGTTACTTCCTTCGCTGTCTCTTTGTTCTTGGCTGTTTATCTGTTCCCCGCCTGCTGTCACTCTGGTGTGCTCCGGGAGGCAGCACAGTAGGTCCACAGTCCACCGCTCGGGGGCTCCTCAGACGGCCTCCGTCAACAGGAATCCCGTACCGTTAACATGTCAGCCGGGGCTCGGCACGTCCTCCAGACCTAGCAAAATCGGGCCTGTAGATGTCAGTTTCCCCCACGGCTCCGTAAGTTTCTGAACTGCTTGCTTTCAAGGCCATTCTAGATTTGTGACTTCAGGCTCCTTGGTCAACTTAAATTCTTCCTTTACATCAGGAAAGTTTTCTTCCATCATTTCCTCTATCTATTTCCTTTACTCTTTCTTTTGGTAACTTTGCTGCAGGGTGGAGATAAGGGATTTGTCTGCCATATACCTCTTCCATAAGCTTTAAAAAAAAACATTTTTTACCTTTTTCTACTGGGAGAAATCATAGTTTATATTCCCTAATTCAAATAGTTTATATTCCTTAAAACAGTACTCTTTTTTGTGGTTCCTGAGGAATTAATTTACTTCTGAAGGAGAAAGCAATGCAGTCTCCACATAATTGTGGTTCACATTTTAAATTGCAACTGTTTTTTCATTTGTTCACCCCTACAGAGGGAGAGCTATTTGACTTTTATTTTTAACAAAAAAATTCTGGTCTTTTCATTGTATTTGTCCTTGCCTTCTCATTTTCTTTTTTACTTCAAGTAACATCTATTTTTGCTCTGCTAGTTTCAAAGGTAACAACACGTATTTGTTTTAAACAAGTTGGAATTTATAGAAAAGCATCAAAAAGAACATTTAAATTACTTTCATCCCACACCCAATATTTCCCACCAGTTCTTCTAAGTTTATACGTAACTATCCTGATTCTTTAAAAATTTTTAATTGTTACTGTTTCTATTTTAATTTTAGGAGTAAATAATAAATTTGCATGGTTCAAAAATTACAACTGTATATGTTTAGAAATATATTATATGTACAAATATGTGAAAGGTTTCCTTTAACACCTTTTTGCACATCTCCATCAACAACCACACCCAACCCTCCCCAGGTGAGCTCAGTCCCCAGGTGTGTGTACCTCTCACAGTTCCTTTACCTGTCAGCACGCACACATGTGCATTACCCCTCCTTTTCGTACAAACCGTTTTAGGACAACACAGTACTAAACACACCATTCTGCCCTTTGCATTTTTCTCTTACTAACATACGTGGACATCTTTTTTAGCAATACAGAGAAAAATTCCCTATTTGTTTATAGCTGTCTGATATGCCACTGTGTGTTTCTTTGGCCACCTATTTATAATTTAGATGGTCAACTCTTGCTATTACAAAGACAGTGTTAAGTACGCTGACACTGAATTTGATAGTGCTTTTTTCTTACTCTGGCTAATTATTATTTCAGACATCACAGGCTAGTTTTTATTCTTTTTACTTCATTTCATACATTTTTGTTGAGATTTAATTATACAATAAACTGTACTTTTTTTTTATTGTTGACACTCCCCCCTCTGTCCAGCCCCTGCCCCTCCCCAGGCCTTCTCCACACTATTGTCTGTGTCCATGAGCTATGCCTATATGCATGTATGTTCTTTGGTTAATCTCTTCCGGGCCTCCCCACGTCCCTCCCCTCTGTCAGTCTGTTCCATGTATCCAGGCCTCTGATCCTATTTAAACCACAAACTTTGATACATTTTGACCTATGTATGCACCTGCAAAACCACAACTATCATATCACTGCCATCAAGATAATGAACATGTCTGGCACCCCTAAATATTTTCTTGAGCCATCTATAAGCCCCCCTCTTATCCTCACATTCTCAACCCCCAAGAAACTACTATCATGCTTTCTGCTGCTATAAATTAGTTTGAATTTTACACATGGAATCGTACAGTAGGTGCTCTGTCTTGTTTGCTCAGCGTAATTACTCTGAGATTCATCCATGCTGTCACACGTGTCTTCCCTTTGTTGCCCAGCAGTATTTTTGGTTTATTTTTGTTTATCCATCCGCCTATTGACGGACATTTGAGTTGTATCCAGTGTTTGGTTATTACAAGTAAAGCTGCTAGAAACATTCTTGAACAAGTCTTTTTATGGACATATATGCTTCCATTTTTCATGAGTAAATACCTAAGAACAAAATACTCGATCATATGGTAGGTATCTGTTTAACACTTTAAGAAAAAATTGCCTAACTGTTCCCTAAAGTGGCTGACCGTTCTGCATGTCCATCAGCATCCGAGAGCTCCAGACAATCCATGTCCTTGTCAGCACATGGCATGGTCAGTCTTTTTCATTTTAGCCATTCTAATAATTAGCTCATTGTCATTTTAATTTATATTTCCTGTTAATTACTTTTTTTAAATCCTTGCCCAAGGATATTTCTATTGATTTTAGAGAGAGAGAGGGGAAGGGAGGCACGGAGGGAGAGAGAGAGCAGGAGAGAGAGAGAAACATCGATGTGGGAGAGAAACATCAACTGGTTGCCTCCCACACTCACCCAGACCGGGAATTGAACCTGCAACCTTTTGACGTACGGGACAACGCCCCAACCCACCGAGCCACCCACTGGGGCTCCTGTTACTTACTTTTTCATGTGCTATTTGCCATTCAGATATCTTCATCAGTGAAGTGTCTGCTCTAATGTTCTACTCATTTTTAAATTGAACTGTTATATTTCAAGAGTCCTTTGTTCTGGGTTTAAGTTCCTCGTCAATCTGTAATATGCAGATATTCCTTCTGGCCTATGGCTTGTTTTTCATTCACTTAAACGGTCTTTTGCAGACCAGAGCTCCTGATTTCGATTAATCCAACTTATATGTTTGATCTTTCCAAGATCGTGATTTGGTGGTGTTTCTGAGAAATCTTTGTCTAACCCAAGTTCACAAAGATTACTCCTGTGTTTTCTTCTAAAAATGTTATAACTTTAGGTTCAACACTTAAATCAATGATCCACTTTTTAATACCAGCCTCACTGAGATATATTTCACACAACATAAAATTCACTCTTTTAACATACACGGCTCTGCGGTTTTAAGTATAGTCACGATGTTGTGGGCCCATCACCACTGTACAATCTTAGAACACTTCCATCACCCCAAAAAGAGACCTCAGAAATCTATCACTCCCCATCCTGTCCTCACCTTGGCTCCTGGCAACCACGAACCTACTTTCACTCTCTGAGGATTTGCCTGTTCTGGATGTTTCATATAAATGAAATCATGCAAAATGTGGCCTTTCGTGTCTTGCTTCTTTCACTCAGCACAATGTTTCGAGGTTCATCCATGTGGAGTACGTAGCAGCACTTTTTACTTTTTATTGCCAAATAGTATTCCATTGGGTGGCTCTCCCACGTTTTGCTGATCTGTCACCTGGTGGGCGTTTGACTTGTTTCTCCTTTTTGGCTACTATGAACATTCACGTGTAAGTTTTTCTCTGGAGGTATATTTTCAGTTCTCAGTGCTCTTAGTGGAACTGCTGGATCATATGCCGTATTGTTTTCCAAAGCAGTTGCATCACTTTGCATTCTCAGCAGCGGTGTACAGGGTCCCAGTCTCTGCACACTCTCCCCAGCACTCGTTACTGTCCACCGTTTCGTTACAGCCACCCTGGTAGATGGAAAGTGGCGTTTCGCTGGGGTTTGGATTTGCATTTCACTCACGATTGATAACAGTTAGCATCCTTCCATGTGCTTATTGGCCACATTTGCATATTTTGGGGGAGAAATGTCTATTCCAATCCCCTGCCCGTCCTTTACTTGGGCTATTTGTCTTTTTATTGTTGAATTGTAAGAGTTCTTTATATTGTCCGGATACAAGTCCCTTACCAGATAATATTAATCTGCAAATATTTTCTTCCATTTTGTGGGTTGTCTTTCTATTTCTTCTATGGTGCACCTTGAAGCACAAAGGTTTTTAATTTTGATGTTCAATTTATTCTGTTTTTTCTTTTGTTAGTTGTGCCTTTGGTGTCACATCTAAGAAAATATTGCCTAATCTATGGCCATGAAGATCCACTCCTACATTTTCTTCCAAGAATTTGATTATTTTAGCTCTTACACTTAGGCCTACAATGTGTTTTGAGTTAATTCTTGGTGTGAGGTAGGGGTCCGATTTCACTCTTTTGCATATGGATGTTCCCTTGCCCCAGCACCATTTGCTGAAAGACCATTGAATCTTATATCTTCTCAAAAATCAATTGACCATAATTGTCAGGGTTTATATTTGGATTATCAATCCTGTTCCATTGATATATATGCTTATCCTTAAGCCAGTACTACGCTGCATCTTTATAGTGAGTTTTGATGCCGATCTTCAAAGGCAATGGACGACCAGGAGGCAACGCCACCTTCCACGGATGCTGTTTCGGTCAGGATGCGGCCCAGAGTAGACAAGCGGTGCCTGCCACAGGCACCTGCTCTGCTCTTACTGCAGAGGACAGGACAGAGCAAAACTGACTTGGAACAGAGGCACTTTACTCTGCCGCCCAGAAGTCTGACAGCATAATCCCCCTTTGCTCAAACAGCCCAGAGTGCAAAGTGACAGTCACACTGTCTCCTAAGCACAGTGGTCCGTGCGGTGTGTTTATTAGTTTGAGTATCAGAGCTTAGTTTCAACCCCAGGGTGTAGAGTGACAAAGGAAAAATCTTTAATTTCACTCTAAACCTGAAGTAGAGAAAACCCCCCCGGACTGGATTACACTCCCCGCACCGGGCAGAGGCGGGAGGGCTGGGGCAGGAGGCCCCGGTAGAGACAAACAGAGGTTTTCCAGGCTTGTGTGACTCTCAGGTTTGCATCTGCTCATATTTGTGTTTCTGTGGCTTCTGACGGACGGCGTGCACCTCAAGGTTAGGAATCTCGTTTTATGTGTTTAACATTGAACCCATCTTTACCCTTCCTGTGCCCAGCATGAGACGGCCGCACAGCAGGTTCTCTCCCAAACACTTGTTTAGTAAAAGATTGTTTTACTAAATGGATAGATGAGAAATGCAGGTGACTACATTGGGAGGAAACAAGCCTAACAGATTTTTAAGCCAAATCCATTTACCTGGAGGGGGGAGTGCGAGCGAGCGGCCGAGCTGCGGGCAGAGCAGAGCCTCGGTCCCGAGAGAAGAGGCAGCCTGGTCAGAGGGCAGGCGCCCACCTGGCTCCTCTGCGGCTGGAGCAGGGACCCGAGGGCTCGCGAGCAGCGTCGCCTCCGCCCCCACGGCCCCTCCGCCCGCTCCCGTGCTCTGGGAGGAGGCTTGGAGCCTGGGGAGGGGGCAGCGAGTTGGGCTTTCGGAATGAGGCGGGACGGCGAGCTCGAACGCCCGCAGCGCTGGCGACGCTGGAGTTATTCACAAAGGCTGGGACTCCAAGGAGGCTGGCGCGGTCCCAGTCGCAGTGGCCCGGAGAAGGGAGGGACTCACATTAACATTCACCAGGGTCTTGCCTTGCACGGGCTCTGAGGCTTCGCCTGCATCCCTCCCTCTACCACTGATTTGGGGGGAGGGGGCTCCTCCAGAAACACTTTATCTGCCAGTCTGAGAGCTGGGAGTGGGGGTGGGGGTGAAGTTGGGCAGATTTGTCTCATCACATGATGGGGGACCTGTGTCATGTGATGACTCCGGTGATGTTGGAGGCAGCATGTGACTCTCAGGGCTACGTGGGCTCAAAAACAATTTAAATACAAAAACACCAGCAGGTTCCCCTCCTCTCCTTTGCCTTTTGGCCTGGCTCTCCCTTCCCTCTGGGTGGGAGCCAGAGGAATGAGGAGCGGTCGTCCTGCGGCCACTAACCTGTGAGCACCGGGGACCGGAGAGCAGGCCCCTCTGCTGGGGTCTCCCCGAAGCTGTGCCACCCTTCCGCAGCCCACTGACCCGTCGGGTAAGTGCCCGGGCACTCGGAGCGGTTCCCTGTGGGGCTGCCCTGGACCCCCATTAGCACGCACAGAGCATCCTGCCCTGCACGTTGGAAGGCAAGTGCCTGCCGGCCTCCGGGGGCTGCATCCTGGGACCAAGCCTGCCAGGCTCCGGGGCAGAGCTGGGGAGGGAGGGGCTGCTCCCTCTCCCCCTCCTCACAGCCTGCCTCCCTCCGTCTGAGTCTCTCCCCTCTCACCTTCCCCCTCGCCACCCCCATTTCTCTTTATTCACCCCCGCTTTCTGTCTCTTTCCCTCCCCCGCGGCTTGTCTGAGGAGTTCCTCCCCCCTTCAGCTTTTGAGGTGGTTTTCCAAACACCCAGATGGTGTGCGGTCTCTGCCCCAGCCTGAGCGCTGCTCCTGAGACTGGCGACTGGGCACCTACGTTTCTCTCCGCGAGACGGGGTAGGCGGCCAGTCCCCGCCGTGGATGTGCGCGCACATACGCATTAAGGGCGATGGATGCACTTCTTGGGGTCCTCAGGGCCATTTCTTGGGTGGATGTTTATTGGCTCCAGGCCCAGCTCAGCAAGGGGATCATCAGGTGACAGGAAGGGCAGTCCCAGCAGTCTGGAGACGACGCTCTCTGACCCCAGATGTCTGACTCTCTGTGGGAGAAATTGGCCTTAAATCAGGAGATAAAATCCGGTGCTCAGTGCTAAGGGGCTGGCTCAGGTGTCACTAGACATCTCCCAGAGCTGGCCGGGAGTTCGACGCCACACCTCTGCTGAGTGAGGCAGAGCTGGCTGCGGGGAAGGGGAAGGTAAAGGGAATCACAGCCGTGGCCGTAGCCACGTAGGAGCCACATGCTGGCCGTGCCAGAGCTTCTGGTTCACTCTGATCCAGGCATGTTGACATCGTTTGGCAAGAAATAACTGACCGTTATTGAGCACAATCCACCCAACAACTCAACGAGTGCTATTTTTACCCCCATTTTAGAGATGGGGAAACCGGGGCACAAAGCAGGTAGTTAGGTCACTAAGCCTGTAAGCGATAGAGCTGGGATTTGAGCTCAGGCAGCTGCTCTCCAGAGCCTGCAGGAAACCACTATGATAATCTGCCTCAAAAAGGGTCTATCCACATTACTGCCCGACAGGTAGTGTGCAAAGCTCGGAGCTACTTTTGTGAACAAAACATCCTGTTCTCATGGAGTTTACAATCCAGCGGAGAAGGCAGCTATTAAACATATCGGCACACAAGACATTGCTTCAAGTGGGGCTATTTGCTGGGAAGGAGACTAGCAAGGCCCGATGACAATATAGAACCAGAGACACTTCTTTTGGAGGGTGAAGGGGAAGAGTTGGTCAAGGGAGTCAACCTCTGCTGATGTCATATTTAGATTGTGACCTGGGAGAGGAGCCGCAGTCGACCAGGTGAAAAGCCAGGAAGAGCACTGAGACAGAGGGAAGGGCACGTGTGAGGGCCTTGAGGAGCAGCAACAGTGCTGACGGGCCGAGCAGGGCGTGAGTGGGCCATGCTGGGAGGAGAGGCCACCCAGACTATGCGGGTCTCTGCAGGCATTACTGAGCGACTTAGGTTTCATCCCAGGGTCACGAGTAACAATTAAAGCATTTAAAATAGGGAAGTAGCACAGTCGGATCTGCAATATAGAAAGACTTCTCCAAGCGATGTATTCGTTAGTTTTTGCTGCATTACAACCTCCCCCCACCCCCCTCAAAAAAAGAAACCCTAGTGGCTCAAAATGACAATTATTTACAGCTCATTGTGCTGGGAGTTGGCAGTCGCAGCCAGGATCAGCTGGACAGCACTGTCCCTGCCTGGTTCGCTCACGCAGCTAGTCAGCTGACGCGCTGGCCGCAGGTGGCTGATGGCAGGTGGTCTCACTGTGCGTCTGCCGATGGGCAGGAGCAGCTGAAACTGACCAGGCCACGTGACTCCGTTCCGAGGGAGCCAGCCCAGCCTTCGTCCTAGGGTGGCTGGGTTCCAAAAGCAGCAAGAGAGGTGGAGCCCCAATGCGCAAGAACTTTTCAAACGTCTGCTTATGTCATGTTTGCTAGTGCTCCATTGGCCTAGACAAGTTACATGGCCAAGGGATGGGAAGGTGCACCTCTTGGCCGGCGGGGCTGCAAAACATCGTGCCTGTTTCCCGTCTCCGCATGCATTCAAGTTGATAAGCTGGGCACTGTCTTCCTCTGTTACGGAGGAAATGAAAGCCAAGCAGAAATCTGGTACCCATTTTGCTATGATGGGAGATGGACTTAGACGTGGTCCTGTATCAGATTTTGTTTTCTGCTTAGGACAAGCAGGATCCTGAGCATCAGTTTTGGTTTTGGACGTGGGTCAGGAGGGTGTATCTAGAACGTGGTGTGGAGACGTCTCCCCTTCTCGTGGGGTATTTGGGAACAACTCAGAAGGAAGACTTGTGGGATTGTTACCCTAGAATAAATCTTGGGCCGTATGGACTCAGAACCTGTGTTTTAAGGGTTTCAGGCAAGGCAACAGCACGTGCAAAGGCCCTGAGGGCAGGAAGAAGATGGCTTCCTTGGGAAACAGGAGGCAGTTTAGTTTAATGTAATTATGATGGAGATGAAATGGGAGTGGACCGATCCGAAAAACTCTTTAAGAGGTAGAAAGAAGCCATGCTGATGGATTTGATGGGAGTTGAAGGGCCATGAAAGAAGGCCCCAGACTGGTAACACTGTGACCCAAGGCGGAGGATTAGGATACTTTGGGAGTGGGGGAAGGTAGGAAGATCAGAAAAATGTCAAGCATTGTATCACGGGGTCAAATACTGCTGAGACACTGAGGTAATGAACGCGGGACCTGTCCGTTTGACTTGGCAGCATAGAGGAAGCTGAAGACTTGGACAAGAGCAATTTTGGTGAAGAAGTGAGAATGGAGGTCACCTTGGAGTGGGTTAAGGAATGAATGAAGGTAACTAAACTGTAAAAACATAATACAAATCAGGCAGCACGTAGGTGTGGGTCAGGGTCAGGGGAACTGTCTTGATTTTGTTTGCTTTAAAAAAATCAATGATATCAGGAGCCTCTGGATCATGTACACTATGGGAGCGGTCCAGCCGAAAGGGAATGGAATCCAAAGTGTGAGTGAAAGAACAGGTTACGATATAGTTTTATTTTTTATAGGAGGGGCGATGAGGAAAAAGATAGAGCAGATATCTGAAAGCGTGTATATTTGGTGATGAAAGGACGTAGAATTTCCTGTCTGTCAACTGTTATTTTCACAGTGAAGTGCAGGGCACGGTCATCAGCAGAGAGAAAAAGAGACAGGGCCAGGGAAAGGAGGGCATGGGCAGTGGGCATCTCACAGAGGCAGAAGAGGGTACTGCAGGGAAGGAGCTGTGCTGGGCAAGGCAGAGCGCCCGCTAAGACCGGGGGCCTGCGAGGGCAGCGGTCCCCGGCATCATCCGATGCTTGGGTTCAAGCACCCAGGAGGGGTAGAGCGCCTTTGGGCTCAAGTTTTGCTGGACAAGCTCCGCAGGAGAGAAAAGGGCAAGGATGTTGGAGAGGCTGACGAGGGTGTGATTGTCAAGATGAGCCTCCGAATCTAGCCGGCAGAATGGGCGTGGAACCTGCATGGTAGGAAGGGGAATGAGCGAGTGGGGCGCCCAGTGGGACCGGGTGCGAGGGGGCCGAAAGCTGTGCTCTTGGAGGTGGGCCGTCCTCAGCATCCTGTGGGGGCTTGTTAGAAATGCAGAATCTCACACCCCACCCAGGTCCCCTGAATCCAAGTCTGCCTTTTAACCAGATCCCCAGATGGTTCATATGCACATTAAAGGTTGAGAAGCAATGATTGAGATTGTCTTGTGGGGGAAAAGCTGCTCTTCTGGGCAAGGTGAGAAGGGAACGAACCCCAAAATGTTTTTTTTCAAAACTGATCTTGATTTAGTAAAAGTTGCTATTATGCCTGTTTTTAAATTTTAGTTTAACTTTTAGTATGCAAAATTTCAAACATTAAACTTTCATGAAACCTAGCGCACCATCGTTAGCTTCAGTAATTTTCAGCTCATGGACAATCTTGTGTGTGTGTGTTTTTAAATTTGTCTTTATTGTTGAAAGTATTACACATGTCCACTTTTTCCCCCCATTGATCCCCTCCTCTCCCCAACCACCTCATCCCCAGGCCTTCCCCAGACCAGTGTCTGTGTCCAAAGGTTATTCATATAAGCATATAAGTTCTTTGGTTAATCTCTCCTCCCCGCCCCGCCCCCACCTCACTCCCCTCCTTCTAAGATCCCTCAGGCTGTTCCAGGCTTCTATGTCTCTAGATCTGTTCTGTTCATCAGTTTATATTGTTCATTAGATTCCACATATGAGTGAGATCATGTGATGTTTGTCTTTCTCTGCCTGTCTTATTTCACTCAGCATCATACTCTCCAGGTCCATCCACACTGTCCCAAAGGGTACGAGATCCTTCTTCTTTACAGCTGTGTGGTATCCACGGTGTGACTGTCCCATAGCTTTTTATCCGCTCATCCGCTGATGGGCACTTGGGCTGTTTCCAGATCTTAGCTACTGTAAACTGTGCTGCTATGAACATAGGGGTGCATATATTCTTTCTGATTAGTGTTTCAGGATTCTTAGGATATATTCCTAGAAGTGGAATCACTGGGTCAAAGGGCAGCTCCATTTTTAATTTTTTGAGGACCCTCCACACTGTTTTCCACAGTGGCTGCCCCAGTCTGCATCCCCCCAGCAGTGTACCAGGTCCCTTTTCCCCACACCCTCGTCAGCACGTGTCATTTTTTGACTTGTTGATGGAGCCATTCTGACAGGTGTGAGGTGACACCTCATTGTGTGGTTTTAATTTGCGTCTCTCTGATGATTAGTGATGTTGAGCATTTTTTCATATGTCTCTTGGCATCTGCATGTCCTCTTTGGAGAAGTGTCTGTTCAGGTCCTTTGCCCATTTTTTAATTAGATGGTTTGTCTTCCTTTTGTTAAGTTGTATGAGTTCCTTATATATTTTGGATATTAACCCTTATCAGATGTATCATTGGTAAATATGTTCTCTCATACGGTGGGCTCCCTTTTCGTTTAGTTGATGGTTTCTTTTGCTGTGCAGAAGCTTTTTTGTTTGATGTAGTCCCATTGGTTTATTTTCTCTCTTGTTTCTCTTACCTTACGAGATGTTTTGGCAAACATATTGCCATGAGAGATGTCTGAGATTTTTCTGCCTGTGGTTTCTTCTAGGATTTTTATGGCTTCACATCTTACATTTAAGTCTTTTATCCATTTTGAGTTTATTCTTGTGTATGGTGTAAGTTGGTGGTCTAGTTTCATTTTTTTGCATGTATCTGTCCAGTTTTCCCAACACCATTTATTGAAAAGACTGTCTTTACTCCATTGTATGCTCTTGCCTCCTTTGTCAAATATTAACTGACCATAATTGTGTGGGTCAATTTCTGGGGTCTCCGTTCTGTTCCACTGATCTATATGCCTGTTGTTGTGCCAGTACCAGGCTGTTTTGATTACAATGGCTTTGTAGTATAACTTGAAATTTGGTGTTGTGATCCCTCCAACTTTGTTCTTCCTTCTCAAGATTGCAGTGGCTGTTCGGGTTCTTTTTTGGTTCCATATAAATTTTTGAAGTGTTTGTTCTAGATCTGTGAAGTATGTTATTGGTATTTTAATGGGGATTGCATTGAATTTACAGATTGCTTTGGGTAGTATGGACATTTTAATGATGTTAGTTCTTCCGATCCATGAACATGGTATATTCTCCCACTTGTTTGTATCTTCCTCTGTCTCTTTTTGCAACATCCTGTAGTTTTCCAAGTACAGGTCTTTTACCTCCTTGGTTAAGTTTATTCCTAAGTATCTTAATTTTTTTGAACAATCTTGTGTTTTTGTTTTGTTTTTTACCCTCACCTGAGGATATTTTTTCCATTGCTTTTCAGGGAGAGAGTGGAAGTGGGGGGAGAGAGAGAGGGAAACATCAATGTGAGAGAAACACATTGATTGGTTGCCTCCTGCATGTGCCCTGACCAGGGCCTAGAATCAAACCTCCCACTGAGGTACGTGCCCTTGGCTAGAATCAAACCTGGGACCCTTCAGTCTGCAGGCCGATGCTCTAACCTCTGAGTCAAACCAGCCAGGGCCAGTCTTTCGTTCTTTATACCATCCCTCCTGCCCAGGATTATTTTTAACTGAATCTTTAACTGATTTAATTTCGTCTGTAAATGTTTCATTAACTAGCTCTAAAAGATAAAGACTGCCCCCTTTTGAACCATTACCACTGTACCATCACCACACCCAGTAGAATCAAGAACCGGTCCTTACTGCCATCAGATGTTCAGCTAATGTTCACGTACCTGCTGAACACCAGTTGTCATAATACGTCACCTGTTTGTTTAAATGGGACCCAAACAGGGTCCATGCACGGCAACTGGTTCATATGCCTCTTAAGTCTTGTAATTTCCAGGCTCCTTCTGTATCTCCTTTTTCCCCCTTGAAATTTTGTATTGAAGGAACAAAGTCTGGACTTTGGGGATTGATTGCTCACTGTGCCTTTTAATGTGTTCCTCTACCCTTCATATTCTCTGAAAACCAGCCATTAGACCTAAAAAGAATCACTTTCGAAAGAGACATTTATGGTGAAATATATCACATAAAACATGTATAAAATATATATGTACAGCCCAAAGAGTAAAACTGCCCTGTAACAGCCACCTAGTGCTTTAGAAGCCCCCAGTAGCATCCCTGGTCCTCCTTCCTGGAGGTGAACCCTATTTTGACTTTTCTACTAATTTCTCTGCTAGTTTTATCACCTATGTGTGCATCTCTAAGCAATATAGTATTTCATTTTTCTCAACTTTTTGAGTTGTATGTAAATGTAATCATGGCACAGATATTTTTCTGTGACATTTATTTTGCTCAATTTTTTTTTTTTTTTTTTGAGGTTCATCCACGTTATCTTTTGCAGCTGCTGTTCCTTTATTTCCGCTGATGTGTAGTAACACGTCCTGTGAATGGGCCACAGTTTAGCTATCCATTCTGCTCTTGATGGGCACTGCCCCCCCCCCCCCCAGCCCGGGGTATCGTGAGTAATGTGCTCTGAGCGCTCGCTCTGGGTGTCACAGAGCACACATAAGTTCAACTTCACAAAAATGGACCAAACTGTTTTCCACAAGTCGACTTTGTTCCTTTCCCACCCTCACACCTTTTCATTTCTTTCTGTTGCCTATTCTACCAACCAAGGCTTCTAACACAGTTAATAGAAACGGCAAAGCAGTGGTCCTCGGCTCATGCTGATCTCAAAGGGAAAGCATTTGACGCTACGTCATTAGGTGATGTGTTTGCCAAAGGGGTTGTTTAGAAGGCTTGTGTGTTTATCAGATAAAGAAAATTCTTTTTTCTTCCTTTGTAACCATGCATGGTTTTTAAATTTTGTCATACTTCTCCTGTGTCTTTTGAGATTACGAAATGATTTTCCTACTTTATTCTTTTAGTGTCGTAAGTTATATTAATTTTTTGTTTTTCCAGCTTTACTGGCTATTATTGACATATAACAGGTAAGCTAAGGTGTGCACATGGTGACTCGATACACATGGAGAGTGACATGATCACCACCATGGCATCAGCTAACCCTCCATCACATCACATCATTGTCATTGTGTGTGTGTGGCAGTAACATTTAAGAGCTACTCTTAACAACTTCCAAGAGTGTAATACAGTATTGTTAAAGGCATGGTGCAGTGCGTTAGATCCCCAGGAATTATTCACCCTTTAATCAGCATCCCCCCGTTTCCCCTGCCTCCTGGTCCCTGGTGATCAGCATTCTACTCTCTATTTCTACAAGCCCAAATTTTTGGATTTCACATTATAAGTGAGAACATAGTGTTTGTCTTTCTCTGTCTGGCTTAGTTCACCTGGCATAACGTCTATTCATGTTAGAAAAGGCAGCATTTCCTGCTTTCTTATGGCTGAATAATATTTATTGTATAGAAGTGCCAGTTTCTTTAGCCATCCGCCCATCAGTGGGCCCCTGGCTTGTTTCTGTGTCTTGGCTAATGCTGCAGTGACCACAGGGTCAGATGTATCTTTAAGGCAGTGGTTGTATTTCCTTCAGGCATATACCCAGAAGTGGAATTGCTGGATCATACAGTAGTTTTGTTTTTAATTTTTTGAGGAATCTCCATGCTGTTCTCCATAGTGTCTGCACCAGGTCCCTTTCCTCGGCCTCCTCGCCAGCACTTGCCTCTTGTCTTTTTGATCAGAGCCATTCTAGCAGGTGTGAGGTGATGGCTCATTGTGATACTTACTCGCATTTCCCTGACCGGGGATGCCGAGTGCCTTTTGATGTGCCTGTTGGGCATTTGTATGTCTTCTTTGGGAAAATGCCTATTCGATTCCTTTGCCCATTTTTTTTAAATGCTCACCCGAGGATGTATTTTTATTGACGAGGGAAGGAGGGAGAGAGGAAGGGAGGGAGAGAGAGAGAGAGAGGGGCCGGCTGCCTCCTGTACGCTCCCCGAGGCAGGATCAAACCTGCAGCCTAGGTATGTGCTCTGACCAGGAATTAAGCTCACAACTTTTTTGGTGACACTCCAACCAACTGAGCCACTTGGCAAGGGCCCTGTGCCCATTTTTTTGAGATTTATCTTTATTGTTGAAAGTATTTCAAACGTCCCCTTTGCACCCCCACTGACCCTCCACCCCAAGCCCGTCCCCCCAGGCCTTCCCCACACTGCTGTTTGTGTCCGTGGGTTACGCACACACGCGTGAAGTTCGTTGGTTCATCTGCCCACCCCCCTTCCCTCTGAGCCTTTGTCCATCTTTAATTGGATTGTTTTCTCTTTTTTCTGTTGAGTTGTACCGGTCCCTATGTACTTTGGATATTAACCCCTTAACAGATAGATGGTTTACAGATATTTCCTCCCACTCTGTAGGTTGTCTTTTCATTTCATTGATAGTTTCTTTTGTTGTGCAGAAGGTTTTTAGTTTTGATGTAGTCTTGCTTGCTGATGTTCTCTCTCTCTTTTTTAATATGTCTTTATTGATTTCAGAGGGAGGAAGTGAGAGGGAGAGAGAGACAGAAACGTCAGTGATGAGTCATTGATCAGCTGCCTCCTGCACACCCCCTGCTGGGGATCGAGCCCGAAACCCGGGCATGTGCCCTGTCCGGGAATCAGACCCCAATCTCCTGGATCCCAGGTCAACGCTCAACCGCTGAGCCACGCCGGCAGGGCTCCGTTTTCTTAATGAAGGCATTTATGACTTTAAACTTCCCTCTGTTTTATTTTATTTTATTTTTAAAAATGTATTTATGGATTTCAGAGAGGGGAAGGGAGAGGGAGAGAGAGATGGAAACATCAATGATGAGAGAGAATCATCAACCAGGCGCCTCCTGCACGCCCCCTACTGGGCATTGAGCCCAAACCCCGCCATGTGCCCTGCCTGGGAATCGAACGGTGACCTCCTGGTCCTTAGGTCGACGCTCAGTCGCTGAGCCACACGGGCGGAGCTAAACTTCCCTTTTAGAAATGCTTTGCTGCATCCCATAAGTTTTTGTATGTTGTATTTCCATTTTTGTTTGTGTCAAGATATTTTTATATTTCCCTTTTTGTTTCCACTTTGACCCACTGCTTGTTCGGGAGTGTGTTGTTTAATTTCCACACTTTTGTGAGTTTTCCAGCTTTCCTCTTGTGACCGATTTCTGGTTTCATGCCACTGTGGTCAGAAAAGACACTTGTCATGATTTCGGTCACCTTGCGTCTGCCAGGGCTCCCTTCGCAGCCTCGCCTGACACGCTCCGTTTGGGAAGATGCCCCACGCGTGCCTGAGAAGAGCGTGTTCTGCTGCTGCTGGTGGAATGTTCTGTCTGCGTCGGTTGGTTCACTCGGTCTCAGGAACAGTGCAAGCCCAACGTTACTCGTTGGTTTTCTGCCTCTTTAGCCCGTCCATTATTGAAATTCAGTGTTGAGTCCCCCACGCTCAGTGTATCGTCTACTTCTCCCTTCAGACGGTTGCGCTTGGGTCTTGCACGGAGGTGCCCTAAAGCTGGTGCCGTTTACAGTCATCACGCCCTCTCGATGAACAGCACTTTATCATTGCTCAGTGACCCTATTCGTCTCTTATTACTGCTTTTGGCCTAAAGACTCTCTTGTCTGATATAAGTGCAGCTGCTCCGTTCTTTTTGGTTCCCATTTGCATGGAATATGTTTTCCCACCTCCTCCCTTTGAACCTCGCGTGTCCTTAACGCTGAAGTGAGCCTCCGGCAGGAAGCGCAGAGCTGGGTCTTGGCTTGTAGTCCATTGTCTACCTGTGGCTGTTGGCTGGCGAATTTACTCTATTTTCACTTAAAGTAATTACTGATAGGTAAGGACTTACTAATGCCATCTTATTGTTTTCTAACTGTGTTTGCAGTTTCCTTGCTTTCCCCCCTCTTGTTTTGTTATCTTTCTTTGCAAATTGATAATTCCCTCTAAAGGTTCACTTTGATTCCCTCTCTTCATCATAACTTTGTGTATCGACTGTAAGTTTTTGCTTTGTGGTTACCACAAGGGTTGCATAAAACATCTTATAGACATAACAGTATTTTAAGCTGATGACTTAACTTTGATCCACATACAAAAACTCTACCCTTTACTACCCCCTATATTTTATGCTTTTGATGTCACAATTTATCTCTTTTATGTTGTATATCCATTGACAAACTATTGCAGCTATACTTATTTTTTTTAATAAGAGAAAGTTTATTTACAAAGTCACAAAGGTAGAAGAAGTGAGCCACAGAAGAAATGGGCTCAGGAAACAAGTGACAGAGACAAAAGAAGGGCCTTGGGGCTCAGACAAGAGAGAGAGGTGAGGACAACGCCGGGGGAGGGCGCCGGGGGAGGCGCGGGGGCTCCGCAGGCAACGCCGCCCAGCTGTACTTATTTTAACATTTTTGCCCTTTAAACCTTGATACTAGTTAAGTGGTGAACACGCCATCAGAATAGTAGAGCATCTGGATTTGTTTATAAAATTGGCATTACCAGTCTGTTTTATATGTTCCGGTAACTATTCAGGGTCCCTTTGTTTCTGCTCGAAGAGCTTCTGGCATTTCTTGTAAGGCGGGTGTAGCGATGCTGAGCTCCTTCAGCTTCCGTTCACCCGAGGAAATCTTTCTCTCTTCATTTCCCAGACAGCTTTACCCCTTTGCCAAGTAAAGGATTCTTGGTTGATGGTCTTCTTATTTCAGCAATTTGAATCTATAATCCCACTACCTCCTGTCCTGCCAGGTTTCTGTTGAGAAATGTGCTGAGAGTGTCAGGAGTCCCCATTATAGCTGAGATGGTTTTATTTTGGTTTTTTTCAAATATATCTTCATTGATTTCAGAGAGAGGAAAGGAGAGGGAGAGAGAGACAGAAACATCAATGATGAGAGAGTCATTGATCGAGCCCGCAACCCGGGCATGTGCCCTGACCGGGAATCGAACCCTGATCGCCTGGATCCTAGGTCAACGCCCAACCGCTGAGCCATGCCCAGCCGGGCTGAGATGGTTTTTTCTCTTGCTGCTTTTAAAGTCTTTTTCTTTTCTCTTAGGCAGTTTTATTATAATAAAGTGCCTTGGAGAAGATCATTTGGGTTAAAATTTTAGGAGGCCCTATTAGTTTCATGAACATGAATGTCCAAATCTCTCCCCAGATTTGGGAATTTCCCAGCCCTTTCTTTGTTAAATAAGCTTTCTGCTCCCCCCCCCCCCTTCTGAGGCTCCAGGTGTGTAGCTTATTTCTTCAGCGGCACCCGGTCACCCCGTCACCCCCATGGGCTTTCTTTACTCTTGTTGACGCTTTTTTCTTTTTGCTCCCCCCATGGGATGATTTCCAACAACCTGCCTTCCAGCTCACTACCCTTTCTTTTCCTGGGTCGCGTCCGCTGTCGAAGCTTTCTATTGACGCTGCTGTTCAGTCGTTGCAGCCTTTAAACCTAGGATTTCTCTCTCTTTTCAGTGGCTTCTATTTCTTTGTTGAACTTACCATTTTGATTACGCATTGTTTTCCTAATTTTATTTAAGTTGTTTATCTGTGTTTTCTTGTAGTTCATGGAATTTCTTTAAGAGGATTATTTTGAATTCATGTCAGAGAATTCATAGATCTCCATTTCTTGAGGGTTAGTCGTTGGAGTTTTCATTTGCTGGTGTCATGCGTCCCAGACTATTCATGGTCCTTCTGGCCTTGCTTTGATGTCTGCACATTGGAGGAACTAGGCATGTCCTCTGGTCTTTACAGACTGGCTTCCACAGGCAAAGCTCTTCCCCAGACAGCCCATCAGAGGTCGTGGGTGGGCCATCCGGGAGGATCCAGAGGTGGGCTTGCTGCTGGCATCCTTGGGTGGATAGGTCTGGTGCCTGGTCAGCAGGTGAGCAACCCTGATCGTTGGGTACACGGGGACCAGCCTCATGTCTGGACCCATGGGGGTGGATCTGGAGCCTGGGTCCACAGGGGCAACCAAGTGCTGAGGACCCCTGGGGTGGGCCCAGCATGTGGATCCACGGAGGCCAGTTGATATTTGTGCAGTGAATGATCTGTACACTCTCGGTATCCCAGCAGGTACCCAGATGGTCCACTGGGTGAAGAAGGAAAATAGTGGAACTGTTATTTATTCACTCCTTTTAGTGCTCATTTCATGGGTGTTTTATAATACACTGAGTGTTACTGCATAGGACACATACATAAACTATAAATAAATGCACATATCTGCGGGGTACAGGCTCAAAGCGTATACTGCTGAAGCGAGTGTCCAAAGGAGTTTAGAGACCACTGCTCCAGACCACTGCCTTCCGCTTTCTCTCCCGAGAGGACATAAGTAACTGACTCGCTTTCAGCTTTCTTAATTGCAGCAGATCTGAAGATATATTCTTTTCACCTTGGTAAAGCTGTGTTTTTTTGTTTTTTTTATAGAACAGCTTACGGTTTTTAGAGACAGAGGGAGGGAGAGGGAGAGAGAGAGAAACATTGATGCGAGAGCAAAGCATCCCTGGGCTGCCTCCTGCTCCCTCCCCGAGGCCCACAACCTGGGCACGTGCCCTTGACTGGAATCGAACCGGCAACCTCCTGGCTCATGGGACGAGGCCCGACCACGTGAGCCACACGGGCCCGGGTGAACCGTGCTTTCTAAGTATCCATAAAGTAATGCCCCTACTATCTCTCAGAGAGAGTGAATTCAGAAACTTTACCTATGACCATGGTCTCACGCTCAGAGAATAGATTCCCTGTGCCTCGTGAAGTTAACTCGTTGCTGTTATAGGCACATTAAGAAGTAACTCTATTCTCCAGCCGCCTGAGCATAGTTTGAAGGTAAGGAATTGCCTGTTCATTGAGCACAAGTCAGTAAGTGGAGCCGCCTGATGACAGACCAGGGAACAATCAGATACAGTGCAGTAAGTTATGTCCTGTCACAGTGTGATTCTTCATAACTCAGCTGTCGCTCTAGACACTTTTGCGTTTTTGGAGAATAGAAAGACTTAAAATTTAGGCTCATGTTGCAGACAAGGTAAAAACCCTGGGATGTGGGTGGAAGGAAAGACGTCACAGAGAAGACTCTTGAAGTGGGCCCTGAAGGATGAGGAAAGTTTGCCCAGGTGACAATGGGATAAATGAAGAGCCTCCCGGACAGAGGGAACAGGCTGGGCGCAGACGCGGGCAGGAGGTCCCTGCAGGGGGAGCTGGGGGCAGCGTGGCAGGGCTGGGGCACACAGAGAGCGGGGCGTGCGGGAAGGGCAGGCCCCAGAGGCCGAGCGTGGAGCCCGGTAAGATGGGCGTTGAGGGTTAGACAAGCTGGGGAGCACATCCCCACTAAGCCTCTCCCTGCTCCGTGACCTCGAGTAACTGTGGTCATTCCTAATTCCCTGTCTGTACACCCACCACGACGACCCTAGTCTTACCCCGAGGGCCATTGTGAGTTGGACACAAGGGAGCCCTCCTGTGGTGCTTAGGGTGGCACCCGGCCACGTGACATCATGTAAGGTCTCGGTGAATAGAAACTGCGGCTGTGCCTCTACCCCGGGCGGGTGACGGAATGGCTCAGACACCACGTCAGAGAGCTCAGGCTTTACATTTAGGTCATTGTTTCTAAAATGTGATCGTTTGTCTGTAAAACAAATGGTCCTTGAGCAGTTGGCAGTTTCTGTGGCAAAAGCAATGAAAAAATCTGTGCTTAAGAATTTTTACTATTGAAATGGCAGAAAAGTCATGAAATGCCATTCGATTCTTAATAATGGCTCCCGCGTGCAGGCGTGTGGTTAAATTCACTGCCAGGAGAGCTTGTTTTAGCAGCATCGCTGGCATAGTACTGCTCGTGTGTATCAAATTCACATTACTTTGTTGTTACTATTATGTTGCGCTGGGGCTCTGATGAACAAAAATAGACTAATGACTAAAAGTGGTTTCCTGAAGTGCCAAAGCAATGACAGAAATAGCAGGGCAGACACTGCGACTCCGGCATAATCAGGGCCGGGCCTCCCGGGTCTGTGGGCCGGGAGCATCTGTGAAGCGATGGCCTCCCCAGCAGCCCGAGAAGGTGCACGGGAATGTGGCGGCCACTGTCTGAAGCCTGGGCTCCACTGAACAAGAGCTGTATCCCCCTCGTCAACATGCTCGGAAAAGGCGCCGCAAATTCAGGTTGAGCAGAACGCTTGGAGAGAAAGCAGAGGCCGCCGCAAGCAAGCCTCCCAGGAGGGCTGCACACGAACTCGGCGCGGCTGTGACCACTCAGCAAGGACAGTGCCGTCTGCCAGTGGAGTGGAGCCCCCGGTGGGAAGGGCCTGAGCCAGCTTCGTGCCGCGGCGGCTTGTACGTGGGTGAGAAAGACACACCTGGCCACGTGAGCCCGATTTGCCAGTAATCCAGTGCTGTTTCTGCGAGACTGGCGCAGGTTAGAAGCGTACTGGGGGTGATGCTGGACCTGTCATGTGTCCAACAAAGAGAGGTTGTATCTGCTGTGACGATCATGCAAAAACAACGGCAAACCCAGCCTTTTAAATAATAAGAATTCATTTCTCTCGTGAGTCCGCGGCCAGCGATGGCCCCGCCTGCTTCAGCGAGGCTCGCTCGGCCAGCGGTAAGATACGGCGGGTCAGCTACATCACTTGTGGAGCCCAGTGCAAAAGAAAACTCAGTGTCCCTTATTCAAAAATTATTAGCGATTTCAAGATGGTGGCAGCAGAACCAAGCACAAGCCTCTCTTAGCCCAGGACCCTGTGTGACTGCAAAGGTCGCATGGCCGTGAGGCCAGCCGGCTGTGGGTCACGCGGGCCGTCTGCTGCTCTCAGCTCGGTTCTTTCACGTGGATGGGCATCAGCAGGCTCTTGGCTAGTCTGGGATAGACTTCGCCGGGACAGCCGGGGTCGCTGGGCTCCGCTCATGGGCCTTGCCCCTCACAGGCCGGCCCACGTGTGCCCGCGGCACCGGCACGTGAGCGAGAACCAGCACAGCGCGCCCTAAGGCGCAGGCCTGTCGGGCCTCCGCTCGAGCCACGTTCCTCACCCCCTTTTGGGTCACGGCAGGTCACGTGGCCACCTCGGAGCAGGGGTGGGGGGCGCTACAGCCCTAGATGACGGGAGGCGCGGTGCAGGGAGGGCTGCGGAATTGGGGCCATTCCGGCCGCCACCTCACCTAGGGCGCTGTGTCTGAGTGCTAACCCGTCCCCGGCGCCCCGTGCTCAGGGCAGAGCGCACCGTGTCGTGCTTGCTGAAGAAGTAACGAAAATTGTTGGCACCGCCAAATGTCAGCAGCTGAGCAGGCCCTCGCCACGTGTCCATGGAAGGGGACGGCGGGCACCGAAACTGCTTTTCCGTGCCAAGCAGCCGACCCTCCCGGCGGAGGCGCTCGCGTGCGTAATTGAAATGAGAGAGGAGGAGATTTCTCTGTGACACTAAGAATGCCATGAAGGACCAGACCCTCCACCGGGCCCTCCTCGTTATCAGCGCTGAGAGGAAGTGGGATCTCTGTGATTTCAAGTGGGGCGTCAACACGCCACGGTCAGTAGCTTGAAAAGCTTGAGCCTCTTGTTTCTGGCGAATGTAATAGGATATTCAGGGCTGGTGATGGGATGTCAGGAAATTGAACCGTGGCGCAGGTGACTTCGTGGGCAGGCACCCACTCTCTCCTGCCACTTGGTTTTCTTCAGTCTCCTGAGAGACAAATCAATGGCATATTATTGGGCATCTTTTAAAACCATACGCATTGCCAAAAAACAGAGAAATTCTTCCCAGAAGTGAATGCAACAAAAACACCAGGAATTCCGCTGCAGCTGCACCCTGGTTTGAACACCGCCCCTCCGCCCTGAACGAGGGGTGCTCTTCGGCCCGGCGGCCGTGAAAGCGGCCCTTAGGGAAACCGCACGGCCGCTTTTAGGTGTGTCTCACCCAAATACACAAAACCACCAGCAGGGCCACCAAACACTGCTGCTTTATCTAAGGGCCATAGCTCTTAGTGCTTTCTAATTTAACAGAACAAACTAAGTGGAGTGCATGATACAGGCATCCACCCACATAGGCATGTGATAGAGTTTAACGTTTGACTGCAAACAGCGGTATTCCTTTTGCTGAGCTGATCTTTCTCAGCACCCAACTTTTGCTATGTCAACTTTCTCTGCCAAACTTCAGGATCTGAGTATATTTAAACACTTCTTTTTAATAAGGCCGGCACTGCACTGTCCAGACTCTTGCTACTTGTTTTCCAAAATTCGAGCAGGAAATACCGAGGAACTTCACTCTGTCCCTTGCTGAATGAGCTGGACTTCCCTGTCCCCCTACTGCCTCCCCCGGAGCAATTCAAGCCGCAACAGACTTTCAAACCCTTTCCTGGCCCAACTTCAATGTTGAAATCGTGAAATTCTTGTTCTGGGTTTTAATTTTTTCCACAATATGCATCTCCACGTTTATTTCGATGCAGCCATATGTTTTACTCGTGTGTGTTTGGGGCACTATGTTCTTTGTATCCATCACTTCCTTTCTCTGGAATTTGCAGTGCTGGAAGCTGGCGTGTCCTTCCAAATGCCGTCTCCGTTCTAGCTTCAGGAGCAACTGCTGGGCCTCTGAGATAGAGGTAAAGGTCCCGCCGGGAATAGCCTGCCCTTCTTGGTCGCTGAGTGTAATGCAGGCCCTGCGGTTGCTCGGAAGCGGCCTGCCTTGGAGAGCTGCGGGCCGTGCTGGGGAAGGGTGGGCAGGCCCGGGACCGCCTTCCTCTCCCTCCCAACCTCAGCCCCCCTGCTAGGAGACCCCCGCTAGGGAGGGGCCAGCTTTCCCATCCGGGCCAACCTTGCTGTCTAGAGCCTTCCCCGGGGAATGGTTCATTCCCTGGGTCTTCATCCTGGGACGTGACCCTCCTGAAGCTGCCGGCAGAAGGTGCCCTCTGACGCAGCCAGGCAGATACAGCCCTGCCTCCCGTCACCCTGACGGCCGCCTGGAGCCACTCTCAGTCCTCCAGTTTGTTTGCACTAATCCTGGATCCCCCGCTTCCCTGGGAAGGGCTGCCGTCCCTCAGGAGCGCTCGGCATCAGCTGTCTGCCTGGTTTGGCCATGGGTTCCGTCCTTAGGTGTCCTTCTAACTGCTTCTGACTGACCCATAGGACTCTTTCTTGGTTGTCGGCAATTATCGATCCGTATGCTAAGTCTGCATGTGTGTGTAAATATAAGATACACATTTTTCTGTCATTTTAGAGGAATTTTGGAACATAGGAGGTAGATACCTATGGTGAGAAAATAAAATGGGGAGACTGGCACCAGATGACATGTCACAGGGACTGGCCATATTTTTTGGCAGCTAAATCTGGGCATTTGTGCCTAAAAGGGTGAGCTCACTGTGACTCGTGTTTTAACTAACGCTCGGTCTACTGAAGTTGTAAAGATAAACACCTTGTTTCCCCAGGCCTTTCACATGCAGCCCACAGACCATGCTGCTGAATGGATAAGTCCACCTACATCTTACCTGCAGTATGGCTAATTCTTATTTGTTCTTATATCCATGCTGAATTAATGTGTCAATTTGACATAGGATATTCTCCTAAATATTTAACACCATTTACAATCTTGATTAACTACCTCCCCTTAGCTTGGGCATTTTTTACTCACAATTACAAATTTTATTCTCTTCGGCGTTTCAAACACCTGACAAGACAGACTTATAAATGCAAGAAACAGATTGCTAAGCACTGAAACCATGGTTACAAACCCAATAAGCCCGAGTAATTGACTAACCCAGAAGTTTATAAACATTCAGTTTCAGTCTAAATCAATCGATCTCTTAAACATTTTAAATCACAGGTCTTCTTAGATCAATCAAACTCTCTTACCCCAAGCTCCAGCCGTTTCACCTGTTCGTAGCCTGGCGACCGAAAGCAGCAGGGGGAGGAAGGCGGACCGTGTGCCTCTCGGTGCTGCTTGCCCGGCGCTGCGCCCGCCGTGCCCGGCCCTAGTGTGTCGGCGCCCCTGTCCCCCAGATGGCTTTTTCTTTTTTGGAGGAGGCGAGTGGTCACTCATTCACTCGCCTTGTCTTCTTCGTAAATTGTCATTTTTAATTGTGGTAAAATACACTCAGCGTAGAACTGACCGTCTTAACCACTTCTCAGTGCCCTGTAACTCTTCACAGCCGGCCTCTCGGTGCCCTCAGCGGGTAAATTACACTTACTGTGTAATTATGGATTTTAGGAGCAATTAGAAAAGAATGACGTTTTCCCTTCCCACTGCCAGATTTACCAACCTACGGGCACCTGTGCCCATTTCATCTGCTCCCCCCCTTACAGCGAAAGGACTGTCCATGGCCCCCGAAGGTCAAGCCCCACCCCCACCTTGGACCCCAGCGCCCTCGCCAGCCAAGGACTCTGTTCCCCATCTTCCCCTCCTCCCCGACTTCCCCTCACCCTCCACCAGCTTACAAAAAACGGCATCTTTAAAAACGCAAATAAGACCCAGTTTTCTTTGGCTTTCCCTCTTTCCAGCCACTGCCCCCTATAGGAAAATTCCTCTCAGAGGGCCGTCTGGCCCGCTCTCTCACCGCCTTACCTCGCTTTCCCCATTCCCCAGCCCACTGCGCCGCCCCGGGACCCCTGGCTTAGCAGCCCCGCTCCCCCACCTGCAGCTGTGCAGCCCCCCCCCCCGGACCTCGCTCAGGGTGCCTAGGTCCCTGGAATTCTCTCTCTAAATGGCCCCAAACCAGCTCCGGGCTGGTGAGGGGCTGCTCCTTAGAGCCAAGGGGTGCCGTGTATGTGTGCGTGTGTGCGTGTGCGCGTGTGCGTGTGTGCGTGTGTGCACCTCTACCTTGAGCCAGGCTGTGTGCTGGGATGGGCGCTGGGGAAGGGCGTCCGTGGAGCGCGATGCTCACGCTGGAGGGAGGGAAGCAGGGCAGGGGACCGGTGCTCCCTGTGCCCGCCCACTCTGGCGAGGAACGCGAGGAACTGGAGGTTTCTAAATTTCAACCTCGCCTCTCTGTAGATGGTGACTATGTGTGTGTCAAGGGAGGAAGGTAATTTCTTTCTTAGCAGTTTGCTCCAGGGACAGCATTTAAACACTCAGCCATGCGTGGTGTAGACCCCCACTTGCACCTCGGGCCCGCAGCTGCCCACTCCAACCAGGTTTTCATGAGCCCCCTGGAGCCGCCGTCCCGTGGCCGAGCCTCCCGGCGTCTCCCCCTCGCAGCAGCACCGCCACGATGCACCACGCTCTCCTCCTGGGCTCGGCACAGCACGTGCCTGCCTCCTGTCCCCCCGGGCCTCTCCCAGCTGCACCTAAACATCGGAAACCGCGGGCCAGGCGGGGCCTCCACGCACTCCACGCAAGTCCTCTCCTTTGCTGCCTCAGGTCCCGGGTCTGTAAATACCACCTGCAGGCGATGCCACTCTACTGCTCCATTTCCAGCTTCTCTTGTCTCCTCCACATGGGCATCTAATGGGCACCCCAGCTCTACCGTCCACACTAGAATTCTCGAGTGCCCTCAGCAAACCAGCTCTTCCCGCCGCCCCGCACCCCAGGACCGCACCCCCGTCCAGGTGCTTAGTCCAAACCCTGGCGGTGCTCCCTTTGGCTGACGGCCTCAGGCTCCGTCCCACAGCCAGGCCGTCCCAGTGAAGGTCTTTGGCCTCCCTTCGAAACACATCTCGGACTCCTCACCTCTCTCCACCGTCACCCTCGCCCACGCCAGCATGCTGCTCCTCCTGGACTGGGCAAGGGCCTCCTGCTTCCACGCAGGGCTCTCCTCACCGCAGACTGTGAATCAGCACAGCCCCCGGGGCATTTAAAGTCGTAAATCAGATCACAGGGCACCCTGCTCAAACCTCCCAACGGCCCTCCCTCCACATTAGAAACAAAATGCAGACTCCGCCACACGGCCTGTCGGCAGGGCCCTCCTGGGCCCCACGCTGCTTTCTCTGCACCTCCCCGCCTCACTCCTGCATCCCGGCCAGGGTGCGGCCTCGCACACTCAGGGAATCACCCAGCCCGCAGTGCCTCGCACACTCAGGGACACACCCAGCTCACAGTGCCTCGCACACTCAGGGACACACCCAGCTCACAGTGCCTCTCACACTCAGGGACACACCCAGCTCGCCACACCTTGCACACTCAGGGGCACACCTAGCTCGCAGTGCCTCGCACACTCAGGGGCACACCCAGCTCTTTGTATCTTGCACACTCAGGAACACACCCAGCTCGCAGTGCCTCGCACACTCAGGGGCACACCCAGCTCGCAGTGCCTCGCACACTCAGGGGCACACCCAGCTCACCACACCTTGCACACTCAGCAACACACCGAGCCCACTGTGCCTCCACCTTTGCACACCCTGCTCCCTGCACATGCTGCTCGGCTTCTTCATGGTCCACTCTTCACACACGTTAGGCCTCAGCCCAGATGCCTCCCCTGAGATGCCGTTGGTGCCCAGTGCACCCCCTTTCCTGTCTGTCACTTAACCAGGTTTCCCTTCGCTTTTAAAAGTCATGTTAGTTCTGTGTGTGTTTGTTTTCAGTGTCTCTGATAGAACTTAGCACAGTTCTGACAGGTCACGAGATAACCGCGGCCTGCACTCGCTGCTGGGCGCTCATTTCGCTGGCCCCGGCTGTCCTCCTGTCATACGGCCGTTTCTCCACCCGTCAGCCAGTGTCCCGGAGACGTGAGGAGCAGGACAGCTGATTCTTTGCATCTGTCTTCTATTATGGCAAAAGTGTCAAATGGTATAAGAAAGGAGGTTTCTTTTTGATATATTGTGCCTTTTTCAATGCATTTAAAATTTATTGCTACAATAATAATAAAAAAGAGGTACAAAAACTTTCTACTTGAAATCGCTAGAATGTGAATTACAGAAAATTCACCCTAATGCAGCGCACAACCTCGCACCTCCTCCGTTATGTCGAGAAGAGCTCCAAATAAAGATCTGCCATTCAGGTTATCAGGAGAACTAAAAGATCGTGTTTTACAAAATATAGTAACCAGGGGTAAAAAAATCCCACTAGGGCGTGTAAAGCATGTTCTTCTAAGGGAAAGTGTAGTGAAACACGACATGTATGTAAAACTTGTTTAGTACCATTGCATGTACATATGTGTTATACAACACATCACACGCAAAAAAATATTAAAAAAGAAAAGATAAAAAGATAAATAAAATATTTAAAAATATTAAAATATATGCAATATGGTTAATTGCGACATATAGTGATATAAATACAAGATATGATAAAATAAAGTACATTTAAGTTTATTCAGATGCTTTCATTTAATTCAAGTGCAGAACAGTAGCCGTGGCACAGGCGAGTTCTGGCTGAAATAGCCGGTCCACGAGGCTTGGGGTCCCTAAACGCAGGGCTTCACCTCGCTTTTCCACGGCTCTCCGCCCAGTGCCTGGAACAGATCAATAAATTTTGAATTAAGCCGCATTACGTGTATGAAGTTCTTTTAAGGGTTCACACAGCTCAAGTAACACGTGGAGCCACAGGTGGTGACAGTTGTCTGCACGCGGACCCCTGCGGCTGACCCGGGTCTCACCACAGGCTCGCGCACCCGCCCATCGGCCCTGACATGTTCAAGGTCCCCACCGTTGTTGGGCTCTCCCCTCCGATGGCAGAGCGGTCCTCGCGGCGCTGGGGCCACAGCTCAGGGACTTCGGCCGGGGGTCGCAGGCTGCCGGAGGGCTTGGGTGCAGCCGGACCTGAAACACGCTTTCCAGGGCGAGAACGCCAGCCCCTTCCACGGCCTTTCTTTAAATTTTACTTTTCAATTACAGTTGACACTATTATTTTGTATTAGTTTCAGGTGCCCAGTGAAGGGTCCCCAGCGATTCCGTGCCCACCTGGCACCACACGGTTGGTACTGTTTCGGGTCTTGGCCCTTCCTGGCGGTCAGGCCGGACCTGGTCTGTCCAGGGCAGACACTGAGCCTCCGCCTGGCGCTTAGAATGGAAAGGTCACAGCCTGAGCACCGCTTATGTTTCATATGCAGCCAGGGTTTAAAAACCTTATTCTTTGCACAACGTTTTCCTCTTAAACTTGTGCTGTGGGAGCCTGTCTGCCCCTCAACTGCGCTCCTGCTCATTCTTGGACCCCCCCACCCCCGTCTAACTGCCTCGCAGCCCCACCCTGCAGACGCTCCCAGGGCGCCGACGGCTCCGCGTGCATCTGTTCTGGAAACTCCGGGACTCTCATTATTTCCAGTCGTTTGGGGGTGATTCCCCCAGGTCACGTGCAAGGAGAGGTCATTTCTGTCTCATTTCCATCAGCTCTACCTTATTTTGTCTCCATGGCCTGTTTGTTTTTCTTGAGCTTCCAGAAAAAACATCATGTGAGGGCAGCAACTCGCTTCCTGGCTCAGCTCCTGCCTTGAAAGGGACAACTCTGGTGTTTCAGGGTTAAGGATAATGTTGACTGTGGATCCGAGATTCTTCTACCATCTATTCCTTAATTTATGGCATATTTATTGGCCCCCCTCCAAATGCGTTGGGTTTGGCAATAGGCAGGACGCCGGCCGCCCCCAGGAGCGGAGCCCACGGTGCGGTGCCAGCAGAGGCCCGGCAGCAGGGTTGGCAGGGTTGGCAGGGAGGCCACACCGGATGCCAGCCTTCCTGAAGGCTGACGGACCCGTGCCGGGGTTTCATCAGGGATGTATGCTGTCTTTTTAAATGCTTTTTTAGCATTTGTTAGTTAAATGATGTAGTTGTGTTTTGTTTGCTTTTTTACTTGACCTGTTAGGGTGGTTGATATATTTTCATTCATTCATTGAAAAAATATTTGAGCCAAACATTCTTCTATTACTGTCACATTAATTTTGTGAGTTTTATAAAGTGTTGTAGGGCTTTGTGATTATTAAATATCAATTTATAAATATTAAAACAGTTTTTACTGGCATGATATTCTTTAATTTTTATTACTAGATCAGTGGCTCATTATTGGGAAATCAAAAGATGCAAAAGCACATACAGCTGGAAAGGTTGCAATTTCCCAGCATCTCAAGGGATAGTCCCTACTGATCAACATTTCTGGACCTTTTTCCTTTTCAATTTTAATACATTTCTAAAATTCATTTGCCAGCAATTTCTGTGGGATTTTCACATCAATGCTCATGGCTGAGGTACAGCTATCACAGTAGGAAAGCCGCACCCGGCTCCACATCAGGGTCGCCTCTCCTGCTAATCAGGTGACACTCGGTGGCAGTTCCTGACCCGTCTGCTCTGTTCCCTGCAGCCACGGGCATTCTGGGCACCACGCAGAAGTCGCTGAGTCCATTTGTTCCAAAAGTATTTATCGAGCACTTATCTGACTTCATGCAACTTACATTCTAGGCAAGGGGCAAATAATAAAGTAAACCAGATGCAGGGCATGTTCAAGAGTGTTGGGAGCTTGGGAGAAAGGCAGGAACGGGCATGGGAAACGCTGGGGGGCCGAGGGAACCATCACTGTGGGAAGGAAAGCCCCAGATGGGGAGGTAGAGGCCTTTGCTGAAAGAGAATTCAGACCCAAATGAGAAGGCCTGACCTACGCCACTTACTCAGGATCCGTGAACCTGGCGAGTGTGTGGAGCAGAGTAAGTGAGGCGCAGGGGGCGCCTCTGGGGGAGTCCACGCGGGCCGAGTGCACAGCGGACGCGCTGACCTGCAGGAGACGGGCCGCCACCGTGAGGCGGGGAGGCACGGTGGGAACGCTGTCGGGGTCTGCGTCCTGATCCTGATCCAGGGGCTGTCGATACCCCGCTGTTCCGACTGTGAAAACTCATCCAACTGAACATTTATAAGCGTGCGTTTTTTATATGTATGTTACATGTCATCGTTTCATTACTGTTTTTTTGTTTGTTTGTTTGTTTAATTATATCTTTATTGATTTCAGAGAGAGGAGAGGGAGAGAGAGAGAAACATCAGTGATGAGAGTCATTGATCGGCTGCCTCCCGCACGCCTTGACTGGGGATCGAGCCCACACCCTGGGCATGTGCCCTGACCGGGAATCGAACTCTGATCGCCTGGATCCTAGGTCAACGCTCAACCGCTGAGCCACGCCCGGCCGGGCTCATTATTGTTTTTTTAAATTCAAAAATTAGCTGTGTCATTGGTAGGTGGCACAAACATCCGAAGACCCTCCTGCCCTGCTCGCCCAAACCTGGCCCACTGAGGGGATGCGCCATCGCCAGTGCGTCCAAACGGCTGAGTGAGGGGTTGGACAGATGCATCGTGGCACTCTCAGCATGGCTTTCTGCCCAGTCTCCCCGAAACTGATCCCCTGGGGAAACTAAAGCTACAGCTATTGTCATGTCCTTGCCGTGCTTTAAAAAAATCGTCTCTGCCACCTGCGCGCCCCCCCCCCCCCCGCCGCCGCTGACGTGAGGACACTGAACGCATTCAGCAGACATTCAAACCCTTTTAGGGTTTAGAGTCAGGACATCAAATAGAGTAAGGACAAGGCGTTGGTCCAGTGATCTGGGGACACGAAGGTTCTTGCTGATGCTGGTGGGACCGGTTTCACTCCCATGGAGGCAGCAGATGCCAGGTCGCAGAGGGTCGGTGAGCAGCAGCTCGCAAGGCGCCGGAACCAGTGAAAGCTGAAAACCGAGAGACATTTACGTGGGGTCGACGATGTTCGTTAGTGTTTGTGTGACTGTTTATCATAAAAGATGAGAGAAACGAGAGTGTTTACGTGCTAATGGGGGTGTTTCAATAGAGGGGGACAGTTTCATTCGTTTCTTTCTGCATTCAGTCCTTTGGTGATTTGTGTACCAAGTACTTCCTAAGTACCCGCTGCACCGGGGACTGTTCTTGCCGAGGTAACAGGGCAGTGAGCAAACTGGACGCAGCGTCTGCCCTCCCGCGGTTCACAGCCCGTCAGGGGAGAGAGAAGCTGAAGGCAGGTGGCAGAATGACTGTTGGGTACAGGGGCGTCCAATCAAAGCACAAGGGCAGGAAGGGCAGGGACAGGAGGGAGCTTCCTACAGGGAGATAGCAGTGACACCCCTCCTCACGGGGTAACCGCTAGAAGGCCGCGCAAGCCCTGAGCAGTTGGCGGAGGAGCGGGCGGAGGCCTCTCCGGGCAGCGTGTGGGAGGCGGGCCTGGGGCGAAGCGGGAGAGGAGGGAAGCCCTGCTCCCTGAGGCCCGAGAGGCACCTGGCTCGGCAGCTGCCACCCTCGGTTTCTGAAACCGGCCGCTGTGAAGGGAGACGCGGGACACAGCCAGTGACTAGAATTCTGCAGGGTCACACCTGACACGAGGACCAGAGAGCCAGCGCTGGGGGCGAAACGAGAGGGTCAGAGCAGCCTGTGAAAATCTCTAGGGCAGAGTCCCTCGGGAATAACGTGCTTTCCGGGTCCTCCGGCGGCGCAGGCGCAGGGCTCTGCTTCTGCAGGGGAGCATGAGCTGAAGTCTTTGGTTTGCACTTGGGACTTTGTGTAAAAATTGTTTGCATAACTCTCAGCTTAATGAGAACCTTGCAGGATGGGAGGTTTGGCACGACTGAGACCCATGGAAAAACCAGTGGGTCCTTATGCCCGTCTCACTATCCAAGGGATGGGTTTTCCTTCCTTGCACTGCCCCCCACCCCGCCCCTGGCTGCTTTTCATTCTGAAGTGGGAAATTCGACCCTCACTAAGCGTAATGATCGCAGTCAAAATACCTAGCTTGCAGATTATTAATTCTTTGTGGTATTAATAAAGCACATTCAACGTTCCCTGTCACCCCCCTGCACCCTGCTGGGCTTTCTCGCGTGGGGAAGAAAGGGGTGACGCTAGCACCCAGGAGTGCATAGGGGTGTGAGTCTCATGGGTGAACATACATCACTGGCTATGCTCGGGAGGGGAAAAAATGAAAAGTAGACAATAACTAATACAATGCAACCCCTTCATTCCTCAGGTGTGGAAACTGAGGCCCAGAGAGGTGATGTGATTTGCCAAAAGTCATGCAACTAGTGGCGGAGCCAGGCCTAGAAGCCAGGTGCCCTGGCTCCCAAGACATCCTGCGGCCCGAGGAATGGAACAGGTAGTATTGCTTCCCTGGGGGCTGGGGGTCAGCTTTCAGCCCAGAGCTGCCTGGGGTCCCAACTGAGGAGGCCAAGGGACGTATCGGCCCATGTTTCTGACAATTGAATGACTTAGGGGTGAAATCAAAGCTGGGTAAGAGAAAGAAGGTGAGGTTTGAAACTTAACCGTTATAACTGGGGTAAGTTATGCAAAAACGTAACCCAGTGTACCATGGCCACCTTCCCCAGGTGGATCCGTCTCTGGCTGTGTCATGTCCCTCTTCAGACAGCTCAGCGCTGAGTCACCTCCCAGCCATTCTGACACCCAGGCTCACAGTGTTGGGAAAATCAGTGGCCACTTGCAGAGGACAAATGGGGGAGAAAGGGTGTCAGGGAGGCTAGTTAGGAGCTTTTGTAGAGACCCAAGAGAAAACTCATGAGAACAGTCTGGCGGGTGGGATCTGCTGGATTGGGTGACGTCACAAGGGTGGTGGCCGATAAGGTTGGTCAGCTGCGGAAAGGAT
Organism: Miniopterus natalensis; assembly: GCF_054644295.1. Taxonomy (NCBI): domain Eukaryota; kingdom Metazoa; phylum Chordata; class Mammalia; order Chiroptera; family Miniopteridae; genus Miniopterus; species Miniopterus natalensis. Next base: position 101,926,914 of record NC_142083.1, read on the forward strand.
AGACTCACACGACACCCACCTCAAAGCGGGGAGGCAAGGGGCCCTCCTGCTTTCGTACATACTCACTTGCTGTGTGTATCCAGGGACATTCTTGAGACCCCGATTGATAAACCAAAAACTATTTTTGCTACTGTAGGAGTTACCCTGTGTGTTTCACGTAAACATGGGTGGCTGCTAATGAGTATCGATCCCTCCGGGGAGCCCGCGCCACAGTCTCTTCTTCATGAATCAAATGGTGGTTTTTTGAGCACCTACTATGTGTCAGGTGCTATCGTGGGCACCTCAGTGGTTGTTTATTGAGCACCTACTATGTGTTAGGTGTTATCGTGGGCACCTCAGTGGTTATTTTTGAGCACCTACTTTGTGATGGGCACTATTGTGGGCACTTGGGATACATCAAGTGAACCAAACAAGCAAATACCCTTGAACTCGCAGAACCCCACCAAGAGGGTGCCGAGAGAAGCCAGTCTCTTGGGAAAAACAACAGAAGAGAAAGCCGGGAAGGGGCAAATTGCTTAATTGAAATGGTATTAATTAAAATAAAGGCCAGAAAGAAGTATATTGAAAGGCTGAGTTTCACTGGGTTCCTTGGAGAAAAATTTTTCTAAGCAGAGAGAACTGAGGTGACGGAGTGACCATGGCAGAGGATCTCCCCAAATCAGTGGCCGTGACCCTGTGGCTCCCGAAAGGCTCAGACCCCTGGGGGTTAGCCACAGCGCAGGCAGGAGGTGCCGCGGACCGGCGGGGGCAGCCCCCAGGGGTTCAGATCTGTGGGAGGAACAAAGCCAGTGCCAGCTGAAGCGGGTAGTCAGGCTCCGGAAGACCCAGCAGCTTTGTCCTGATGTTTCAGCAAGAGGTGGGGAGCAAGTCATGGAAAATCCTAGGCTGTCTAAGATCCAGGTAAGTCAGGCCGGGCACAGAAGCAGGGCTGTGGTCCGCGAGTCGGAAGCCGAAGGAACGTGTTCAGCCCCTGGGAAGAGCAGGTCCCACGCCAAGCGCAGCGCTGAGGGGACTCAGGACCGGAGTGGAGAGGAGCCCACGTCAGACAGGGCATGAGGTCAGGACTCGCAGAGTCCCGGTCCCAGCCGAACCTTGATCAAACCGGGGACAGTAGCCAGAGGGCCTGAGCTCGTCGCCCTTTAAATGCCTCTGCACTAGGAGCAGGTGCCACCCAGTTGGTGGCACCCGGGACTGGGCTGTGGAGAGAGAACGGGGCGGAACGGGCTCCACCCTCCCCCAGGAGCCGCCGCCCAGGCAGGGCCAGAGGGTCCGCAGGTGGCCTCTCGCCCTGCTGTCAGCAGGAGCCCCCACCTGTACCCCCACGGTTGCCACGGCACTGACGGCTCAGAGAGTCCTGGTTCTCGGGCTAACCCGGGTGTCCCTCCAGCGCTCAGGGCGGCCTTCTCAGAAGCCGGTGGGACAGGCGCGGAGTCCTCCCCCCCTCCTCAATCTGCAGGTGGTCCTTCCACCCCCACCGCCCAGCCTGAGCTGCTGCTGGGCCCGCCCACTGCGCAGCCACCCCACCGCCTGGCCCCGGCCTTTCCTGCTCCCTCTTCGGGGGCTCGCTAACCCTCAGGCTTCATGCTCGACGCCCGCCCGCCCGATGCACGGCTTCCTCTGGCTGCGCTTCCGGTGGACATTCTGTCTGGCCCCGCAACTTCCACCCCCCCCCCCCACCCCCCGGTAACAGCAGTACCTTTGGGGAATTTGAAAGTCTGGCCCACTCGCCACGGCCACAGCCACGGCCACGGCCACTACGTTCACTGTAACTCCCAACCAAACCTTCTGTCTCCGCTCCACTCACTCCAGAGTCGAAGCCCCGGGTAAGCCTCTCGCCCCCAGGTCAGGGCTGCCTTCCCGGGCCTGGCCCCTGCTTCCGAGGTGGCAGCCGAGAGGAGGCAGGCACCTTAAATTGCCCTTCGTGAGACTAACCACGGGGGATTCTGAATCCCAGATGGTCAACAGGATAACAGTGTGAGCCACAGATGTAATTTAAAATCTTCCAATGTGAAATTTATGTTAATATTATATTTTATTTAACCCTATATTTCGAAGATTTCCTCGGGTCAACATGTAATCAGCATAAAAATATTAATGAGATAGTGTTAGTGGTGGTTTAAGAGTTTGAAACCCAGGGTGTATTTTATACTCACAGCTCAATCCAGACACTAAATTTTTCAGTGGAAATATTTGATCTGTATTTATATTTACGGCTGAAAAAGTGGAATCACACAACCAAGTTGTTCCAAGCATACTTAAGTTTTCCAGTTACTGAATCAAGTACCAGAAAAATCACTTTCCTTTCCTCACTCCCACGTCCACAAAGCCAGCGCCCCTCTCTCGGAAGACGGGTTTGAAACGGAAGCACGCCAGTCCCAAAGCTGTGCTGCCTGTGACTCGGGGGTCAGCTCGCATTAGTAACAGAGCGGAACCTAAAGGGGATTGGATACATTAAAAAATAACTCTAAGTTTATCAAGAGCAGCACTGCGTTCTTCAGACTTTTCTTGTGGGTTTTGCAGATAATTTACATAATGCTGGCATTACAATTCAAAATGTTTTGCATATTGGCTCATATTAGAAATGTGTGAAATCATCTTTATAAATTGTACTATGAAAAGTTTCGGTTTCGGTGTAAACTCTTGTACCTTCTTGCTCGGTGACAAGTACGGTTTTTCTTTCTTTAGAGATTGAAATTTATCTCATTCCTACACGCTAATATCAGTGAGAAACAGAAGCGCACGGCCACGTTTTATCTTTGACTGTTAAACGCTGGCTGAAAGTCCCTTCTGTTTGAATAAAGTCTTGAATTGGAACTGACAGGAGAGTAAATCTTTGTAAAACTCTCCCGTGACTCAGCCAGTGAGCACAGACGAAGAGGCAGGTTGTCGGGTTCACTGCTCCCTGCTCCCCACGAGCTGGTGGCCACGGCACGTGGTCCCACAGGCTGAGCGGCTTTAACGCTGTGTCCACGGCACTGCCCGTGGATCTGCTTCTGAAAGGGCACCGGTATTTTCAACACGCATCAGACAGCGGAAGCAGGCGACAAGGGAAACATTAGTCTCTTGTTTGGAAATGTCAACAAATCCAGATTTTTGACTAAACATAGCTGGAGCACCATCTGGCATAAAAAAAACTAATTTTTTTAATATCTAACTGAAATTCTTGTCAGGTGCAAAAAAATCTATGCCACAATTTGTTTTTTTAAAGCCATGTATTTGCCATGTTTCTTCATAATTTTAGTCTTTTTCTCATAATTTTCTAAAACTTTTTCACAACTGAAATAATAATTTCTTTTACCATCTTTCCATTAAAAACCGTGTGTGCGCATGTGTGTTCAAGAACCAAAGCTATTTTATAGCTGGCCACAACCGCAATCTCTGATCCTGTTAAAACCTATTTAAAATTTTTTTCAACATTTTATTCTGATTTTAAGCAACTATTTCATAGGTTCTTTTTTATTGTAAAATATACATAACATGAAACATGCCATTTTAACCATTTTTAAATGTACAGTTCTAGGGCATTAAGCACATTTCCATTGTTGGCCAACCCTCACCACCATCCATCCCCGGAACGTGTTTTATTGATTTCAGGGAGAGGGAAGGAGAGGGAGAGGGAGGCGAGAGGGCCATCGATCGGCTGCCTGCTGCACGCCCCCGACTGGACCGAGCCGGGAACTCGGCCTGTGCCCGGCCGGGAATCGAACCTCCCGGTCCACGGGGTGACGCTCAACCGCTGAGCCACACTGGCCGGGCTCCAGAACTTCTTTTTAATCTTCTGCAGTTGAAACTGTCCCCATTAAACATAAAATCCCCATCCCCCCCCAGCCCCTGGCAGTCACCATTCTACTTTCTGTCTCTGTGACTCTGACTATTCTAGGAACCGCATGTAAGTGGAATCATGCCTATTTATTCTTTTCTGACTGGCTTACTTCACCTACCATGCTGTCTTTGAAGCTCACCCATGTGGCAGCATGTGGCAGAGCTCCCTTTGTGAGGCTGGACACATTTCATTGTGTGTGTAAAGCATACTTTGTTTATCCAGTCATTTGTCGTGGGCACCTGAGTTGCTGTGGTAAGGCTGCCATGAGCGTGAGTGTGCCAGGAATTGTTCCAACCCCTGCTTTTGCTTTCTCTGGGACACACCAAGAAGTGGGATATTGGATCCGACGGTATTTGTATGTTTAATTTTGGGTCGAATTGCCATACCGTTTTTCACAGCAACTATACCGTTTTATATTCCCACCACCAGCGTACAAAGGTTTCTGCTTGTCCTTACCAAAACTTGTTATTTTCTGTGTTGTTTGTTTTGTGGATTTGGTGGGTGTTTTTTTGCGGGGAGAGGGTGGAGTAGCCATCGAATGGACCGAAGGAGTATCGCATTGTGGTTTCGATTTGCGTTTCCCCGACGACTCGTGATCCGGCATCTTTTCATGGGTTACATCAATTGGTTTTTGAATGCTGAGCAAAAACTTCATATCAAATTCACTATGTATTTGCTGAAACTGTCTCAATATTTCCACTCTCTTATTTTTTAAATGTTTGTTTCAAAACAAGCACAGCGTTTCGCTCTGCCCGAGCGCAGCGGGCTGCCGGCGCCATTCACGCGGGAGGGGGCCTCGCTCCCCGCCCCCCTCCGCCCTGCTCTGGTCAGCGCGCCAGCTTCTGCCTCTCCATTTGTTTCTGCATCAGGTGTATGTCTCTGTTTTAATTTTAAATCTGTGTTCCCCCACGGAAAACTAATAGAATACTATTATAATTAAATTAATATGTATTTTGATTTAGTTACCAATTATGACTTACAAAGGTGTCATGCAACTCATGCTGTAAGCAAACACATTACAGGGCTGGGTCAGCGCACGGAAAACGCGTTCAAACTGAATCAGTCCATTGAGACCAATTAGATTGGCGATGTGCTCACCTGCAACCCTAGAAACGCGCCCACGGGGCCAACTGCTAGCAGCACGTGCCCTACACTGTAACAATGATATTTGATGCGATGCAATTATTAGAGCGCAATTATATGTTTGCCTTACTAAAATAAAATTGAATTTAACAGAAAAAGGTATCTTGTACTGATTCAGTTTTGAAATTTTTTAAATTAAGTAAAGCTAAAAATTTCATTTTCCGCTCACATTAGCCACATTTCAAGCGCTCAGTGGCCGCTTGGCGAGTGGCTGCCGTACTGGACAGCGCGGTTCTAGAAACAGAAAATGACAGCAGCGAGCTGAACGATTCCACCGCGTAGCTTCACCGAAGAGCCTCTGCAGAGCCAGGGCAGAGCAGGGCGCGGAGTCGGTGTTCCTTGCAGCATTGCTCACAGCGACCACCAGCCAGAACAGCCCCCTATCCATCGACCGGGTTAGGACCCCAAATTGTGGTGTATTTAGTGTGAGGAATTTTATGCCACAGTTTAAAGTAGATCTAGCTGACCTGGGAACAACATGGATTTGAACTGTGTGGGTCCACTCATTTATGAATATTTTTCAATAAGTACCATAAAGGTATATTCCTTATGACTTTCTTAATGATATTTTTTTCTCTGGCTTACTTATTGTAAGAATACAGTATATAATATACAACATACAAAATATGTGCTAATCGACTATTTTATTGGTAAGGCTTCCGTTCAGCAGTAGGCTATTAGTAGTTGAGTTTTTGTGGAGTCAAAAGTCATGTGGAGTTTTGACTGCCGGGGGGGGGGGGGGGGTCAGTGCCCAACCCCCATGTCGTTCAGGGTCAACCGTATATGGTTAGATCTCTAAGACATATTACTAGGTGGGGAGGGGGGAAAGCAAGTTGTACAATATGGTATCATTTTTTAAAAATATTGCATTTTAAAACTGATTGGATGGATAGATGATAGATAGATAGATAGATAGATAATAGATATAGATGATATAGATGTAGATGTAGATAGATATAGATATAGATATAGATATAGATATAGATATAGATATAGATATAGATATAGATATAGATATAGATATAGATATAGATATAGACAGACAACAACGTAGATAGATCCACACCAGAGTGGCTATTTCTGTGCTCTGTGGAGGGCGAGAGGAAACAGGCTAACTTGGATTTTATGGGAATGATGCATTCGTGTATTACTCTTATAATTAAAACCAATTTTAAAAAGAGCTCAAGAAAGGGGACGTCTTGGCAGAAGGCGGAAAGTGAACAAAGACACCAATTAAGTATAATTAACTGCAGTACAGATTATATGGTGTCTAAACAAGTGTTTCATGTGGTTATAATATTTAAGGCACATGTCAAAAGTAATTATTCGAAAATAAGATACAGAAATCACATAGCAGCCTTTCCGTAAACCAAAGATGGGAAATGCCAAACGGGGGTCCACACTGCTCTGGGAGCCCTGGCCCTCCCCGTGTCTTGGCTGAGGACCCGCGACCACCATGAGCTGCGACGGGATGACAGCCTCCCGACCGCCGGCCCGACGGCACCCAGCCTGCTGGCCCGCTGGCCTCGCCGTGTCCCGCCACCGAGCTCACGCTCCCGTTTCCGCGTCCTGTCCTCGTCTCCTGCTTCCTCCGTGTCTGAAGTGTAGCCGTCGATTAAGGGGTAACAGGACCCGAACAGCGGAGACGGGAACTGATGGCGTCACCTTCCTCGGGAAAAGGGAGCAAACGTCAGCATGCTCGGGACCCTCCGAGCCCGGTTCCGACTCCCCACAGCTGCGCCCCGTTTCCGCCCACGGGTCAAGCCCTCCCTCCGGCCCACAGGGCGCGGGCCTCGGCCTCCTGGACGCTGAGGCGGCAGACTAGCCCCGGAATCGGCCGAGTGGGCAGAGCCTGCGGCCGCCTTGGCCTTTGCGGAAAAGCCCTGAAGCGGGAGCCGCTCTTCTCGGGGGCTCCGGCCTGACGGCGGCTCCCAGCGGAATGCGCTTCCCCCTCCCGAGGTCGCGGTCACGGTCACAGTCACCGTCACCGTCACCGTCACGGCCGCCGCCTTCCCTGAGGCAGGGCTGTGGAAACTGTGAGTCCGGGATAAACTGAAATGAGCCAGTCGATGGAAAGCGGGGCAAGGGCCCGAGAAGGTGGCAGGAGTCCCAGTGCGGCGCCAGGAGGGAAACACGGAGCGTTAACCGCAGGAGGCACGAAGCACGGGGCCAGCAAGACCTACTGTCACAGAAAAGGGGACTTAACCCACCCCCTTAAAAAGCAAAGCTCTTCAGACTAGAGTTTTAAAATCTAGCTAAGTTTCCAAGAGACAAACCTAATGCAAAGTGAATCCAAAGTCTTAAGAGAAAAAAGGCGGGATGGTCAGAAGAAAACAGAAGAATATTAATTTGAGCGGAAGGCTGACATACAGGCACGAGCATTTCGGACAGAGCCTTATTTCACGGCAGCAGGCACAACCACGCTAAGAGATCATGACATCTGTGGGCATCGATGAGACACAAAGCAAAGCACTGGGAGAGAAAAAGGGTGGGAACTGCCGAAGACACGCTGCTCTGTGCTTTGGAAGTGTTCCCACGGGGGCCGCCCTTCGCTTCTCTGGCGGGACTCGGAAGGAGCCACGTCTTACAGGGCTTTTCCTGACTCCAAGACAACGTAGCTCCCTGCTGGCCGAGCTCCTACCCCCGGCCAGGGGGCAGAGTGACCCCCGCGGCCAAGGCAGCCCGCAGCCGGAGGGAACCAGCGAACTCCCCCCCCAGCCGGAGGGAACCAGCGAACTCCCCCCCCAGCCGGAGGGAACCAGCGAACACCCTACAGCCGGAGGGAACCAGCGAACTCCCCCCAGCTGGAGGGAACCAGCAAACTCCGAAGCTTGAAACGCTCGTTGTTCTAATATTTCAGCCGTCCTTGGAACTATTAAAGCTGATCTCTGAGTTTAAGAAAGTTTCTTGCCTTTGTTATCAGACTTAGAAAAAAACTTAATTTTATGGTACCAAAGATTCATAAAAGTCCAGCTTTAACTTAATTTTATCACTAGCCTGTATTGTCTTTTTAACATGTTATTAAAAAGAGAGCTATTTAAATAAAATCCAGTGTTTTCCATTTTCAGAAGAGCTGGAGGCAACAGTCTTTCAACTTAGAGCTTTCTGCAAAATGCCATTGTATATACTGGAATTTAAAACAAGGCTCAGGCAAAGAATTTGATGATTAAAAGTAATTATTCCTATAAAATTATAAGAAATATTGACAAAGCTAACATTGAGCAGGAGATTAAAAACTCTTCTCATCTGACAGAATAAAATATAAGAAAATTAGGATTTGGATAATTATATTAATAAATGTTAGATTATAGATACATGTCAAAAACACGTATGCTTTTCAAACATAAAGAGAATACATGAAAATAAAACATTGAGCCAAACGAAAACTTAAGTAAATTCCAATGGGAGAAATTTTACAGGTGAAATTATCTGATAAAATCAAACTGTAAGTAAATAACATCAGGCTAATGAAAAAAATCAAAATGCTTAGAATTCTTAAAATTACCCATAAAAATTACTTTGGGGAAAAGAGTTTATGTACAAAATAATACAAAACTGATAAGATGTGGGCAACCCAGCAATCAGAGGCAAAACCATCATTTTAAATCTTTTATTTAAAAAGAATAGAAAGAAATAAAGTAAGCTTCTGGTAAAAAAAAAAAAAAAAAAAAAAAGATTATGCAGAACTAAATAAACTAAAATAGCAGGTAGATGGAATCCCTCATGATGAAAGTAGACATGACTAAATTAAACACTAGAGAAAAGAAATGTTAAATAAATTCTTGACCTGGATGTTTGATAAAATAAATAAAATTCTAGAGACATTTAGCCAGGAAAATACTGTGTGTTTCAAAGTTTGGAAATATTTTTCCCGAGCCAGGCTGGGGAGTTAGCCAGCGGTACAGCTGAGGTTTAGAAAGGTGGCAGGGACTACTTTGTCAGTTATGCTAACGACATTGAAATTTTTAGATTATTTTATGACACTTTCTTTGGAATCAAGATACATGGTGACAATGCTTATTAACAGATTTCTGAATGCTGAGCATGTCCTACGTTTCCAAAGTATGTTAGGCTTTCTTTAGTAATATCTTATTTAACATGTGGTATTTATCAATGAGCTTGGTATATAGTTTTTGTGAAATGATTTTCCTGTTTTGATGTGGCTCTCACAGAAAACATGAGCATTCTTTACTTCTCTGATGCATGTAGAATTTCTATAGAAGCAGAATTGCTTATTTCTTGGCTGTTCAGGAGAACTCCTCTAGGAAGAGCGCTGGGTCCGCTCAGGCAGGAGTGGCCAGCACTGTGCCAGACGGGAGGACTGTCCTAGATTATCCCTAAAGAAGGGGAAGAGAGGAGGGAGCGGGAAGGGGTCTCGGGTCCCCGAGGTAATCCTCAAGGGGGCGATTTGCCAGGACTCACGGAGCCCAGGGTTATATCCACCAAGTGTAGTGCAGTGAAAGGATGCAGATTAAGCTCAGCAAAGGGGAGGGTGCTCAGGGAGCCCAGCTGCTGGCCTCGCTGTACCTCCCAGGGGAACCGCAGCGACCACGTGCTGTCCACTGGGCCAGTCCACCTAAGCCTTGGTGTGCGTGGTTTTTACTGGGGGCCAGGCCGGAGGGCATGGAGTGACCGTGTGGCTGGCCTTAGGTACCCCATCTCCAGCCCCTCAGGAGGCCAAGCTGATCTGGCCCAAGGCCTCAGGACATGAAAACAGTCTATCAGTTAGGATAGCAGATAAAGGCCAGTCCTTGGGGGGTGGGGACATGGATGTTGACGGGTCCAGCCTGCAGAGTTAACCCTTTCATGCGCAGACGATAGGGTGAGTAAAAAAGTGGGCAGATGTTAGAAGACTATTAACGTAAGAAATCATTCAAGCCTGTGGAGAATTTTTGTGAGTTTATTTGAGCCAAGCTGTTGACAATGTCCAGAAGCCAAAACCTCAAGACTGAGATGATGCTCCCGAGAATGGCAGTTTGCACCTTGCTTTATAGATTCCGATCAAAAGAGGAGACCTAAGTGCGTTTCATGAAATCCACGGGTGATGGATCAGGGAGGCGGGAGAAAGCGAAGCGGGGAAACCTCTGGGACTGGAGAGAAAGTAAAATGCTGGACACACTTCTTTTACTCAGGTGGGTGCAGGACAGTTAACAGTCCACGATTAGCTCAGTAACGAGGGGATCTGTGGTCTCCGCAGAGCGGTGCCTGTGCTTGGAGGGGCCAGAAAAAGGAAAATTACTCTGACATCCCAAAGATATGTCATCATAAAAAGACAATAGACAGGCTCAGTTAAGGTGAAAATTAACCTCTGTCAGGGAATATACCAGCCTAGGACATGTGTACCCACCGTAGACTGCTTTTAGTTAAAAAGTTTTCATTCCAGACCATCCTTGGGGTTACTGCAGGTCTCTGAGTTTGCAAGGCCGCTGCACAGGCCTCCCCTGAGCTCGTCAGGTGAGCACGTGGCCCCTTTTCAGCCACAAGACTCTCCCACCAATGTGCCTGCCAACAACCCCATGTGTCCAGGAAAAGCCTCCGATGACTCCTGAAACGCTCGCTATGAACGGAGGCCTGATGAGAACCTGCGAGCAGACAGTTCTGTCTCCAAGGACAGGGTTTGTTTGGAGTAGGGGGGTGAGGAAGAGAAGTGGGGACAGACGGACACGGGTAGATGAGCCACAGGACGGGAAGGAGTGCTGGGAGGGCTGGGTCAGATCTCACACCAGGGGTGGAGAGGCTGGTCAGAGTGAGGAGAGGGGCGAACACTCTTGTAAAACGTCACTTCACTGTCTCCTCCGTGGTCATGTGCTGTTCCTAACGTAATGGCTTCCAGCCCACCCCCGGTGTCAGAGTCTCTGGGGATCAGGGCTGGGCACTGATATTTTAAAGCTTCCCTGGATGCAGAGCCAGGGTGGAGATCCACTCTCAAAGCTTTTCCGTCCAGTCACGGTGGCCTTCTTTACATATTACCTTCACACAGGGTTTCCCAGCCTCCCTGCCACTGCTGTGCTGCATAATTTGTTTGGGGGATTGTCATGTGCATTGTGAGATGTCTACTTGGCAGCACCCTGCCCTGTCCACTGTATGCCCATTGAGCACCCCACTCCCCAACTGTGACAGTAACAAATGTCTCCCAACACTGCCATTGTCCCCAGGGATCAAAATCACTCACGTTTGAGAACCACTGCCTTGAAAGGACTATTAAAGGTGCCACTTGTGGAAAATGTTCTTGGTGGGGGCAAATCTCTCCCTGCCCTCCAGGGTCTGCTCTGCTGGTGCGTCGCTCTCGTCTTGGTGAGGGCGGCTGGTGCAGGCTGGTGTGGTGTGGTCCTCATTCAGTGAAGACCTGTGCACGTGGCACTGGGAAGATGGTCCAGGCCTAGAGACACTGGGATCTGAGCACAGCTGGGGTGAGGGTGGGGCTCGGCCTAGGAACAAACTGGAACACCAACCATTTACTTGCTGGGTTGTCTTGGTCTTTCAATAGCTTTTACTGACAGAAACTGCTCTAAAGTGCCATGGCTTAAAATAACACCACCCCTTATTGCTCATGAGACCACGGGCCAGCTGGGGGGTGTTTCTGGTCCTATCTGGGCTCACTCTGGGGTCTGTGGTCAGCTGCAAGTTGGAGACGTGGCCTGGCTCGTCTTGCCTGGGCTCTGTCATATGTCTGGACCTTGAGTGGAATAACTGGACTTTGCTCCTCCTGGTCTGTTGCTCAGCAGAAGGCCGGCTGAGCCTGAGTTCATGGTGATGTGAGGACCATGCATGGCCTCGGGAGGCCTAGGCTTGGCCTGGCCCATTGTTCCTTCCCGTGCCTTCTTTTGGTCTAAGTAGATGACAAGGCCAGTGGGTGGGAATGTAGATGCCTCTCTTGATGGAGGGAGCTGCAAAGTCACTTTGCAAAATATCAGATGCCGGGGTGGGGAGAGGGTGGAGAATTGGGGTCATTTTTGCAAACTACCACATTGGGGCAATCTACTGAACCTCATCAAGCCTTGATTTTCTCATCTGTCGATCAGGGATGGGGTTGTCAACCTCAGAGTCGTGAGGATTCGATGCCTAGTGCATCGTAAGCACTTCTAAACAGTCCCTCTTATTACTCTCTTGTCATTCTACTCCAACATATTCCAACATTTGCGCTTCGCTCGGGGTGAAACCTGAATTCCTGAGTGGCCCTAATAAAGCCTTCATGATGTGGCCCCTGTCTGTCTGTCCCCCTCCCCTCCAGTGACTGAAACGCTTGCAATTGCCTGAAGGTGGATCTCTGTGCTGTGTGCATGTGTGGTCGCCAGTGCTGCTCTGGCCACCTGGCTGTCCACTTGCCCCTGGGAGATGAGGTTATTGTTGGTCCTTGTTCAGGCCAGCAGTGAGGTTGGGTGGGGCACACGTGGAGCATCAGACGTCACTGGACCACAGAGAGCCCCCCACCCCCGCTGTTCCCAATGGTCCTGATCACAGGTTCCACCCGGCTGCGTGGGTGCGTGTGCTGTGTCAGCGCCCCACCAGGAGATTGTTCGCTGGAACTTGGCGGCACTTGTTTCCATCATTTTATTCGTACGACTGCCTTCCTCATGGCGAGTGACAGGAGCTTACCTTTCCCATAGTGCCGCAAAGTTCCTTCCGCACCGCACTTATTTGGCCAATAAAAGGGAAGCAATTTAGAGGAAAAACCCTGCTCTAAAGAACTATGTGTGGTACTCAGGACACAAGCAGAGAGGGGTACTTGAGTGACCGGGCTGGAAAAATACTGAAATGCATCCGCTCTACAGTCTTTTCTAGCAAAAGCCTTGCAGCTCCGACAGGGTCCCCAGGTGTGCGCGGCGTCCTGCCCGTGTCCCCCACCGGACCCACAGGCTGAGGGCGGGGACCGCGTCGTCCAGATGATGGAAATTCAGGCAGCAGGTGCAGTTCCTGGGAGGAGAGGGAGTCGCCCATGATTCCTAATCCCGCGGCAGCCTAAGTGTGTGGTCTCCATGGCGACAGGAGGAGCGATAGTAGTAACCGTAGTAGTAGTAAGGCCAGTCACGGCAGCCGTGCCAGTGGGCTCCCTGACGCACGAGTAGCTGTAGTAGCAACAGTGGAAATACTCACAGCAGTCGCGGTAGCGGCCACCTGTTGTGCGTCGGCTGTGGGTCAACCTCGGGCTCCCTTACCTCTGCATCTGCCCCGTGAGGTCACCACACCCCTGGGGCCCCACTCGGGTCGCCTCCATTCTACAGATGGAGGGTTTGAGACACGGGGGTAGCCACTGGCCCAACGCCGCTCGGCTGGGAAGGCGCGGAGTTGAGGTCAGTCTGACCCCCAGGCTGGTGCTCTTCAGAGACGACCCTGCTGCGAAGGTCCCCAGAGAGCGGTGCTCTGTCCCTTCCAGGGCAGGGCGCGGCCTCCGCAGCTCCGCGTAGCGAAGGGAATTCGGCAGCAGCGGGAAGAGCCTCTGTCCCTCAGAGCTGTGCACAGTGCCGCGCTGGGCCCTCCGCGGTCCCCAGAGATTCTAGGATGCCTGAGAACTCTCCTTCCCTTCCTCCAGACACCCCGCCCCACCCATGCCACCCCCAGCCTCTCCTCTGAGGAAATGAGATTCAGATGGAAAAATACTGGCACAAGCTTGACCGAGGTTCCTAAGAAAGACACTGTGCCTCGTGCATCAGCCGCTGCTGTTGCTATGGTGACAGCCTCAATTCTCCCAGGCTGCTTGGGTCTGAAGGGAGGGGGACCCTGGGGGAGCCAGTGGATTTCTCCAAACTGTCAGTCCCACTCACCTTCCCCATTCCTCTTGCCTCCCCCACTGCCAGGGCCCCACGCTTCCTCAGAGGAGGCCGAGGCTCTGCGCTCCCAGGCCATTGTAATTGGCACCTGGCTTTGAGCCCAGCCTCCTGGCAGCACATTCTGCACCTCCCCGCCAGCCGCGTCCTTTCCCAGCGTCCCCGCCAGCTCTGCAGCAGTGTGGCTCCTACAGCCCTGCGCCAAGGTCACCACCAATGCCCTCTGGGCGGGCGCCCCACGCCACTCAACGCTGCACTGTTGCCTGAGCCACCCGGGTAATAAAACTGTGATTCTGAACAAAGTGGTGTCCTTAGGAGGATGGGTAAGGCTCAATGCCAGTCCGAGGAGCTGAGAGGTTCGCTTGGCTTAGGATTAATCAGTTAAGTTCTCCAGAGTGAGGGGCAGAGCAAGGCCAGCACAGAGATCCCGGAAGGGCGAGGAAGACTCAGAAAAGCTTGTGTGTCCGTCAGCTGGGAGCCTGGGGTACCGCAGATGGAGGTGGTAACGATGAGGGGGTTGATCGCGATGAAGACAGCCGCACCGTTTACTGGGCGTTCACTGTGTGCCTCAGACGCTACTCAGCATTTTACAGGCCATCCTGCATCTAATGCTCGTGTTGACTGTGGACTGTAGTATGTAGCCAGGTGGCAGCTACTGTTGCTACACCCATTTCACAGATGGGGATCTAAGACCTAGAAAAGTTAAGCATCGCATCCTGAAAAAAAAAGACCATGCAAATCCAGAATGTAGAACATTCTTAAGGCAATTGGCCTAGACACTTCAGAATTATTAGTGTCATTTTCAAAAGGGTGGGGATCTTTTCTAAGAAAAATAAAGAGGAAAGACATAAAACCAAATGCAATTTGTGATCTTACATTGAATCCTGATTTGGAAAATAAAAAGCCATAAAAGACATGTGAGAGGCATAGGTGAAATCTGAACCTGGGCTGCGTAGTCGATGACATTGGGAAACAATTGCTAAATGTGACACCGGTATTGTGCTTGTGTAGGAGAAGGTTCTTATTTGTAGAGGAGACGGGCCAGATATTTCGAGGAGAACTGTCACAATGTCTGTAATTTACCTGCATGTATATTCATTCCCTGATGTTTTCCAACAACCAGTTCTCTGGTTCTCTGCACACCAACAGATGTCCTCTAATTCAACCCAATTTCAACACCAACTATCCAGAGTGAGCACAGACCCCACAGATAAGGGTGCAATCCAACAAGACTGCCCCATTTCAGATGCCAGGCACCAGCCCCAGGTTGTCACCTGTGCTTCTGACTGACCAGCTGAATATCTGGGGATTCCCACAACCCCCAGCTCGGGTCTGATCATTTACTCTCAGACAGCTCACAGAACTCAGGAGAGTGCTTTACTTACATTTACTGGTTTATTAGAAAGGGCACAACTCAGGAACAGTCAAATGGAAGAGATGCATAGGGCAAGGGGTAGACTGTAGTATGTAAAAGGGGTGCAGAGCTTCTGGGCCCTCTCTGGGTGCACTTCCCTCCCAGCATCTCAATGTTTGTTCACTGACTAGGAGCTCTCTGAACACTTTCATTTACAGATTTTCATGGAGGCTTCACTGCATAGGCAGGATTGATTAAATCATTAGCCTTTGGCAATTACCTCAATCTCCAGCCCCTCTCCTCTCCCTAAAAGTCAATGGGGCTGAAAGTTCCAATCCTTTAATCATGCTTTGGACTTTTTGGTGACCAGCCCAATCCTGAAGCCGTAGAGGCGTCCCAGCCACCAGTCATCTCATTAGCATTCAAAAGATGCTCATCACTCAAGGGTTTTAGGAGTTGTGTGCCAGAAACCTGTAACAAAGATAAAATATTTATTACTTTTTTATTGTATTATGCCCCCGCACACACATATATGTAGCAAATGTAGCAAAATGTTAAGAGTTGTTCAACCTAGGTGGTGTATCCTCAGGTTATCAATAGAGTATCATTTTTGCAGGTAATGGACCCTGGGCTTCCTTTCATTGTAACACAGTGACAGGTAAAATTGCTATAAAAGCAGGTAAATTGTTCAATATAGTGTGACAGAAGCTGACACTCTTTATTTATTCTCTTAAATCCCGCGCACACACATGCAAACACGTACACACATGCACAGGTTGCTCTAAATATGAACAATCATGTGAAATAAACTTTTTTAGAAAGAATCACAAGAGAGATTATTATGGAGTGACTGTCAAAGGAACCATCTCAGTCAATCCACTCAAATTCTCCCACCAATACCACCCATTTCGAGCAATTTTCTGATCCCAAAGTGGGACATCTTCAAAGAAGCAAGGCCTCTGGAGCGTGGAGAGAACAAATTGAAACCACAAGAAAAACACAAAAAGATATAAAAGCTGTGATTCTTCCTATTTAAATAGTAGATACTTGAGTTTCCTAAGAATCCAGGATGCTAAAGGATGTGGAGGCCTTTTAGCTTTGGAAGAGGATCAATTGTAGGTATGGGGTATGGAGTTCACACATGGGATTTGGAGTTCACACACAGGATATGGAGCTCTCACACAGGATATGGAGTTCACACCACCTCAGCATTCACTCCCTTGTAAACCTTTGCTTCTCTGTGTACTAGAGGTTACACGACTTCACAACCACAGCTTGGAAGGACGTCTTTTCTTCCTGCTCTTTCCCCCCTTGTTGGAGGCCTGATGGGACTATCCCCAACCAGAGCATTAGGATTGACTGAAAAGAACAAGCTGCCAGCTTCCCAGACCCTCAAATAACTTCAAGGATGGACATTTAATTCAGATAATGCCTCAGAATTCATGTATGTGTCAGGAGGATAAGGACAGGAAGGATGATTTACGCACAGTATTTCTACTTCCTCACCTCTCAATTACTCCGCAACCTCCGCCCTTCCCATGCGTCACTTCCAAAACTTCTCATCCTGGTCACCAGATCACCCTTTGGTGTGCGCCAAGGAAGACACCTTGACTTCTTGATTGTGTAGAATCCATGACATCCTGTTCTTGTCTCTCTGATTCCTCCTTTATCTTCTCTTTTTCTTCATTTCTTTTCCCCACCACTTAGATACTCCTACTTCTCAGGAAATAGAAAACTTGTCTTTTCTCTCTACATTTATGGATGTGTCTTTAAATATTACCATCATGCCACTGATGTCTTATTTTCTGCCTCCAGGTCAGGCATCTCTCCTGAGCTCTTAATTCGGTGACCAGTGGCCTCCTGAGTATCACCTGCTTGTCCCACAGATTCCTTCAACTCAAGATGTCCAACACTGGGCTGGTTATCCTTCCCTAAGTGTAGTCCCCCTCCAGTTTTCTTCCCCACAGGCACAGGCACCAGACTTCATCCGCTGCCCTAACTTACACCACAGGAGTCATCCTGAGTGCCTCATGCACCAAGTCTGGGCAGTCACAGGTGGGATGAGTCTACCTATGAAATGGACAGTGATTTGCATGACTTACGTCTTGTTTCTTAGGCTCATGATCTCTAGCTGCCTTGTCTTGTCTTTGGTATACTGTAAACTCCATGAGGGCTTGAGCGTCATCTGTCTTGTTCATCACTTTATCCTCAATACCTCAAATACTACCTGGATACAAAGTAGGGGCTCAGAACCTATTTATTGCATTAAAAATAAGTCTGAACAGCCTGCCTTGAACGGTCCGTATTTCCTCCATTATCTCTCTTTGTGGCCAATGTTCATGTGGTTGCTGGCTTACCTTTCCAACAGCAAGAAACCTCCACGATGGCAGCCAGTGATCAGTGATTCTTGCCTTCTGATATTCATGCCCTTGTATAATCTCCTCCCCTTAGGTGTGGGTTGGGCCTATTCAATCACTGGTAGTGAACAGAATATGGCAAAAGTAGTGATAGGATGTCACTTCTAAGATTAGGGGATGAAGAGACTCCGGCTTCCCTTTGCCTGCTGTCTCTGAGGGAAGACAGCTAATATGTTGTTGGCTATCCTGTGGAAAGATCCACCTGGCAAGGAATTAAGGGAGCACTTTCAGCCAACAGCCAGCAAGGAGACCTGCCAACAGCCATGTGAGTCAGTGGAAGTGGATGCTCCCCAACCTGACCCATTAGATGAGACCATGGTCGTGGCCAAAATGTTGACTGCAGTCTGTGAGACATGGGGGTCCACAGAAACTGTGAGAGACTAAGTATTTACTATGTTAAGCTGCCAAATTCCAGGGTAATTTGTTACATAAATATAGGTAACTAATACATGACCTAAGACTCCAGGTCAAACTACGAGCTCTCAGCTCTCCAGTAGCCTATGTTGACAGTGGTATGTCCACACTATGAGGCTTTGGAATGGTTAAGAGGAACTAAGCTGGCATAGTACTAATGTGAAAAAGCTTTCAAGACACATAGACATTTAGAAACCAAGGTTCAGCCTAGCCGGGCATGGCTCAGCGGTTGAGCGTTGACCTGGGATCCAGGCGATCAGGGTTCGATTCCCGGTCAGGGCACATGCCCGGGTTGCGGGCTCAATAAATGACTCTCATCACTGATGTTTCTATCTCTCTCTCTCTCCCTCTCTTTTCCTCTCTCTGAAATCAATAAAGATATATATATATATTTAAATCATTTTAAAAACCAAGGTTCAAAACAATAGTTATTGTAAGATACCGTTCATGTTAAAACACACACACACACACACACACACACACACACACACACACAACTCAGCGTGTGCTTACACTGTCTGTAAGAAATAAACATAGTAAATGCATGGAAATAACTCTGGAGGTAAATGTATGGGCTGGAAGCACTGATTACCTTGGGGGTAAAGGACTTAAATTTTGTCTACAATTTTTGAAACTCTTTATACAAAGAATATATTTATGGGGGGATTGCAAGATGGCACTGGAAACAGTGGAAGCTATACTGACACTCTCCCAGGACCAAACTCGAATTACAACTAAAATATAGAAAAACCATCCTGAATAATCAACTGCAACTAAAGATGAGCTGGAGAGCACCCTCATGACCAAGGAGGAAAAGTGGAGACCACACAGAGGCTGGTAGGAAGTGCAGAGGCGTGAGAGGTCTGGCCAGGCTCCCACAGGCAGTAGCAGAAGGTCTGGAGGGAGATCTCAGCTGTGGGGGGTTCCCACTGAGGACTCTGGGGTCTAAACCCCAAGCTGAGATCCCCAGCCCAGAGCAGCAGAACTGAGAAAGGTGCCCACATAACATCTGGCTGTGAAAAGCCTTGGCATTTCTGTCTGGCAGGGAGAGACAGCTGGAAACACCAGCACCCTCTTAAAAGGCCAAGGCACAGAGTTTCATGTGCAGCCACTCACCTTGGGCTCTAGCAGAGGGAGGGCAGAGTGGACCAGAGCTGTGTGAGGAGAATCCAGAGGCGCTGGCTCTGGAGATAGAGCTCAAAGGGCAGACATGTAGATTCCTGTGCTGAGTCATTCCTCCATACTGCAGACGACATATTTCTCAGGCAGACATTGACCTTCCAAGCAGCTTTTTGCTTGTGGGGGAAGCAATTGTCCCATCTGCTGGAAAACCTCGCACCCAACCTTGTGGAGTTTCTACAGCCTGAGGCTCATTAAGAGACTGAATAACAGCCTTTGGGTGCTTTGTCTTTGCCTGGTTTGCTTCTGGACCCAGGGCTTGGAAAAGCAGGCCTTGGTGCACATCTTGGTTCTGTCCAAACACACCCAGCCCCAGCAGAGGGAATCATAAGCTGTGGAGCGTAGAAAACGTCAAACAGGGTACTCAAGGCCAGTTACAAACAGTGTCTGACATTGACCTGCACCAGAGGCCCTCCAAACAGACTGAGAGCCCTAGCAGATCTACCTAATACATAGAAACAAATCCAAACAGGCAGCCAAAATGGGAGACAAAAAAACAAGACCCAAGTGAAAGAACAAAAGAATTCTCTAGAAGAAGAGCTAAGTGAAAGGGAGATAAGCAATCTATCAGAGTTCAGAATACTGATCATAAGGATGCTCAACAGCATGAGAAAAGAAATGGAAACTATGAAGGAAATTAAGAATGACATAGTAGAAATTTTTAAAAATGGAAGAAATAAACAACAGATTAGTGGAAGCTGAATTAGAAGACAGGGTAGAAAAAAATCACTCAGAGAACCAAAAAGGAAAAACAATTTAAAAATAGGAGGACAGTTTAAGGGAGCTGTGGGACAACATGAAATATAACAATATTTGCGCCATAGAAATACCAGAAGATCTGGAAAGTAAGCAAGGGTTAGAGAACCTGTTTGGAGAAATAATGGCAGGCAACTTCCCTAACATGGTCAAGGAAAAAGTCACACAAGTTCAGGAGGCACAGAGAATCCCAAGCAGGAAGAACCCAAAGAGGCTCACACCCAGACACATCATAATTAAAATGTCAAAAATTTAAGACAATGAGAGAATCTTAAAGGAAGCAAAAGAAAAGCAATCTGTTACCTACAAAAGAGCTCCCATAAGGCTGTCAGCTGACTTCTCATCAGAAAGTCTACAGGACAGAAGGGAATGGCATGAAGTATTCAAGGTAATGAAAAGCAAGGATCTGAAACCAAGACTACTCCATCCAGCAAGGCTCTCATTCAAAATAGATGGTGAAATAAAGAGCTTCCCAGATGAAAAAAAGGCTAAAGGAGTTTATCACCACCAAACCAGCATTGCAGGGAATGCTAAAGGGAATGCTGTAATAAGAAGTTGAAATAGAATGAGAAACATAGGTATAAAGAAATAAAATGGCAATAGATTAGTACCTATCAATAATAACCTTAAATGTAAATGGATTAAATGCTCCACTCAAAGGACACAGGGTAGCTGAATGGATAAGAAAACAAGACCCAAATGTATGCTGTCTACAAGAGACCCACCTCAGAACAAAAGACTCACCCAGGCTGGAAAAAAAAAATGTCTGGAGGACTTTAAAGGAGAGCTCAACAGCAATACAGTCACAGTAGGGGACTTTAACACCCCACTGACTTCACTGGATAGATCTTCCAGACAAAAAAAATCAACAAGGAAACAGTGACTCTAAATGACACATGAGATCAGATGGATTTAATTGACATTTACAGAACATTTTATCCTCAAGCTGCAGAACATGCATTCTCCTCAAGTGCACATGGGACATTCTCAAAGATAGACCACATGTTAGGACCCAAAACAAGTCTCTACAAGTTCAAGAAGACTGAAGTCATATCAAGCATGTTCTTGGACATTTACACCATAGAATACTATGCAGCTATAAAAACGAAGTATCCGTTACCCTTTGAGGCAGCATGGTGGGACCCAGAGAGTATTATGCTCAGCGAAATAAGCCAGTCAGAGAAAGACAAGTGTCACATGATCTTACTCATAGGTGGAACCTAACGAACAAAATAAATCGATGAACAAAATAGACCCAGAGACATAGAAGCATGGAACAGACTGATGAATCTCAGAGGGAAGGCAGGGGTGGGTAGGTGGGTGGGGAGAGATTAACTTAAGAAGTTATATGCATATATGCATAACCCAGGGATACAGAAAATAGTGTGGTGAAGGCCTGGGGGAAGGGGTGTAGGGTGGAGGGGATCAATGGGGAAAAGGGGGACATTTGTATTACTTTGAACAATAAAGATAAATTTTAAAAAATATTTTTAAAAGAATATATTTATGTATATCTTTTGTAATTAAAAAAGCAATTATTACTTTAAAAGGAAGAAAGTAGGTTTAATGTTCAAAATGGAAGTATCTTTTTTAAGTAGTAAAGTTTATTCCAATAAAACTCAAACCATAAGACTATAAAATAGAAAATGAAAGTCCACCATTACCCAATTAATCATTAATAACTGTTTGTATATTCTACACTTTCTTCTAAGTCCAATAAATAAAAGTGAGATCCTATTTTACTTAATATTCTGTAGCCAGATTTTTTCCTATTAATGATACATTGTAGACAGTTTTCTACGCTCATCCATATGGAACTAATCATTTTTTCTGCATAGTTGCATGTCATTCATTATATATCCATGTTGTAGTTAATTCAACTACTATAATGTAAACTCCATGAGAATAAGACTTCATAAAAGTTGTTTGCTGCTGCATCTTAGGGGCTAGGACAGTGCTTGAAGCTTAGTAGGTACTCAAAAAATATCCATTGATTGAAATTGATTTAACTAGTCAACTACTGATAGGCAGTTGGTTTCACTTCACAATAGTACATCTTTTCACGCTAGCATGAATGTTTCCTTGAGATGAACTGCTAAAGATGAAACTGCTGGGCGAAAGGGCTATCTTAAACTTTGAAACATGTTTCAAATTCCTCTGTGTTTAGCTTCCACCCTATTACATCCCTACCCATCTGCATGTAAAAGCACCTTCATCCCCACGCTCTCTCCAGTGTGAGATGTAATTCATCCCACATTTGACATAATGTGATGGCAGATACAGCTATAAACACTGTTGGGAAACTGGAGAGCAGGTCTTTGGTGAGACTGGGAGAAGGCCCGGAGCCTACCAGGCATGCCTGGAAAGTTGGTTTAAAGGAAGAACGCATCAGTCAGGGTCCCAGCAGGAGAGGGCAGGCACTCTAATTAGGCAGTTTGAAGAGCATTTAATCAAGGGGCTCTTTTCAAAGGAGGGCAGGGTGTCAGAAAATCACAAGCATCTTCAGGCACTAATTACAGTGGGCTTCACTATCGCCCCTGCTGTCACCTGGAGGCTGAGAAGGTTATGTGGAGAGGGCCTAAGTCATTCCCTAAGGCCCCAGCTCCTGGAGACCCCACAGGGAGGAAGTTGCAGAGTAAATGCCCAACCTCACTCTCCTCCTTCCCTCCAGTCACCTCTGGGGCTCCCTAGGGCTCAGAGCCATTGGGAAGCCAGAGGGTAAGGGACCTCTTTGAATAGTTCATGGGCTTGGCCTCCCAAGGCACAGGGCACACGGCACAAAGTGCTCAATAAATGCATCATTGAATTCAACCCTTGCAACAATCCTTCAAAGTGGGCACTTACATTCCACGAGGGAAACTGAGGCTCGGAGAGATTAATTAACTTACCCAGGGTCACACAGCTAGTTTTGGAGGCTCCCGAGCCCTGTACCCTTCAGTGCTGTGGAGCTTGGATCCCAGGGCAAGTAGATAGCACAAATACTTTTCCAAATATGAAAATTCTCCAACACCAGGCAGGATCCAAAGAGCTGTGGTGGCAGGAGCTGGGACTCGTAGCAGAGTCAGAGCTCCCAGCCCAGATCCAGGGCCACCACAGATGCGCCCCTGGGAGAGGTGGCATAGCGCAGCGCTGGGGCAAAGTGCCCCACTTCAGGTTCTGCCTCGGTCACCGACTGGCTGTGTCACTTGGGCACGCTTCTAGCCCATCTCAGCCCCGTTTCCTCCTGTGTAAAGTGAGAATAACCATAGTACTTGCTTCAGAAGGACCTCAGCCCATTCCCATCAACACGAACCCGCAGGGCCTGGGGCTGCCTGGCCCCGGAGGGGTGGGCAGCTCAGGCCATTCCCAAACCTGGGTGTGGCTGTGTCCTAGTAAAACTGTATTCATGGGCACAGCAATTCAAATTTCATACAACTTCACATGTCAAAAATAATATTGTTTTGATTTTTTCAGTGACTTAAAAAGTGAAAAACCATTCTTAGTTCGGGGGCTGTAGAACAATGAGTGGTAGGTCAGAGGCAGCTGTGAGTCCTTAGTTAACTGGCCAGCTGGGTTGGGCACCCTACCTCCTTCCGCTCCACTCGGTCAAGTCTGGGAGTGAACCCGCCTCTCCCACTTAGAGACAAGTCTACTGAGCCCTCTGGGGTCCAGCTTCTGGCCACCCCAGGCTAATGGGCACCCTAGTCCTCCAATTCCCCCGGGCGAGCTGCTTCCCGCCTTGGGGGCTTCCAGGGGGCACTTCTCTCTGTCCCAAATGCCTGCCGGTTCTTCAGCTGCCTGGTCCTGGGACTACACTGGCCTCCTTTCCCACTGTAGTTTCAAGGCCCAAAATAGTGCCTAGCATACAGCAAGCGCCCAATAAATGTCCTTCAAGGTCTGTACTTAAAAGCCAATAGGGAAACAGAGGCTCAGAGAGATTAATTCGCTTGTTCAAAGTCACAGAGCTAGTGGAGGTGTCAAAGCCCTATGTTCTTAACTGCAATTTTCCACTGCCCAGGAAAAGTGCCTCAGGTTCCACTGCTACCATCAGCTCTCTGGTGACCTTGGGCAATCACTTAATCCCCCTGTGCCTCAGTTTCCTCATCAGTAAAACAGGTATGATTATAAGAACAATGCTTTCCTCATCAGGTTGTCCTGAGGACTGGATGAGCTAATACATCTAAAGTGCGTAGGGGTACCCGGCGCCTCAGCTAGCACCAAACAAATGTTAGTCATTTGAGCCACAAAGGGGGCTGAGGGGCCTCAGGTCTGGACAAACAATGGCTTCCTCCTTCAGCCCTGGGGTGACACTGCCCCGGGGACTCTGAGTGGGCTGGAGTTGCTGCCCAGGCCTTGTGCCAGGACCCTTGGAGGAGAGGCCACTGGACATTTCTAGTGAAAAAAGGGAGCTCTCAGAGCAGGAGCTGAGGCCACCCTGGCTTTGTGGGGGTTAAGTCCAACCAGAATGTTTATTTTCCCCTGTGTGGAGAAGGGCCTCTCTGGTCTCCATGACAACGTGATTTCCTGTCCTGGTTTTCCCTTGGACGAGATACCTGCTGAATGCAGAGACACCCGGGCTGAGCCTGGGGTGGAGGCCAGCAAGAGGCCACTTTAACTGCCTCCCCCACGCCAGCCAAGTGGCTGGCCAACCAGGGCCCATGTCACAAGAGCCTTTGTTTACCAGTCCAGACATCCGACTTGAGGGTGACGTCATGGAATCCAGCCCAGAATCCTTGTTACGCCCCATTTTCTTTCTTTTCAAGGGTTTTGTTTCTTTCTGGGGCTGAAGAAACAGAGGCTCACATACACCCGCGATTTGCTAGGAATATTTCTAAATCCTTCCAATCACAGGGCATACCCTGGGCCTGGGAGCTCCAGAAATAGTCATTCCCTCATTCACGCATTCTGTTTATTCCACAGACATTTGTGTACTGGATTAAATGCCCAAGCTGTGCTGGAGCTGAAAGAAAAGGGGGGCTATATTGGATCTTTACTCTGGAGGAGCCTCTCCCCTGGAGAACGGAGGCAGGCATGGCAGTAACTGAACACTGTACCTTAAGATTGGTGCCTTGACAGAGGCCCCTTCGGGGCTGGTACACAACTGACAGGAAGGTTAATCTCTATTACCTGCCTGCATTTGATTCAGCTCCAGGCCCTTAGGCAAATCCTAGCCTGAGCCTCAGCCTTCTCATTTGTAAAATGGGGGTACAGTGGTACCCACTTGGGACAAATATAGCCTGGTGGTTAGAAGTCTGTCTTTTGGAGTGGGACTGACTGGTTCAGATCTCAGCTCTACCACTTCCTAGCTCTGTGTTGTTGGGCAAGTTACTTCACCTCTCTGTTAAATGGGAACCGCCCTAGTGCCCACTGCATGGAGCTATCTGGAGTTTAAATAAGTGAGTGCATGCACTTAGGACAGTGGTCTTAGACCTGTTGTATTATTGT
Organism: Miniopterus natalensis; assembly: GCF_054644295.1. Lineage (NCBI taxonomy): Eukaryota > Metazoa > Chordata > Mammalia > Chiroptera > Miniopteridae > Miniopterus > Miniopterus natalensis. The sequence goes on from NC_142083.1 coordinate 101,952,189, forward strand.
CACCACCTTCAAGGGACCCTGGGAGCCAACAGGAGGGCCAGAGGACATTGATGCTGTCTTCCTGGCAAACTGGGAGATGAGCAATGAGAAACTCTAGCAGAGGAGGTAGAAGCTAGGTACTTAGCTATTCAACGTCTACATCCCCCCCTACTTCCTTGAGGTCAGGGATCATATCCTCCGTGTTTCACCATCGTATCCCCACCTCCCAGCACAGCCCATGGAGTAGGAGATCAATGAGTGTGGGAATGACTAAATGACTAAAGGATCACTCCAACCTCTTTACCATGACATTTGAGATCTTTCCCAGTTTGAGTAAGACCCACTGTGATGGTCAATTTTATGTGTCAACTTGACTAGGCCACAGTGTACCTAGATAATTTGGTTAAACATTATTCTGGGTGTGTCTGTGACTGTGTTTTTGGATGAGATGAACATTTGATCAGTGGGCTGAGTGAAGCAGATTGCTCTTCCGAACGTGGGTGGGCCTCATCTAATCCGTTGAAGGCCTGAATAGAATAAAAGGCTGGGTAAGAAAAACTGCTTTCTCCCTGCCTGACTGCTGCTTTCAGGCTCAAACTCAGGCTAGAATTTACGCCATCAGCTCTCCTGGTTCTCAGGCCTTCATACTTGGACTCAGACTGAAACAGCCCCATTGGCTCTTCTGGGACTGGACTTTACCTCCAGAATCATATAAGCCAATTCTTTATAATAAATCTCTTTACATATACATCCTATTAATTCTGTTTCTCTGGAGGATCCTGATGAGTATGCTCAGTCTAATGTCTGGAAATTCTTTCTTGCCCTTCTGCCTTAGGCTCCTGCTGTGCCAAATCTTAAGAAGCAGTGGCCTTAGAGGCTGTTCCAATCTTGGAGACGTCATTCTTTTCTTCCCTAGCAGGCGAAACCCCACTTGTTCATTTATTCATTTACTCAGGCTCGTTCAGAATAACAATTGTGATCATTGGAGGAAGCTGTGAGATCAGTCAACTGTTACACCCTGTGTTACACTTCCCGTCCTCTCTCTGCCAGTCTGAAGCTACGAGGGGCACTGACCCTCCGCTCCAAGGAAGCGGGAAAAGGGAGGAGCCTGGTTGATAAAAGCCAGCTATGATATTTCACCCTCCACGTCAGTGACTGATTTAGAAATTCAGGCCTACGTCAGTCAGAGTATGGCATTCTCCTGGAGACAGGATAGATATAAAATGGGCAATAGCCCTGGCCGGTATTCTCAGTGGTTAGAGCTTCACCTGCACACTGAAGGGTCTCAGGTTTGATTTCCAGTCAGGGGCACATACCTGGGTTGTGGGTTGTGGGTTTGCTCCCCCCAGGCCCCGTCTGGTTGGGGCACGTGCGGGAGGCAACCAGGTGATGTGTCTCCCTCACATGGATGTTTCTCTCTCTCTCTCTCTCTCTCTCTCTCTCTTTCCCCCTCTCTCCCTCCCTTCTACTCTCTCTGAAGAGCAATGGAAAAAATATCCTCAGAGAGGATTAACAACAGCAACAAAAATGGGCAATGACCCAGCCCAGTCCAGTGAGGTCAGAGGGAAGTTAGACAGGGGCTCATGACACTTAAGAGAGAGCCTCGGATACACTGGTCTCTCTTCTCCTGAACATTGCTGAATAAAGAAGTGAGGCCAGCACTGAAGCTGCTTTCTCTTTTCGAGCCTGCGAAGGCAGCCTCTGTAGGACTGAGCCAAGGCCAACGGAGCAGGAGCCACTGGACGAGAGCTCTACTCCATGTCTGCGTCTGTATTGGATTCAGTTTGTCTCCACATTGTTTAAGCCAGTTGGAGGTATGTCTTCTGGCTTAAAAAGATTCAGGAGCATCCCAACTGCTATAAGCATGTAAGATGGGGATTTAGACATCAAGGACAACCTTGGTTCTTCCAGAGAAGAGTGACATGACCAGATCCAGAGCTTTAAAAAGAGCCCTCTGGTGGCAGTGAGGAAAGTGACCAGGATGTAAGAGAACTGGACCATACTGTCAGGTGTGTGATGTGGACATGGTTCAGGAACGAATGAAGGAGACACCTGGAACTGGAGGCTAAATCATACACATTGACAAGTATCCTTCCTCAGACTCTAAATGTTCTGAGACATGGGCCCACATGACAGGCCTGGAGAAAATTTAGAAATATTCATTCACTCATCCAACACGGTTTTTTTTGTTTGTTTTTTGAGCTACAACAGTGACCAAGACAGATGCCAATCACTGCACTTCTAGAGCTTACGTTTTAATGCAGGAACAGACAATAAACAAAGTGAACGGGTTCACAGGTAAAGTCAGTTATATGATGACACATGCTGTGAAGAAAAATGTTTTCAAGGGAGGAGGAGTAGGAAGTATCAGGGAAGGGAAACGACTTAGCCAGGATTTCCTGCTCCATAGTCTTCAAAAGTGGAGATTTTTCTCAACAAAAAGCTCCAGGGAATGTACCTTCCTGTATTCTGTGGCTGAGCAGGTACAAAAGCCATTGCTGTTATAATACAATAACCCTAATATTTACTGGGTGCCTACTAATGAAAACAAAAAGCATTGTTCCAATGTGTCCACAAATATCGTTTTACTTAATACAGCCCTACCGCACCCATGGGGCGTACGTTCCCCGGCCCCCAGTGGATGCCTGAAACCTCAGATAGGACTGAGCCGAATGCTGCGGATACCACGTGTTTCCCTGCACACACAGCTCCTCGCTCACCGAGCACCTGTGGCTTCTCTGCGGCACAGCCAAATTGCCAGCATCACTGCTCCTGTGCCCTGGGTCCATTAGTAAGTGGCATAAGGATGCCAAGCACCGAGATACCTCGGCAGTCAGGGTGATAACGGAGGCCGCTAGTAAGTGACTAACAGACAGGAGTGCCTACGGCGTGGACACGCTGGACAAAGGGCCGATTCACGCTCCTCAGAGCAGCACACAATTAAAACTTACGAATTGTTTATTTCTGGAATTTTCCATTAAATATTTTTGCAGCACAGTTGCCTATGGGTAACTGAAGCCCATGGAAAGGGAAGCCATGAATGAGGGGGGAGGACTGTGTCTATTTTGTAGACAAAGTGATGTCTACAGAAATGTAGAGAGAACCCCCACGCTGGCCTGGTGGCAGCGGTTCCCAGCCTGGGTCCACGCGACACCACGCCCTTGTTTCGCTTTTTGACTGGATGGTGCTAGCTTAGTAGGGAAGCTCCCCTCTATTCTGGACTTTGTTCCCTGGCAGCTACGCTGAGTACTATCAGATAAGACAGCGAGAGAGAAAATTAGCTCATTACAAAGGCCGTATCTGGTTAGATAAGTGAGACCTTTCAAGTGCGCTCCGTGAGGGAATGCAGAGGTCTTTGGAGGGCACAGGTGGGTAAGCCTGACCTCACGAGGTGGCCGCTCTTCCACCAGTACCCTTCATTACCCCCCATTCCATCGCCACACGCCACCCCTTTCGGCTTCCAGACTCAGCCTTGGGGCCTGCCTGCAGCCTGTTGGAGGCCTGGACCGTTCCAGAAAAATGAAGGTCTTTGGTACTTGGAGCAGTGAGTCAACCAGATTACAGAGGAAGGACTCCTTGTCCCTTTCTTACACAAAACACAAAACAAAACAAAACAAAACAAAAAGCCACGTAGTTATAGAAACCCACGTTAGAGACCCAAGAGCCAAAAAGCAAAGCAAGGAGCGCTCAGTGGATCCCCTTCTTTGGGGTATGTGCCTCCTCTGCCATCCACTTTTCATTTTTTTACATAAAGTATTTTTTTATTTATTGCTGGCAGTATTAGAGAAGTTCTCCATTTTCTCCCCTTTGCCCCCCTCCAACCACCCCCCCCCCAGGCCTTCCCCACTCTATTGTCTGTCCCTGGGCTATGCACATGTGCACTCATGTTCTTTGGTTAATCTCTTCCCGTGCCCCCCCCAGCTCTGTCAGTCTGTTCTATGCATCCACGCCTCTGGGCCTATTTGCCTTTGGTTCTTTTGCTGCTCTTGCCCCAGTCACACTCCCGTGCCTCTTGGGACCCTAATGCTTTGTGTTTTCACAGTACATCCCATTACATGTTCTCGTAAAAGGTGGAAGGAAATAAGAAAAAGATTGTGGACGTGCAGTCTGGGGAAGATGTATCACTTAACACATCTGAAGGAAAAGGGTTGATTCTCTCTGTCTCCTGGAGAGAGCGAATACTTTGCTTGGGAGGGGAAAGGAAAGACCATGACTTTTATGTTTTAAATTTTTTATTGTTGACACTATTTGCAGATATCCCCCATTCCCCTCCCTGTTGCCCAGCTCTGCCCAGCACCCAGCACCCCCTCCACCTTGGCTCTAGACACACTATTGTCTGTGTCCGTGGGCTATGCATATATATTCTTTAGCTAATCCCTCCACCTTCCTTTATCCAGTCACCCCCGCCTCCCTCACCTCTGACATTTGTCAGTCTGTCCCATGCATCCATACCTCTGGTTCTATTTTCTTTGTCAGTTTATTTGTACATTAGATTCCACATATTAGAGAGATCTTGTGGTACTTGTCTTTGGCTGAATGGCTTTTTTCACTTAGCATAATATTCTCCAGATCCATCCATACTGTCCCAAAGGGTAAGATTTCCTTCTTTTTTTACAGCACATAGTATTCCGTGGTGTAAATGTCCCACAGCTTTTTTATCCACTCACCTACTGATGGGCACTTGGGCTGTTTCCAGATCTTGGCTATTGTAAATTGTGCTGCTTTGAACATAGGGGTGCATATATTCCTTCTGATTGGTATTTCGGGTTTCTTAGGATATATACCCAAGAGTGGGTGGGATCACTGGGTCAAAAGGCAGCTCCATTTTTAATTTCTTGAGGAAACTCCATACTGTTTTCCACAGTGGCTGCCCTGGTCTGCATTCCCACCAGCAGTGCACCAGGTTCCCCTTTCCCCACACCCTCGCCAGCACAAGTCGTTTGTTCATTTGTTGATGGAGCCATTCTGACAGGTGTGAAGTGATACCTCACTACGGTTTTAATTTGCATCTCTAATGATTAGTGATGTTGAGCATTTTCTCATGTTCTCTTGGCATCTGCATGTCCTCTTTGGAGAAGTGTCTACTCAGGTCCTTTGCCCATTTTTAATTGGACTATTTGTCTTCCTAGTGTTCAGTTGAGTTCTTTTAATATTTTGGAAATTAGTCCTTTATCAGATGTGTCATTGGCAAATGTGTTCTCCCATACAGTGGGCTCCCTTTTCATTTTGTTGATGGTTTCTTTTGCTGTGCAGAAGCTTTTTAGTTTGATGTAGCCCCATTTATTTTTTCTTTTGTTTCTCTTGCCCTAGGAGATGTATCCGTGAAAATTCCACCACGTGAGATGTCTGTGACTTTACTGCCTATGTTTTCTTCTAGGATTTTTATGGTTTCTCAACTTACAGTTAAGTCTTTTATCCATTTTGAGTTTCTTCTTGTATATGGTGTGAATTGGTGGTCTAGTTTCATTTTTTTGCATGTATCTGTCCAATTTTCCCAACACCATTTACTGAAGAAACTGTCTTTACTCCATTGTATGCTCTTGACTCCTCTGTCAAACATTAATTGACCAAAATGGCATGGGTCTATTTCTGGGGTCTCTGTTCTGTTCCACTGATCTATATGTCTGTTCTTGTGCCAGTACCAGGCTGTTTTGTGTTTGTTTGTTTGCTTTTTGTTTGTTTGTTTTTTAATTTATTTTTATGGTTAAAAGTATTACAGGTGTCCCATTTTTCCCCCCTGTTGACCCCCTCCACCTCACTCCCACCCTTCCCCAGGCCTTCACCCAGTTATTGTCTGTGTCCATGGGTTATGCATATATGCATATAACTTCTTTGGTTAATCTCTTCCCACCCTCCACCCTCCTTCCCTCTTCCATCTGAGATACAACGGTCTGTTGCATGCATCAGTGTCTCTGGATCTATTTAGTTTGTCAGATTCTTTTGTTCATTAGCTTCTTCTTAAAGAAGACCCTTCAACACTTCCTGTAGTGCTGGTCTGGTGGTGATGAACTCCTTTAGCTTTTCCTTGTCTGTGAAGCTCTTTATCTGACCTTCAATTCTAAATGATAGCTTTGCTGGGTAGAGCAATCTTGGTTGTAGTTTCTTGTTTTTCATCACTTTGAATATTTCTTGCCACCCCCTTCTGGTCTGCAAACTTTCTGTTGAGAAATCAGCTGACCGTCTTACAGGTGCTCCCTTGTAGGTAACTAACTGCTATTCTCTTGCTGCTTTTAGGATTCTCTCTTTGCCTTTAACCTTTGGCATTTTAATTATGATGTGTCTTGCTGTGGGCCTCTTTGAGTTCCTCTTGTTTGGGACTCTCTGTGCTTCCTGGACTTATAAGTCTATTTCTTTCCCCAGGTAGGGGAAGTTTTCTGTCATTATTTTTTCAAATAGGTTTTCAATTTCTTGCTCTCTCTCTTTTCCTTCAGGTATCCCCACAAAGCGAATATTGCGCTGCTTGAAGTTGTCCTAGAGGCTCCTTATACTATCTTCATATTTCTGGATTCTTTTTTCTCTTCTAATTGAATGTTTTTTGCTTCCTCGTATAACAAATTGCTGAATTCTCAGTGTCCTCTACTATTGATTTCCTATAAATTATTCTCCATTTCAATTTGTGTAGCCTTCATTTCTGGTTGGTACTTTATTATGTCATTGATGGTCTTACTAGTTTCCTTAATAGTCTTACTAAGGTCCTTGAGCATCCTTATAATCATTATTCTGAGCTCTGTATCTGTTAGCTTGCTTGGTTCTATTTCATTTAGTTCCTTTTCTGGAGATTTCTTCTGTTTTTTCCTTTGTGACATTTTCTTTGCCTCTGCATTTTGGCTGCTTCCTGATGTTTGTTTCTATGTATTAGGTAGAGCTGCTATGTCTCCTGGAATTTGTAGAGTGGCTTTGTGTAGTAGGTGTCCTGGAGGGCCCAGTGGCTCAGCCTCCCCAGTCACCTGAGCTGGGCCTTCCAGGAGCTCCCCTGTGTGGGCTGTGTGCACTGTCCTGTTGTAGTTGAGCCTTGGTTGCTGTTGGCATCACTGGGAGGAATTGATCCCCAGGCCAATCAGCTGTGAGGACCAGCTACAACTACAGCCAAAGAGCTGCTGTGCTAGAGACACCTCTATGGAGCAGGATTTACTTCTGTGGAGCTTTGGTGTTCACCAAGTGTGCCCCTTGAGTGTGTCACTTGTGGATGTGGTAGGGTTGTAATCCAGTGTGGTTGAGTCTGATCCCCAGGTGCACTGTCTCTGAGGCCTCCTGGGAGGTGCAAAGTCAACCTCTGCCAGTGCCTTGCTCAAGGCACCCAGCCTGAGCTACACAGAAATCTGTAGATGACTGCTACTTGTGCTGGGCTTGGAGGTGTCCAGGAGAGGCCAAGCTATGAGCCAATGCAGGCTGCCACTAGTGTCAGGTCTGGGGCCACTTATCAAGCCATATGGGGCACATTGCTGCTTGTTTGAGAGGTTTTAGGAAAGTCCTAAACATGAGGCTAGAGGGGCCACTTGCATAGAAAAGCCACTGGAAATGGCTTGGATGAGCTTGCAAGTAGGGAGGGGCGGGGTCTCCGGGAATCACCAGAGCAGGTTGAAAGATGTGTTGGGTTGATGGAGATTCAGAAAAGGCACCTGCCTGCTGGCTCTGCAGGGAAAAGGCTTGCCAAAGGAGCAATGGCCTCTTCCAGCTCTTCTGTCTGGGAGGAAGCTGCCTCTCCAGCTCTCACCCCGATTTCAGGCAAGTTAGTTCCTCCACGAATGTCCCAGGTCCCTTTCAAGCTGCTGCCCAGCACTGGAGCTCAGAGGGAGCGCATCTGAGTGAGTCCATGCACTGGCCCTTTAAGAAGAGCTGCCTGGGATTCACACAGCCTCCGTGATCTTCAGCCAGAGTCCCTGCTGGTTTTCACAGCCCGAAGTTGTAGGGACTTCTCTTCCCAGCCCTCCGTGAAACCTCCAGCACCAAGATATCCCTCCTGTGTTTACCCCGCAGCACCAGGTGTGGGCCCACAGCCCATCTCCGCAATTCAGCCCCTATCCGTCCGCATCTCAGCCCCTCCTATTAGTCTTGGTTCTTCTTCAGTTCCCTGGTTGTAGGGCTTCTGTTCAGCTAGACTTCAGGAGGTTCTGAGTCATTGTGGTTCTGTATTTTAGTTGTAATTTTGATGTGGCTGTGGAAGGCAGTGGGGACGACGATTACGTACCACCACCATCTTGTTCGAGAGTCCAGACCAGGTTGTTTTGATTACAGTGGCTTTGTAGAATAGTTTGATACCCAGTATTGTGATCCCTCCAACTTTGTTCTTCTTTCTCAAGATTGCTGAGGCTATTCTGGGTATTTTTTGGTTCTGTATAAATTTTTGAAATATTTGTTCTAGATCTGTGTAATATGCTGTTGGTATTTTATTTTTATTTTTATTTTTTAAAAATATATCTTTATTGATTTCAGAGAGAGGAAAGGAGAGGGAGAGAGAGAGAGAAACATCAATGATGAGAGAGTCATTGATGGGCTGCCTCCTGCATGCCCCCGACTGGGGATTGAGCCCAAAACCCAGGCATTTGCCCTAATCGGAAATCGAACCACGATTGCCTGGATCCCAGGTCAACGCTCAACTGCTGAGCCACGCCCGGCCGGGCTACCATTCACTTTTTAAGAAATTATATTTATTGCGTAACATTGATTAATAACATTATATAAATTTTAGGTCTATAACTTTATAATATGACATCAGTATACTCTAGTGTGTGCTCACCACCCAGAGCCTCGTCTCCTTCAGTCATCATACATTTGATCTCCTTTATCCCCTTTGTTGTCCCTCCACCCCCCTTTCCTTCTGGTAATCACCATTCTGTTGTCTGTAAGTTTGGTTTTTTGTTTATTTGTTGCCATTTGTTTTATATTGTACATATGAGTGAAACCATATGGTTCTTCTCTTTTTCTGTCTGACTTATTTCACTTAGCATGATACTCTCAAGATTCATTCATGTTTTCACAAATAGCAGTATTTCATCTTTTTATGGCTGAGTAGTGTTCCATTGCATATATGTACCACATCTTTACCCAATCACCCACCAAAGCACACTTAGGTTGTTTCCATGTCTTGGCTACTATGAATAATGCTGCAATTAACATAGGAGTACATATATCCTTATGAATAAGTGTTCTCAAATGTTTTGTGTAGATACCCAAGAGGAAGGATTGCTGTATCATATGGTAGCTCTATTCTTAATTTTTTTGAGGAACGTGCATATTGTTTTCCATAGTGGCTGTATCAGTTTACATTCCCACCAGCAGTGAATGAGGGTTCCTTTTCTCCACCTCCTCTCCAGCCCTTGTCATGTCTTGTCTTGTTGACAGTAGCCATTCTAACAGGTGTGAGGCAGTATCTCATTGTGATTTTGATTTGCATTTCCCTTATAACTAGTGAGGTTGAGCATCTCTCACATATATCTTGGCCACCCTTTTAAAATAAGCTAACTTGTTAGCAAATTATTTTAATCACACATATAATACATGAATATTTTCTCCTTAAAAAATAATTAAAGTGCAACAGATAAGATTAAAGTCCCCTTTGGATGTCATGGCCAATCCTCGGCTCCCCTGCCCCACTACTGTTCAGTGTGTTTGGAGCATATCCTTCTCAGTGTTTTTCTTTTCTATGGAAACTTGCTTAGTCTAAAGAAGAACATTTATTGCATCACCAAACAGAGTGGCCCAAGCATGATTTGTGTGGGTCATAGACACTGTGTCTCTCTTCTTCCTCTGTTTTCCATCTCACCACCTCATGTGTGTCAGCTAAGCTACCCTCCTGTGACTTCAGGGGGACCTCCTGAGGCTTCTGAAGCTTTGGCCCTCCTCATCGGCATTCAACACGGAAGGCAGGTCTGCTTCTCCAGTATTCCCGGCAAAGCACTGCGTTGAATCTTCTTAGCTCCAAAGATTAATTTGGCTTTGGCGATTGGTTTAAGCACTGAGCCATGGTGGCCAAGCCAAATATTGATCCTTGCTCCCAAAACTCCCTCTCCTGGCTCTCCAGGTGCCACAATGAAGGCACCACTGCAGCCACTCCCTGAGGGCACCCCGGTTAACATGCCTTGATGTTCCCAAGAGGGTAGCCTCCTTACAGGTGGCTGGCTCTTCATTACCAGATTGGCTGCCTGTCAACTGTACTGTCAGCCCTTACGGGGGTGAGGGGGTGGGGACAGCCCAGCAGACCTCCCAGGGCCTCCAGCTCTGCTGACTTTAGCTCTGATGATTGATTTTCTATCATAGCACCAAAAAATGCTAAAGAGACTAATAATATACACCATTAAGTAGAATAAAAGGTTAATAAAGGTGTGGGATTCCTACCTCAGAGTATCTTATTTCCCAAGGACATTAAGTGATTCAAAGGCATTTTTAGCTTTGTCACCAGTTCCTTGTGTAGAAGGTCTTTCTAATTTTCAATCTGATGATTGATTTGGCCCTGAACCAATCACTAGTCGTCTAGTGGGTTGCAGTGCACTGATTGGCTCAGCCTTGAGCCTCGGTTTCATCAGTTTTGCCAGAAGCATAAGGGGTTAGGGGGTGAGAGTGGGAGTGGAAGTGGAGTACCTTTCTGGAGGCAGAATCACTATGCTGTCGCCGGGAGAAAGGGAAGAGCTAATGGGGGGAGGGGTCCACTGTGTATATGTTCTCTTTATGTATATAAAAGTTTAAAAGCTTCATGGGAAAGAATTGATGCTGCAGGTGCTTATTCTGCTCAGAGATAATGGCCAGAGGTGAGGGTTGATTCTGAGACCAGCCCTCAGATGATCCTCCTACCATCCACTGCAGTCACAGGTTTGAGCCCTAGAGGAGGGGAGATACTATTTTATCAATCCTGTAATCTGAGAGCACAAGAAATGGTGTGTACATGACTGCGCATAAGCACAGACTGTGGCTGATATTGACAGTTGCTTACCTCATATCCGGGACTGTGGCCAAACACCTTCCCATCCTTGCTTGAAGCTAGTGGTGACCACGCGAAAGCATTCTTGCCAATGAGATGTAAGCAGAGCTCTGCTTTTGTATTGAAAAGGCACACTCAAAACTGGGCCTCCTCTTTATCCATTCCCCTTCTTTCTGCCTTGATCATGGACTTGGTGGCTGGAGCTGAAGCAGCTATTTTGTGGCCAAGAGAATCACAGAGACACAGACCCTGATAACATGAAAATGCTGAAACTATGGCAAAAACTACCTACGTCTGGGTATCTATTTATTTATTTACTTTTAACCCTCTTTCTAATATGGTTGTTGCTCACAGATTTGTGAGAAAAACGAATCCTTATTGTTTAGGTCCTAGTTAAGTAAAATGTGGACCTACCACATCAGCATCACCAGGGAGCCTGTTCGATGCAGAATCTCAGGCTGGCCCGTGTCCCAGTCAGAGCCTACAAGTCCTTCAGTTGGGTCATAGGGACACCAAAGTGTGAGAAGCATAGCTGCAGTGATCACAGGAGTGCAGCGATCGTGGTCCAACCCCTGCGCAGAGGTTGAACCCTGCAAGACCGGATTAGGTGCCACTTTTGGCACCGACAGCGTTGGGGATCATCGCAGACAGTTGGAGTGGGGGAGAAGGGACGTGCAGGGCGGCCAGGAGGACTAGTGTGGGGGGCATTTTCCAGATACTTATTCAATACTCGCAAGGTGTTTCTGTGTTCCAGGCACTGTGACAAGCATGTAGTCAACAGTTTATTGACTCTCCTTAGCACCTCACCGACTCATTTCATGAATGAGTAAACTGAGGCACAGGCAGGGTGGATCATGGAGTTGCTAAGTGGTAGATCCAGACTGGAAGCCATGCATTCTGTATCCAGAGTGTATGCGCTCTTCCCTGGGGTCTCCCCATAATGTTTGGGGAGAATTTTAAGAAAAGCAAAAGAGCTGGTAGGAAGGGTAGAAGGTGGACAAGTAGCCTGCCAAGTTCCTACTTTTACTCCCTTGTTAGTGTGGTTTGGGAGGCAGGGAATAAATGTTCATTATTTCATTTAATCTTCAAAACCTCATTTCATCACCCGGCCAGCGTGGCTCAGCGGTTGAGGGTGGACCTAGGATCCAGGAGATCTCGGCGCGATGCCCGGTCAGCGCACATGCCGGGGTTGCGGGCTCCACCCCACTGGGAGGCGTGCGGGAGGCAATCCATCAATGACTCTCATCATTGATGTTTCTCTCTCTCTCCCTTCCTCTCTCTGAAATCCATAAAGATAATTTAAAAAAAAAATAAAACTAAATATAAAAACTCATTTCATCAACACACTTGTTGATTCCGGGCGTGCGCCGGGACCTGGGATCCGGCGGCCGGCGAGGCTCCGCTCCTGCCTCCGCAGACCCAGGGCGGGCGCGCGGAGGGCTGTGCTGCGCCCTGCCCGGGGGGGGAGAGGGGGCGCGGAGGGCTGTGCTGCGCCCTGCCCGGGGGTGAGAGGGGGCGCGGAGGGCTGTGCTGCGCCCTGCCCGGGGGTGAGAGGGGGCGCGGAGGGCTGTGCTGCGCCCTGCCCGGGGGTGAGAGGGGGCGCGGAGGGCTGTGCTGCGCCCTGCCCGGGGGTGAGAGGGGGCGCGGAGGGCTGTGCTGCGCCCTGCCCGGGGGTGAGAGGGGGCGCGGAGGGCTGTGCTGCGCCCTGCCCGGGGGGCGAGCGGGCGAGCCGAGGGCTGTGCTGCGCCCTGCCCGGGGGGGAGAGGGGGCGCGGAGGGCTGTGCTGCGCCCTGCCCGGGGGACGAGCGGGCGAGCCGAGGGCTGTGTTGCGCCCTGCCCGGGGGTGAGAGGCGGCGCGGAGGGCTGTGCTGCGCCCTGCCCGGGGGTGAGAGGGGGCGCGGAGGGCTGTGCTGCGCCCTGCCCGGGGGGGAGAGGGGGCGCGGAGGGCTGTGCTGCGCCCTGCCCGGGGGTGAGAGGGGGCGCGGAGGGCTGTGCTGCGCCCTGCCCGGGGGGCGAGCGGGCGAGCCGAGGGCTGTGCTGCGCCCTGCCCGGGGGTGAGAGGCGGCGCGGAGGGCTGTGCTGCGCCCTGTCCGGGGCGAGCGGGCGCGCGGAGGGCTGTGCTGCGCCCTGCCCGGGGGTGAGAGGGGGCGCGGAGGGCTGTGCTGCGCCCTGCCCGGGGGTGAGAGGGGGCGCGGAGGGCTGTGCTGCGCCCTGCCCAGGGGTGAGAGGGGGCGCGGAGGGCTGTGCTGAGCCCTGCCCAGGGGTGAGAGGGGGCGCGGAGGGCTGTGCTGAGCCCTGCCCGGGGGCGAGCGGGCGCGCGGAGGGCTGTGCTGCGCCCTGCCCGGGGCGAGCGGGCGCGGGGCTGCGCCACCGCAAGGCCGGACCCCAACCCAGAAGGACGCGGGCTGCAGGACGACCAGGGGACATCCGGACGGGCACAGCGGGCTGTGTGAAGTGTGCTTCTGAGAGAATGACAAATACAAAGGCCCCGAGGGGGACAAGAAAGCGCTGTGTCGGGCGCCACCCGCATCCTCACTCTAGCAGCCAGCCCCGGGGACGGGCATTACTCATTCTCATCTCAGACGTGGAGGCTGAGGCTCTGGGAGGCTAAGCAATGTGACAAAGTTAGTGTCACACGGCAAGTAAGGAGCAGAGACAGCCTCCACCTATATGCGCCGCTGGATCCACCTCCCTTTGTCCTGCCCCTCTAGAACCAGGAACCCTGCGCCTCCTGGTCCAGCGACTTTGACCAGCTGTAACCCCAGTATCAGAATAGCTCCGGTCCGAAGGCGTCCCTGAGGTTCCCTCCCCCTCTTCTCTTCCTCCTGCTATGCTCCTGAACCCTAATGGGCTGCCGGTCTCCATTGGCTGTGCTCAGTAAGTAGGGTCCAGGTGATGGGTCTTGATTGGCTGTGCTCAGTAACTAGGATCAACGTGAAGGGCCTCTACTGGCTCTGCTCGGTAACTAAGGTCAAGGTGATGGGTCTCTATTGGCTGTGCTCAGTAACTAGGGTCAAGGTGATGGGTCTCTATTGGCTGTGCTCAGTAACTAGGGTCAAGGTGATGGGTCTCTATTGGCTGTGCTCAGTAACTAGGGTCAAGGTGATGGGTCTCTATTGGCTGTGCTCAGTAACTAGGGTCAAGGTGATGGGTCTCTATTGGCTGTGCTCAGTAACTAGGGTCAAGGTGATGGGTCTCTATTGGCTGTGCTCAGTAACTAAGGTCAAGGTGGTGGGTCTCTATTGGCTGTGCTCAGTAACTAGGGTCAAGTGATGGGTCTTGACTGGCTGTGCTCAGTTAGGAGGCTCAAGGTGGTGGGTCTCTATTGGCTGTGCTCAGAAACTAGGGTCCAGGTGATGGGTTTCTATTGGCTGTGCTCAGTAACTAGGGTCAAGGTGACGGGTCTGGACTGGCTGTGCTCAGAAACTAGGGTCAAGGTGGTGGGTCTCCATTGTCTGTGCTCAGTAAGGAGGGTCAAGGGGGTGGGTGCCGCGCCTGCCTGGCCAGCCTTCGCCAGTGGGGAATACCCCACATGCATTTCCACCCCGCGCCCCAACCCCGCTGCTGTAGGCGCGTCCCACCCTCCAACACGTCAAACGCCTTTTCTAGCGTCTTTGGCCAACCACCTGGCCAACCACCAGTCTCCCGCGCCCGGCTCCGTGGCCGACGATGCGCCGCGGTTCCCTGGCCCACTCCGCGCGCTCTCGGGAAGTGCCCGTCGCCGGCCCGCGGGCGGTGCCAGGCGGAGCTCACCCCAGGCTGAGCTGGCGAGCGCCGGGCGAGGCGGGGCGGCGTGGAGCGCCCTGCTGGGGAGGAACATTCAGTTCTGGGAGGGCGGCTGCCAGGCGCGCCGGTGCCGAGGAGACGTCCGGCCGGGGCTCTAAGCCAAACTGTGAGTAACTCGGCAGGACCGGCCGCGGCCGCGGCAGAGGTGACCCCGCCGCCCGAGGACTGCGCCCGTCCCTCCCGCCCGCCCGCCCGCCCGCCCGCGCTGAGCTCCGGGAGCCTGCCCGCTTCGCAGACCCGCCGCGCTCGCTCGCCCCGGTTTTCACAGCTGACTGCGCCTGCCTTCCCGACGGGACGGGACGGGACGGGGCCAGGACGGAAGACGCTCCGCGCTCCCCGGACCGCGCCCCAGGGCGCCCTGGCCGCCCCCGCCCGGGAGGGCGAGGCCGCTGCGCCGACTCCCGCACGGCCGCGGGGCCACCAACCGGGTTCCCTCCTTCAGCGCCCCCCGCTGCCCCCCGGCCCCGCCCCGCCCCGCGGCCTCCCCGCCTGTGCCCGCGGGGCCGTCCGCACAGCGCCCCGCTGCCCAGCTTTGCGCCTAAGCTCCGTCAGTCCTTCCAGCTCAGCGGGCACGCGGGGCAGCCGGCGCTGGCGGCCGACAGCCGGCTGGGGAACCGCGTAATCGAGACACGACCCACGCACCCCGCAATCCACACGGGCAGTGTGGGAATCCGTGGTTTCCACGTGCTCACGGAGCTGTGCAACCCCACCGCAATCCTGCGGGAACACTTTCATCCCCCCGAAAAGAACCCCCAGTTCCTTGGTTCCCCAGCCCCCCAGTCCCCGCGCCAGCCCCAGGCAACCACTGTTCCACGTTGTGATTCTGCAGGGTTCCTGTTCTTGGCCCTTCCTACCCATGGACTCATGGAACACGCCACGTTTCCCCACCGGCTTCTTTCACTTAGCGCGGTGTGTCCAAGACCCGCCCCCCCCAATCAGCGCTCCACTTTTTCATGACCAAATAATATTCCGTTGAGTGGATGTATTCTATTTATCATCAGCTGGTGGACATCTGAGTGGTTTCTGCTTGACTGTTGTGACTGGAACTGTTACAGGCATTCTGTACAAGCGTCTGTGTGAACGTGTTTTAATTTCTCTTGGGAATATACTTGGCCATGGGGTTGATGGGCCTATGATAACTCACTGTTTAACTTTCTGAGAACTGCCAGACTGTTTTCCAAAGTGGTTGCTCTACTTTACGTTCCCACCAGCAGGGTAAGAGGGTTCCTATTTCTACACGTTCTCCTCAGCGTTTGTTACGAGCCGTCCTTTTTATCATGGCCATCCTAGCTATGGACGCCTCCCTGTGGTTTTCACTGTGTCCCTGATGACTAGCCATGGTGAGCATGTTTTCATGAGCTTATTGGCCCTTTGTGCCTCTTCCTTGAGGAAATGTCCACATGGATCCTTTGCACATTTCTTATTTGGGTTATATGTCCTTTTATTATTGAGTTGTATTTATTTTCTAGATACAAGTTCCTCGTAAAATATATAATTTGCACATGTTTCCTCTCATGTGGATTGCCTTTTCACTTAATTGGTAGTATCTTTTGATGCACAAAAGTCTCTAGTTTTGATGAAATTCAATCTATATATTTAATTTGCCTGTTTTGTTGCTTGTGCTTTTGGTGTCACATCTAAGAAACCATTGCAAATCCAAGATTATAAAGATTACTTCTAAGTTTTCTTCTAAGAGTGTTACAGTTTTCACTCTTACATTTAGGCCTTCGATCCATCTTGAGTGAATGTTTGTACATGGCATCAGATAGGGATCAGACTTCATTCTTTTGCATTGAGGATCCTGCTATCCCATCACCATGTGTTGAAAAAACTACTCTTTCCCCATTAAATTATTTCAACATTCTTGCTAAAAATCAATTCATCATAAATGTGAGGCTTTGTTTCTGGATTCTCAATTCTACTCCATTGATCTATATGTCTATCCCTTCATCAGCATCAAACTGTTTAAATACTAGGTTTTGTAGTAACTTTTGAAATCGAGAAATGCGAGTCCTCTAACTTTGTTCACTTTCTAAATGGTTTTGGCTATCCTGGATTCCTTACATTTCCTTATAAATATTAGGGTTGGCTTGTCAGTTTCTATAAAGAATATACCTGGAATTCAAGGACAGATTGTGTTAAATCTCTCAATCAGTTTGAGCAGTGTTGTCATCTTAACAACATTAAGTCTTCCGGATGTCCTTCCATTTATTTAACCCTTCCTAATGCGATTGGTACAGCATATTGATACACAAACCAGAATCCAGTAGCACTTTAAAATCACAATATGCCACAACCTGTTAGCAACAAGGGTGGTGGCCTCCTATGGGGAGGGGTGTGGGAGTCTTTTGGGATGAAGTTAGTTGCATGTGTGTTTGCTTTGGTAGTAGTTCATCCAGCTTTGCACTTTTCTAGATGCATGTTATACTTCCATACAGAAATAACTAAGTTTATTTAAACAGGAAAAAAAGCTCAGCACTGCAATTAAGGTTATTCCAAGAATGCAATTGTAATGACTGATACTTATAGAGCATTTACTGTAAACTGGGCTCTGCCGGAGGACCTTATATATATTTATTCATTTATATGCTGCAACAGTTCTTTGAGCTAGGTGGTATTGTTGACTCTGTTTTAGAAAGGAGGCAACAAGGGCACAGAGAGACTGAGAAACTTGCCAAGGCCACACATATAGTAAGTGGGAGATTTGGGATTTGAGCCGGTCAGCCTGGCTGCTCAAACTCTGTGATACAGACTCTGTTGGTACTAGAGGAACTCAACGCTGGTTAAATGACTACATTACCCTCCTTAGGGACTAAAGGGTACTTAATAAAATTCAACACCCAATATCAACATGATATAAAACACATTTAAATTTGAAAATGCATCATGTTTAAGGTTGGAGCACTAGAAACATTTTCCATTAAAGTTAGGAGGAAGGTAAGAAAAGTAATATTGCCACTGCCACTTAACACTGTTGTAGATGTACCAAGGTTAAAATATAAGTTTAAGAATTGCAAAGTGAAGACAATATGATGCTTATTTCCAGGTAATACGATTTCATATCTAGACAATCCAAGGGTAAGATTGGAAAAATAAAACTAAGATCCAAAATCAATAGCACCTCTATGTTTAAAAAAAAAAGCTTGAAAACAAAAGAGAAGCAACAGTTGCACTTTAAAAAAGCACCAACACCCACTGGACAAAATCAGCAACAACAAAAATGAAGCAAGGTAAAAGAGCAAGTGAAAATACATACCCTGTTCATCAATAAGAAGATTTAATGGTGTAAAGATGCATATCGTCTTTAAATTAACCTTTATGTTTAGTTTTATATCAATAAAAAATACACTATGAAGTTTTTTGGAAGTAGACTCACTGAGTCTAAAGTTCACATGGAAAAATAAACAAGTGAGGCTAGCCAGGAAAATTCTGAAAAGGGAAAGTAATAAAGAGGGATTAGCCCTTGGATGCATTGAAGTGTCGTATAAAGCTGCATTGATGAATAGAGGTTTGTGCTGGTACATGAAGAGAAAGGCCAATTAATGAAGCAGATTAGAATCTAGAAATAGACCCAAATACGTCTGGGAGGAGAGTACAGTCATCCCTCGTTTTACTGTGCCCCGCTTCACTGTGCTTCCCAGATACCCTGTTTTTACAAATCAAAGTTTGGTGGCCACCCTGCATTGAGCAAGTCTATTGTCACTATTTTTCCAACAGCTTCTGCTCATTTCATGTCTCTGTGTCATATTTTGGTAATTCTTGCAATATTTCAAATGTTCCCCATTATTACTATATTTGTTATGTGACCTATGCTCAGTTATTTTTTATGTTACTTTTATAATTGTTTTAGGGGCCCATGGACTATACCCATATAAGATAGCAAACTTAATAAATGTTGTTTGTGTTCTGACTGCTTCACCAACTGGCCTTTCCTCCTTCTCTCTCTCTCTCTCACTCTCACTCTCACTCTCTCTCAGGCCTCCCTATTCCCTGAGACACAAGATTACCAAAAGTAGGCCAATTAATAACCCCACAGTGGCCTCTAAGTGTCCGAATGAGTACATGTGACTACATGTCTCTCACTTTAAATCGAAAGCTAGAAATGATTAAGCTTAATGAGGAAGCTTAATGATTAAGCTTAGTGAGGAAGGCTTGTCAAAACAGAGACAGGCTGAAAGTCAGGCCTCTTGTACCAATAGCCAAGTTGTGAATGCAAAGGGAAAGTTCTTGAAGGAAAGTAAAATTGTTACTCCAGTGAACACACAAATGATAAGAAAGTGAACAGCCTTATTGCTGATATGGAGAAAGTTTTAGGGGTCCAGATAGATCAAACCAGCCACAACATTCCCAGAAGCCAAAACCTAATCCAGAACAAGGCCCTAACTCTTCAAATCTGTGGAGGCTGAGA
This sequence comes from Miniopterus natalensis, assembly GCF_054644295.1. Taxonomy (NCBI): domain Eukaryota; kingdom Metazoa; phylum Chordata; class Mammalia; order Chiroptera; family Miniopteridae; genus Miniopterus; species Miniopterus natalensis. The sequence continues at coordinate 101,971,277 of NC_142083.1, forward strand.
GAGGTGAGGAAGCTGCAGAAGGAAAGTTGGAAGCTAGCAGAGGTCTGTTCATGAGGTTTAAGGAAAGAAGCCGTCTCCATTAACATAGCAGAGCCAGTTGAAGCAGCAAGTGCCGATGGAGAAGATGCGGCAAGTTATCCAGAAGATCTACCTCAGATGATGAAGGGGTTTCCATTAACCACATATTTTTAATGTAGACGAAACAGCCTCATTTTGGAAGAAGATGCCATCTCGGACTTCCATAGCCAGAGAGGAGAAGCCAATGCCTGACATCAAAGCTGTAGAGGACAGGCTGACTCTCTTGTTAGAGGCTAATGCAGCTAGTGACTTTAAGTGGAAGCCCATGCTCATTTACCATCCCAGGGCCCTGAAGAATTATGCTAAATTTACTCTGCTTGTGCTCTACAAATGGAACAACAAAGCCCGAAGGACAGCACATCTGTTTTCGATGTGGTTTACTGAATATTTTAAGCCCACTGTTGAGACTTACTGCTCAGAAAAAAAGATCCCTTTTATTCCTGCTCATTAACAAGGTACCTGGTCATCAAAGAGCTCTGATGGAGATAAAAACAATATTAAAGTTGTTTTCATGCCTGCTAACACAACATCCATTCTGTAGCCCATGGATCAAAGAGTAATTTCAACTTCCAAGTCTTATTATTTAAGAGATAAATTTTGTAGGGCTATAGCTACCATAGACAGTAATTCTTCTGATAGATCCAGGCAAAGTAAATTGGAAAGTATCACATAATCTCACTTATGTGTGGAATCTAATGAACAAAATAAACCGATGTACAAAATAGGCCCAGAGGCATGGAAGCATGGCACAGACTGAGGGATCTCAGAGGGGAGGGGCCAGGGAAGGTGGGCAGAGATTAAGCAAAGAACTTATATATGCCTAATCCATGGACACAGACAATAAGGTAGAGAAGGCCCAGGGTGGGGCGGGAACTGGGTGGAAGGGGGCAATGGAGGAAAAATAGGGGATGTCTGTAATCCTCTCAACAATAAAGATTAAAAAACAAAACAGCGAAAAGAAAAAGAAATCCTTCTGGAAGTAATTCACCATACCAGATGCCATTAAGGACACTTGTGATTCATGGAAAGAGGTCAGAATATCTACATTAACAGGAGTTAGGAAGCAGTTGATTCCAACCCTTATGGGTGGCTTTCAGGGGTCCAAGGCTTCAGTGGAAGAGTAACTGCAGATGTGGTAGAAACAGCAAGAGAACTAGAGTTAGAAGTGGAGCCTGAAGATGTTGCTGAGTTGCTGTAGTCTCATGATGGAACTTTAATGGAGGAGGAGTTCTTCTCATGGATGAACAAAGAAAGTGGTTTCTTGAGATGGAATTTACTGCCAGGGAAGATGCCATGAAGATGACTGAAATGACAATAAAGGATTTAGAATATTACATAAACTTAGTTGGTAAAGCAGCAGCAGGGCTTGAGAGGATTGACTCCATTTGTTTTTAAATTTATTGATTTTGAGAGAGAGGGAGATTTGTTGTTCCACTTATTGATGCATTCATTGGTTGATTCTTGTGTATGCCCTGACTGGGAATCGAACCTGCAACCTTGGCGTATCCAGACAACACTCTAACAACAGAGCTACTCAGCCAGGGCTGGGTTGACTTCAATTTTGATAGGTGGCCTACCCTGGGTAAAATGGTATCAAACAGCATGACTTGCCACAGACAAATTGTTTGTGAAACAAAGAGTCCATCATTGTGGCAAACTTTACTTTTTCTTATTATTTTAAAAAATATATCTTTATTGATTTCAGAGAGAGGAAGGGAGAGGGAGAGAGAGAGAGAAACATCAATGGTGAGAGTCACTGATCGGCTGCCTCCTGCACGCCCCTCTCCGGGGATTGAGCCCACAACCTGGGTATGTGCCCTGTCAGGGAATCGAACCTCGATCTCCTGGATCCTAGGTCGATGCTCAACTGCTGAGCTACACTGGCCGGGCTAAATTGATTTTTTAAATATTGCTTTTGTATTCTACAACTCTGCGCAACTCACTTATTAAATCTAGTGGTGTTGTTTTGTAGATGCTATAGAATTTTCTGTATAGATGAAATGCTATGTGTGAATAAAGACAGTTGTACTTCTTTCTTTCCAAGCTTTTGCATCAGCCAGAGCCCCCAGAACAATGTTGGACAGAAGAGATGCGAGCAGGCAGGTTTGTCTTCTTCCTGGTATTAGAGGGAAAACATTCAGCATTTCGTCACTGAGTATGGCGTCAGCTGTAGAATTGTTGTAGATGCCTTCATTGTGTTGAGGAAGTTTCTTTCTATTTCTAGTTTGCCATGAGGCTTAATTTTGTTTTGTTTTTTAAATCAGGAATGAATATTGCATTTTGTTGAAAACTTTCTCTGCATGTATGGAGATGATCATACAGTGTTTCCTTTTTAGTTTTACAATTTGAAAAATTACATTAGTTGCATTTCTGGGATAACACCGCTTGGTTGTGAACTATTGTCGTATGTGTATATGATGGGTGTTTTCTGTTTTGTTTTGTTTTTGCTTTAAATTTGTGTTCATTAGCGATGGTCTGTGGTTTGGTTTTGTTTTTTCTTTTTCTTTTTCTTTTTCTTTTTTTTTTACAATGCCTTAGTCTTTGGTACTAGAGTAATGTTGATCGCATAGAAGTAATTGGGAAATATGCCTTCTCTTTATTTAATTTCTGGAATAGTTTGGTAGACTTTGTATTATTTATTTCCTTAAATTTTGGTAGAATAAATAAAGCCATCTGGACCTGGAGTTTTCTTCGTGACAAAGTTTTTAACTACAAAGTTAAAATTTTAAGTAGATATAAGACTATTTAGCTAATTTGTCTCTTCTTGAGTGAGCTTTTGTAGTTTGTGCCTTTCAAAGCATTTGTCCACTTTACAAATTGATGAATTTTTTGGCATAAACTGGTTCGTGATAGTCCCTTATTATCACTTTAGTACCTACAGAATTTGTGGTGATATCACCTCATTCGTTTCTGATATTACTGCTTTATATTTTCTATCTTTTTTTCCTGGCTAAAAAATATGAATTTTATTGCTCTTCTCAAATTTTGGTTTCACTGATTTTTCTTTATTATTTCTCTGTTTTCTGCTTCACTTATTTTCACTCTAATCTTTATTGTTTTCTTTCTTCTCTTTATTTTGAGTTTCGTTTGCTTTTCCTAGCGTCTTAAGGCGGAAACCGAGATCGTTGATATCAGACCTTCTTTGCTCAGGTAGATGTTTGGGCGCTGTTCAGACTCCTGTGAGCGGGGCATGAGCGGCGCTCCGCACGTTCTGGGGCGCCGTGTCTTCATCTCTCCTCCACTCTGATTTCCCTTTTGGTTTCTCCTTCGACCTTTGGGTTATTTGAAAGTGTGCTGTTTTGTTTCCAAATCGCTAGGGATTTCACGGATCTCTTTCTGATGTTAATCTCTAATTTTATTCCATTGAGGTATGAGAACATATTGTGTTTGATGGAATTCTTTTTAACATATTGAGATTTGTTTTGTGACTCAGAATATTGTTTATCTTGGTAAATATTTTGCATGTGAGTGAAAGGAATGTGTTCTCGGATGAAGTGTTCTAAGATGTCAGCTCGAGTTGGTTGACAGTGTTGTTCAGATACTCTGTGTTCTTACTGATCACTGTCTACTTGTCCTGGCAAATACTGAGAGAAGGGTGTCAGAACCCTTGGCTACGTGTTGTAGATTTGCCCATTTCTCCTTGCAGTGCTCTAACTTTTCCTATATTCTAAAGCTCTTCCAGCAGCTGTATAAATTTAGGACTACTGAGCCCTGTTGATGAATTGACTCTTCCCCCCCTGGTAATATTCTGTGTTCAAAAATCTCTTTTGTCTGATATTAATATAACCACTTCAGCTTTCTTTTTATTAGTGTTAGCTTAGTTTACTTTTTCCATCCTTTTGCTTTTAATCTATTTGTGTCTTAGTATTTAAAAAGGAGTTTCTAATAGGAAGCATATACATAAATCCTTCTTTATTTGTCCAGTCTGACTGTCTCTGACTTTAAATTAGGAGGCTTAGACTACTTACACTTAATGTGACTTAGTAGATTTTAAATTTACATTTGCCTATTTGTTTTCTATTTGTTCTTTGTTTCCATTTTCCTTCCCCCCATGCATACTCGTAGTTGAGTAATTTCTATGATTCCATTTTACCGCTTTGTAGGGTGTCAGAACCATTCAATAGTTAGAGGACAGTCTTTCAGCAAACGGTGATGCACAAACTGCATATCCACATGCAGAAGAGCAAAGCTGGACCCTCGCCTCACACCTTTTTACTCCTTTCTTGGCTTATTTGATATAACTCTCTATTGTGTTATTTTAGTGGTTGCTGCAGGTTTGCCTATACGTCCTTTCATTGCAGTTGACTTACCGTCTACCTTAGCTCATAGCCTGCCTTTGAGCAGTATTATACACCTTGGTAGATAGAGGTTACAGAGCAATTCCCGTTTTCCCCTCCCGGAGTCTGTGCTGTCTTATGTTTTATTTCTACCTGTGTTGTAAACCCCACAATTCACGTGTTTCTCATTTTTGTTTTAAACAACTGTATTTTAATGACATTTAATTAATGAAAAATGTTTTTATATTTACCTATGATGTACCTGTTTAGGTACCATTTGCAGTGCTCCTACTTCCTTAAATAACTGGATTTCCATCTCATCTCACTTTCTTCTGTCTGAAGGGCTTCATTTAACTTTTTTTTTTTTTTTGTAGTACAGGTTGCTGGTGACAATTCTTTTGGATTATCTGATTCTGAAAAGCCTTTATTTCAGCTTTAATTTTGAAAGTATTTTTGCAGGTAATAGAATTCTAGGTTGACCTTTTTTTTTTCCCCTTTAAATGCTTGAAATATATTGTTCCACGGGCTTCTTACTTGTGCTTTCTGACAAGAAGTCTGCTGTCACCAGACTCTTTATTCTGTGGTCTGTAACATGTTTTCTTCTCTGGCTGCTTTGAAGATGTTTCTCTTAATCATTGTCTTTAAATGATTACCGTAGCATTTCTCCATCAAAATTAATGAACTGAGAGTGAAGGAGGTTGGCCCTTAAAGAAAAGTAGGGTGCCATCATTGCTTGTTTCATTCAGGGAAAAAATAGGGAAACAACAACTGATTATTTTAGCAGTGAATGTTGAGGGACATGGTAAGAGGGAGAAATACCCACTTCATCCTCAACAGAGCAATGAAGGTGCCTGGGGGGACTGCTGGCACACAAGGGCATTATAGAAAGGATATTGTTTGCATCTGTGAGATAAAGCGAAGCCCAGCAGTTTGAAGAAGCCAGGCAGACGTCTAGGCGAATCTGGGCAGGTCTTGCTGGACGTCAGGATGGCAGCAAGCAGGCACCTGGGAGAGCAGTGTTGCACCTTGACTCACACTGTGCAACTGCTTGGAGAAAAGATGACATTCCATCTTCATCATTCAACAAATATTAATTCAATGTTTACTATGCCCTGGGCACTGCTCTAGGTGCTGGGAAGTACAGCACTGAACACAAGAGACAAGCTCCCAGGGGAGACTGGGTAAAAGCAAGTTATCTCATGAGAACATGAGAGTTTCCAACCATACGTACCCAAGGGGTTCTTTTTTTTTTTAATACTCACTCGAGGATACTTTTTCCACTGCTTTTTCCATAGAGAGTGGAAAGGAGAGACAGAGACAGAGACAGAGACGGAGACAGACATCAATTGCTTGCCTCCTGCACTGGCACCCGCACAAGCCCTGACCAGGGCCAGAGATCGAGCCTGCGACTGGAGTACGTGCCCTTGGTGGGAACCAAACTGGGACCCTTTGGTCCGCAGGCCGGTGCTCTACCCACGGAGCCAAACTGGTCAGGGCCAGGGGCTCTTTCTAGATGGCCGAGTTCCTACCGGAACATGGGGTTCGGGTCAAGATTCAATAAAGCGTTAGTCAGTCTTGGTACCTGAATCCCATCTATGCTACTCTGAGCCCCGGGGAGTCTCAGGGAAGGCCTGGCACGGGAGGGACCCTCGGCGTTGCTCTGAAGCCTGAGTCTGCCAGGCAGTGCGGGAGGCGCCGGCTCAGAGGAGACCGCACTCAGGTCAGAGAGGCACTGATGACTCCAGAAAGTACCAACAGTTCAGCGTCACTGGGGCACAAACTGGGAACTCTGGGAAACGGGGCAGGTTAGGTGGTAAGGGTTCCGACGATATCCTGTAGAATATCAACAGCCATTCAAGGATTTTAAGCATCAGCAGGACCTGAGTGATGTACTTGTTATAAAGACCACTTTGGTGGCAAAAAGCAAAGCGTGGAAAAATCGTTTTCATTTAATAAATATTATTAAGGGCCCAGATGTACTGGGTATTGTGCTAGATGCTGAGGACATGGTGATGACAAGGGAGCATGGTCTTTGCTCTCCTGGAGCTTACGGAGAGTCTGGAGAGTCAAAGATTAAACGAGTGGCGGCCGGAATGCTTCCTGCAGACGTGCTCGCGCTGTGAGGAAGCAGAGGCGCCTTTAGGGAGTGACTGGGACCCTAATCCGTAAGGCAGGGGGCAGTCTTTCCTGAGGCAGGTACCTGGGTTAGGAGCTGGAGGACGGTCGGCAGCAGGGTGGTGAAGGAGCTGCACCTGTTAGGAAATGAAAGCGAAACTGGATTGTCTGGAGCGTGGGGGGAGTGTCTGGTGACAAACTGGAAGGACACGGCCGACTGTGGTAAAGATGTTAGGCTTTGAATCAAGAGCCCGGGGAAGCCTTTGAATTGTTTCAAGCTGCAGAGTAAGATGATCGTTTTCCTTTTAAGAAAAGCCTCTCAGGCTGCTATTTGGGGGATGATTTTAAGAGGCGAGGAGTGAACGTGTGCGGGGCTGAGAGGACCTGGAGCCACCAGAACCTTTCCTGGGACTGGACGTGTAGCCTGGTGTAACCATTTTTGAAACATTTTATAGTTTCTTATAGAGTCAAAAAAATGCCCTTCTCCTGTGAACCAGCCATTCTATTCCTAGCTATTTATCCAAGGAAAGTAAAAACATATGTCTGCTGTCCACAAAAGAAGACTTGTACAGGAGAGTTCACAGCGGCTTTATTCATAATAAGGCCAAATGTCAATCAAAGGAGGGTGGGAATCAAATCCTGCTGCATTCATTCAATGGGATACTTTTCAGTGTTAAAGGGAATGAGCTCCTGTCCGGCCGGGCGTGGCTCAGCGGTTGAGCATCGACGTAGGATCCAGGTGACCGGGGTTCGATTCCTGGTCAGGGCACAGGCCCGGGTTGTGGGCTCGGTCCCCAGTCGGGGGCGTGCAGGAGGCAGCCGATCAGTGACTCTCTCATCATTGATGTTTCTCTCTCTCTCTCTCCCTCTCCCTGCCTCTCTCTGAAATCAATAAAAATATATTTAAAAAAAAATAATAATAAAATTAAAGGAATGAGCTCCTGATACGTGCAACAACGAGAGCGACTCCCACAGGAGGAGCCGGGCACAAAAGGACATACCCTGTATCGCCCCATTTCCAGTGTCAGGTCCTGGAACAGACTGGCGCCCCTCACGGTGGCATCACTCAGAGAAGTGGTTTCCTGGTGCCAGGTGTGTGCGCTGGGGAGAGCAAGTGAGTCACTGAGAGGGACACGTGTTCTCTGGGGTGGCGGGAGCGTCCTATATATTGATTGTGGTAGTGGCCACATGGGTGTATTTATTTATCAAAACTCATTGGCTTTTTCAGTTCACTTTACTGTATGTAAACCACAGCACAGCAACAGAAAGGAGGAAGGAAGCAGCTCGGGTTTTCGGAGCGCACTGTGGTAAAGCAGGGAAGGAGCGGAGAGAAGCCGGGGACGGGGACCTGGTGGAGTGGCTGTGCCATGGGGCTGACCCCAAGGCCCGGCTGGGCCCGGGCAGGCCCCAGGGAGGCGCGTGTGCGGCAGGGCGCAGGGGAGTTCCCGGCGAGGCCTGGAAAGGTCAGCCTGGGGGCGCTGGCCCGTCCTCCTCGCCTCACCCTGCTCTTCCTGTCTTGCCCGAGTCTGTGCTGGAGCGTCCGGCTCCCGGGGCCCAGTCCTCCCCCCGCTCGCTCCCAGCGGTGCCCAGCACAGTGACCCCTCGCCGCTGCCGCAGGGAGTTGGGGAGAGGCCCCGAAGCCCCGCTGGTGGTCACACAAGGGTTGCTATTAAGCCTCAGTGGCTCGGAGCCGTGGATGCTGGACAAGGTTAGTCCACAAAACCGAGAGGCCCCCTCTCACTGGACATCCACATAGGCAAAAGGTATGTTTTTAATTATCTGAGGACCTAACCCTCACTTTTGCAGGTGTGATACACCCTGAAATTTCCTGGAATGCAATTACGGGATAAATTGAGGGACAGTCGTCTCCTAGTTGTTTAGAATTTGGCTGGACCTTGTTCTATGTTCCAGAAAAATCTCCCGCCTCACCACAGGTCTTGGGTGTGAACAGCCAGTGAGCCTCTGCTGTGTAGGGGCCAGCGATCGCCCACCTTGCTGAGCCCCAGGGCAGACCCCACACACATGCTTGCTGAAAGACATTTTATTTTTTATACCTACTTTTACCTTGTTTCTCTTTTATATCAGAGAGAAGTCATTAGATACGTATTTTGAAATTGAGTGTTAGGCAATTTATATTATCTGTGTTTACTGCTTGGGGATAGCAAGGGGTGGTGTTATAAAATAACTATCAAAGGGGCTGCGGAGTCCAATATGGTTGGGAAAAAGAGATCCACAAGGTAGTAGTTAGTGACGTGGGCTTGGGCACCAGATTGCCTGGCTCTACTACACTACTTACGTGACTTTGGGCAAGTTAATTACCCTCATCTCTAGCATTCCTAGCTCACAAGACCATGTGAGGACAGTAATAATAAGTTAATATTTGTAAAGCACTTAACTTAGACCAGTGCATGACTGGCATATATTAAGTACCAAATAAATTTTGCTTAAAACAAATACACAGTCTCCAGAAAATTTTATTCATGTTTATGCCTCGATTTCCATTTATATGTTATTGTGGAAATTCTTCTAAATTTAAAAATATTTTGAGTGAATTTTACCTAAAAAATATTCATATATCACCCAGCCGGCGTGGCTCAGTGGTTGAGCATTGACCCATGAAGCAGGAGATCACGGTTCAATTCCCGGTCAGGGCACATGCTGGGGTTGCAGGAAACAGCTGATCCCCGGTAAGGGGGCGTGCAGGAGGCAGCCGATCAATGACTCTCTCATCATTGATGTTTCTCTCTTTCCCTCCTACCTTCCTCTCTCTGAAATCAATAAAATATGTGTGTGTTTTTAATATATATATATCTCATGATGGTATTTTATAGTAAAGCCCTGGAAGGAAAAAAAAATCATCTTCTTTCAAGTATATGATTTCCCAAGTATTAGGCTAGTCATTTGGAAGAACATTTATTTCCTGGTGACTTCAGGAACCAAGCTAAGAACCCAAGAAAGAAAGACAAATGGATAAAATGCCTTATTTAAATTTATACAGCCTCTATTTCTTATATGCCTATTAAGGAGAAGCAAAGACCTTTCTGAAATAGTCATAGAGTCTTCCTGAACAATTCCATAAAAAGTTATTATTGAAAAAGCATTTAACATCATATACATTAAATTCTCTAACTATAGACTTCAACCACGAGGCCTGCAAAAAATCTATTTAATCTAGGGACTATGCTTGTTGTGGAACATGGTCCTGGCTGACTTAAGTGAGCTGTGTTAATGAAACCCATTCCTCTATAGAGGACTCTTTCTAGTTTTTATCCTAATTGATTATTCAAGTAGAATAAAAATGGTGCCTCCCGTGGATCCAAAGTATGAAATCTGTTTTCGTGCAGGAGGAGGAGCCACAGAGTCGACCCTCCAGCCCGCCGGGGCGGCGGCTGGGTTGGCGGGCGCCCGGCTGCGGCCGCCCCCCACCAGCAGGGGGCACACGGGAGCAGCGGCCCACGGTTCTCCGTCGTCATTGCTTCTCCCCCCCCCATTCCTCTCTTTGAAACCAGTAACAACATATAAAAAAACAAAACAAAACACTGAGTTATTCAAAGCTTAGAAATCCTAATTTTTAAAAAATGTTAGCTAATCGTGGCAGCTGTGCAAATGTTGATGAGTATTACTGTTTTCATTGCCTGATGCTGTTGTGGAAAATTATTCATAAACCTGGTGTGAAAGCATATGGATTCATATTTTTTTAACTCCTAAAGAAATACTGAAATATAATTTTTAATATTTAAAGTAGAAATAACTATAAAAGAAAACCAAACCAAATATATGTGTGGATGAACTGAGGCTAGGGATGATGGCAGAAGGAAAGGCACTACCATTTATTGGGTGCCCCCTGCATTTTAGTTTGTAAGCCTGATTTTTAAAAAAATTGTTATTTTCTCACATTCTCATTGTATTTAAAAAAAAAAAAAAGCCAGAGGCATTAAGAGAAGGAGATTAACATTTTGGTGCTGTGCGCTGGGACTTTCTGTGCATTCGTTCAGTTGTTTATTACACGTCTCCCGGAGAGGACCGGACGCCCGGGGCGGTGTCCTTTCCTTTCAGTCGGGAGAGCTGGGCACGTCTTAAAGCCGGCGGGAGGACGCCGTTCGGCAAGAGGAAAATGGGATGAGAGAGGAGTCCCCTATCTCAGAGTAAGGACGATGTCGAGCACAGGGAAGAGCCATTTTCGGATTAGGAAGAACAGCGTTTTGGAGGATGGAAGCGGCGCCCGTGAATGCCGCCGTCTCGTGCGCCCCGCCCGCGCGCCCCGTCTCGCGCGGGCAGCCAGGGCCGCCGGTGCCCACGCGCGGCCCGCGAGCCGCCCGGCGCCCGCCCCCCGGCCCCCCGGCCGCCCCAGGCGCCTCGCGGCCGTCCCACCGCAGGGATCTTTAAAACACGCGCGACCCCCCCCACTGTCAGGGGCGCCGGCCTCTTTCCTTAGCCGTCAAATAAAAGATGACAGCGACGTGCACCGCCGTCCGGTGCGCGTGACCGGGACGATCGTTTCGGTCGGTGCCGCAGAATTTTCGCGATTCGTCTGCGGGCCCCGAGACGCAGGAGGCTGGCGGTGCCCGCCCTGCGGGGCGCGGGGCGCGGGCGCCCCCAGCCCGCCGGCCTTCGGGCCGGGGCTCGCTCACGTTGGGCGGTGAACGGCCTCCGGGCCGCGAGGGTGGTTTTCTGGCGGGAGCTGGGGCGGGCGCGCGGCCGCAGGCGGGGGAGCCTCGGGAAACCCGCCAGCTCGCCGCCGGCTCGCGTCCCCGCCCAGGCCGGGGGCGGGGGGCGGAGGTCAAACAGCCGGCTCAAGGTCAAACTTAATCACAGCCGCGGGGCCCGTCGGGCTGCCGCAGGGGAGAATTTGCGGTTTCGGATATTGTCTTTTTTTTTTTTTTTTTTTTGGCGTGACTCGGCGGGGGAGGGGCGGCGGCAGGAAAGGGAACTGGTGTCGCAGCGGCGCGGGGAGCGCTCGCGGCAGATCGGGGCGCGGCGGGGCTCGGGACTCCGCGGGCCCTGGCTCCGCGGGCGCCTCGGCGGCGGCTCCCGGGGCGGGGCCGCGGGGGCCGCGGGGGCCCGGCCGGCGGGCTGCGGCCCAGGGGCCCGGCGTCCATCTTGAGGCCGCCGGCCGGCGCCCCGGAAGGGGTTGGGAGCGGGGCATCCACTTCCGGCCGGGGCCTGCGGCGGCGGCGGCGGCGGCGGTAGCGGCGGCGGCGGCGGGTCGGTGTAGAAAATGGCGCTGGCGCGGCGGCTCGGGCCTGTCCCCGCGGCGCTGCCGAGGGCTTGAGGCTCGCGGCCTCCTCGCCGCGCCCACTCGCTCGTGCACTTTACACACATGAGGTGAACGGCGTGGGGCCTCCCTCCGGCGGGAGGAGCCGCGGGCGCTGCCGCAGGGCCCGCGACCGCGGCGGCGGCGGCGGCGGCGGGCAGCCCGAGCGCTGGGGCCTGGCGGGGCGCGGGCCGCTGGGCTGCGGGCGCGGGCGGGCGCCGGGGCCGCCGGGCGGGGGCCCGCTGACGGCCGTGGGGCTGCGGCCCCGCCGCCCGCCGCCCCGGCGGCCCCTCCCCCGGCCGCGGGCCGCCTCTGCCGCAGCAGCCCCGGTTCACGCGCATCCCTCTTTTTCTTTTTCTTTCTGTTCCAGAGAATTGGAAGCTAAAGCTACCAAAGACGTAGAGAGGAATCTCAGCAGGTAAGACGGGCGCCCGCTCGCCCTCGCCCGCGGCGCGTGCCCCTCGCGTGCCCCCCGTCGGGTCCCCGAGCCCCCGGGTCACGGTCTGCGCGGCAGGGGCACCCTCGGGGCGGAGGCCCGGGATCCCGGAGGCAGGGCTGCGGGCGCTGCGTGACGACGCGCGTTTGCCGTTATGGGGGGCAGCGAAAAGCAATTCTTGTAAACTTAGTTAAAGCGTTCGCACCCTCTCAGGATTTAATTAGGGGACTTGTGCATTAATTACTATTGTAAGTGGTTGCAGGCATTGTGTGACTCACGGTTGAGGCGGCCCTTATGGCGGGCTGTCAAACTGTTTTGGCTTCCCCGTTATTACTTTGTAACTCAAATTGTTGCCTTCATAAAAAGATACTATGTGTTCGCATCTTTTTTTCAACACTGGAGTCTGGAGGATTCTGTTGCACTGGAACCAGCTTTGCCCTTGAACTTTACTAAGCTGAAACTGCGTTTTGTTTTCTTTCGAAAGTACATTCCTGTCTACGCTCCTTTTATAGGCTGGTAAAGTAATTAAAAATATGTTCCCAGTAAGTGGTTATCATTCTTCCTAGGCCTGGGTGCTTTTGCACAGGTAGCTTAAATCATCACCACAGAGGGAGTTTTTTGTGTTTTAAATGATGCCTTTACGGAAATATTTAGCATTATTGAGCTGTAATTGCTTAAGCATCAGAGCAGTGCACTGTGTTTAACTCTTTTTCACGTTTCCTGCCTTACGGTCTTTTCCTTTTTTATGTGCTGCCTTCTTTTGCATCATTTTGGGACATTCAGAGGAACTTCTAGATTAACCTGATCAGTGAGCAGGTTGCTTTCACTTGAACGGAATAAAATAAAATGTCTCCTATCTCAGGTCTTAATGTAGTTTGTGCTTGATGGTTGTAAGTTTTAGGTTTATATTGAGGTTAACACACAATGCAAATTGCCTCACTATTTTTTACCATATAGAATCATTTCAAATTGCTGGTCTTTGAGTTTTTGAGATAGGAATTTCTTACAGTGATCATTAAAGATTCTGTTCAGTTGGCAAAGGGTGGGCATCAGTGACTACCAAATAAGAGATTTTCTGTTATTCAAAATAGTTATGGAACCATTTAAAGGTAATTAAGCCAGACATCACCTACTTAACTGTTCTTTGGACATTTAAATAACTTTTGCTGTCAAAAGCCATTAAGGATATGTTAACACCTTGCTGACCGGCTTTTTCGAGCCAGAGCTTGCCCATGTGGCAGGCTGCTTTTCCATGCTTGAATACTCATGACCATTCAGCAAGGTGTTTAAAGTTATTTTAAATTAATGTAAGTTAACTCATGACCAGTAAGCAAGGTGTTTTAAGATATAAAACAAGTGGAGTTTTTAAGGGGTAATTTCAGCAGCAGAAAGGAGCATGAAGTTCGGGTCTATTTCTCCCTCCGTCTTTGCTTTGTCAGGTAACTGTATCAGTATAATTCCTGTAGAGGTTTTCTGGGACTTCATTAAAAAGTGGTCTCTACCACAGGTATAGTTTTCATATGTGATTGCAGTCAGTTAGGCAGAACTTGGAGTCTCTGTATCAGCTGTGTATCAGAGTTTGAATCCTACCTCTGCCAGTTACAATATGACCTTGACTCTTGGCGGTTCACTTAGCCTCTCTTTGCTTGAGCCAGACAGTTGCTAAGGTTCTGTAGGCCTCTTGGGTTATATAAAAAGGAGTCAAGTGTTGTCCCTAGCCATGGAAAGCTTGTACAATCTAGTAGAAAGACTATAATAATTTCATAAATAACTAATACAGGGTCGGCGATGGTACGGGTCCAAAGAATACACCGTCTCATTTATGTACTTGAGGATCTTCAGTGGTCAGAAGGGACGGAAAGGAAAGTACCCAGGAGGTTACAGGGTCATGTCTCCTAAGGGCTGTGGGGGCACATTTCTTACGTGACGAGTGCTCTGTGGGGGGAGATGTGATTAGGTGGGCAGGTGCTTCCTTCCACCTTTAGCTCTCCTCTTTGCTCCCTTTTCCCCAAATGAGCGTCTCTCTGTCTTTGCCCAGGTGTGCCCTTCCCAGGAAGTCCAGGCACTGTTCACTTTGTAAATGTTTCTTGAGCATCTTCTATATTCCAAATGCACGACAAGGCCTAGGGAGGAGAGGAATGAAAGGAGCTAAATTTATTGAGTGCTTATGTCTGCCTAATATATTTTTCCAAAGACTTTAAACAAACTCATCTGATTCTTGGAGCATTCTTTGAGATAGGTGCTCTTATTACCCCTGTTTATAGATGAAGACTTAGAGGCAACAGAAAGGTTAAGTAGCTTTCCAGAGGCCACACTGCTGGTAATGGGAGGAGCAGTCTGGCTTCAGACTGTATTGTCTCTGATTAGAGACATGCTTTTTCATCTTGAAATATTTGAATCTCTGGGGAGACAGAACCCACAAATACATGCAATACTTCTAGATCGAAGTTTCTCAACCTGGGCACTATTGACATTTTGGACCAGATAGTTTGTTACTGTAGTTTCTGCGCTGTGCATCGTAGACTGTTCAGCATCTGCCAGCAACACTCTTCACCCAGTTGTGACGATCAGAAATGTCTTCAGATGCTGCCAGATGCCCCCTTGGGGGGTGCCCACATTGCCCCTAGCTGAAACCACTGTTCTAGGCCTTTGTATTTCTTGAAGGTAGCCATGCTAATGTTAAATCTTTAAATGTTAAATTAATGTCAGTTAATTTAAACATCTTCTAATACCAATGTAGTATAAACCCCACTGTGTGGACCCCTGTCTGGAAGCTGTGGTCCCTGTGTCAGATCCATGTTGCCATTCCTCCGCCAGGTTACAAGTCCTCAGGACAGTGCCAGGCAGCCAGTGCCCGGCCAGTAAAATTGGCATGAGACCAATTTAGTTTACCACCGTAGGTAAACTATCTTCATTGTTGGCCATTAAAGTTGTCTCTTTATGTCAGTATGATAGGCGTTCAAAAGAGGGCTCTGTGATGTCTAGGTGGGGGTGGTCATTATTGGAACTGAACTTTAAATAATGGAATGAATTTTGAAAAGCAGAGAAAAGGGCAGTGTAACAGCATACAATCCAGAAAGTACAGGGCATTTTGAAATAGCAGTGAGAAGTTCGATTGGATTGGCATGTAAGGGTGGGACAGATGGAGAGGTTCTTGAATATCAGATTGAGGAGCTATTCCATGCTTTCCGGCAAAGTAGTGAGATGGTAGGGAAATGATAACTAGTGATCTAGGCAAGAGGTGATGAAGACTGAACTGAAGTGGGATAGAAAAGGTGAGAGTGTCACATACTGAGGAAGTACAATCTGGGACGAGTTGTGAGAGGAGTCTGAGTACACATGGCCCTTCATCTTGGGTGAATGGGAGATTGACCCAGCCTCTAACAGAATAGAGGTCAGAACAGAAGTAGGGGCACATCCCTTGTGGGTGCACTCCCAGCCTCCAGTTAAGGCACATGTGCGGGAGGCGGCCCGCTGATGTGTGTCTCTTACACCGTGTCTCTTACATTGATGTTTCTCTCCCCCCTCCCTCCTACTCTCTCTGAAAAAGCAATGGGAAAAATGCCCTTCCATTAACAATTTTAAAAAATCATTCTAACCCTAAGCAAAGAAGCAAGAATGCTACAGTGAACACCTGTACAGGGCCTGCCTAGATTTACCGAGTATCACTATCTGCCACATTAGTTCTGCCGGGCCACGTCATCACATGCACCCCCTGGGAGCAAGGGCATTCTGCGGAACAACAGGGATCCCCACGTACAAGGAAGTCCACTTGGTTACTGTCTACTGGGTCCACATTCACATTTCCCAAGTTGTCCCAACAACGTGTTTTTATGTGTTAAATCTGAATTGAAGCTTCGGTGCCTTCACCGGGGCCGCCTGTGGTGGCCTTGCCTGCGAGTCCCCGCGGAAGGAGCATCTCATCTTCTCATCCCCGGTCCTGCCTGACGCCTTGGAGTAGTTCAGAGTAGTCATGGTTGCAGGCTTCAGCTGGATGTGTCTGCTGTTTCTGTGTGATTAGTCAGGTTAGACCTTTTTGGCAGGAGTATTACATAAGTGATACGTGTTCTCAGTGTAGGCCCCCCGCTCCTCGCCCACCACCCTTCCCCCCCACACCACTTTAAAGTAAATTAGCAAAGTTTACCCGTATGCAGTATGTTTACCCTACGCTAAATTTATTTTACAATGTGCCAGGTAATTCATTTAATCTGCCTATAATTTAAATTGTTGAAATTACAATAATTTCAGGTCTTCAGGTTTAAATTGATCAGTTGTAAGATTTGGAAGGGAGCTTTGTGGTTGGACATCAGAGTTGCCTGTTTTCAGCTTTCACCAGGGATAAACTTAGGACCCTGGTAAGAGGGTGAAACATAGAGCTGGGCTTGTGGCGTGCGCCCTTGGGAAGACTGCCCTGTGGAAGGTAGAGTGGCATCGTGCTGCCAAACGGGTTCTCCCCTGAATCCCACAGCGGGGCCGGATGTCAGAGGGTCCCAGAGACTTTAAGATTTAAAAGAGAAAGTAACGTTCTTTTCAAAACGAATATGAAGTTAATATAGTTTAAATTTTTAGTAAAGTCTTATTTTTAAAATGATTTGCGTACTCTGTCAGTTGGCTGTGAAGCGGGATCCCAGCATTTCTGCTCTGTAATGGGGACGGCACTTTGCGTTTTCAGCAGTGCTGGGTAGTGTGTTCTGTTGCGGTGACTCAGCTGACTCCAGTTCAAGTGGACTGTTCAAAACAGATTGGAACCTGTGCGGAATTTACACTTTGAACCTTACAAGATATTTTCTGCAAACAGTGATCGATTGGGTTTTGTCTAATAACAAACAAGGTTAAACCAAGTCTCTCGTTTGCTGTTCTTACGAGCGGTTTTAAGTCAGCTAGCATTTATTCAGCAGCTGCCTGGAATATGTTTATAATTTTGACATCTGTGTTTTGTGGACTTTAGTCCCTTCTTTCTCTTCTTCTGAAATATCCTCCCAAAACACAAATAGTGCTGTGTGGTGCTTAAATGCGCACTGATTTTAAATGGATTTTAAGGCATTATTCCACTCTTTGATAATTGGCCATACCGAGGACATCAGAGAAATAGGTTTTATCTGCTGTTCACTTGTGAATCCATAGGTAACGTGAGGCATGCGAGTGAGACACTCACTTGTAAAGAGGGGGGACATACGTGTGCATTCTCTGCTCTGCTGCAGGTTAGCCGCCTCAAGTGACAGTTCTGGGCCTGTCGTCACTCACTGCTCTTGGAAAGCTTTGCCCACTCCCTAGTGACTCTGGAGTTTAAGCCCGCTCTAGTCTGTGCTCAGCTTATCTGTTTAGCTTTATGCCCTCTACCTCTTGTCCTGTCCTCAACTCCTCTTTCTCTGAAGGTTCCCTTCAATTTCTCCCTGAATTTTTTATAACAGCTTCATTGAGATAATATTAACCCTTTTAAAATAGATGATTCAGTGGTTTTCAGTGTGTTCAGCGTTGTGAGATGATCACAGCTCCTTGATTTCAGAACATTATAATTATAACCCCTGAAACAAACCCCTGTGCCCGTTAGCGTTCACTCCCCACTCTCCCCGGCAACCACTCGTCTACTCTGTCTATGGGTTTGCCTACTGGGCATTTCATGTAAATGGAATTGTACAGTATGTGGCTTTTTGTGTCTTGCTTGTTTCACTTAGCATGTGTTCAGAGTTCACCCATGTTGTGTGTGTCAGCACCCCGTTCCTCCTGTGGGCTGGAGGTACTTCATTGTGTGGCTGTGGTGCATTTTGTTTCTCCATTCATCAGGTGGACACCAGGGTGGTTTTCATTTTTTGCCTATTATGACAAATGGTGCCATGCACATTTGTATATAAGTGTTTGTGGGACATATGTTGTCGATTCTCTTGGGCATATACCTAGGAGTGGAATTGCTGGGCATATGGTAACCCTGTTTAACTTTTTGAAGCACTACCAGACTGTTTCCAAAGCCGTTGCGCCATGTGCGTTCCCACCAGTGCAATGACAGTTCTGTTCTCCACCTTCGCACCAGGGCTTGTCCGTGCTCTTTTTGATTGTAGCTGTCGTGGTGGGAAGTGGTATCTCCTTGTGGCTGTGATTTGCATTTCTCTAATGACTAATGATGAGCATCTTTTTATGTACTTATTAGCCAATGTGTATCTAGTTTGGAGAAATGGCTGTTCAAATGTGCCCATTTTTAAATTTGGTTATATTTTTATTGTTGAGTTGTAAGAATTTTTCACATGTTCTAGATACAAGTCCTTTATTAAACAAGTGATTTATAAGTATTTTCTCCCATTATATGGGTTGCCTTTTCACTTGATGTTGTCCCTTGAAGCACAAAAGTTTTATTTTATTATTATTATTATTATTATTTAAATACATCTTTATTGATTTCAGAGAGAGGAAAGGAGAGGGAGAGAGAGAGACAGAAACGTCAATGATGAGAGAGTCATTGACCGGCTGCCTCCTGCATGCCCCCAACTGGGGATCGAGCCCGCAACCCGGGCATGTGCCCTGACCAGGAATCGAACCCCGATCACTTGGATCCTAGGTCAACGTTCAACCACTGAGCCACGCCCAGCTGTGCATGCACAAAAGTTTTAAATGTTGGTATATCCGGTTTACCATCTGAACCATTTTTGAGTGCACATTTCAGTGATATCGAGCACATTCACAGTGTTGTGCAGTGATCACCACCACCCATCTCCAAAAGTCTTTTCATCTTGCAAAATTCGCCCCTCTCCTCAACCCCTGGCAACCACTATTCTACTTTCTGTCTCTATAAATTTATTCCACATGCTGCATGTAAGTTTGTCCTTTTGTGACTGGCTTATTTCACTTAGCATAATATCCTCAAGGATCATCCGTGTTGTCACACATCAGGAAATTGATTTGTGTATGTTGATCCTGTATCCTGCATCTGTGCTGAACTCCTTTCCTGTTTCCAATAGAGTGTGTGTGTTCCTTAGAACTTTCTCTATATAAAATCATGTCATTTGTGAGTAGAGATAGTTTTCTAACTTCCTTTCCAGTCTTGGTGCCCTTTATTTATTTTCCTTGCCCAGTTTTTCTGACTAGAAGCTACATTACAGTGCAGTGTTGAATGGAAGTGGTAAAAGCAGACATCCTTGTCTTGTTTCTAATCTTAGAGGAAAAGCACGCAGTCTTAAAAATAAGCATGATGTGAGCTGTGGGCTTTTGGTAGATGCCCTTTATTAAGTTAGGAAAGTTTCCTTCTGCTCCGGCCGGTTTGGCTCAGTGGTCAGAGCATCGACCCTCAGACTGAAGGGTTTTGGGTTCAGTTCCGGTCAAGGGCACGTACCTCAGTTGCAGGCTCGATCCCTGGCCCTGGTCAGGGTGCGTGGGGGAGGCAGCCTGTCAGTGTGTCTCTCACATCGGTGTTTCCCTCTCTCTCTCCCTCCCACTCTCTCTGAACTGCAGTGGGAAAAAATATCCTCAGGTGAAGATTAGAAAAAAAAGAAAGCAAGTGTCCTTCTAGCCCTGGCCAGGTGGCTCAGTTGGCTGGAGTGTCACCCATACACCAAAAGGTTGTGGGTTCAATCCCCCGTCCAGGTGCTTGTGGGAGGCGATCAGTGTCTCTCTGTCACACAGATTTCTCCCTCCCTCCCTCCCTAAAATCAATAAACGTATCCTCAGGTGAGGAAACAAAAAAGAAAGTAAGTTTCCCTCTTTTCCTGCTTTAAGTGGTTTTGTCTAGTATGAAAGGGTGTTGGGTTTTGTCTGTTATGTCTGTTGAGATCATCATGTAGGTTTTTCCTTCATTCTGTTAATATGTTGTATTACATGGGTTGATTTTCATACGTTTTACCAACCTTGCATTTCTGGGATAAATCCCACTTGGAATAGTGTATCGTCCTTTTTATGTTGCTAACTAAGATTGACTAGTCTTCTTTGAGGGTTTGTATTCGAATGCAAAAGGCTATTGATCTTTAGTTTTCCTGTGATCTTTGTCTTCTTTTGGTATCTGGTACGTGGTTTGGAATCTGGAATTTGGGGTCTTGAGGTATTGGTTTGGTACCCACCTCATTCTACTATAGTAATTGCTTTTGTATATTGAGTTTCATTTTCTTCCTAAAATTTTTCAGCTTTTTACAGTATGATTAACAAGTAAAATCAATTCCTTTCCCCCCCCCCATGGTTATTAGTGCACTGCCCTTGTGTGGCATTTTTTTTTTAGTTGAGAAATAATTGACGTCTAACTTGGTGTAAGTTGAAGGTGTCCAGGTGGTGGTGTGATGCATTTGATGAGTCCAGTATGATTACCACCAGATCATTAGCTAACACCTTTATCGTGTCACATAGTTAACATTTTGTGTGTGTGTGATGAGAGCACTTAAGACCTAGTCTTTTTGCAACTTTGAAATATATGCTAAGGTGTTGTTGTCTGTAGTCGCTGTTCCGTGCATTAGATCTCAGACCCTGTTCCTCTCCTAGTTGCGAGTTTTACCCTTTACCCATGTCTCCTTAGTCCCTCCCTTCCTGGTAACCACTTGTTCCTACAGGTTCAGCTTTTGTAGATTTCACGCATAAGTGATATACAGCATTTCTCTTTCTCTGACTGACTTTACTTAGCGTAGTGCTCTCAAGTCCTTCCATTCTGCCACACACGACAGAATTCCCTCCTTCCTCATGGTTGAAGAGTATTACAGTGTGTGTGTGTATGTGTGTGTCTCTCTATCTCACCTCTTCATCCGTTGGCACACACTTAGGTTATTTCTGTACGTTAGCCATCGTGAATGATGCTGCAGTAAACATGAGAGTGCAGATATCTTTCTGATACCGTTTTCATTTCCTTTGGATATATAGCCAGTAGTGGTTTTGCTGGGTCATTGGTAGTTGTCTTATTAATTTTTGAAAACCTTCCATATTTCTTTCCATAGTAGGTAAACCAATTTACATTTCCACCAATAGTGCACAAGAGTACCCTTTTCCCCGTGTCCTCAGGGACACTTCTGACCTTGCTGTTTTGATGATAGCAGTTTTAAGAGGTGGCAATTCCCTTCTCTACTCTGTGCTCTCCCTTCCTTGGTTGCAGCCTAGCCTGGTACAGTGTTTTGTATTTGGTGTCTTGTAGTTAACGTTAATGTACACTTATTATGTGCATCTGTTAAGCCCTTGCTCTGCGTTACCTAATTTAATCTTTAAACAACGGAGGTAGTTTGAGACCACTCATAGATGAGGAGATGATGTTAGAGAAAATAAATAGCTCGCTAACACAGCAGGCAGTGGAGTTGAGAGTTAAGCCCACTTCTCTTTGCCATTGGAGTCAGAGCTCTGAACTGTGTGCTGTGCTGAAGGGAAATGCTTGTTTTTAGATAGATTGGATTTAAACTGGTCCTTGAAGTAGCATATGGGTGAAGGATGGATGGTCAGTGGTGGTAGTGGGGCTAGAGTCTGGTAGAAGCAAGGAAGCAGGAATTGGCATTCGTTGAGTGCCGACGGGAGCACAGTACAAGTAGAACTGGTTTTTGTTCCCAGAGCTGCAATTATTCTCATGTGGAAGAGTGAGATTAACATCTGAAATAATTAGAAAATGAGCATTGTTTAATTAGAGGTCAAGGGTGAGGTTTGTATGAGTTGGAAAGTAACCAGTCATTAAGATAAACCTCAAAAGAGGTGTAGAATTTAGGATGGTGATTTAGCAAACCGGGTTTGGGTCAGCCTTACCACTGCCTTGTACCACACAAGTCACGTAGACGTTCCGATTCTTAGTTTGCTTACGTTTCAGATGGAAATATGTCAGTTCTGTGTTTCAGGGCGGTGGGTTCAAAACGGAGGGTATCTCAGAGCATGTTGTAAACTGTAGAATGCTTCTGTCATTATGGTGGGGTGATTTCTAGTCTCACCAGCTGTCCTCAACCTGAGCTTTTTGTTTTAAAATAATTTCAGACTTAGAAGAATTTTGTAAGAATAGAGCAAAGGATTCCTGAATAGCCTTCACCTCTGTTCCTCAGCCATAGCACCTAACCGCACCTGCTTTGTCTCCCTCTCCTTTTACACACGCACATTTTTTTCTGAACTGCTTGAGAGTAGCTTTGAGATGTGACGTACATTTACCCCTAAAAGCTTAACTACTTGTAAAAATCAAAGACTTTTTAAAATAACTACAGTACCATTATCAAAATTGGGAAAGTAATATTGGTACAATCTTAAAGCAAATCTACAGATGTTACTCATTTTGCCAGTTGTCTCAATGATGCCATTTAGAGCAAATAATTTTTTTTCTGGTTTGCGATTCATTCCAGGAACACAGGTTGCATCTGTTTTTCATGTTCATTTAGTTATCCACTTTTTGGAACAGTTTCCCAGTCTTTCTTTTGTTTTTGAAGACCTTGATATTTAGAAACTACAGGCTAGTTATTTGATAGAATACCCTTTAAATCTGTATTTGTCTGGGGTTTCCTCTCGGTTAGATTCAGGTTGTGCATTTTTGGTAGGAACAGCACAGACCTGATGTTGTGTTTTGTTTAGTGCATCATGCCAGGAGGTTCATGATGTCAATTTATCTTATTACCGATCATGGTAACTTCAACTGTACTTGGTTAAGGTGGTATGTCAGGTTTTGTCACTTAAAGTTAGTGTTTTTCCCTTTGTAATTCATACTTATATTGTTGGGAGACTGTAGGTATTTTGTTTCTCATCAAGATTTTTGAGCGAATCGGTGGATTGCCAAATAGTGGTTTTCTAAGCCTATTTTTCTTTCTACATTAGTTGACATTCTACTGTAAGACCTTTCTCTTTACCCTATTTACTTGTCCACTCATCAGTTAATATCGTTAGGGTCTAGTGGGTTCTTATTTTATTCAGTGGGTTGTACCCCTTTACTAGCATTACAGCAAGTTCTTAAATGTAATCATTTTGTTATAATATTGATGAGATGCTGTAGCAACTTAACTCATTTATATCAAGTGGCCTGTGGTAAAATTGGTTTCGTTATACGCCATTTTGCTTCAAGTTGCAGAACCTATTGACTACATTACGTGAGGACTTACTGTATTTATTGCTCAGATTATGGGGCTATTGGAAGCCCCCTTCAAGCTCAGCCTCCTTTTTGAAGAGATCCCGATTATGTAGTATCTGGATCCTCACTGCCAACTCTTCGTATCCTATTTTGCCTTAATTTTTAAGAGGAAGGTATGTTGACTTCTTACTACCACCCGTGTGCCTCCAAAGCCAAGCTTTCTGCCTGTGCTTTATGGTCAGAATCAAGTACTATCTAGACATGCACAATATTGCTGCCATCCTGTCTCATCCCCTTTCTCCCCATGCTCCTGTCACAAATAGGTATTTTTATTAGTCTGTGTGTGTGTGCTTCCAGAATTCCTTTATGCAAATACAAGCACATAGGGATATATCTTCTTTTTTCCCTCCTTTTAAACACAAAAGGTAACATACTGAACCTACCTTTCCCCCCAATTAACTATACACCTTCTAGATCCTTTCATTAACAGAAAGTGGAACCTTCTTTATCTTTTTAATAACCACATAGTGTTCCATTTTATGGATGTATGAATTTTATTTAAGTACCCTCGTGTTTGCAGATATAAACTACCTGTGACTGTTAACTAGCCTCTCTCATGTCACATCATCTATTATCACCTTCTCTGATACCTTTATTCCCTAAACCCCTTTTTTACCTCCAAATAAGTGAGTTCGCCTTATTTTTAAAACAATCCAAAAACCTTCATTTTTATCCTATTTGCTTTATACCACTGCCAAAGTTTATGAAAAACTGATGCAAACCCCTGGCTTCACTCTAACCTACTTATTTACTAACTTATTTATTTAAAATATGTCTTTATTGATTTCAAGGAGATGAAGAGAGAGGGAGAGAGAAAGAAACATCAGTGATGAGCGAGTCCTCATTGATCAGCTGCCTCCTGCACGCCCCCTGCTGGGGATCAAGCCCAAAACCCAGGCATGTGCCCTGACCAGGAATCGAAGCTTGATCTCGTGGATCCTAGGTCAATGCTCAACCGCTGAGCCACGCCAGCCGGGCACACTAACCTATTTTTGCTGCAGCTGGGGTTCCATCTCTCTCTGGTGCAATTACAGTTTTGAAGGTTACTAATGACTTCCTGTTGCGTTGTGCTAGTCTTGCTTTGGTTATTTGGTGTAGGAAGACAAGAGGAGAAAGGGGGGGCTGGCAAGTAGAAAAAGGGAAGCAGGGAGGCTGGAATGTGTGAAATGTATTTTTATAGCTAGTGTAACATACAGCTGGCTTCTGTATGAGGGGAGCTGGCTTATGGTGAAGCTGCTGACTGAGAGGCCAGTTGGGCCTTCTGCAAAGTTGCCCCTATTTTCTGTTTCCCAAAGCAGGATGGGAACATCTAGCCTTTTGTCCACTATTATCATTTGTAACAGCAAAGGCTCCATGTTTAAATTTTTGCTTTTTAAAATTTGGAGTTTTCATTCATACAGCTCTCTTTTGTCATCATTAATACTGTCATCTGTTTCAGTTTCTTATGATTATCTTGGATTGATTCTTTGCTTTTCATTTCTGCTGCCACCATCGTGGTTCAGGACGTTACATATTTACTTGGATGACTGCAACAGTCTTCTCCCCTGTTTAGTGAATTGATTTCCTACTTTTACCCAATACTTTTCCTCCCTTTTTCATCTCTGTCAATACTGGTTTCTAAAAACTGTCATACTGACAAGTGTCCTTGCTTTGCTGGTGTCCATGACCTACTGTGCCCTTTGCCTAGAAAGGCCCATCTCTCTGCCTGTAGAAATCCTGCCTCTTCTTCCAGACCCAGATCAACCTCTTACTGCTCCGGGAGGCCTTCCATAGCTAGAACAGCTCACATGTGTGTCTCACTCTTCCTAAACTGATTACGTCTTTTCCAAATGGTTGCTTGCTCCCTTATTTCAGGTGTGTTCTGTTGTTTCTGTAGAATTGTAGTTTAAAATCATGTTTTCTACTTGGGTTTTCCCAGTGCACAGCAGACTGCTTGGTTTATAGGACTCCCTAAGCACATTCTTACTGGTTTATTGATTAAACATTGTGTAGGTTATTTTAAAATTATTTGGATGCAGAGAATCAGCTCATCTAGGCACACTGAGGGTCTGCTCTCCTCTGCTTCCCTACTCCGCTGTGGAAAATGTGTTCTTTTTTTTTAATCCTGACCCGAGGATATTTTTTCCATTGCTTTTCAGAGAAATTGGAAGGGGGAAAGACAAGGAGAGACAGACAAAGACATGGAGGGGAGGGAGGGAGAAACATCGATGTGAGAGACACACATCACTCACTTGGGGCCGGGGATCAGAGCCTGCAACCAAGGTATTTTCCCTTGACTGGAATCAAACCTGAGACTCTTCGGTCTGCAGGCCGACACTCTAACCACTGAACCAAACTCGCCAGGGTGAAAATGTGTTCTTTTTTTTAATGGGGTTTTCTTTTTGTTTTTCTGACAAATGATATAGCTACAACTGGACCTCGACCTTTTGACTCAGTGTTGTGTTTTAGAGTTCTTTCTCTGTAAAGCCATGTTTGTCTGGATCCCCAGTCCACCCTCAGGTGTGATGATTTACTTGGAAGGCTCATGGGACTCTGCCTAGAGTCGTGACTGTGGCTCATTACAGTGAGAATATACACACCAGAGCAGCAGAGGGAAAGGCACATGGAACAAAATCCAGAGGCAGCTAGGTCATGTTTCCGAGTCCTTTCCCTGTGGTATCTCCCAGGATGTTCTTCATTTCTCCAGCATCAAATTAGGACAGCATGCTTAAAATGTCCACAGAGATGCAGATTATGGATTCAGTGCCCCAGTTTTCTATTAGGAGCTGGACACGTAGGTGGCCTCTGCCTAACACCGAAATTCCAAACTCCCAGAAGGAAAGCAGGTTTCAGCATAAGCCGTATTGCTTTTACAGTTCCCCTAATCCGTTAGGGAATGATGGGGCTGACCTGGTCATGTTCTCCAGCCTGCTGTGTTAACTCGTCTGTGCACGTGGGGATCTTGAACTACTGAGTAGTACTCCCTGGTATGAATACATCCTGCTTTAACTTTTTCCTACTGATTTGCTTTTAGACTATTATTTTACAGTATTTATTTTTGAACAATTCTTTTTCTAGAGGCTTAGATTGGAATTGATGGGTCATAACATAGTGACATTTAAAAATTTAGTGTTAATAGATGCTTTCACATTGCTTACCAGAGGCCTGTGCTATCCATACTCCCAACAGCTGTTTACAGGAGTGCCCTTTGGAAGTGATTGCTTTTACTCATGTTCATATTGGGATGTAGGAAAAAGTGACCGGCAAACATCAGAAAGCACAGGACAGGAAGGACAGGTGTGTTTCTGTTGCCATTTGGACACTTGGCTTACCCATTCTCTGGGTCCTGAGACTCATGGTAGTGACACCCATCTCCGACTTCTTTGTCTCTAATTTCCCTCATTGTTACCTTTAGTTATTAGTCCGGAAGCTTTCGTTGTGGGGTGGGGTATTTTTTGGTCTTTTATTATGGAAAATTTCGAACATGCACAAAAATAGAACAGAACATTACCCACCTTCAGCGAATGCTCACATTTTGTCAATCTTGTTTTACTTTCCTCCTCTTTTTCTTTTTTGGGGGGAGGGCCCAGAGTAGTGAAAACAAATCCTAGACATTATAGTGTCTAAAATTTTGTACTAATTTATAGAAATGCATACTTTGCATACATTTAAAAAAATCTTAATTGCCCTTAATACTTAGTCCAGTTGTGAGGTTTACTCTGATGTTTATAATTTGAAAGGGTATTTTCCTCATATCTTGTATAAACTTATACAAGACAACTTAAACATACAGACAACTTAAAAATATGGATAACATTCACAGTTCTGCAACTTGCTTTTTTCATTTAATAATAGGTTAGGACCATTCCTTCAAATTAATAACCAGATGAACTCCTTTTCAATACAATATGCTATCTATGATGTGACAGACATTTCTATATGGATGGACATTCAGTGTTTTTCTGCTCTTCGGTTCTTGTGAACCTTGCAGTGAACTTTCCTATGCATATGGCTTCATGCACTAGCACTATATTATTATAGGACACATGCTGACGAATGGGTATCTGGTTAGAATGTGTCTGACTTTAATTGTTAAAGTTATTACTGCAATACTTTCCAAGAAGTTTAGGAATTTTCTACCAGCAATATAAGAGAGAACCTCTTAAATTTCATTCTTGCTAGCATTGGATATTATTACTCTTCAACATTTTTGCCAGTTAAAATTAGTAAAAAAAAAAAAAAAAAAAGTGGCATAGCATTGTAGCTTTTGTTTGCCTTATTAGAAAGGAAACCCAGCAGCTTATTTTAAACATTGAGTTGGTTTTAGACTAGCAAATGCAAGTTTGGTTCAATACTAGAAAATCCATCAATACAATTAATTATATAAGCAATCAAAAGTCAAAAATCAGCCTGGCCAGCATTGCCCAGTGGTTGCACATCGGCCCAGGAACTGGGAGGTCGTGGTTCAATTCCTGGTCAGGGCACCTGTCTGGGTTGCGCGCTCGATCTCCAGCGGGGGTGTGCAGGAGGCAGCCGATCAATGACTCTCTCTCATCATTGATGCTTCTATCTCTCCTCTCCCTTCCGCTCTCTGAAATCAATAAAAACATATATATTTTTTTAAAGTAAAAAATCATGTAACCAATATGATTTATATAGTGAGATCTCTCGTCCCCAGTCCACCTCTTTCCTCCTGCTCCCTCCCCCACAATCACTTAGTTTCTTTGCTGTTTTTCAGGGTCATTTTTATACATATACAGACAACTATGAATACATACTCTCTTTCTTGCTTTTTACACAAATGGTAGCGTACTGGGTACTCTGTCATGCACCTTGCATTTTTCCTGATGAGGTTTTTGAAAGACATTTTTGCTCATTTCTGATAGCTTTCTAGATACCTTCTATTTCTTATTTAAAAATAAACTATTGAATTCCTCAAATGTGGGACCTTAGAGCTTAGCTATTCACTAGTTGTGGCCTAGTTGTTTCTGCCACATCACCCTCCCACACACATTCACAAAATAAAAAATACTGGAATTGCTGTCTTAAAGACCACCAGTGCCTGTTCCCTCTTGTCAAAACCAGTGGCTGTTCAGTCTTGGCCTTTGGTTCTTTTGCTGCTCTTGCCCCTGATCACACCCCTGTGCCTCTTAGGACCCTAATGCTTTGTGTTTTCACAGTACATTCCATTATGTGTTCTTGTAAAAGGTGGAAGGAAATAAAAGGATTGTGGATGTGCTGAAGGAAAAGGGTTGGTTCTCTGTGGCTCCTGGAGGGAGCCACTTTTGCAGATTTCCCCCGTTTTCCACCCTTTGCCCAACTATGCCCAGCCCGCCTTGGCCCTCACCGTACTGTTGTCTTTGTCTGCAGGCTATATATATATGTTCTTTATTTATTGCTACTTATTTACTGCCATTTTTTCTTCACATGTTTTCCTTAATTTATCTTCTTAAAGCAGTCCCTTAATCATTTCCTGCAATACTGGGTTAGTGGTAATGTACTCCTTTAGCCTTTTTTTAAATCCAGGAACCTCTTTATTCCACCTTCAATTTTAAATGATAGCTTTGATGGATAGAGTAGTCTCGAGTTCAGGTTCTTGCTTTTCATTACTTTTGTATATTTCATGCCAATCCCTTCTGGCCTAAAGTGTTTTGTTGAGAAATCAGCTGACATTCTAATGGGTGCTCCCTTGTAGGTAACTTGCTGTCTCCCTCTTGCTGCCTTGAAGAGTCTCACATTTGTCATTTGAATTATAACATGTCTTGCAGTGGGTCTATTGGCTCATCTTGATTGGAACTCTGTGCTTCCTGAACTTGTGTGATTTTTTTTTTTTTTTCCTTCAACAGGTTCGAGAAATTTTCTGTCGTTATTTCTTTAAACAGGTTTTTTATTTCTTGCTCACTTCTTATGTCACCCCTGTGACGCAGATGTTGTTACGTTTCATGTTGTCTGAAAGTTCCTGTAAACTATCCTCCTGTTTTTAAAATTCTTTTTGCTGCTCTAATTGGGTGTTTTTTCTATCTTGTCTTCCAAATCGCAGATTTGACCCTCTGCTTCATCCAGCCTGCGTTAATGCCTCCCAGTGTGTTCTTGGTGTCAGATACGGCGTTCATTTCTGACTCTTTCTTATTCATGTTTTCTGTCTCTTTCATGCTGATGTAGTTCCCACTAAGTTTCTTGTAGTTCTCACTAAAGTTTCTTGAGCATCCTTGTAACCCTTACTCTGAACTCTACATCTGATAAGTTGCTAGCCTCCATTTCATTTAGTTCTTTTTCTGGGGGGCCTTCCTTTTCTTTCATTTGGGGGTTGTTTCTTTGTCTCAACATTTTAGCTGTCTCTTTGTGTTTGTTTCTATGTATTAGGTAGAAGTGCCGTGACGCCCAGTCCTTCTGGGTGGCCTTATGCGGCAGGTGTCGCGTGGAGCCCAAGGGTGCGGTCTCTTCGATTCCTGCGCTGGATGCTCTAGGAATGTCCGTTGTGTGGGTTATTTGTCTCCCCTCTCCTGTAATTGGGTCTTGATTGTATTGTCCCGTTCGTGGGTGGGATCTCCCCCCCGGCTGGCTGGCTGTGAGGCTCAACCCCGACCGGGTCGCGCAGCTGATGTACAGGTGCTGACAGAGCAACAGAAACGAGGGACAAGTCAGAAACTTACAAAAAGCAACAGCAGCAGAAACAACCACAGAAGAAAAGAGAAATTAGGAAAGGGAAAAGAGGGTGCTAGTCAGAAAAGTACAGGAAAGAAAAAGTATGAGAATAAAAAAGGGGAAGGGAAAAGTATGAAAGGAAAGAAGGGAGAGGAAAGAACAAGGAGGTGGGAGAAGGGAGCTGTACAGAGAAGAGAGGAAGTTATGAAAGGGAAAAGAGAGAAGACGAAAAACAGACAGAGTAAGAGATGGGGGGAAAAAGAGGAAAAATAATAAACGATAAAAATAAAGAAAGTAATGGGGAAAGAATGAAAGCAAAGTGGCGTTTCCGCCCCAGCAGGCTTAGTGCCCGCGGGAGCTCCCTCTGTCCTGCTCTCACGTTGACTGAGGCCGACTGTCTGGGCGCCGGTCCTGTGCCTCCTGGGAGGTACTTTGGTGCTGGCTGCTTTCAGAAGCTGTCCACTTTTTGGCTCTTAGGACCCTTTGCACAGCTCCCAGCGATCACTGTGTGTGGCTGCCTCCAGGGGCCTTGGCTGTGCACGGAGGGGCCAAGGCAGGCTTGTTAGCAGGGCCGGGGAGACCATGACTCTGAGAAGCAGATCTGAATCTTGACTCCACCCTGCACTAGCTATAGAACTTCGGACAAGTCACTTAACCTTTTTGAGGTTCAGTTTTTTAAAAAGTGATGAATAAATGAGAAAATATCCCTAAAGTACCCACATGGTCACCAACGCTAATCACTGAGGGCTTTGTTCTCATTCCTGGGCCCAGAACCCGCAGGTTTTCAGGTCCCTTCTTCTGACCTTCAGGGGAGGAACAGTTGCTGCCTGGAACCTTGTCTTTGTAAAGCATGTGTCAAATAGGATGGATCACTTAGGCCTCTCAGGTCCGTCTACCTTACTCCTTTTATAGACACTGTAAATAATAGAGCCAGATGTCTTAAATGAATCTCAGCAGGCATTTAAGTCCTGAAGGCTGAAGTGTTTCGGCTCAGGTAGAATATTTGTGTATATTTTTCCAGTTGGCTTTCTGATGGAGATGTGGGGAAAGTGGTTCATTGGCCTTGATGATGAAACTTTTATCCCTGTGCTTACATATCAGCTGATATTGTAGTATTTCCTTTTAAGTACTAAAGAGACCATTGTTCGCCAGGGAAACACTTGCTTAACCTCATCAAAAAGCTTTAAAAATGGAGTTTGAGAAGGGAGGAAAAAATTGCAGATAGATGGTAAGGTAACATCCTATGGAGTAAAATTAGAGACACAGAAGAATATTAGAGAAGGGTGTGCCTATGAACCCCAGGACCCAGAGCGCGAGTGCTGAGGACGCCTGACCTTTCTACATAATAAATGCTTGGAGTATCTTGAGAAAAGTAGAATAAATGCAGTTTTTGGGTTGCCACTGAGAATTGGTGAGAGGAGTTCATGACTGGGCATTTGAATGCTTCCTGCAGGCACTGTGCTGAGTAGCTGGTCCTCGTTAATTCTTATGAAAGGGGTAGGAAGTAGATGTGGACTGCAGTGTACCACAGAAACTGAGACTGAAGATGGTCAGGCGTTTAGAGCTAGTCATCCGCTTTGATGGGTAACAGACGCTGATGTAACTTAATTACCTTTGCTTCCTAACCATATTCTTCCTCTCGTGTGCTGTGGCTGCTTTGGTCCCTGACTTTCCAGGATGGCAGTGAGAGTGAGGGAGTCGTGGTTACAGTTGGCACCAATATGTTCTGCTACTCTTGTTAGCCGCGTGACAGTTCTGCTCGGGACTAATGACAACGAAATGTAACAAGTAGTCACCCTCTTCCTCCAACGTGTGAGTGATCTTAGCCATCACCTTTCACTGTACCAAGTGACCACTGGTCGTACGCAGTGTCGCTCGTTCAGCTGGCCACTGTCTCCTCCATCCGCACAGCCAGCTGGAGTTTCGTGTAATCTCACCTCAGGTCATCACAGCACCCCTTCAAGTTTCTTATGTTATTTGCCTCTCTCATCTTAGCTTCTAGCTCACGCCCCTTGAATCTCTCCTTGTCTGTCTGATGCTCATAACCTCCCCTCTGAAAAGCTTCCTCAGGGCAGAGTTTAGGTGCTTTCTCTTTGTGTGTTCATTTTCTTTAGGTATCTGATGATTTTTGGTTGTCTGTTGATATTATGAATGAAGGTTTAGGTTCTAGACTGTATGGCAGTTAATGTAGATAACTGGAGTGGGTTTCCCTTAACTTTGCTTAGCGTTTATTACCCTGTGGGCTCCTCCCTCATACCGGGGAGCTGATGCTGAGCTCTGTGTGTAGGGGTGTGGTTGGCAGGCTTCACTTTAGGGTGTGAGGGAGGGGAGTGGCAGTAGTTTTCAATAAGAAGATTTAGTTTCTTTTAAAATTTTTAAACACCTTTTATTTGTCAGGTGCCACACTGGGAGCTGGAATACATCTTTACTCAGTAAAGTCTTAATTTAGTATGTTTAAAATTTGTGGTTTAGAGTCTTTAGAAAGCGTTTCTTTGGTTTTAGGCTGGATTCAAATGCGGCTGCATCGTTAGCCGTGCAGGCATGGGAATAGAAAGTGCGTGGGGGGAGTTGCGTGGCCTTTAGAGTCCTTAGGCAGTTCTGCTCCGTTCCAATTTCTGCTCTCCCTGCTCTGATCTTGGAGCCTCTCTAGAGTGTCACCAGAGGATGGCACAGACATTCATTTAGGACTTTTTTGTTTGTTCTTGGGTTCGAGCTTCTTTTGCTGTTGTTTAGTTCTCAGCTCTGAATAGATTTATTATCTTTCCCTTATCATTTCAGTAAGGTAGAATGGAAAGGAAGGGGCAGACACATTTGCCCAGTCTGTCATTTTGAAATCCTGAGCCAGAGGTTCTTTTGGCAAGTTTGCGTATTTGTGATTTTAAGAATTGAAACTAGCTTATTTAATGAATGCATTATTGTTTCTCCAGTATTTATAGAATAGTTGGAATGCTTATAGAATGTGAAATTATTGTAATGCTGAAATACATCATCTATATATGAATAACTTATGTTCTAAAGATAGCTATAAAGCTCTTAAGAGCAAGCACAGCCACAGATACCCCAGATACTGGGGCAGGAGAGGATCGTGGGGTGGTTCCAGGCATTGCCATTAACTACTAATAATTGACAGTCGGGGCCAGAAGCAAGGTAACTGCCTCACGTGATGATGTTTCCATTCTAGAGTTGTTTCCTGATGTAACGTTTGCTAATTTTAGGTTGTCTTCCTTGGTATGACATTAAGGTAAAAGCTCTACTGCATGTGGCTTACTGAAGAAGGTACTGTATCCTGGCTGTCTAGTTAGACTTAGGCTGCAATTTGTGTATATTTCAGTGAATGATAAAAGAATAATTTGCCATGTCTTCTAATAGAGCGAAAATGAATTTGTATGCAACATTGTTTGTACTTCTTAATACACTGTGGGAAAGTTAATTGCAACTGTATGGTTCAGGGATTTAGTGCAAGAAGAAGAACAGTTGATGGAAGAAAAGAAAAAGAGAAAAGACGACAAGAAAAAGAAGGAAGCTGCTCAAAAGAAGGTAGTATACGTACAAACTTTCTATACGCCGCTTATCACCTTTGGATGTAGAACTCTTCTTACTGCACTTTTAAAGCACTTGATTGAATGTTTAAACTTCAGTGGAGTTTCGTTTTACCTTTTAATGTCTTTGTGCATATATAGTAACTTGATAGATGCATACAATTTAATTTTAAGATATAGTTATTTAATCTTGCCAGTAGCTTTTTAAAGGTAAGTGCTTTATATAGGCCTCTCTCTTTCAATTAGCTGTTGCAAGGTTTTCATAATCCATCACTTTGTAAGTGAGAAGTGTGTGGAATTGGTAGCTACATAGAGGTGTTTGAAACCCGGCCCTCCCGTATGGCATGCAGGGCAGTGTGGCTGTACACTTTAGCCTCTCTAGGCCTTAAAAGTTTTCTTATGTTTTGTAAAATGAGAAATGAAAGGAGGTAATGTATTACATACACATACTAATACACAATGGAAAAATAAAGTAATACAGGAATGTGTAATAAAGGAAACAGTAATGCACATAATAGGAAATAAAATGTCAATTTCCTTTTCATTTTTTATTTAGTATCTGGACTGATTTTTAAAATTTGCAGTTTACGTCAGGATATTTTAAATAAATCTAAGTTGTTGCAAAACCTAGAGAGGTACATCGTCAGAAACTAATTAAAGCAATCCAAATAGCAAAAAATAAGAGGTTATGTTCATAATTACAAAAATGTTTACAAATTAATACTAAAGGCTCATGGCGGCTAACTAAGCTGACTCTCATTTACAGCATCAAGGATTCAAGGCTCTTAATGTGTTCTAAAAGACCCTATGAAATTACTGTTCCATTTCTGTGTTCTAATGAAAAATTATGACTTTAATTTTTGATACTTATGTAGCTCTTGTGCCAGGGACTGTGCTAGGAACTGGATATATACTACAGCAATGCAGCTCCACATTATGTCATAGGGAAAACATAGGATGCAGAACTGTGGTAGGTAGGGGACTGTTAAAGCAAAGAGACATGCTTAACTCGGCCTGAAATGGGGCAGGGGACAGGGGTGTATTTTTAGAATAGAAATTAGCCAGGTGAAGAAGGAGCAGAATACAAAAGGGTCCCAAGCAGACCGGCCTCAGAGGAAAACGTGCATGGCCTCCTGGGCAAGTATGGGTTTTGACGGGGAGGGAGCTGAGGGTAGAAGTGCTGGGATGAGACTGGGAGGTTGGTGGTAGCTGTCAGCTCTTCTAGGCGATTGGGCCATTGAGTTTACCTTGGAAAATTGTAGAATTGGATTGGAAGGGGTGGAAACTAGAAGCTGAGATGTAGTGAAGGGACTATTTTTTAAAAATCCACAGAAGTTTTTGAAAAGATAGGAAGAGAGCGCAACCTAGCCTTACTCTTAGGTTCCAGATTGAATGACTAAGTACATTTTGGGGGCAGTTATCCAGGTTAGGGGACACACAGAACTGGTCCTCAAATAATGTGTTGATGAGATGTAGGAATTCAACTCGTTTATATCACTTAGCCTGTGGTAAACGGGTTTCATTATACTCCTTTCCCCGGAGTTCCAAGAACCTATCCAGGACATTAAGTAAGGGCTTACTGTAACTCAGTTCTGGACGTGCTGGCCAGCTGGTCCTGGGGAGGGGAGAGCACTGTGGAGGAGAGTTAAAATTGGTGTGATGGTGACCCCCGTCATTGGCCTTTGGTTGCTCTCAGGAGTGAGTGGAAAGAGATGCATCAGTAATTGTCCTAGTTAGGGTTTGGAATAGGTTTCTAGGACAGGAATCCCTGCTTTTTGAAAGTTCATGTTACACCACTTTGCTTTCATGAAAACCTACGTTAGTAGTGGAGTTTTGGCACTGATATCTGACGATGCCTTAGGCCTCTGTCAGAGCCTGTGATACAGGATGGTATTTGCAGTCTGATCAGTCTTTGCTCGGGATTTGTTATGAAAAAGTTATGTCCCTTGTAAGTCCTAAATTGGGGGAAGGCTTATCAGGCTCTCTTCCATGGTGCGAAGGCCATTTACTTAATGAAAAGAACTTATAAGAACTTAAGAGAGTCATTAAGGAAGATGCTCCAGTACACTTTGTGTAGAATCGGTGGTTTCTCAAGCACCCCACCAGTGCTGACCCTGCTTCTGAGGGATCTTACGATTCAGGTGGTGGGTCAGGGTGTAGGCGAGGCGGTCAGAGGAGAGGCCTAAGGCACTATATGACGAAGCAGGTTCACTCGGGGCGTACTCAGTGAGGAAATTCTAAGGAAGGAGGTTCACTGGACTTCCTTTGAATGTTGTGCTTGTAAAACATCTGAGTATAATTTTTAAGTTGTAACATACAAGGTATGGCTCTAGTTGTTAAAGTTTATGTTTTTTCATATCCAATCTCTAAATCACCAAGTCAGTGTCTTTAAAACATAAATGGTGATTTTTGTGCCATTTGGCTTCTCATCGGACCTGAAATGACAGCTTTTCATATTCTTTCCCACTCTATCCCTGCCTCACCTTATGGTTCTAGTCTCCCATCTCAACTGTGTCCTACTAGGACCATCATAAGAGGCTTAGAGATATGGGAGTGCTTCCTTCTTTTACCAGACCTTTAGCATTGGTAGGATATTCTGTATGTCCCATAGACACAGTAATACCTAGTCACTGAACACGTTAATACCTCTAATGTTAAGTTTTGTAGGCTAGACTGCCACTGTGAGATTGTTCGAATAACCAGCTTTCAGCTGAATTTAAATACAACCCGTTGGGGAACTGAGGACAGCTGGTATTTCTGTAGGCTATTACCAAATAGCTTTTAAAAAACAAACAAAAATTCTCAAGGTGGCACACGTAAAAAGCCCATATGAAAGATTGTGAGTCATGGGCGTTTTGAGACAAATTTCCTTGAGCTTGTCTGTTGTAGGAGCAAGCAGGTGTATCCAGGTAGGCGACAGATACCTACATAAGCCAGGTAGGCAGGCCCATTATATAAATGTTGGAACATAAACTCACTAAAGGAAAAACAATCTGCCTGTTTCATGTAATCTGTATACACTTTAAAAATAAAATCTACGTATTTCATTTCTGAAAAAGACTTCAGATACTCTCTGTTCTAATCCATTTGTATTATATATAAGGAACCCAAGCATTATAATTCAGTGAAGTGCCTAACCGTGGTTTCATCAGGGTGATGGATCCGGGAATAGAATGAAACCTTCTGCTTCCCAGCTAGTACTTCTCCAGAACTCGGTGTCATGGCTTTTTCCTTTCCATACAGAGCCTTCTTACACGTTTGCTTTATTTTCACAGTCTAAAGGCGAACTTTAAAGCTGGAAATAATACATTGTGTCATTTTTATAAGGGATTTAAAGGCTCTTTATGCCATGGATATAGAAAACATGGTCTCTAGTAGCCACTGTAGTCTTTTAAAGAAATTTAACTTCAGACCACAGGTTATATTTTTATTTTAAATAAAAAACCAGATGACACAACTCCTTACATAAACAGACACCAACAAGGCTCACTACAGTGTTTTTATTATAGTTTTTTCTTATTCTGTCTATTATTTAAATATAAATTTATTTAAATTCCTCTTTAAAGAAATGTTACACAAAAATTACATGATTTTTAAAATTTTTCAGCCCTAGTACATTTCCATTAATAGAGATGGCTTTGGTTAAAAAATTTTTTTCAAAAGCCTGTTTCACATCTAAGAATCATGGCTATTATCTTCAGATTCTAAGACTTAGAAAATAATTTGACATAGCTTTGGGAATATAGTTTCTGTACTTAAAAGGGGGGAAACAGTAGTAGCAATAAGTTGTTACCATAGATTTATATCCAGGTTCTGTTTTTAGAAGAAATTTCTAGAAGGAATCTTGAGGAAATGCAGTGGGGAGGGAAAAGGTTGAGAAATGGGTTAATTATAGCGGGGATAATTTAGTATAACCTTTACTTTAAGCTTGTAATTGTAGTTCCTAGAAAGCATTTAATTGTTGAGGGCTAGAGGGAAGCAACAATACAAATTGGGATCTTTTTTTTTTAATCGAGACAGTTTTGTTCCTGTGTTACGAGCTGAAGGGACTTTCAGATGTGCTCAA
Organism: Miniopterus natalensis; assembly: GCF_054644295.1. Lineage (NCBI taxonomy): Eukaryota > Metazoa > Chordata > Mammalia > Chiroptera > Miniopteridae > Miniopterus > Miniopterus natalensis. The sequence continues at coordinate 102,008,707 of NC_142083.1, forward strand.
TTTGAGTTTGAGACTTCATTCTCTTTTGGAAATTTTAGTGTCTACTCTTCATGTCTCTCAAAGACTATTTTGTTCTGAGAAGAGGGATCACATTCAGCAGTCCAAGTAGCATTTTGTTTGTTTGTTTTCCAGTAAGCCAGGTGGCAGTATAACCAGGTAACCAGGCCTGGAGCGTTACACTCATCTAGGGTGTCCCCTTATGGTCCTGCCCCTTATTTTAGCTTTCTACAGACATGTGCTGCATAATGAGGCTTGGGTCAAGGGCTGGGTGCATATACAACAGTGGTCCCATATAATTAGAATGGAGCTGGAAAAGTCCTGTCTCCTAGGGACATAGTTGTAGCATGGTGCATTACACAAAGACCATTCATTGTATTATAGCTGCCTACAGTGTTCAGAACAAGTAGCATGTGGTATAGGTTTGTAGCCTAGAAGCTATGGGGGAACGGAATTTTTCACCCCAAAATACATCTCTTTGGCATAAGGATTATTTTAGGCTGGTTAATTTTAAGAAAGAGCAGATGTGGGAGAAGCTCTGAAAACCAAGTAAAGTTACCCTGTGTGACAGACATTTACATTGTAAAGATCTCCCTTTGTCAGGGTGTCTCCCTCCCTGTACCATGGGGAGGGGGTGACCTTATCTCTAGGAACTCTTACCAGTTCAGAAGGTGATGACAGATCTGCATAACCACCTGACCCTGGTTTACTGTGCTTTTCCTGGAACCTCCATCACTGACTCCCGCGAACCCCAGCATCTTCCATCTTTAGCTGAAGATGGTATTTAAGGTGGTGGGTTCAGCTGTTTTGGTGAGATCTAGTTTTCCTGGGTCTCTCTCATATATACAGGAGGAATATATGTCGTTAAACTATTTTGTTTTTCTTCTGTTAATCTGTCATTTATTACAGATGTCTCAGTTAGGAACCCAGAGGGTAGAGGGAGAGTTGTTTGCCCTCTCCTGCGGCACAGCAAGCTGTACCACACCTGCACACGCCTGGGTGTGCAGAGGTTTGTGCCGTCTAGGTTTGGGTAGGTCCTCTGGGGTCGCACAGCCATGTCATCCCCGATGCAGCACCCAGAACGGTCCCCATTGCTAAGCAGCATGTGACTATTCTCTTTTTCCTTTTTTCTTTTAAAACTCATTTTAATTCAGCAGATCTGGGTTCTAGACTGGGTGCTGCTTGCTAAGAAATCATAGAAAAGTTCCCTTACCACTAATTGCCTCATTTAAAACAGGTGAGCTGAACTATTATTTTCTTATTCCTGGCACTGTTAAGACATTGTAGATGACTAGAAAGAGAAACAAGCAAGACATTGGGCACTGGGAATGAGTATGAGTCAGGTTATTTGCAAATGTGAGAGAAAGGAATGAGCCAGAGCACAGGCAGGAGGCTGGTAGCAGCAAGAGCTGCTGGTGGCTCTCAGATGTTCCCTGCGTGCCAGACACTGTCCTGAGCACTGTACGTGAGTCAGACCATTTTACCCTCACTATCACGCTAGGTGGGCGTTTTTGTTCTTGTCTTATAGATGAGGAAACCAAGCTTTAGAGGAGTTAACTAATTTTGACCAAGGTCACAGTGTATGAATGGTAGAGCCAGGACTCAGAGCCAGGCAGTCTAGCTTCAGGCTCTGACCTCTTACCCGCCTAGTGTGCTTAGGGATGGAGGAGCTAGGACCAGTGGTGCAGAGCCCAGCGGTGAGAAGACACCCAGCATGCTGTGTCTGCCACCTGCCCAATGCCTTCATTAATTAATTGAGGTGATTGTGATAATTGCTTGTGGAATCACAGCTCAGGTTTGTTTGTTTGTTCCTATGGTTAAGGGGAAACAATGTATTCAAAATGGAAATCATCCTGCTTCTAGACTTTTCAGAATTCTTTAATTCTGTTACACAAGAGGATCTACGTAACAGTACCTCACATTTGAATAGTTTTTCCACTAAAGATGTTTTTATATTTTACTTAAGCCTTATAATAGCCCTGAAAGGCAAGCAGTACCAATTTCCCGCCTTATATTTAAGGAATTAGGAAGCTGAGACTCAGAAAGTTTAAATTACCTTGTCATTTAAAAATCAAAAAGAAACAGTTGAAGTTAATTTTAATATATTCTGTGTAATCTAATATGTAACCAAAATATTACTATTTTAACATCTAATCAGTATAAAATATTAATGAGCTAGTTCTCTTTTTAAATACTAAATAATAGAAATCTGCTCTGTGTTTTATACATATGAACTTGGACTAGCTGTTTTTTAGTGGTCAGCAGCCACATATGAATAGTGGATACCATTTTAAATGGTGCAGGCAAACACTCTTAAATAGTTTGAGTAATATACTAGGTCCTGGACCAACCCACAAAAATCTATTTAAAGAAGTGGAACTCTCAGTCCATTTTCTCTCGTCAGTTAGGAGCTGTTGGATTCTAGTGCTTACATTTCTTCCCCATGTTAGTCAGTGTGCTGATGGGCAGGCACCTTCAGGTCTCTGGTGCCAATCTCAGTAGATGACAGCAAACTGAAGGAGATGGATCTTTATTCTGAAGCAAAATGGAGTTTTTCTAAAGGAGTTGCACAGTAGGTATCGTTTATGTTGCAAGGCCTAGAGGAGTAAGACTGTGTATCTTGGAGTTTAGTAATGTGGTCATGGTTCTAACTTAGTTTCCTTTGGAAGTAAACTGCGGAAGGGATGGGAGAGTTTTAAAAGAAAAGATTTTCAACTTGCAAAATAATTTTTATGCTAATGTTTTAGCTTCTGATTATGTATGTTATTGTTTGATGTGACACTTTTGTATTTCCAAGTATTTAGACTGTTTTACTACTGTTAGATTTTTAAAACAATTTCTCCAGAAATAAATTAAGTACTCAAGCTAGTTGATTGGTCTTTTGCCATTTTCTTTCCATCAATTTTTAAAAAATACTTGATCCATAGAAAGTAAAAGATGGGCTTCCATTATTTAACGTATCACTAGTGCTCTAAAACTTGGTAAAGCACGTCAAAGCCTGGACTGACTCGCTCTCCGGGGAAAGATTAATTTTGGTGTGTCTTCAATATTAAGGTAATTGCCATACGTTCTTTACCGTATAGCTCTATAATGATATAATTATATATTGGTATTTTTGTTAACAATAATTTTATATGACTAAGCAAAATGAATTCTCAAGCCCCATGGCAGGCAGTTAAGAAATGTTTTATCTTCATTTAGAAACAATTCCTGGTTATCAGTTACAATTATTCAATCTTTCCTCGATTCCCTGACTATCCTTGTAGCTTTTATTTTTAGGACTCCCATACAATTGGTCTTAATAAAAAAGTTGATTTTTGCTGTGGCCTTTGTCTATAATCAGTTCTCTCTTTTTGAGGCACCGTGAGGCAGCCCTCCTGTGCCCCAGCCCCTCTCTCTGTTGTGTCACAGACAGTGGAAGTAGGGGCCGGCATGGTAAGCAGGGCTCGTGTCCGTGTGAGTTTACCTTCTGAGCATGGTAATTTTAATGAATTGTCAGATATGTCAGAAGTGACATATGTTTGAAAAATTTTCCCAATCAAAAATACTTAAAAGTTAATTATGTTTAACTGTAATAGCAGCCTAATTACTACTAATTTGGTTAAAGTGCTTATCTTCAGCTTTTCTTTCAGAAAACTTAATTCATTTTTATCATTTGAAACAATTTTTGAAGCCATTTAAACATGTGCAGAACTCATTAGATCCATTAATGAAAGGTGACGATTATATAAAAATCATTTAAAAACTAAGTGCAGTTCCATTTTTTATTGTACATTGTCATAGTGTCTTTTCTGCATTGTGTCTACAGAAACATTTAGAAAAAATTTTATTACGCATTAATCAGACAATTGGGCACACCTGTGGGAAAAGCATGCTTTCTTTGCATATCTTTTCCTGTATATTCATCTAAATGACAAATTCCTTATTTAATGAAAGTGTATATGTCTTATATAATAGTAATCTGTAAGCATTTTATCATAACAACTCATTTCTTTCAGTTTCATATTTACATTGTTTTTTGTTTGTTTGTTTTTATTTTAGGCCACTGAACAAAAAATCAAAGGTACGTTTAAAGCTATTTTTTATTCTTTTTTTTTTTTTTTTTTTCGTTAAAGCAAGGTTGTTGATGTGCGTTTTCATTCACCTCTGGGGTGAGGGAGAGGTGAGAATAAGAGAGTCAGAGGGGTGGGGACAGGCTTCTGCAGGGGTCCATGCTTTCTCCTGGTGGATATGACACTTCTAGAATGGACTGCCTCAGGGCCTATTTTGCAACTGTCTCTGAAGATGAACACCGCTTCCTAACAGACTCCCTTGATCTAAGTATGTGAGCGCAGGTACCTTAAGTCTTCATCAGAAGTCTCATCTGGGCTCCTCTGGGACTCACCCCACCCCGTGCTTTATTTCTTGTTCTCTGTGTACATTGTGCCCCACTCCTTCCTGTAGGCAGACATAACATCCACTCTGTGTTATTACTGAGGATAGTAGATTGCTAACCCTGTGGTCATTGTACCAAGATGAACAGCTCCCAGTACACAGCAAGCAAAAGACTTCAGGGAGGTAAGGTAACAGGAACTAAATTCCTCTCAGGTCTTATCTCAGGAATTTTTCACCCTCCCAGGAGTTGAAAACCTGGCAATGAAATGTGTAGGGCTCTTAGATGCTGAACTTGTTAGGCCTAAAGATTGTGGATTTTTACTTTGGAGCTGTATCAAAAGTATGATGTGTGCATTTGGTTGATACACAGTACTGCCCATTTTAATTTGAGGTCAGCGTTGGTGAAGGTAACATTTATTACGTACAGTTGTGTAAGGGTGAAAAAAAACAGTCATAGCCTCTCCTTTACTGGAGAGAGTGGCAGTAGGGCACACCCAGACACAGTATAGTGTGCTGTGATTTGGTTAAAGTAAGGGATGCCTGAGTTGTCCTGGAGCTTGGGGGGGTGATAATTAGCTTGACTCAGTGGGCTAAGAAAGGCCTCCCTGAGGAAGACCTTGAGATTCTGAATCTTAAAAGGTGAAACAGCCAGTCCAAGAAAAAAGGAATGAAACGGCAGAGGGATCAGCATGGGGAAGGCACAGAGATAGGCAATATGTTACATGCAGTGGCCGAATTTCTAGAATATTACTTACCCAGTGATAAGTGGACAGCTTGGAAGCGTTTCTCTGAAGAGATAGGTAGGGGTCAGGTAAACGATGGCCTCATCTATGTGCACCAAGGAGGTAGGACTTTTATTTTATAGGCAGCTGGGAGCCCCTGGAAAGTTTAAGCAGAGAGGGGACGTGGTTGGGTTTTTGGGTTCCTCCTTTTAAAGCTTTCAGTCACTGTGTATGGAAAGTGTTGGCTGAAAGATGGAGCTGAGGAAAAGAAAGGCACCTTGAGCAGAGGAGGCAGGTGGACAAGAAGAGGGAATATTGAGAGAGTGACTGTAGGGGTGTTGGGAAGGTGCACAACATAGGCCTGGAGGTGGGCAGACATGTGCTGACACTGGTTAGAGTGGGGAGCCAGCAAAAGTTTCTGCATTTAGAGGTCGTGGTTATGAGCTCACTTAGGAGCATTTCTTTGTCAGTCGTGTTGTGCGTCACCAGTGGAAGCAGCACCAGGGAGGGTAGAAAGGAGTAGGAAGGGTGGTAAAGATTTCCTTGGAGGTCTCGGCAGCAGGGTCGAAGGTGGATGGCAGGTGTGGGAGGGGTAGTCAGCTTGTGGGATCAGGAGAGGGACTGAAGTGATAGGTGGCTTTGAACCTGGATGTCTGAGAATGTTGCAGGGAGGTAGAATGATGCTGGGAGGAACTTCACATTAATTTAGTAGGACCGTGAGCAGTTTCTTTTCTCAACACGCTCCCCTGTTCAGGAATGTTATGTTGCCCCATGCTCTCTGCTTCAAGACCAGACTCCTCTGGTGGCCCTCAGTGCTCTTCAGTCTGACCTCGCGTGGTCCACCCAGCCTGTTTCCATCACTCCCCTCCATTTCTCAGAGCAGTCTGCTCTCTTCCATGTTTATTCCTATTTCTGTTTTTTGATCCAGTTTCTCAGCCAAGGATGCCTTTCAGCCTCTCTCACCCTCTCAGCTTATCTTCCAGTGGATCGCCCCAGCTGCCATTGGCCCCTCCTTTTCTGATTTCTTAGGGTGTGATGATGTATCTTAACTTTGGGGCACTTGATTATATTCTGTTTTAGATTTTTGACTGGCTTTCCATGGATATTTGTTTCTCCAATATAACCTTTGAGTACCTATTGTTTATATCCTTTCCAAATGTAAGGCATCCTTTTAGAGCAGGGGTGGGGAACCTTTTTTCTGCCAAAGGCCATTTGGATATTTATAACATCATCCGAGGGCCATACAAAATTATCAACTTAAATAGCTATGAAAAAAGCTCCTAGATTCATTGAATTCTGAGTCCAGCCTGCAGTTGCCTTGGCAGGGCCAGAACCAGTGATTTCATGGGCTGTTCCCCACCCCTGCTTTAGCTCCATACATCAAATATGAACAGATTTGAATCTTCTGAGAATGTTAGGCTTCGGAACGCATTGTGTTGCTCGCCCGCTCTGTTACTCCTCTTTCCTTTAATGGCAGCTCCTTTCGTAATTGGTCCTGTTCATTCCGATCCATGGAAGTGCATTGCTGACCTCTGTGCTGTGTGTAATAGCCTGTGGTGCGTATGGTTTGGGGTCACGGGAATCAGCCAGCTGGAAGCTCGTGGGACAGGTTTGGCCCACTGTTGGTGGTGGTGTTTACTAAACTCTGTGTTTGGAATAATTTATGATTTACAGAAAAGTTGAAAGGACACTACGGAGAGTTTCCCATATACAGTTCACAGGGTTTTTCCATTATTAACATCTCACATTTCTGTGGCACGTTTCTGTGGAAGATACTGGCAGCGGTACTAAGTTTATTTAGATTTCACCATTTCCCAGACTTTATTTAGATTTCACCATTTTTTCCATTAATGTCTTTATGTTCTAGGATCCAATGCAAGGGACATGATGCGTTTAGTTGTCATGTCTCCCCAGCCTCCTCTGGTCTCCACACAGTGTTTTTATTATTACCATTTAAATTTCGATAGCCAGCATTAAAAAATCAGGAGACCCCTCCCCTGATCCAAAACTGCGGTTTGCATCGTCGGCATCATTTTTTGTCTTTCTGTATTTGAGAGTCTAGGTAAAGCCCGAGTTTAGTCACATGTGGCAGTCAATTCCTTGAAATGTGGCTGAGGAGCAGACTTTTAATTTTATTGGACTGCATAGTTCCAGGGCCTTCTTGATTGTTGGAAGTCAAACTGAGCATAACTGGTTAGGCCATAGCACCCGTGGAATTCTGCGTTAATAAGCTGTTCTTTCTAAGCCTGCCGCCATTTCCTGTCAAGTAATACCCACTAGTGCTGCAGCTCACGTGGTACACTGTGTGAAAGCTGGATTTTTGGAAAGTGTCATAAATTAAATTCTTGACCAGCTTCCTCATGTACAGATAACTAGAGGTTTATTTCTTGGTGCAGCGGATACATGATTCACCTAATAATAATGTGAACTAGTATAATGAGCGGCAATGCATTTCTTGAAGGTGTTCTTGCCTTGTGACTTGGGCTTTGAAAAACTGTAAAAAGCATGAATAGTTGTTATGTTTGAATATTGAAGTATTTTAAAATATGTATATATATTATGCCCCTGGCCAGGTAGCTAAGTTGTTTAGTGTCGACACCAAGGTTGCGAGTTCAATCCCAGTCAGGGCACATACAAGCATCAACCAGTGATGCATAAATAAGTGGAACAACAAATCCATGTTTCTCTCCTTCCTCCCTCTCTCTAAAAATCAATAAACGAATGTTTTAAAATGTATATTATTGCTATTTCCTTGAAACAGCAGAGGAGTGAAGTGTTGAAAAATTTACAGTGAGGTATAGGAATAGATGGATAAATTTAAGGTGCCCCATGGCCTATATAATGTAAAGGCAGGGAAGGAGTTACTGTCCTTTCTTCAGAATGTCCTTGGAAACTTGGTTAAGAATAAAGGTCATTTTTTAAAAACAGCTTTTTAGCTTTGACACTGGCTTGCTTTGGAAGCATGCTGATCGTACATTCCTTATAAAAGAATACACACTGATGCCTTAGCTGGTGTGGCTCAGTTGGTTAGAATGTTGTCTCATGCACCAGGAGGTGGCAGGTTTGATTCCTGGTCAGGGCACATGCCCAGGTTGCAGGTTAGATCCCCCTGTTGGGTTGCGTATGGGTGGCAATCTGTGTCTCTCTCTCTCTTTCTCTCTCTCTCTCTCTCTCTCTCTCTCTCTCTCCATCTCTCTATAAAGCCCGTTCTTCCTCTAAAAATAAATAAAAATAGATTTACCTAAAAAAGAAAGAATACACATTGATAATTTTTGACAGCTAATATCTGTCTGTCATCATTCCAGTGCTTTCTTCAGGTGACTGCATAAGTGAGCTATATTTCAGAGACTGACAAATCCCAGCATTCCTGAAGGAGAGGAGGTGCTTGGGATTGACGCAGCAGTAGAGAAAAACAAAGATTTTTTTGTTTGCTGGTGGTCACATGGGGAAGCATTGTTTATTACTGCTGTTTCCTTCTGAATTAAAAACTCATGAAAATTGAATCAATATTTAAAACCTATTTTTGTTCTTGCCACAGGTGGAAACCATTATTCTTACTCAGTTCTACTCTTATAATTTTTATAATCAAATACAATTTTATTGCTTAAATCCATTGATCTAGGGAGGGATCAAAATACTAAACTTTTAAGTCGGGAGTCATCCTGACAGCTAACTGCATATACTGTGTGCCTTGCACTGTGCTTTATATACTCCATTTAGTCAAGGAAAATATTCTCAGTGTTTAATTACTAATAACAAATGGGTCCTGGCCGGTGTGGCTCAGTTGGTTGGAACATCATCCTGTACACCAAAGGGTGGCAAGTTCGATTCCTGGTCAGAGCACATGCCTAGGATGCGGGTTTTTTGTTTTGTTTTGTTTTTAATATATCTTTATTGATTTCAGAGAGAGGAAAGGAGAGAGAGAGACAGAGACAGAAACATCAATGATGAGAGACTCATTGATCAAGCCTGCAACCCGGGCATGTGCCCTGACCCGGAATCAAACCCTGATCGCCTGGATCCCAGGTTGATGCTCAACCGCTGAGCCATGCCTGGCGGGGCTGGGTTGCGGGTTTGATCCCTGGTCAGTGTGTCTTTGAAAGGCAACCTATCAATGTTTCTCTCTCTCCCTCTTCCCCCCTGCCCCCTTCTCTCGGTCCCTCCCTCCTTCCCTCTCAAAATCAAGTTTAAAAATAAAACCACACAAAAAACAAATGGGTATCAGTGATTCAGAACATGTACTGGAGCAGGGTCCTAAAGCTTAATGTCCTAAGAGTAACCCTTTTTATTGAATTTTGTGAGATGTTTGGGACCCAGGGGAGGGGCCCCAGCCTCAGGCTGGGAACTCTGAGATGTTGTGCAGTGGATATTTTAAAACTAAGATGTGAGTGCGGCTTCATGAGTGTGTACTAGCACAGTCTAAGTCTGCATTTAACCCCTTCAGCAGCCCCGTGGGGTGGTGGTTTCATCACTTGTAGGTAAAGTTGAGGACAAGGGAAAGCTAAGTACTAACTCTGCTGGGCTCTGCTGTTTCTTTTTCTTTGAAAACAACCACCCTCTAGTTTTATGGGAGGCAAAATAGGAAGGTTACACCATTGCCCCTGCTTTAATATTCAGTGAATGAGCTAAAACAAGGCATCTTTAAAAAATATTCCAGAAAGGTCTTAGGTTTTATGGTATTTCCCTTCTGATTGAGCACAAATAAATAAAGGGTTTTGTCACCAGCATAATTTTATGAACCAGGGAGGATTTGCCATGTGTGAGGTGATTGGCTTTTCAGGAATCATACAGAAAGCTCTTAAATTGCTTCTTACATCTTTGAGTGTTGATGAAAAAGATTGAGGGTTTTGAGGACCAAGCAGAAAGCTGATTCTAAAAGCTTTCTCCATGCTTCAGGCCTCTGTGCGGTAAAACTTTATACCTAATAGAGCAAAACACTTGATTGCTGGTTAAATGTGAAATGCCTTGTTCCTGCTCTTTAAAGAAGGTGTAGAGACCTTGGACGAAAAAACTCACAGCACCTCCGTTTCATGCCTTCTTCAGAAGGGTAAAGCACGTGTGACGGGCTGGGGCAGCAGCTCCGTTCCAGGTGTTTACTGACTGATAGGTTTGGTGAAGGTGCAAGATGCAGTGTAGCTGTTAAAATACCCTGAGGTGACTCAGTTGGAATCCAAGGAAGAAAAGTGTTTAATTTGCCCCCTCTCGTTAATAAAAACTGTACTTCTTTACTTTACTTTTTTTTTTTTTTAAGATTTTTAAGAATTGATTTTTAGAGAGAAGGAAGGGAGAGGGGGAGAGAGCGAAACATCTGCACACCCCCTGTTGGAGATCGAGCCTGAAACCGGGCATGTGTCCTCGCCAAGAATTGAACCCACAACCTTTCGGTGCACAGGATGACATCCAGCCCACTGAGCCACACCAGCCAGGGCTTTACTTTCTCTTAATTGTCACTGCTAGTATCTGCCATGTTTTACAATCTCATGAGGTCATCGTGGGAAACAGGAAAATGAAAAATAATTGAGTAGTAATTTATTATCCAAAACTTAGGACCAAGAAAGGACCATTGTTCCTTCATTCAACATTTATGAAATATTTATTGTGCCAGCCCTGTTATACATGAAGAGAACACACCCAAGTCCTCGTCCCTACTGCCCTTCCATTCTCACCTTTGTCTTAGTTCAGTAAAGGTCAACATAGGTACCTGTGACCTCAGCTCACCACTTCCTTTTCTCCCCAAAGTCTTAAGTTTCTCAATCACAAAGCCTCCTACAATAAGGAAATTTAGGAACTTGGGAGGGTTGAAAAGGATTACTGGACTACATAGCTCCTCAGAGGAGATCACTGAGGCGGAGATACGTTGTGATTTGGAGCTCATTGCCTGGCCTTGTGTACATACTGGCACGCATAGAAAATAGTATTTGTGGGACTGTGAGGGCACAAAACATAGTTTCAAATGATTGTTTAAAACCTGATTCAGGGATTAATGAGCCCGCAGTTGGAGGCTTGTGCGAGCATTCTGGAATTGTGCCCTGAGCCCTAGGATTCTACAATTGGCACAATAGATCTTCAGTTTCAAAGGGAATGAATCAGGAGTCTTCTCGTTTAAGTACTGGAGTAGAAATCAGGATGGATTAGCAAGAATAGCTTTATCACTTATAACCAGGTAAGAGAAAGCTCAAGACTAAGGGAAAAGACTGTGTGTCATAATTTACACTTTCACTCATTTAGTTCTAATAAGAGTAGCAGCTGTGCCGCAGTCAGTGTTGTGTCCTTAGCAAAAATGTGGCTGATAAAACAGTACAATCATCCCCCTTATCCATGGGGCACGTGTTCCAAGACCCCTAGTGGATGCCTGAAACCACAGACAGTACTGAACCCTTTGTATATTATGTTTTTTCTTAGACATATGTACCTATGATAAAGTTTAATTTATAAATTAGACACAGTAAGAGATTAACAACAAAAATAATAGAACAGTTGTAACACTACCGTGATAACTATGGTTTCTCAAAGTGTCTTACTATACTGCACTCCTTATAATGATGTGAGATGATAGAATACCTACATGATGAGATGAAATGAGGCCCTCAGAATGATGGGCAATTTAAACTGATTTAATTTTGCAATTTCCCATCGAATGTTATTAGGACTGTGGTTGACCACAGGTAACTGAAACCACGGGAAATGAAACCGTAGATAAGATGGGGGGTGGGGTGGGGAGAACTACTGTACTTAAAGGCAACATTTGGCCAGAATCAAAAACCATTGAATCATCTACTAAAAATAATCGTGGAACTTGAGCACAAACTCAGCATAGTGGTTAAAAGTCCAAACTTTTGAGTCCGATAGACTTGAATTTGAATATTGCCTTTGTAGTTCTTATTTTTATGACTTGGGCAAGTTTCTTAACCTCTAAGCCTCAGTTTGACTCTGTTAAAAGGAAATAATTGAGACTACTTAATATTGTGGAAATGCAGTGATGTAACATAGAACACAGATCGCAGGCCCCAGAGGGTGGTAGGTGATGCGTATGTAACAGATGTCTTATTAAAGGTACCTACGGGACTTTGTGCCAAAGTGACTGAGCCGTAGAATTAGTCATTCCCTTCTTCTTGGAGAGTTTAATTTTGCTTTTACAAGTAAGGTGAAATTTAACTTATACTAGAAGGAACACATTGGATTCATGGTCAGATTTGGTGTTACATTTCAGCTCTGCCATTTGCTAGATGTTTGATCATGGGCTCATCTATAAAATGGAAATAATATTTTAAATTTATAGAATCACGATGAGGGTAAAGAGATACCAATTATATTTCCTGGCATCCAGCTGATACTTGGTACATTTTAATTTCCACCACCATGGTTTTTCAGTATCCTAGCAACCTTTCAGCCCCTTGAAACAACATACTAGCAGTTTCCCCGTCATTTCTGAGTTTCTCTTCACCCACACGGTGACTTTCTTTTTCCTCTCATTAAAGTAGAACCCACTCTAGCCTGGGTGAGTCACAGCGCAGCGTCTGCCATAGTGCAAGGAGCGTGTCTTACAGCCTGAGAACAGGGTATGCCATCTCTATGAGCTTGGGAGGCCAAAATTGGCATATGATTGCTATGATTTATATTTACCGTTCATTGGTAAAATGGAATATTATATGTTTAATTATGTGTACTTTTTTCCTTTTTTAAATTACCCATTTTTGTTCTTTACCCATTTACCTCTTGGGCCTAGAGTTTTTGTTACCAATTTATGTGAGCTTCTTGTATAAGATGTATTTGATGCAAACATTTTCAACACTACAGACTATATTACGTGTTTGAATTGTTTTGAGGATGGGATACTAGGTAGAAATATGTAACTTTTGTCCAGTGTAAGACACTGTAAGGGATGCATACACAGAAGATGCAAATCCATGTTCAGAAGAAGTAAAGCAAAATTAAATAAGTTGTAGTCTTAGCTGGAACTCCAGTCTTGAACTCCAGTGACTGCTGAGTGCTTCCCTGTGTCAGGCTTAGCAGCCTTACGCAGAGCAGCCCTCCTTCCCTTCAGTTAGCGAGAGCAGGTGGGCCATGCGTGGGAGAGAAGGCATCCCTTTGGCCTCTTCCAAAGGGCACATACTTTTCAGTTTGCCTTTTACTTTGGAATAAACACACACACACCTCTGGAAAAAATACAATATACTGCGTATTTTATGTGGTCAAACTTAATTTTTTCTTTTTGATTATTTTTGACTCTTTACTGGGAAAAAACTACCATTTTTGTCCCATATTTGGAAAATTTTTTGCCTGTGTTTCCTAAAAACTTAATTTTTATATTTTTAATTTACCTAAACTTTATTTTTAAATATTTGGGATTTTTTTCTATTTAAAGGAATCAACTAACCATCCTGTATTTGTTAAATGATTTGTATCTTCAGTGATTTATGACAATTCCATGACCCTCAATTTGTGTGTGTGTGTTTGGGACCTTTTTTTCTTGTTCCTGTTACAAACTTCTAGTTGATTATGAGGCCTTATCTTTCTTTTTGAGTCACAAGTGGAGGTCAGAAGCTCTCGACATGACACTACAGAATCTACTAGGAGAGTTTTCCAAATTTACTAAGGCGTGAGAAAGAACCACATGGTGCACTTTTGAAAAATACAGATTCTGATTTGATAAATCTGTGAGGCTGTAGAATCTGTTTTGTTAAGTGCCCCATAGCAGTTCTGATTAAGCAAATTTGGGGATCATTTCTAGAATTGTAAGTGATGAAAGAGGCTTTCAGAGCAGTCTGTTTTTTCTTTTAAAGCATGCACCTGTATCTGAGAAATACATCTTTCATTATCCCACTTTTCTGAATCTCACGTTTTTGGGCAAGATCTGATGGACAGGCTGACCAGAGATCTTGGAAATGCCATACTGTGAATATTGTGTGGTTTCCTCAGCTCTTAAAGAAGATCTGTATTTTAGGACAGATATTCCTTGTGGACATATTTTGCTGAAGAGCAGAATTTGTTAATAGGGTGATGTCATCCTGAATTTCATTAGTGAAGCTCAGGGAAGTAACTTACTCAATGACGGCTTCTCTGCACTGGTGATTTCAGGTGGGAGGTGTTTGGGTAGGAAAACAGAGTTCCTTGAGAGCAGATTCTGTGCTTTCCAACCAGGAAAAGTGTTCTGCCCATTCCTCTAGGATTTGTGAAGTGAATTAAAATAATTTAACTTAATATTTATTTTAAATTAGATATCTAATTTTGAACTGATTGTTTATGATATCTTGCTGTTTGATATTTTTCCTTACTTAGGAACTTTTAACAGAAATGTTACGATTTGCTTGTACACGTATAAAATATAAATGGAGTCATTTCTCAGTCTCCTCGGAATTGGTTCTAGGACTCCCTCGGACACTAAAATCCATGGATGCTCAAGTCTCTTAGATACAATGGCGTAGTGTGTGCATGTAACCTGTGCACATCCTTCCATATACTTTTTTTTTTTCTTCCACATATAAGTTTTTAGTTTACTAACCCTCAGGAAAAAATCTGCACAATCGTGGCAGAAAACATCATTGAAGACCGTACTCCTCCTTCCTGCAGCACCAATCAGACCAGCAGCCCCCTGACTTCTTCATCCTGCTCTTGTGTTCCTTTTGTGATGTTCTTGATTTCCGTTTCTTCTCACACAGGCCATGTCTTGCAAGTGTATGTTTGGGTTCATTTTTCTTTGCATGAGCCAAGGAATCATGGGCCATCCCAAAAGCCAGTTGTCTGGCTACCCCAAAATAGGTTCTGATTCCAAATACAAAGATGACATCTGGTGTGACCTTGGACATTTTGCTAGTTTTCCCCAAATTCTGTCTTAGGTATTGTTGCCTTCCAGTAAAGGATGTTGGAGACCGTTTGTTTCTGCTGAAGGAATTGGTTGGTCTTGAACTTCCTGGTCCAGATAGTGACTGTCATTTATGATGGTGGCTGACCCTCAAGCAGCCAGGGGGGAAAGGAGCCCTCTTGTAGACTTTAAATCATCTCTAGATGACTTATTATACCTAATACAATGTAAATGCTATGCAAATAGATGTACTGTATTGTTTAGGGAATAGTGACAAGAAAAACGTTCAATACAGACCCAGCTATCATAGGCCTAATTAATAGTTATGTTGCTAACATGTCAGCAACATAACGATTTTTAAAAAAACATTTTTATTGCTTTTTAGAGAGAGGGGAAGAGAAAGAGAGAGAGAAACACCAATTGGCTGCCCCCTGCACTCCCCATACTGAGGATTGAGCCTGTAACCTGGGCATATGCCCTGACCAGGAATTGAACCTGCAGCCTTTTGGTGCGTGGGATGACGTCCAACCAACTGAGCCACACTGGTCAGAGCATAACTATTTATTTATTTGTTTGTTATTTATTTATTTATTTATTATTTATTTATTATTTTTTCAACCTGAGGTTGGTTTGACTCAGTGGAACCCAAGGATACGGAGGGCTGATTGTACAGTTTGTTATATTTCATATTTGTTTTTCTGTCTTATTTTTTAAGTTTTTAGATAGCCATTCACTTCAACCTACTTGCTAAGGATTAGCAGAAGTGAATGGATTGGCAAGCATTTAGGTATTTTTCAGGTTGATTAGTGACACTTAAAACTGCAACCCTTTATCCACAAGCAAAGTCTAGTGCCGCATCTGTGTGTATCAGGTTAAAAGCCAGGCTCCCTCTGTGCCCTTCATTCCAGAAATCCCTGAAGTTAGTACAAGACAGGGAATGAATATTACACAGGGGAAGTGTCCCCTGTTATAACCATCCGGGATGCTATCGACGAGTAAGGAGATGATTTTTTTTAGTAGTATTATGTTTGGCCCTGTTTAAAATAAATTTTATTTATAAGCTTGTTTTAATTGAATAGAACTGCTCTTTGCATTGTTCAGCCAGCTGGCTTCTTTCCTCTCCTGCCCCTAAAATAGGAGATGGAATTAAAGTTATTGGGCCTCAGGTGCAGGCAGGTTGCCTTTCCTCCGTTTCCTGATGAAAGCCACAGTGTGGGAAAGCAGCAGAGGTTGGAGACACTTTCTCTGGAGTTTCTTGTGGAGAATTTTCTCATCTGCTTGGAAGTTTTCATCAGGTTTGTGCCTTTGAAAGTCCGCATCCCGGGTGATAATGCTGCTGCTCACCAGGAAAGCTGGAAAATGTTATTTCAAACACACTCGTTTGCCCTTCTCTGATCACCAGGTAGATTCTTTAAAGGGAATGTTATGGAAAGCTACCATCTTATTTTAGTGTAGCAGCTAATCTATAAATGACACTTGTTTTTAAAAATAGCATTTGAACAATTATAAGGATTTTTTTTTTTTTTTAAGCATTGAAAATTTGTAGTTTAACCTAATGATTTGACAGTGTAGAAATTTTGCACTTGTCAATTATGCCTAGTCTCATTGTTTGAGAAGGCGGGAAATTTTTTCTTAATAAAAATAAAAGATATTTAGGCAAATCTGACGTTGTTCTTATGTGAGAACATTTCTGAGTAGCTTTAATTGGTACATGCATCCTGTCTTCTGAGAGCTTAACTGAATAGTTTTGTTCTTCCTATATAATGATACATATTGAGATTAAAAATAGAAATTCTAGGTGAATATAAAGTTTGCCAAAAGAAATCTTAAAAAGCTCTCTAGTCTATGAAAGCTTATTAAGTAATACTTTTACCTAGTAAAATTTTAACTGTTTCAGCCCTTTTAAGAATTCAAATGCAAATCTATATATTTTGGAGGTCAGTTTAACATTTCATTCTGTTAAAGTAAAATTGTGTCTAATATGGCATTTTATATACTATGCCTATTATTTATACAAGTACTTTTAGAAGATTTACAATGTAGCCAATATGAAAACTATTATGCAGAGCTAAATTGTAGACTTCAGAAGGATAAGAATAGAGGGAGGGCTTGAGGTATGAAGAAGGCCTGGTGATTGATGTTTTGGGGATTTTGCAAGTAATCTTACTTTAAAGATTTAGAAAAGAATTAAATTTAAAATAACTTTAATTATTAATGAATAAGAGTAAATAACAGAATTTGCTTTTACAAATTTAGAATGTAGTATATTTAGAACTTTGGATAGTAAATAGTCTTATTATCTTTTACTTGAACATAAGACAATTGCTAAGGTATTTTTTCCAATTAAACTATTTTTTAGGCCCAGTTGGTCGTGGCTCAGTGGTTGAGCATCGACCTAGGATCCAGGAGATCGCGGTTCGATTTCCAGTCAGGGCACATGCCCAGGCTGCAGGCTCCATCTCCAGTCGGGGGCATGCAGGAGGCAGCCGATCAATAACTCTCTCATCATTGATGTTTCTCTCTCTCTCCCTCTCCCTTCCTCTCTCTGAAATCAATAAAGATATATTTAAAAACACACAAACAACAGAAAACAAAAAAACCCACTATTTTTTAGAACAGTTTTAGGTTTACAGAATTATCGATAGGATATTTTTACATAAGAAATGCCATCAGAAAATGCATAAATATAGCAAAAAATAATCTAATTGTAACATTGGTTCATTTCACTGTTTTGCAAAGTCTTGATTTGGAGCACTATTTAGGAAAATACTGGTTTAAATTCCTTGAGTAATGTTTTCATTCTTAAAAATTAAGACTTATTTATGGTCAATTCAGAGTTTTCTCACCTACTTTAAACTTTGGAAAAGACAAGTTATGTCACAGTATGGCAGGAAAAAAAGTATAGTAAAGCATTTTAGTGGGTCTATGTATATTTTATACTAGCAGAGTGAAACTCGTTCAGAATACTAGTCTGGTATAGACAGCACAGTGTTGTGGCTGTTTAGGGTGTCTCTTCACATTAAGGACCATTTGGACTGAGCCTGTTTGCTGCTGGCTCTGGCTTATTTTATATTTTCAATTTTTTTTTTTTTTTAAATCCTCACCTGGGTATTTTTCCATTGTTTTTCAGAGAGAGAGACACACACATCAGTGTGAAAGAGACATCGATTGGTTGCCTCCTGCATGCACCCCATTGGGGGCCCAGCCTGCAACTGAGGTACACATGCCCTTGGCCGAAATTGAACCCAGGACCCTTCAGTCTGCACGCCGGTGCTCTAACCACAGAGCAAACTGGCCAGGGCTGCTCTGGCTTATTTTAGAGCAGAGATTTGTTTTTCAGCAGCATCCTAACCAGCCACCATTGTTGCCTTGCCTATTTCCTTCTCCGGATCATTCTTCCTCCCTCCCATTTACTGGTCCTTAGTTATTCCACCTCTTGAACGTCCGTGCTTTACACCATTTCATCCTCAGCACTGTTTTGTGGTGGTTTTTGGACTCAGTCACCTCACATATGCTGACAGTTCTTACCCTTTTCATTCAGCCATGGCTCTTCAGCATTTGCCGTGCTGGGAGTTGGAAATGCCTGTGATAAAGGGGGGGAGAAATAAGAAAGCAGCACCCGGGAGCACGTGCCGTTTAAAGGATGCCTAAGAGTTTTATGGGGGCCAAGGAGTCATAAAATGCTTCTAAGATTAGCTGGATGTGGGAGGGGGATGATTAATTGTTTCCTAGGAAAGCGGGACAGTAAAATTTACAAGAAGGTATCAAGGCATTTTAGGCAGAAGGAGTATTCTGAAAAGAGCATGATACCTTTTAGAGAATTGCAGGTGTTTGGTGTGGAAGAGGGGGAAATGGAGTAGGTGGATGTAGCAGGATGGAATCTGGAGAAGTGGTAGATAGCAGCAGTGCTGTGGACTTCGGGTTAATTCTGAAAGCACTTTAATGATACAGATAACATGGGGGGAGGTGGAAGTGTGGGAGGATTGGGGGTGGGAATCAAGACTTGAGCCCAGACCAGTTAGGTTTTGCAAGAGTAAGTTGATTGGGGCCTAAATCACAGCAGTGCCATTGGACATAGAAGCTGCACTTGAATTATCTCAAGGAAGTAACTGGGGACCTGCTGACTGACTAGACCTGGAGGGGTCGAGAGAGTCAGAGGAAGGTGTCCCTGCTTGAGTAATCGGTAGATAGTGAGGCTGTTGACTGAAATAAAAACTTCTCGCCCACCCCTCTGGCACTTTGGACTCACTCTGGCCTTTACATCTTTTTCCCATTCCTATGCAGACCTGTTCTTGTTAATCCTCACGGGAGGGTATTTTTTTCTATTGATTTTTAGCGAGAGTGGAAAGGGGGGGTTGGAGGGGAGAGGGGAGAGGGGAGAGAAAAACATCGATTAGCTGCCCTGACCTGACCGGGGCTGGGGATCGAACCCATAACCTGTTCTCGTGCAAGCCAGTGCTCTAACCACTGAACACACTGGCCAAGGCAAACCTGTTTTTTAGGTCTTGCCATTTCTTCTGATTCTACAGTGCTTGTGACAAAGTCTTTCCCATCTGTATGCTGAATCCTAAACCCATACTTTCAGTTCAGGTTTTTACTGAACTCTAGAACTGTCTATTCAATTGCATTCTATACATGGATGTCCTGTAGCATGGTTTTCAAAGTTTGTCCGAGACCCCTGAGAGACTGCTTGAAATTTTCATGAGATCCACAATGTCAAAACTATTTTCATATAATTTTGTTCTGTTTACTCTCGTTCTCTCATCAGTGTGTACTGGAGTTTTCTAGAGGCTACATAATATGGGTATCACTATAGATACGATGCAGAAAGAAATGTGGGAATCCACCTGCCTTCTGTTAAGCTAGATATTAAAGAGGTTCCAAAAATGTAAAAACAATGCAAGCTTCTCACTAACTTTTTGTTTTGGAAAGTAGTTATTTTAAAAATGTATTTATTTTAATATGTAAAGGCTTTGTTTTTAAATTAATTAAATATTTTTAAATTTCTATTTAAATTTCTGATGTGGTAAGTATCTATAGACGTAACCCACATAAGAGATCTTTGGTGTACGCAGTGACTTTTATAAGTGTAAAGGCCTCTTGAGACCAAAAAGTTTGAGAATTGCCATCCTACAGTAACAACAAACCTAACATATGAAAAACTAGATTCATTCTCTCACCTACTTCCCAAACTTAATTTTTGTGTTCTGTTTCATATCCTGGTTAATGGGGCCACTGTCGGTCTTAGTTCCAGGCCAGCAGCTGGGGGTTGTCCTCATTCCCCCTTTTCTTAGCCTAGACGATAATAGTGATCACTGACATTCATTGAGTACTAACCATGTATTAGGTACCACTCTTAGAGGTTTATATCTGTTATCTTTTTCATGCTTCGCAGCAGCCCTGCGTGTTGTAGGTATTGATGTTTACCCCATTTTACCGGTGCGGGAGGAGAGATGCAGAGTGGGTTAAGTGCCTTGCCATGGTCATGCAGCTAGTAAGTTGCAGAGCCAAGATTTGAGTCCAGCCAGTCTGACCAGTACTTATTTTCCCTGGAACAGTTTATGAGAGATTTACCTTACGTGTTTCTTAAGGACTGTGTGCACACTCCCTTTAAAGTCACCTGGGCCTGGTGCTTTTTAGAGAGGGAAACCTTGGAGGGCCCTTTCATTGTCTTCTGTTGTTGTTTTCCTATAGGGTCTTCTATGAGCTCATTTTGGTCAGTTACATTTTATGGAGCAGAGGCTGGGAAACTAGAGCCTGAAGAAGGCCAAATCTAGATACTCCCTGCTTTTGTATATGAAGTTTTATTGGAACACAATCTTATCCATTCATTTGCGTGTGGTCTATGGCTGTTTTGTGCTACAACAGCAGAGCTGAGTAGTTGCAGCAGAGACCTAATGGCCTGCAAAGCCCACAGTCTTGACTCTCTGGCCCTTTACAGGAAAGATTTGCCCAGACATGTTACAGAACATGTTTAGTTTAGCTGGCTTTCTGTTTTATTGGCATAGGTTGTACGTAGTATTTTCTTGTCTTTCTAGAATCTCTAAATTTGAAATTGTCTTTTTTTTATCCCAAGGACTATTTCTGTGTCCGTCCCCCCCCCTCCCCAGTATTTGGCAGTACTAGTTTCGTCTGACTTATTGTAACACTGTTATGTTGGTGATGTTGGTGTTCCATCTTAGGCTGTTTCTTAAAAGTATGTTAGTAAGAAAAAGGAATGTATGCTTGCATTGATCATTGAAACCACCTGACACTGGTGATTTAAAAATGTCTCCATTTCTTCTATGCTAATTAATCTGTGTGTTTTTCCTCCCTCTTCTGGGATCATTGTTAAATACTTCCCTCCTCCAGCTTTTCAAATTATTTATAGAGTTGAGCCTAAAGAAATATTTTAATTTTAGAAAATCTTCTTTTTTTTTCCATTTAAAATTTTAAAAAATCAGGTTAACCAGTAGTTTATTCTTTTTTCATAGAATTGAGCCTTGGATTTATTGGTTCACTTTTAAAGTCATTGGTTTCTACTTTTATCTTTACTAATTCCTCCTTTCTGCTTCCTTTGGTTTGTTTTTTACTTGAGCTGGATGTATTATATTCATTGTTTGTTGAAAATAATTAAGGCTATGAATTTTTCTTGGAGCACTAGTTTAGCCATATCATAAAATATATTATGTGTATTGTTTTCACTATTATTTTCTTGATATCTCTGCAGTTTTGGTACTTATTTACTCAACTCAAATTTCATTTAAGGCAGTTTTATTTGCTAGTGGTGTTGTTTCTAGTGTGATTGCATTGTAATTCAGAAATGTCTGTAGTATTCCTAGTTTTTGCGATTTGTTGATGTTTTCTTTAGAGAGTGCGTGTGTACTTTTTATGACTGTTTCTTGGATACTTGTCAAAAAGGTGTTATCTGTTTTCAGAGTATATCATTTTATTTTGGGGGGCTTTGTTTGTTTTCAGTTTTTCTCTTTCTGTCTCCATTTGGTTTTACATGTTTTGAGACTAAGGTTTGGTATATGAAGGTTCTTAGCTATTTATATCTTTTTAATTGGTTTCTTTTATAAATACAAAGTATCTCTTATCCTTTATAATGCTTTTCTCCTTGAATTTTTTAAATCTCATATTACTGTTGCTTTCTTTAAATTTTGTTAACATTTCTTGGTAGTACCTATTTCTATATCCCCCTTACCCCCAATTTTTCTGCATTGTTTTGTTTTAGGAGCAATTTTTGCAAAGTATAGTCCTTAAATTTGATTTTTCTTAACTTAGTTTAAGAGCGTTTATTAACAAGTGAATTTAACACGTGCACATTTATTGAGATTACAGATGTTTTGGGGCTTATTCTCAGCATCTCATTTTGTGTCACATATTAACCACAATATTGGGATGGTTCTTTTTATTGCATTTTCTGTATCTGTTGAGTGGATCGGGTTTTATTTTCACTTTTTTCTCCTTCCAGTGGTTTGGATATATACTGACATAAGTTTTAACTACACATGCAAAATAGCCAGTATTATACATTTTTTATTTATATCTGTTACCCAGCAGTTCCACCCTTGCCCTCCATGCCCCCTGTTTACACTGTTAGAGTCTCCTTTACTCTTCACTACTACATCCCATGTTCACACCTGAGATTTAACTTCTGGTTACTTGCTTTCATTTTGTAATTAATAATACATTCTCTTAATGTTTTTACTGATTTTAGTGAAGTTTTCTGGCCCCAGAACTGAGTACCTGTCTCAGCCTTAGTTTCTTCCTGCACTTGGCTGATAAGAATAGCAGTTGTTTGAAGTAGGAGTGGGGTTGCTGGTCGCATGTGAATCCTGCTTTCGGATTCCTGGTCACTTCCGATTAGTGTTAGGTTCTCATACATGTCTTCATGTGGGCCATTCAGTGTGTCATGAGGTTATCTTCTGATTCCTTGACTGAACATTAAAGAACATTTTCTTGTTGCCATTTCACACAAATAATATCTTGTCTGGGTATTAAATTGCTGCCACCATCATTTCCTTCTAATACAGTGGCAGACAAGTCTGTTTTTAGCAGAGGGTAACTATCCCACTTGAAGGTATATTCAGTACCAGATGCCATGCTGAGCCCAGTACTAATAGTAGTGTGTAAAAGAGGAGTTAAGGTTGTTGTTTCCTTGTAATTATATAATTATATATACTGCGGTGGGGGGGGGGATTCAGAGGCACTTTAGAATATCCAGTGCCCAACTTTTTTCATGACAAAGGAATGTACATTATTGCTGCATTCTGGGAGCATTAAATTGTCTGGGAGACAAAATTTTCATACATAAAGAAATTAGATCTAGAATGTACTTGGCCCAAATGATTATTAAGAGACTTTCATTTGCCTTTCAAAAGAATGGAAAGGATTCCGAGCAATAGATGGAATGCCTGTAAATTTCGTCATTCTTCCAGAATGACAATTTGCTTGTATTACTTTAGAAAAACCAGTCATAATTTAAAAAATAAGAGGCCAAAATCCTATGTTAAAAAATATTAGTAATGTAATCTAAATTCATTAGTTGTTCAGAGAAAGGAAGCACTAGGTGGAGCTAGACTTAAATGAGAGGAGACTGCAGGGCTGAGGGTGTGTAAGAGAATTTGGGTGACTACTGGAAACAACACAAATGACCAGCACTTTATCACAGCATCCTACACATTGTAGGCATTTGGTAAACACTTGTTTTACTTCACCACAGTAATAGCTTCTGCTTACTGAGTGTTTACATTATGCTGGATACTAGAGCAGGACTGTTCTGTATAGACAAGGGAAAGACCGGGATAGCTCAGCTAGTGAGTTGCAGGCTGTTTAATTTCAGGCCTGGAGCTTTTAACCTTTGAGCAGTTTTCTCTAGTGTCCTCACCATCACATGGAGAGGTTTCACTTTATGTGACAGTGGTGTTTATGAAGATGCTTCAGAATCTCACAGAAACATTGAACTGCTACAGAAGTTGAAGGTGATAGTGTGCCACTGTTGTTGCAGCCTCGTGTTTATAGCCTGTTGATATAAGCTCTGTGAATCGCCACATATGTAAGTAAGGACAGCTCTGCACAGTTATCCCTGTTTCACAGAGGAGCCACGGGCTCAGTCAGATTCCTGCACCTCACCCAAAGACCCAGAGCTTAGGGAAGGCCACCTGGGCTGGAGTTCAGATACCATGCTGCCTCTCTGTAGTTTTGGAGATTGGGTATATCTTAACTGGTTTAAGGCATTTCTCACAGTTTGCTTACTTACTTAATCTCTTCTAGGAGTTGAAAAATTCACTCTCTGTAGTTTCCAGTTGTTCATAGAGCACCCAAGTGGCAATTTCTGAGATTTATTTCTCAATTTTGATTAGTCTCGTAGATTTAATCCTGTTATCTTTGTATTTACTTCCTGTTCTCAGTTTATTTGATTCAGACTTTACATTTTAACAACAGAAACATTGTTAACTTTGCCTTTTTGTAAGGAAACGGATAGATTGTTTTCTGCCCCTGTCCTTGTGTTGTCTTTCAAAGATGGAAAGTGGAAATCAAACACATTAACGTGATGCAGGTTAAGTAAAGTTACCAGGGAGCTGAGGGTTCTTTTAGGGTTACCAAAACTCGGTTTGCCCCTGTTGTTATCATGAGTTCCACAGTTGTATAATGAGTGTTTGACCTCCGATCAGGGAATGATAAGGGATGGGGATGGTGAGCATGAGCTGTCATTGGGCCCAGGAATGCCGGTGGTCTCCACGACCTCGCTGGGTAGGGAGTTAGCAGAAGGCAGATTGACTACTGGCAGCGATTTCTCCTAGGAAAACTGGAGCCCATGAGTGAGGATGTCCCCACACTTTAAACTTTTGTTCCTTTAGGATTGTTTTTCTTAGTGACTTTTTACTTAGATGGCTAACCATGGAGGTACACTTTACTGGCTAATCTTTTCCACCCCTTTTCTTTTGTCGGGATCAGTGCCAGAACAGATAAAGCCCAGTGTAAGCCAGCCTCAGCCTGCCAACTCTAATAACGGCACTTCCACAGCAACCAGCACTAATAATAATGCCAAGCGAGCCACAGCCAACAGTCAGCAGCAGCCACAGCCGCCACAGCAGCAGCCACAGCAGCAGCCACAGCAGCCGCAGCCACCACAGGCCTTGCCTCGGTATCCTCGTGAAGTACCACCACGATTTCGCCACCAGGAGCATAAACAGCTTCTAAAGAGGGGTCAACATTTTCCTGTCATAGCAGCAAACCTGGGATCTGCTGTTAAAGTGTTAAACAGCCAGTCAGAAAGCAGTGCTGTGTCAAACCAACAGCCACAAAATAACGGAGAGGTGCAGAGCAGCAGAGACCAGTCAGGTGAGAGAAGGCATTTCTTACGAGACTTCAGCTGCCGTCAGTAGCGGTGTAGCAGGTTTATAATTCACGACTTTGGGGTGATGTGTCTGTATTCATTAGTATCTGGGTTGCAAAATAAGAATCTGTACAGGGAGTTATGTATAGGGAGTCTGGAAATGTTGCCTGTAGGTCACTACCCATCCTACTTTAAAAATGACGATTAATCTACTCACCCTCCAGGTTCTACCTATTTTAATAAGCACCTTATAGCTTAAATTGATCATAAGACTATAGCTAGAATTGAACACTCCCCTCAAGCTACGTGCTAAGCAGTTGTACATATTATTGCATTTAATCCTCAGCAACCTTGTGAGGTGTAAACTGCTCTTGTCTCCACTTTTCATTAGAGGAAACTGAGGTACCAGGCCATGAAATAACTTGTCCAGACCAGCCAGTTAACCATTTACCATTAAAAAGACTACACTCGTGGAAATTATATTCAAACAGTACATGCATTCCGCTGTTACCTCAGTGCCTTTTCTCAGTGCAGCAGTGATTGTGAGGCAGAAAGTACATCTGGTGCGTGACTACAGCTTCCTCGAAGCGCAGTGTGTTTTGACATGTTCTGAGAGGTTCTGAGGGTTGGTTGGTTTCCCTTCTTTCACCAAAGTATTTTGAATCTTTTATCAGAAGCCAGCTAGAGAATTGAGGAGATTCAAGGTTCCCACCCATGAAAACATGGGTACTGGAAATGGATGGTCTCGAGCCACATGGACCTGGTTTTTAAATCCCAGCTCCACTGCGTGCTCATGTGTCTGCGTCTCACCCGAGCAGCCCTTTCTAACCGTCCCGGGAGAGTTACTCATTCCTGCTGCTGTGCTCTCTCTAGAGTAGGAGCTACTCTGAACCCCATCCTGAGTTAATGCTCTCCCCTCCAAAAGCTTACTGCCAGGTTAGCTTGGCCAGATCCCTCAGCTCACCCGAGCCTCTCTCACAGTCTGTAAAGTGTGGACAGGAGTATCCAACCTATCAGGTTGCTTTGAGGATTGAATTATGTGACATGTTAAAGCAAATAGCTTAGTGCCAAACACTCTGGCACTGGGTGGATTACCTCCCCTGAAAGTGCAGAGACCTCCACTCTTCAGGAAGAAGAGTCTGCTTTAGACTCACCCCTCTCATGCCCACTATTCGATATTCGGTTTGAAGTTCATCTGGGAAGTCAGATTGGAAGCCAATGTATTGAGTCTTCAGCATAATAAAAAATGCAGTTAAAATCTTAGGGGAGGTTATTATATAACAAATGCTTGAGTACCTACTACAGGCTAAGCAATGGTGGTGTGGTAATTAAACAGGGAAGTGGTTGGTAAATTTAGAAAATGATATATGTTGAATATGCTTTTTCAATTTGGGAAATGAAAGAACAAAACTGAGTTTGAAATGGAAACAACTGGATATGGGTCAAAAAATCCAAAAGTGTTACAGATATACATTCAGATGACAAGAAGGCCTAAGATGTGGGCATAGGAAGATGTCTTCAAAAAAGTCTGAGAAGGCAAAACATCCCACCTGTTACGAAAGGACTTTACAAGGGTGAACAGTGTTAATGTGGAGGGTGAGGTGGAAGTCAGGAGGGTGCAGCAGCCTGACTGCAGCCAGGAGTTAAGTCCGCACACACCTGGAGCGCAGGTGCTGAAGGAAAGCAGTCTGCAGAAGAACCAGATGTGTGCTTTTGTCTCTTTTTAAACATCTGTGAATTCCCACCTACCCATATGTCACGTGTTTACATTAACATTTCTTTGTGGTGCTACTAGGAAGGATAGTGGAAACTTTAGCCACAGAATAGCCTACAGCCCACTGGGTGTCTGAATCAGAAGATTTCATAGACAGTTAGCTCTGTCCTGGCTCCTGATGGGTTACTATAACAATATAGCGACTAACCCTTGAGGTGCTTACTGTGGCCCACTGACTGTATTAGTGCACTTAGTCATCATTTATAGATGAGGCGCATTCATTCCACGGTCAGAGGTTGCCTGGTGGTCGTGAGGAGCGGTGCCGTGGACAGCATCCACAGCACGCGCAGTAGCCCAGAAACAGCCTTCTCGTGAGCTGCGTGCAGTTCAGCATCGTGGGCAATGATCTGTTTTCATTTTTGTATATTTGTATTTACATTTGGCCTTTTGTTTCCTAAATAGAAATAGTTAATGGAGTAGAATTGACATTTAAATTAATACATAGAATACATACATAGAAATGTACTTAAAGTCTTTGTGGTAACAATGAGGAATGCTGGATGTGTCTCCCTTTTCCTCATATAATGCATTTCTCATTTATTCTGTGCAGTCTCGGAGTAGGGATAGTACCTACAGGAGATTGGGTACTTTATAAATCAGAGGTCGCAAACTAAAATGCCTTTGCAAGCTGGCAGGTAAGTGAAATAGAAGGTGAAAGGGAGTGAGGGGCCAGGGGTGAAGACTGATTTCTGTTCCTGCCTAAGATCCTTTACATGCTTAGGTTAGGCTTTGTAGAGCCCTATGCTGGTCAAACCAGACAGCTCTGCAGGCTGAGCTCAGACACAGGGACGCTTTCAGTTGATGCTCTGAGACCTCTTGCAGTCGGTTCTTTTGAGCCCTAAGGCATCAGGCCCTGTTACTGCCCAAATGACACTAAATTTGGGGCAACAAATGCTTAACAGGGCTGGCAGCAGTATTGTCTTTATGGGCCAAACCCACATTTTATCATCGTGCTTACATGATAAATACAGACATTGAACAGATAGAACAGCGAGCCCTCCACACCCTCCACCCGAATCCCCCAGCGGTTAGTACTTACCCATCCTGATTTCACAGGCATCCTCTCCCCCTATCATGTAGACATGCATGTGCACATGTGTGCTCGAACATTCATTTCTCTTCACCTTAAATACTTCACAGGTAATTTCCTAAGATTAAGGACAGTGTCCTACGCAACCATGGTACTATGATTACCCTGAGCAAACGGGGGCACTCACATTTCCACTGGCTGTCCCAAGAATGTCTTTTTGTTTGTTTATAGTATGGTATCATTTATAGAAAATATAAAGCATGCAAAACAACATTATGTGTTGCCTAGGGATGAATTAAAATACAGCATTTTGAGGCTACCTGTTCGGGACCCTTCTCGCTGCAGCAGGAGCTGTTTTGTCTCCTTTAATAAGCTTTTGCTTAAAATATATAGCATTTTGAGAGGTTACCACTCGGTTACCCAGTGGGAAAGGAAAGGCATGTAATCAGGGTTACACAAGAGTTTGATACTGTAATGAGTAGCATCTTTCTTAAGGTGAGCAGCATGTGGGTATCTTTATAGTACTCTTCGTACCCTTTCCTGCTTTTGAACTTTTTCTAAAAGGAGCACAGGGACATTTGAGCTAGAATGGTGAAACACTAAGACTTGGGGCTATATGAACAGAAATGTTAACATTAAAATTCCCAGGGATGTTTAACGATTAGAACACTATCCATCCACCTGTGCTCCTCAGTCTTTTCGGTGTGGTGTCCTCGCTGTCCTGGAACTTCCCCTCCTCAACCTCTACTTGCACCTTCCCCTTGGTCTGTGAACATACACTCAAGTCTCTGTCATCCTTTAAAATAAATTCCTTTAAACTCCCATTCTCATGAGACTATTATAGAACTTCTTTCCTCCACTTTTCTCAGGGTTCTTGAAGGAGCAGCCCAGACTTGCAATCTCTAAACCATTACTTCAATCCTCTGTAATCTGACTCCTGCTTACTTGACTAACATAGCTCTTACCAAGGTCACTGATCTTGTGAATGTCAGGGACAGGCTTAGGTTTACTTTTAAATGGGGTAAAAATCAGACTTTTCTATTTTTATCTTAATAGGTATCTACGTGTTTTTTGTTGATCACTTTCTCCTTAAAGCTCTTTCATTTTTTCATTTTTCTTTGACTGGTGCTCAGATTTTATTCCCTCCCATGGCTTTATTTCAAATCACTCCCCATTTTTAGGTTCGTATCTTCAGCTGATTTTGAGCCCCTCACACTCAACGTGTCAAAAATTGAACTTATTCTCTTGCCACGTGCCAGTTTCTGCTCCTGGATTCTTTCGCTCAAAAGGTTGGCAACCCCCGTTCATGCAGTCCCCATCTAGAACTCTTAAAATCATGCTCAACTCCCCTCTTTCTTCTTAGTTTTTTGCAGGTCACGGTTTACCATGCCCTGCTGAATTTAACTCCAAAATGTCTCTGAGCTTTCCTCTTTCGTCTGCACTGCTGCCACCATTGGCCTGGCTGAGGCACTCGCCATCTGGTCTAGAGTCCCAGCCCCAGAATGTCTTACAGCTGTCCCCCAGCTCACTCACCGCGGCTCTTCACCCAGAACCCAGTCATGACCCATGTGTTGTAGTTGGTTGTGGTTCTGCCATTGTTGTCTTTAATCTAGAACAGAGGCTGGCTTGTAGCCTGATGGTCACCACTCCCATTCCTTTGCATGTTGTCTGTGCCTGCATTCAAGCTACAGTGGCAGAGTATCCATTGGAGTAGTTGCCACAGAGATCATCTGGCTGGCAAAACCTAAAACATTTACTAATGGGACTTTTACAGAAGTTCGCCAACCACTGGACTAGAGGCCAGAATAACTGGAAGAAACATTTTGTATTTTCTCACTTAAGTGATATTTGAAATTGTGTGCCTAAGATTCTCTCAATTTCCAGTGACACCATTTCATACTTTCTGGAAATACTATTAAACTCCAAGTACTATTTCTGAAGGTCTTTCCTTTCCAAGAGACTGAAAGTCTCTAAGGCAGAAAGCACGCATTTACTTAACTAAACATGCTAAAATGTGATAAGAAAAATACATGAATTTGCCTGGATCTAAATGGGTCCTGAATAAATTACTTGTCATATGGCCACTCTTTGTTCGGCCCCACAGGCGCTCTTTGGCCTTCCTGAGCAGGTGCTGTGTGGCGCACTGTTGTATTCTTCATCAGGTGGTGCTGGAGCCGCTTCCTCTCTTTAAGGTGATTGTGTGTGAGAGTAGGATGCTGGGCTTCTCCTGTTTTTCAGTGACGTGCAGTCATCCAAAGTTTAGTTGCTTCAGTAGTGCAGTGCATAAAAACTTATATTTTGTGACAGCAAAACTCCACTGTCCCCTTTGCTCCCACCTGCACAGGGACCTATAGTCGTATTGTTTCTCATTATTTCCTGTGAAAGCTTTATGGTCATCTACTTACTGATGTTTCTGTACATTTATTCTCATTTGTAGTGATGGGTTTTGGCTTCCTTTCCTGGAAGGGAACTAGGTTATTTGTCTGCTTCCAGTTATGAAGGAGCCTGGCTGTGAAACATTCTAGTTGTGATTGCTGAGGAGTCTTACTCTTTTTACAGCTTCAATTAGACTAACATCTCTACACACTCGCACACGCACGCACACATACACGCGTGTGTCTCTTAGAGTTTTCTGTCTGAGCTACAACATTTTCATAACTAAAAGGTCCTTGTGGATCCACCTTGGTAAATGCAATTTTTGAAATAGCCTTTTAATTTAGTTTTTTTGGAAGTGTCAAGTTAAGTTCCAGACTAAAAATGGAATTTTATCGAATAATTACTGTTGGCATCTCTCCTTATTTTCTTAAAATACATAGGAATGTATAGCAGAAGACAAATTTAGACCACCACCACCTCCAAACAATGTGGGGGCCTGGTTCTGAGAGAAATCCTCCCTCACAGCTCAAGGTCTCTGAGAGAGTTAGTTTTTAAAATGCGTATTTTGCTGGTTCTTTCTTTTGATGTGTGTGGACATTGGAAAGCTTCACTTTTTTAATAAGTAGTGAAGTCTGTATCTCCTTTTAATGGTTTCTTTCTTTGCTTTTATGTATAGAAAATTCTCATTCAGTAATAACTTCATGTTTTCATTTTTAACACTTGGCTTTATTTGGAAAATTGTCTCATTTTTTAAAATCTTTTAAAAGTACCGTGGCCCAGCCAGGCATGGCTCAGCAGTTGAGTATCGACCTAGGATCCAGGAGATCTCAGTTCGATTCCTGGTCGGGGCACATGCCCGGGTTGTGGGCTCGATCCCCAGCAGGGCGTGTGCAGGAGGCAACGGATCGATGACTCTCTCATCATTGATGTTTCTCTCACTCCCTTCCTCTCTCTGAAATCAATAAAGACTTTTTTTTTTAAATATAAGTACTGTGTATTCCTTTTCCCCTGTGATTTAAAGGGCTGACCTCTGACACGTGCAGGGGTCTATTCCTGGACTCCTGTTCTGTTCAGCCGAAGGGCCTGGTATCCAGCCCCTCAGGTAGCTCGGCTGTTTCACGGCTCAAGAGTGCGGCCCCCCCTCCCCCTTCACACTCTTCTTTCTGAGATTTTTGAAAATTTTCGCTTGTTTATATGAATTTTTAAATCACTTTAATCAAGTTACAGACTCCTGTTAGCAATTCCTTATAATTGAATTAAACTTCAGACATCGTCACAGCTTCCTGTTGAGGAAGTGTGTATACTCATACTCAATCAAGTTGTCTTCAGTATGGCCTGCAATAAATGTAGTCACATAGGACTTCAAGGGTGTTTGTAGCTTATTCCAGGTTGCCTTATGGTTTTTTGTGGCTGTTAAAATGAGGCTCTTCTTCCCATCCTGCTTTCCTGTTGATTATTCCTGGAGTATAGAAAACTATTGCTTTTTAAATGTTAACTTTTTCTGTTTCTTTTCTATCTTTACCTCATTTTGGAGTCATATCGATAGGTTAGTATTTCCAGCACAAGGTTGAGTAGTAGTGCTGATGACAAATATTCCATCTTTCCCCTATTATGGGAATGCTTCTGACATTTCATTGTTAGATCCCAGGTCCTTCCCTTTATTTTCAACTTGGTTACTTGTGTCTGACATTCTAATTCCCGCCGTATGGAGGTGGCAACACACACACAGTACAGAGCAAATGATGGCAACAGAAATACTTATGCTCTAGCCCATAAGGAGATGGTGATGGTGGCTTCTTTGTTTTAGATCTGGAGAAAAGTGGATGGATTTGGGACTTGATAATGTTTGCATTTGCTGTACACACGAAGGAATCAAGGCTAAACCTTAGGTTTTAGGAAATTTACTGAGATGAGGAAAATTAGTCAGTGAGTGGGATCATTTCTCCCTTTGGGAGGAGGTCCTTGTGGTAGGGGTACCAGTGCCCAGGGTTGCTTCGTGGACTCGGTGACCATGTGCATGTGAAGCACGGGGGCATAGTGCTGAGTGGTGTGGCAGTGCAGGTGCTGGCGTGTTGGTTTGTCTATATCCAGTACTTCTGACGGGCTTTTGATACCCTTTATTTCCTTGTGGGTTTGGGAAGATGACAGACTTTGTCAGCTTAAAAAAGACTCTTAAACGGGGAGTGAAGGTCCCTTATAGAACTTTAAAATACATATATTTGTTGAATTATATATACATTTCCAGTGTCTCTCTAGCAGCCCTTTTTTCTGCTACTCTTTATAGTTCCATAACCTTTTGATGCTTAACAATTGTGCTTTGAGAGAGAATGATGTGAGATGGACCTGATTTTCCTGTCCGCCTTCCTCTACAAGAGTTACATTTGTTTTCTAGGCCTACAACCTAGTGGTGGGCGCATTAGGCCTGGGGCATGACTTGAGTGCAAAGCATTGCATATGCTGATGACTACTCTAAAGAGTAGTAATGCAACCCCCTAAGGACAGTCTAAGTGCAGGCTGTAGCCTAATGCCTGTGAGGACTTTCCCTTAAACCAAATCGGGAGCCCTAGAACTGCCTGCCCTGCCTGCTGGAAAATGACTAGATGGTAATATGCAGCAGTAGCTCCAAGACTATTGGATTATATGGCTGGTCATTAACAGTCTTCAAAATCAGCAGTTGATTTTTAATCATAGGCATCCTGTGGTCGTCAGCATATCAGTTTTTTTGGAAGGCAGCTATGCTCACCACTATACCACCAATGCCCGATATCAGTTTTTTTGTAGTCGTTCAGTAAGCAGGGCTAGGCAGGTAAATTAAGACATTTTTATGAAGAAGAGAAAAGCTAAAAATATCCTTATGTGCCGCATCAGGCTGAGTGTGAATGCTCATGAGTGGGAATGTCATGGCAGAGACTTTGTAATTCTATGAAGGGGCCACACGACCCAGATGTGTGTGGAAAAGCTGCTGTAGCCTGGCGGGGGGCTTGGCTGGTTCAGCATCATCCTGTGCATCAAAAGTCTGCAGTTCGAGTCCTGGTCAGGGCCATCAGTCGATGTTTCTCTCTCTCTCTTTTACTGTCCCCGCCCCCCCTTTCCTCTCTCTAAGCATGTCCTCTGGTGAGGATTTTAGAAATAAAGCTGGTCCAAGGAAGAAAGGCTGGAAAAGGATTCCCGATATACAAGAGTGAGCAGAAGTAGGTT
Source organism: Miniopterus natalensis (assembly GCF_054644295.1). Classification (NCBI taxonomy): domain Eukaryota; kingdom Metazoa; phylum Chordata; class Mammalia; order Chiroptera; family Miniopteridae; genus Miniopterus; species Miniopterus natalensis. Next base: position 102,042,304 of record NC_142083.1, read on the forward strand.
TACAGTTAGAATACAGTGGTGCCTCGGTTTTCGAACTTCTCCATTGACGAGTATTTCGGTTTACGAACATGGTAAACCCGGAAATAAATGCTTCGGTTTTCAAACAAGCCTCGGAAGTCACATATACCACACGGCTGCCACTGGGGGCAAGATCCTGAGGCCTGGCTTTTGGCTGTGGATCCCTCAGTTTTTGAACGTTTCATAACTCAAACGGTCTTCCGGAACGGGTCACATTCAAAAACCGAGGTACCACTGTACAAATACAATAATTAATAATAATATTTATAATATTAATTATTATTGTATTTGTATTACAACTATAGCCCTACTTTGCCCATCCCTGTGTTTCTGATACATTTAGTTTTGCCTGTTCATTGTCTTCACCCATCTACATCTCAGCCTCTTCTCCCCCTGCCAGGCCTCTAAGCCTGGTTGCTTCATAAGTGCTAACACATTATTACCACCTCATCCTGCCTGGCTCTGAAATTCTTCTACTTGCTGATAAGTTAGCAATTCATTCACTTAGCAGGTATTGATTGAGGAGCTCTTATGTTCCAGTCACTGCTCTAGGCTCTTAGGACAACATGGGTAAGCAGAGTGCAGAACTCCCTGCCTGTGTGGAACTGATTAGTGTATGTGGAAAGTGTCTGGATGTAACCAGTGCCCTTGCAACCGTACTGTGAGGTGCTATATCTTGTTGGTGTAGAGCAGCCACATTTATCACATAGCCATCTATTTTTTAAACACTTAATGAAAATGTACTTCTCTTTTATTCTAGATACAAACCACAACACTTCTGCATCTCATTATGAAAATTCGCAGCGGGGACCTGTGTGTTCTTCGAGCGACTCTAGCACAAACTGTAAAGATGCTGTTGTAAGCAACCCCCCTGAGAAAGCATGGCCCTTGGTCCCTGGCAGTGATCCAGAGTTGGCTTCAGAATGTGTGGATGCTGATTCCACCTCCAGTTCTGAACCAGAAAGAAGCATCACTATCATGGCTTCAGGGAGCACAGGTGGTGAAAAAGATTGCCTTCGAAACAGCACTGGACTTGGTTCCCAAAACAAGTTTGTGGTTGGTGGCAGTAGCAATAGTGTGGGCCGTGGAAGTAGTACTGGGCCCTGGGGCTTCTCCCATGGAGCCGTAATAAGCACATGTCAGGTCTCTGTGGATGCTCCTGAGAGCAAGTCAGAAAGTAGCAGCAATAGAATGAATGCTTGGGGCACTGTAAGCCCTTCATCAAATGGAGGGGTAAATCCAAGCACTTTGACTTCAGCTAGCAGCCACGGTGCCTGGCCAGTATTAGAGAACAGCGGACTTGCCCTAAAAGGGCCTGTAGGCAGCAGTAGTCCTGGCATCAATATTCAGTGCAGTACCATAGGCCAGATGCCTAACAATCAGAGTATTAACTCTAAAGTGGGTGGGTCTACCCATGGTACCTGGGGAAGCCTTCAGGAAACTTGTGAATCCGAAGTGAGTGGTACACAGAAGATTTCATTCAGTGGTCAACCTCAGAATATCACCACTGAAATGACTGGACCAAATAACACTACTAACTTTATGACCTCTAGTTTACCAAACTCCGGTTCAGTACAGAATAACGAACTGCCTAGTAACACGGGGGCCTGGCGTGTGAGCACAATGAATCATCCTCAGATACAGGCTCCATCGGTTATGAATGGCACTTCCCTTCCTCACCTTAGCAATGGAGAGTCAAAAAGCGCAGGCTCTTATGGTACTACCTGGGGTGCCTATGGCTCTAACTACTCTGAAGACACATGTGCGAGCCCCGACGGCCAAGCTGATGGTGACACTGTGAACGCAACTCTAATGCAGCCTGGCATGAATGGGCCTGTGGGCACAAACTTCCCGGTGAACACAAATAAAGGAGGAGGCGTGTGGGATTCCGGGGCCACGAGTTCCCAGAGTGCATCCTGGGGAAGTGGAAACGGTGCAAACTCGGGAGGAAATCGAAGAGGATGGGGAGCTCCTGCACAAAACACTGGCACTGATGTTCCCAGTGTGGAGTGGAGCAAGCTGCCTGGCAATCAGCATTCCAGTGACAGTGCAAATGGCAGTGGTAAGAAGTTTACAAACGGATGGAATTCTACTGAGGAAGATGACCAGGGTTCTGCCCCAGCTCAGACGAATGAGCAAAACAGCGTGTGGGCCACAACAGGAGGTACCGTGGGCAGTGAAGGCAGTGCAGAAAGCACTGGACGCCTCGAGGAAAAGGCCACTGGGGAGACTCAGAGTAGAGACAGGAGGAAAATTGATCAGCACACGTTACTCCAAAGCATTGTTAACAGAACTGACTTAGATCCGCGTGTCCTGTCCAACTCTGGTTGGGGACAGACTCCTATTAAGCAGAATACTGCCTGGGATACCGAGGCATCACCTAGAGGGGAAAGAAAGACTGACAATGGGACAGAGGCCTGGGGGAGCTCTGCAACACAGACATTTAACTCAGGGGCATGCATAGACAAGACTAGCCCTAACAGTAATGATACCTCATCTGTATCGGGGTGGGGAGATCCCAAGCCTGCTCTGAGGTGGGGAGATTCCAAAGGCTCAAACTGCCAGGGGGGGTGGGAAGATGATTCTGCTGCTACAGGAATGGTCAAGAGCAATCAGTGGGGGAATTGCAAAGAAGAGAAGTCCACATGGAATGATTCGCAAAAGAACAAACAGGGCTGGGGTGATGGACAAAAGTCAAACCAAGGGTGGTCTGTTTCTGCCAGTGATAACTGGGGAGACACGTCAAGAAGTAACCATTGGGGTGAGGCTAATAAGAAATCTAGCTCAGGAGGTAGTGACAGTGACAGGTCCGTTTCTGGCTGGAATGAACTTGGTAAAACTAGTTCTTTTACTTGGGGAAATAATATAAATCCAAATAATTCATCAGGATGGGATGAATCTTCTAAACCTAACTCTTCCCAGGGATGGGGAGATCCTCCGAAGTCTAGTCAGTCGATGGGTTGGGGAGATTCGGCAAAGCCAGTCAGCTCTCCAGACTGGAACAAGCAACCAGATGTTGAGTCTTGGGGAGTCCCTCCAGCTCCAGGCAAACCCTCTGGTACAGGCTGGCTGGGAGGACCTATTCCAGCCCCGACAAAAGAAGAAGAACCCACAGGCTGGGAGGAACCGTCCCCAGAGTCCATACGGCGCAAAATGGAAATTGATGATGGAACCTCAGCTTGGGGAGATCCCAGCAAATACAACTACAAGAATGTGAACATGTGGAACAAAAATGTCCCAAGTGGCGGCAGCCGCTCAGACCAGCAAGCACAGGTGCACCAGCTGCTGCCTTCTGCAAGTGCCATCTCTACCCCAGAGGCAGGCCGGAGCTCCGGTGAGTTGTTACTTTGTGGCGTCTGATGGGTCTTACAAACACTTCACAGGACTGTGAGCCTTGTTTCAGTTTACTTTATGATAAGATGTGTTTAACAGAGTGTTCACTGCACACAGAGGCCTCTTTTACTCTAATCCAGGAGAGGCTTATAGGGAAGAAAATTATAGGTGAGGTGTTCACCATCAGGGAGCAGCTCTGCCTTCAGCAATATCGGGTGTGAATCCCACGTACTCTGTTCTCCCTGGAATGCTGCGGAAGGCAGAACTGGAAAGGTGGTGTCAGGTGGGAATGCTGTACACTTTTCTCAGTTCTTAGGCTGCACTTTTTGCTTTTATTATTAGGCTAAAATAGTCTCAGAAATAGAACAAGTGTTAATGACAATACTCTAAATACTAGGTACTGTATTTGGCCTTAGCGGGGATTTATTTAAGTAGGCCTGAAATCCAAGTGTATTAGATACAGCGTGGGTGCGCACGTGCACCTAAAACATTTGACAGTACCTCTCTAGTATATTCCCACTTTCCCCTAATAACAAGGAACTGATTTCTGTCTCTGCAAATGATCTCGACATTAAGTATAGTTTATTGTATTAATGTAATTAGCTTAATTCTTAGAAGAAACAGCTATGTATCTAATGGGGGAAGGCTGTTTTGGTTTTTTTAAACAACATGTTTATGGCTTTGCCTTTCTTTGTTTTGGACAACTTAATAATACTTCAGACTTTTTAAGAAGCATTGTCCAGCACTTATAAATGTAGGATCCATTTTTCCAGGATGGTGATGTTGAAAGGTTGCACGTATGGTAAAAATTCTGTACACACACGAGTACCCAGCATGCTCACCTGCTTTAATTCACTGGGTTTAGTTCAGACAGACTTGACTTCCAGGAATTAAATTTATCTTTAAAGCAGGATGACTTGCCGTGATTAAGGTTATTCAAAAGCATCTGTTCTACACCCAGAGGGCAGTTAGTACAGTTAAGTTGCAGGGATGGGAAATTACTTGTCTTCTTTGCATCAAACAGATGCCATCTTTTTTGCCCATCACAGCGTCACTATTTAATACATAAATGTGAAGTGCTTCACCTGTTGTTCCCTAAGTATTCCTTGTTGCCTCTGATTCCACTGTACTTCCCTACCATGTGCTGATGACTTCTTTTCCCACACTTTCTAAAGGCTGGGGTGAGCCCTGGGGGGAGCCTTCTACTCCAGCCACAACTGTGGATAATGGTACTTCAGCATGGGGTAAACCCATAGACAGTGGTCCCAGCTGGGGGGAACCCATTGCTGTGGCATCCAACACATCCACGTGGGGCTCCAGCTCTGTTGGTCCACAAGCGTTAAGCAAATCTGGTAAGTTATTGATAATCCCTGGTAGCTCTTTTATAGCAGTGGTGATCTCTCATTGAATATAATTAATTGGATATCTGTCATGTTAAGGTAGCATGTATCATCATTCTAGATGATACTCATTATTTGGCTCTTTAAATTTGCAACATGGTTTACTCTTTCCAAATTTTCTGTCTTTTCTCGTTTTCCTTAGAACTGCAGGTATTAATGATTTGCATATACTTCACCAAGTCTGAGTTATATTTTACCAGATTAGATTACCTGGAAATAGTCAAGCAGCTTTGAGGTTGTCCAACATGAGAGACTAAATGTAATTGTCACAGGGATACACAGGCAGACTGGCTCAGCTTCCAGATGATTCTCTAAACATTACACACAAAATGAACAGAATTTCCAGTGTTCAGATGAACGTTGTCACGGTCCCGTAGTTTGTATATGGGACACCCCCTTGAAATTCCAAAGGTCAAGTGTATAGATAGGACAGTTTCTACATATGACTTGCAGTACTTTTGGTCACTGTCCCAGAAACTATATATGAAAACGAACTCTTCTAAATTTTATCTGTCTTCTCTGTCCTGTGCGCCACCATGCAGATTGTTAAGTGAGTGCGAGCAAGAATGCCACCGTTGTCCCGTGTTTAGGAACCCTCTGATTCGTAAAACCATGGAAGGTTTTTTTATGGAATTTTTAATAAAAATAAATTCTTAATGAGACTTTTAACTCTGTGTATAACATACATTCCTGATATGCAGATCCGGGAAGGGAAATAAAAGTGGATTTTTTTAGGTTGTTCCCGAACCCTGCTCCCTTAATGTATGCTCATCCTCCAGAAAGAATTGTTTTTATTAAAGTGTGTTTCTCTCTGTATCACAAATCCACAACCAGGGCCAAAATCTATGCAAGATGGCTGGTGTGGTGATGATGCGCCATTGCCCGGAGACCGGCCGCCTGGCTGGGAGGTGGAGGAGGGCGTGGAGATTGGGATGTGGAATAGCAGCTCGTCGCAGGAGCTCAACGCCTCCTTACATTGGCCACCCTACACAAAGAAAATGTCATCGAAGGTAAACATTTCAAGGGCCACCCCCTTGAAACTTCAAATGCCAAAGGTAGTTGACCCACAGAAAGTGAATGTTCTGCCTGCCCATTGTGGCCGTCAGCCTAGTGCAGGCAGCCCCCACCCCAGGTACAGCCTCCTCTACGGGCAGCCACCCAGGAAAACAACCACAGGAACTTCCTTTCTCCCCACTGCTACAGCTTGGGATTTCTCTCCTCCCCCCTTCCACCCGTGCTGCCTGGAACGACCCTGCACCGTAGGGTGGTGCCAGCAGTGGTGGGGAGGAAGAGGAGGGCAAATCTCCGCGTCGACTCCTGCCATTGCACTGCCAGCTCATCTCCCATCCACCTCCTCCCCTGGCGTCCGACCTCCCTGTACCCAGACTTGCCCTCCCCATCCATGCGTTATCTCTGTCCCTTTCCCGCCCCAAAAGGTCCTGTGACAGAAATCCCCAGGAATGAGCCAAGCTTGGTTTTGCTTTTGTATGTGGACACATGTAATTCCCAGACCTGGCTGTACATCAGAACTATGTGGGGTTTGTTAACAGTACAGCTTCCTGTACCCCAGGCCTACTGTCTTTTGGAAATTGAACCCTGTGTCTTGTCCCAGACAAGCTTCCCAGTGTTTGTGCTGCAGAGCCAGGCCTGAGAGGCACAGGTTGGAGCTCTGGTTCTTAAGAGGGGGTGTCGGGTGCCGGTGTCTGATTCTCTCGGATACCATTTTCAAAACTTGCGCCCAGTCCCCAGATGATCCTGAAACATCCTCCCCACCCTGCGGGAAAGTTCCTTTTTGAGAGACCCTGGGAGTCAGGTATCTTGTCATATAATAGCTGACTCCCAGGGTCCCTCCTTTTAATCCTGGGATTCTAAGTCTAGGACCTGCCATTTCCATTTAAAAAAAACAAACATGTTTTATTTGGCTGAATTTGCCTGTTGCCTCACCATGTAGCTTATGAAGCGCTTTCCCATATTCTACATAAATCATTCAATCCTCATAACCTTCTGAGACAGAGTCCTGATGAATTTGAGGCTGGAAAAAGCGGTGACTTGCCCCATGTTGTGTACCTAGTAAGTGGCAGAACAGGGACTTAAGCTCAGGCCTTCCAGTTCCAACCCTGTGCCCCCCTGGACCGTGCTGTTTTGTGACTTTGTCTTTCCTTACAGGGTCTGAGTGGCAAAAAAAGGAGAAGGGAAAGGGTGTGTAGCCTTTTTACTTTCTCCTTGTTTCTGCTAGTGAGAGGCTTAGAGAGCAGCTGCGCACTTTATGTAGCCTCTGCTGTGGGCCAGGTGCTGTGGGCCAGGTGCTGTGTGCCAGGTACTGGGCTTGGTGCTGGGGGTTCAGAACGCTAGGACACGAGCTGCCCCTTCACGGAGCTCAGAGCCTGGTGCGGGGCATTAGGAGCGCTGCGCTCTAAGCCGTGGCAGCCAGAATTTGGAACATGCCTGGGGTGGGACGTGTTAAGGAAAATAGTAGCCTGACATGACCAAAATGTAGAATTTTTTAGGAGATCTGGCTCTACGGTTAGACTAAGGGCAGATTGTAAAGGGTTTTCAATACCGTGCCCAAGAGTTTGAACTTCAGTCTGTATAAGTGTGGAGCCAACGAAATGGAATAGAAAGTAGCATCTGTTTGATTTTTAAAATTAATTTTTTTAAAGAATGTTAACCAGTGATAGAATGAAAAATAAATTGGAACGGGGGAAAGACCAGAGTTAAGAGCTCTGACTTGGGAAGCAAGAATGGGTGCAGAGTGGAAGGGACTGGCTTGAGAGACACTTGGAATAGGACAGAGGCCTTGCAGCCAGTTAGGTTCGGGTGGGAGGAAGAGGAATCAGACAGCCTCAGCACCTCACAGAGGATTAGACGCTTGCTTCAGAGACCTTCCTTTAGGGGGAGGTTAAGCTGTGTTCTGTCCCAGTCAGAAGGAACAGGTGGTAGCAATGGGGAAGGAAAACTAAGGTCGCAGACTGAGAATGGTCTGTGAGCTTCACATAGTGGGAGGCACTGGTCTGTGGCTCCCAGCCTCACGATCTACCACCCTGCTGATCATGGACCATTCATTCTCTCAACTCACATTCCAAAGTGGATTCTGTGTGGTCCATCTCCCTGCCAGCCTCAGAAAGCCAACACCAAGTAGGAGGAGCCCCAACTTTAGCTGCTGCTGGGGCTGGTGTGTTCTTGGCAACACAAATTGAAATTTTAAAATACTTTACCATATGGAAACGTCGTGTTTTTTCAGTATAGGGGACATAGCATAATTAAATTATGGGTTAAGTTGGTTTCTTTGGATTAACCTAAGAGCCTAAGGACTGTTTTTACTTTGGTGTGAGAATTCTATAAATCCAAATTATAATTTCTCCTTCAGAACACAGTCCATCTGTAAATGGAGAGTTGTCTGATGGGCAGGTCTGTTCCTCAGAGGGCCTTTTGCAGGCCGCTTGGGGCCCTTTGCTTCTGTCTGTTCCTTCTGACTAAGGCTTGCCTTCAGGGGTTTCTCTGTGCATTACAGCTATACCAGAGGACTGGAGCAAAGGAAGTTAAAAATCAAATAAGCTGATTTAAAATTTTTAACAACTCTGTTAAAGTTGATTGGAGGAGAAATTGGCTAAAAATGAGAGTTGAGAATTGTCTTGAAGTTTATTAATCCATCACTATACCCAGATAAACAGAAATGGCCACGGCGCCTTTCTACTCTTTTCTCTTACAAAGGGAATGATGAAGGGTGGCAACAAGCAAGAAGAAGCGTGGATGAACCCATTTGTTAAACAGTTTTCAAATATCAGTTTTTCGGTAAGTGTGTTTTGTTTTCCTAACAAATTCTTTACCTTTGAGTTCTTGTGAATAAGCTTGAGGTTAGAGTAAATTGGCCACGAAGCCTTTATTTTTCTAGTTTGAGCTAATAAACTTTAGTCATATATCTTATTTAAAAATTTTTTATTAGGCAGTGAAAAATGAAGTTTCATGATCCACTTAAATTCCACAAATAAATAAAGTAAAAAATTCTTTAGTTTTCTATCCATTTTCATTGATAAATTACAGTCTGCTCACATGCTTTCCTTAACTTCAGAGAGACTCACCAGAAGAAAACGTGCAGAGCAGTAAGATGGACCTTCCCGGAGGTAAGGAAGATTTAGTGAGTTTGCTTTATACTTACCCTTGATGGACGGGCGCGTCTGGGGCACGGTCCTCCTACAAGCACTGGCTTAGGCCATGAGAGGACGCCTGGGTCCCTGGTGCGGAGTCAGTGTGCATAGGTACATGTATATAATTTATTTTTTAATCCTCACATGAGGATATGTCCATCGATTTTTAGAGAGGGAGGAAGGGGAGAGGGAAAGGAAAGATTTATGTGAGAGAGAAACATCGATCGGTTGCCTCTGGCATGCACCCCACTGACCGGGGATCGAACCCGCAACCCAGGTATGTGCCCTGACCGGCAATGGAACCTGCAACCTTTTTGGTGCACAGATGACGCTCCAACCAACTGAGCCACCTGGCCGGGGCAAGTTGATGTGCCTTCAAATTGCGAATCGCGAAACTAAGGCAGTGGTGACATTAATTTGAAGTATGGGATTAAAGAATTTTAAACAGGAGAGTGACATGGTTCAGATTTATGTTTTAGAAAAATAGTCTTGACTGTAGATTCATTGTATCATAGGACAGAAAATGTTGACAGCAGAGGACAGGCAAAAGGCTACTAAACATAGCAAAACCAGTCAGATTTGTTGCAGTAGCCAGTGAGTTTCTAAGCTCCAGACTAAGACAGTAGGTGTGAAGAGTCTAATTCAGTGGAGAGTGGGAATTAGAATCAACAAAAGTTGAACTAGTTTGTTGTGGAGGGTGAGATGTTCTTGCCTTGCAGTTTAGCAGTGGTTGTATGAAGCCTGAGTCTAGGCGTGAGAGGGAAACGACACAGTAATTTGAATAGGGAAAGTTTAATACAAATATAAAGAATTTTAGAATAATGATGGTTTGGCCAGTTAGAGCTAAAGAGAAAAAGAATATGTGAATATTTCACAGAATATATCAAGGGCAGATATAAGGAGAAGTCACTAACCTTAGGCCTGAGGGAGCATTCCTGCCCCCGCCCGCCTCACACCAGGGTCGTGAGTTAGACTCGTGGACATGGCCTTGGCTCAGTGAATGGCAGAGAAGTCACTGAGGTGTCACCCCCGCAGGATTATAGGAAGCCCGCCTTCTAGGGGCGGTGTCTCATGGAGTCTCTCTGCTACAGAAGTGCCTGGGGCTGGTGGTGGGAGCTGCTAGCCAGTGGTGAGTGAGCATGGCCAGAGCCGGGACCAGAGCACTGCCTGTGCTGTGGGAGAGAGCACTGGACCCAGGAAACAACCTTTCTTCCCAGTGTCTCCCTGCACCCTTGCTGACAGCTTCAGTGTCCCCGGCAAAGGAAACAATATATAAAGTACCTCAGGAAGCCAGCCACATTCCTAAAATGTACCTATTCTAAGAATACTTTTGTTAAAAGCTTTTCTTTTCCACTTGCCTGGAATGAGGGTAGAAAGTATTGTAGTGGTGGTGGCAGTAACAGACATCTCAAAGGGCAGCAATTGCAAAGAAATGACAAGTGAGATTGGAGGACAGGGAACATACGGAGAATGGGGACCAGGGCAGTGGAGAAAGATTTTCAAGTCTGTGTGACTAGTCCCGTGAAGGAAGATCTGGGGAAGTGTGCTTGGTGTCACCTGTTAGAGTGACGATGGGGCGTTCAGGTGGCTGTGCCTATTAGCAGGTAGTTAAAGACGTGGGGCTAAGCCCAGGAGTGCAAAGTGGACATTTGTATTTGAGGAGCACATGAATGGGAGTGACTGTTGGCACCTTGGTAGCAAATAAGTCTAAGGGAAGCGCTTTTTTAGGGAGTATACTCAGGGTCTCTGCTTTGACTGAGTCGGCCTTGGTGTATCAAAGCAGCACAGGGAAGTGGGCCCAGCTGTGGGGAGGGGGAAAAACCAGGACGGGCATTTGGTAAAGACGCAGAGGCAGAGAGCAGTGTCCACATTTAAAGGATTTGTTGAAGTGGGATGGCAGCTGGGGGCTGGCTGTTTCAAGTGAAGGTGATTTTGCAAGATGAAAGTTTCCATGAGGAGATCATAGTTGTTGCAGAGAAATCAGAATGAAGAGATTAGTGTACAGAGCAAGACCTGTTCGGCCTCCAGCCTCTCCATCTGCTGAGAGGGGTGATCATAGGAGTTGCAGGCACCAGATTGGACCACACAGGGCCTGTAGAAGAGTTCCTGGCAGTTTGCTGTGCTGCCACTTTTCTTATTACTGGAAACTGTGTTTATTATAAAATTAACCAGACTAGAGATGGCCAAAGATGTCTTAACCTGTTTACTGGGCTGTTTTCAGGTTAACTGGTTCTGTAAAATAAGTGTTTGCCAAACCCAGCTTTCCTTGTGAGGAACACCTAAGGCAAATCCTTGTCAGTCTGAGAAGGGAGTATTTTTCTTTCCACTGCAAATTTATCTGAAACCAAATAGGTTAATTGTCTTCCTACTGGATAACGACTGTAGTTTCCTGCATTTATTAGGAATGTTACAAGACAAACGAATGGAGATAGATAAACATAACCTAAATATTGGTGATTACAATCGAGTGGTCGGGAAAGGCCCTGGTTCTCGGCCTCAGATTTCCAAAGAGTCTTCCATGGAACGCAGTCCTTATTTTGATAAGGTAGGTTGTTTGTTTATTTTACCCTTTGGCTAATAAGCCAATATACTTAATAGCATAATTTTCCCATTAATGATTTAGAACATTTAATGTAATATGAGGTGTTCTGATCCAGTGCCAACTCCTCTCACTGGATTTATAGTTCATTGTCCTTTCTGTGTCTTAGTGTATCATAGGGATTGCATTTGTATTTTCTTCTTAATCCCATGAAATGTGTTTGGTTCTTTTTATGTGCTCTAGAATTAACACTAATCTGATCTCTTCTGTTTTCTGCCTGTTTCCTGTTGATGCTGGAATGTCATGTGACTTCTCTTCTGTTCCTGCAATGATTTCTCCCTTCCACTTGTTTGCTTGGCTGGTGTTGCGCATCTTTCTGTCTGTCCCATCAGGATGGCATTGTAGCAGATGAATCCCAAAACTTGCAGTTTATGTCCAGTCAGAGCCTGAAGCTTCCCCCTTCAAATAGTGCACTACCTAACCAGGCCCTCGGCTCCATAGCAGGGCTGGGTATGCAAAACTTGAATTCTGTTAGACAGGTAAGTCCACGTGTGTATTTTAGGCTCTCTGTTGAATGATTTGTAGAAGCAATAAGCTCTTTCTTTTGTGTAGTTACTGTGTTTAAATCAGTAGTACGGTGTGGTAATGAGCTGTGGGCCCTGAAGAGCACTGGCTGTTTGTTTTGTAGAATGGCAATCCCAGTATGTTTGGTGTTGGAAACACAGCAGCACAACCCCGGGGCCTGCAGCAGCCTCCAGCACAACCTCTCAGCTCATCTCAGCCTAATCTCCGTGCTCAAGTGCCTCCTCCATTACTTTCCCCTCAGGTTAATCAATTTCCATGATACTCCTTTCTGTTTACCTGGAGAAGAACCTTGAATAATTTTATATTTAAATGAGGTGACCGATTGGTTGTCATAATTTTTATTGGCGTCTTTGAAATGCAGCTAATTCAGAATTAGCTGTTACCACAAAAGGATCAGGGAGGGCAAAGAATATGAGTGAAAGGTAATGTGAATCCACCACCGTCGTCCATGTACATCTGAAGGAAACAGTGACAGGGCACATGCTGGTTTAAAAGTCATCTCTCGTCGTTTACTTAACCCATGAAGGTATATGTGAACAGTAAATTAGTAAAGCAAACAAAACAGAAGTTACATAACCCCCCAATAGTCCACAAATTCAATTGCCCTATTAATAATTTAAAATACACAGTACCTGTAGCTAGTCTCTGTTATTTTATCCCATTATTAACTTACCATTGTGATCCTTAGGTTCCAGTTTCATTGCTGAAGTATGCACCAAACAACGGTGGCCTGAATCCGCTCTTTGGCCCTCAACAGGTAGCCATGCTGAACCAGCTCTCCCAACTCAACCAGCTTTCTCAGATCTCCCAGTTACAGGTACGTGGAGTAATTGCTTCCTTCACTGTACATGCAGTGAGTGCCCCCTGTGTGCTAGACTCTGCAGGAAGTTTTGCAGTAAGCACACCAGGCAGTCGTGATCCTCATGGAGCTTCCAGTCTGTCAGTGATAAAGATGGGGAACCCAAAGGCAGGATGCTCTGAGAGCAAGCCCAGAGAGTCTGGGGTGGCGATGGGATAGGACGACCAGGAAAAATTTCTCTACTGAAGTGAGAGTTTAGGTGGAATGGAAGCCTGAATTCAGCAGACCAGCTGGAGGCCAGAGTCCAGGAAGAGACTGTATTAGGTTAGGCAGGAGATGCTGGCTTTGAGCAGATGAAGCTGTGCCTCGTAGGTCCACCTGCAGTCACCCTGAAGCTTGCTGGCTGCGATGCGTGACACTGACTCTGCACTCTCCCTGCAGCGGTTGATAGCACAGCAGCAGAGGACGCAGAGTCAGAGAAGCGTGCCTTCTGGGAGCCGGCAGCAGCAAGACCAGCAGGTAGGTCAGAGCCCTCCTCACTGTGCAGACACGCACCTCATGTCACCTCCATTTTTGCGACACTTGAAACACCTTCGTGAAAATATCATAAATAAATCTGTTGTTTATTAAGTCCTCAGTTTGCCCAGAGTTGTACCAGCTGGTACATGGTGACTGTTCTTCCTGATGGGGGGGTTGTGAATGAAAAAATGAAGAGGAATCTGTGAGTACCTGAAAAGGCTTTCCTCCAGTTTTCCCCAATCATTTTGTCATTTTTAGGGTCGACCTCTTAGTGTGCAGCAGCAAATGATGCAACAGTCTCGTCAACTTGACCCCAACCTGTTGGTGAAGCAGCAGACGCCGCCATCTCAGCAGCAGTCCCTCCATCAGCCAGCCATGAAATCTTTCCTTGAGAATGTCATGCCCCACACTACACCTGAGCTGCAAAAAGGGCCATCACCAATAAATGCTTTCAGCAACTTCCCTATAGGTGGGTTTCTCCTCGACCAAACAGCCAGCCGATGCCTGGGAATCTCTCTGACCTGGCAGGGCGGCTCCCTCGCGAAAGCAACACTGGTCCTTTAGCTGTCCCTCTTCTGGTGGTAGCCTGTCCTCATGCTTCATGGAACATGCTTCAAGCTCTCTGTTCAAGAAAACCGTGCTGTTTCAAAAATCCCACACTTGTATTTCAGTGGGTCAGAATAAAGATAATATTTCTTTTAAGGCCCAGGTATCTTAATTGTAGGATGTGAAGGGGAGGGGGGAGGGCCAGTTATTGTTACTAAAAACAGTGCACCAGGGAGATTCTGAGCATTGCTGTCTTCAGAACCTGGGCATTGATTACTGTCTGAATATTCATAAATGATCACTGGGATACATGTAGAAAACGGAGGCGGGCGAAGGGATTGCTTTTGTCACGTTTGCTACAGCTTCCCCTCCCCCTCGCTGTGTCTCCAGGCCTTTACTCCCTCTGGAAACTTCAGGCTTGTTCGTGTTCCCTTCCTTGGGTCCCTTTTCTCCTTGTGCCTTTGATTCTATTTTGACCCTTGTTCCCTTCCTACTAATGTTGGTTTTTCTTTCTCTTTCCCTTAAAATGGTTTCTTGTAAGGCAGCTTTCTTGGTTGCTAGCCCTGCTAGTCCAGCTGTGTTGAAGACGGTTCGTTAACCCGGCACGTTCTGGGCTGTGGGCGTGGGTGGGGCCTGCTCTGGCCGCTCCTTCACTTCTGCTGAGCTGGTACATGATTGGCTCTCCCTGGTACTGCCACGGACTCTCAGCTGGGACCTAAATTACACTTTGAGTCCTTGGGACTGCTCACTGTCTCTTTACATTCCCAGATGCATTTTCCTTGTCAGTTGCCACTGCAGGTGGTGACCGGGTGACCCCCGAGACAATAGCATAGGTAGTGGCAGTAAAAGAGTGCCCACTGACATGGAGAGGCTTGGGCCTGTGCAGTGAAGGGAGTTGATTCGCTGCTTGACTGCATACTTGACGTGTATATTGGGCCAGGGAGGAGCGCATTCTTTATATCTGGGTTTCCTGTCCAGGCTGGCTTTACAGCAAGAGAGACCTTTGCCCGATTAAAAATGTCTGCTTAACCTGTGCAAACTTACCAGGCATGGAAAACCACAGCCTGTTGCCCAGATTTGGCCAGCTGCCTGATTTTGTAAATAAAGTTTTATTGGAACATAGCCCTGATCTTTTGTTAATGTATTTTCTGTAGCTACTTTTGTGCTGTAGCAACAGAGTCCTATAGAAACACAGACCTTGTGGCCCGCAGAGCCTGAGATATTTACTCTCTGAACCACTAAAGAATTTGCTGATGGTTGGGTGTAACTGATGGGTCCAGAGAGCAGCAACTGTAGTCGCTCTCTTCAAAAACAGGTGTGATAGTAGAGAATTTGTATTATTAAAGCCCTTAAGTCTGACTGACCTAGTATCCTGTGGGCTGTCATCAGACCAAAGTATTTAAAACCATTTGTTTTGAGACTTTAGGATAAAAACCAGCTGGATGTGTGTGAAATACTCTGGCTTCGTTTTTAAAAGCATCTCAGATGATTCTGATGCTGACTGCCCCCGGGTCACATTTTAAGAAACACTGGGGGAAGAGGTCCATCTTCTGACCCCAGGACTGAAGATAGGCATTTCTGTCCTTGTTTCATGAGAGTATCTGACTCTGACATGTCATTGTCAATGCTGGAGTATGGGGGTGTAGGCACCTTAGGGAGTGGGGCTGGCCCTGTGTTACAGTTGTTAGTGCAGGACGGTTTTACTTTTGAATGGCAATCTTCGGCTGGTCAGCCAGCTGAAAATTGTTCAGTTTGCAAGCCAAAGATAGCAACTGGAAGTGATCATACATAGTTCTTTACATGTGGCACTCTTGGGAAGTAGCTAGAGAGGGCTTTTTAGAGGGAAACCTAGAAATTTTAGTATTTGGCCTTCTTAATTTTTTTCTCTTATTTTGCCAAGGAATTAAGAAATAATCAAAATTTTGTGGATAGTGCAGTTTTATGGTAGTAAGTTTTGTGGTTTGAGAACATACTGTTGAGTATAGGTAGCTGATCAGGATTCTGTGTTGTGCTCTCTGGTAACCTTGCTGCGGGTCTTCTCCCCACACTGTTTCCTCCTGACCTTGGCCGGGGCGGAGCGTCTGCTCCACCTGCCCGGCCTCTGTGGTCATTTGGCTGTGCCACATTTGCAGGATTGTCTTTATTAAGGAATTTAGGCAGGATTGGAAACGTTAGACTAGTTACTTAGTTTTTCTAGGAAGTGGAAGTTGTACCAGAAGAACAACATACTGTATTTTATAAGGTTTTTTTTAACTGCTATTTTCTTTTTAAGGCTTGAACTCAAACTTGAATGTAAATATGGACATGAACAGTATTAAAGAGCCACAGTCAAGACTAAGGAAGTGGACAACAGTGGACAGCATTTCTGTGAACACATCTTTGGATCAAAACTCCAGCAAACATGGTATAAAATGCACTCTTACCTTAAAAACACACACCTGTGGAATACTAACTTTAGGCTTTTATATTTTAAACAGCCAAATTCTCACAGAGCCTTTCCTCAGTTTTAAAAGTGCTTTGTTAGTAAATCTTAGTCAAAACAAAAAAAGGAGAATTAACCTTTATTATGTTATTATACAAAAGAGAGATTAGATTATACTTTTAAAAAAAAAATTATTTCCTCTTTGATGGTCTTTTAGGTTTTTGCAATTGATTTTGTTGTTCTGATGTTTTGCTTGTTAACATTTGCATGATTTAATGTGATGTAGGGTATTAAACACTTCCACCATAATTTGATTTCTACCAGTTTTTATATATTGACACATTTTCTTTATATAGTTTGTTGATAGTTGCAAATCACATAGATTATTTTTTTCACCAGTTACATTTTTAAAATGTCATTTTCATCTTATTTAATATTATCCATTCATCTAGCCACTGTTAATGGAGCATCTTCTGCTTTCCCAGGACTGTTCTCAGTGCCTGGACTGCATAGATACATATGTGCATACACACGGTTGAGTGTATGCAAGCAAGTGAAAAAGTCGATACGTGTAATAATGCAAATAGCACAGTGGCAGGGAGCCCAGGGAGGGTTGAGTAGGGAAAGACGGCGGCGAACAGAGGCTGCGGACTCACCAGGCGAGTGTGAGAGGGCAGGAGAGAGTAGCACTTGAAAAGGCGACAGACGGCAGCCTGACGGGCACATCGGGCAGCGAAGGTCAGTGAGAGAAGGAAGGTGAAGTGAACTAACAGTGGGCATAGAACAAGTGATGGGTGGAGAACTTTTATGTCACAGGTCATTTTAAACATGAAAACGGTGGCTGTCCAAAGGCAGGAAAGACGTAGAGAGGTCTAAGAGAGGAAGGGGCGCTGGAACCTAGGGAGTGCCTCGCGGAAAGTGTTAGGTGTCAGGGCTGACTGCTCCTGCACACGGCGTGCATGCCTCTAGCCCTACAGGTTAGCCCTGGGCCTTCAAGACTCAGCTCAGAAGTCATTTTCTGGAAGCCGCCTCCAGGCTCCGCTCTTCATAGGTCTCTCTCTGTGTAAATGTCTGTTGCTGCCTGTCTCCTTCACAGGACACCAGCTCCTGGAGAAGGGTGCTCAGGCTCTGCTTATGCTTAGCCCTGCTGAGCACAGCGCAGCTCCCGGTGAACATCTGCTGGGTGAGGATGGGTGGGTGTAGTGCAGGAAGGGAAGCAGGCTTGGCACAACAGTTAATGACTTGATGTTAGCTGTGCTGAGTGTGGTATTTGGGCCTGGCTCAGTGTGGAAACGCCCCATAAGAAATGAGAAGTAGCGGCCTAGTACGCAGAAGGAACATCTGGGCTAGAATAAGATTTGGTGTTCATCAGAATACCGAGGTCATGGCACGGGTGAGGTGGCCCAGAAGAAGGGAGCATGGAGGAAAGAGCTAGGACAGACTTAGAGCTGCTGGCAGTGCAGAGACCTGAGGAATAGTGGCTGGCCATGTAGGGCAATAGACCAGAAACGTGCTTCCCATACGGCTTTCTGTCTTCTAGGGTACGGTATATTTTCCATGTCTGTTTTGCATACCTGAGCTTCAGCTTTGTAAAAATGAAGTAATCCCTTCCTTTAACTACTGTTGTAGGTGGTGTGTATCGTGTACCGCTGACCCTTGAACAGCATGGGTTGGGGCACTGACCCTCGTGCAGTCAGAAACCCACCTATCACTTTTGACTCCATAAAAACTTTACTAATAGGCTACTGCTGCCACCTTACCCATAACCCAGTTGATTAACACATATTTCATATGTTCCATGTATTATGTACTGTATTCTTACAAAGAAGTCAGCTAGAGAAAATAAAATGTTAATAAAGTCATAAGGAAGAGAAAATACATGTTACAGTATTTATTGGGGAAATAAATAAGTGGACTCACACAGTTAAAGCCCGTGTAACATTGCTCCAGGGTCTCTGGTGTGCTCATGTGCTCAGTACTCGTAGCAGGGTCAGCCTTCGCTCTGCTGCTGGTTCACTGCTGCCTCAGGAGGTGCCTGCCTCTGGCACTCTGCTCTTCCTCCTGTGAACACCCAGCTCTGTGTGCTTAGGTGAACCTGCTGCAGAAAATCTGCATTTCTCCAGTGCGTTTCCCTTCGGGGGTCAATGGAACATAGTAGGGCTGTAACTGTCTTTATGCCAAGCCTATTCTCTTTTTAAATACAATGAAGTTTTAAGAAGTAGAAATGGTTTGTTACTGAAAAGAGTACTTTTA
This sequence comes from Miniopterus natalensis, assembly GCF_054644295.1. Lineage (NCBI taxonomy): Eukaryota > Metazoa > Chordata > Mammalia > Chiroptera > Miniopteridae > Miniopterus > Miniopterus natalensis. Next base: position 102,060,863 of record NC_142083.1, read on the forward strand.
TCATCTCAGGTTCCTATGTAAGAATTAATTAAAATTTGGCAACTATTCTTGCTTACTGTATTACTTGCAACTACTACGTCATTTATATCCCACTTCACTCCCAAGTGGCTTTAATTCTGTTTACAAAGAAGATACATGGTTCATACAAATAAAAGTAGTTAGATGAGGCCCTAGCCGGTGTGTTCAGTGGTTAAAGCATTGGCCCACCAAAGGGTCACAGGTTCGCTTTCCGGTCAAGGACATGTACCTGGGTTGCAGGTTCAATCCCTGGCCCCAGTGGGGGGCGTGTGCAGGAGGCAACCAATTGATGTGTCTCTCGCACATCGATGTTTCCCTCCCTCTCTCCCTCTCTCTGAAAACCAATGGAAAAAATATTCTCTGTTGAGGATTAACCAGAAGAAAAAGGAAGCTAGATGAGGAAGCCAGAGAAGAAGGGAAAGGGAATTGGTGGAATGACTGCATCAGGTCAGGCAGGTCAGTGCCCTGGCCAGTGGCGTTGACGTCCTGCTCTGCCACCCCCGAGTGACAGACGGGAGTTTGGAGGTTGCATCCTGCCTCTGAGGGAACTGTGTTTCACCGGAAGCTATAGCTAGAGCAGCCTCGAGTTCATGAACCAGAGCTTTTCCCACCGATGGAGACTTGAGAGTGGTTGACCAGGTCCCGGTTCTCCTCCTCACCTCGCTCCTCCTGGAATGAATTGTGCCTCCTTCCATCATGTTACTAAAGCTGGAGACATCACCCTCACGCAGGACTCTAGGACCCAGCAAGGGGGACTTCACATGGGAAAAGTTGAAAAGAAGCGATATGTGGGCTTGAGACCACCTGGCTGCGTTGTGGAAACTGGAAGGCAGTGAGCACGGGAGTGGGCAGCCTCAGAAGGCGGGGGGTGTGAAACACGGACGCATGCGCCACGCATTGGGAAGTGGGAGGGGTTCCACACTCATTCTGTAGCAGGTATCTTTCTAATAAAGGGTTATTGAGATAATTTATATATAATACAACATTTTTTTAAAGTACATGATTCAGTGGCTTTCAGTATATTCTCAGAGTTATGTATCCATCACCACAGTCAATTTTTGAACATTTTCTTGACCCCAGAAGAGCCCTAAGATGTCACTCCTCCCACCTCTCCCACGTGAGTAAAGCTCACCTTTCTGTGTCGGTAGGTTTTCCTGTCCTGGACATTTGATGTAGGACATCAGGTTCTGTGTGGCCTTTGTACGCAGCATTGGGCTAGCTCAGTGTTGTCCAGGCTCGCTCAGCAGCATGCAGAGTGCTGCGTTCCTTCCTCCTTCCTCCAGCCCCTGGAGGCTGTGTGGGCCTGGGAGATATTCCCGAGTTCTTCCTGGCTCCCACCTGCACCCCAGCCCACTGTGACAAGCCCCTCCCACTTCCCAGTGCATGGCGCATGCATCCGTGTGTTTCACTCTCCCTGCCTTCTGAGGCCTGCCTGCCCCCATGCTCATTGCCTTCCAGTATTCACAACACAGCCAGGTGGTGTCAAAGCCCACATACCGCTTCTCTTCAAACCTTCCCATGTGAAGTCCCCCTTGCTTGGTCCTAGAGTCCTACATGAGGGGCTGGGGTCGGTGCCTCCTAGGAATAGGCCAAGCATTTAAGCAGCGTGCTCGGTCCTCCCCCCCTCGGGAGCAGGCCCTCCTTCCTCCTGTTCACAGCATGGCCTTCCAGCTCAGACTGCTGAGCCGTTCTCTCCCAGGCCTTTGGAGGCTGTACTGCACCTAGAGTCCCACCCCAACCCTTTGCGTGAGGGCTCAGCCCTCCTTGCCTCATGCTCTGTCCCTTCCGTTGCTGTCCATTTAGTCACCGTTTTGTTAGACTGTACCTTTATGAGGGGAAGGACCCCATTCACCTCACTCACTCTATGTCCAGCATTTGACACAGCAGTTGGTCTGTCCCCATGAGAAAATGCTGTGTGTTCCACTGTGTAAAGCATTGGTCGTCCTAAGGTGTGCTCAGAGGTGAGTGTGGAGAATCAGTCTCAGCACAGATGGTCTTTCCTAAGTGTAAGCTGTTTGTGGATGGGATTCCACACTCATTCTGTAGCAGGTGTCTTTACTAATACTGGGTTCCCACAGGCGGAGCATAGGGTGGACTGCAAGTGTCCTAGAGGGAAAGATCTTTGTCTCCTTGCCTGCACGTTACCTTGTGGGCATAGCCATTTCTTGGGTCCCAGGCACCGCTCTTACCACTTGGGATGCTCTGGGCCACAGCGCTTCCTTCCTTCAGTGCCCCTCCCTCACCCCGGTGTGAATCCCACGAAGGGTGCCCTGTGCTTGTTCTCAGTGTGGGCCACAGCTCCGGGCTCTTCACAGTTTGGAAATAATTTTGTACTCGTATCCGGTCACTTACCTCCCCCTTGAAATGAAGTGAACAGTGATGGTGTCAGCTCTCGGCTGTAGGAGGGCCAAGGGGGTGAAGGGCTGCAGGAGAGAGCAGGGCTTGCTCTGCGCATCTGCACTCTCCCTCAGGGTGCAGGACAGACCTTGATCACATACTTTGCTCCCATCTCATGGTCATTTTCCTCCTTTTAGGTGCTATTTCAAGTGGTTTCAGGCTGGAAGAGTCTCCGTTTGTTCCCTATGACTTCATGAACAGCAGTACTTCGCCAGCCAGTCCTCCAGGTTCAGTGGGAGACGGCTGGCCACGTGCCAAATCGCCCAGCGGCTCTAGCAGTGTTAATTGGCCACCAGGTAGGATGCTGGCAGCTTCCATCATGACTTAGTAGTGATTGAGCCCAGTTCTCTCTGGGTGGAATGACTGCTCAGGATACGAGGGAATGCAGGGGACCATGAAGTCAGCGTCAAGCCTGCCCTGCTTCCGGTGCCGCTGTGCTCCGAGCAGTCGTAGTGGGACTGCCCCCTGCCAGGGAAGCTCCCGGGCAGTGTCTCTGTCTCTGCGGATTAGAAGTGCACCGTGGCCAGCATTGTGCCCTCGAGTCACTGTGGTTTGTGCCTTGTCATAAAACACAACAGGTTACTGTTTAAAGTGGGTAAGCCCAGCACTGATTTCTGTTGTGAAAACTTGCGAGGTATTCATAGATAACAGTTTACATTATACTTGTTTTATTACTGAATTGAAATACTTGAGAAATGTGTAGGCTTCAGGAGTAAAAGTTTTACACATTTAGTAATGGGTTTTAAAGCCGTGATTAAGCCTGAACTAATTTAAGGTTTTCTTTTCCAGAATTTCGCCCTGGTGAGCCATGGAAAGGCTATCCAAACATTGACCCAGAAACTGACCCTTACGTCACTCCTGGCAGTGTCATAAACAATCTCTCAATTAATACTGTGCGGGAAGTTGACCACCTCAGGGACAGGAACAGTGGTAAGTGGACAGGCACACTCCACTTCTGGGCCACCTGGGATCAGAAAGGCTCAAAGTAGGTGTGAGACCTGCAGCAGCAAAGTGACCCAGCACATCCCAGCACCTGACCCCAGGGAAACAAGTGTCAGTTTAGGATTTATTATCACTTGATGTGGTAAACACACGTTATCTTACATTAATAAAGTTAACAAAGGACCAACAACTATTTGCGTTCCAGTAATTGTATTAGCAACTGCAGGTTGCCTACTTTATAATATTGTGGTTATTAAGAAGTGGGTGCTTTTTGTTAAAGATGTTTTATTATTATTTCATACACGCTGGATATTAAAGGACTTTCATATGGAGAAGCAATTTGGCTCTCTCTGTCTCTCAGAGTGGAAGCCATACCATTTTTAAGGTCCCTGTAGTCCAGATGCACTTTCTAGTGGGTTATCAAACAAAGTCACCCTGCGCCCTACCACGTGGTTCTTTTTCACTGCAGCATTCACAGCTGTTCCGTGGGCGCACTGGAAGGAAGGAGAGTATCTTCCGTGCCTGTAACATCTGTCCTTCCACCTATCCCTTTAAACAGTTTATAATAAAGCAAGTGTACTCCAGGTGCATCTTACATTAAACACATAACTGGTGAGCAGGTGTTCGCCACATCACAGTGCTGAAAAAGAGCTGTCCCAGCATGCTTGGGTTTCGCAGGCAGCCATGCAAAAATAGGCGAAGCCACTGCCTTCATAACAAGGAGGAGGCCAGAGCTACGCAGGGTGCTCGTGTCCTGGTGGTTCCTGAAAGGTGGAACTCGCAGAGGTGGGGCTTCTTGTCTGTGGAGGATTCTGAAAGTCAGGAGAGGGATTTAGGTTGGATAGTAAGAGAAACAGTCCACTGGGGTTTTGAGTGGAAAAGTCGACGTTTGAGGTGAGCACCCTGACAGTGGTGAACAGGCGGGTTGAGTGGGGGGCAGTCGGATAATGGAGCTAAACTGGAGGAAATGAGCGCGGGCTGGGTTTTGGAAACTGACTATGGGGCATGGTGGAGGAGAGAAAGGCCTGGCTCGCGGTAGTGCCCGGTGCCTTGGTGACCTGTCCAGTAAGCAGTCACTGGGGTTTGAAGGCAGGAGTGGGAGCAGGAAGAACTAGTCCTGTTTCCGGATCCCAGTCCCGGGGCAGAGCCAGGGGAGTGTCGGCCGTGCTCCCTGTGGGCGCGTGTTCTCGCCGACGCTGTGAGAGCCTCAGCGAGGGGCAAGCGTCTCTGTGCCCTGGAGGGAGAGGCGGTGAGCCACGCTCAGCAGGCTGTTCTGCCAGCGAGAAGGAAGGTGCAGCCTGGGCTCCAGCAGGGCCCGCACGTGCCCATTCCTCTCCCGTGGCGACTGCGCCGCCGCCGTTGGACTGGGCACTTCTGCTCACCCAACAGGGCACCCCTCGCTCTGGGGGTGACTGGCCGGCTCTCCCCCCAGGGTCGTCCTCCTCCTCGAACACCACGCTGCCTTCAACTAGTGCCTGGTCCTCCATTCGTGCCTCCAACTACAGCGTTCCCCTCAGCAGCACAGCACAAAGCACTTCAGGTGAGCCCGGGACTGGGTGCTCGGGGGGTCCCTCTTTGCACACGGTCGGCTCCACTGCGGGTGCTCTCCGGGAGCCTGGTCCCCGCACCTCCTCGCCGAGGCAGCGTGGCAGGGGCGGGGCTTTCTCTCTCGCTTTCTCTTTTTTAAAGCCAGACAGGCCTAGGTTTGAACCCTGGCTCCCCATTGGACCTGTAAGCAAGTGCCTCACCCCTGACTCTCAGCGTGTCGGGATTAGGGAGTAGGTGCCAGGTGCCCTTGGCACAGAGAGGTGCCTAGTGATACCTGCTGTGACGGCTGCGGGAGGGGGTCTGCCTTTGTGGTCCTCTTTCCATGAGTAAACAACAGAATTCTAGAATCTACATGCTGGCCTCTGGCACTCTTGAGAAACCCCCCTCTGCATTTAGAGCAGTGTTTTTGCCTCGTTTTCATCTCAGTTAAGTGTACCCTGTGCGTGGGACTGACAGCCAGCTCAGCGGCCTCAGCGCTGCGTGGGCGAGGGTCGGGGGCTCGGAGGGGAAGGAGCACATTCCTTTTGGCCCCTTGTTTTGTTTGGCAGTTTGGTTTTATTTAGGGGCTTTTAATGGAGTCTAGTTTTATTTGTCTGACTTGGTTTCAGTGGGAGAGGGGCATTATCATTATTTAAAGTTTCTCTTTTCTAAAAGCATCATCTCCCCTCCCACTTCTTTTCCCTTTGAGTAGCCAGAAATAGTGATTCCAAATTGACGTGGTCTCCGGGGTCAGTCACCAACACCTCTCTGGCCCATGAGCTGTGGAAGGTCCCTTTGCCACCTAAAAACATCACTGCTCCGTCCCGCCCGCCTCCGGGGCTCACTGGTCAGAAGCCACCCTTGTCTACGTGGGATAATTCCCCCCTTCGTGCAGGTGGAGGATGGGGAAATTCTGACGCCAGGTACACCCCAGGTAAGACGAGGTGCTGGGCTCTGGCTGGCGTGCAGTCGGGCGTTGCAGCCTCAGCAGGACCCCCTCTGAAGCAGGACTTGCTGAGATAACCGTGCTGCGCCCCCTGCACGGCCGTCTCGGTCTCCGTGGCTGCGAGTCCTACGTCTTACTTTCATTTTGCCCGGTTCCCCTAAGGACACTTAGCTGAGACACTCAGCTGTCAGCGGTGAGTGAGTGGAACAGGGGCTCCTTCTTTAAGATGTTCCTGGGGTGCCCCTCTTAAAAAGTGTAGTAACTTCCAGCTCAAGGCAGGCCTTCTGAGCAGCCCGTGGCGCACAGAGCAGACGCTGCAGCGTGGCGCGGCCTGGAGGAGCGGGGCCGGTTTCAGGGGTGATCATAAAATGTAGCGTTCAGGCAGAGACCTTTGAGAGGGATGGGGTGCTGCTGGTCATGCAGGGCCAGCAGGCATACAGCAGACTCTCTCAGAAAATGGAACAAATGGCCCCCCTGCCTCCACTCCCGTAAATGACTGGCACTGGGCTGCCCGCCGCCCGCCACAGCCCAGCTTTGACTCGGAGCTCTCTCCCAGCTCTCCCAGTACCTGCGGCCTTACCCTTCATATGCTCTGCCCCGAACTGTACTAGACTTTGTCATCTCCAGGCTGAAAATGGTAACATCTCATTAACAATTTCTGATCTGTAGACAGGTGATCAGCTAAAATAAAACTTAGTGTTTCCTTTTGATTACATGAAAAGAGTACTTGAGTCTGTTTTAAGCTACTAAATGCAAATTAATGAAATGGGTGTTATGTGTAAGTCACTCTTTCAGGCCCCAGTCTCGGGAAACTGACTTGTCGTCTTCCTTCCTTGTTTAGGGTCCAGCTGGGGTGAGAGCAGCTCAGGGAGAGTAACAAACTGGCTCGTTCTGAAAAACCTCACACCTCAGGTAAGAGCTCGGGCTGTCGGCCCCATCCCAGGCCGGCTGCGACCAGAGTACAGGTTCTCCAGCCTCAGCCCCGGGGCCGGGATTGGGGCTGTGTTTCACTGGGCATTCAGATGAGCCTGGTGCAGGTGGTCCCTGCAGGGCCCTCGGAGAAGCCCTGGGCTGCCCGTGCAGTTAGGACATTTCCTTTGTCCCTGGACCACCCTCCTCGGGAGGCTGCATGTTAAGAGCACACCTCTCCTCCCAGGGAGCAGTGCCTTGGTGGGTCCTGTGCTCTGGGCAGGGAAGGAGAAGACTTGAAGCCCCAGCAGGGCAGGCTAACTAAGGAATTGGGGACCTGGGGATGTCCAGGAGCCTAGCAGCCAGTGGAGGTAGGAGGGGGCCCTGCACCCTGTCCCAGCAGTGAGTCCCAGTGAAGATTGGCACCAGGATGGAAGCCTCTCAGGCTCACGCGAGAGAGAGAGAGGAGGAGAGTCCGCCCTGGGCGGCTTCCCCAGGGTCCTCATGCAGCACAGCTCATTGGCCGCTCCCACTGTCTCTAGATTGACGGCTCGACCCTGCGCACCCTGTGCATGCAGCACGGCCCCCTGATAACATTCCACCTGAACCTCCCGCACGGAAACGCGTTGGTCCGCTACAGTTCAAAGGAAGAGGTAGTGAAGGCACAGAAGTCTCTGCACATGTAAGTCGGCTGCTCTGTCACCCCCGGGAGAGCTAGGGTGGGAGAGCACCCCCTCCGGCAGCGAGGTCCGAAGGAAGGGTTAGGCACTTCCCCGGCTGCGGCCTCTGCCTGCGCTTCACAGTTGCTCCTCGGAAAGGGAAACAGTGCCCTGGTCAGGTGGCCCCAGAAAATCCCCTGAATTGTCCGGAGGGGACAGAACGACGGAGTGAAGGCACCGCTGGCCTGTGGGGGGTTTGCAGGAACATGCTCGTGGTGGGGAGGGTGTACTAGGTCCTCGTGTGTTCTGGACACGCCGGCGTCCCCCTCCGTCGATGAGTCCTCACCGCGCCTTCTCTCCCCAGGTGTGTACTGGGGAACACTACTATTCTCGCTGAGTTTGCCAGTGAAGAGGAGATCAGTCGTTTCTTTGCACAAAGTCAGTCTCTGACCCCTTCTCCCGGCTGGCAGTCCCTCGGGTCCAGCCAGAGCCGGCTGGGCTCCCTGGACTGTTCCCACTCCTTCAGCCGGACTGACCTCAGCCACTGGAACGGTGCTGGGCTGGCGGGAACTAACTGTGGAGACCTGCATGGCACTTCCCTCTGGGGGACCCCACACTATTCCACAAGCCTGTGGGGTCCTCCGAGCAGCAGTGACCCCCGAGGAATGAGCAGCCCATCCCCCATTAATGCTTTTCTTTCTGTTGACCACCTGGGTGGGGGTGGAGAGTCCCTGTGACAGGTAGAGGCAGCCTCGTGACCGTGACCTCAAGATGCGAAGGAAAGGGGCACCGAGTCGAGCTCGCCGCCTGCCGCCGGGCACCTGTGGGAACAGCTCTCCTCTGCACATTTTCTACTTTGTTTCCCCGAAACATATCAGTTTGAATACTTGAATCATGCAGGCCAACGTGATAATGTGAAGGTGTCTCTCGTTACACTCCCACTGGCGCCGTACGTGCTGACCGCGTCCCGGGCTCCCTTGTGCGTATTCATCATGTTTAGCCTTTGGGTTTTTTCCTATTCCCGCACCCCTACCCGCCCCCCCCTTCTTCCCTGCAAAACCATTGTTTGGGCTGATGATGTATGAGCTTTTACCTTTGCACTGAATGATGTTCTCCGTCTAATGGGCAATATGGGGGGCAGCTGTTCCGGTGTCGTGTTTACTCAAGGAAGTTCTAAGGTGCGCGCTCTACTCTGCCTTGATGTCCGCCCACCTTACTGTGGTGTCGTGGAGTTTGAGATCACGTGATGATGCTGACTTAGGACGATAAATGAAAGTATTGCACCCGTTTCTTCATGTTATAAAACTAAAGAATTTCGCTCTGCAGTTTGAAAAACTGTGGCCACAGCTGTGACTTGCAGCCCACCTGCCACCCAGGGCGGGCCCTGCACTTTGATAGGCTTTCCATTTTCTTTTGAAGGCTCCCACGTGGAACCTTCTTGTTTACAGATTTTTTTGTTTGTTTTTTGAGGAAAAAATGTTTACTCTTCCATCATTTAAAAAAAATTTAAAAAACAAAAAAAAAGGAGTCGGATGTAAAGATGCTTTCTATCTCTGGGAAAAGGAGCAGCATTTGGCCATGTTCTTTTGTTTTCTAACCCTGTCCTAAATCAAAGAGCATGGTTCTCAGGAAAACCAGTTCCCCAGTTAAAAAAAATCCTTGTAGTTTCTTATAGGAAAAAGGAACCCCCACGATTTAGCACTGATGCTATGTGTTGCTCTGTTAAAGAATTTTCTCTGCCAAAAAAAGAAAAACAAAAACAAAAAAACGCTTCAAGCTGGAGTTTGATGTTCTGCTTTCAGATGCTGTCTTTTTATTAGTGAGTGATGATGGTTTGCTGATAATCGGTAGGTAATAATTTTTGTAATTCCATCACGTGGCGCTCTGTCCTGCTGTTGTGACCGTGTTAATGTTCAGCGTTGTACCTTAAAGCCGAGACCAGTAACTATGCATCCTGTAAGCGAGCTGGGCTTACAGAGCCGTCCATTGTATAAAGAAAATTTTAAATGTTGTTGCAAACTAACGAGTTACACCATTTTTACAATTTCTTTCTCTCCCCCCTTGCCCACAAATGGTATTATATTGCTTGCTTAGTCGAAGGAGAGACTAAACAAGGGTAAAGATTTTAACACAGAGTTTGCCATCATTTCATTGCCTTGATCTAACTGTTTGTGTCCTACGATGCAAAAGAAGTCAGTGGCTTTTAACTGTTTACAAATAGAATGTGATTGTAAAATGTACAGTTTGGTTGTGTTTAATTATGAAATTTCTTCAGATATAATAAACCATGACTTTTTGGCTGCTCAACATTAATTGTCTCTTTTTTGTGAATTTATTTGTACGCTCTTTTTTATAATGAAAGTTTTCAAGTTGCCGTGTATGAGGGTTCTCATAGAGCAACTGATTAAAAATCTAAGCAAACATTGGAACATTTTACCTGAACTTCTCCATAGTCTCGCCCTGAAATAATGTGAGAACAATGGGAAACTGTAGCTCGCTCCTTCCTGCCCTCTGAGCATCTGTGGGACCGTGTTGCTCAGAGCTCCTGGGACTTCATCTTCCCCACCATTTGTGCCCATCTCAGGCCTCCGCAGAGACCGTTCGGAACATGAAGCGCACTGGCCTGACGGTCTGGTTCGGCGCTCACCTCTGTCACAGAACAGGAAGTGCGCCTGGACCGGCCTCCGGCGGACGGCTTCGTGTGACCACTCGCTCCGCTGGCCAGGTGTGAGCCGGTGTTCAGTGCACTCGATGTGGATTGACTTCCATACTGGTTTTTCCAAAAACCAAAGGTAGCTTTGAAAAACCACGTCTGGAAATGTTTGGAACGTTAAGCTGATTGACCTTTTGGGGCTTTGAGTAGTATATAATCGACTTCATAACTGCGTTAATTGTATTGTTCAAGTGTTTGGGAGTTTTTTGCGCTTGTTATGTGGAAATAAAGTGTTTGATTTAAAAAATTAACAAGTGGTTGATTTTTGCTTGGTCCTTAAATAATACAGCTCTATGCCCTGCCACTGTTTCACCGAAGTCGACCTTAATCCATCCCAACTGCCCCTGCCTGGTCCAGACTAAGTCTGACTGACAGTCCCAGGCCCAGTGGCTTCCTGACCGCCTGCAGGAGGCCGTCTGCCCGTCTGAAGGTCACTGCACGCCCAGTCTCACACGCATTTCCAAGGTAGCTTGCAGCAGGAACGTGGCTCCTGCTCCCCTGGGTGTGTGCTGGGCCCTGGCTCTGCTCCCTCGCCCAGCGGGTGGCCGACACCGCCTCACCCTCACAGGTGCACCCACTGCCCTCCCCGTCCTGTCCCGTGGAGGCACCTCCTCCCGTCACGGCTTGCTGCGTGTCCTGTCCCAGCATGATCTCCCGGTCCTGTGCCAGGCGACGAGCTCCTGTTCATTAGTGTGATACACGTGGTCAGACACGGTCATTGCTAAATAGGGAAAGGAATAAGCTGTTACCTGTCGGCATTTGAGGACCAAAGATTGTGGGAGTGTCTCTGTAACCGTTGGGGTGGATGAGGGGGCGGTCAGATACCGGGAAGGTAGCTAGGGCTTGAGGCACAGCAGGGACCTGTTTCCACCAAGACAGAAATGCACACGGGGTTGCACGGAGCAAGGTGGCTTCATGTCCCACTGAGGTCATTCCCATTGTTGGGACTTGACTCCTGTACCCTCTTCAGAGTTTAGGGGATCTTTCCCTGTGGATCCTTCAGACGTGAGCAGTGGGGTCACCGAGCAAGGGCCTAACCACAGCCCAGATGGAGCTGAGAGCCCCTCAGACCGGGGGTTGGCCCTGGTGGACGTCCTCTGAGCGGGTACTTGGGAAAGCACAGGGAAGAGGGTAGTAATGGGGTGCTGTGGTCGACGCACCCCTGCTTTGCACACGTGTCTCCCCTAACTCGGGACCCCAGCCTGGCCCAGGACAGGAGGCTGCCGCAGTGGAGCATTTCTCATATGGTGTGCCTCCCCTCGGGGTCTGGGGCAGAATTTTAAGCTTTGCATTTTAGGTTAAGACTGAGTATGTTGCATTCTGCTCTATCACATGTTTGCATCCAAAAGTAATGTTTGAAATAGCCAGTTACAAAGCCTGGTGCTGCACAGACATGAACTGTGAGAGCGCTCACGTCCCGAGGAGCAGAGATGACTCCAGCCCGGGGGCCAGAGTGGTCCCTGCTCGCTGACCCCCACCTGAGTCCCTGTCTGAGCCCCTGGGCACCAGGATGCCCTGCCCTGGCCGGCTGTCAGCCCAGTAGGTAGGGAGGCACCCCACCTTCCAGGAGAGCAGGACGTGGCTTTGGGTAACTGCATCTGCAGTCCAGCCATCCCAGGTCCTAAACAATCCCCAGGCCCTGTTACAGTCTTTCCCTATCACTGAACCACCTGGGCTTTCATTGAGTCCTTGGTTTTTAAAGTCAAATCAATTGCCTGGCCGGCATGGCTCAGCGGTTGAGCATCGACCTATGATCCATCCAGGAGATGGCAGTTCGATTCCCAGTCAGGGCCCATGCCCTGGCTGCAGGCTCAATCCCCAGCAGGCGGCAGCTGATCAATGACTCATCATTGATGGTTCTATGTCGCTCTCTCCCTTCCTTCTCTGAGATCAATAAAGACATATTTTTTAAAAATTAAAAATAAAGTCAAATCAATTTATTGACAAAGGAAAGTTGAGGGCGTACAGAAAAGCAGTGCCATTTGCCATAAACTTAAGGGATCTATAAAAGAAACAAAACCAAAAACTGCATTCGATTGCGGGAGGAGCCGTCTGGAAGTTGGAGGGGAGAGTAGACCCTGGCAGGGGTTGAGGCATGCCACCCGGGGGCCGCCACACGCGGCCGAGAGGGAGAAGCTGTCTTCACGCGACTCGGTGTCTCCTGCTCCAGCTGGAAAGCCTGTCCGCCATCCCCTCCGGGCCTCCAGGACCCACACTTTAGAAACTGCTCCTCAGGAAAACTTGAGGTGCGCGCAGGGGGCCGAGGTCACCTCCCAACCATGTCCCGCTCAGTCCTGCTACGAGGCCCCAGCTCCGCATTCCACGAAGCTGCCTCTGACAGCGGCTCCGTCCTGTGACCACAGTGCCTGTGACCACTGACCACCACCCAAGGCCCCTGCGCAGCCGGGGTAAAGCCCAGGCGCCCTTGTGAGGAGGGGCGTCTGAGCAGACGCTCACGGGGAGCAACAGCTGGGCCTGGAGGCGGCAGTCCCAGGGTGTCTGTTACCCGGTGAGCCAGGGGACTGAAGGGGACGCCGGCCAGCGAGGGAGGTGGGGACAGTGACTGTCTGCTAGGATTGCCTGGGAGCTTCAAGAAAGTCCCCATGCTCAGGACGGGCCACAGAGTAAGTTCACTGGGCACCAGCATCTTTGAAAACCTGTGTTTTTTTATAGCACAAGTTATACAGCCTGCTGTCCCTTTGCCTCCCTGCTCTTGGTGTGACCCCTTACGTGAGGCAGAGCACACGTCCTCCCCCCTCTGCCCTGAGCCCTGGCTTGCAAAGGCTTCTGTACCCCGGGGGGAAACCAGCCCCCTCACCAATGCTGCCCCCCAGCTGTCTGCCCGAGGCTGCGGCCGGCCGGCGCCCCCTCGCCCCCTGCAACGCAGCCGCTGCCTCCGGCTCCTCTCGTGCTGCCACCTTGTCTTCCGGACAGTGGTTCTCAACAGGGGCGGTTTTGGTCCCTGTCCGGGGGACAGTGGCAGTGCCTGGAGCGGGCGTGGCTGTTCCAGCGGGGGCGATGGTGGCTGCTCCCGGCATCTCATCTGTAGAGGCAGGGAGGCTGCTGGACTCCGACGCACAGGGCAGCCCCAGCAAAGGGCCGACCAGCTCCACGTGCCGACAGTGCGGGCCCGACCCTGTTCACAGCATCCGTCACGCAAGTGGGTCCGAGCACACCCCCTCCTGCCAGACCGCAGAGGGAGGGTCAGAGCAGGTCACCCCAGCCTCCAGCCCTTCAGGGGTTCCCACCGCGCTCAGCGTAGCCCCACGCGCCTGTTTCCTGTGGCCTGTGAAGCCCCACTGACCTCTGACCTGGCCTGGATGGGCGCAGGGCCGGGTGGCCCCGTGAGGACACGAGCCGGGCCCGGGTCGGCCTCCCCAGCTGTACAGGAGGTGCAGCGAGTGCGCAGCCCTGACCCACAGTTCTGAAGCCCAAACAGCACGGAGAGCCAGAGGCTTTGGGCCAGCTTGCGGCAAACCTGGCTGGTGCAAACCTGACTTGAGGTTCTTCTCAAGCCTTATCCACAGTGTGAAAAGTCCCAGATCTCCCTGCGGCAGTGAGTGCGGCTGGTGGAGCGCAGTTCAGGAAGGATAATTAGGTGCCATCCTCATTGCCACCACCGCCCGTGATAAAGGCGCTATCTTGACAGCAGAGACGAAGCTGAGCTCCAGATCCAGCCCCACGAGTCTGGAAGGAGGAGCCCGCCTCTGGGGGCGCTGGGGCGGCGAGGCAGCATGGCCCGGAGTGGCCTGGGCGTACCCAGTGAGTGTGTCCAAGCGCAGGCGCTCCTGTCCTGGGCGCTCACGGTCACGGTCAGGCAGCCACAGCGGGAGTGCAGGACTAGAGTCTTCAACACCAAGCGACAAATAAGACGAGTGAACTGGGGCTTTCAGAAGCTTATGTGCCTGGTCCAAAGTCACAGGGCTGGCGAGCGAGGGAGCCAAGGGGTCTGAGCACCAGCCTGACTTCAGCCCCGGGGCCTCGGAAGGGCAGAGAACGCCTTTGAGCCCCGGAAGCCTGGCCCCCTGCTGGTGGGAACGCAAGGGGTACAACCACTCTGGAAAAGCTCGGCAGCTCCTTAAGGAGTTAACGATGCACTGACCACGTGACCCAGCCACTTCCTGCAGAAGTATTTACTCAACAGAAAGGTCTTTATTGCAGTCACCCAAACTAAACACAACTCAAATACCGCCAACGGATGGATAAACAGATTGTGGCATCTCCCTACGATGGAGTTATTGATAAACATAACAGCATGGATTGATCTCAAAATAATCATGCTGGGGGGGAGGGGAAACCAGACAAAAAAGAGTGCATACTAGGTAATGCCATCTATATAAAATTCTAGAATATGTGGATTAATCTATAGTGAAAGAAAACAAATCCAATTAGTGGTTGTCTAGGGATGGGGGTTGTCGGAAACTTTGGGAGGCAATGGGTATCGCCTGTGGCGATGGTTTCCAAGGTGCATGCAGATGTCAAAACTCATCATGGGACATTTTTAATATACCCTTTTTTTGTGCATCAGTCATTCCACATAGCCTTTTGTCAAAAGGAAAAGCCTCCTTTGGTCAGTCTTGCATTAAAATGTTAAAGCGCTCTTGGAAACAGCCCTTTGTTGCACCGTTTCTGGTGGGAAGTGGCCTCCATGCCACCCGGCCAGCCCTGGTGAGAGTGGAACCCTCATTTGCTGTGAGATGAACTAGCCATTGATGGGTCTGGGGTTCCTTTAGCCCTGGAACCACTGCCAGTAAGCGGGGAAGGCAGCCGCCAGGGGGCGCACAGTGACTTCCTTTTTCTGGAACAGGCTTTGAGCCGTAAAATCATCCAAGAGCAAGATCAGCAGGCTTTCCCACAGGATTGTAATTGAAATTTTAAAAATAGAATGGAAACAGCCAAACAAATCATAGTCCAAAATTTCCGTAGCCCTAACCAGTGGCTCAGTTGCTTGGGCTTCCTCTGTGCACTGAAAGGTGGCCGGTTTGATTCCTGGTCAGGGCACATACGCAGGCCGGGGGCTCGATCCCAGGTGGGAGGCGTGCAGTAGGTAGCTGATCGGTGCTTCGTTCTCACATCGATGTTTCTCTCTCCCTCTCCCTTCCTCTTGCTCTAAAAATCAATAAAAATATTTTTTTGAAAAGGAAACTTTGGTAAAGGTCCCTCTTCCGTGGGCCAGCAGTCCCATCCAGGATCTGACCTAGAGAAGTTCTAGTCCCGGAGAGCACTTGACCACCACGCTCACGGCAGCCTTGCTTTCCATCGAAAACAGACCAGGGAAACGCCCTTCACTAATGCGTAGAGCAATTCTTCTCAGACTCTAAGGTGCATGGAGCCTCCTGGGGGTCTTGTTAAAATGCAGAGGCAGGTTTCCCAGGTCTGGGTGTGGCTGATGCTGGGGGGGGCGGTTACCACATGCTGAGAACGCTCGCTCACCAGCTGGACCAGAGACACCAAGGAGCATGGCTTTGACCAAGAGAACTGTGCTGCTGTGTCCCTGAGCCGGCGCAGGAAGGGGTCCAGGGCTGGTACCCAGGCTCTTCCACCCTCGAAATGTCTCTTTCCTCTGCAGGGACCAAGGCGAGCTCCCCCCCACAGCCACGTCCCAGCCAGCGAGGAGAGGGCAGTTGCAGAGAGCATAAGAAAGGCCAGGACATGGGAAATCCAACTGCCCTGGATTTAAGACGATGAATGAAAAAGGGTGGCAAAAGCTTATTAAAGCCAACCTAAACATTTTATGTCCCAGGAACTCAGCTTGGTGGCTGCCGGGCGGGAAGCTCCACAGCACAGACAGGAACTTGGGCGAAACTCCACTCCGGCCACGGTGCAACCAGACAGCTGCCAGCCCCCGGAGCGGGCGACCTGAAACTCCAACGGCAACTGTGAGGAAGGGACCGATCGCATGAGACCACCTAGGAGCGCACTAGAAAGCAAGGGCTTCCAGATAAAATAAACAGGATGAAATACCTGTTTTTAAAATATTGATAAGGGTGAAACAAAGAGAAACAGAAAGGAGAGTCACAGGACGGGTCCCAGCGGGTGGCGATCTTGTCGAGGTCAACTGAACGGACAGGGTGGGGTTAGAGCCGAGGCTGCCGCCCAGCGCCACCAAGGCCCATGGGCTCGCGCAGCCCCCAGGTCCCCCCACATTAAAGGGCCCCAAACACGCCTGCTTTATGGACCCCAGTGTGGAGAAATTTAAAAGCTGGAGGTCATGGGTTACCGTGAGGAAGACCCCCGACGAGCAATCGCTCGGGGCAGCAGGCAAGTTATGGGCTGATAACAGCACCGGGTCCCCAGGACTGATCCCTCCTGGGGGCCTTTTACACGAGGGGCGAAACGGTCAGGGACAGAAGGGGACATTTCCAGGGCTCCTCGATATGGAATTCACCATCTGGCACCAAAACCCACTGGCGAGCCCTGATCAGCTGCGGTTAGGTTTTAAAGGTAGAAATGCCAGGTGGCTACGGCCAGGGAGCTGGGAGGTTTCAACAGGCTTTCCGCTGAGGGCATGTCCCCCGACCTGAGCGGGAACGAGCATCCTGTGAGGCCAGGGGCATTCTCCTACCTTGTTTGTAAAATCCAAACCTGTCAGTGGAGTCCCACTTGTGGTGACAGTTAAGGACATGAGAGTCGCTGGGATTCGGGAGCCATTTACAGGCACGTCTGTGACCAGGCACCGGGTGACCGCTCACAGGCACATCGGCGCATTGTGAGCAGGCGTCGGGGAGGTGGCCTTGGGGAGGTGACTGCGGCGCTCGCTCAGGGTCGCGCTGGAAGCGGGCTGCTGCCTCCGGGGAGCCCTCCCGCCCGCTGGGGACGCGGGGGGGGGGGGGGGGGGGGGCTCCCTTTAGCCCCGAGGCACAGAGTCGTTTCCCATAGGCAGGAATATCTGCTCCTGGCCCGGCGGGCACCTGGCATGGTATTTGAAAAGATCCAGTAACTTTTTTTTAAAGAGGAAGAGATTAATATTTTATTGAGCACCTACTTCATTGTTAAAAATCAAGAAAACCATTTGAAATGAAGCTGGGAGGCCGTGAAGGGGGAGCGCTCACACACTGCCACCCAGGCCCCAAACAGGAGGACATTCCGCCCAGTAACTTTGTTTTTAACCCTCACCTGGCACGGTATTTGAAAAGATCCAGTAACTTTTCTTAACCCTCACCCGAGGATATTTTTTCCACTGCTTTTCAGAAGGAGCCGAAGGGGAAGGGAGGGAGAGAAACATCGATGTGAGAGACACATCGGTTTGTTGCTTCCCACACGCTCCCCGACCGGCCGGGGATCGAGCCAGAACTGAGGCACGTGGCCTTGACCGGATCCGAACCCGGGACCCTTCAGTCTGAGGGCTGACGGTCTAACCACTGAGCCAAACCGGCCAGGGCAAAATTCAATAACTTTTTATCAGAAATTTGGCAAAATTGGAAGCTGAAGTTTCAAAAGCCTGATCGGGATTTTCAAAGGTCCGCTCCCCTAAGCTAAGATAAAGCTATGTACCCAGAGGGGGAAAGCTAATCATGAAGGCGAAGGGGGCGGGCAGGTCACATGATATCCTGTGAGGAGCGGGAGCGGTTTCCTTATGTCATGATGTGAACCCGGGACAGCAGCCTAGAAGCAGCTCAAAGCCTGCCTGCCTTTACCTCCCTCAGCTCCTAAGGCTGCAGGGGCAGAAGGAAAATAAACTTATTTTAAAGCACAAACAGAAGCACCCCGGCCCCAAATCTATCCACGGCTTCTATAAGATTGTCTTCTCCATAAACACTAGTAAGAAATAGCTCTAACCATCGAAGCAGCTGACCCTAACTTCTTCCGTCTGCCAGAAACACGGTGTGGGTCCCACTCGCTTTTTCACAAACTAGTGAGTTTTGCATCATTGGACCTGTCTCGTGGCTAAAAAGTCTCTGCGTCTCTGCGTGCGACTATATGTGTTACACACGTGAAATACTTTTCTCCCTCTAGATGGTACTGCTAAAATTAATTTAGTGAATTAAAATCACTTGGTTTAAAGACAAGCCCTTGTAAGGATTGGACATCCTACACTCTGTGGAAGCCGCTAACCTAAGTATTTTTGAGTCATGTGATCTAAGATAGTCTTTAATGAATAAAAGCTATTTTTAGTGTGATAGTTTAATTACAACAGGCATGTCTTTAGGGTTGCCAACATTGAATATAAGATAAACAATTTTATTCTCCTGGGTCCACTAGTCAAATAAGTTCATGTTATCTTTGCTGCAAAATTTATCAGCAATAAAAATAACTCAATATGATAAAATTTTCATGAGTAATCTAAACATAAGTGTTCAGAGCAAGTAAAATAAATAAATATAAGTAGGACAAAAGGTTTTTTAGGCGAAGTCTTCAGTAATAATTACATTGTATGTGTACTTTAAAATGTTTTCCTAAATTGTTTTGGTAACTTGAAACCTTAGAATTTTGCTGTTAACAAGTCAAGTTTAATTCATTGAATGTCTAGATCAGCGATTTTCAATCAGTGTGCTGCAAGAATTTTTTTTTTAATCTTCACCCAAGGATATGTGGGGTTTTTTTATTTTTAAAATTGATTTCAGAGAGAGAGGGAGAGGGAGAGAGGGAGAAACATCGATCGGCTGCCTCCCATATGCACCCCAACTAGGGACTGAACCTGCAGCCTGGATATGCGTCCTGGCCTGGAACCGAACCCGAGCCCGTGCCATGTAGGAGACCACACTCCAACCACGGAGCCACGCCAGCCGGAGCGTCCGCAAGAATGTTTAAAACATGCGATATCTGACTGTTTACTCAGGGACGCTGATCTTTTTCCCCTTAGATTGTTAAATATAAAAATGACAGCAGCCAGCACAACAGCCGTCTGGTGTGAAGGAATCAAAGTCATACCTATTTTTCTTTTTTTGGTCAGATTGGCAAAAATCTATTTTTTGGCATGCTGCAGAATTTGAGTAATTAGTGTATGTGTGCCATGAGATGAAAAAGGTTGAAAATTGCTGGTCTAGATCATTTCCAAATAAGATTAATAAAAAACATTAATTAATGGACGTAAGTTTATCTACTTTTTGTGTCTTATTATAGAGGAACTAAAGATATTTGGGTCCATTAGTAAACATGTCTGGTGCCACATGAAAAAAATTTTGTGCTATGAGGAAATATAATATATATTTCTAGAAATTATGAAATCCGTTCATAAACTTGTCAATAAAGAATACTGGTACAGCAGACAGTTCACAATTCTTAGTTTTCACTAGAAATTAAGGATTTTATTTTATTTTTTATTGAAAAATATGTCTTTATTGATTTCAGAGAGAGGAAGGGAGAGGGAGAGAGATAGAAACATCAATGATGAGAGAGTCACTGATCGGCTGCCTCCTGCACGCCCCACACTGGGGATCAAGCCCGCAGCCTGGGCCTGTGCCCTGACCGGGAATCGAACCCCGATCACCTAGATCCTAGGTCGATGCTCAACCGCTGAGCCACACCCGGCCGGGCAAGAAATTAAGGATTTTAAAGGTTAAGAATCTAATTCATGTGGAAGGAATTAGTATAAAAGAAGGTTTGTGAAAGGTGAATCTTGAGAGAGAATTTTACTTTCTGTGGTCAAGCTGCCTAAAATTAAAATAAATCTAAGAGAGTTTTAAAATCCAAAGTACACCGGTAAAATTAGAATTTGATTCTCTGTTAAAAGGACAAAGTTTTCCTGGACTATTGTCCACCCCTACTGAGATACGGTGCGCGGTTTCTGCCTAGGAAGCAAAGATTCTATGTTCTAGCAAAACTTCTCTGTGTTTTATGTTGTCTTAATCAGGTCCTTGGTTACTTGAGGAAACTGAATCTTCTCAATATTAAGAGCTAAGGTTTTGGTGGAGGGAAGCTGGCGGCCCTGTGAGAGCAGCAGAGGCCCCGCTCCAGCCACGGACTCGATTTCCTCTTAGAATCCTACGCAGCCAGCTGGGAAAACCAGGGAAACACACCTGAGTGGGCCGAGTGCGAGTGGGGAGCACTGAAGACACATCACGGAGTCCGGTAAGAGGAGGGGGAGCCCCCCTGAAGCCTGTGCTGGGCTCCGAGCCCGAGGCCTGGAGGCTGCAAAGCCCCCTCCCCTCAGGAGTGCAGACGGCATCCAAAAGCGGGGACCCCACACCCGGAGCAGAGAGGGGAAGGAGCGCCCCGCGCACAGGGCAGAGGGACCCCGGGGAGCGGGGAGTCCCGGAGGGGCCGGCGCCTCCCTAGGAAACAAAGCCTCTGATGGCAGCCGGCGCCTTCCCGGGAAACAGAGCCTCCGACGGCGGCCGGCGCCTTCCCGGGAAACAGGGCCTCCGACGGCGGCCGGCGCCTTCCCGGGAAACAGAGCCTCCGACGGCGGACGGCGCCTTCCTAGGAAACAGAGCCTCTAGGGGCGGCTGCGACTGGCGTCTGGTGCTCGGGGTGCCGACCACAGGGAAGGCTGTCCCAAGGTCTGTGGCACCCGAGTGGTGAGGGACCAGAGGACTGCGCTGAGCAGCCGCACACGGGGACCCTCTGCGTCCCTGTGGGGCACTGTGCTGAGCCCCAGGAAGTGCTGAATCTGCGTGGCTCGGGGGAGGGGAGGAGCCCTCCCGCCTGGAGCTCCCGGTGGGAGTGGCTGGGACCCGTGACCAGCCCTGAGGGTGTCCTCCCATCCTGAGCTCCCAGTGGGAGAGGCTGGGACCCGTGACCGGCCCTGAGGGTGTCCTCCCACCCTGAGCTCCCGGTGGGAGTGGCTGGGACCCGTGACCAGCCCTGAGGGTGTCCTCCCATCCTGAGCTCCCAGTGGGAGAGGCTGGGACCCGTGACCAGCCCTGAGGGTGCCCTCCCGCCCTGAGCTCCCAGTGGGAGAGGCTGGGACCCATGACCAGCCCTGAGGGTGTCCTCCCGCCCTGAGCTTCCAGTGCAGAGAGGCTGGGACCCGTGACCAGCCCTGAGGGTGTCCTCCCGCCCTGAGCTCCCGGTGGGAGAGGCTGGGACCCGTGAGCAGCCCTGAGGGTGTCCTCCCGCCCTGAGCTCCCGGTGGGAGAGGCTGGGATCTGTGACCGGCCCTGAGGGGCCCATGGTGGCGCGTGGAGCCGCCCCAGCTTTCTGAGACCAGCGGGGCAGGGAGCTGCGTGGAGCTGACTTTGGGTCCCCTCCCGCTGGGGGCCTTGGAGCGAGGGCGGTGGGACCTTGCAGGGCGGACTCTCTGCCTGTGTGTTGCTTTGTGCGTTTGCGAGTTTGATCCCGGAACTGACTCCCACCTTCCCCGCGTGCACTGGGGGACAGACCAGCGGAGGCTGGGACTGGGGTCTGCACAGTAGAGGGTCTGAGGGGCGGGCCTGGTGCCACCAGCCAACCAGAGCTGAGCAGGGAGGGGCGGAGCCTGCCGGCCTCTCCTGCAGCCGGGAGCCCCGCCCCCAACAGGAAAGGGGCGGTCCTGCTCACTGAGGCCCCAGACGCCCCAGGCAACCACAAGGGGAGGGAGAGCAGCTCACAGGGGACTCTGCAAGAATAAGACTCTCAGGGACTGTTGTGTGGGGGCTGGAGGAAACGCTGAAACCCCTGCTGGGGGCTGGGCAGGCAAAGGGCTCACTGGAATGTTCTTAATCGAACCCACTGAGCCCAGGCTGCTGAAACGGCCCAGACAGAAGAGGCAACAGGCAGAAATCAATCTGAAGCTGCATCAGGCCAGAGCCTGGGGAACTAGAATCAGAGGACAGGGTAGGGGCTGAGGAGCTGGCGGTGGAGCAGAGACTAACTCCTGCAGAGTGAGCACCTGACAGCGACACCTCTAACGGGAGTGACACCCTGAGCTACACTAGCCACCCTGCACCCTGAAGACTCTACAGAAGACTCTGGAGCAAGACCAGGCAACCACAAGGCTGCAAAACAGCTGACAAGAGGAGGTGGCCCATGGAGAGACTCAGATCAACCATCCACCTAAGGACACCAGAGCCAAGCCTGGACGGCTCCTCACAGTGGGTGATACACAAGCACCTCCCAGGAGAACTGAAATCAGCACACAAAACAGTGACCCTCAGACAACATAAGCTGCCCAGAAAAAACCCACCTGATTGACTGTCTTTTTTTCTGCTGTTTTTTGTTTTGTTTGATTTTGGGTTTTTTGGTTTTGGGGTTTTTTTTGTATGTTTATTTTTTCTCTTTTTTCCTTAGGTAGAAGAGAAAGGGGAGAAAGTTCATTTTTTCTTCTTTTTTAAATTTTATAATAATTAAAAAAAATTTTTTTTTACATTTTTTTAACTAAATTTTTTTCCCTCTTTTTTATAAAAGAATTTTGTCTTGCTTAGCTTGTTTTTGGTTTTGTTTTGGTTATTTGCTTTGTTTTATTTTATCCTTGCTTCTACTATCAAGACTTTCCTGATATCCCCACTTAACGACTGGGACTTTATCATTATAACCAAGTTTACAGCTTTCCTCTATAGTTTCCCCCAAATCTCTTAATGGACTCCCTGCCTGCCTGGGCTTTATCTCTCTCGCTCCTCTCAATCCATTAGCATGACGTTTTTTTCTTTTTTCTTTTTCTACTTTTCTTTCATTCTTTCATTATGCTCCCTTCTGTCTTCCTGTTCGATTGTTAGCTTCTCTTATCCTCTTTATTGTATTTTTGTTTTCTCATTTTCAACTATTATCCTATTCCTATTCTCTCCCTTAATTTTTTGCTGGCCCTTCTTTCAGAATCTTTTCTCTGCTTCTGTTATCTCCCAGTAGCTTCTCTATTTTTTACAT
The DNA here is from genome assembly GCF_054644295.1 of Miniopterus natalensis. Classification (NCBI taxonomy): domain Eukaryota; kingdom Metazoa; phylum Chordata; class Mammalia; order Chiroptera; family Miniopteridae; genus Miniopterus; species Miniopterus natalensis. The sequence goes on from NC_142083.1 coordinate 102,083,697, forward strand.
TTTAGTTCATTATTATTTTCTAAATTTTCACCAGTATTAACAACAATATACATCTCTCTCTCTCTCTAAGTGTTACTTTTCTTTTTCTCTTTCTTTTTTAAAGCATCTTTTGTGTATGTGTGTGTGTGTTCCCCCTTCACTCTCCAGTTCTATTTTCACATGGGTTGTTTTCATTGTGACTGTCAAGATACTTTGTAACATACCCCTTGTTTCCTGGAATTTTAGTTGTGTATTGTCATGCCTTGCCAGCACCCATACAACAGCTTATACGTTGAGGTTGGGGCTGAGACACAGTTAGCCAATCTGAGAGGAGGGTCCTCCCAAGGACTGATCTACAACAATCTAGACCCAACCACAACAGGAGAACATAAAGAAACCACAAAAGGGGCACCCACAAGAGGGACACGCCTAGAGCAAAGAGCTCAGAGGTGTAAGGAAAACACACCTCTGGGCTCCACTGGACCCACAAGACAAAATCCCACCCCACAAGACTGGGGGGTCAGCAAATATATCTAATATATAGATACAAACACTAAGACCTACCAAAATGGGGAGAAAAAGAAACCCCCAAATTAAAGAAAAGGAAACATCACCAGAAAAGGACTTTGATGAGATGGAGTTAAGCAAGCTATCAGAAACAGAGTTCAGAGTATTGATGATGAAGATGTTCAAGAAACTTAAGAAGACTCTAGATGATAAGATTGAGGACCTTAATGAAAACATGAAAAAAGAGATACATACCATAAATAAAACTCAGACAGAGATAAAGAATGCTGTATCTGCTATCAAGAATGCACTGGAAGAAATTAAAAGCAGGCTCGATGAAGCAGAGGATAGAATAAGTGACTTAGAAGACAAGGTAGAAAAAAATCACTCTATCAGAGCAGCAAAAAGAAAAAACACTTAAAAAGCATGAGGACAGTCTAAGGAGATTTGGGACAACATGAAGTGAAACAACATTCGCATTATAGGAGTGCCAGAGGGGGAGGAAAGAGAGCAAGGGATAGAGAACTTGGTGGAGGAAATAATTATAGAAAACTTCCCTAGGATGGCAAAGGAGAAAGCCACACAAGTTCAGGAAGCACAGAGGGTTCCACACAAGAGGGACCCAAAGAGACCCACTCCAAGACACATCATAATTAAAATGGCAAATGTCAAGGACAAAGAGAGAATATTAAGGGCTGCAAGAGAGAGACAAGCAGTGACCTACAAGGGAACCCCCATAAGGCTGACAGCTGATTTCTCAGCAGAGACCCTTCGGGCCAGAAGGGAGTGTCTTGAAGTTCTGCAAGTAATGAAAAGCAAGAATATGCAACCAAGATTGCTTTATCCAGCAAGGCTATCATTTAAATTTGAAGGTGAAATAAAAAGCTTCCCAGACAAAAAAAGGCTAAAGGACCTCAGTACCACTAAACCAGCATTGCAAGAAATGCTAAAAGGACTGCTTTAAGAAAAAGAAAGAATAGCGAGAGAAAGGTACATCAGCATAGAGAGGAAAAATAGCATTAAATAAGTTTATATCAATAGTAACCTTAAATGTAAATGGAATAAATGGGCCAATCAAAAGACAAAGGGTAGCTGAATGGATAAGAAAACAGGACCCAAATATATGCTGTCTACAAGAGACCCTTGAGAGCAAAAGACTCACACAGGCTAAAAGTGAAGGGATGGAGTAAATATTCCATGCAAATGGAAAGGAAAAGAAAGCTGGAGTAGCAATTTTTATTTCTGACAAAACAGACTTCAAAATAAAGACCATAACAAGAGACAAAGATGGTCACTACATAATACTAAAGGGATCAATCCAACAGGAGGAAATAACCCTTATAAACATTTATGGAACCAATACAGGAGCACCTAAATATATAAAAAATTTCTTGGGGGACTTCAAAGGGGAGATTGACAGCAACACAATCATAGTGGGGGACTTTAACTCCCCACTGTCAGCATTGGACAGATCATCAAGACAAAAAATCAACAGGGAAACACAGACCTTAAATGAATCACTAGACCTAATGGATTTAATTGACATTTACAGAACATTTCACCCCAAAGCAGCAGAATACACATTCTTCTCAAGTGCACATGGAACATTCTCAAAAATAGACCCCATGTTAGGGCACAGGGCAAGTCTCTACAAATATAAGAAGATTGAAATCATATCAAGCATCTTCTCAGATCACAATGCCATGAAACTAGAAATCAACCACTATAAAAAAACTCAAAAATATTCAAACACATGAAGGCTAAATAGCATGTTATTAAACAATGAATGGGTTACCAAGGAGATCAAGGAAGAAATCAAACACTTCATGGAAAGTAACGAAAATGAACAGACAACAACCCAAAACCTATGGGACACAGTGAAAGCAGTCCTGAGAGGAAAATTCATAGCATTACAGGCCCATCTCAAGAAACAAGAAAAAGATCTAAGAGCTAAAGTTTTGCTAACAATTATGTAACCTTTCGTATTTGCCTTTGAAATCTTTACTGTCACTTCAGTTAAATAGATAATTAAGTATTATTTACAATGACATGTGCTCCTATTTAGTTAAATTTCCAACCCTTTTGATATATTTTGACGAACTTCCCCAAATTCAAATTATAAAGAGCATTTTTCCTGACCTGGGAATAACTGAGGTGTTCCAGAGGGGACCCTAGGACACCTCAAAAGATTTGTTTTCTCTCCTTAAGAAGGAGGAATTTTGAACTAACTAGGCTTATTTGGTATGTTAAATTGCATGGGGAGCATTGTAAAGAAAGTGATGATAACTCCTGAGGTATGTCGTATGGGTAAACGGTGGTTATACATTAAACAAGTAGTTGGGTTATGGGAAACCCAAGACGGCTGTGTGGTTCTTCCAGGCTCCTGGGCAGGCGCCGCCTTGGGGCTCTGCCTTCCGTCCACCTCGGCGCACCGACGCTGGGCCTCCTCTGGCTCCACGCAGCGTGGGCTCTCGGACGCTCTCGTGCTGTGTCCCAGGGGACCGCAGGCTTCCCCGCCGCCAAGCTGACGCCCTCACACGACAGAGGATGGTTAGAAACTCCTCCCTCAGTCTCTAGGGATAGAAGCACCAGCCCACTGAGCCCATCCCATGAGCCTCGCAAACTTCTTGGAACTGCCACTGACCCCGTCACCCTCTGCTATGGGACGCGGTCAAGAGAACTAACGGAAACACTGGATTCGAGCAGAAAGATCTTAGTGACGGGGCCGAATGAGCTGATGAGGATGACTACAGCTGATGACGTTTTGTTTGAAACATTGCTGGTTCTTTCCTTTTTTGTTTTCCAGATATAAGGAAAAGTCTTTTCCTCTTAATCCAGCTATGACGTAGAGCACTTCGGAGATGTGTGCCTTTGTGAGCAGACTTGAAACATTCAGCCTTTTCTCCCTACCTGATCCCTGCAGAATTTGGAAACTCTCGGTGGGTACGTGCTCTTGTTTTCATGGCAACACTGCTACTGCCTAAGTTCAATAAGAATCTGTTCTCCTTGTAACAGGACAGAATCGGAAGCTGGTTCCATTACCAAGGCGCTGACTGGAGCGTCAGCCCGAGAGAGACGTGACCACACAGCTTAAGAAGTAAGACCGACGGAGGGAAGCCCGGGAAGGCCTCTGAGAAAGACAGGCCGCCACCTGCCTTACAGGGGCCCTGCAGCCCCAGGGTGAAGCCCCGCCTGGCCAGGACAGCACCCCAGGATGTTTGGGGACCTCGAGAAGAGATGAACTCTCCCAAACTGACAGGTATTGTGGGCAACGTCCGATGGCAAGTCCTGGCCTTGGCTTTTCTTACCTTGAGAGGCCTTTCAAAGGTCAGTCTAAAGATTCTTCATGAAAATTTCAGTAAAACAGATTTAAAAGAGCCCACGTGTTTAATGACTGTCCTCACTGGACTTAAACTGATAATCAGGCCAAACTTACTGAAACTAGATTTATTTTGCAAGTAAATTGGTCTTAACTCGGCTCTCTTGGTAAAAATGAGGGTGTTTTTAGAGAGGAAGATGCTATTTTGTTATTACACCTCTGTGGGTACAGACACTAGAGCTGTTCTTTGCCCTTCAGGGGTTGCTTCTCCCTGAAACTGGACCAGGTCTCGCATTCTCCCAGTTTCCCCCACTACCTGGCCGTGAGTCTCCAAACCAACTTTTTCTGTGCTTGTCCCGCAAGTTTGGCCGGGGTGGCTGCCCTCTGCCAGCACCCCACCAGCTGGAGTGGGAACCCCACAAACCACAGCAGCTCCTGTGAAATCCTCGGGTCGGGGGCAGAGCTCTCCAGAGGCATCAGACTGCGGGCCGGGGACATTTAGGAGGCTGCCGGCGCCTGAAGACGCTCCGGGGCGGACGCCACGTCAGAAGTCTTGACTGGCTGCCCTCTGAGCTCCGAGGCTGGGTCGTCGTCGGCTCCAGTTATCAGCCGTTGCTCTTTTGTTCCCACAGAGGTGCCTCTCGTTCAATACCTGGTTGCTTGTACCACAGGCCTGACGCTGGAGCCACCGGTGCCGGTGCCTCCTGAGAGACAACTGCTTAACGGAACCGACCTTCTGTCAAGGTACAAACAGTCTATCAACCCACCTTCCGGAAAGTAACACTTCCCAGGAGGATTCAAAGGTGGGGCTGGGGCCTTAGAACAAGTTGGCCCAGGACGTGCCGCTGTGGGAGGTGGGTTGCATCGGGCTGGAGGCAACTGAGACGCTGTGGACTCACAAGAAACTTTTACCTCCGTCCTAAAGAATACGAACTCGGGGCCTTGCCCACAATGAGAGTTATCACCCGAGATAAGGGTTTACGGCCTACCTATCCACAGGTGGGGCAAACACGGATCACTGGGCATCTGCTCCCCTTATCTCGGCAACAACCCTCCTCCCCTCCGAAGCCTCAGGCACTCGGCCTCATCCTCAGCTCAGATTGTCACATACACCTTTGTCCCTGCTGTCTCTGGCCCTCTCGTGCATGTGGGGTTCCCGTGCACATGCGTGTAATAAAGTTTGGTTGCTTTCTCCTGTGAACCTGACTCGTGTCAATCTCATTATCAGCCCAGCCCGAAAAACCAGGAGGGGAGAGCAGAGCCTCCCCACCCAGCACAATGGCCTGTGTGGCCTGTGACTTGTTTGGGGCAGTTTGCGTCCTTGGGTCAGGCCTGGATTAAGGCACAGACTACAGCCACGACGTCAGCAGGCTCCCCGCATGCAGTGACATCTCCTCGTGGCTGGTGGGTCCCTCGGCCTTCTCTGTTTTATTACAGCTCCCTACAGGCTGCGCCTGGGTGGGGCGGGGAGGGGCCTGGGACGGGACCAGATGTTCCTAGTTTTGGGGTGATCACCAGCTGGGCAAACCACCTGCTAGATGCCATAATCGAATCAAGATTCAGAAAACAGGTGGGACTTCAAGAGACAGTCTCTACTAGAAATATTGAAAGTTGTCCCTAAAATTAGAGCACATTTTTTTAGCATTTACAATACTAAACTCCAAGTTCACCTGGAAGATCTCGCTGCAGCCTGACGCTGCCGTGGGGGGGAGGAGCTTCATTGCTGCCCGTCTGACAGGTGATAAAGCAGGTTCAGGGGTAACTGACTTGCCCAGGGTCACACACTTCATGGAGTCTCACCACAGATCGATAGTCTACCGTAGTCGGAGATTAAGAAGGTGTGTGTGTGTGTGTGTGTGTGTGTGTGTGTGTGTCCTGTGCCGAGAGACAAGACTGGGTGTGTCCTCCAGACCAGACAACGGGGTCCTAATGGAAAGCTTACCTGGCGCTGTTCTCAGGCAGACGCTCTTCCAAACGCTTCACACAAATGCCCTGGGCTAGGGCACCGGGCTGTGCTGCTGTGACCAGAGGCCCGCGGGTGCTGCCCCTCTGCGTCCCAGCCCCCGGGCTCCGGTCAGGGGCTCGCCTGCCCCATCAGCACCCAGCCTGTCAGCAGACGTTCTATCTCCCACACCCGGCCTCCGAGGCCACTCTGCTGGCCACCACCTGGACCGGCAGGAAGGTGGGAAGGGTGGAGCTCAGGGCCCGGTGCTCCCTCCTGAGCAAGAGAGGCCCAGAGCGCAGAGCCCACACCCCTCCCGGGCGGAGCAGGACCTGGCCACAGGAGGCGCTGGCCAGCGTCTCCCAGGAGCACAGGCAGAGCTTGCTGGCCGCCCACCTCCGGGCATCCTTTCATTTGCTCTTTACAGCAGCCTATTATTCGACAGATGGGGAGAGCGAGGCACAGAGAGGTGTAGTAACTTGCCAAAAGCCACAGAGCTAGTCCAGCCAGGATTTAAGCAAACACTGAGGGCAGCTGGCCCATCCGGGACTCACGCGTGGCCGCGACAGTGGGCAGCGGCCAGGCCTCCTCTGGGAACCCAGGCGCGGGCGGCAGTCCTGGCCGAGCTGGCTTCCCCGGGTTCTGTTCCACATTTACAATCTTCCAGTGTGTGAAAGTCGCGCTCCAGACTTCAACCCTCTTCACGGATGACCGGCCGTTCAAGTGTTTAGCGAGTAACCGAAATGGAGTCTTTGCCTGTTAACAATCCACTCGGCACTGACCGGCGGGGCTGCCCGGGACATGGCTGAACCTCTGTCCCACAGGCCGAGGCTGCCTCCGCCAGGCTCTGAGGCAGACACCCGAGTCCCAGGCGCACCGGCTCGGCCGTCTCTAGCTCGTCTCCGAGCCCTGGTTGGTCTCAGGAACCCTTTACAAGGAAGGTGCTTTCCAAGTAGGACATTTCAATGAAGAAACAATGAGCAGTATTTATTAATTCATTTTAAAAGAACAATAACCCATTGGATGTTAAATAAATAACGTTTTAATGAAAAACAACCTATTTCCTTAAAAGATTAGTGAGAGGAGTGACGCCTGTCGGGCTCAGGAGGGGCCGCGGCCCTCACAGCTGCTTCCGCCTTTGCCGTGACCATGTCGGCGTCATGCAGTCTCTGGACTTTCCTGAAATAACGAGCGAAAGGGAAAACACCATCTTAGGGCATGAAGAACATTATACATATCGTCTCCCTGAGTCGCCTCGATGCGACAGCCCAGCACCATTAGGACCCCCCCCTTCAGGGGAGACACCTGGGCTCAGGGCACTGAGGTCATGCGCAGCTGGGGTGGAGACCCCGCATGAGGCCGGTGGCCCCTGTGCCCCCCCCCCCCCGTCCCGTGGCCACTGTGGAGAGAGGGCCGCCTGGGCTTGCGAGCACCGCTACTCTGGGAGCGGGGAACAAACGAAACCAAAGAAGAGGGAAAACGCAGCCATCAGACAGAGGAGGAAGGCTCGCGCCTTGGCCGTGCGGCCCGGTGCTCAGGGCGTCCGTGTGCGGGCTCGATCCCCGGGCAAGGGCACGTATCTGGGTTGCGGGCTCACTCCTGGTCTCCGTTCAGGGCCCATGGGGAAGGCGGCCAGTCAACGTGTCTCGCTCGCCTGGATGATCCCCCCTCCGCTCTCTCTGAAAGCAACGGGGAAAATATCCTCAGGTGCCCGGCCGGGCCGCCCGCAGTGAGCGTGGACCTAGGATCCAGGGGATGGCTGTTGGATCCTGGTCGGGGCGGCAGGAGGCAGCCGGTCAGTGACTCTCATCATCCATGTTTCTCTCTCCCTCTCCCCTCCTCTCTCTGAAATCAGTGAAGACATATTTAAAATATATATATACCCTCAGGCGGGGATTAGCAACAAGAAGGAGGCTTGAGTCTCAGTGGCAGTGGCGTGCGTGGCAGCCGCCTCGGGTGACGACGGACTCCATCCAGGGAGGAGGGGTCAACCGTGACTTGCTCCCTCCCGCGGGTGGCGCTTGCCCCCAGTCCCCAAACCCCCCAATCCCCGCCCAGGCGGCACTGGGCCGCTGGCCCCTCGCAGCGCTCGCAGCAGAGCCACCCCCTGCTGCCAGGGCCTCAGGCCACTAAGTCACAAGGCGCCCCGCTCCCTCCGTGGGCTCCCGCCCCCTGCCCATGGGCTGGGAAGCCGCCTGCTTCAGGGCTGGGCTGCTCTGGGCCCCGCAGTGAATGGGGGCAGCGCTGCGCCACGGCGGGCGGGCGGGCGGGGAGGGTGTGCGGCTGGAGGCCTGGGGCGAATCCTGCAGGAACCCAGCTTCTGTGGGGCCCAGCCCTCATTAATCTGCTGGGGTGGCTGGGACTGGGGGAGGCCTGGGGTCGGGGCTCAGCTTCCGGGCCTTGTCAGGCGAGTCCCTGCCCCCAAATCTCGCATTCACCAACCTGGAAGCTCTCAGAACCCTGTATTTTGGGGGGCTTTTTGGAGGTTTCATCAGTCATGATAGATTAACAGGCCATGGGCAACTGATTGGCCCTCCAGCCCCCTGCCCTCCTGTAGGTTGGGGGTGGAACTGCACCCCCCCCCCAGTGAGGTGGTTGGTTCTCCAGGCAACCAGCCCCATCCCTGGGTGAAGTCCTGCTGGGGCAGACATACTAATATGCCCTGTTGACCGTGATTGTTAGCTATAGTTACAAGAATATTAATCATGTTCTGTTAACTGATTGTTCTGTTCTAATTAGAAAAAGCACTTTCTAACCTGCCTGGAAGTTGTACGTCCAGGGACAGGGGAGTTGACCTTGGCATGCGGTCCATTCACCTTAACTGCTTATGAGCAGGGAGATTAGCAACCCTGCTGCAGGAACAAAGGAGTCCCAGCGGCGCCCACGCTTTTGCAACCCCAGCCCGCATGTGCATTTCCTGTACCCTGGAAGCCGCCACACCCATTCGTATTTCTTTTGCCCACTTCCCCATGTAGCCTTTGCCCCTCTACCCAATATAAGGAACTGGTTTACGGGGGGCGGGTTAGGGCAGATTTTATGCTCTCCCATCCTGCTGGCATTATTGGAATAAATGCTCATATATGATTCAACCCTATCTCTGCTGAACTGACTGCAGTAGTGACAGGCAGCCTGTCCCATGGTGTCCGGTTTCATTCCCAGCACCACTTTGCTGGTTCCCCTCTGACGTCAGCCAGCACCTCTCTGTGTCCCTGCTGAGTCCTGAGACAGCCGTTGTCCTGACCTAGTCAAGCGTGCAGGCATCGTCCTGTACCTGGGACTAGTCTACTCCTGGTACCCTGTCCACCTGCCCCGTTCCATAGAATCATTTGACACCGTGAGTGGCATGGAGGGAGCCCCTGCACATGCAGGGCTCCCATGTGCCTGTAGGCTTCCCTTAAGAAACCCTTTTAATTGCCAGACTGGAGTCGCAGTTTCCTGGGCGTCTCCCGGCCCTGCGCTGGAGGTGGAGCTCCCCTGGTTCGGCGTGCAGGACGGGCGGTGTGAGCAAGGCTGAGGGACACCTGTGCACCATCATTGCAGGAACAGGTTTCATTTCTCTTGAAAACGCCTGAGAGTGGAATTGCTGGGCCACTGGGTAGGTGTGTGCGAACTTTATGAGAAACTTCCAAAAAGTCCCAAAGACTGACCATCATTTTCCCTCTTCTTTACAGCACCAGGAGAGGGGACAAGCGCAGGGCAATCAAAGGAGCCTGCTGAGGTAACCCTGTGTCCCTCAGTTGGAGCTGAGTAACAGCTGTCCCCTTAGCTGGGACACGTGCTCCCCAGGAGGCCACAGCCCTGCCTGGCCCGCCTCGCTCACCTGCATGCCCCTGTGGGCACTGTAACCCTGGAGCACGCCCACTGCCCCTTAGGCCCCAGGACTCAGGAGCAGAGCCAGTGAGTGAAGCATCCCTCTGCCTCCCTGAGATTGTGCTTCTGGGGGCAGATCACAGCGTCAGGCCATCCGTTTCCCGGCCATTGTCTGTCTGTCCTCCTTCTGTCCATCTGTGTGACCCATGCTCCTCCCCCCGCTCGGGCCGTCCCCTCCCCTGCAGGGCCCCCTCAGGCTGCTGTCAATTTAATTTCTGGGTCTTCATGCAACCAGGCTTCCTTGTCCCGTGGACACCTCTCAGTTCAAACCCTGGCTCTGCCGCTTACGGGCTTGGTGACCAAAGGCAAGTTTTCTCATCAGTAAAAGGGAGATAATAGCAGGGCCTGCCTGCGAGGGTGATGGGAAGACCGGGCAAGCAGAGACGTGAAGCGTCAGAACAGAGCTGGGCGTGCTCGTCTCCACCTTCCCGACCCCCTCGGTCCCAGGGGCTGCAGCCCAGGCACCGGCAGGGCGGGTCCGTGGCCACCACTTGCTCCAGCCCGTGGCTGCCCTGTGGCCGAGTGGGCCTGGTATGGCCACATCTTCAGATTATTCTATTAAAAGTGGGAAATCTAGAGCCTTGTTCAAAGTCTCTTATCTTACAAATGCTATTTTTTAGTCTTGAATGCTGAGTGCCCAGCCAAAGCCTTCCTCTGTCCGGGTGCCTGGGCCACACTTGGGCCCCGGCCGTGCTTGGTCATCCTGACAGCTGCTTGGGGCTCTGGACGCCTGTCTTTGCACTGCCTTGGCCTGGAGAGCACAAGAGGGGCTGAACAAAGAGAGGCCACTGTCACTGTCACTGTGGCGAGGCTTCTGGGCTGCACTAAGTGCTCCCCTGGGACTTCCCTCTGTCCCCAGCCACCCCTGCCAGCATCTGTCCTCCCCCTTCCTCCAGCTGTCCCAAGCCCGCCTGTCCCCAGAATGGAGGCGGGCCAGTGGGAGAGGGGAAAGTGCAGCTGCGAGATGCTCTTCCACACGTCCTGCCCTCCAGCAGGTGAGGCCTGGGGGGCGGAGGGCGGAGCTCAGGGCCTGCACCTTCCACAGGGGATGGCTTCGAGCTCAGGTCTAAGGGTCTGGGCTGGGCCCAGTCTCTCCCTCTCCCTGAAACGATCATTCTCACTTTTTCTAATCTCGGCTGCAGTATGGAATTTGGAGTTTGACCTGCAAGAAGGTTCCCTCAGCCAGCAGCAGGCAGTGCCGGAGGGCGACCGCCACTGTCCTCCCAGCTCTGCTGCAAGGGAGAGGAGCCAGGCTGTCCCCCTCCTCACTGTCACCTCTGCCTCCTCTGCCTCAGAAGCTACCGCCAAGCCTCAGGGCAGGTGGGCCTGCATCCAGAGGAAGGTAAGACCTCCAATGCTCATTTTGCAAACTGGGGGAGCTTGCCTGGGGACAAAACACAGTGGTGGCAGGAAACCTGCCGCTGAGAGCCACAGGGTGGGGCGTGCACAGCTCGTCTCCTCGGGGAAGACTCGTCACCCACAGGCAGATGGAGTGTGTTTTGAGGGGTGGGCACAGCCAGCAGGAGCAGGCGTGGGTCCCACGCTTTCCATGCACTGAGTCACTGGCCACTTGCTGAGCCTCAGGTTCCTTATCTGTTGAATGGAAAGGTGAACCTCCTCCCAGCCCAGCCACAGGTGTGGAGGACCCACAGCGAAAGGCCGGTAAGAGACCTGCCTAACTCTGAAACGCTGTGGCTCTGCGCCGCCTGTGGCTCGTGACTACAAACGGGCAAAAGAGTTTTCCCTGGTACCTGCTGGGCACGTGCACAGGGTGGCATGTTCTGGCACAGTCACCTTGTGAGGGCACAGCCCCCCTAATCACAGAGGGAGGCGGAGAGCCTTGAAGAAACTGGCCCAAGGTCACACAGAGTGGCAAGGCTTGGACTCAGCTCCCATGACTGAGCTAACCCACGCCACCTGATTTCCAGCGGCTTTGTGCTGGGTGGTTCTGGGGCAGTGGGTGGGAGAGGTACCCCCCAAAGGGCGTCCTGGGGATGTGTCCTGAGGGGTCATGATGTGCCAGGGGTTATGGCAGCGGCTCTGAAAACTCCACAGCTGCTGTTTCATGAATGTTTACCGAGTGCTGCTGCTACAGAGCAAAATTCAGCCCAGTCCATGCAGGTCTAATCGGCTTCATTGAGGGATTTGTAAACTGAACGGCATCCCATCCCACAGCTCCAAGGGTGCTTTGAGGGGTGTCCAAAACGGGAGGTTTATATAGGCAGGAAGAGGGTGGGACTCAGAAGTTAACAAGTGGATTAACAAGCAGCCTAACCAGGCCAGTGACCTCGGGAGTGCTGACCGCAGAATTCCAGACGATTGGTCTAAATTCCACTCCTGGGAGAGGCTGAGCCTGTGGCAGGCTGGGCTGTTCTGGTTTGGTGACGTGGCCAAGCAAAAGTGACTCCATCTGGGCCTGTTGTGTCTCTTTCTGACCCTGCTTTGGAGACACAGTGTGAGTCTTTGCTCACAATGAAGAGGGGACAGGCAGTAATGAGAGTCGTGCAAGTCAAACGTCATGCTTGATTCAACAGCGATGAGAAGTTGTGTGTGCTCTGGGGACCAATAGCTTAAGGACCAAATTTAGATTGAGGTCAAGAGAAGGCTCTTTGGGGATGTGACAGTAGGGTGACCTCTGAAGGATGCGGAGGAGTTCATGAAGCCAAGAGCGTAGGGAACAGCATGTCAGGCAGAGGGAACAGAATAGCAAAGACCCTGAGGTATGAACTACTGCTCAAGTGCTGAAAAGGAGGATCATGTGAGATGGGCAGGGCCACACAGAGTGGGCGTGGAGATGCTTCGGGCAGGAAGGCCATCTGATCTGAGGTATGTTCAAGCATCTCTGGCTTCCACGAGAGGGTGGATTAGCAAGAGCAGTGTCAGGGAGGCGAGACGGGAGGTTCCTGCTCGAAGTGCCTCGCGAAGGTGAGGGAAGTCGAGGTGAGGGGGAGTGGATGGATTCGGGCTCCACTCTGGAAGTAGAATAGGGTGAGACTGGGGGGTGAAGAGATTCTGGGGTTGAGACAGGGACATTCTAAATTCTTTGCTGGTATGTTTGTAAACTATGGCATCCTTGGTGCCTCGGCACAGCGGCTGGCACAGAGTAGGTACTCACAGTCCACCTGCTGAGAGAGTGACTGAGGAATGAAGGAATGAACGCATGACTTGGGGACGACTCCTGGGCTGCTGGCCTCAGAAGCAGGGTGGGTGAAGGTGCCCTTTAGTGAGATGGGAGCACTAGCAGCCGCTGACAGTCATGGTCTCCAGCGTGGACGAGTGAAGTTTGCAGTGCCGACTGGGCTGCCACTAAGATGCCACGTGGCATTTGGACAGACAGGTGTGGGACTCACGGGGTGCTCTCGTGACTGTGGTTCTCGGGGAACCATGGGGCGAGGCCATCCCTGGAGGCATGAGGAGGGTGGAGGGGGAAGCTCCCGGGTCCCCTGCCTTCACGCGTGGCAAGCTTGTTGGCTGGCTGGGGACAGCCGCCCCGCCTGCTGCGCCTACAGTACTTTTCCTAGCTACCAGAGATGCGGCCTCAGCAGGCTAGGGGCGGTGCAGACTCTGCTCCAGCGGAAAGTCCCCTGGAGTCTGTTCTCTTAGCCTTTTCCTGAACCCCGAGCATCAGCTGGCCACGCTGGCCAGAGTGGTCCTTCAGGTCCTCCCTCTGCAGTTCCAGGCCCTGCCGGCCGCGCCACCTAGCACAGTGGACCCCTCCCTCTGGCTGGGCTGCCTGCGCCACCCGCCTTGCTGGGCATCCCAGGCCCTAGCCACCCAAAAGCCGGGCTGAGGGCTGGGCAGTCACCTCCGCTGAGGGCGCCCCGGGGATGGCTGGGGCCGGAGGTTCAGCGCTCATTTTCACCCTGGAATGCTCCCTGCCTCAGGCCACGTGCTGACCAGCCCTGGGTGGAGCCAGATCAGTCCTTTAGTGGTGCCACCTTGGGCCAGGACCCAGCTGTTTCCCGTAACTGCTCACGGGGTCCTCAGACCTGCCCTCTCAGGGGTGCTGTGTGCTTCACATACAGGCAGGTGGCCAGGCTCTTCCTGGCCACAAAGCCCAGGCTCTCTTTCTAAATGGTTTTATAAGAAGGACAAGGACAGGCCAGGTTCTCTGGACCCAATCACACTATAGAAAGGGCGTGCTCAGTGCTTTCAGCAAGCCTGTGACATGGGTCTGGTTGTCATCTCCATTTATAGACTCGGAGACAGCCTCAGGGAGATCTCAGCCGGTAGGGGCAGGGGCGGGACTGGAGCGGGCCGGTCTAACATCTTCACCCTTTGTCCTGACATAGGCATTTCTGGGGAGTGCTCTGCTGTAATTAAACTTTGTAACCCGACGGTCACTGTCCTCCTCACCCATGCCGGCCCTTCTCCAGGCCCCCTGCCTCCGCCTCTGCCTCTCCAGCTCTGTCCCTGCCCCGGGGTTGCTAATCCTCGGCAGCCAAACACTGGGCACGTTTGTGCCTCTGAATGGACGGAATTCACACGGACTGTTTAACGCTGTCGATCTTGTTCGTTTCTTTTACTTCTGTTATGGAACGTTCCAGACGCACAAGTGATGAAGGATGGCCCCCCACCGGTGGGCGCACACCCGGGAGCGCGGGCTGCCCCAGCCCCGCCCACCTGCCCCTCAGCGGGCTGTGGAAATTTCCACGCCTGCCCTGCAGATTACGTAACTGGCAAAGCCGGAGGGTTACGGCCGAGGCCCAGCTCCCTTTTGTTCTTTGGCCCGTCGGTGGCCACAAGGGCAGGGTGTTCTTGCAAACAAAGCTGTTGTTTGAGGCCCGCTTTGCATGGCTCTGGCTAACCCTGCCCTCCCACTCAGGAGCACCCCCCGCAGGAGGGGAAGCAGGAGCCCACCCCAGGGTGCCTCCTGGGGCTGTGCATGGGGTGAAGGGCGCTGGAGTCGCTTCGAGTGGGTTTGGGCACACACGGTGCCACACGGGACCAGGGCCACCTTGCTCAGCACTTCGTCTTCCATGCCTAGCGCCGAGCCTGGCACACAGCTGGTGCCTAATGAGTGTTTATGAAAAAGAAACAGAGAAGGGGAGCAAAGGGCTGAAGGAGAGGAAAGAGAGAGAGAAGCGCCGGAGGAAGGGACAAAGGAAGACAGACCAGCCAGTTTTGGGTGATACATGAGCCTCAGGTGGGGACCTGGGTTTGGGCCCCTCTTCTGGCACTTAGGACGATCCAGGAGCAAGTGGCACGGCCAGGCCCTGAGCCCAGCGCACTTTCACCTTCGGTGCCTCGTTCCCCCCTGCAGGGTGGATGTGTAACGGCCCCCTCACCGCTGGCAAGGAGGAGAGAGCACACATGTGGAGCGACTCCACGCCCGCGCTCCACGGAGGTGCCCGGGACTGGCTAGAGAGCGGGCACCTTGGGGCTCCGCCTGGGAGCTTGTGGCCAGGGCAGCGGCACCTGAGCTCTGTGGCTTCTCTGGGCTGTGCTCCTGTTCCCACCATGAGGATGCGGCCAGTCCCTCCTGGACCCTGGCAGGGGCCCCACCTCCTGGGGCTCAGGAAGAGCTCAGAGTGCTGCCAGGATGAATCACTTGTTTATCTGCTCCCACCCCTCTCCGTGCCTGGCGGGCAGAGGCCTGCAAGGGGCAGCTGGGGGAAGGGCTGGGGACCGGGGAGGACTGGCTCACCAGTCAGCCCACAGCCCCTCCTCTCTCCTTCCCCCCCTCCCTGCCTTTTGGACCTGTGCCGTTCTAGAACAACCTATCCCAGACCCCAGTTAAGCTGCGTCCTAAGCCCTTCAGTCTCAGTTCTCATCTTTGGAAGCAGCAAGTGGAAATGTTTGAAAATGCAGGCTGTGAGGTCAGACAGAGCTGGGCCTGAGTCTCAGCTCTGCCAGGTCAGCCGCTGGTCAGATGTGTGGCTGTTGTCTGTGAGAGGGTTGACACTGACCATCACACCCTGTGGTTGTTGTCTGGGTGTGTTTACACTGACCATCACATCCTGTGGCTATTGTCTGAGTGTGTTTACACTGACCATCACATCCTGTGGCTGTTGTCTGAGTGCGTTTACACTGACCATCACATCCTGTGGCTATTGTCTGAGTGTGTTTACACTGACCATCACATCCTGTGGCTATTGTCTGAGTGTGTTTACACTGACCATCACACCGTGGGGTTGCTGTCTGTGAGAGGGTTTACACTGATCGTCATATCATGGGGTTGTTTTTTGTGAGAGGGTGGACACTGATCATCACTTCGTGGGGTTGTTGCATCCTGTGGTTGTCTGCCAGTGGGTTTATTCCACTGTTAGCTGCTCATCTGGCGGGCAGGGTCTGAGTCTTTTCATTCCTGGAGCCCTGGAGGCTGACACCCTGAGTTGAATCAGAGCTAAACACAGGAATAAGTCAGTGCCCAAATCGCTTATAGTAAAAAATCACCGCTGGGAATTTTGTTAGTTTCTAGCTGCCGCTGTAACAAATTACCAGTTAGTGGCTTAAAATAGCCCAAGGTTCTTTCCAGGGCACGTTCCTGAGATGCTGGATGGGTGAGGCCATCTCCTGGGCCACCCGGTGGCCATAACAGCCAAGTGGGTACTACTGGCCAGAAGGTGGTGGTCGTGTTCCGTGAGGCCATCAACACTTCTGGCAACTTCTACAGAAACGAGTTGAAGTACCAAGCGGATGAACCCCAACCCCTCCCAGGGCACTGCCGCTACCCAGCCCCGCACCGCATCTGTTGCTGACGGGAGGAGGCATGTGCCCCACAGGACCAAGGGGGCCAGGTGCCCTGGACCCCCTCAAGGTGTCTAGAAAAATCCAACAGTGGCTCCTGCGCCCTCAAGATTGTGGGTCGGAAGCCTACCCGGGAGTCTGCTCGCCTAGGGCGCCAGGCTCACGAGGTTCTGGAAGCACCAGGCAGTCACCCACCTGGAGGGGAAGGAAAAGGCCAAGATCCATCACGGACGAGAAACAGCTCATGAGGCTGCGGAAACAGGCCGACAAGAACGTGGAGAAGAAAACCCACAGACACGCGCAGGTCCCCAAGGCTCCCGGACTTCCAGTCTGAGCCCAGGAAAATTGACTGTAGCTCCTCCTGCCTGGCCCAGCCTGCAGGCCCCCATCACGCCAAGGATGTGGGGGCCCCCAGGGCCTGTCCGGGGCCACAGGCACCCTGGGCCTTAGAAAGCGGGGAACACAGAAAGGGCCTTTGTCACGGCTGTTTAAGAAATGCCTTTTAAAAAGTTTAAATGGCTCTAAGAGCTAGGCAGGCATAATTTGCCTGTGACCTACTCATTCGTGAGAGTTTTAGGCAATTGGCAGTTGGAACAGTTAGTTCAGTTTCAGTATTTACAAGTAAGAGGGAAACTCAGGGAAACTTCCCCCCAGGTCAGCCCCTGCACTCTGCAGGGCAGTTAGGGTGTGAGCGAAGCCGGGTGAGCCCGGGCCTGTACAGGTATCACAGATGCCAGGCTGCGTCCACAGCCTCGGGTCCCAGGCATCGCCCTTGTGCCCTCCAAATAAATTATTTTTAAAGAAAAAAACCCAGCACCAGCTTATCCCCTTACAGTTCTGAAGGCATATGTTTTAAATGGGATTAAAGGGCTAAAGTCACGTTAACAGCAGGGCCGAATCCCTTCTGTGTGCTCTAGGGGAGAATCTATTAATCTGCTTTTCCAGCTTCCAGGAACCACCTGCAGCCCTTGGCTCCCAGTTCTATTATTCCATCTTTGAAACCAGCCACATGGGGCCAAATCCTCCTCACACCAACACCTCTGGTCTCTTTTTCCAGGTTTAAGGACCCTGTGTGGCATGGTCCCACTCAGAATACTCTCCCTATTGTAAGGAGAGCCGCTGAGCAATCTTAATTCCATCTGCAAATTTAATTGGCCTTTGCCATGTAACTTAACATAGTCACAGGTTCTGGGGATCGGGATATGAATACCTTTGAGGGGACATAATTCTGCCTACCACGGGATTCCTTAAATTACCCATGGAGTGCAGCACACTGAGAAACCGCTCAGGATAGTGGCTCAAAACATGGATCCTGGAGCAACTCCCAGCTCTGCCACTTGAGCTCTATTACCTTGGGCAAGTTACCTAACTCCGCTGTGCCTCAGTTTTGCCATCTGTAAAATGGCACAGCAGTGCCCACTTTGCAGGTTTGTAAACACTCAGAATGAGGCCTGGCATGTAGCAGGTGTTATATAGGCATTTATTAAATATATGCAATTTCATTGGAACAAGATTTTTGTGTCTGGCCAAGCCTCAGGCAAAATTGTTGGCTGGGCCTTGACCCAGCTTGTTTCTGGGAGACGGAAGCTGACTGCTGTCTTGTTTCTCTCTCACGCCTGGAAATGTGCTTGTCGGGTGACAGAGGCTATGCAGTGGTGTGTGCTACTTAAATCACTTATTCCTCTGCATGCTTTGCCGAGTGAGTGACTGAACTGGCAAAAATTAGCTATAGGTTTGGTAAAACTCACTGTGGACGTTTGCTGAACGAATGAGTGAATGGCTGGCGGGCTGGACTGCCCTCGGGCGTGTCTCCACACACGCCGCTCCACGTGTGTCCTCTCGCTTGGCTGCCCCGGGGGCAGCGGCGGCCAGGGTGGGAGAGCACCCGTGGGCTCCGGCTGACCCGGCCTGACCCCCACAGCGCCACCGTCCGTTCAGCACCATGGAGAGCGGCCCCGGCAGCCCTGCCCCCACGCAGCCCGACCCCCTGGAGGCCTTTCCCCACCGGAGCCTGGAGGCTGGGGACATCGCGGTGCTGGTCCTGTACTTCGTCTTCGTCCTGGCCGTGGGACTGTGGGTAAGCCAGGCCGGGGGAGGGAGAGAGGGGAAGAAACTAGCTCAAGGTCATAAGTGAGCAGAACTGTAAATTTTTAAAACTGCCCTGCAGGTTGACTCTGCGTCGGGTACCCTGTTAGGCACGTTCACTTACGTAATCTCATGGACTATGCACAGGTCCTGATGGAGACGATACTCTTGCCATACCCATTTTATAGATACGAAAACTGAGGTTCAAAGAATTTCAGTTTCTTATCCTACTAATCAGTTAGGGGGACTGGGGTTAGAATCTGTATCTCCTACACTTTGAAGCCCATGCTCTTTTTTTTAAAGGAAGTTTTTTTTTTTTTTTAAGTCACATGGTTCAAAAATGAAAACAGCTTAAAATGAGATACAGTGTAAAGTCTCCCAACTCCCCTGCCCTCCACAGGTAACCACTGGCATTAATTTTTTTTTTTTTAAATGTGTTTTTATTGACTTCAGAGACAGGAAGGGAGAGGGAGAGAGAGAGATAGAAACAGCAATGATGAGAGTCATTAATCAGCTGCCTCCTGCACGCCCCCTGCTGGGGATCGAGCCCTTAACCCGGGAACCGAACCGTGATCTCCTGGTTCATAAGTTGATGCTCAACGACTGAGCCATGCAAGCCAGGCTGTCACTAATTCTTTGTAAGTTAGTGTATTCTTTCATAGTTTCTTTATTATTATTATTATTTATCTTTATTGTTGAGAGTATTACAGGTGTCCCATTCCCCCCCTCCCCAATTGACCCCCTCCACTTCTCTCCCACCCCCTCCCCAGGCCTTCACCCCGTTATTGACTGTGTCCATGGGTTATGCATATATGCATATAACTTCTTTGGTTAATCTCTTCCCACCCTCCACCCCCCTTCCCTCTTTCCTCTGAAATATGATCATCTGTTGCATGTGTCAATGTCTCTGGATCTATTTAGTTCATCAGATTCTTTTGTTCATTAGCTTCTTCTTAAAGAAGACCCTTCAGCATTTCCTATAGTGCTGGTCTGGTGGTGATGAACTCCTTTAGCTTTTCCTTGTCTGAGAAACTCTTTATCTGACCTTCAGCTCTAAATGATAGCTTTGCTGGGTAGAGCAATCTTGGTTGTAGTTCCATGTTTTTCATCACTTTGAATATTTCTTGCCACTCCCTTCTGGCCTGCAAAGTTTCTGTTGAGAAATCAGCTGACAGTCGTATGGGGGCTCCCTTGTAGGTAACTAAATGCTTTTCTCTTGCTGCTTTTAAGATTCTCTCTTTGTCTTTAACCTTTGGCATTTTAATGATGATGTGTCTTGCTGTGGGCCTCTTTGGGTTCCTCTTGTTTGGGACCCTCTGTGCTTCCTTGACTTGTAAGCTGATTTCTTTCCCCAGGAGGGGAAGTTTTCTGTAATTATTTTTTCAAATAGGTTTTCAATTTCTTAGTCTCTTTCTTCCCCTTCTGGCACCCCAATAATACAAATGTTGGGCCTCTTGAAGTTGTCCCAGAGGCTCCTTATACTATCTTCATATTTCTGGATTCTTTTTTCTTTTTGCTCTTCTGGTTGGGTGTTTTTTGTTTCCTCATGTTCTAAATTGCTGATTTGATTCTCAGCATTCTCTACTCTACTATTGATTCCACGTAAATTATTCTTCATTTCAGTTTGTGTAGCCTTCGTTTATTATGTTATTGTTTTTCTCTGTTATTTCCCTAATAGTCTGCTTAAACATCCTTATAAACAAAATTCTGAACTCTGTATCTGTTAGCTTGCTTGGCTTTATTTCATTTAGTTCCTCTTCTAGAGATTTTTTTCTGTTCTTTCCTTTGTGACATGTTTCTTTGCCTCCGCATTTTGGCTGCTCCCAGGTGTTTGTTTCTCTGTATTAGGTAGAGCTGCTATGTCTCCTGGAATTTGTAGAGTGGCTGTGTAGTAGGTGTCCTTAGGGTCCAGTGGCTCAGCCTCCTGAGTCACCTGAGCTGGGCCTTCTAGGTGCTCCCCTGTGTGGGCTGAGTGCACTGTCCTGTTGTAGTTGAGCCTTGGTTGCTGTTGGCGTCACTGGGAGGAATTGACCCCCAGGCCAATCAGCTGTGAGGATCAGTTGCCACTACAGCCAGAGAACTGCTGTGCTGGAGACACCCCTATGGAGCAGGATTTACTTCAGTGGGGCTTTGGTGTTCACCAAGTGTGCCCCTTGAGTCTGGCACTCATGGGTGTAGTAGGGTTGTAATCCAGTGTGGCCGAGTCTGACCACCAGGCCTCCCGGGAGGTGCAAAGTCAGCTTCTGCCAGTGCCTTGCCCAGGGCCACCCAGCATGAGCTACACAGCAAACCATAGTTGGCTGTTACTTGTGCTGGGCTTGGAGGTGCCCAGGAGAGGCCAAGCTATGAGCCAATGCAGGCTGCCACTAGTGCCAGGCCTGGGACCACTTATTAAGCCATATGGGACACGCTGCTGCTTGTTTGAGAGATTTTAGGAAAGTCCTAAGCATGGGACTCAGAGGCCACTTGCATAGAAAAGCCTTACAACCAGGGAACTGAAGCAGCACTGAGACCGGGAGGAGGGGCAGAGACGAGGGCGGGTTGAGGCTGGAAAAGCCACTGGGAATGGCCTGGATGAGCTGCAGGTGGGGAGGGGCGGGGCCTCCGGGAATCACGGGGCGGGGCCAAAGGTGTGAGTCAAGTGCTGGTGATTCAAAGATGGCACCTGTCTGCCAGCTGTGTGAGGGGAGGGCTCGCCAATGGAGCCATGGTCTCTGCCAGCTCTTCTGCCCTGGAGGAAGCCGCCCCTCCAGCTTTCTCCCCAACTTCAGGCAGGTCAATCCCTCCCCAAGTGTCCCGGGTCCTTTCCGGCTGCTCCCGGCGCTGGGCTCAGAGGGAGCGTCCGAGTGAGTCCGCGCCGGGCCCTTTAGAGGAGCTGCTGGGGCTCCTGCGGCCTCCGCGACCCTCAGCGGCAGTCCCCGCTGGTTTCACAGCCCGAAGTCGGGGGGACGTCTCTTCCCGGCCCTGGAGCCCTGGGCTGGGGGCCTGATGGGGGCTGGGACCCCTCCCTCCTCCCTCCTCCGGGGAACCTCCGCTGCCGAGATTCCCTCCGGGTGTGGGCCCGTGGCCCCGTCTCCAGGATCCTGCCCCACCCGCCCGCGTCTCCGCCCCTCCTCCCGGTCTCGATGCTCCTTCAGTTCCCTGGCTGTGGGGCTTCTGTGCAGCCGGATCTCAGGAGGCTCTGAGTGAGGGTGGTTCTGTGTTTTGGTTGTAATTTCGATGCGGTTGCGGGAGGCGGCGGGCGCAGCTGTTACCTGTGCCACCATCTTGTTTCTCCTCACAGTTTCTTTATGCAAAATCCAAGAAAATATTATTGTGTATATCTTCCTGTTTTAAAGATAGAAGGTAGCTTGTTTATCATACATATTGTTTTTACCTTGCTATTTTGCACTTGGCGCCTCTTGGAGACCTTTTCATGTCAGTAACGTGGACGCTGTCCCACCTCTCGAGGGCTGCCCGGGGTCCCTGAGGTCACTGCGTTGCGGAACCGAGCCCGTTTCCCGCTGAGCGTCGTTGCGGTGGCTCCCAGCCCACTATTACAGACTGTGCCGCAATGAGCACACCTCCTACACTCCCTGTTTTGGATGCGTGCAACTGTTGTGCAGGATAAAGTCCCACAACCTATGGAATTGTCACGTTGAAGGATATATACATTTGTAATTATGACAGTCTGTCAAATTGCCCTCTTTATGTGTGGCAGCAATCTGCACTCACGTCATTAATATATGAGAGACTGTGTTTTATAACACCCTCACCAACAGTGTCCCGTCAAACTTTCATTTTTGTAAAACCTGCAGGGAAGCATAGTATCTCGATGTATTGCTAATATACATTCATCTTAGGAGTGAGCCTGGACGCCCTTACATATGTCTGAGGACCGCTTCCTTCCTTCTTGTGAAGTATGGTCTTATCTTCCCATTTTCATTAGGTTCTTGCTCTTGAACTGCTCCATTTCTAGGAACTCTTTACATATTAAGGAGACTGGTAATTTGGGATAGGGTGGTGCAAAGGAAGTGCTGCTCTCCGGTTTTCAGGTCACCTGGCACAAAGGACTTGAAAAGTGTAGCCCACCTAGGTGTCCCCACTTTGATCTATTTGTAGATTATTTCTCTACTCTTAGCTTTTACTTTTCCAAGAGGTGCTAAAAGTGCTGGACATCCAAAGACCAGGGACCTGACCTTCCTGTTTCCCTATCTTATCAGGACAAAGTTGGATGAATGGGATGTAGTCTAGAGTAAGGGCTTTTGAATCAGACAGCCTTGAGTTCAGGGGTGGGTAGGGGTAGAGTTGGGGAGAGGGTTAGAGTGCCTGGGAATCTAGATTTTCACATGAGAACCAGGAGACTCTGATATATTACTAGTTTGAGGAACCCTTTCAGCACAAGTTTCTTATCCTCAAAAAATACTTTTTGTCCCCGGCCGGCATGGCTTAGCCATTGAGCAACGACCTAGAATCCAGGAGTTCACGGTTCGATTCCCGGTCAGGGCACATGCTCAGGTTGCAGGCTCGATCCCCAGTCGGGGGCGTGCAGGAGGCAGCCAATCAATGACTCTCTCATCATTGATGTTTCTCTCTCTCTCCCTCCCTCTCTCTGAAATCAATAAAGATATATTTTTAAAAAATACTTTTTGTGTCAGGATTCGGCCACAGTGTTCGTTTTCTTTTCTTTTTTTAATGTATTGATTTTAGAGAGAGAGAAGGGAGGGGGGGAGAGAGAGATATCAAGTTGCTGTTCCACTTGTTTATGTGTTCATTGGGTGATTTTTCTATGTGCTGTGACCAGAGATAAACCCATAACTTTGACGTAATCAGGACAATGCTCTAACCAACAGAGCTACCTGTCTAGGGCTTTTTTCTTTTATCTTTAAAAAAGTTATTTATTTATTTATTTTTAAATGTATCTTTATTGATTTCAGAGAGAGGAAAGGAGAGGGAGAGAGAGACAGACACATCAGTGATGAGAGAGTCATTGATCGGCTGCCTCCTGCACGCCCCCTCGAGTCCGCAACCCAGGCATGTGCCCTGACCGGGAATCAAACCCCAATCACCTGGATCCTAGGTCAGCGCTCAACCACTGAGCCACGCCCAGCTGAGCTAAAAAAGTTTTTTAAGTTGATTTGAGAGAGAGAGAAAGAGAGAGAAGAGAAACATGGATTTGTTGTTCCATTTATTTGTGTATTCATAGGTTGATTCTTGTGTGTGCGCTGACGGGATCAAACCTGCAACTTTGGCCTATTGGGACAATGCTCTAACCAACTGAGCCACCCAGCCTGGGCTTTTCTCTCTCTCTCTTTTTATTAAACTATTGCACTGCTGTCTATTTCTCCCTTTAGGTTTGTTAATAATTGCTTTATATATTTTGGTGCTCCTAGGTTGGCTGCATATATATATTAATAAATGTTATGCCTTCTTGCCCGGCTGGTGTTACTCACTGGTTGAGCATCAACACATGAACCAAGAAGTTGCTGGTTTGATTCCCGGTCAGAGCACATGCCCGGGTTGCAGGCTTTACCCCCAGCAGTGGGTGTGCAGGACGCAGCTGATCAGTGTTTTGCTCTCACATGGATGTTCTCTCTCCCTCTCCCTCTTCCTTCCTCTCTCCAAAATCAATAAAAACGTATTTCTTAAAATGTTATGCCTCTTTGATCGATTGTGCCCTTTATCATTATAAAATGTTCATCTTTGTCTCTTAGTACCTTTTTTGTCTTCTGATCTGTTTTGTCTGATTTAAGTATAGCTGCACTCACTTTCCCCCGGATACCATTTGCTTGAGTATCACATTCCACCCCTCCACTTCAAGCTTATGTCTGTTTCTGGAGCTGCGAGGGGTCTCCTGAAGGCAGCACATAATGGGTCTTGTTTTTTAATGCATCTAGCTACTCTGCCCCTTTTGATTGGGGAGTTCAGTCTTTTTCTTTTTTATTCTTTTTCTTTTTTAAAAACATGTTTTTATTGATTTTGAGAGAGGGGGGAAGGGAGAGGGAGAGAGAGAAACAGCATCGACCGGCTGCCTCCTACATGCCCCTGTCTGGGGATCGAGCCCTCAACCCGGGCCTGTGCCCTGACCTGGAATCAAGCCCGTGACCTCCTGTTTCCGGGGTTGATGCTCAGCCACTGGGCCACACGGGCGGGGGGTTCAGTTTTTCTTTGAGGAGCACCTTGCCTTCATTCACCTGTACAAGCCTTGTGCTTTTCCTTGCCTCTTATGTTTTTGCTATCACAAGTTATCCCTTTTTATGTTGTGCACTCATTACCAAATTGCAGTAGGTATAGTTATTTTTAATGCTTTCTCTCTGTAGCCTTTATGTTATAATTGTTTAACACTTTATTCTGAAATAGAGTTGCAATTTTCTGCCTCTGTCAGTTTGTCAACTTACTCAAAGTTTTGTGTACTTTTGTCATTTTGGTTCAGGTAAAAGAGCTCCATTTAGCATTTCTTGTAATACAGGTCTTGTGGGAAGCCTTTATTTTTCCTTAATCTAAAGGATAGCTTTGCTTTACAAGGATATATTATTCTTGGCTTGTGGTTGCCATCTTTCAATATTTTGAATATATCATTCCACTCTTCCCTGGCCTGTAGGGTTTCTTCTGAGAAATCTGATGGAGTTTCCTTTGTAGGTTACTGTCTTTCTTTCCCTAGATGCCTGGAGGATTCTTTTTTTATTATTAACTTTTGACAGTTTTAATATAATGTGTCTTGGAGAAGTCTTTTTGAGTCTAGATATAATGTGTTTTGTTAACTTCTTGTACTTGACTGTGAAGTTCCTCTCTAGGTTTAGGAAGTTCTCATCAATTATTTCTTTGAATAAGTTCTCTGTTTCCTTCTCCCTCTCTTCATCTGGGATAACTTATCCTTATGTTGACCTTTCTAATTGAGTCAGATAGCTCTTGTAGAGATCTGTAATTTTATTTGATTTTATTGATTTCAGAGAGAGGAAGGGAGAGGGAGAGAGAGAGAGAGAGAGAAACATCAATGATGAGAGAGTCATTGATTGGCTGTCTCCTGCATGCCCCCAACTGGGGATTGAGCCCGCAGTGTGTGCATGTGCCCTGACCGGGAATCAAACCACTATCTCCTGGATCCTAGCTCGATGTTCAATCGCTGAGTCACGCCCGGCTGGCGATCTGTAATTTTAAAAAATATATTCCCTTTTCCCTCTCTTCTCCTTCTGGAATAACCATTATCTTATGTTGCCCTTTCTAATAAAATCAGACAGTTCTTTTATTTTTTAATATATATTTTTAATATTTTTAAAATATATTTTTATTTTTCAAATTACAGTTCTTTTCTTTTATTTTTTTAAAAAAGCTTAGTGCCCCTTTGGCATGGCTCAGAGGTTGAGCATCAACCTATGATCCAGGAAATTGTGGTTTGATTCCCAGTCAGGGCATATGCCTGGGTTGTGGGCTCGATCCTCACTAGGGGACATGCAGGAGGCAGCTGATCAATGACTTTCTCATCATTGATGTTTCTGTCTCTCTGTCTCTCTATCTCTCTGTCTCTCTCTCTCTCTCAGTTCCTTCCTTTTTCTGAAATCAATAAAGACATAACAAAAAAAAATGAACTTGATTGTTCTATAAAAAAATTAAATTAAAATTTAAAAACCTTAGTTATCTTTCTTCTTCCACCTGAATCATTTCTAGATTTCTATCTTTAAGCTCACTAATTCTCTCTTCCATATGGTCTGCTCTATTTCAAATTTTTTGAATGAATACTCTATCTCATTTATTGAGTTATTTAGAATTTCTGTGTTTTTTTCTTTTCTTGGAATCTCTTTATTTCTCCTTCAATTTTAAATAATAGCCTAGCTGGGTAAAGTAGTCTTGGTTGTAGGTCCTTGCTTTTCATCATTTTAAATATTTCATGCCAATCCTTTAGGCCTGAAATGTTTCTGTTGAGAAATCAGCTGACAGTCCTATGGAAGCTCCCTTGTAGGTAACCAACAGTCTTTCTCTTGCTATTTTTAGCAAGATTATTATACAGCTGCATAGTATTCCATGGTGTAAGTGTCTGAGAAGATGCTTGATATGATTTCAATCTTCTTGAACTTGTAGAGACTTGTTTTGTGTCCTAGCATGTGGTCTATCTTTGAGAATATTCCATGTGTACTTGAGGAGAATGCATATTCTATAGCTTTGGGGTGAAACGTTCTGTAAATGTCAATTAAATCCATCTCATCTAGTGTGTTATTTAAAGTCACTGTTTTCTTTGTTGATTTTTGTCTGGAAGATCTATCCAGTAAAGTCAGTGGGGTGTTAAAGTTCCCGCCTGTGACTGTATTGCTGTCGATCTCTCCCTTAAATTCCTCCAGAAGTTTTTGTTTTGCTTTGTTTTTTGTTTCCCCCCAACCCCCACCTGGGTGAGTCTTTGGTACTGAGGTGGGTCTCTTGTAGACAACATATATTTGGGTCTTCTTTTCTTATCCATTCAGCTACCCTATGTCTTTCTATTGGAGCATTTAATACATTTATATTTAAGGTTATCACTGATAGGTATTTATCTATTGCCATTTTATTTCTTTATGCCTGTGTTTTTTGTTCTCAGTATTTCAACTTCTTATTACAGCAGTCCCTTTAACATTTCCTGCAATGCTGGCTTGGTGGTGATAAATTCCTTTAGCCTTTTTTTTTTGTCTGGAAAGCTCTTTATTTCACCATCTATTTTGAATAATAGCCTTGCTGGATGGAGTAGTCTTGGTTTCAGATCCTTGCTTTTTATTACCTTGAATACTTCATGCCATTCCCCTCTGGCCTGTAGAGTTTCTGATGAGAAATCAGTTGGTAGCCTTATGGGAGCTCCTTTGTTGGTAACAGATTGCTTTTCTCTACCTAACTTTAAGATTCTCTCATTGTCTTGAAATTTTGGCATTTTAATTATGATGTGTCTGGGCATGGGCCTCCCTGGATTCTTCTTGCTTGGGACTCTCTGTGCCTCCTAAGCTTGTATGACTTTTTCTTTGACCATGTTAGGGAAGTTTTCTGCTATTATTTCTACAAACAGGTTCTCTAACCCTTTCTTACTTTCTTTTTTTAAATTTATTTATTTATTTATTTTAAAAATATATCTTTATTGATTTCAGAGAAAGGAAGGGAGAGGGAGAGAGATAGAAACATCAATGATGAGAGAGTCATCGATAGGCTGCAGCCCACAACCCGGGCATGTGCCCTGACCGGGAATCGAACCCCGATCTCCTGGATCCTAGGTCGATGCTCAACCACTGAGCCACGCCCGGCTGGGCTACTTTCTAGATCTTCTGGCACTCCTATGATGTGAATATTGTTATGTTTCATGTTTGTTTCTAGGTATTAGGTAGATCTGCTAGGACTCTAAGTCTTTTTGGAGGGTCTCTGGTGCAGGCCAATGTCAGACGCTGTTTGTGACTGGCCTTGAGAACCCTGTTTGAAGTTTTCCACACTCCCCAGCTTGTGGTTCCCTCTGCTGGGGCTGGATGTGTTTGGACAGGACCAAGATATGCACCAAGATCCACTTTTCCAAGCCCTGGGTCCAGAAGCAAATCAAACCTATCCTTATTTTTTTTTAATTCTTTTTTCTTTTTGCTGCTCTGATTGGGTGTTTTTTTCTACCTTGTCTTCCAAATTGCTGATTCAGTCCCTACTCCATCCAGCCTACTGCTTATTCTTTCCAGTGTATTCTTCATTTCAGATAATGCATTCTTCGTTTCTGATTGGCTCTTTTTTATGGTTTCTATGTCCCCTTTCATACTGTTGAGCATCCTTATAACCATTGCTTTGAACTCTATATCTAATAAGTTGCTTGCCTCCATTTCATTTAGCTCTTTCTCTGGAGATTTCTCCTGTTCTTTCATTTGAGGCATTCTTCTTTGTCTCCATTTGGCCGTCTCTTTGTGTTTGTTTCTTTGTATTTGGTAGATCTGCTATGACTCTAAGTCTTGGTGGGGTGATCTTATGTAGTAGGTGTCCTGTGGGGTCCAGTGGTCCATTCTCCTTGATCACTCGAGCTGGGTGCTCTAGAAATGTCTGCTGTGTGGATTATGTGGAACCTTGTATTGTAATTGAGTCTTGATTTCTATTGGCCCGTTCATGTGTGGGATCAACTCTGATGCTGGTTGGCTGTGAGGCTCAACCCTTAATCCTAGTGAGCTGCTGTGCTGGTGCTGACCACATGAAGTGAAATTGCTTCCACAGGGTCTGGTTCCTGCTGAGATCTCCTTTTGAATATGCCTCTTGTGAAGCTTATAGGATCCTGCCCTGATGTCTTAAGCTGACTACTAAGTGTGTTTGTTCTGGGCCTCTTGTGAGGGACTCTGGTGCAGGCTAATGTCAGAGGCTGCCCTGGGCAAACTGTTTGGAGCTACAGGCTATTCAGAGTTTGTGGCTACCTCTGCTGGGCTTGGGTGCATGCAGGAAGGACATGCACACCAAGGCTGGTTTTTACTGAACCTGGGGGCAGGTCAGCAGAAGTCCCAAGGCACCCTGAGATCCACTTCCAGTTGCCAGCTCAGTCACTGAACGAGCCTCTGGTGGTACTCAAGTTGCATTTGGTAGTTTATTTGGTGAGTCATTGGGTAAGGGCAAGTGCCATTGCTGGGTCTGAGGCTACTGAGCAAATATCCCCTGGTATTCCAAGTCTAGCTGCCACCTTCTCCATGGGGAGAGGTTTCAGGGAGTCATCAGAGCGAGGTCAGCAGAGTTCATCAGGCCCAAACAGACCAAAATTTGGCCTTGTGAAGTGAGAGCTCTGCTCAAGTTGGGCATGAGAGAAAAAAATGGCCCTTGTCCTAGAGCCAAATAACTCAGTCTATTGAGGATTCTGCTGGAGGAAACAGCTCAGTAGGGTGAGGCCGCCAAGTTGGGAGGATGGGGCTAGTGGATCTCTCCTGGGGAAGAGGTGATCAGGCTTCAGGGAAGGGGATGTATGGGCTCCACCCCAAAGCCACACAACTCAGTCACTAACACCCCCTGAGTCTACCCAGGCCTCTACACCCCAGCCAAGGCAGCTGACTCCTCAGCAGGATGTAAGCTCCACAGGGTGGGGGTGACAGGTAGTCTAGAGTGTAGGCTATTGCTTTCTCCCAGGCTGATGCCATATGGAAGGGAGGGCTCCACTGAAGAAAGATGATTTCTTTAATATGGGAGAATGACTCTGCACAGGGATCTGGTTGACTGTCCCTTCAGCTCTCTCCCCAGAGCCACAAACTCTGGACTCTCCTCATGTGACTCTATTCCATTCTGCCCTCCCTTTGCTGGAGACCAGGGTGAGTGGCTGAAAACAAAATTTTGTTCATTGGTGCCGTAAGGGGTGCCTGTGTCTCTAGCAGATGCTTGTCTCTCCCTGGCATACAGAAACCCCACTGCTTCTCACAGCCAGATGTTATGTGGGTGCCTCTTCCTGGCTCTGATGCTCAAGGCTGTGGAGCCTAGCTTGAGGTTTAGGCCCCACACTTCTCAGGGAGAACCCTCACAGCTGAGATATCCCACCATCTGTGGGAGCCCGGCCAGTCCTTTATGTGTCTCTGCCCTTCCTACCAGTTTTGATAAGGCTTCTTCTGTAAATCCTTGATTATAAGATTTCTCTTCAGCTAGTCTTCAGTTGCTATTCAGGTTGATTTTTCTATAATTTAGTTGTAATTCCAGTTTGGTCCTGGGAGGAGGTGAGTGTAGCTTCCTTCTACTCCACCACCATCTTGGATTCTCTGTTTGGTTCTTTTTTATAGTTCAGTCTCTTTAGTAGTGTTCTATTTATTAATTTTATCCCTGAGATCATTGAGCTGCCTTTCTGAGTTCCTTGGTATCTTGCTGAGTTTTTTCATGACTACTATTTTCAATTCTCTATCATTTATATCCCAATTTTCTATGACTTTGAGTTTGGTTTCTAGACAATTGTCATTATTTCTGTGTTACTATGTTACCTTGGTTGTGCTTCATGGTTCCTCCACTGGCACATTTGAAATAGAGAAAAGTTTTCTTATTTAGGTACCATTTTTATTTTTAACAATTCAGTAGGTTGATAATTAGAGGCCTTTCTTTTGTTTTTCAGCAGAAAAATTTTCTAGCACAAGTTTTTGTTTTCCCTTACCTGTGTTACGTGTGCCTCTGGGGTCATGGTGGAGTTGTGACACTGTGCTTGTGGGAGTCACTGCCTGGGTGTGCAGGATGGTGGGTGCCCCTGATGTGTCTGGGTTGCCTGGGTCTCGTGGCACCACCACCATGCTATGGGATGTGGCTGGTTGGGGGAGCTGAATTCACGAGCCCTCTGTGCTATTGCCTGGTTCCCTATGTCTGCTGGCACCACTGAGCTATACACAGAGACTATAGATGTGTCTCTACTACTGCTACCAAACTCCATCACAATCATGAGAGGGAGCCAGATTTTCAAGTGCTGACACTGCTTCTGCTCCTCTTATCCCCCCCAGGCTATATTATGGGGCTGCACCCTGACTTCTCCATCTCATTAGCTGGGCCATGAGCTCAGTTGCGGCATCCAGGGGAACTGCATTCACAGGCACCATCCCCGTCCTTCGTCCCATCCTGCCTCCCCTATGCATTCCAATACATCTACCTTCATATGTACTGATGTGTGGCTCTCTCAGGTGTGCTAGTGTGTTGAGCAGAGGAACCTTTGTTGAATTATAGATGTCCAACTAGTTATAGATTTAAGGAGAGATACAAAGGGGTTGTCTCACTTTGACATGATGATGATGTCACTCTATAGAGTCTATTTTCTATAGGAAGATTATTTGCAGGGATGAAAATATACCAAATCATGCCATCTCCCATCCAGTAAGAATCCCCTCATCAACATTCACACCCAGAGGCTCAGAGAAGTTAAATTTCTTCAACATTACACAAACTATTCAGTGGCCAAATGTCTGCATTAAAACACCTTCAATGTCAGGAAACTTTCTCCTTCCAAAGATGATTTTGTAGACCAGCTAAAAACATGGGCTCCAAAATCAGGCTGAACTAGGCTTGAATTCCTGTTCCTTCTGCTATCTAGAAATGTGGCACTAGATAAGCAACTTTAATTCTGAACCTCAGTTCCTTACCAACTCCCAACCTCATGGGAGTTAGTACGAATTAAAATGAGATGTTTTAAAGTGTTTAGCATAGTGTCTGATACCATGCTAACATGACACTGTACAAGTGCTAACATAAAATAAATTATACATATTATGAGCTATTATAGATAAGCCATGGGGTTAAAGCTCAAATGTTTAGGGACCAAGTAGATTATCATAAATGTGTGAAGCAGGGACTGGTAGGAGCTGTATTGACCTGAAGAGTTTGTTTCCTCTAAAAGCATTCAAATTAACCTGGCTGTGTGGCTCAGCAGTTGAGCATTGAAATTCGATTCCCAGTCAGGGCATGTGCCAGGGTTGAGGGCTTGATCCCCAGTAGAGAGTGTGTGGGAGGCAATGGATCAATGACTCTCTCATTATTGATGTTCTTATCTTTCTCCCTCTTCCTTCCTCTCTCTGAAATCAATAAACACATATTTTTAAAAAAATTTTAAAGCATTCAAACTAAAATATTCTTTATAACCAAGGTTCAAACAAAATATATTTGATGTTTAAATCTGGCCTGCTGGACTCTCACCTTATAATCTATAGCCTAGGCCATTTTGGGATGTCTCTGTTTGTTAATATTTTTCCTCACTCACTCCTCTCTTTGTTTTAGTCCACAGTGAAGACCAAAAGAGACACGGTGAAAGGCTACTTCCTAGCTGGAGGGGACATGATGTGGTGGCCTGTAAGTGATCTTTGGCTCAATTAAAGTCACTTCTCAAAGAATTTTCAAGTGCTGATGTTCTGTCTGCCTTTGCTTTCTCAGGACCTTTTAGTTGCACATAAACTAAAGAAGGTTTAGCTCCAACTCAAACTTGTTTAATCAAAAAAAGAATTTATCAGCTCACCTAAGGAAAAAAATCGAAGGTTTCAGTTATAGCTGAGTATAAGGGCTCAAGTATTATTATTCGGACTTGGTTTTCCCTCTATTTATTCTTTATATTAATATCTATCTATCATCTATCTATCTATCTATCTATCTATCTATCTATCTATCTATCTATCTATCTATCTATCTATCTCTATCTATCATCTATCTATATCTATCTATATCTATCTATCTATCTATCTATCTATCTATCTATCTATCTATCTATCTATGTATCTATCATCTATCTATCATCTATCATCTCTCTTTCTGGATGAGTGTTATTCCCAAAAGACTCAACTTCATGTCAACAACATGGCAGACATTGCTCCAGACCTTTCATCCTCTTAAGTTCCAGTCCAGCATGGGAAGAGCATCTACTTCCATGGAAATATCCCTGGAAGAAATTTCATTTCTGGTTATGGTTTATACCCATCCTCTGCCAGTAACTGTACTGGCTCGAGCCTGGGTCACACACTCAGTGCCTGAGCTGGGGGATGCAGGACCTCCCCTGAGGCATATATGATGAGAAATGAGAAAGACTAAAGCCTTAAGGAAATTTAGACAGTATTTTATTTCAAGGAGATCTAAGGGCATTGCAAAACACACACACACACATCACGCATATACATCACACATGCCTCTCCTTAGTAGACCCTGGGAAGGTAGTTGGGGATAATACTTTTATTTATGATATCCTAAAATAAGGGTTAAACCTTTGAACTAAGAAGAAAGAGAACCTCCCCCATTTGCAGTGAGTTCAAGAGATGCAGAGATAATAGCTGTCTGAGCCTCTAGTCAGAATAAGGTTGGAGCTCCTTTAAAACCCCATTTCTTGTAGAATTGTCAGTATTTTCCTCTTCTTGAATTTCCCTGGGAAACTCCACTTGCAAGAGCAGCTCTTCCCCAGAGGCATTTTTCAAAAACAATCAGAGGCAATTGTTTAACACTACTACTCTCTGAGGGAGCAATAACTGTTGGGGTGTGCATTGGACTAACCAAGGCACTTTAAAGAAAGCTGGAGAGTGAGATGTTCATAGAGTATTTTGAAAAGCTCTGACATGGTCCTAGGAATAGAAAAGGCCATGTGCACATCCAGGGCTGTGCACATGCTTAGAAAATACCCGAAAAGGTCCTTAGCCCTCACCTCTGGCTGACCTTGAGGCTCTGCATAAACAGAAAGTGAAGGTTAGGACAGAATTGTAAACATCCAGGTTGAGTGTTGAAAGCACACCTTGACACATAGAAAAAGCTCTTTGGAAAAAAGCAGGAGAATTATTTGTTTCAAATATTTAAGAAAATCTCTTACCTAGTTATTAACTGACCACTAAACTAAGTGGACAGAGACTTTAGTGACCACACATGACAAAGAAAACAGACTTTATATAATTCATTCAAGACATTCTCTAAACAAACAATAGCAACAGCAACAACAACAAATTGCAAAAACAATCAACTCAGGGGAGTGAGGAACAATCACATTTCTAGAGTTGTCACGTGGTGTTATTTTCAATGTCCACTTTTAACAAAACATTATGAGTTGTGCAAAAAAATAGGAAAGTATGGTCTATATATAGGAAGAAGAATAGTCAATAGAAAGTGCCCCTGAAGAGCCCAGATGTCGGACTTACTGGATAAAGACACCAATCCTTCACAAACTCTTGACAAAAAGTACAAGTGAACACTCTCTAATTCATTCTGTGAGTTACACATTATGCTGGTACCAAAATCAGACACAAGAAAAAAAACTAAAGACAAGTACCTCTCATGAATATAGATTCAAAAGTCCTTAACAAACCAATCCTAGCAATGTATACAAAAGATTATACACCAGGACCATGAGGGATTTATCTTAGAAATGCAAGGTTGGTTCAACATACAAAAAAACATGATTAACATAATACACTATAATAAGAGGACAGAACTACATGATCATCTCAGTACATGCAGAAAAGGCACTTAATAAAATCCAACACCCTTATATGATTAAAAAGAAAAAAACCTCACCAAACTGGAAATAGAAGAAAAGCTTTTTAACCTGACAAATGGCATCTACAAAACTCCCCACATTTAACATTATACTTAGTGATGAAAGACTGAAAGCTTCCCCCAATATAAAGAACAAGGCAAGGATGTCCCCTCTTGCCATTTCTACTCAACATTTTACTGGAAGTTCTAGCTAGGACAACTCACAAGAAAAGTAAGTAAAAGCCATCCATATTGAACAGGAACAAATAAAGCTATCTCTACTTGCAGATGACATGATCCTGAAAATAGAAAATCCTGAGTAACCCAGAAAAACTATTATAGCTAATAAATGAGCTCAGTAAGTGCAGGTATAAGATCAATATGTAAGGTCAACATTTTTACATATTAACAATGAACAACTTAGAAACCAAAATTAAGAAAATTCCGCTTACCATTGTATCAAAAGAATAAAATATTTAGTAAGTTTTACAAAAGGAGTATAATATATACACTGAAAACTCGGACGGACTCAAAGATGGACTAAAACGTTGGGAACACAGCCTGTGTTCACCGAGTTCAAGACTTAGTACTGTTAAGATGGTGTTACTTCCCAAATTGATGGAGAGATTCAACACAGTCCTTATCAAAATTCCAGCTGCCTTTTGTTTTTGCAGAAATTGACAAGCAGGTTCTAAAATTTACGTGGAAATGCAAAGACCCAGAATAGCCAAAACAATCTTGAAAAAGAACAAAGTCGGAGGAGTCACATCTTCTGATTTCAAGACTTACTACAAAGTGACAATAATCAGGAAAAAAATGTGGTGCTGGCGTAAGGAGAGAGCAATGGCATAGACCTGATGAAACCCAGAAAGTCAGCAGGGGGCCCCAAAGCGCTTGGGCAGTTCCATCTCCTTTTCCCTCTTAGCCCCCCTCTATTTCTGCTCCCCCTCTCGCTGGATGCTCCCCTGATCTGCCTCTCTCTCAATGTCTCCATCACACTCCTTTCCCTCAGCAGAGTGGCAGTAATGAGCACGTGGCCGGACATGCCACCCACACCACCCCAGCCCCCCCACTACACACACCTCCCCAGATCACACACCCTCAGTCTACGGGACCAGCAGAGGTGGTGCCCCAGTTCCAGATTCCCCGGAGAGAGAACATAATCAGCCCAACTGAGACCAGGGATGGGGGTCATCAGGTACAGCCCTGGCCACCTAGAGTTCTGCCAGAAGCAGGGCTCTCTGCTCGTTAGAAGGAAAGCTTGGAGCAGTGCAGGCCTCCTGCTTCTCATCATTAAACCCTTTCTGCAACACCTTCACCTTCCCTCCAGGGATGCCTCCTCCCTCACCCCCCCCAGGGATGCCTCCTCCCTCACCCCCCCCAGGGATGCCTCCTCCCTCATCTCCCCCCCAGGGATGCCTCCTCCCTCATCTCCCCCCAGGGATGCCTCGTCCCTCACCCCCCCCAGGGATGCCTCCTCCCTCATCCCCCCCCAGGGATGCCTCCTCCCTCACCCCCCCAGGGATGCCTCCTCCCTCACCCCCCCCAGGGATGCCTCCTCCCTCATCCCCCCCCAGGGATGCCTCCTCCCTCACCCCCCCCAGGGATGCCTCCTCCCTCATCCCCCCCAGGGATGCCTCCTCCCTCACCCCCCCCAGGGATGCCTCCTCCCTCACCCCCCCAGGGATGCCTCCTCCCTCACCCCCCCAGGGATGCCTCCTCCCTCATCCCCCCCCAGGGATGCCTCCTCCCTCACCCCCCCAGGGATGCCTCCTCCCTCATCCCCCCCCAGGGATGCCTCGTCCCTCATCCCCCCCAGGGATGCCTCCTCCCTCACCCCCCCCAGGGATGCCTCCTCCCTCATCCCCCCAGGGATGCCTCCTCCCTCATCCCCCCCAGGGATGCCTCCTCCCTCATCCCCCCCCCAGGGATGCCTCCTCCCTCATCCCCCCAGGGATGCCTCCTCCCTCATCCCCCCAGGGATGCCTCCTCCCTCATCCCCCCAGGGATGCCTCCTCCCTCACCCCCCCCAGGGATGCCTCCTCCCTCATCCCCCCCAGGGATGCCTCCTCCCTCACCCCCCCCAGGGATGCCTCCTCCCTCACCCCCCCAGGGATGCCTCCTCCCTCACCCCCCCAGGGATGCCTCCTCCCTCATCCCCCCCCAGGGATGCCTCCTCCCTCACCCCCCCAGGGATGCCTCCTCCCTCATCCCCCCCCAGGGATGCCTCGTCCCTCATCCCCCCCAGGGATGCCTCCTCCCTCACCCCCCCCAGGGATGCCTCCTCCCTCACCCCCCCAGGGATGCCTCCTCCCTCATCCCCCCCCAGGGATGCCTCCTCCCTCATCCCCCCCAGGGATGCCTCCTCCCTCATCCCCCCCCCAGGGATGCCTTGTCCCTCATCCCCCCCCAGGGATGCCTCCTCCCTCATCCCCCCCCAGGGATGCCTCGTCCCTCATCCCCCCCAGGGATGCCTCCTCCCTCACCCCCCCAGGGATGCCTCCTCCCTCACCCCCCCAGGGATGCCTCCTCCCTCATCCCCCCCCAGGGATGCCTCCTCCCTCATCCCCCCCCAGGGATGCCTTGTCCCTCATCCCCCCCCAGGGATGCCTCCTCCCTCACCCCCCCCAGGGATGCCTCCTCCCTCATCCCCCCCCAGGGATGCCTCCTCCCTCATCCCCCCCAGGGATGCCTCCTCCCTCATCCCCCCCCAGGGATGCCTCCTCCCTCACCCCCCCCAGGGATGCCTCCTCCCTCATCCCCCCCCCAGGGATGCCTCGTCCCTCATCCCCCCCCAGGGATGCCTCCTCCCTCATCCCCCCCAGGGATGCCTCCTCCCTCATCCCCCCCCAGGGATGCCGCATTCAGCTGCTCCGGTTGTGCACTGCGCAGCCCTAGGAGGCACAGGTCACACTTTAGGCGACACAGATAGTGCATTCACCAGG
This sequence comes from Miniopterus natalensis, assembly GCF_054644295.1. NCBI lineage: Eukaryota > Metazoa > Chordata > Mammalia > Chiroptera > Miniopteridae > Miniopterus > Miniopterus natalensis. The sequence goes on from NC_142083.1 coordinate 102,120,916, forward strand.
CCAACTTAGGGAAGCAGGAGAAACAGAGCCTTGGGGAAAGTCTTTCCTAATTTGAGGAGAGGGAGTGGACAAGCTGGGACCGGCCCCGCCCCCTCCGCTTCCCCTTTGCCTTTGTCCCTTTGCCCCGTGGGAGGGACTGGGGGAGGGGGAAGCCCAGACCTGGCTCCTAGTTACGAGCTGTCCCTGTCCCCGCAGGTGGGCGCGTCCTTGTTTGCCAGCAACATAGGAAGCGGGCACTTCGTGGGCCTGGCGGGCTCGGGCGCTGCGGCCGGCATTTCTGTGGCTGCCTATGAGTTTAATGTGAGTATTTGCCATGGGGAGGGCTCACCCCCCCCCACCAGGCAGGTCCTGGGCCCCGCGCCTGGCTGCCCTGTGCTTTTAAACCCAGGGCGGCCCTCACGGAAACTCACAGGGACCATCAGGGCACCCGGGGCAGCAAAAATCCGTCTGACTGCAAGTCTCAGGCCCTCGGGGATCTGCTTGATGGGGGCCCATAAGGCCAGACCCCAACAAATAGATGTGAGGGGGAAGGGCTCGGACTCTCCCTGGTGGACGAGAGGATAGCAGGTGCCCTGCACAGGAGGGTTTCTGTGGGTTAGATGCCAACTGGCCATCACAAAAGTTATGCGGTTCACTGGCTCTCGGCCTCTCTGCCACCCCACAGGAACCCGAGGGGGGACTCTCTCATGCAGCCGAGCTCGCCGGGCAGGATTCGCAGAGTGGAGGGGTGCACTTATTAGAGTGGCCTTCGTCTTTGTAATAAGTGACTCTTCAGTGCTTACTCCAGCTTAAGTACTTTACATTATTACATTCTGGGATCAGTGACAGACCAGAGCCTGGGCTCCCATCCGGGCTGCAACTTACAAGTGACAACCTCTCCGCGCCTTGTGCCGAAAGCAGGGCAATGGTACCTGCCACGGGCGTCACTGCGAGGACTAAGGGGGTAGATGCTTGTCAAAGGTGCAGGGGAGCACCTGTGTGTAGGAAGTGCCCCGAAGCATCATGTCACTGATTTCCCTGCAACATCCACTGAGGCTCTGCTACTCCCATGTCACAGGTGAGAGACATGGGTCTGAGACCTGTGTGACCCCTTCTAGCGCCACCAGCTGCTCTTCAGCGTGGCCTGCCTGACCTCACAGCCCGCGGAGGGTGTGCATGCACCTGGGTGAAGGCGAATGATGTGAGGCCCAGGAGACTGTGCTAGGATTCACAAAAAGGCTTCTGCTTCCACTTGTCCCGGCTTCATCCCCTCTCCCATTTAAACATGGAAATGTGACAGCCCAGGGAGGGTGAGCCACTCAGCAAGTAAGAGACTGACAGACTCAGGGACGCGAGCAGACCGGGCCTCCTCAGGGTGCAAAGGAAACCAGGGGCACCTAGACATGGCTGGAAGCTGAGTCCTGCCTGTTTCTCCGCAGGGCATATTTTCCGTGCTGGCATTGGCCTGGGTCTTCCTCCCCATCTACATTGCCGGTCAGGTGAGTCTGAGGGGCATCGGGGGCACTGGAGCCCTTTGGGAAGTGACAAGCCTGCACCCTGTTCGTCCCTCCTCCCGTGTCCCTCCCTCTGCGTGTGGACTTCCCTTGGATAGTCCCTAAGCCGCGTTGCACTGGAGAGGGAGGGTGCGCAGTGAGACAGCTAGGAGCCCTGGCTCAGCAGTCCCCACTTAGCCATGGGTGTCAGAGGTGCTCCTGGGACTTTCAGAGGCTGGAAGAGGCTCAGAAATCTGTATTTTTAATGCCAAAACACAAGTATAAAACTTGCGGTCTCTGGAATGTTTAAGACATAACACTTTATTTTTAACTAAAAAAAAAAAAAATCCAATTCAGTGTTTTTTCTTCCTTTGCATGCAAAACTATAATGGAGCTATTTCTGACCGGTATGAAATATCATAATTTTTGTTACCAAATAATGCTGTTTTAGGATTTTTGAAAAAGCAGATTTGAAACTCATTTCTGATCTTATTGATAGCTTCCTGTCACTTGTACTGTCTACACTTAATTCTGTTTTAGATGTTCTGCCACAACAGCAAGATCATACAATAGTTGTTCATGAAGCAATAACTGAGTTTCACCTCCTAGTATGAAACTTTTAAAAATGCACTGAGCAGAAGGGAGGGGAATGAGACAAATCACTTACGACCTTTGTGCCAGCAGCAGTGGAGCCTTGGAAAGGGCAGTGGTGTGGGATCAACAGTCCCGCTTGGAGATAACACTGCGTCTAAATAAGCCAGGCCTTTGGTGGGTGGGCACTGGCCCCGCCCACTGCGGCTAGCTCCTGCAGACAAAGCGTCTGGGGTGGGGCCTGCGGGTCTCTATAAGGGCGTCAGGAAGTATTTATTTATTGAGCATCTACGATGGGAAGGCGTGGGGGGGGGGGAGATGCCGGTTAGTGCGCAGGTAGGGCGGCCAGGCGGTCTCAGCCAGTGGTGTTCGTTCTCTGTGGCGAGTGGAAGGCGGTGCCCTCTGCTGAGAGCCAGGAAGGGACACGCGTGGCTGAAGGGTGAGGAGGCCGGCCTGAGATGCCTGCTGTGGTTGTTGGAAATAGGAGACCCGGGAGCACCACATGCCTACAGAAGGGACTGGCATCCGTAAGGGTGTCATGCTGAGAAGACACACAAAGCTGCCCAGTCCATTTTTACTGGGAAATAAAACAACAACAGACACACAGGGAACAGCGACACAACACAAATGAAGAGCTTCACAAACGATTGTAAAAGGAACAGCCGCACAGAGACGTCACAGTGTCCCCACCCGCAACACCGCCCTCTCCCCTTGACATTCACCATGCCCCCGCCGGGCTTTCCTCGCAGTTTAATTGTGCAAACGAAACAGGAGGGCTCAGTTGTACTTTTTAGGCCTATACATGAAAATGGAGTCAGTAACATGTTCTTTCGTTGCATGTAGCTGGTGTGTTGATTTCCGGTGCTGAGTATTGGAAGGGCGACCCCCGGTACACTCGTTCATTCTTTCGTTGGCAGCATTTGGGCCGCGCCCAGGGTCAGGCTGCCGCCAGCCTTTCTATACAGGTGCCCTGGGGACGGCGCCGAGTCTGCGGAGGGGCCCTGCGGGTGGAGCTGGGGCCAGTGGATGCGCGTACCTGGGGGGCTGGGTGCTGCCCACCTTCTCCCACCCACCACGCCTGCCCTCTGCTCCACTGCTCCGCATCCGGGCTGTCGCTTGGCTCTGTCTGACTTTAAAATTCTTGCTGGTCTGGTGGGTGCCTGGTGCTATCTCACTGTGTTTTCAATGGCTAATCCTGTTTATATATTTCCTGGCCATTTGAATTTCCACTTTTGGGAAGTAACTTGTCTGGGAGCTTTGCCAACTTTTCCTTTAGGCTGCGTACTTCTTATTGATTTGTAGAAGTTCTTTATATATTCTGGAGATAAGCCTTTAGGGTGCTTATATTGATTACATATGATTATAAATTATATGTTGCAAATATCTTTCTATTACTATGTGGCTTGCCTTTTCACACTCCTAACGGCATTTTGATGAACAGACCCCAACTGTAATGCCTTCACACTTATCACCTTTTCCTGCCTTTTAGGGCTTTTTTAAAAAACCTTTCCTACTCCAGGTCATAAAGGTAGTTTCCTATCTTATCTCCTAGGACTTTGCACATTTCAGCCCATTCTCCACCCAGAATGGATTTTGCAATCATCTTTGAGTATAAGATAATGCTAAGACTCCCCTCAGGAAAACCACAGACCAGTTTTACTTATGAACGTGTAAAATAAACTACAGTTCCGGGGCCCAGCCCTCCCTCCATCCACAGGGCTGGAGCAGTTTGCTGAACTGAGCGCCTGCTGCGCCCGGCTCCCGACAGCCCCGACAGCGCTCGTCCTCACTAGGTCCCCGACCGTTTAGATGCTTTTCCTTCTGACTGGAAAGTTCTCCTGTCCCTTCATGGTGCAGTTCACTCCCATTCATTTTCCAAATCCCACCTGAAGCCACAGTTCCTCCAGGAAGCCCTCCCTGATCTCTCTGATTAGGTGAAATCTCCTCCTTCACTGTATTTGCCACAGTTGCTGTTTCTCGTTTGCTTATGTGGTTATAAATCAAGGTGCCTCTCCCATCCGCCTGTGTGTCCCGCCCACTAGGCCAGGGTTTCTTACCCTCAGCGGTAGTGACTTGCTGGGCTGGCTACTCTGAGTGTGTCTGGGGGGCAGGGATGTGCGCTGTAGGATGTGCGAAGCAGCACCCCCGGCCTCCACCCACTAGGTGCCAGCAGCACCCCTCAAGCTGTGGCAGCTGAAATGTGAGCAGACTTTGTCAAATGTTGCCTGTGAGGGTGCAGAATCTGCCTTGGCTGAGAGCCGCCGCACTGCACAGTAAGTGTTTGCAACCGTGAGCCGCGAGAATGTTGAAAACCTGCAGTACCCGACCATTCAGTCAGGGGCACTGACTCTTTTCCCTTCGATTGTCAAATTCAAAAATGACAACAGCCAACACAACAATAGCCATCTGGTAGGAATAAATTAAAATTATACCTTTTTTTTTTTTTTTCAGAATGGCAGGAAATATAATATATATATTTTTGGTGGGCTGCAGAATTTTAATTACTAGTTTATGTGCCATGAGATGGGCAAGGTTGAAAATCGCTGGCCTGTAAGGTGCAGGAAGCACCTGGTTTTCTCCATGTCTGGAATAGTGTCTGGCCCATAGTAGATGCACAATAAATATTTGTTGAAATGACTCAATAGCAGGGTCTTCCATGAACTCAGAAGGAAGTGAAGTGAGGTGCGTGCTGACAGCCACGAGGAGAGGCAGGGTGCGTTAGGGACTGGACGCCCTGGTCAAGCCCCACGGCGGGGCATCAGGCACAAACGGGAGAGCTGTGTTGACGGGAACGTTGGGGCCTGGAGGTGACACGGGTCAGGTGCTGGTCAGAGAAACAGGTTGCTGAAGGGGAACGACCAGCTGCTGCTGGGGGCGAGCGAAGTAGGGCACTGTGCGGGCTCTGCAGGGTCTCCCGGGGCTTCCAGGCTGGGGCCTCTAGAGAGACGGGAAGCTGGTGGGAGCTGGGCAGCGCCTGGGGAGGTGGGGCAGGGCTGGGTTTCAGAGGAAGAGTGAGGGGAGGGTGGCCATCGAGTGAGGATGTGACAGGGAAATGCACAGAGGCTGAGGTCCCTGGCCACCCTGCATCCCGGAGAGAGGAGTGTGTGAGGGAGCGAGGGGCCACCAGCAGCGAGGTCCTCAGGAGCCAGCCTGGTCACCTCCCAGGACGGTTATCACTTCTGCTTCCTGTTAGCACCCACCCAGCACCCCCAGAGGGCAGGCGGGTCCCCCTCTGTGTTGGCAGCTTCCTCTCTGCCTCTGTCCGTCCGTCTGTCTCAACCTTGCTGACCTGCTACCTACCACCCTGGGTACTTTACAACCAGCCTCCGGACTCTGTCTCCCGTTTGCGAGCTTCTCATTCGTCCCCGAGTCCGATTTCCAGGTACGGCTGCTGCTCACCTTCTGACGGTCACCCCTCCTCCTTCCTTAGCTCCTTAGAAACTTCCACAGAGGCCGAGGGTCGATGAGGATGGGCTGCGGGTGGGGTAGAAGCGCCCCACTTGGCCGGCCGGTGGCTTTCCCTCCCAGACGGGGGAGCGCCCACTTGTCTGAAGCCCAGCCCTCTGCCCTCTAACCAGCTCTCAACCAGGGCCCAGGGGGTTTGACCGAGTCTCGGTGTTACCTCCCGGGGAGCGTCTGAGCTCAGAGCTGTGGCTTCCGCGAGGCCCCAGCTGGGTGAGCCTGCAGCAGGTTGGGGGGCGGGGGGCGGGGGTCGAGGCCAGACCGTCCTGAGGGTCAGAGTCCCCAACTGCCCTCCGGGGAGAGGGGAGAACAGAGGAGCTTTGTTCTTTCTTCTATTTTAAAATGTCCATGTATTCCTGGGGTTCGTTGTTCTGTGAATACTTTATTATGAAAAAATACCAAACATACATCGAAATTGAAATAGTTTTACGCTGAACACCTTCTGGTCTTGAATCCCCAGATCCTACCGTTACTATGTACTATTCCTGTATCAAGTCTGGTCACCTGTCTCCCAGTGCCCTTCCCGGCCTCCCTGCCTTCAGGGCCTGACCCGGGAGAGGAGAGGCTGCCATCCACCGGGTGGGGCACCCGTTCGTCTCCTCCCTGGGTCAGATGGGCAGCCACAGCCCGGAGGAGCTGCAGACATTTCTGCAGATACCATCATCACCTGTCCTTTTCGGTCCAAGATCTCGTACCTCGTGGAAGGACAGCTGCTGACTTGAGGCCCAGAGGCCAGATATGACATTTCTCATCCCCAAGTCTGGGGGTACAGGGGATCAGGAGATGGGGAAAGGACACGCCAAACCCCAAGAACAGTGCCATCCAAGTAACGGTTCTCAGCAACACGGCTCAGTCCCTGGGGTGACCCTGTGGTAAGGCCTCCCACCCAGGCCTGAGGGTGCCTCCCGAGTGCGTGCCTCCTGGGGGAGGAGTCCTCGGGACTCCCGTCCTCTCGGGACTCCCGTCCTCGCTGGGCTCCCGTCCTCGCTGGGCTCCCGTCCTCGCTGGGCTCCCGTCCCCTCGGGACTCCCGTCCTCTCTGGGCTTCCGTCCTCTCTGGAGTCGGCACAGTTTGCTGTCAGAATTCCCTGGCTTTTACGGTGATCTGGATAAAGGCTCGCAGGAGAGCAGTTTCCCCAGAGTTTAACGTGGACAGACGGAGGTCACGGAGATGACAGGTGTGCATAGGGCCGGCCATGCTGAGTCACGGGCCGAGCTGTTTCCCTCCCTGCGGCCTTTCAGCTGTTTGACGAACCCAGGGGGTGCCTCGCGTAGGTGCCGCCTGCCTGGGGCCCCGACCGGGCTTCCCCAACAAGCCTTCCTTCTTTTTTTTGAAGAAAGAACGAGTGGGCTCTGGGCCCAGAGCCTGTGGTGTGTGACCGCAAGTTGCCAGAAAAGAAGAGAAAATAAATGAATTGTTTTATTACCCATGTTTATTTCTGCTGGTTCCCGTAAATTTTGGGTCGATCTCCCATTTACAGTGCTGATTTGAAATGTCCTTTTAGATCAATTTATTTAAATAAAAATGTGAGCTGGTTGAAAGAAAAGCATTATTAATGAATAATAGTGGAGATGGGGTGCACGGAGGCCTCACACTTGGGAAATATGGTAGTTGGGGAAATACCCCTGCGCAGAACCCCAGTTCCTCCACCCACCTTCTTGCCCCCTTCTCTCTCCCTCCGAGTCCCCCACTGAGAATCCCGAGACCACTGTCCATGCTCTGGGGCTTGGGGAGGTGGGGGAAGATGGTGACAGCTGCTCTGGCCCCCAGGTCACCACGATGCCAGAGTACCTCCGGAAACGCTTCGGTGGCAACAGGATCCCCATCCTGCTGGCTGTGCTCTACCTGTTTATTTACATCTTCACCAAGATCTCGGTAAGGTGGGGGTGTGAAAGGTGACAGGTGGCAGCCCCTGCTGGGCCGTTTCTGCCCCTGAACTTGCTCCTTCTCTTGGTCAGGCTTCAGGGAGGTTAGAGAAAGGTGGGGGGTAAGTGTGGGAAAGGGTGGGGGGGAAAGGGGGAGGGAAAGACTCCTCACTCCTGATGAAGCATCTTTGGCAACGCCTCAGGGTGGTTGGGGTCACTTCCTGGGACTCCCTGAGCCCTTGGATGGGACTTCGATCTTCCCCCTGAGATAGGCAGTGATCAGATGTGCTGACAGTCCACTGGGCCCGCCCTGCCCGACCTTGGCATGGGCAGAGCTCCTGGAAAGTGGCCAAGAGCAGGGCACGTGCCGCTCAGCCCGCCTGGCTCCTCTGTCCAGCTGTGCTCGGGCCACGTGCCCTGTGCGAGGCTTGAGAGGGGCAGAGGAATCCCATTCGCTCCAAACAGCAGTGGGCTCGATGCGGGGAGGGGGTGTCGCACGGAAGTTACGTCAGAGGAGGAGTTCACAGAAGGGGAATTGGCATCCAGAAAGATCAACAGAACAAGCCAAAGCTGGGAGGCATGGGCCAGCGTGACTTGGTCGGGCAACGCCGTATACTGGGGGTAAAAATCAAGGAGAGGAAACGGGCCGAGCTGCAGGCAAATCACAACAGGCCTGGCACGAAACTAACTTATTCACCATCGTGGGGGCCCTGGAGAGCTTTACTGCGGGGGGACGAGACGACCACGTGGTGTTGATGACTGTGGGAGGGACGAGGCGACCACGGTGGTGTTGATGACTGTGGGAGGGACGAGATGGTAATGATTAGGTGCCCTGTGAGGATGCGGTGTATGAAGACCAAGAGCAGAAGTAGGAAGACCACTAAGGAGGTTGTGGTATTAGTCCAGGGAAGGGGTCTCAAATGTAATTGCCCACAGGGGTCCAATTTGAGACCCCAAATCTTGAAGGAGATGGATGAAGAAACAATAATGTATGACTCTTCTGTGTTTTCCAGAATCTAGGCGGGGGCCTGAGTCTAGGTTGGGGGAACCTGTGAGGCACACATCCATCCATTGACCCATCACCCATCCATCCCCCATCCATCCATCCATCCATCCATCCATCCATCCATCCATCCATCCATCCCACATCCATCCATCTAGCCATCCATCATCATCCATCATCATCCATCATCATCCATCCATCCATCCATCCATCCCCCATCACCCATCCATCCATCACCCATCCATCCATCACCCATCCATCCATCACTCGTCCATCCATCCATCACCCATCCATTCATCCATCCCCCATCCATCCATCCATCCATCCATCCATCCATCCCCCATCCACTCATGTTTCTGCAGGTGGACATGTATGCAGGCGCCATCTTTATCCAACAGTCTTTGAAGCTGGATCTGTACCTGGCCATAGTTGGGCTGTTGGTCATCACAGCTCTATACACCATTGCAGGTATGACTGAGGAAGGGGTGATGCTGGGAGGGGTGGTGGGCAGGGACTGTGCTACCTCATCTTTTTCTGGCCTGACTTCTGACGTTCCACTGTGTTAAGACCATTTATTCATTAAAAGTCACTCCATTGCCTCAGATAATAAGATTTCTCTTGGCTGTTGTCCATGACCATGGACAACCCTCTAAGAAAGAGGGTTGCCCAATAGAGGGAGGATTTAAAAATGCACCCCAACTGCATCAAGCATCGCCCGTTAGCCAAGACCTACTTGCTGAGAACCTACCAGGTGCTGAGCATGTGCATCCACACACTCTAAGAAAGGCGGGGTCGCAGACCACTTAAATCTGGAGCCTGAGGCTGGGCAGCCTCATCTTTCCCCTCAGACCTGCATCCTAGAAGGGGACTGCATGGAGCAGGGCCTGGACAAGCATCTGGCTTTCAGTAATCACATTCCCATCTTCTCTGCCTTTTGTTGGCATAACAGACTTCATTCCATTGGGTACGTATCACCTACTGCAGACCAGGCATCGTGCTGGGGAGGAGGGTGGAGCAGCGAACAGACAAAATCTTTGCCCAAAGGAACTTACCTGCTAGTGGGGATGGGAGACGTGAGCAAGGAAACCGGTAAACAAGGCCAGGGTGCACCGTCCTAACCCAGCAAGAGCCGTGCAGGGAAGTTCCGCAGGGTGAGCCGGGAGTGCTGGGGAGGCCTTCTTCCCTGGGATTGGAGCTGAGGCGATGATACTTGACCCAGACTTGCGTGATGAGGGAAGTCCCCGTGAGGAGTTCCGGGGAAGGGAGCTCCAGGCAGAGGGAAGGGCAAGGGTAAGGGCTCTGCGATGAGAACAGGGTTTGCTTGTTTGAGGGTCAGCGGCAGGGGTGATGTGGCTGAGGCTGAGCAGCAGAAGGTCAGGCTGTGTCCCCCCACCTGCCGGGCGCCGTTCACAAAGACCAGGGTGAGAGTGGCACCCGATGCTGCGGCCGCAGCCCTGCCGTAGCAGAGGCAGTGACAGGAAGGGCGGGGACCAGATCCTGGAAGGACACAAAATGAGCCTGGGGGCCCCAAACAGAAAAGTGACAAACTCCAACAACGCAAAGGCTTCTGCCCCAGAAGACCTCGACTGAGTTCTTAGCACCGAGAGAAGCCCTGTGCCTGGAGCCCAGGGGAAGGGAAGGGCCAGTGCAGTTGCCAGTTTATCTTCATGTTTCCTGTTTGGGGGTCTGTCTCCCAACAGACTATGAGCTCTTGAGCACAGGGAACGTGCTGTTTTGCTTGCCTCGTACCCCGCTGTGGAGAACGAGGTGGGCCCTCACCAGATGTCAACGGGTGTTCATACTAAGCCCAGTGCTGGCACGCGATAACATGCCCCGTAGGCGTTGGCATGGAAGTCACGGTGGGTTTCAGTGGTTCCGGACGTCGGGATCTCACCGCACTCCGGCCGGTGAACTGCATGGAGGGCAGCCGGGGACCGGGGCCAGAAGCCAGGCCAGGTCTCTCCCCACCGGGACAGGGCCCTGCCGGCGAGGAAGGAGAGCCTTAGGAGAACACCACACCCAGGGCTGGGGGTATTGCACAGTGACCTTGCCCACGAGTAAACATGTTTACATCAGATAAGGGAAGAAGGGGCGAGGGAGGGAGGGAGGTTAGGGAAGAGACTGGAAAGACTGCTCTGTCCAGAATCATCACAGATTTTTCTAGGTGGCAAAACCAACAGAATCCCCTGAGGCCAACCACCATGACCCTGTTCAGGAACTTAACATTCTTTTTCTAATGTTAAAGACAAAGGTATTCAGAGCTCGGGACTGTGGCCAAGCATCACTTCCTCTCTCTCAGAAATGCCTGCTTACGAGCCACTGACAAATTTAGGGGCTTGAAACCAGTTGATTGTTGCCCACGGTTCATGTATCGTCTGCTGGCGGTGGCTCTGCTGGTCCCACCTGGCTCAGGGCACCTGCAGTGAGATGGCACCTGGAGCAGCCGGCTGCAGCTGCATGGCCTCAGTCACGCGGCTGGAGGGCTGCTTGGCTGTGAGCGGGCGCCCCCTCCATGTGGCCGCCCCCCTCCGTGTGGCCGCCATCCTCCGTTAGCGACACTGGGCTTTCTAAAGACACATGGGGCCCCCCGGGCCTACCAGGGCAAGAGCAGGAGCAGAAGGTCCCTGTAGGCCTCGGCTGGGAGCTGCGCAATATCACCTCCACCACGTTCTACTAGTCAGAGGAAGCCACTTGGCCAAGCCCACGTTTGAGAGGTAGAGAAATCGACTTTACCTCCACGTGGAAGGAGCGGAGTCCCTTTGCAGAACAGGCATGCGCAGCTGATGCTGTGGCCGTCTTTGCAGATAATCAACACTGAATCTCCACAGCCAGTCCTGACCTTTCAGGTTCCCTCTGTGACCCGGATAAACTCCTGTCCATCCAAGTACCTACCCTCAACTCAGCACTCACCCCTCCCTTCCCAGGTGGCCTGGCTGCTGTGATCTACACGGACGCTCTGCAGACTGTGATCATGCTTGTGGGAGCCCTCACCCTGATGGGCTACAGTAAGTGGGGTCCCCGGCCCCGTGGGTGGGAGGCAGCACCTCTCTCACGCGGGGACATCTGCCCTCACCACTGGGATCAGCAAGCCCCGCTGTCGGAAGCCTGCTGCTGGGCAGTGCTGCTTGAGGCCTGGTTATTTTAGCAGAGAGAACTGTGCTTATCATGAAAAACTGCTGTTTTCTTAAAGTAAAAATTAATAGCTCGTCCTATATTGATATAGATAAATGATTAAAGAAATAAGTAAAAGGGGGTATTTTTTTCATCACTTTACTCTTAGCCTATCTATGTCTTTACATTTTAAGCAGGTTCCTTGTAGACATCATATAGGTGCTTTTAAAATCTAATCTGACAATCTCTATCTTTTTATTCATGTCTTCATGTCATTATTGATAGGCTTGGATTAAAATCTACTATTTGCCAGTTGTCTATTTGTTCCATTTGTCCTCTGGTTCCAGTTTTCTTCTTTTACAGTATATTTTAGTGCTGGACCTGGGGTTCACCATACTCATCTCTGTCTGTCCCCAGATAATATTAACTGTGTCATTTAGTTTCAGAACTGCATGATAGTATATTTGCATATGTTATAAACCCCATTCACTGCTACAGGTTTGCTTTTGACAGTCTACTATCTTCCAGAGTGATTAAAAAGCATTAAAAAGTCTTCTATAAGCTAACATAAACCTTCATTCTAACTATTTCTGAATATCTTTATTTCTTTACTCTCATAGTGTGGGTCTCTTAGTAATGAACTCTCAATTTTTGTTTGCCTGAAAACGTCTCTAGTTTCCTTTATTTTTGAAAAATATTCTCGCTGGGTAAATATAAGCTATTTTTGTTTCCAAGCACTTTGAAGATGTCACTCTATTGTCTTGTGGTTTCCATAGTTTTGGAGAAGGCTGCTGTATTTCTTACCTTTATTCCTCTCTGTGTAATATGGGTTCCTTCTTGCTCATCAATGATGAGAGTCATTGATCGGCTGCCTCCTGCAAGCCCCCCACTGGGGATCGAGCCCGCAACCCGGGCATGTGTCCCAACCAGGAATCAAACTGCAACCTTCTGCTCAGAAATGATGGTGAGAATTTTACATTCAGTCAGCGATGGAATCAAAGCTGTTCCCTGGGGAAAACATCTATACATGACTATGAAAGCCCAATTCAGTGAATTAGAAAAGAGAAAACTACAGTGAATTACTACAATATCTATTTCTTTGACGAGAACCATGAAATGCAGCAGCAGTTCAAATCCAGGAAAAGAGAGAGAAGCGGGGAAGTATCATGAGAGCAGCCAGACTAACCGCACAGAGAGGGAGGTTTTAGGTGGTAAGAATACAATATTGCAAAGCCTCGTGTTAATAATAAATATGAAAACTCACTTGAAATCCATGTTTTTCTAGGAAAATATAAATTACTAAATTTGACTTAAGAGAAAGTAGAAAACTTTAATAGTCCAGTAACTAAAAAAGAAATTAGAACATTTGTTTAAAAAACAACAACAACTCCAAAATGGGACCTAAGAACACGAGAAGCAATCCCGTTAGACTCAGAAAAAGTGCCCTCTAATTATTTAATGCAAGAAAAAATTCATAAGATGCACATATTGAAAAGAAAGAGACAAAATTATTATCATTTGTAGATAACATGACTGGCTACATAGGAAAAAAAAGAAAGAAACTGAAAAACTGACTTAATAAAGGAGCTTAGAAAGTGGCTGAAATCAGATAAATAGTTAAAACCACCCACTTTCTTTTATGCCAAGAGGACCCTGAGCCCATGGGGTGCCTGATGTCTCCTACATCGGTGCCCACTCCGAGTGTGGGGTGTGGACCCGCCATGTGCATCAGCCGAGCCTAGAAGGCGGCACCTCCGGCCCCACTCACACCCGCGGGTCGGAGGCTGCGCTTTATTGATTCCTGTGCACTGGCCGTTTGCAAAGCTCTGCCTTCTGCATTCTCACCTGCCCCGAGGTGATTCTGTTTTTATCAATTATTGACACCTCCCCCACTACCACAAAATAATTTTTTAGGGAAATAAAACTTGACAAAAATTTATCAGCACAGTAATTTTTTCCCTAATAACTATTCCTACCAGTGGTAACACCAAGCTTCTGTCTTCCATACAAAACAAAGCAAAGCAAGGCCTTCCAGAATGTAATCTGGTGAGAGCAACATTATTTTGGGGTAACTCTGAATCCTTTCAATTAATGAAAAGAAGCAGACTCCAAAAGACAGTGCTTTATTATTTTTTAGAGTCGCTCAGGCTCGTGCCAGACACGGTGTATTTCATGTGCAGTGTCCCCGAGCCCTGGCTCCAGCCCTGGGAGGCTGGCGCCACCTTACCCACTAGCAGATGAGGAAACTGAGCCTCAGAGAGGGGAAGCCTTGCTCAAGTTCACAAATTACGTGCACCACCCTTGCGATACCAGGAACTGGCAGATTCTGAGAGTCTCCAAGGTGAAAGGATGCTTTCGTAGGGCAGGTTTCATAACCGGGGTCTGTGGGCAGAACTTGGGGCATTTGTGAACCTTGGATGGAAAACAAGAAAAAAAACTTCACCTCTATTTTCACGAGTCTATCATTGAAATTCAGCATTTTCCAATTATAAATGTAGGCAATAAGCCATGGCAGTATTAGCCATATCCATGGCTTTGACACCGGATACCCCAGGTGTTCTCATCCAGATGTTCTTACAGTTGATGCTGATGCACTGAAGTCTTGTTTGTGCTCAGGGCTACTTTGAAACAAAATTGTTCTTAGATTTCCTGCTAGGTTTTACTACTTAATGGGCAAATAAAAAGTTATTAGTTTTTTTTTAAAACTATTTTTTAAAAAAATAGTCTTTCTTGATATCAGAGAGAGAAAGGGAGAGAGAGATAGAAACATCAGTGATGAGAGTCAATGATCGCTCCCGCACGCCCCCTGCTGGGGATCGAGCCCTCAATCCGGGCATGTGCCCCGACCGGAATCGAATGGCAAGCTCCTGGATTCTAGGTCGATGCTCAACTGCTGAGCCACACCAGTCGGGCTCTCACAGTAGTTTTATGTTTTGATGATTGCCTTTCCTATATTTGGTTTCCTTTACAATCCTACACATTTCGTGTTACACATTTAGCAATATTATTCTGAGAAGCATTCTATACTCACTACCAAAAGCATTAAAAAGAGAGGCTGAGAACTGTTAAGACGCTACCTTTCCTTGGTTACTGGACTCTGAGTGGAGTTTCACGATCTCCAACTATTTCATCACTGCTGGGGATCCACCTGAGCTCCTGGCACATGGCTTCCTCCATGTCTAGGTTTTGCTGCTATTGGAGGGCTGGAAGGCCTGACGGAGAAGTATTTCTTGGCCCTGGCCACCAACCGAACTGAAAACAGCAGCTGCGGGCTGCCCCGAGAAGATGCCTTCCACATCTTCCGAGACCCGCTGACATCCGACCTCCCGTGGCCCGGGATCCTCTTTGGAATGTCCATGCCGTCTCTCTGGTACTGGTGCACGGATCAGGTACGGCCCCGGCTGCGCCCTGCAGCTCACTCCGGGCACTGGGCCCTCCTGCTGTTCTCTCATTTGCCTTTCTCTCCCGCCACCCTTGATAACGCCTTCCTTTCCAGGCTCTACACACTATCTTACTTCCTGCTCCGCCCAGGTGATGGTGAAGTTTAATACACCCTGCTGAATGTCTGGGAAGGTCCAGTAAGCAAAGAGAGGGTACAATCTAACGGGAGGTTAACACTGATGCTCACCGGGCATCGTCTATGTACCAGGCACTTAGAAGTCACAAGTGAATGAATCAGGCAGGGCTCTCGGTAGCTCCTGGAGCTCTGCTTCCAGCGGGGTACACAGACAGTAAATACATTATGTGCAATGGCAGAGGCAGTAAGTGGCATTAAAAAAAGCAGAGCAGGGACAGAGGGATTGGGTGTGGGAGTGCGGGTGCAATTTTAAATAAGGTGGTGAGGGGAGATGTGCCTGGAAGTTACTGTTCAACAAGGCTGTAGGGGGGAGAGTAGCGCTCTGTGTGATTGTGCAGAGAAGAGCAATGGCAGGAGAGGGCACAGCAGAGGGCACAGCCAGAGCACTGCAGAAGGTACAGCAGAGGGCACAGGCAGAGCACAGCAGAAGGCACAGCTGGCAGGCATGTAACTTGTGTGAGAAAAGACATGACAAAAGCAGAAGACACAACAGTGTGTGTAACAAGCCTCATTCGATAAAAGAAAGAGATAGACCCAATATTTGCACTTACTTGTATGTGCATGAAGAAACTCTGGTTGGACTTATCTAAAACAAAAAAGAGCAGATACTTGTGGGCAGAGGTGCCAGGACAGGTGGGAACTGTTTCACTGTGCACCCATCTACTTTCTCAGGTTTCAAACCCAGTGACTACGTCAGCAGCTGAAATGTGTTGTTCTTTCTGTTGCATCAACAATCAGATCTGTCTACCATTTTAGATGCTAAATTGCATAGTTAGAGCTGTTGAGAGTTTAACTAAAGGAGATACTGCCCTGGATTCCAAGATGGCAGTGGATTGAGTGAAAACTATACTGACACTCGCCCAGGTCCAAACTGGAATTACAACTAAAATATAGAAAAACCATCCTGAAAAATCAACTGAAGACGAGCTGGAGAGCACCCTCATAACCAAGGAAGAAAGTAGAGACCACATAGAGACCGGTAGGAAGTGTGAGGTGTGAGAGGGCTGGCTGGGCTCCCACAGGCAGTAGCTGAAGATATGAAGGGTAATCTCAGCTGTGAGGGGTTCCCACTAGGAACTCTGGAGTCTAAACCCCAAGCTGAGCTCCCCAGCCCAGAGCACTAGAACTGAGAAAGGTGCCCACATACCATCTGGCTGAAAAGCAGCCAGGTTTCCATCTGCCAGGGAGAGACGGCTGGAAATGCAGGCCCCCTCTTAAAGGGCCAATGCAGAGGACATCTTCCTCACGCATACCTTTACCATCCCGGCAGCTTTTGCCTGAGGGGGAAACAATTGCTCCACCCACTGGAAAACCTCTCGCTCCACACTGTGGAGTTTATGCCTTGCTGTGGTCTACAGCCTGAGGCTCATTATGAGACTGAGAACAACAATCACCCTGCAGGCAAAGATGGATCTCTGGGTGCTTTGAGTCTTTGCCTGATTTGCTTCTGAACCCAGGGCTTGGAAAAGCAGATGTTGGTGCACATCTTGGTCCTGTCCAAACACACCCAGCCCAAATGGAGGAAGCCACAAGCTGTGGATCACTGATAGCTCCAAACAAGGTACACAAGGCCAGTCCCAAACAGCGTCTGACATTGACCTGCACCAGAGATCCTCCAAAAAGATCAAGAGTCCTAGCAGGCCTACCTAATACATAGGAACAAACCCAAATAGGCAGCCAAAATGGGGAGACCAAAAAAAAAAAAGCCCCAAATGAAAGAACAAGAGAATTGTCCAGAAGAAGAGGTAAGTGAAATGGAGATAAGCAATCTATCACATATAGAGTTCAGAATACTGATTGTAAGGATGTGCAACAGCATGAAAAAGGATATGGAAGCTATGAAGGAGATTAACAATGACATAGCAGAAATAAAGAATACGTTGGAAGGAATAAACAGCAGATTAGAGGAAGCCGAGGATCGAATCAGCAAATTAGAAGACAGGGTAGAAAAAAAAATGACTCAATCAGATATACAAAAAGAAAAAACAATTAAAAAACAGGGGGACAGTTTAACAGAACTGTGGGACAACATGAAATATAACAATATTCACACCATTGGAGTGCTAGGGGAGGTTGAAAGTAAGCAAGATTTAGAGAACCTGTTTGAAGAAATAATGGCAGAAAACTTCCCTAACCTGGTGAAGGAAAAAGTCACACAAGTTCAGGAGGCACAGAGAGTCCCAAGCAAGAAGAACCCAGAGAGGCTTACGCCCAGGCACATCATAATTAAAATGCCAAAAATCCAAGACAAAGAGAGAATCTTAAAGGCAGCAAGAGAAAAGCAATCTGTTACCTACAAAGGAGCTCCCATAAGGCTGTCAGCTGACTTCTCATCAGAAACTCTACAGGCCAGAAAGCAATGGCATGAAGTATTCAAGGTAATGAAAAGCAAGGATCTGAAACCAAGACTACTCCATCCAGCAAGGCTATCATTCAAAATAGACGGTGAGATAAAGAGCTTCCCAGACAAAAAAAAAAGGCTAATGGAGCTTATCACCACCAAACCAACATTGTGGGAAATGTTAAAGGGACTGTAATAAGAAGTTGAAATAAAGAGAGAGAGAGAGAAACATAGGCATAAAGAAATAAAATGGCAGTAGATAATACCTATCAATAATAACCTTAAATATAAGTGGATTAAATGTCCCAATCAAAAGACACAGAGTAGCTGAATGGACAAAAAAACATGACTCAAATTTATGCTGCCTGCAAGAGACCCACCTCAGAACAAAAGACTCACAGAGGCTGAGAGTGAAGGGATGGAAACATTTTTCCGTGCAAATGGAATGAAAAAATAATAATAAATCTGGGCTAGCAATACTTATATGTGACAAAATAGACTTCAAAATGAAGGCCATAACAAGAGACAATAAAGGTCACTACATAATACTAAAGGGATTGATCCAACAAGAGGATATAACACTGGTAAACATATATGCACCCAATATAGGAGCACCTAAATATATTTTAAAAAAACTTCTGGAGGACTTTAAGGGAGAGATCAACAGCAATACAGTCACAGTAGGGGACTTTAACACCCCACTGACTTCACTGGATAGATCTTCCAGACAAAAAAATCAACAAGGAAGCAGTGACTCTAAATGACACACTAGATCAGATGGATTTAATTGACATTTACAGAACATTTTGCCCCAAAGCTGCAGACTAAGCATTCTCCTCAAGTGCACATGGGACATTCCCAAAGATAGACCCCATGTTAGGACACAAAACAAGTCTCTGCAAGTTGAAGAAGAGTGAAGTCATATCAAGCATCTTCTCTGATCCATTGCTGATGGGAATGCAGGCTGGGGCAGCCACTATGGAAAACAGTTGGAGTTTCCTCAAAAAATTAAATATGGAAATTCCATTTCACCCAGCATTCCCAACTCTAGGAATATATCCTAAGAAACCCAAAACACCAATCAGAAGGAACTTACCCCTATGTTCATAGCAGCGCAATTTACAATAGCTAAGATCTGGAAGCAGCCCAAGTGCCCATCAGTAGATGAGTGGATAAAAAAGCTGTGGGGCATTCACACCATGGAATACTATGCAGCTATAAAGAAGGATCCCTTACCCTATGAGACAGCATGGAGGGAACTGGAGAGCATTATGCTAAGTGAAATAAGCCAGGTAGAGAAAGACAAGTATCACATGATCTCACTCATATGTGGAATCTAATAAATAAAATAAACTGATGAACAAAATAGATCCAGAGACATAGAAGCATGGAACAGACAGAGGGATCTCAGAGGGAAAGTGGGGGTGGGTGGGGAGAGATTAACCTAAGAACTTATATGCATATATGTATAACCCAGGGACAGAGACAATAGTGTGATGAAGGCCTGGAGTGGGGGGTGCGAGGTAGAGGGGATCGATGGGGAAAGAAAGGGGTCATCTGTAATACTTTCAACAATAAATATAAATTAAATAAAAATTTAAAAGAAAACAACAATAATAAATAAATAATTAAATTAAATTAAAATAATAAAATAAAATAAAATAGGAGACACTGCTAAGAATAAAGCTTGGTCACCACAGGGGTCGGACGCCTCCCCATGAAGAGCTAAGTACCATCCCAGTGACTGTGTAATTCTGGACACCTCCCCTTTAAGAGACAGACCCCTTCTCAGAAATCTCAGGTGGGAGAGCCCTTGGGAGACAGGTCAGGTCTAGGCTAACAGCATGGGCTCCGCATTGAACAGACCTAGAATCTGTTTAGGCGGCAGAACCCTGAGACATGATTTAGTGTCTCTGTGCCTGTTTCCTGTTAGGTGGGGTTCCTGATAGTTATCCAAGAGGGAAGCACAAGGAATTCGGTCACAGTGCTTTCGTTGCATGGACAGTTAATAAACAAACCATTAAAAACATTTACTTTTTTACTACGTTTATGTCGCTGCTCTGGACACAGCTCGCTGGCTCCCACTGATTGCCCTGTGTGTCGATTGAGACCCCGCAGGCCACTCCGGCCCACCCTGACTTGTTCAAGAAACCCAAGCCCCCCGTGAACCCAGGACCGTGGTCTTGACTACAGGTGCTGCTGTTGAGCTGGAGTCCATAGAGTCCGAAGACCTTGCTCACTGCGACTGGTGCTGCCCGGACCTGCGCCTTTGCTGGAGCCGCAAGGCTCCCTGTAGAGCAGAAGACACTCTCGTTCACTGACCGAGCGCTCGCCCTGATCTCCTGCGCAGAGGTGGATAACAACTGATAAGAGGAATGACACTCGAACATTTCTTGGTGCTGGTCCCCCTGCCCGTCACTGATCTAAGCATCTTACTATTTTAATGCAGCCCGTTTCCCGAACACTACTGAGCCTGGGCGTTGCTGTGCAGGTGACACCCTCCTCCCAGGGTTTGTTTGCTCAAGCAGCGCAGCTGTCTTGAAACTTCTCAGCTGTGTCTTAAATTCTCTCTGGAGGCTGTACTTCCAGGAGTAAAAGCCAGGAGTCTCTTCAGTCACAGCTTCTGCAGCGGAAAGTGCTCTGCTTCCAGATTGACCAGCCAGCACTGCAGCTGCTCCACCGTCCAGGGTTGCAGCTGCTTCCAGATGGGCCGGCCAGGACTGCAGCTGCTTCCAGATGGACCGGCCAGGACTGCAGCTGCTTCCAGATGGACCGGCCAGGACTGCAGCTGCTTCCAGATGGACTGGCCAGGACTGCAGCTGCTCCACCGTCCAGGGTTGCAGCTGCTTCCAGATGGGCCGGCCAGGACTGCAGCTGCTTCACCAGCCAGGACTGCAGCTGCTTCCAGATGGGCCGGCCAGGACTGCAGCTGCTTCACCAGCCAGGACTGCAGCTGCTTCCAGATGGGCCGGCCAGGACTGCAGCTGCTTCACCAGCCAGGACTGCAGCTGTTGTGGACCCAACAGAGCACTAAGTATTCCACGGGCTCCGATACACTTATGTCTCACTACCACATTCTCACGTGACCTGAGCCTCACTGGGTGCATGTTCGGAGTCCTGAGAAATGACAGATAACAGTGGCAACAACTTCTAAACAACAGTAGCAACTTCCCAGCTCTGGAGAGAGACCCCACTGCTCCCACCTCCCTCAGATAAGACTATTCCACATTTCAGAGTCTTTCTCTTGCAGCATCCAAACAAGTGTGATTTGTGCCTTGGTTGCAAGTGATAGGAAAAATATCACACCTAAATTAGCTCCGAAAAGGCGGGGGCGGGGGGGGTTCACTAGCTCATGGAGGACAAATGGCGGGACACTGACCTGGTCTCAGGAACTGGGACTTACCCCTTCCCTCACCACCATCTTTCTTTCTCACCTGCTGACATTGTCTCCCCTGCTGACGTCATTGTCTCCCCCCGAGACCAGCAGGAGAAGGCTGCTGATCCACATGTCAAATCCAAAACTGCAGTGCAGGGGCTCTGAGCGGCCTAGCTGGGGTCAGGCGCTGGCCCCAGGACTTGGCAACCATGCCCAAGATGACACGGTAGCCACGTGAAGAGGGCATGGGTTTCAAAAGGAGGGGGAGGACTGTCGCACTGAAGTCCACACAGGACGAAGGGGAGAATTCCACCCATCCCGCTCGCCACAGCATCGCCACGGCAACAAAACAGTTACTCCTATGCGTCCACAGGCCACTGAGCCGGCGTGGAAAGGGGCTGGGAGCCTCGCGGCCTCCGGCCTCTCCAGGTGCGCCAGGGCCCACAGCCTCGGGGAGCGGTGGAGAGAGTTCCGGCTCCTGGGGCCCGTCCGAAGGCTGAGGAGGATCGGTGGGGACCAGGCTCCCTGGCAGGAAGCACCCTGGGGCAAGTCATGCCCTGTGAGGGGGTAAATCTTGGCAAGGCCTAGCTTTACCCCACCCAGCAGAGAGCCCTGGAGGAGACCTCAGGACAAGACGTAGGCCTACTGTGTGCTGTGGCCAGAGGCCACACATCCCAACCCCGCTGGCAGCCACGCGCCAGTCCTTGCCTGCCCCTCTCCTAGGTCCTCGCCCCTGTAAAACCCGAGTGCCGGCGTCTCTTTGGCCTCCCTGCTCTTGCTTCTCTGCCTCCGTCCTTTCAAGTCCCCTCCACTGCAGGCCAACACTCATTCCTAAAAACCAGCCACGGCCGCTACACCTGCCCGGGTGTCCCCCAAGACCAGCCTCCTGTTCGGTTATCAGCCCGGTGTCAGCTGTCTTCACGGTTTTGAGCTGGGGGCCTGCGGCTCTGCTCTGCTTTCCAAGATCTCACTCGCTCTCTTCCATCCTGGTGACCTATGTGAACTCCCTCCTCCGGTTTCACCCAACAGCAGCAGCGACAATGCCATGATCACTAGTGTTCCCTCTGCATAAGAAGTGCTAGGCACCTCAAAACCCCTGTGATGATCCCCATTTGGAAGATGGGAAGACTGAGGGCTGTGGAGTTTAAGGAGCTTGTCCACACTCACAAAGACCTGGTGGAGCGGATCCACACTCGGGTCTGTCTGCACTTCTAACCACTCAGCTCATCTGCTCCAACTCACCTCCGGGATGGACTTCCCTCTGGGGTTCATCCAGAACCTTGGGTGAGAGAACCGCCCACGGCCCGCCGTCAGGCCTCCACCGTGGCCTCTCCCCGACAGGTCTCCCCGCTCCCTTCCACCCCAGTGAAGGGAAGGCCTGCCCGCGGTTGCTGCAGGCAGAGCGAAAGGAGGCAGCTGTGTGAGGGATGCCCGCCGGGGCGAGGACGGGGCCCAGCGAGGGCCCCTGCGCCTCGCACTCTGTTCCGCGGCCATTCCTCTTGGGCGCCCTTCCAGCCGCGGCGTAGGTTACCGTTCAGTGCCAGCTGACTCCTGCTCCTTCGAGGGTCTGACAGGCACAGAACAGCAGGCTCCTCAGCCTGGGGGGCGGCTTGTGACCAGCGCTCTTTGCGGTTCTGACTGGCCGAGTGGGTGTATTCGGGGGGCACAGGTGTCTGCCCTCGAGACTTGTCCAAAAGCTCAGTTTGTGCCACTGCTACTGCAGATGGACACTGTCCTCGCTCATTCTGACGTCTTCTGGCAACAGTGTGCCAAGGTCCATGGACTCTGGAGATGAAATGCCCCCCGAGCACAAGGCTTCCCCCGAATAGATGTGCACGTCTGCACTGTGGAGTCTGAACATCATTCGGGGGTGGAGCGGGACTGGGGCAGATCCTACCTCTCGACTCTTTCCATCAAGGAGCCTTTGCTGACTTGGTGAGGACCCTTATTTGCCAGTATTTTCTTCAAGTTCCGTGACCGGGGTGGGGCGGGGCAGAGGTGGTAGCAATGGTAACGGTATTTATTGGGCAGTTACTATTGATCAGGCCCCACCTAAATACTCTAAGTGGCTTGGCTTCATTTCATTGTCAAAATGGTCCTAATATTCTCCCCATCTTGTAGATCGGGGAGCTGAGGCAAGGAGAGGGAATATTGTGTGCCCATGACCACACAGCGGAGAAGCGGGGAAGCAGGATTTGAACCCGGGCTGCCAGTTTCCTGGCACAGCTAGACTGAGGCTCCGACTGTGTCATGGAAACTGTTCCTCTGTGTCTCCAGCTCCTGGTTTTCCTGGGCTGCCCTCGCGGCGAGCCCCTCCGGCGGAGGCTGGGGGTGGGGGGGTGCCCCTTTCCTTCGTCCCTTCTAGGGAAAGCCACGTGGAGCTAGAACTGGCCTGCACTGGGTACATGCTCTTTCTTAACCAATCACGGTGGCCAGGGAAGTAACTGTGGAGAACTCTAACTGGCCAGGTCCAACCCGGGAACAAAGGAGTGGGGAAGGGGCGGGGTGGGGAACCTAGCTACCCAACCCCGGAACGAAGGAGTGGGGAAGGGGCGGGGTGGGGGGCCTAGCTACCCAACCCGGGAATAAAGGAGTGGGGAAGGGGCGGGGTGGGGAACCTAGCTACCCAACCCCGGAACGAAGGAGTGGGGAAGGGGCGGGGTGGGGGGCCTAGCTACCCAACCCGGGAATAAAGGAGTGGGGAAGGGGCGGGGTGGGGGGCCTAGCTAGCCAACCCCGGAACAAAGGAGTGGGGAAGGGGCGGGGTGGGGGGCCTAGCTAGCCAACCCCGGAACAAAGGAGTGGGGAAGGGGTGGGGTGGGGGGCTTAGCTAGCCAACCCCGGAACAAAGGAGTGGGGAAGGGGCGGGGTGGGGAACCTAGCTACCCAACCCGGGAATAAAGGAGTGGGGAAGGGGCGGGGTGGGGGGCCTAGCTACCCAACCCGGGAATAAAGGAGTGGGGAAGGGGCGGGGTGGGGGGCCTAGCTACCCAACCCGGGAATAAAGGAGTGGGGAAGGGGCGGGGTGGGGGGCCTAGCTACCCAACCCGGGAATAAAGGAGTGGGGAAGGGGCGGGGTGGGGGGCCTAGCTACCCAACCCGGGAATAAAGGAGTGGGGAAGGGGCGGGGTGGGGGGCTTAGCTACCCAACCCCGGAACAAAGGAGTGGGGAAGGGGCGGGGTGGGGGGCCTAGCTACCCAACCCGGGAATAAAGGAGTAGGGAAGGTGCGGGTTGGGGGGCTTAGCTCTCCAACCCTGGAATAAAGGAGTGGGGAAGGGGCGGGGTGGGGAGCCTAGCTAGCCAACCCCGGAACAAAGGAGTAGGGAAGGGGCGGGGTGGGGGGCTTAGCTCTCCAACCCTGGAATAAAAGAGTGGGGAAGGGGCGGGGTGGGGTGGGGGGCTTAGCTCTCCAACCCTGGAATAAAGGAGTGGGGAAGGGGCGGGGTGGGGGGCTTAGCTCTCCAACCCTGGAATAAAAGAGTGGGGAAGGGGCGGGGTGGGGTGGGGGGCCTAGCTCTCCAACCCTGGAATAAAGGAGTGGGGAAGGGGCGGGGTGGGGGGCCTAGCTCTCCAACCCCGGAATGAAGGAGTGGGGAAGGGGCAGGGGATAGAGTCCTAGCTCCCCCAGCTGGACCACAGGGCTTGAGGAGAGATCCTCCGCAACGAGAAGCCGGCAATCCGAGGTCTGAGTCCACTGCCTACCAGGACTATGCCTCTTAGAGGCCTTAAGAGAAAGCTGTCCCAGCTCCTGGTCACCCACTGTCTTCCAGGTGATCGTTCAGCGGAGTCTGGCTGCCAAAAACCTGTCCCATGCCAAAGGAGGCTCTCTGATGGCCGCGTACCTGAAGGTGCTGCCCCTCTTCATGATGGTGTTCCCCGGGATGATCAGCCGTGTGCTCTTCCCAGGTGAGAGCGCCGCTGGGAGGAGAGGCCATGGTCTGAGTCTCAGCCCTGTGACATGTCTGAAGCATACTGCTGGTGGCCGAAGGCCCTTCCTAGTGATGCACTGAGGGGTCTATCCAGGCACTGATGGGCTCTACACCACCCCCAAACCCAGGCTGGATGGAGTGGATACCCACCTGGGGCCTTGCCTCAACTCTATTTTTTCAAAGCCACAAATGAGGCTAAATCCGTGGTTTCAAAGCCAGGTCCCGACCTATCATGTTGAGAGCTCCTCTCACGCATTCATGTCTGAGCCCGTGGTTTGGCAACTTGGCCCAACGGAACCCTTTCAGGGGTACTTTTCTTAACAGAAATCAGGGATAGCAAAGTGTTTAGAGTATTTGCCTTGGATTTTTTATCTTTTTTGGGGGGTGGTAAAGGGATGAGGTTTGGGCTGTGGGGATTAAACAGGACTGGGGCAGGATGCCCTGAGGTCACTGGGTGTCAGGAAGCGGGGTCTGTACAGGAGAAGGCTCCTCGCTTTCTACCCAGTGAGCTCTCTAAGCGGAGCGCCAGGCGGACGCCCCCTCCCTGTGCCTTATCCGACACTGTGTCACACAGAGGTAGGCAAACGGTAGGAAGAAATGGTCCTTTGTGGGGTCCAGAAGTTTTGTCGAAGTAGTTCAGGACAGAAAGAATCCGGAGGGCAGCTGGGGCAGAGGCAGGGAGCTGTCTGTGGTGCTGGACTTGGGCTGCTGCTCCCTGAGCCCAGATACATGAAGGAGCGAGAGCCACCAGCCCGGTTTCCAGGGGGAGGGAGAACTGACTTCTGGGGCTTGTGGGGACCTGAAGGAAAGTCGCAGCAATTGGGCAAGGCTCACGATATGATCAAAAATGTGGCTCAAAGGAGCCAACATTCAATGTTCCCTTAGAGCAATGCCGGTCCCTGCACGGAGTCTGCCAGTGGAGAGGGGGCACGGAGAGGGGGGCATGGAGAGGGGGCATGGAGAGGGCTCGCCTGAACCCTGGCCTGGCCCTTGGCTCTGCCCTACTAGTTCTGGACTCTAATAAGCCACTTAGTCTCTGCTGGTCTCTGCCCTAGCCTGTAGAAGGGCAGTAACATTGCTAAGGCTCCGCGCAAGTCCTGGCGCCTGGAGCATGCTGTACACATGCTCACTCTCAGTTTTTACTCTCATACTATCTCCTTTATGCCTCCAGACCTTACGGGGTGAGCACTGTTAATATTTTCACTTACAGATGAGGAAACTGAAGCTCACAAAAGCTAATTCACCCAGCTATTTATTTGCCCATGTCTTCAACAGTGTTGAGAGCTGATTTTAGAGGGCCTTGCTTTAGAAGACCCTGGGGACCCTGCTATGTGGGGACCTACATTCCCATGGTAGGGACAGAAAAAAAAAAAGTAGAAAGATAAATGAGATGTTCACTGATTGTGCTAAGCAAGTGCTGTGGGGAAAATCCAGAGAGAGATGCCACAGGGGATGCTGGGCAGGGATCCTCTGGAAGAAGCCACAGTGATCCACATGGATGGTGTGAAAATGTACTTTAGAGTGAAGCCAACCAGACAATGATGGACTGGCCGTGGGTTAAGGGAAAAAGAGGCTCTACCCCTGTCCTGGGTTAGGTGACTCGCCAGAAGTCACATGGCTGGGGTGGGTGAGCCAGGGTTAAATCCAGGTGCATCTGCCTCCAGAACCCCTCAGTCATGCTCCCGTCGCTCTCAGAAAATCACACTTTAAGCTTCGGGCTGATGCTCTTACGATCAGCCAATCAACAGTGTCTCATTATTAAATGAAACATAAGGTGGTGTTCTCACCTCTAAGGACTTTGTAAGGTAACAGACGCGTCTGGTTCTCATGAAAAAGTAACATGAAGTGTCCCTCAGCACAGCACAGCCTGTGGCACCGGCAGCGAGTGCGAGGGGGGGGAGTGGTGCGTGTTTGAAGGCCTGGACCACGCTGCTCGAAGTGGGGTTCCCGCAGCATCAGCCACACCGTAGGGCCTGCTACAAGTGCACATTTTCGGCTCCAAAGCACTTCTGAATCCAGCCTCTGGGATTCTGTGTTTAACAAGCCCACGGGCAGTGGAGAAGCTGGGCCTCAGTGCCAGCCTTGGGGCCACGCTGCAGGGCCTTCCTGTTTCCACTCCTCCACTTCGTGGCTCCCCCAGCTCCCCGCTCAGTCTTCACCCGGGGAGGCTGCTCCAGCCTGAGCTCTCGGGAGCCTGGACAACACCCTCTTGCACTTAGTCCGTCTGAGAAATGGCCACACTTTTAAAGAAACTCCAGTAGAAATTAAGAGAGAAGCAAAATAACCCTCAATAGTAAAACACAAGCGTCTGGAGAGGCTCCTATTTACAAAGCCACCTGAGCTTTGGAATCAACTACGGATTTGAGACCGAGCCTTGATACTAGCTGTGTGATTTTGGGGTGCTGTTTAACCCCTCTGCGCCTCAATTTACTTGTCTTTGAAAGCTGCGTAACGCCGTCTCCCTGAGCAGTTGTGCGAGTGCAGGAGGTGTGTGCACGCTCACCGGCAGCCTCGCGTCGCGGAGCTTTCCCTGAGCTGTGGCCTTTGGCACAAGGAGGTTCTGTGCTGTTTGCATGGACTCTGCTGGAGGCACCTGCCCCTCAGGTCTCGGGGGCCTGACGGGGGAACCTGCTCCCTGGCTGACGAACCAGGAGGGGTGAGCAGAAGCCAGAGTGATGCTGGCTTCATTTACGCCTGAGCCGAGCCAGCCGATGAACATGGTGAACATGTTCCTGAGACTGGACACAACTTCGTGCCTCAAACATGCTTCCTAAACCCTGCACCTGTGGTGCCCTTTGTGTCGCGAGGCTGCCTTCCTAGGAGCTTCGACAGTTAGCTGAACGCAGCGGAGGCGCTGCTGCTTCTCGGTGAACCCGGTGGAGCCGAGCTTCTGGACGAGAGGCTGCGCCCACACAGGTCAATGTTGCCCCACCGGGGAGGCTTTTTACCCTGTTCTGGCCATGACAATGCAACAGGTTTCTAAGTTTTTCCTAAACTTCTTCAGAAGGGTCATAAAAAGCCAAGAACTCCGACCTCTTAAAAGCATCTTTCTCAACAAGATTGCTTCTTCTCAACACTTCTCATCGGGTGTCATTTTTGGCCCACAGTTCTAATTTTGTCTAAGGCTGCAGCCGAGTTTGGGGGGCATCTGCTCTTATTCCACAGCCGTTGCTATCAGTGTGTTAATTGTGGCCCCAGCACCCGCTTCCTCTGCCACTGGCAGATGTCAATGGAGGGAAGTATCCCAATCTTGAAAAGACAGGACGGAGCCTGGAGGGATTCTCCAAAGGCCAGTTGGCCCTTGGGCTTCCAGTGGAGGGAGGGCCTGAGGCCACTGTCATTTCTCAGGACTTATGTTCCATTAAACAAGAAAATGAAGCTACAATATTGGACTTTTAAATTGTGGTGGACTTCAAATGCTCACATTTATTAAATGAAGTTTTAATGCAGATAAAAATGTAGAGGCTAAATACACGACCTCACCCGGAGATGCTGCCAGGCACCTGCAATCGAGGCCACCTGTGAGCCTCAGGCCCCAGCTAAGTGGTCGCTGTGCCACCCATATCGCATGAGAAGCAGGGAGGGCCGGGCGCAAGCAGGGGGGGCTCTGGCCCACCCTAACCTGGATCGTTCCCATTTCCCACAGGGGGTGGGTGGAAAGTCCGGGTCGCCGTCAGAATAAGGAAGGACAGGAGGCTCTGGGTGGAGCAGAGGGAGGGCCTGGGAGTTACTTATGGGAGGGAGTCCACCTGGCAAAAGAGCCCTGAGAAGTAACGGTGGCTGCGCTGGGTGAGCGGTGGGGGCAGGCACTGAGCATCATTAGCTCAGGTTGGAGGAGCCGAGGAACACGGTGACAACCAGGAGTTGCCTGTGTCCTTTGGGGGTCAGGTGACAAGAGAGCTAGCCTTCAGACACAGGTGCCAACCATGGAGACATCACGCAGAGCTCGGAAGGGCCTGGCGGCAGGATCGGGCCCTGGACGGGGTAACTGCCAGGCTTGTTAAAGGTGGGAAGGAGCGCACTCTCCGGGCTGCGGCCTCTGAAGACTGGATGGGCTGGGAGACCTGTGTGTGAGTCCTGCCTCTGACAGACTCCGCCGGGCGACCGTCATCAAGTCCCCTCCGCTCTCTGAGGTGTTCCCTTCATCTGTGAAATGGTTCAACTGATCTGTCTCCCTCACAGGGTTATGAAGACAACAGTGAAGGTGTGGGAGCTAGGCTCTCCCCAAACGCCGCGCACTGGCTCTGAGCCACACTAGGAGTTTTCCATCTCCGCTGTCCTCCCAGCAGGAGGCCTCTGCCCGTGTGCCCGGGATGTGCTGGCTGTGCTGATAGGTAGAGATGAGAGCAGAGGCGCCAGGAGAGCAGGCGGGTGTGCAGATCAGGACGCTGAGGAGAGAACAGAGCCGTAGGGAAGCGCAGAGAGGGGGAGGGGAACCCAGGCCCAGCGTGGCTGGGTTCGAATGAGTCTAAAATGAGGCCGGCTGTTGAACTGCATGAGCTACTGAGAAGATGGGGAAAGAGAAATTTAAAACATTCCCGCGTGGTCAGGTGACCGCGCTCTCCTTTGTGCCTCCGAGGAACTGAGGCATTGCTGTGTCCTTTGGGGGCCAGGGGGTGCGGGATGCTCTGTGGGACTGGCTCTGTCGGGGTTACAGGGGTAACAGCTGGAGCAGGTTCAGCACTTCCCGTGTGTCAGGCCTGCGCCAAGCACGTTGGGCATCGGCTCTCAGTCCATCCTCACTGTACTCTGTCATTGTCCACATTTTACAGGCGTGGGAACCGAGGTTCAGACGGGGCAGGTACGAGGGTCCTGGTGTGTAAAGTCTAGGCTGCTTTTTATTTCATGGAGCCATAAACGTATGGCCCCTAATCCCACTTCCAGGCCGCGTTCGGGCCAGGCCCGGGGTCCCGAGGGTCTGTCTGCTCACCTCCGGCCTGTCTCCCCCGCAGATCAAGTGGCCTGTGCGGATCCCGAGATCTGCCGGAGGGTCTGCGGCAATCCCTCCGGCTGCTCCGACATCGCTTACCCCAAACTCGTGCTGGAGCTCCTGCCCACAGGTAACGTCCCCTCGCCCCCTGGAGCACCAGGAGGGAGGACACTGCCTGGGCTGTGATCTGAGGGAGGGACAAGAGGGGTGGTAGTGGGGGGCAACGGGCTCTGGGCTGAGCGACTGAGCCCCGGAGCCAGGGCCCCAGAATGAAGCCCAGGCCCTGGCCAGGCAGGGGCTCTGCCCACCCCACTCCCCGAGCCCTTCCTCGTGGCTCCCACCCCCGAGTCTGCTTCCTCAGACGTGAGCCTCGGGGCCGGCTGACTGTGGGCCCGGGGCCGTGGGTCAGGAGGGAAGGCAGTGACTGTGAGCAGAAGCCCGAGCCCACAGACCTCCCTCTGCCCCCAGGGCTCCGCGGGCTCATGATTGCGGTGATGGTGGCGGCTCTCATGTCCTCCCTCACCTCCATCTTTAACAGTGCCAGCACCATCTTCACCATGGACCTCTGGAACCACCTCCGGCCTCGGGCGTCCGAGAAGGAGCTCATGATTGTGGGCAGGTAAGCTCGTCTTGGGTGGGGCCGGGCCGGGGGACCTGTCCGGGTGCCGGGAGGAGGAAGCTGAGCCTCCCGGAGGCAACATCCAGCCAGCGGCTTCCCCGGCTCAGCCTCCTCCCATGGCGGAGACGAGGTACTTTAGGACCCCATGTGTAAGTCATGCATTCGTTCACGAGATGCTGGATGAGCACCTACTATGTGCCAGATGCCGACATAAAGCAATGAAAAGCAGCAACTCAGTTCCGTATTCATGGAGCTGGAGAAGGTGACTAGCCAGGCGGTTACCACCCAACGGTGCTGTGCCTGGGGGTCAGACCTCGGTTCGGGGGGTGGCCCCAACAGGGTTGGGACCCGAGGGTGACAGCGGTTAGTCAGGTGAAAGGGAGGAGGGTGTCCTGGGCTTGGCGGGAAAGGTTTCCCTACCAAGGCTTCTGACTCGTATTGAGTGGCATGTAAATTTTATGTAAAGTACATGTAAATGAGCACGTTGGGGCTCTGCCCCCAGAGCTGTCTCAGCCTTGGGTCCTCAGTGCGACACCAAAAGCACAGCTATAAAAGAAAACAGTGGTCCATCAGCCATCATTAAGAAAATGAAGAGATAAGCCACAGGTTGGGGGAAAATCTGCAAAACACGTATCTGATAAAGGACTTGTAACGTAGATTAATCTGCAAAACAAGACTGAAATCCAGAGAACTACAGCGAGACACCACCGCACACCTACTAGAATGACGATAACTGAAAGGACAGGCAGGAGGGGGGCAATCGGAGCTCGCCTGCGCTGCAGGTCGAAGGTAGAGGGGTGCAGCAGTTTCTTAAACGGCTAAGCACAGACTTACCATGCACCCAGCAACTGCAGCCCTGCGCATGAAACGCAAGTCTGCGCAGAGACTTGTCCACAGGCGTTCCCAGCAGCATTTCTTACAGCAGCAGCTCGTAGAAACAGCCTAGTGTGTGCGCACGAGGGACAGACACACCGCGTATGGGGCGGCACACCCATTCGATGGAATGCTTGTCACAGTAAAAAGGAATGAGATGCTGATACATGGTGCATGCATGAAACCCAAAGGCATGCCAAGTGAAGGCGGCCAGTTGCCAGACACGCAGACCGTGATCCCGCTTCTGTGACATGTCCGGAGGGGCAAACCTGCAGAGATGGGGCAGAGAGGCGCTTGTTTGGGGGAGCTCTTTGGAGTGACCAATGTTCTAAAACTTGATGGTGGTGATGGCTGCACAAAGCTAGAAAGATTCACCCAAAGTTACTGGTAACTACCTCCATGAAGCTATAAAAATAACAAGGGAGATGTTCCGGGAGGAGGCACTGACGGTGGGTCTCTCGCTGGTGCCAGGGTGTTTGTGTTGCTGCTGGTGCTGGTCTCCATCCTCTGGATCCCCGTGATCCAGGCCAGCCAGGGCGGCCAGCTCTTCATTTACATCCAGTCCATCAGCTCCTACCTGCAGCCGCCTGTGGCCGTGGTCTTCATCATGGGCTGTTTCTGGAAGCGGAGCAACGAGAAGGTAGGCGTGGCTCACCCCTGCCAGGCGAGGCCCAGAGCTGCACGAGGAGGGGAGAGGTGGGGACTGGGCAGGGGACCTGAGGGTGTCTTGACTTGGGTGTCATGCAGAGGATGAGTTCTGTGGGGCAAGATACAGGGAGGGTGTTACCTGGCTTTGAAAAAAAGCTCCGGGGGGTCTATTTGGATGCCCTTTCTCATGAACAGGGGAGCTGAATTAACAAGCACGAGTAATTTACATGTGACTGATTCCTTATATGTAAAAGTAAACAGATAGCTCCCACACTTTTCCAATCACTGGCCCCTGCGGTGACAAGCTCTTGAGACGCTGAGGTTCCTGGAGGCCCGGGCCAGCCCCCGCGGTGCAGCACGTCACTAAGATGGCCTTGCTCTGGTTTGCAGGGCGCCTTCGCCGGTCTGATCTTGGGCCTTCTCCTAGGCTTGATTCGGCTGGTCCTGGACTTCATTTACACTCAGCCGCAGTGTCACCAGCCCGACGAGCGTCCCTCTGTGGTGAAGGACGTCCACTACCTCTACTTCTCCATGATTCTGTCCGCCGTCACCCTCGTCACCATGTCTGCCGTGAGCTGGCTCACAGAGCCACCCTCCAAGGAGATGGTACATCTGGGTTTGGTGCTGGATCCATTGAGACCCTTCACTGCAAGTGACAGGAAAGGGACCCACACTGGTCAAGTTGAAGTCCAGCATCGAGTGTTGGGAGGCGCTTGGCTTCAGGGCTTGGAACAGACCATCAGAACCCGCCTCTCCCACCAATTCTCTTCTCAGGCCCCAAGCAGGGCCTGGCGGCTTCTCGGGATTTGTCCTCTTAGTCTCACTAAGCAGCAGCACAGCTCTGCCCCAGCGTCCCCAGCAGAGCTCTGATTCCCAGCCACGGAGTCAGCTCACGACACACGCTCACCCACCCAGTCAGTCCCTGTGGCCAGAGAAGTGGTTGAGCTGAGCGGCCTACCCCTGGGTTCCACAATATCCCAGGGCTGGGGTTGAGCTCTGGGGACAAGCACGAGGCTAGGGCTAGACCCCAACATGAGAGTTAGGGTTGTTAAGAAAGGTGGGGGAACGAGTGGGTTCTGAAGCATGTGGGGGGCTAGAGCTCGGGGGGCATGGAGGGACAGGGGTGACTGGCAGCAGACTGCACTCGAGGCTGGGCAGGGCATAGAGGAGGGGTGACGCCCACTCACAGCCACCTCTGCTCTCTAGGTCAGTCGCCTGACCTGGTTCACTCGTCATGACCCCGTGGTCCTCAAGGAGCCGGTGCCACCAGCACCTCCGCTGCCGCCCACCCTCTCCCTGAACGGGCCAGCGGGGGCCAGCAGCAGTGACCTGCAGCTCCAGACCCTTCAGGAAAACGCGTCCAAACCACACAGCTGTGAGTAGCCTCTCCCCTCGGCTACAGCAGGTGCCTCGAGGAGCCCGTGTGTCGGGGGAACGTCCCCAGCCAACCACACGGCAGAAAGGGGCAGACCTGGAAGGTCGGCTCCGACTCCAGGCCGGCCCTTCCCACTCGCCCGCAGCCAGAAGTTGGTTCCTCAGTAACTTTCAACAGATGCCTCGGGTGGGCAATTTAGCAAACGCTGGTCGAGATTTCACACGACATCCCAGATTTCCATCTTCTCTTGAAAAACAGGAAGACCTGGCAACACTGGCTCACCTTTCTGCACGGGAGCCATGTCTGGAGTCATAAGCAGAGGCCCATTAGACCCGATGTGCCCTCCAGTTGGCCAAGGTCCTCACCAGCCCCTCCATGACCCTGAGGCGGTGGTTGTCATTTATCATGGTCTTAAACACACGGACTTAAAAAAATTTGTGGCTCTGAACCCGTATCAACCTAAAGTGAGGCCACAGGCCATGGGTTTCAAGAAAAATGAGAATATTTCCTGGTGGAGGTGAGGAGTCTTTTGACATGTTGAATATGTGAAGTGGCCCTGACTCCTGTACACCACCTGCCTGGCCCCACAGGCAGCTGGGGCCTGAAAAACGGTGGAGTCTACACATACCAGTTTTCCGGAACAAAGCCGCCTCCCAGAGCTAGGGTGTCAGTGAGCACCGTCCAGAACAGGGACAGAGGTGCTTCCCACAGTGCAGGAACACGCGGGTTCGTCCCCTCCTCCTCTCTGGGAGACGTGCCCTCCCTGATGACCTTTGTGTGGGTTCTCTTTAGGTGAGGGGACCCAGAAGCCGTCCAGGATGGTGAAGGCCATGCTGTGGCTGTGTGGCATGGAGGACAAGGGCCCGGCGGAGCCCCTGCCCAGAGCGGACCCCATCATCGCGTCCCTGGAGGAGCGCCCCGCGGTGAAAACGCTCCTCGACATCAACCTCGTCTTCTGCATCAGCTGCGGCGTCTTTCTCTGGGGCTACTTTGCCTAGTGTGGGCTGAACGCGGGGGTCCAAGTTCTCAATTTGTTTTCAGTGCCCCATTTTTTTAATGAAGGGAAAAAATAAAGCTTCATTTGTTTACCATGAGGCTTCGAGGGTGTTTATGGGCCATTTTCAACATGGCATTTAGTCAGCTCTTTTCTTCTAAGAAGGGAACGGGAGAGAAGTTAGTTTTCCCTTCTTCCTGCTCATGTGCAAGAGCCACAATCAAATTCAAGGGGTGCAGACGCCAGGGATCCCCGAGACCTCCAGCCTGACAGCAGCCACATCTCCTGGGCACCTTCAAGGAACCAGGAACGACGGGACCTGCAGTCTGTCTCTTCCCTCCTACTCCAGCTGGCCACGCTGAAGATTTTCTGTGAAACCTGCTCCTTGATGAGGTCGCTGTGAAACGCACCCGAGTCGGCGCCCTACAATCTCCTGCTATCCACAAACTGGGGAGCTGTGTGCGCTTCCCAGATTCTGAGTAGCCTGTGTCTCTGCTTAATTCCCCACAAGGATGCTTCTCTAAAACCACCAGCCAGAAGGATGGACAACTCCACAACGCACCTCTACCGGCCGAGGGCTTGCTTTTGATCTGAAGAGCTGTCACCTGCTCTGTGCAGAGCCAGCCTGATGGCAAGACCTCTAGGGGCCGTTTGCCACATGGACAGACAGCTGAGAGCCAGGCAGGCCCACAATCAGCCCCGAGACCATCTCTGGGAGCCCAGAGCATGGGCTTGTTAGCGTCCTGGGATAAAGGGGGCTGAGGGGTGCGTGGGAACCACTTACTGGCCTGACAAATGAAGAATGCACAGACTCTCCAGGGACCGGGTTTCCAGACTTCAAAGGAGCATGGGCAGGAAACCCTGGGGCTGAGGAGACACTGGCTCACCTGGTCCCTCAGGGATCTTGATGCCCTCCTCCAGGATCTGGATGAGCCTGGCCTGAAGGTAAGTGGATCAGCTTGGGGCTTCCCCCTGCCGAAGGCCTGGCTTTCCCACACTAGTGCAAGTGAGAGCTGTGGGTTGACAAGGGCACACCCCGCCCTCCTGGGAAAGGGCCTGTGTGGGCGCTGGTGTCAGGGGCAAGTGGCTCAAAGGGAGGCTGTGTTCCTCTCAAGGGCCGAAGGAGGGGGGAGGCCCCGGAGGCCGCTCTGCCTCACTGAGAGCACTGGCTGGGGTCAGAAGTGCATTTCACGGAGCTGTCGCCACGCACGCTCAGGCCACTGCCACGTCTGCCTGCTGGCTGGCCTTCCTGCCCCTGGTCTCACCTGCTCTCCAGCCCCGGGCAGAGGGTGGATGTGATGGCTCCTCAGCCGCGGCTCCCCCAGTGCCCTCCCAGACTCCCAGGTGAAGCCCTGATGGCCAGGCCCCTCTCCAGCTTCAACTTGGGCCACTCTCCCTCGTGGGCTAAGGTCACACCTCACATCTTCCTGCCTCGGGGCCTAGCACAGTGGCTCCCATACAGTAGGCCCCATAAGCATGGTCACAAATATCCAGTAAGTAGGTTTTTGCCTCTGCTCTTCCCTCTGCCTAAACCACCCCTCCTTCATCCCCTGGTTAACTCCTAGCCTCTGCTTAAAGATCACTTCCTCCAGGAAGCCTCCCTGACCACCCTACTCCCACCATGACATGTGCGGTCAAAGCCAGTGTCACTTCGTTGACCACTTGTCTTCCAGTGGGAGCTAAGTTCCTCAGGGCTGTACGTCACGCACACTGACGCCTGGCACAGTGCCTGGCTCTTTACCCCATACCCACAGGCCACACCCCTCCCCGGCGCGGCTGCCCATCCCTGCCCAGGTACCCATGGCCAAGGAACAGCAACTCTTTCTGCACCAACTTACCTCCTTGAGATCTAAACTTATAGAGGTGACCGAAGGCTGAGAGTCACCCGTCCTTTGGCCTCTGGGAACTGTGCAACTTCAAAGCTCCCCTTGACCACCACGGTCTCTAAGCTGCTGTGATCAGCCCTGTGGGAAGGGCCCACGGTCAGTCACCAGGCCACGCTGAGTCTGCGACCCTAACCAACAGTGTGTACACCTTAACCTAGGCCAGCGGTGGCTCTTCCCTCAGGCTCTCCTGCTCGGTCTGGCCCCGCTCCTGTCCACCTTCTCACCGCAGCCTTGAGGACAGAAATACAATCGACTGTCCTTCCCCTCGTCCCTCCCAGCCCCCACCGCCCTTGACAACTTCCAGCATGGGGATGAGGCCCTTCCTACTCCCGCTCCCCCTTAACCTCGCCGCCACTGCTCCTGCCTCTGCCGTCTCTCCTGCTGCCTGGGTGCTCGTCTGCAGGCGCCCTGGACCCCAAGGCCATGCCTGTGACTCAGGGTGGGGCTGCAGGTCTGGCCTAGGTACAGAAGAGGAAGCCCTCGGGGACCACCCAGAGGACACCTGGCGCTACCTGTGAGACCTGGCTTCAAGTCCAAGTCCTCGTGCGAAAACCGAAGTGTTGAGCTTCTACTATGAAACAGCAAATGTTTCTGGATCACTCAACTGTAACTCAGTGATGTGCGTGAAAACTGAATTCATACACAGGGTGAAATCAGAGCCCTGATGAGTTTTTTGGCTCCCATGTGTCATTTGCGATGATGTTTTCATGCATGTGATGGGCAGACCCCAAGATGACCCTCAGTGACCCCACTTCCGGTATGCGTGCCTCTGTGGAACCCCTACCCCTCCTAACCATAGAATCCAGTCTCCGTGGGGGCGCGATGTCCATGCGCAACCAATGACCACACTAACCGCGTAACACTTGCTGCAGCAGCCACACTGGGGGAGCTGTGTGCAAGAGCCGCAGGCAGCCTGGGGGGCGGGCATCCAGACAATGGCCAGCCAGCAGCCAGGGCCCTCCAGCTTCGTCCCAAAACCACGAGGACGGGAGTTCTGACAACGACCTGAAGGAGCTCAGGATGGAACCCTCCCCACCCAGTGGGCCCTCCAGGTGGGACCCTGGCCTGGCTGGCACCTCGACTGCAGCCTTGAGGCATGCGGAGGACCCAGCCAGCTGTGCCTGACCCAACCCGCAGAAACTGAGATCAGAAGTGTGTGCTCTTTTAAGTCACCAAGTTTGTGGACATTTGTCATGTAGCAACAGTGTGGGGGTGGAGGTGGAGCTGGTGGGGAAGGGTCTGGGAAGACGGCAGTCTGCCCGAGGAGTTCCGCTGTGTGCGGTGCCAGGACCGTGCGGCCACCCCGCAGGGTGAGCCGGCCGAGGCATCTCGAAGCTCCCACCACGCCGCCTTCACAGCCCTGAACTCGAGACCAGCCCTCACGCCAGACTTGCCGTCGAGAAGGTGGACAGCAGCCTCCATCTGGTCTTCACACAGGCAGTCATTTTTCCGAGACTGGAGCTGTTGGGGCAGGGAGATCGCAGTAAACGACGGGAGGGTGGAAACCGAGTGATGTTCTGAGGGTAACGAGGGGGGGGCTTGAAGTTCAGAATCAGGTGAAACACATGCTACGTCCTGGGGGTGCTCACCACGGGCCTTGGTGGTCCCCAGGCCCCGCCCTCACCCCAGCTTCCTCCTGAGTGCGGGCTCTCAGCAGCACACAGGGGTGTCACCCAGGTGCTGCAGGTGCGGCCTGCGGACAGCAGGCTCCTTGGAGGAGCTCAACACGGACGGACAGGCAGTGCTGCCAGATGGACGGCCGCTTCCTCCACAGCACAGGCAGTCACTCGTGGATGGCGTACAAGGAGTGAACCTTCAGCAAGTCGTAACTTTAGCGTACAGGGGATGCGGGCTGTAGGTACATTTCTCCATGTAATTAACGTAGGGAGTGCTTCGGGGCACAGGGACTCGGGAGGAAGGGACTGTCCTTTTCAAGTAAACGCACCACACCGGGTTATTCATAGTGGGGGGAGGGCCAGCGTGTGCTGGGACAGGTCACAACTCGCCCAGCAGGCAATTCCATTGGTGGGACGGCTCAGAGCAACGCTGGCAGCGCCCTTCTTGTCACTGCCAAGGAACGTCCCCCTCTGGCCAGGAAGGCACCGCGGGAGGGGCTCTCAGCACACAGCCACTCGCCAGCCCACCCGCCGACCTCCCTCCCTTTCCTCCACTTCCCCAGCATTTGTCCAGGGAGAGAGGTGCCTCCCAGTTGCTGGAAAATGGGACCCCATGGAGAGTGACGGCTCGGCCACCTGAGTCTGTGTGTCTCTGGGTGGACAAGAAGGGTGTCAGGACTGGGGAGAGCAAAGGAAGGGCCTTACCCCCGGAACACTAACAAGGGAAAGCCAGGCCAGAGGTCTCCAGGGCACCTGGTGGCTGGCATCGCTGCTGTGGTCTTCTATCCTTTCGAACGCCTCCCCAGTCACAGTGAGGTCCCAGGTGGCCCACCCAGTTTCTTTGGTTAAGTGAACACACGCACACACACACCAGTTTTTCCTCCAAGAACAATCAAGTTTTCATATAAACCACAGAATGTATTGAATTCAAATTAAACATGAAACTAGAATAATGTCGGTCCTTATCAAGTAGCAATTACATTGTTTTTAAAAAAGAACAGTACATTCCTCTCTGCATCCGGACAGTCCCACAAGGCACGAGTTACATCCAGTTTGCCGAGGTGGCGGGTCCAGCAGCCACCACGAGCTCGCGGGGTGAGGGTCAGGGAGACAGACCACCTCGCACCAGCAGGAGCGAAGGTCCAGGGAGCGGGAGGGCAAGTTGCATAGTGAGTGCGTCTTACTACACCGGCAGCATGGCGCGGCTTATTCACCCCGCTGTCCCCGCACCAACGGTGGCCACCGCTCGGCAACAACGCTCTTTCCACTCTAGGTGTCTGCTCGGCTATGTTTGGCATGACTTCTTTCCTACGTAAAGAAAGCCCACGTCCTCCAGACACAGGTCATTCAGCTTTAGCGTCAGCCCCGCTCTGCCGCTGGGCTGTGAGAGGCGGAGCCGCGTGGTCAGGCTTCTCGCCCTCCACCGAAAGCTGCTCACTGTTGGTCTGCAGAGATCCAGGTCCGCCTGCCCGGTGCGCTCACGGGGTGGGAGGGGCCAGGTGGGGGCTTTCTTCACAGGGCAGTGCTTTCTGTATCATTGTCCAAGTCCAACAGGACGCGGCCGGGCAGGTCTTTGCTGGCTGAGTCTGAGTGTATTTCAGGAAAGACGCTGCGAAGTGGTTCTGATAGCCTAGAATTGGCGTCTGGACAGAAACACACGAGACGTGGTATCAGTGTGTGGTCACGCCCAAGAGGCCACCCAAGGGGGCTCCGAGAGGAAGGAAGCTGGAGTGTCAGAGCCAGCCCATGCACACACCTCCCTTACTAGAGGACCTTAGCTCCTAGAAGTTGAGTCAAGCCTCTGAGATGCCAGGGGCAGCCGTGCAGAGCCCCACCCCGGCCCTGCCAGTCCTTCTGTGAGCTGTGGCAGCCCTGAGGCGCCACCCTCACAGGAGTTGCTTGCTCTGATGGAGAAAGAAACTTCATTCTCAGCAGCGCCTCTATGTAGAACAAACCTCCTGACCACGTCTGGGCTGCAGGAGTAGATGAACCTCACTGGGAAGAGCTCTCTCCACCGAGCTGATGAGTTTTCTACTGCTAATGCTACAGCCTTAGCCTCAGCAAAGGGGACATTTTTGGCCTAACTGCTTTGGATTGTGGGGGCTGTGCTGTGCACGACAGGATGCTCAGCAGCATCTCTGCCCTCTTCCCACTAGATGCTGGTGGCACACAGCCCCCTCTCTCACTATGACAACAAAAGTTTCCAGATACTGCCAAATGTCTCCAGGGGGATGGGAGGGGCACAAGTACCCCTGGTTGATAATCACTAAGGTAGATCACAAATCTCCTGCAAATATTCATTTTCTCATCTGTTTCCAAAATTACATTTCCATTTTTTTCATGTCTTACTATGTTGGCTGGAACTCCTTCAGCAACATGGCAAATACAGGGTCCTCAAGCCACTGTCCCTCACTCCTATGCTCACAAGATACCATAACAGTCAGAGCTCTCTTCCTAGAGAGGTGACCCGTCTCCAGTCACTCGTGCACAAGTACTTACTGGGCACCTGCCACGTACTAGGCACATTCTACCTGTGAGGACACAGCAGTGAGCGAGCAGGACAGGGCTTTCATGTAGCCCACGGCTGAGTGGGACCCTGATCAAGCAGAGTGTTTAGGGCTGGGGCAAGAGCAAAGGGAGGTGTATAGGTCTGTTGTGGTTTCCCTTTGCTGGGTTAGAGCTATTGTAGGAAGCAGGGGGAGAACTAGAGTGGAGGTACTGTGCTGGGGAGTCCCCTGTGCGCTCAGGAGCTGCTTTCTGTCCTGCTGTGGTGGTTTCACATGTCTGACCCTGCTGGGAGCTGTTCTGGGCAGTACTTCTACCTGCGCCTCGCCCACACAGGCAGGGCTGGCAATGCAGGTGCACTGCCCCCACATGTCCTATAGCCCTGATCCACAAGATCTATTTACCTCCTGGGGTGTCCCTTTTCTCACGTGAAATCCTGGGTTGGCAGATCTGTCCCTCAAGGTTTCCCATGCAACACAACTCAGAGAAATTTCTAGATTTATGAAGGTGGCAAGGTGGCAAAGCTCAGGTTCCATTTCAGACAAATGGTCTGATGATAACTGTAAAACCAACTGGATTTTTGCTGACTGCGCTACCCCATAGTACAGTCAAGGGGGGTCTAGTGCACAGAAGAGAGGATGTCTCGAATTTGTCCTCAGCAGAAGGTAAGTCAGCAGGGCAGGGACCCTGTCTATTTTGTCCACAGTGCCTACAACAGTGACTGGTTAATGGCAAATGCTCGATAAATTTTGTGGCTGGCCAGTGGATAGATGAATGACTGGATGGAGAAGGTGCCATCTAGCCCACCATCTGCCCAATCCCTCTTTCTTTCGCCTCAGGTAAAGCAGCAGCCATGTCTCAAAGACAACACTGGTACAAGAAATCCATTGCAAATCCAATCCCCCTTCCCTGACCCAAAAAGACAAGGAACTATGGGGGGAGC
This sequence comes from Miniopterus natalensis, assembly GCF_054644295.1. Lineage (NCBI taxonomy): Eukaryota > Metazoa > Chordata > Mammalia > Chiroptera > Miniopteridae > Miniopterus > Miniopterus natalensis. Next base: position 102,162,034 of record NC_142083.1, read on the forward strand.
ATGCCTAGGGGTCACAATGCAGGGGAGTGTGCACACTAATTAGATTTGTGCTTGCTAACACCCATATTTACATGCAAACTTAACACCTGTCGGCCACAGGTGTACTCAGGGGACAAACTTGCTTTCCCCCCTTTTTTTAATATCACACACAAGTTCTGGATTTATACTTTTCTGAATGTCTCCAACTGTTTATGATGGACACACATTACTTATATAGTAGAAGCTCCTCTCCCCTCCTCTCCTCTGGCCTGCCCTGTCTGGTTTACCAGAGGTTGGCAGTATGTGTCTACCCAGCCCGTCTCTCTCACCTGAATAATTTCTTAAAGGGAAGCAACAAATCAATTTACCCACAAAGAGCAGTAAGAAGAGCTACAGCATGTGTACAGAGCCTCCTTCAGGAAGAGACACATCGGTCTCCGTCACAATGGCTGATCTTTCAGTACCATCCACCAGGCACAGTGCTAAGTGAACACACATCACAGCATCTCGCCGAACCCCCGGGCAGCACTGGGTCACCGTCAAGATCAGGGAGGGACACTCTGAGAGTCTCAATCCTTGCCTGAGGTGACAAGGCCAGACTGGCTGGAGTCTCGAGTCTGTTATATCGATCTAACACGCTCCCTCCTCCCCAAAGGAGTATGTCCTGTGGTGAGGGTCTTGAGAGAGGTTGATTCTTAAACCCTCTGGTTCATTTTAGTAAAAAGGTATTTTTAAGAAAATTTAAAAATACATCTACAACTTTCTGGCTATGAATTTACATTAAGGCACCATTTTCTATTACATGCACTGAGCACAGGCTGCTCAAGGCCACATTCATAAGGCAGATAGGACATTACCCTAACAGAGACAGAAGAACAGAGAGAGGCCCAGGAGGAGCCTCAGCTCAGGCAGCACCTGACGTGTGCACCACGGCTCCGGAGCTCATGCAGCCCTAACCTGGTCCCTTCCTGTCCCGACTAGTGGAATCGAGGAAAGTGGGCCCGTGGGGCCAGGACTGGCACTCAGTAATTTAGGGTATGGTCCTAGGTGGCTTCTCTGTCATGTCAACAAATTTCATTATGTACTTGGGTTGTGAATACACCCTTCAAAGTTCCAAGGTTATTCTGGGCAGCCACCTCAACAGGTATCGAATCCAAACACATTCTTGAAATTAAGCAACTGCAGGCCAGCCAACCCCCAGCCCCCCGCAGTGTAGAGTCTGGGAGAGCGACTTCCTAGGCTTTCCAGCCTGTACCAGCTTTGAGTCAACCTTCTACCATCTTAGTCAAAGGAGGTTCTGTTCAGTCTCACTGGATATTTACTGCCACATGATTCTGAGATCTACTTATGAAAAATAAACTGCACACAGAAGTCACTTAAATGTTCAACTACAAGCAATAATGTATCTGCTTAACAAAATATTATGCAGTAACCAAAAAGATGGCTATAAAAACTACATTATATCACGGGAAAGAGCATTTGATGTAAAGTAAAATAAAAATGCAAGACCTGTACGTGCCCAATCATTACGATCATGCACCCCCCCTTGCCTTTTAGGGGAAAAAGAACTAGAATGAAAAACAACAGAATACGGTTACTGGGCATCTTCAATTGTGGAAGGGTGATTTCTCATTATTTCTAGGTCCCCAATCTGCTTTAATATCTATGCTTGTTTTTTAACACATTACTTTTATGACATAAAAAGAGTTTAATTTTTAAAAGCGCACACTGAGAACCAGCAGAGTGTCGAGGTTTGATGACCACTATGAGAGTGACCTGTTCCACCATCACACGTGGACGGATGACCCACGGTGATTCCCAGGTTCATGAGATTAAGAAACGTCTTCTACTTCTGAGCCTTGTCCTTCTAACCCACCACCAAACGGTGCACCTGGGCTCCAGACCACTTGCGCCGGGGTCAGGCATATAAGTTTTAAAATGTTGACATATGACATAACCCTGATTATCTTTTTTCTAAATAAAAATGATAATAGCTACCATTTATTTGGACCCACTGTGTCTTAAGAACTGTCAGATGCCTTTCTTATCTTATTGAATGCAACTCCTTTAACAATAATTCTCACAAATGTCACGACTTTACAGTCATCCAGGCTGTGCTTGCCTGACATTGCCTACGAGCTGAAATGCGGGCCGGGCATGTCCAACTCAGCATGTGCTGCCTACTGAACGAGTACCAAGGCCCGCTGTGACCCATCACACCCATGTGAACACACTTAGTACCCAGAGATGAACAGCAAGCACAAACGAGCAAAAGCCAGCCTCCGCTGGGGCATGCACTGTTAGTGGGGATGCAAGCAGGCAGGTTAGAGTGACCGGTTAGTAACAGGCATTAGTGCACAAATATGATCATAAATAGCAAAAATGCTTTGGCCAATCAGGTGCCTTTCCTTACCATTAAATATTCCAAATTCAGTTCTGACTGATTATGGCAGGTCATACATCTAAATTATTTAATAAAATGTTTAAGTTAGAACACTCTGCTAAAATCTACTACTTTAAAAACAGCAAGATGTAAACTCTTTTACTTGTGAAGCTAACACCCTGCTTTTCAGAGTAACAATGAAGAAGATGAATGGTACAGGTTTGCCCTGTCCCCAGGTGCCGGCACCGAGCACCGGAGGCTGGTGGCCACACCCGCTTGGTAGCATCGATCTCCCCCAAGAGCTTATCTTAATCCTCAGCCCTCATTCAGCTTTTTAAAATTAAATGTTCTAAACAAACAACCTATTTTCAGAAATTTGTGTGTCAAGTTTCTCAAGGGAAAACCTGATGTTGCAAAAAGGACTGGCTGTCAGGGGAAGCTCCGTGTTCCTTCCTGAAACACCCAATGGCTGTGCCCAGGAATGGTTCGTGCCCAAGAATGGTTCACAGCAGCACGACCAACACGCATGGCCTCACAAGCGTGCACACAATTAGGCTTGTGGATGCTTCTAATGCAGTCTAGGGGACTTTAATACATTAAAAGTTAACTCTGTAACACAAAGGTAATGGTGGTGACCTGGAATTTCTTGAGTTAGAATTCATAGCATAGATGGGTTTTTAAATATTTAGCTAATATCCTCAGGAAAACGACTTTTACTATAAATTTTCACTTATCTGATGACAGTAAAATACAGAGCATTAGTGTTGAAGATCAAAAATAAAATAACCTCTGGTATAAACACGCCCTAAATAACAATGGTATTAAAGGACAGGCATAATTCTGGTTCATAGTCTTTCATCTAAATAAAAGGAAAAGGCTAGGAAATAAATAATAACTATTTTTTAAAGGACTGGAGGGAGCCCAGGTCTTGAACCACCCTTGTAAGCAAGACTGCTTGGCAAGTGAAGGCTGGACTCAAAGGAGCCACTGAGCTAAAGCCACCCCTGGGAAATAAACTTTGATGTGTCACAAGTACTGAGGTGTCACAGGCACAGCCTTAATTGGGGCTTAGTCACTTTACTCTGTGACATCACTGGGCGGCCCCAGATCTCTGGGCTCATCTCCAAGGAGTCAGGAAGGCAGAACCACACCTGCTCCCTCCTCCAAGGTTTACAGGCTGGGCTCCTATTTCCCTGTCTGGTTTCTACAAAGTCTTTTTCAGACCCAAGCTGTGAACAGCCTGGCTATGCAGCCCACTGAAGGCTGAAGGCTCAGGTCAGCCGATGAGAGCCTCTGTACACAAGAGCCTTATACCATCCGACTGTGGACCCCAGGCGAGATTCAGATGGCCTCACAGCGCCTTTTAAATGCTCATGTGGTTTAAGAAGGCAGATGGAAGCATGCTAGAAATGCAAAGGGTTTAGTGTGGGATCTTTGGTAAAAGATTTTTTTTTTTGGTCCTGAAAATTTAAAACATTAAATTAAGAAGCTCCATGCAGTTAACTTGCACTTAAAATTAAATTTTAAAGCTCAAGGCAAAAGGGACACAATTTCCCATGCTGACTGTACCCCAGCCCTCCTTGGTTCGCGGTGACAAGCCAATCAATGACAGGTAAATCACGCCAGGAGACCAGATGCTTGTCAAAGAAAGAAAACGTTCCTAGTATCTTATCTGAGCAGCTTGAAATTGGGCTCTTGAGCTACTGACAGCTACCTCCTGAATTTGGAGCTCTACAGATCAAAGAGCTTCTGATAAAAACAAAGTCACGTCTCCATGCTGCAGAGCAAACGGCACGGGCTAGAGGCTGCTCCTGAGCACCAACTCAAAAGCACACACATAGAACACGGCTAGGCAGGGGCGTTTGGGGCAAGCTGCTTGGGCACTACAAACCTTATTCCTGGAAACCTTCCCCACCTGTGAGGGCGCTAGGGAGGGCATCTATTGGGAAACAAACAACAAACCAAATGTGGCTTTATTTTTCCAAAAGAGCAGAGGTGTCATTAGAAAAAAGTTATTAACACTTATAGCACATGCAAATTACACATTATGGTCGTGAAAAAAAATGCTATCAAAAGATAGACTAGTTGGCTAACCCTCATCAACTGGGGTACCAGTCTGGGGCATTCCTTGGTTAGTTTTCAGCTGAGAAGTCACTCAGTATGGTTGGGGAGCCCAGAGTCCAGCTTCTCTAAAAACAGCTTTACTAGCCCTGGCCGGTCGGCCTGCAGACTGAAAGGTCCTTCAAGTCAAGGGCTCATACCTCAGATGCAGGCCTGATCCACGGCCCCAGTCAGGGTGCGTGCGAGAGGCAGCCAACTGATGTGTCTCTCTCACATCGATGTGTGTCTCACATTGATGTTTCTCTCTCCCCCCTTTCCACTCTCTCTGAAAAGCAATGGAAAAATACCCTCGGGTGAGGGTTAAAAAATTTTTAAATAACTTCATTAAAACAACAAAACAAAAAAGAGAAAGAAAAGAAAAAGGAGAAGAAATAAATAAATAAATATATATATATATATATATATATACATATATATATATATAAAAGTAAAAATAGCTCCACTAAGAAAAACTTAAACTTGGCTGTTGTAAAAAATGATTCATTTAAAAAAACACATTTAAAGAAAAATCCATTCATCCAATCCTTAAATCAGAGTAAGTCAGAGCACTGTGGGTGGAAGTTTTATTTAAAATCATAATTAAATAAAAACAGCATGGTGTAAAAATGTCCTCAGGTGTCCACTGAGCTCTGTAGTCAGCAGCACACTAAGGGCTCCATGGAGCCCCATGGACAGGCTGATTCTTCCACTCTTGCGACTGAAAGCTTCCTTCCCTGAGCATCCAATCTAACACAAATCATGTTTTTTAAAGTTATAACTGAAACGCTTCCAACTATGAACACTTTTACTTAGAAGGAAAATAAGCATCTTAACGAGGAATTCACTATACGTGAATGTCACACTCATGTTGTACAAGACCTTCCCCTGGACTAGGCCACTGTACTTACTTGTACATGTGGATGGGTCCTGAACACATAATGAAATTGTAAACCAGGGGTCAAGCCAGCAAACTTCTAAGCTCTCAACCAACTCAGCTGCCTTAGCACAAAGGCAGCAAGACCACGTGTGATCAAATGGTGTGGCTCACAAACAGGCTGGACCACAGCCTGTGTGAGGGGTACCAACACCTAGTGCAGAGTTACTCACCCGTTACTATTTTGGAGGCGGTGGGCACTGCGCTGGAGAGGCTGCCATCCCCTGCTGGGTGGGCACCAGGAGGGTGCGGGGGTGGGGGTACACTGGGTCTGTTCCTGGGCTTTGGTACTGGTCTTGGTCTCGGCAAGGTGCCACCATGTGGCTGTGTAGTCTCAGGGTGAGAGGCCAGCAGACCCGGGCTTTGCTTAGCTAAGGGCGGAGTGCTGGGAGGCGTGGGCGTCCTGGGTGGGGTGTGCGCGGGCTGCTCCAGTCCCTGCTCAGCTGGCCTGGCTTGTGGCTGCGGGGCCTGCGTGGGGGGCTGTGGTGGAGGGTGACTGGGTGCCTGCATAGGAGCCAGGCTGCCCGAGGATCTCCGGGGACCGCAAGGCTGTGAGGTGGTACACGGTTGCCCAGGGACGAGGCCTGTGTGTGGGACAGGAGGAGATGGACTTCCAGTGGCCGGCTTCAGTGACAAGCTGGGTGCCTGCTGTGCTGTCCCTGGAGAACTCTGGCCCCCGGGATGGCCAGGAGGTGGGTTTCCTGGTTTCGGGGGTGCTGGAGCAGGTTTCTTAACAGCTGCACAAAGGGGGAAACGCCTTTTAGTAAGAACAGCACAGTGACATCAGACAACACCCGCTGAAGCAAGGACCAAGGGTAACCTCACTGTTCAGTCCATGCTGAAGTCACTGCTCCCACTAGGATGTGATCGGGTGGCACCTGACCTCTGTGTTCTTCCTCCAGAAACCCCAAGACCCAGGCTCACCAAGAGAAAAAAATCTGACAAATATAAATTAAGAGACTTTCTTCAAAATGCTTTATTAAAACTCTCCCAAATTGCAATGGCCATGAAAACTCCAGGGGAGACAGAAACTGTCACAGAGCAGAGAAGACTACACAGACAGGACAACTACATGCAGTGTGGTCCCCTGGGTGGGAGCGAACCTGAACAGGAAATGGCCATCAATGAGAAACTGGGGACAGTTGAACAAAATATGGACTTCAGTTGGTTTCCAGCTGTGATCAATGATGAGATGTCAATACTGGGGGACACTGGGGAAAGGGCACACTGGAAGGGAAATTCCAGCCCCATCTTTGCAACTTTTCTGTAAATCTAAAATTATTCCAAAATGAAGTTTATTTTTAAGAAGTACATGATACTTTATAGGTCTTTAAAGACCTGTCACTTTACAAGTTCAACAAGAACACTCTGTGGCTGCCCTGCCCACAGGAGCTGCTGCGCTAAGCCACCCAGCGCCCACTTGTCAGCACCCTGCTCACCCGACAGCGTGAGAAGGAGAGAAGCAAGCATGCTAGGGTGGCCCCCAAGCTCGACTGGCTGCTGCACACACCATAAATGCTTGCTCTAAGCCTTCCTCTCCTAGATGGCTTGTGGGGTTTTTTTAAATAACAGAAATTCTACCAATTCCAGAATCATTTGAGCTATAAGATAATTCGAGGTAAAAGTAAAATAAACCTGGCAAATGGCCTCAGAATTACTTCTCTAAGGACAGCTGGATCACACCCCTCCTTCCTGATACCAGCTGAAGTCAGCATCACTAAGGGGTGGGAGCTAGGAACAAGGAGGGTGGGAGGGAAAATGATGGGTGTGGAGTCCTGGTTTGGGGTTGGGGGTGGGGGTGGGGGTGGAGAGACTTCAGCATTTTTCAGATTCTGCTTAGATTCCACCAACCCTCCCCAAAAGGGAGAGGGAAATGAAGGGAGGAAAGGACCAGGCACGGTTCACCTAACACATCACCAACACGAAGACGGGTCTCTTCATGAATTGTCTCACCGAGTCTCACAAGCTCACTGCAAGGCAGCACTACTGTACCCATTTCACATGGAGAAAGCTGAGGCTCGGAGAGGCCAACTGTTTGCAAGAGGTCACACAGCTGTAAGGGGCAGGACAGGGTCCCACACCCATGTCCCTGGGCTCTTCTTTCTTCTTCCTCCTTCCTACAGTGCCTGGCTCCCTGCTCACAGGGCTCAAATTCAGGAATGAAAACGGACACTTTGCTCTGCTGGCCTAGAACATTTGACCTGGGGACTCAGAAGACTTTATCCCACAGAAACAACCCACCAGCTGACAAAGGAAGGAATCCAGAATATTAGCTGTATTCTGCTTGCCATAAGCAGCTGAAAAAGAAAACGTTCTAAGCAATATTAACTGTAAGTTAAGACTGACAAGATCATTCCTGACATTTAAGGGTGTAGAAGGAATCAGCACAGAAGCACGAGAGTGGCATAAGCAGGCGACAGGCCCCGGTCCCCTCTGGAGGCCAGGCTGGGGGAGAGGCAGGCCTTGTCTAAGACCCTGAGAAGATGCTGGGGCCAGGGGGTGGGGAAGGGCAGGAAGGATAAACTTCCTGTGAGGAACCTTGAGATCTGAGATTGCAGGAAGTAGGGAGCAGGTAAGACCCCTAATAAGGCTCAGGAGTAAAGTCTCAATCTGTAAGCAGGGTTACACCTGGAATCAGGGAGAGAAAACTTAATCTTCCTCAAGCATCAGTTGGATAGAGGAAGATGCTGTGGCTCAGATGAGAGGGCAGACTGCTTTAAGGCAGACAGTGGGGTCTACAACCAGGCAGTGAATCTGGATTTGTCTCCCTACCTGACTTGTAAGAATTCCACCTAACACCTGTGCAGTGCTTTGCAGACAATGCTTTCCTAGGCAGACACGTTACGGTTTATCCCCACAATGCTCCCTTTGAGAAGGCATTTTAGCTCCACTTCACATTTGTAAGAATTGAGTCAGGAAAAGGCAAATTAGTAGCCTTTAACCAGTCATGTGACTTTGAGCAAAAGCTAGAGCTTAGCAAAAGCTAAGGCCTTTCTTTCCCACTGATCACAACTGCCTCTCATTATGACCAGCACCAAACAGTCCACGGGGACTGTCCAGCTCTCCTGGATTGGTCCCTCCTGTGGTACAGCCATCCTTGAGGTGGGGGCCATCACTTTGTGGTCGTCACTGCAACCATGTGGCCTCCACCACAGCCAAGTCAACCTTTTAAAATTGCTGCTGTTGTACCCACTCCACTCTACTTGGAAGAACTCCCCACTGCTGGGTGGTCATGCTCCCTCACTCTGGCACTACCACTCCAGGACATCCACTGCTGCCCACCTCTGCCTCCCACTAGACCTGGGGCAGCAGGACTAGCGTCCATGCTGCTCCCCATCAGAGTGTTACCAGTGACCTGCATCTACACGCGAGACCTCAAAAGGAGCGCAGTCAAAGAAGAGAAAGGGGAAGCCCAAGTCAGTGAGTGCGTGGGAGGCAGGGTTGTCAATGCTGCTTCCTGGGCCAGTCGCAGCCCACACACCTGACAGTGAGCATCTCTCACACTGAACACACACCTTTCTTTTTTTAAATATGTCTTCACTGATTTCAAAGAGAGGAAGGGAGAGGGAGGGAGAGATAGAAACATCAATAATGAGAGAGCCATTGATCAGCTCCCTTCTACATGCCCCCCACTGGGGATTGAGCCTGCAACCCAGGCATGTGCCCTGACTGGGACTCGAACCTCGATTTCCTGGATCATAGGTTGACTCTCAATCACCGAGCCACACCAGTTGGGAATTTATTATTATTATTATTTTTTAATAAATAGCATTCCCCTAAACTCCAGTCAAGAACTGAAGAACTGAGCTCTGTTAGGGAGAAACCTAGACATCCTGGTTTTCCTACGCCTGCAGCAGGGACCTCAAAGATTTGAGATCCTGTGTGCACATCCTGGCTTTTGTCAGTCGCTGGCCTAAGGCCTTGACTCTGGAGGCAGAGATCCAACCTCCCTGTATGGGGCTCAGCTCAGCTCAATAAGAGGAATTTATCTAAACCATCTGGTTGTTTACCCAAAAGAACTGAAATCACCACCTCAAAGAGATGCCTACACTCCCATGTTCACTGCAGCACACATCACAGCAGCCAACGTGTGCAAGAAGCCTGTGCCCATCGACGGGTGACAGGGTGGAAAAGGGGTCTATACAGGTAACAAAGGCTTTATGAAGGGAACTATGATGTCTACAACAGGGATGAAACCTAAGGCCCTAGGTTAAGTGAAATAAGCCAGTTGCAGGAAGACAAATACCACATGATTATGTGAGAAATCTAAAATAATCAAGTTCACAGAATCAGAGAGGGGAATGATGGCTGCCTGGGCCTCGGGGAGAAAGTACTGGGGAGTTACTATCAACAGGAATAAAGTTTCAATTAAGCAAGAAAAGAAGCCCTAGAGGCCTACTGTAGAACACTGAGCCTCTAACACTGTACTGTACACTTAAAACTGTGAGTCAGCAGATCTCACCATAAGTGTTCTTACCACAAAGTAAAACTTAACTTCTGGAAGAGAAAATGAGTGCAGAAGCTCTAAAGAGGGAATTAGCTTGGTATCTCCAAAAACAGAGGGCAAGCCCGTGCCCATCGACGCCTGTAGGGCGGAAGTGCCGTGACGAGGAGTGGTGAGGGCTAGCTCGGAGCAGGTCCCCCCCTGGGAGACCCTGCAGGGCCACTGGGGGAAGTCTGCACAGAAGCCACTGGACTTTCAGCCAGGAGCTGACACCATCTGCTTTGTGCTGTAAAGCAATTCCCTGCTGCTGGGAGGAGGACCATGGGGATCCTGATGGGAACAGTTCAGATTTTATGTCAATTAGGGCCAAAAAGCCCTGGCCCTAATCCAGAGGAAAGCAGCTCACAGACCCACAGAGCCACCAGTAGAGGCTGCAGCAGCTCCCAACCGGGGTGAGGGCTCAAAATACCAGATTCCTAGAAAACTGGGAAGGTCTGTGGAGAAAGGACTTTTAGTTTGTTAAGCTTTCTAGCTTAAACATTTTCTTAAACAAGTGCTTTTCTGCTCTCCACTTTTCATTCCCCTTTAATGATTTTTCTTGTTAATGACCAATTTTTCTGCTTGATTTTTTTTTTTTTTTAAATATATCTTTATTGATTTCTGAGAGAGGAAAGGAGAGGGAGAGAGAGAGGTAGAAGCATCAATGATGAGAGAGTCATTGATTGAGCCCGCAACCCGGGCATGTGCCCTGACCGGGAATCGAACCCCGATCGCCTGGATCCTAGGTCAATGCTCAACCTCTGAGCCACGCCCGGCCGGGCTGATTTTTTTTTTTTTTTTTTTTAAATATATCTTTAATGACTTCAGAGGGAGGAAGGAAGAGGGAGAGATAGAAACATCAGTGATGAGAGTCACTGATTGGCTGCTTCCTGCACGCCCCCTACAGGAGACTGAGCCCGCAACCTGGGCAGGTGCCCTGACTGGGAATCAAACCTCGATCTCCTGGATCATAGGTTGATGCGCAACCGCTGAGCCACACCACCCGGGCTGCTTGCCATTTCTAACAGGCTTGGCCCGGTCTGCTGGAAAGTCTGGTGCCCTCCCTGCACTCGCCTGGGGTACTGTGCACAGCCTGCAAGGACAGAGAGCAAAGGCGGCTACTTACCTCGGCGCACAGTATGAGGGCTGGCGCCAGCGGAGCCCTGTGCAGGGCTGACGGAGAGCTGATGGGAACCGGCAGGGCTCTGCCCCTGGCTCTGGGCACTGGCCCCTTGCATGCTGTTCCTCCCCGGTGCCAGCGTGGGCACAGCTCCGGCAGCAGAGTCCTTGGACTTGGGAGGACTGAGGGGAGAAGAAGCCCAGTTAGGGGGCAGGAGTGCCCAGCAGGAAAACAAAGCATGCTAAAACATGTAAGGTTCCAACCAGCGTTTCACCTCAGCAGGCAGGAGGTGATCTGAAATTTTAAACAGTTTACACTGAGCCTAGAAAGCTAACATTTATTTGGTGCCACAGAAGACTATGTATTTTATGAGACTCGCTGCATCAAACTGTCTTCCAACTACTGTCACTCAAATATCACGACAGAGACCATTTCACAGCAACCAACAGGAATTTCAAGTTCTAGTTTGCTTGTGCTTAAATTGGGCAACATTAAAAAACGTGGAAGGCCTTTTGGACTTCAAAATAATGCTATTTTAACATACATGCTATATAAAACTAAGCAAAAGCTACGGCCAAACAGCAAGGCTCTAAAAGATAAAGTGCTCAGCTATCATCAATACTGTGGATGGGGAAAGAGGACCCCTGAGAAGCGGAGTGACAGATCCACGTTCAGAGCTGGCAGCAGGGGTGGAAGTCAAAAGTAGGCTCCCTATGTCCCGGCTCAGAAATTCTCCTTATACTAAACCTTACAGCTACATTTTGTCAAGGTCACCAAAGAGTGAATGTACACAAAAACCTCTAAAATGTAAAAGCAAAAGAGCAAACTGATGACTGACATTCCATAGTGAGGACTCATTGTTGTCTTAATATATTTAGCCTTGATTAAACCAATGGAATGCTACAGTAAATAAAAACGAGTGAGTTCACTAATACATTTTTCTCAAACAAAAATAATTAAACCAAAACAAATACATGTAAGGAGCAGCAATGACGGACAAGCCAACGTGGAGCTTATGATGTGCATAAGGAGCCCTAGAAATTTGAAGATACTTATTTTTAACCAAAAAGAGAACCTCCCCAAATTACGTAAGCAGAAAAAAGTTCAGGAATGCACAGAGCTTTATGAGTTTCTTATATCTTAAGTAGCATCACACACCACGAGGCACTTCCCACCCCCAAGAAGATAAGCGAGAGCTCTTCCCAAGCAAATTCGTCTCCAGGTGGGAAAGGTTCCCCTGTAAACAAACAGGCCATGCTTGTTGTATGAATTTATCTTCCTTTCTATATGTTCGCTTGCTGCTTTACAGGTGGCCAAAGTACAGCAAATGATAGGATGTTAGCACACTGCTCATCTTCTATAGCTGCTGCCTGGTCTGAACCACCTCAGATGCCACATGAAGAGTGGCCTCTGGTGGTCACCTGCCCAGGTCAGTGTGAAAAACTAAATTCATGCAAATTAAATAAAACTCTCAAGTTCAAAGGTCCTTTTCCTTGGAGTTGCTATATATTTGTAGTCCACTCCAGGTGACTAAGCAAAAGCAACGGAAGAGCCTTTTAAGAAAATCTATCATCATATTTTATACCTTATACTCACGTATCAACTCCCTACAAGACTGAAAGCTAGGGAAGTGGGTGGAATCTTAGTCACCTAGTGTGCCTAGTACAGTGTCTGGCACATACTACTTGGTACTGTTATTCAGTCAGCCTGACTGGATGATGGATGGATGGGTGGGTGGGTGGATGGATGGATGGATGGATGAGTGAATGGATGGATGGGTGAGTGAATGGGTGGGTGGAAGGATGGGTAGAAGGGTGGGTGGAAGGGTGGGTGGGTGGGTGGGTGGAAGGGTGGGTGGGTGGGTGGGTGAACGGATGATGGATGGGTGGATGAGTGGATGGATGGATGGATGATGATGGATGGATGGATGATGGATGGATGATGATGGATGGGTGGATGATGGATGGATGATGATGGATGGATGGATGGATGGATGGATGGATGGATGGATGATGGATGGATGGATGGATGATGGATGGATGATGATGGATGATGATGGATGGATGGATGGACGATGATGGATGGATGATGATGGATGGATGGGTAGATGATGATGGATGGATGATGATGGATGGATGGGTGGATGATGATGGATGGATGGGTGGATGATGATGGATGGATGGGTGGGTGAATGGACGATGATGGATGGCTGGGTGAATAAATGAATGCCAGGAATATTATAACCTAACTAACTTGTTACACTAAAATTTTTACTACTTAGCATATTAGGTGACAATAAGCAAATGGTACACAAACACTGAGTACACATCAAACAGGTAAAGAACTTTACAATACTACTAGCCACCTTCTGGCTTCCAGCTCCCAGCACCAAAGCCGACCCATCAAGAATGCAAACAAAGGTGCGTTCGCTAACAGGAAAGGACTAAGCAATTCAGTCTTTTTTCCATCCCTTGCTCACCAGAGGAATGAAGGCAAATAAGTAGTACTGCATGCAGGTGATTCTCGGGACATGGACGCTGGGCCTGCAGGCCAGCAGCACCCTGCATGAAGGCCATGTCGCCCAGCACCCACTGCCAGCAAGAGCCAGCCTCCTTACCTGCTGTCGCCTGGGCTCGGCCCCTGCTCCAGGGCGCCCACAGAGGAGGGAACAGGCCCACCCCCTGCGCTGCTCTCAGCCCTAGAGCCCTGGGAAGGGGGCTCTGGGCCCGCTGGAGCCAAGGTGCTGCCATCAGTGGGCGGGAGTGGCGGCTGGAAAGCAGGGGCTACGTGCTTTCTATTTAGGGTGCCACCCCGCCGGTAGGCCTGGAAGTCCATAAGCTTCACACCAAAGCTACACAGAGAGAAGAAACAGTCAACACACCATGCGAGCCATCCAGACACAGAAGCCCATTGGTCCACGCGTGTTAAAACCCACACACGGTACAGCCACCCAAGTTGCCCAGCATGCAGTGAAGCGGCAAGAACCAGATGGGTGGCCACCCCTATTGCGGAGGCAAGCAACCAACTTGACTTTATTCCCAAGAGAGCCAGGGGGCCTGGTCCTGAGCAGTGTCCTCCTCAATGGCCTGAGCAGCTGACACACATGGGTAGGCCACACCGTGAGTGCGTCCATCACCTGAGCCTGTTTAAGTACCCATTACCACATACAAGCCCATCATCTCAAATCTGAGTGTCAGGGCACACGGGTAAGCTGAGCGCGGAGCCCACCAGAGGCTACCTCCTCCTGGTGCAGATGCGGGGTCTGTGTGTGAAAGGACCCATCTGAAAGCATCAGAATGAAAAACAGTCGCTTTGGGGCAGGACATGGTGGTTGGAGGACAGGGTCAGAGGAAGCCTCACTGTCACTTAAGCCCACTGGTGTATAAACTTTATGGCTGCCTGAGCTTGTGTTTCTGGGGGGAGAATCCCCCAGGCAGATGACTGGGGACTGTAGACTGTGCTGACTAGACTCTAACACTGCACTCTGTAACTTAAACAGCTGAAGGCAGGTTTGCTGCGGCAGTCTGTCATTGGGAAGCATCACTGGGTATGTGAATGGAAAACGTCTACACAATGAACGTGACTGCAGAGGGACAGACTAAAGAAAGAAAAACACTTTCCTTTGCAATGAGTTAAAAAAAAGCGCAACAAAAAACCCCCAAACCTCTCTATAAGACTGGATCACTAAAACAAGAACTTGTGTTTAGTTTTCATGTAAAACTACTGTGAACAACAGCATCACATGTAATACACTGGATAGGCTGGCACAGGAGACAAAAGCCACACTGGTCTTAGCGACTTCTGGAAACCCTACACGTGACCCATGGAGTCTCATACGGACACAAGCTGGCTCACTCTAAGTTCTTCAAGAATCAGAAAATATGGAGGCTCCTCAGCTGAGCATCAGATGCAGTGGTTGGCTTCCACTGAGGGGCCAAGTTATACCACAAATATGCCTCTTTTAAACACCAAATCACACAGCTCACTGCAAGAGGTGGGTTGTCATCACCTCCACTCTTGGACACAAGTTCACAATATTTAACTTTTTTTCTTATTCCCTCTGCCCTCTGGTCAAGTACATTTCAGTGAATCTGTAATGGGAAGATGCCAGTGCCGTGTGGGTGCCACAGACCCACCGGAACAGCGTGAGCGCACACAGCACACCTGTGGACGGAAAAGCTGTGTGCCTACTCTACGGCCAGAGCAGGTCTCAATGCCCAGAGCCAAGTTCCCGAAACCACCAGACTCTAGCGTTCCACTCCATGGCGGGCCACTCCTGGCACAGGGCCACCGAGGCAGTACTCGATGAAAGGTTTACCAAGGCCCATCTGAAAGCCGTGGGCTCTAAACACACCTCTCCTTCTTCACCAAGTCCCCTTCCATCACCGCCATGCTGGCAGGGCGCTTCCTTTCCAGGGTCCCCGAGTCAGAGTCATTTCCAGTGTGGGATGAGTGGTTGGAGTTTGGGGGAGCAAGAGGTACGAATGCTTCCGATACATTGAATTCCACCTCTGCAAGGAGGAAAAGGAACACATGAGTAGGAGACACGGGGCAGGGCGGAGACTCCGCCGGAAGAGGGGTTCCCCTCAGTCCGCCGGCCCTCGTTACTTCCTGGGTAGAAGCTGCAGACCCCCTCATCTTCTAAAGGGTGGCTTATTATCGGGGAGGGGGTACGAAGAGCCGGAGATAGGGGAGATGGTACACGGCTCCTCTGTTGTCTTTTTTGTAAACACACACACATGGACATGACAAAAGGACAAGGGTTACTTATTTGAATCATAAAAAGTGGATGTTATTCAGTCTGAGGTAAAACAGAAATAAAAGGCAACATTAACCCCACACTGCCTCAAGCAGCTTTGCATGACTCTTTCTCAAAGGGAACCTTGGGCACAGTACCAAGTGGAACCTCAGGTCTCGAACTTCATCTGTTCTGGAAGGTGGTTCAAAACCAAAGCATTTTTCCCATTCAAAATAATGCAGCCCGGCCGGCGTGGCTCAGCGGTTGAGCATCGACCTGGGATCCAGGAGATCGGGGTTCGATTCCCAGTACACCAGTTGGGGGTGTACAGGAGGCAGCTGATCAATGACTCTCATCACTGATGTTTCTATCTCTCTCTCTCCCCCTCCTTTCCTCTCTCTGAAATCAATAAGGATATGTTTTAAAAAAAGTAAAATAACATAAACTGAATTAACCCGTTCCAGACCCCCAAATGACTGTTTTAAACTTTCTTATATACAATACATGTCTAATGTACTGTTTACTCTACAAACACTTCAAAAACAAAAAGAACATGAAACATAAATGAGAATTTAACATAAAGGAAATAAAATGCACAGTAAAAAAATGAAAATTTAATAAGCAGCAACAAAAGCAAAAAAAACCACAAAAATATTCACAGCACAATTTCCTCATGTTAACGTGAGGTTTAGCAGTAACCTGACTCACACTCGCACTCTCTCTCCTTGGTTTGTGGCCTGAGAGACGTGTGACTGATCACACAGCTGTCAGCATGAAGGAGCTGTCAGGCTGAGAAGCAAAATGCTTGAGGTGGGAGATGTTCGAGAAATGAGGTCTGACTGCATTCATTCATTCACTCATCACACATTTACTGAGCAAGTATAGGAGTGAGGTATGAGTCCTGAAGGTGGTGAAGAAAAGACAAGTGTGGCCCTGGCGTCAAGGAGCTCACACTCCAGGGAAATGACAGCAGGGCTGCTCTGGGCAAAGCAGGGACGGGAGGTCCAGACTTGGACCAACCTTCCAACACTTGCCCAACAAGTACCAGAGCCTCTAAGGATCTCAGGGCTGTAACAAACATAATTTGCAAACTGATGGACTACAGCAGGGGTGGGAAATGCCGGGCCCACAGGCCGTATTTGGTCTGGCTCAACCAAGGTATTGCAAGCAGGACTGGAAATTCAATATATCTAGGAGCTTTTTCCATAGTTAATATTTAAGTTGATAATTTTGTATGGCGCTCAAATGATGTTATAAATATCTAAATGCCCTTGGCAGAAAGAAGGCTCCCCACGCTTGGCCTACAAGATGAGCTCCGAATTCTCCGACAGCCAGCTCAGACCTTCAGAAACGGGCCCCCATAACCTTTCCTGCTTTGTCTCCACCTCTGCACAAATCCAGCCACCTGCTTGGAGAAACACAAAGCCTGCATCGAGAAGGAAACTCTTGCCTGCTCAGTGTGGCCTTTCCCATCAAGCAGTCCTTAGTCCCATTCCCAACATCTGAGTTTGTGAAATCACTGTTCGTCCACCTATCCTAATTTGCCATGCATCACAATTTCTCTGTTTATGCACCTCTTCCAGTGGTACAGTTCCTCCAGAGAAGACAGCAAACACATGGCACCCAGAGGTATTCAGTATACACTGAAAATGAATGGCTGGTGTGAAGTGAAACAAAGTAAAATACAAATAATGTGGTCACCATGATGTCAAAATACAAATGCACATCAACGGTCTGGAAAAAAATGTGAGAGAGACACCAACTGCGCAGTCGTGAAGTGAGTACCGGCACATCTCCTCCTTTGGAAAGATGTTTACCCTGTTACACTACTGTCATGTTGCTCCAGCAGCCAGTGAAGCAGCAAAGCAGCTTACCTCCAGGAAAGAACCAGTCGGCATGCTGGATGATGGGCTCGATCACCGCGACCACGTGCACGGAGGTGGCGGCTGCCATCTCAGCCAGCGTCCTGCAAGAGCACACAGAGTTCACATACTTCCCAAGCAGCTCTAGTTCCCGCTGGCTGGCTCAGGGCATTCAGTTACTTTCAAAGGATGAAATACTTGAAAATAATGCAGAAGTTAATCCACAAGGCCCTCCCTGTGTGTGTAGGATCCCCCCGACTCAGTCTGCACGGAGACACCCACATGGCTCGGGAGCCTGTGGTCGTGCATCAATGCTGGTCCAACATTGGCTGGGACAGGGCTACGCTTCCCACCAGGATGGTGTTACCCACGGTAGTGACCACCGAGACCCAATGTCACATGCAACAATCCCAACTGTGATAGAACGAAGAACACGGACTGTGACAGCATCCCTTTGTCATGTCAGAAAACCAGAGCCCTCATTTACACGTATTACGAAGTTGTTATATGTATGAACTGGTCTCAAGATGCAAGTTCACTAGCTGAAAGTGTCTAGATGCCAGGGCCAAAAGAAACTAAATGGGAATCGTCATCCCTGCTGTCCAGCCTGTACCCCAGTTTGGGGTCAGAAGTCATGAAAGCAAACAAGGTGCAAAGGCCAATCATTCATTGATGGCCCACCGTGTGCCAGGGCTTCTGGTTCTTTACCTCGTTTAAGTCATTTTTTTCAACACGGGACTGTTATGTTTTACTACATCATGTTAGTTTATTTTATCAAAGATGCTGTACTCCCAAGAAGCTGGGTCCCAGGTCTGGCTGCCCCAAACCTATTATCACTCTGACCTCTCTTCCCCCCTGGGAAGAGTATTTTCACTCCAATTTCCAACCAAGCCAACGTTCCAGCTCCTTTCAAATTCTAGCTTACAAGGCAAGCTCTGCCTGCCAGTCTCCTTCAACGGGGACTCGGATGGCACATGCCCCAGGATACCACTGGCTAGAGAGTGGCTGCTGCCTGCACACTGATCCACAGGACTCTACTTATTCCGGGTGTTTCCAGAGCAACTCCTTCCTACTTTGTAAACTGTCATTAGTTTAAGGAGCTTTCTGACATACAGAAGTTTCTAGCTATTACAGCCAAATCTATCAATTTTTGAATTTGTTTCTTACACTGCTTTTGTTTGAAGAATTCTTCTATCTCAAAAGCTAATAAATATTTACCTTTATGGCAACACTTTTTGCTTTTAACTCTATGCTCTACCTGGAACTTATCTGCTATAAGATACAATGTATGTAGTTAACTTTATGTACGTACTTGTCTTTCACTTTGCTTTATATCAGACCTTCACAAATAATCTTATAAACACTTTCTGAAAAAAGACAGGGCACACACGAGTAAATGAGCGAATGAAAGAAACAAAGGCTTGGATTCGGAAAGTCACTGCACTTAGTTGTTGCTGTTAATCCTCACCTGAGGACTTTTTTCCATTGATTTTTTTACAGTGGAAGAGAGGGAGGGAAAGAGAAACATCGATGTGAAAGAGGCATACTGACTGGTTGCCTCCTGCAGGTGCCCCGGCCGGGGACAGGGATTGAGCCTGCAACTGAGGCACATGCCCTTGGCCGGAATCAAACCCGGGACCCTTCAATCTGTGGGCTGATGCTCTAAGCACTGAGCAACTTGGGTTGGCTAGGGTGTCACTGCATTTTTTAATGCAAACTTGAACCACCTGTGATTTTATGAAGCTGAGCAGCAGTGATGGGAGGCAGGGAAGGGTGGTAAAGCTTAGGGACACAGGCTGTACCAGCATCTGGACTCCACCATTTCCCTGTTGCGCAACCTTAACCAAAGTACTTGTCCTCTCTAAGCTTCAGACGCATCTGTAAAAACAAGTACAGTAGTACTCACTTCAAAGGTTCCCTGAAGATTAAGTTAGGCCTAGTAGCGCCACCACCAGAGTGAGCACCAACACTAGCGATTTCCGGAAGCTTTCTAAGCCATCCCCGCGTCCCTTCCCTTACTCAATCCATGCTTCTCAGTGCCAGCAAAACTGCCCTTCTAAACGCAATCTGATCAAGTCATTCTGCTTAGAACTCTCATGCCCACCCTCCCCACATGACCCATAAATTAAGTTCCAAACACCCCAGCAAGATATGCGAGGCCCTGGCTTCACTAACCTCAGTCACAGTCTTGTGCCCCCGGTGCTCATTATACAAAAGCACACAACACCCCTACACGAGAGACCTGGCACTTTCACGCCTGCAACACCTTTGCTCCTTTGGGTCCCATCTATAGGGAGCTATTTATCCAGGTTCAGCTCCAGTGCCTGCCACTTCCTGTGCAGAGCTCTCCCTGAACTTCTCAGCCTGAATCACGTCCCTCCAAGAAGCACCAGTGCCATCATACTTGGTAATGTCTGTAGTAATCTGCACACACAGGTGTGCGGGGAGCTTATCCCTGTAGTGCAGCTACTCATCTACCCAACTGCCTGGGAGCGGGGCCCTCTG
Source organism: Miniopterus natalensis (assembly GCF_054644295.1). Taxonomy (NCBI): domain Eukaryota; kingdom Metazoa; phylum Chordata; class Mammalia; order Chiroptera; family Miniopteridae; genus Miniopterus; species Miniopterus natalensis. The sequence continues at coordinate 102,182,138 of NC_142083.1, forward strand.
AGGACTGGGACGATGTCTCCCACATCGTGTGTGGCCAGATCTGGGACAGGGCCCAGCTCACAGCAGGGTTTCAAGAATGTCAGCTACATGGAAAGATCAACTTCAGAACACACATAAGTTCATCTGACACTGGAATGTGTGTCTCCCTGCCAGGTGAAAAGAAGAAATGAAAATAATATGATATGGGGAAAGGTTACTTACCCTTCATTTTTGGCCCATAACAAGTTAGGGCCTAATACAATGGCAATGTTGCTGGGAGTCATTTTATTAATGTCACTGGTCTGAGCAAGCTTTGCAAGGAACTTGATTAAATACCTATGGAACAAAAGAAAAGGGGAAGAGCATCTACTCTGAAATGTTTGCAGGAATATTATCATCCAGCCCAGGTTCCCAGGCCCAGGTTGCTCAGGATGCGACTAACTCAGAATCTAACTCAGGTTAAACATTTTATACATTTTTCCGTGTTCTTTGTTTCAGAGAACAGAGAAAGTTAGGGCTTGGAGAGGAAAGCAGCTCAAAGGTCAGCCGCAGTGACTCAACCTCTATTTGCTGTACATTTCTAATCCATGTCTCTTTTATATGCTACCTATCTATTCTACCCCTAAATAAATCACAGTGTGACTCACAGTGGGCTCAATATACACATAGTAAAAACAAACTCAGTAAAACAAAAACAGCAGCACAAACAAACATAGTGAAGACAGAAGTGTAGGTATATTGCTTAAAAGAAACTGTATTTGAAAATGCTTCATGTTGTAATTATAGAAGTATCCAATTTATCATATAAATGTACTCTCTGGAACTAAAAAATAAAAATAATTAAGAATAACCCAGCCCAGCCTGCGTGGCTCAGCAGGTGAGCATCAACCTATGATCCAGGAGATCGCAGTTCGATTCCCAGTCAGAGCACATGCCCTGACTAGGATGTGGGCTCGATCCCCAGTGGGGGGGAGCATGCAGGAGGCAGCCGATCAATGACTGACTCTCTCATCATTGATGTTTCTATGTCTCCCTCTCCCTACCTCTCTGAAACAAAGATATAGTTAATTAAGAAGAAAAAGAATAACTCAACTATTTACCAATAGGGGGCTAGTCAGATAAATGACAATACATCCACACAATGGAGCACTATGACGCCATGAAAAATTACTATGTACTGATGTGGAAAAGTCTCCAAGATGTATTATTAAGCAAAAAAAAGCAAGGAAGAGAATGACGTATACAATATATGCTATCATTCGGTTTTGAAAAAAAGTGGGGGCTATGAGAGAAAAATATACGTACATATGTATGCATGTACCTGCTTACACATGCACCGACTCTCACTGAGAGGCTATGCGAGAAACCAAAACCAGTGTTTGTCTCAGGAGGGGAACGAGGTGGCTGAGGGATAGGAACAAAGAGAGATTTTTCAATGTATACTTTCTGAATCCTGAACCACGGAAATGTACTCCTTACGCAAAAGACAATTGGCAAAAATTATGAAGAGTAAAATAAAAGGCCAGATCCCAAAGTACCAAGAACCAGGACTCAGTTCCTACCATCAGACACTGAAATGTTAAGAGTATCTGCAACACCAAGCTGGATGTGCTACATGAGCCAGTGGGAGACGTTACAAAGACAGACATTCTCAGAAGGCAAGGGTGAGACTTATGGTACAGAAAGGGACCATTTCATCAGCTTAGCGGCAGAGCCCAGGACTGAACAACAGGTTAGGTTATGTGCCAGGCATTTCACCAGCAAAGTCTGTGCCATTTGGACCATGTCCTCTGACAAAATAGTATTTGATTTTAAACAACTTCATTGCTAACAGCCACCCTTTCCCCTTCTCTCCATGCTTCTTTGAGGCCACATTTTAAGTTAGAAGGAAAATAGAGGTTAAATTCCAGAAACTTATCCTATGGTAAATTTTGTTAGAAACATAGTTATTCCATAAAGTAATATACAATGTCCATTTCTTGAAATTTTACTTAGGATGATTTATGTTCTATTTAAAATTAATGATGTAGCATATTTGAAAGATATTATGGAAAGTAAAGCTATTGATTAATTTTTACTTTTTACATACAATTTAGTCTCCAAATCCCACATAGTCAACCAAACTTTTCACAGACTTTTCACCAGTGGCAACACTGGTGGAACGACGGGGCAGCTTACTTACGAATGCTGCATGCTTCGGGGACCACAGTAACGTACTGTCAGATTCCGTTTTCCAGCATGCCTGTGTGTGCGAGCCTGCTCAAATTAAACTGCCCCTCTGCTGAGGTTAAGCCTATTTCACTCTCGTGCCACGGTAGCTTGCTGGCTTTATTCACAGTGTGTCAATCATACATACCTAAAGTTAACAAAATTGTGCGGTGGCAACTTCTGACATATCCGCCATAAATCTTGAAGTTTTTTGTCTTGATCCTGCACACTAAGAAAAAAATTCAATCCATAACCACATTTAAAACTCATATTAGTAATCCTGTGTTCATACCCAACATTAACAGTGATGGCTCCATTGACGGAGAGAGCAAATAGATTTGGAGTCAAATACCAACAACTTAACTGAGCAGTTCACTAACCTTCCCAAGACACTCTCCTGCTGTGCAAAACTGGAGTAGAAGGCTGAATCTGCCACGTGACTGTGAGGTTTCAGAGGTATAACTATGTGCAACCGCCTAGACCAACCAGAGACTGGCACACAGGAGGCAAGGCACCACTGAAAACTGTCTAGGGCGTATGTGTCCAGGGAGGGCTTCATGGAGCCCAGATCTCATCCTAAAGGGGGTGTGGCACAGGTGGGCCCCACACTCCCAGATCCCGGCTTCCCCTCAATCCTGCTCCAAGGCTCAAGGCCACTTCGACTGTGAAGCAATCACAGGAGCGCTCCTGCTATACAACTCAATGTGAAAACTTTCACAGACACAAAAGGGCCAGACTGCAGCATGCAGAGCAGCGCCCACTCTGCTCACCAGCAGGAGACAGCATCAGAAGTTATCAATATGCCCTGGAACTTAAAACGTCCTCCACAGCTGAGCCAGTCTGGAGAGTTTATGGGCACAGATTAAACTCCAGAGGTCAGTCAATGTATCACTGGGATGGACTGGAGGCCTGTGTTGATAATTCTCAGGCACACAATCAACACACCAAAAGACACCTTGAGAAGGTCATTTCCTCACAAGGATGAGTGTGAGAGTCTCAGAGCAGAGAGAACAGCCAAGGTTCAGGAGGCTGAAGCAGCTACCCAATAAAAGAAACCCTTGAGCTCTCCCTACCTGGCAGTGTCAGGTTCCGTTATCCAGTCCCACAAACAGATGCTCACATCAGGCTGAGCCCCATGGGGGTTCCAAGGAGACAACCATGACTAAGGACGCTCTGACTTTAAAATTCTCACCATCTACCAGAGACAAAGTCTCGCTCCACAGCGACAGAGAGGAAACAAGCTCAAATGTAAATACCTGGTGAAAGTGACTAGGGGTGATCTCATATCCCCTGAACTGTAAATGGCTTATTTCTAAGGGAGCAGTGACAGTGTCTGAGGATAGGGGAAGGAGACAGAAGGGGAGGGGAGGAATTAGGCAACTTTAAGAGGAATGGATGTGCGAACAGGAGGCAGGCTGGCCAGCCAGGAGAAGTCTCTAGGACTTTTCAAAGTCGTCTGCTCTGCTTAAGACCTGGGGATGGAGGGACAAGATGAAGAATGGGGAGCACGGTCTTTGGGTCATGCAGTTTCCTCATCTGTAGAACGACCACAGCAACAACGTCTGCTGTTTAGGTTATTAGCTATGGATTACAGGGACAACAGGCATAAGACCAGCACAGTACTCAGAGCACAGTAAATGCCCAGTCAGCATTCACGATTACTACAAGCATGTCAGCATTATATCGCACACCTGTTTCCACACAGCTAATGTGCCGGCACAACACTTGTCCCGTGACAAGACCTTCTTCAATGTAAAGGGGGTTTAATGGGTCAGCTGATCCATCATGTGGGAACTACTGCATGTCTTCACCACTTAAATGACACACATTTAAAAGCCAACACACAAGTGGTGACCTCCCTGAACTAATACAATACTCAGTATCCTCACCCTGAACATCAGAACCGAGGCACAGATTACTTAACAAATATGCTATTTTAATGTTCCTTTCTCATCCAGGAGAGTAAGACAACTTACGCATGGGACAAATGTTACATCACCTCCTTTAGCTTTTGAAACTCATTGTTCCCTAAACTTACCTGGCAACTTGTGTCCATTCTTCATACAGATGAAAGGTCATCAAGGGTTCGGGCAGCTCCCGTAAGTAGGACTTCAAAGCACCTGAAATCAGGAACACTTCCTTTGAGGATGAAGGGGAGCTGGGACTCCTAGGATATACTATTTTGCAAACTGAAATGATCTCAATTACGACCTTCCAAATACATAGAACAAATCATGACTCAGTGGGAGTGAAAATAAAATGCTCCTAAAACAACTTCTGTCCCTTGCAACAGACAGGGCGGGGCAAAAGCAGGTTTATTAGTTGCTCATATGAAAAATAATACAATAATTAATAAATAACACAGTAGACTGTTTCACCTCCTCACAACTGTAAACCTACTTGTGCCCCACCCTGTACACTGAGAGATCAACAGAAAATCAAACCAGCTTCCAAGTCACCTTCTCAACAGACATCACTTTCCGCTGGTCAGGATGCTGGAGGTGGAAGACGGGAAGGAAATATACGCACATCTCCAAATATATAGACTATAAGCCACTTTCACCTTTACGTAATCATCAGGGAAAAAATGAACAGGAATAGAAAAGGTTTCTGTGTGTGTGTGTGTATCCACTTTTCCCGTTTTGTCACTTAAGCCTAGAAGGAGACCACTTCACGTAAAACTAGAATCAACCCTGGTAAATTGGGATCTAAGGCAGGACTTACCCACCACCTGGAGTGCACTCCCCAGAGCTCACCTGCTACAGCATGGGGGTCTGAATAAAACTCATCCAGGTGGGAAGTAGAGCAGTCTAAAGCAGCTTTCAGCTTCTTTAACCTGGAGGCCCCTGCTGCAATTCGGAAAAGGCCCTAGAGACAATGAGAAGCCATTAGCATCAAGTTCATGTTGTGAGCCTGACACTGGGAAGCCTGAGAAAGGTGTGGAAGTGCCCCCGCCCAGCCCCAAGGCCAACACACCTCATCTGCAAGAGTGGTCACACTGCCTACCCAGTGGCCTTTGCCCCACCTCATTGCTAAGGTGCCCATTAGAAATCCACTTAAAAGCAATATTTTATACTTCCACAAGGGTGATACTATAGATTTTTTAAATTTAGGAGTATTTTTAAATGGACGCAAGAAAAATTGTTATCCTCAACTGCTAGTCTCTTTCACTGCCTTAAATATTACTTAGACGGAAAAACACACGAAGGGCCAATAAGCAAGGCAGGACTATGATGACATGGGTCAGGAGTTATATAAGGCTTGGGTTTTAAGCAAAAGTAACCTAGTCCAGGTTTCTCAACTTCAGCAGTACTGACAGTTGGGCCGGATGATTCTGTGCTGCGGGCCCATCCTGTGCACTGTAGGCTGTTAAGCAGCGTCCCTGGTCTCCACTCTCTGATGACAGTGCCAACTCCCCTCGCCTCACCAAGTTGTGACAATCAAAACTGTCTCTAGACTTTGCCAAATGTCTCCTGAGGGGGAGAGTTGGCCCTGGAGAGTTAGCACTGATCTAGGCTATTAGAAGTTGGGTTCCCGTCCTTTGGGGAATAGGTGGTAACTGGGCCAAACACAGTGAGCGCCCCTGGGGTGTTGCTGATTACAGGGATATTCATTTTGTGAGACTTTATCAAGCTGTTCACTTACGATGCATACACTTTCTGTATGTCCATTTCACTTCAGTAAAGTTTTTGGAAGGAAAACAGACGTGTTTCGATTCTGGCTCGGCCACACGTGAACTCCCTGTGCACTGAATTCCTATCTACACAAGAGGAGCCAAGAGACTGGCCCTGCTGGGTTCAAGAGGTTTCTTGGGAAAATAAAGGATATAAACGTGCCCCTGCCCCTGGCCACACGAATGTAACACGCACTATAAAAACTGAAGCTCGCAGAGGCTCTGGTCCCTCTGAGGGCCCTGACACTCTCACAGCACAGCCAGAGGCTGAATGGAACAATCAGACAGGGCAAAAGCTGCAGGGAGGGGCAGTAAGAGCTGTCCATGGAAAGGGCAGCCCATTCACTGTGTCTGTGATGGTGAGGTGGGTAACGTTGGAGGCTGCTGTGCCACACGCCTCCTCCCCAGCAGGGCGGTGTGGCACCGTAGGTGTGGCCCGGAGGCTGGCCACTCACCTCCTCCTTCATGCCCGTCTCCAATAGCAGCATCACACAGGCCTCGATGGGCAGCGCGATCTCACGGCCACTCCGCTTCAGGTGCTCCTCCAATGCAGTCCCAAAGGCCGGCTTCTCCGCCCACTTATCTAGAGCAGCAAACCGTCAGTAAGACCCGACACCCCGGTCGCACCACCCACGTCCTGCCTCCCCCAAGTTGCCACAGGGGTGGTTTTTAGCAGACTGGCAGCTGGGGCTTCGGGATAGGGGCACATCTGTTCCACTCACATCGGTTGTCTCTCACTTATTAGAGCATAAAAATGCAACAGGCTGGAAGGGGATTTGTGGGGCAGAAGCCTGGAACTGCCTATGTGGCATTCAGTGGCAAGTGCCTGGGAGAGGAGAAAGGCACTCCCACACCCAGCTCCATGTCTACACTGACACACAACAGGTGGGCAGCATTGGCTAGAACGAGGATTCATAGAACACAACGTTTTCACAAAAAAGAAATTTATTCTAGCCATGAGTTAAAAAAAAAAAAAGGCACCAGCTTCATCTAGAAGACAAGAAATCGACTGAAAAAGGAATGACGTCTTAAAATTTTAAACACTAGCCACGCATCATCATACAGGACTGGAGAGGCCAGCGTAAACGCAGGTACAGCAACCCCGTGACGGGCAGTGCTTCCCAACACCGTAGCCAACAGCCCAAACCCACCGGTAGGAAAGAACGCGGCACCTGCAGCCCCACAGCGGTGAGGCCCGAAGCTGTGCCGATAGCACAAAGGCAATTTTTACATTATTTCAGGTCACAGGCTCTGCTTCGGACCACAAACAATTTGAGGCAGCACAGCAGAAACACATACAGTCAAGCAGGAAAACAGACACGAGACTTTAGGAAGGGCTGCAGGAAGTCAGCCTGGAAGAGTGGTTGGGTGTGGCCTGTGGGTGCGGGACCTAGTGCTGTATGAGCGCCATGGAGGGAAATCAGCTGGGAGACCTACCCTGAGGAGCACTTGGTTCTCCCAGTGACAGGGAGGGCGCCCACCCTTCTCCTACCGCCAACAGGCACTTGCCCTCCAGCCACTATGCTGTTCTTATCTTGGACCAAGGCCCGCAGTGCTCTGTCTCCTCTTGCGCTCACCACAGGTAAGCGCAGGTACAGGCTCATTGCATGAGCCACACATAGGGGAGGGAAAAGAGTGAGACCCCACCCACAAACCCATGGACCTAAGCACCTGTGAGAAGCGGGCAGGGGCTGAAGAGCAAGGTGAAGGAGGGGCAGTGGAGAGGACCAGTGAGCAGCCACTCTGAGAAGTGCCGGGAGCCCTGTCTCTGGTGCGCCCCAGCCGGTGGAATTCCTAAGAAAGCAAGCAGCAGGGGCCTGGCCTTCTCAGACACAGCTCTGGGACGGCCCCGTAGAGGCCAGATCTTACTTTGAATACTTTGTCCCTTTTATCTAAAGCCATGATTCTTGACTCAGGCAGAGCTCGGCCACCTGACCCTTCCCTGGGGGGACACATCAGAATCACCCAGGGAAGTGGGCCAATGGCACCTGCCATCACCTCCATTGCTGCCCGCCCTGCGAGGCTGAGAGGCAGCACGCTCCGAGCTCTAGGGCAACTTTCTAGTAAACTCTGTGTACTCCCCACCCTGCTGACATGGAAGCACCACTACCCTAGACAGCTCCTGGGGCAAACTCCACCACAGTTGCTGGCCTCTCAAACAACACACCTACTATGTGCCTGGCCCTGCACAGCACCCATGCTCACAGAGCCTCCCACCCTCACTGAAGAAAATACAGGACATACATGTGAACACACACCAGCACGAACAAGACAAGACATGTTTGCTGTCAGGGCAGAAAGACAGTGTAGATAAGGGTCACAAGTCCAGTGTCTACAGGGGTGAGGTGGGCCCCACCCTGTCAGGGCTCAATCAGGGAGGAAGCACAGGGTCTCCCAAAAGGCCGCAGCTGCCCCTCGGAGCCACACGGATGCTGCAACACGGGAAAGCAAACCTTGGGTCACAAAGCTTCTGAACTTCCAAGGGAAGCCAGAAGTTAGGATTGTTATGGGAAAGAGTCTGGTATTTAAATGATGGAACTAGTTAAAAAAATTTTTTTAATGAAATGTGGCAGTCTGCAACTTCCGGTGTAGACCACGAATGCAAGAGCAATTCAGGAGATGGGGTTCACTGCTGGCTTCAGTGGTCAGAGAAGGCGTCTTGAAGAAGAGCTTGTGGGGTCTCAGAAGACAGACAAGATTAAATAGACAGAGAAGACAGGCTGAGAAAGACCAGGAGCTTGACTCTGGGGATTCACAAGTCATCCCACGGCTCATGCACAAGGCAACAAGGGCACAGAGCAAGAGCAACAGTGGGAGTGGAGAGGAAGGCACCGCGAAGGCAACAGCTAGAGCTGACTGCGGGGACGAGAGGAGGAGGTGCTCCCACGACCTCAAGCGGGACTGCCTGGAGTGACTGGGAGTAGAAACCAGACAGCAAAGTGTCCCCGGGGTAGGAGGGAGGTAAGAAGAGGCAGGTGGCAGGTGGAGACGAGTCATTCGAAGAGCCCAGAGGAAAAGGAGGGACAAAGTCTGTGAACAAAGGCTGGCAGATGTGGCATGAGATGGGGGCTCGCAGGGGCCTGGGGCAGGAGCCAAGTCTTTCTGTCTGTCCTAAGTACACCCTGGATCTTTCTGAAGACAGAGAGGCAGGACCAAGACGAGAGGCAGATACAAGGACGGGTGGAGGTGGAAAGGGCTCGGTTCCAAGGCTAGGGTGAAGGTAGCGATCTCAGAAAGGGGGAAAAGTGGACCCTGCTCACTGCTGCCCCCCAAAGCTGCTTTCCTCATTCCACCTCAACCCCCCTTCCCTACCCGCTCCCTCCTCCCCGTGACTTTCTGATATACTTCTCTAGGGTAAATAGACTTGGGAGAAAAACAGAATGAAAGTAGGGAAAAAAAGGACTTCTAAATAAATCTTCCCTTTTTTGTGCTTGTCAATCGACTCTTCCAAACCAGGCCTGAAGCCCTGCAAAGGCTAAAATGACATTTTCTATTTGGTCCTCTGCAGGGCCCTGCACACAGCAGGTGTCCCATGAACATGCTCTTTGCTGGGCACTTGTCCTACAAGCCTGCCCAAGCGAGGCTGAATACTCACCAGCAGTTCCTTTCCTCTGCACCCTGACTCCAGCCCGTGATGCAGGAACTAGGAAATGGGACCCCCCAGAAGAGCAAGGGCAGCTCATCCTGTGCAGAACGGCCAGGCCAAGCAGTCACACCACACTCGAGACTCCTCAAGATCAGATTCAGCGGCCATCAGGGTACAGGATGCCCAATTCCATAGTCTAAAAACTTTCAGCCACAAAGCCCATCTGCTGGGGCCTCCTAACATTCAATGAAGTGACACTCCTGAGGGTGCCCAAGTGTGTGCATACCCGCAATACACACCCCTGCCCACACTTGCTCACACTGTCTGCCACAGGAACCACACCCAGCACTTGGCTTCATCCTTTCAGCTCAAGACCACTGATTTTGTAGGGAGAACCTATGCTCCAAATGTTGGGTCTATTCCTCAAGCAAAACAGAAAAATAGGTCCAAAGAAGGCACAGCAATTTCTGCCTCAGCAATGCCCGCCGACATCTCTGCTGCTAAGTGCTCTGACAGTAGAGAATTAGAACCAAGATTTTTAATTTTCAAATAAAACTATCAAAGGAAACATCCACTCATAATGGTGGGTAGAATCTGCAATATGCCTGAATGGGGGGAAATACCAGTGCAGATAAGCACAAGAGCCTGTGTCCAGACAAGGAGGTGGCCTGAATGGTGTGGCAATGGTCCTACAACTTGATCACTGATAGGTGCCTGATGACAGAGCACAAGGACTGGCTTCTAAAATTCCGTCTGCAAAGTCCAGACCATGTTCCCTAGAATGCATGCTCACGAAGTCACAGGGCCAGAATCAAGCCCGTGGGACAAATAACTGATGTGGGAAAAGATCACTAGAGGCTAGAATTTTTCCAGCCTATTTTTCCAGAGAAAAACAAACCGGACTCCCCCAAAGGGCCCAGCTTTCTCTTCAACTGGAGATTCCAGAAGCTTAAATGTTCCATTAGTACGTTAATTGGGTGTGGAAGAAATTAGAGAACGCAGGAAGGGAAGATGAAGAGCCGGGCAGTGGGCACCTCCACGGCAGAGGCTGCACCACAGGAAGTGCATGCAGAGGGCATGGTGAAGGGCAGAGGCAGAGGTGGCAGAGGCAGAGGCAGCCAGCACGCAGGTTACGTTACCTTGATGGGCTTGCATTTCGGGAAGGGCCTTTTCTAAGACTGCTAATGCTTTTCTATGGTAATCTGCTTGGGCTTCTAATAACTGAGAACAGACCCACATCCAAAAACAAAAGTAATGTTAGCACTGATGGACACACACACAATGGCTGAGCAAAACTAAAAATAAAATCTTTTGCAAAAAAAGCATCAACAACAATTTTTACAACACTCTAACATTCTGTCAGGGCCAAGTGCTTACCATGACAAAGAATTTGCTGTACTCCCCTTCTTTGGCCATGAAGCTGTACATGTCTGCTGCCAGCTGATCCTGGGTAAGAGACGACAGGTCACTGAGAAAACAGAGCTGAGAGAAACGGCCTCTGGAATTAACCTCTGGGAGCTCCTAGTGCTACGTGGGGTGGAAACAGCGCAGACGGATCATCCATCAGCTGACGTACAACTCGGTGTGGGGACAACAGAAACGAATGAGAAAGCCTGTCACAGGTGGACAGGGAAAGGCCTCCAGGGTACGCTGCTCAAGCACCAGGTTAGGGGGCGAGGAGAGAGCCCCACCTATACATTACTCCCATAAAAAAAGGAGGAAAAAGTGTTACATTTTTATTGCCATCATTACGTAAACACATCTCTAAAGAAAAAAAAGAAAATTAGAGACAGTGGCTACCTGTTGGGGGCAGTGGAAATCAGGGAGGACGACAAGCGCGCAAGAAAAACTTTACTGCATGCTGTTTTATACTTTTGATGTTTAACTAACATAAATGAATTACATAAAAGTTAAAAAGTTTTTAAAAAAGTGATAGATTAGGCAACTGGATATACATATATACGGCCAACTTTCATATATGCACACATTAGAATTTCATATATATATATATTTAATATACTGCCTTCCATTTTCAGCATCAAGGTGCACAAAATTATATGAAGGCCCCTTGTTTATTTTTTTAAAAAAATCTGAAAATGCTAGTTAGGATTAACAGACTTTCTTTTAGAACTGGTAAAGTAACAAAGTAAATTCATGGATCCCCACCCCACCCCCCAAAAAAGAGAAAGAAAAAGACAAAAGCAAGAGAGTATGGAGAGGGAGGGAGGGGAGAAAAAACAGGAAGGAGGGGGGGGAGGGGGGGAGGGGGGAGGGAGGGAGGGGGGAAGGGAGGGAGGGAGGGAGGGAGGGCCTGACATGAACAGAGCCTGGGAAAGGCCTGGTGTGAGTCTGTGCTAATTTCGGTAACCAAGGTGTTTGAGTCTAGCTGTCATATGGGACCAGGGGACAGAAAACGAAGCCTTGGGCTCAGTGAGGTGAGGAACTGTAACTGAGACAGATGCATGCATGTCACCCACAAAAATAACATTTCTGAGGAACAGTACTCTCAAGAAACAGTAGATTAGGAAAATCTCACTAAGCAGACATGAAAATAACAGAGCATATCTGCTTTGGATTGGGCTCTGGGTCTAGGACAGTAAAACATTTCCCTGAGATTTCAAAAATACAGACCTGCTTTCATGAAGGCTGTAAGTTTGAGTTTGACTATATGTGTGGTCCAGGACTCTTCAAACTAAGAATGTTGAGTTAACAATGGCCAATACTGGTAATAATATTCCCCAGGGAGACTCACTCCCAAATCCCCAGGAATCTCACAGATAAAGTCCCTCTTAAAATGAGCTTACAATACAAAATTGCAAAACAGAGGAAACAACCCACCATAGAGCACACTCCCAGCACTCTCCCAAAAAACTCTGGAAAACAAAAATTGCCAAAGACTTAAAATATGCACATATAAGCAAAAAGATTTCAAACCCTAAAAATAAGTACTAAAAAAGAAAAATGTGCTATAAAAAAAAGAGGCAGCCTTCAAGAATTAGAACTTTAGAAATGAAAAATATAGCTAATGAAATTTTAAACTCAATGCAAATTAATTAAATGGCAGATTAGACACAACCAAAGAATCACAGAACTTAGATCTCAGGAAATCACCCAGAAGTCAGCATAAAGAGAGAAAGCGAGCATATTTTCCTAAGCTGTCACCTCTGAAATGACAAGCCACGGTGTGGAAGTTTAGAGGAAAGACATCAGCCATAATGTACCCAGTTCAGACTCCCCAAACCTCTAGCCAAAATCATGTCCAATAAGCAGCCAACAGCCAAGACCTAGGTTAGACCAGACACGGTGAGACTGCCATGTTCTGAACAGGGTAAGCCAGTGTGAGGCATGACTGGAAGTTTAGTTTTAATTCTTACTCACTGTATTATTTTAAATAAGCCATTTTACTACAGTTAATAATCAAGGTTTGCTATCTTGAAAAGCGAATTATAGCTTGACCCAAATAAACTAAAATATGACAGACCTAACGCAATCCAGTAGAATAAAGAGGTCATTTTTGGAAAATGATGAACAGGAGGAAAAGTCTAAGTTGATCATCCTATCATCAAAGACCTGTGTCTTTACCAACTCAAGCAACATTTGGAATAAACCTCTGTTTTCACAGATAAATGCACAGAGAATAAGATCACTTAACCATCTAACCAGGGATTTAATTTATGAGATATAAAGTTCTACTCCCAAATTATAAACCAACTGTCCTAGCAACATTTAAAAATAATCCTTCCCTTTCCTATGGGCGTATGATGACCCCTTTACTATAAATTCAATCTTTAAATATAATCATATTTGTTCCAGAAAATCTGATTTTGCATTATTTTAATGGCTGTAACTTTATATGCTATGATTTTTCTTTTTAAAAAATATATCTTTATTGATTTCAGAGAGAGGAAGGAAGAGGGAGAGAGATAGAAACATAAATGATGGGAGAGGCATTGATCGGCTGCCTCCTGTACGCCCCCAACTGGGGATTGAGCCCACAACCCAGGCATGTGCCCTGACCAGGAATCGAACCGCAACCTCCTGGATCCTAGGTCGATGCTCACCTGCTGAGCCACAATGGCCAGGCTCACCTATTCTTTATTTTAAATAAGCTAGGCATTTTTGTCAAGTTTTAAAAAATATTCTACTTGAAGTAATGTTTTATTCTGATTATAAAGGAATGTAGTCTTAGAAAATAAAGAAAAAAATGAAAACCACCTTTAGTATTATTAGGGTACTTCAGACAGAAATTATGTAAAACGTTAAATAATCTGCAACACCTGACCTCTCATCCCTCATTCGAAACATGAGCTCTCACCCTGCACTGCTCCACCCGGCCCCCGGCCTCGTCCATCTCCTCCTTCAGGGTGTCTATCTTTGATGGGAGCCCCTGAAAGTTGGTTCCTGAAGATTTGTGAGCCTGGTTCCACCTGCAAAACACAAGGGGAGCCAATATTTGAGAACTAGCTGTACAAACTCAATCTTAGGGACCTCAGGGAGATAGACGCTTTCCCTAAAACTGATTCTACCTGGGACAGGTACCCAGAGAGTACCTAGGACACCAGCTTCAATCCAAGTTTACCCTCTAAGGATGGAAAAAGGCAAAGGAGATATGAGCTTCCCACCATGACAGGATCTCGTCGTGCTAGGAGTAGCTGTCTGCTCCAAGCAGAACTGACCTCATCTTGTCTCACATAAGCCCCACTGCTGGAGATCAGTTCATGAAATCCCTTTCCTAGTGTTGTCATGGGATCCTTGCCATGAAGCACCTCCGCTCTCCTGCTTTGATTGGGAGTGTTCGCTGTCCCACCGGGAGTCAGCTCATTTCTTGAGGACTCCTAGGACTCTTCCTACTACCATCCTGGCAAGTAACAGCCTGAGCTCCAGCCAGGCAGCCAAGTACTTAGCAATGGATAGCTATGGAAGCACTTTAAGAATTAAAGACACTTGTAAGAATGAATATTCTAAAGACAAACCTACAGCAAATCTGAAACATAACATGGAATACTTATATTTCAAAGTGAAAATGACCAATGAAACAAGATTATACTGCAGCAATAATATGGAGGTTCATGGGGCGGGGCAACAACTGATTCATGCATTTAGTGGAGTGGTGACTCTCCCCCCTCCCCAGCGAACAGCAATTAGTGGTGTATATGACAGCCAACGGCAGGTCAGGAGCCAGGACAGGCAGCACTGTCTCCACTTTTATAAGTCTGCAGTAAAAGCACCTGACACAAGGAAACTCAGGAAGTGAGCTGTGGCACCATGTCTGCCAGAGAGAAATAATCACGCCTGCTTCACAGGACTGAGTGAGAGCTAAGAGCTAACAGGCAGGTGCAGCTCAGCCACATGCTGTGTAAAAAAATGTTTTATTGGAGCACAGCCGCGCTCATGTACGGCCTGTCCAGGGCTGCCTCTGTGCTACACCAGTAGAGCTGAGCAGGTGCAACGGGAACCATGTGAGTTGCAAAGATGAAAACATTCACTTCCTGGCCCTTTACTAAAGTCTGTAACCGTGTGATAAAGTAGAAGGAAAGACCTGGCGGTGGTGCCCGCTTCCCTATTCCCGACTCCCAGGCCCAAGGAGACCCCCAGGTAGGTCGCTGATGCAAATATGCTTGAGGGTGGAGCGGAGGCTGTGGCCAGGCCACGAAGCATCAGACGGTCATCAGAGAGCAGCCCTCTGGGTGGTTAGTTTTACAGAGTGCTTCCCTTCTGAGCACAGCATCTGACTGAGGTGATCATAGCTACACAGGGGTTCTGACAATGGGGGCGCCCCAGGAGCTGCAAAGATCACAGATCTCATTACTCCCACACTCTGCTCTGCCAGAAGAAAAGCTCTCAGAACTGTCTGGACCTTAAGACACTCAGATTTTTTTTTTCTTCCCTGTCTCTCTTCGTTACTGGCACAGTAAGACCAGGCTGGCCTAACACCATTCCTCCGGCCATGTTTGGGAGAATGAGGCCAAAAAGCAGGTGTCAGCAGGTCAGGCAGGTGACCCTGCGACACTTTTGTCTGTCCACACAGCGTCCTATCACCATGCTGGGGATGGGAATGGTGGCAGGGAGGTGACATGCTGCTGCATTACTGGTTTCTCTTCCAGCTTTCCCTTACCTGGCTCTGACTGAGTCCCAGTCTAACACCAACTTGGCAAGCTGCTTCCGCTGTTTTTGGATGTTAGGAATCTCCACCTAGAAAAAAAAAAAACACCTCACACCAATTGGGATGAGCTTCAGGTTTCTGGCTGGACATTTAAAAGTGTGGGATTTATTTACAAACTTCTTTTCTCTTAGGCAAAGGGTTATGAATGATCAATTCACTCCCTGCACTTCCAAAAAGAAGTGAACGTCAAAGGCACTGACTACTGTTAAAGGTTCAGACAGAAGAACCACCTGCTGCCCAGCCTGCACGGAGACACCCACCTCTGCTATGCCACACAGGGGGTCCACAATCTCCTTCTCAACAAAGACCTCGTGCTGAGAGAGTTCTAGAGCCAGCTGATTCTCGGCATCTCCACACGTCTCTAGCATCCTCCTTCAAAAACAAGATGCCCCACAACAAACACATGTTCACTGAATAGGCACCTCGTGACCACAGCGAGCCAGTTCTGCCCTCCCTCCAGATGACAGGAGCACACAGACAACCCTGCCCATCCACTTCCCCTGACCCACACGGCGCCTGGCTTGCATTCTAAAAGCAGCGCCTCTTACCCCAGGAGAGAGTCTTCCAGCTGTGCCGATGCCTCCTGCATGTTCTGAGCAAGAGCTGTCAGAGGGAGCTTTTTCTGGAAGGCAAAAGACAGTGCATTTTTTTATTAGCGGCCACACCCACTCTATTACCTGCTCCAGATCATCATTCACTGGTTTCTTCTCCAGGCAAACCACACCGGTAAGAGACAGCCTGTGTGGGTGTGGCTCTGGTCTCAAAAGTTAGGCTCTGTGTCAGTCTCCCCATGCCTGGAATATAGGGATGAGAGCAGCGTGAGGTCCCAGGCTGTCGCTGACCCGAGGAGATGCTCAGTACCTAAAACTACCTAGCTAAATTTCCAAAGAAACTTTTTAAAGGTTTTTCAACACAAAGCCACCTATTTTCCTATCAGAGATTTGTTTTTCAGTTGGAAATGACTATATAATCATCTGATTAGTGTTCTAACTGCACAGTCAAGGAACCTGAAGGCTGGGAGGTGGGATGGCACAGCCAGGCACCCAGGGGAGGGAAGGCAGAGCCAGACCTCGTGCTGGTGGTCTGAGCCCCGGGTTATTTTTCCACCACTGGCATATCTCAGAATGTAGGTAAAAGAGGAGGGAAAGGAACAAGTTGGTTGGTTACACCACCACAACCCACTCACAGAAACTGCTTTCAATGTTGTAGTGTCCCATGTAACCACCTTCCCCCTAGAAAGGGCTCTCACACTAGACCAGGATCCACCTCAGTAGGGCACTGTGCCCTGACCTCAGGCATGTCCCCTGCCCCCCATCTTTCCTGCTTCCATCTGACACGTTTACACCGTATTTGCTTGTATTGCAGAGAATACCTCTGGGAGGCTATATAAGGAATACTGGTGGTTCTGGAGAGGCAGCAGGGTACTGGGGAAACAGGATTAGTTGAGACCTCACTTTATGTTCTTTTGTATATCCTGAATTTTGACCATGTAAATGTATAGCCTCTTCCAAGCAGTACATTAAAATTTAAAAGTAACAAGTACATTTACACCTCCCCTCTCCCCCATTACTTTCCATGAGTACCAGGCTTCCCCTGCCCCGTGCTGGCTCCATGCTGGATGAGGAAGACCTGGGAGAACGGGCAGCCTGCTGGGATCGCAACAGAGGGCGAGGCACACGCTTGTTTCTAATCCTCAACAAAGGTATTTTCCCACTGCTTTTCGGGCGGCGGGGGGGGAGGGGGGGGGAACATCCATGGGAGAGAGACACATCGATGGGCTACCTCCCGCAGGCGCCCCAAACAGGGCCAGGGGTCGAGCCTGCAACCGAGGTATGTGCCCTTGATCTGGAATCAAACCCCGGGCCCTTCAGTTGCAGGCCGACACTAACCACTGAGCAAACTGCCTAGGGCGCTCACACGTTTTAGTCATGCTGCCTCTCCAAGAGAATTTCATGTAAGTAAACATAATAACCAAGAGAAATATACTTGGTGCAACCCCAGAGGTCTACGGGTCCTTGAGAAGAGTCCCTGTTGGTATCATTCCAGCTGCCAGCTGTCAATAATGGCCTGTGGCTTCTCTGTTCTGACCCCAAAGCCACAACAGTCCTGTTTCCTGATGTCCAAAAATAAGGACATTCTGCTTATTTAGCACGTGAGCTCATTAAAGAAGATGCTGTCCACCAACATCAAACTCCTCCATGGAGAGGGCTGAGGCCTCCCAGGCATGAATGGCTTTTTATCACCAGGACTCACTGAAAAAGCTCTAAAGTCATGATTTATAAAATGCATGCCAACTGCACAAAAAGAAGCAATTCCAGATCTGATGGAACATAAGCTCTGCCATGTCCATGGCTTGGGCTGAGGCCACTTGCCTGCCTCTCTCCTCAATTCTTGCCTGTTCACACGAGTGGGAGTTACTGGTGGGGCTCTTGGGGCTCCTCCTGTATTCCCTAGAGCCCTAGAGACTACGAGACTACTGTAACTTTCTCCATATCATATAACCTCTTCTGGTCACCTCTCTCTTATTTCTATGGTCACTCCTCCTTCCCTCTCGTAGAGTGCAGACTTCCTCAGAGCCTACTCTTGGGCACTTCTGTTTGAGATTGGAAAAGGAAGCCTAAGGCATTAGGTTTTAGAAATGAGGGCCAGGTACCCTTGCCACTGCTCCCTGGAATATGCCCATCACCTGCCACTCATTTCCCTCCTTTACAGCTAGGATACCTCCTCCTCCAGGAAGCCTCACCTGACTACCCCTCTCCTCCTCTGGTACCCATTCTTGGCCCTCCCATAATACCCTGGGCATAATTTGTTTAGCATGTTATTTATAATTACCCATGTGTGTGTATCTCCCTCACCAGGCCATGAGCACCTTCAAGGTGGAGACAACCTGCTGTTCATTTTATACCTCCAGCACTTGTGCACAGTATGTCTTGTTCCTTCTGTGTCTGCTTTGAGACACAGCCCAGCTGTCACATATCTTCATTAGACATAAACAAATGAACATTTATCAAACACCTCACTGTGTAAAGGACAGTGGCACACAGCATGGAGGAAGGAAGCAGAGACAATGGGACTGATGAGGGAAATCAACCAGATTATCAAGGGTTTAGGTCAAGCTGAAGAGCTTAGACCTAACCCAGGCAAGGGAAACAGGATGTCCCAGACAGGCACTGCTGGCACTCGTCACTTCTTGCAGAACTATCCCTCCAGACACTGCAGAAGTTTGGCATCTTGGCCCCTATACTCCAACTGCCAGTAGCGTACCCGTCCCTATGACAAACCAAAACTGTTTTTACTAGACCTTTCTAGATACCCCAGGAGTGCAATGTGTCCCCAGGAGAACTAAATGAGGGTTGTCTCTTCCTTTGCTTTTAAGGCAGGAGGATGACAGGATCAGCCTGTACTCCAGGAAACCAATTGTGGTGATCAGGCTGAACACATTCTGGAAACGAGGGGTCAGGGCAGGAAACAAACTCCAAGGGGCCTACAGCAGTTCAGTGAGAGGGCGGTGGGTCTCCCATTCAGGCGGGGTGGTCAAACTGGGGTGGAGGTGAGGAAGGCAAACACCACTCACAGAGAATCACAGGACTTGCTCATCAAGCTGCTCTCGGACAGTGCAGGCAAACTGAGGGGACATAAGATACCCCGCAGTCTCCAGCCTGCATGCCAGGGGGGTGGAATTCAGTCACCACAGAAGGAAGAACTGGTCATGTAGGGAGGACTTTCTGCCTGGTTGACAATAGTTTAGAAGTCCCTGTATATACAGTGTATACAGCATCAGTTAGAAGCCATGAGACTAGAGCAGGTGGCCCAAAGCATGTGACTGCGAGATGAGGACAGACCTCAGGAAACAACATACAAGGGCAGGCAGAGTAGAAGCCATGGCAAGAGGGGAGGTGCGGTGACGGCAGCACCAGTGCCCTGGGCTGATACTGAAGGGCGGGACCTGTGGCAGCCACTCCTGGGATAGTAGGTGTATGCACACCTCCGCCCCTTGACATACACACTGCAGAGTGCTCGGTGCTGTGGGACAGGAATGACTCAGCTGTCAAGATGCCCTATAAATGTCTGTAGAAATATAAAACAAGGGTGACACGGGCCATCTTTGCACCAGCCCTTCCTTTTGAGACGCCTGGTAATAAACTTAACGATATAGCGAAAAGGCTTCTCACTCCATTAAGACAAGCACTGGAAGCCCTGGCCAGTGTGGTTTCGTTGGTTGGGTATTGTCTGGTGCACCAAGAGGTTGCCGGTTCAATTCCTAGTCAGGGCACATGGTTGGGTTGTGGGCTCAACCCCAGCAGGGGGCATGCAGGAGGCAGCCAACTGATGTTTCTCTCTCTCCTCCTCTCCCTTCCTCTCTCTAAAATCATTAAAATCATATTTAAAAAAAATAAAGACAACCCCTGGAAAAGATGCTTCCTACTCCAGCTGGACACACACAAGCGAGAGAGAGCCTGGGAAGCTGCGGACAGCCAACCCACAACTAGGAGGGGTGCACACTTAGGGGTCAAAGGGACACTGGAGAAGGGGGACAGAGGAAAGACAGACACTGGGCTTTTGGTCACGTCACTGAAATGCTGGACCAAGCCTTACCTCAAGTCCATCTCAACTTGTGGATTTCTCAGTTAATAAGCCAATAAATTTTACTTTCTAAGTGAGTTTCAGACAAGCCTTCAGCTTTTTGGCATCACAGGATCCTAACTGACATGCCCATTCTCTAATCAATGACAAGTGGTTCAAGTCAAGAGCACAGGCGTGGGCAGGGCTTTCAGCTCAGTGATGTCTTAAGCACAAAAGAATGTGAAGGGCAGGCAGGTGTTGTGAGCATGGATGTGATACAAGGTACAAATCTGCAGGTGAATCTGCTGATGCTGCCTGGGGAAATCCAGCCCATCCAAGAACACAGCCACTCACAACCCCGGAAACTCACGTGTCTCCTGTCAGCATCCGTGCCATGCTGGCCCTGGAAGCAAGCCGCTAGGCGCTTGTGAGAGTGGTGGCACATTGACCGCACTGCATCCAGGCGCCGCTCGATCTGGCAAAACAGAGACATGGGAGCCATTTGCAGGGCTCAAGAACAAACTCAGCCTTTTCCTTCTGTGGTGTCTGTACCGGGCAGTAAACGCACCCTGCGGGCAGATTTGTGGCTCTCGGGTGTTCACTGACTCCAGGTTTCTCACTACTGACACCAGGCCGGATAACTGTGGGCTGTGAGCAACTGTCCTGTGCATTACAGGATGTTTGGTATCATCTCTAGCCTCTACTCACTGGATTCCCATAGCTGTGACAACCAAACGTGTCTCCAGATAATGTCAAATAAGCCCTCGGAGGGCAAAATCACCTTTGGCTGAGACCCACTGACCTGCCTTCCTCTGAGGGTTTTAGGTCCCTAAGAGGCTGAATCTAAACCTGCCCTCAGAAACAGCAGTGGCAGCAAAGTCACACACCACATACAGCATAAAGGGACAAGCCACAGGGGCTCAGCAGCTCTCTCCTGCTGTAGCAATGCAGCCTTCCACGCGGGACAGCAGGCAGAAGAGACACCATGGAATGCCCTGCAATTTAACCTCAGGGTCAGTGTTTTCAAAACTATTCCTTATTGGGCTTGGGGTGGGAGTTTGTTTTTGTTTTTCAAATAAACCTCTAAAGCAGAATGGCAACCAGTAGTAAGAAGCACTGACTTAGGTGACCCTCGCATCATGATTAGCTTCCCCAAATATTATTGCTGGGCTATGGCTGTTTATGGCAAAAGGAGCTGTTTACAGGAAAGAAGGAATGCCAAAAATGTGTATTCTGATGATTCATTAAAAATGAGAGCAGGCCCTTAGGGATGCTTTCTATTTTAAAGAAAAATCAACAAATTTAAAGTAGAATACACTTTTACCCCAAGACATTCTACCCAACAAGACGGTTCTGTCCTCCGTCTCTAAGGCCCTCATGGCATAAGCAGCTTGCGTCCAGAGGCAAGCTGGCGGGTAACCAGGGCCCCGGTCTGGAGGCACGTTTACACTTAGCAGCAGATGCCACATCAGCTTCCCTAAAGCTTACAAACATCAGAAAACTAATACACACTCTTCACCTGCCACAAAAGCATAGGGAAAACCCCCAAAACTCCATTTCATTTTGACTCCCATTTCCACTAAAATGTACAGTCTGCAGGGCCAGGGCCTTGGTTGCTTTGCTCACTATTTACCCCAAGTGCCTGGAACGCTGTCTGGCACACGAATGGAAAGCACTCACATAATATCTGTTGAAAGGACATATATGTACTGAGTCCTTGTGCAAGGTATTAGAAAAACAATGGTAAAAAAATGGTGGTTCCTTCCTCCTGGGAATCACACTTACCCTAGGAAACAACAAGCTACATAAAAAGGCAGCCTCTTCAACTGCTCTCAAGGACATCCAAGAAATGATGCAGGACTGCGATTCTTACTGGTATGCTGCAAGAATTTTTAAAGCCTGCAGTACCTATTTAGTCAGGGGCAATGACCTCTTTCCCTTTAGGTTGTCAAATTAAAAAATGACAATAACCAACAATAACAGCCATCTGGTGTAAATGAATCAAAATTATATCTTTTTTTTGTCAGATGGGCAAAAAATGTAATTTTTTGGGATGCCACATAATTATAGTAATTAGTTTATGTGCCATGACATTAAAAAGGCTGAAAAATCTTCCTGGCTGGTGTGGTTCAGTGGTTAGAGCATTGGGCTGCGAACAAAAGGGTTGCGGGTTTGCTCTGTCTGGTCGGGGCACAGGCAGGAGGCAACTAGTTGATGTCTCTCTCACATCAATGTTTCTCTCTCTCCCCCTTCCCTCCCATTCATTCTCTCTGAAAAGCAATGAAAAAAATATCCCCAGGTGAGGATTAACAAAAATAAAAAATAAGATAAATAAAAATTTTTAAAAATTAAAAAATAAAAAGGCTGAACAGCGCTGACATAGGAGGACACAGAGCAAGTTAATGGAAGTTTCACACCAAAAGCAAAATCATCTCTGTAGCCGCAACAGTGGGGAAAAAACTACCAATCACCATTCAGCATAACCTTGTGCCAGGCTCCACCCCTGACTCTCCACATCTAACTTATTAAACCCCAAAAGCCCTGTGAGGCAGACACAGCAATTACCTGCCTTTTAGAAAACGGAGGCACCGGGCAGTTAAGTAAATCCCTGAGGCCACAAAGCTAGGCAGGGGCAAACCTTGAGTTCGAATCCAGGTAGCTCACTTTTAAGCACCACTCTCCTTCTTTACACTTAGAAACAAGAGAAATGAGGAAAACATCTGTAGCAATGGCGGACCTGGCGTGGATATCTGTGTTGTACAGTAAGAAGTTCCTAGAACCTGGCACACACTGCAGGCCCCAGCAGACGTTTGGGCAAAGGGACAAGACCAGATGCCATGCCTGCATCCGGAGGCCTGGGCCTGGGGCTTGGGGCCTGGTCTCTGGGTCCCAGCACCGTGAGGCTGTGCATCACTTACGTGGGCATGGTGGGGAGCACCAACACGAGAGCCAGTGCACTTAAAGCTCAACTGCACCCAACAATGGTTCTGAAAGTCTGAGAATGAGCTGGGAATATACGGCAAATAACAATGAGGAAATACTAAGAATATGATTCTTTAACAAAATCCTTCTAACCCTTGATGAAAACTTCTAGTCCTCAAAAAAAAGAAAAAAACAAGTGTTCTTAAAATAGTCTACTGCCAACGGCTGTCGTAAGGTAGGACGCTGGGCACGATGCGGTGGAAGCAGCATTTTTAAAAATTACGCTCCTTCTTCTGCAGGAAGAGACAGAAAGTCACCTGGGAGCAGGTCTTTGGTCCTCGGGGACTCCCTGGACCAGGCCTGCTGCAGGTTATGGAAATGAGAGGCAAGGAGACAGGTGGAGGAGCGCCTGGTGTGGGTGGGGCTGGATGCGGTAGGGTGAGGTGATGTGTATCAAGGATCTAGGGCCTTCTGGGAGAAACCCAGGCCCCAAGTTAGGGAAACCTATTGAGAGATGGAGGCAAGTGGGCCTGGCTCAGGTCCCGGGCAGGAAATGCCCCTCCCTACAAAGAGGAAAGAAAGTTTGAGCTAATGACTTCAGGCCACCCACCACGGTTCTGATACATCCAGTCACTGTCACTGAGACCCTGAGTCCCTCAGGGCCCAACTCAGCCCAGAGTAGGGAGCCAGACTGTAAGAGGGAGCAAGGAGTCCAAACTCTAGGTTGAAGCCAGTGGGGCCTCTCTCATCAAGGACACCATCGCAGCAGCAAACTCAGTCACTCCACCTGCCCATGACCTATGACCAGGTCACAGCGCAAGGACAGGACCAAGCCAACCAACCCCTGCCCCCACTCCAACACCTGGCGCTGGAGAGCGGGACCAGCCCCCTGTGAACTTCACAACAGACACCAAAGTTTCAGATCCCCTTCAATACCATGTAACTCAGAGGCTATTCTTTCCTGCTCAAACCATGCTAACCAATTTTATTGTTTCGGGTTAAAAAAAACCCATAAGCTTCAGTTCTCACCTATGAACTTTTTTAAACATGCCTTTAAAAAAAACATTTTTAAAAGACTAAATTTAGTTACCTGTAACAGATCTTCACTGAGGACTTCTGTTTTCTCGGCTCTGTAGGAAAAATTAAAAGTTCAGAGTTAGAGATCCAGAAATGAAAGCAACTCAAGATAACTAATAATTATTACCCCAGAATTTAAAATAAAACAGGCAGAAATGAATATAACAAGGGGAGAAATTCTACAAACTTTTACGTCAAGGGGCAACTTAAGCAAAACCAAAACCAAACAAACAATGAAAAAAAACCACCAAAGTTTACAGATAATAGCTCCCAGAGCTCACTCACCTCAGGAGGTTTACCTCAGTAGTTCAGGAAAAGCTGCTTCCTTCCTAGCAACCTCTGTACCCCAGAAGCCCCACGGAAACCCCAGGGGGAGAAGGCTGCCCTGGAGAAGTTTGAACCTCAATTCTAAGACTCCAAGTCTGAGTTTCACAGCCATGCTGAACCCAGTTAGTCACAAAGGCAGGGGCACTATGCAGGGATGCAGGACAGTAACAAACCGTGCACCCTCCCTTGATTTCTCATCTTTACTTTAAAAAGTTATTTTCACAACTCTCCCTCTTTCTTGCTTTAGGACTCCTGTTAACGCCACTGACCTTCCAGAAAACCAATATGGTGGCCAACAACCAGCAGAGGGGCTATGGCATCCAGACCACAACTTTGTAAGAAGACTTCTCTGTAGCTCCAAAGGGCAGCATGTTGCTATATTATACCCAGAATTACTACAGTCTGAGTGTCACATGGACTCCTGACTCAAATAGCAATTTAAACCAAGTCATTTAACAGCCCCACCAAATTCTCTTAGAAATTAACGAGGACATTTCCACGAGAATAGAAAGTCTGGTGCAGACCTCACCATGGGGGAGTGGCGGAGAAAGGGAAGGCCACTGCTGAGCCAGACATCCTGAAGCCTTTTTATAGACACACTACAGAATAGAAGGCCGCATATCTTGCCCATGAACTAATGTGAGAGAAGGGAAAGCCATGTGACCAGAAAGTGAATGGAACCCCCTAAAATGACCTCAAAACTGCTGAGCTCCAACACTGGCTGTGACACCGTGTCTTCTCTGGCCAAGACCTTGAGACCCAAGCAGGGCCCTGTCCACCACCACAGAATCCTGACACCTTTCCTCTGCAGAGTAAGTGTTCACAGAGGAAAGTCACAGCTCCTCTTAACAAACAGCGGCCCCTCGAACAACTTAAGGGTCAGGAGCACCAAATTCCCGCATAGCCACAAACCCAGGTAAGTCTTCACTCTCCAAAACTAACTACGAATAGCCTACTTGACCGGGAGCCTTACCAAAACATAAACAGTCAACACATATTTTGTATGTAAGATGTACTATATACTATATTCTTACAATAAAGAAAATATTAAGAAAATCATAAAGAAAATACATTTACAGTATTTATTGGAAAAATATCCTTAATTAAGTGGACCCATGCAGTTCAAACCCAGGGTCAACTGTATTCCTAAATTCAAAAGAAGAGATTCAGAGCAAATGTGGCCTCTAATTCCAGTGTGCGCTATTAGCAGTGGTACGCTAGGGGCTGGCTCAGGAGAACCACATGTGTGCATCTTTCCCTAGCCCCTTGTTCAGTGACCTCACATTGGTAATTTAAAATAAAAAATAAAATATAATACAAACAAATATTGTTTGCAAACAATATAAATCAGGGCTTTTGGGGAGTGGGAGGGGATTCAGATGTTAAAACATTTATGAGCACAGCACCGCAATAGTCACATACACAAAAAAACAAATGTAAAAGCAAAGCAAGTATTAACTTCAGAAACAGAGTCCATCAGAAAGAGAATCATAGTACACTACTATGCTCACCTTCAAATAACTGATTCACTATGATAATATATCAAATAGTAATATATCCAAAAATTGTAATGTAACTGTATTGGCAGGATAAGGGACCAGAAGCACAGAGGAAGGTTACACAAGAGCCCTAAACCCTCATTTATCATCATAAGAGGTCAATAAGTTATACCTAAGCTTCATAACTCAAAGGGCAGCAGTTTACACATATTTATAAACATGAATCGGTAAACGCCGGAACAAACAGCTAAAATTAGAAAGGAGTTGAGGAATCTCTTTGGTTGAGGAATCTCAATTGGGAGAGTGGGGTGTGTGTGGGAGAACCCACTCTACTTTGTGATAAGCCTTTTATGATTATTTGATTTTCTAAACTACTCAGATACGTAGTTTCAAAATTTTAAGAACAGTACATTAGTTACATTTTCAAGTAACATGCTTGATCTGATTTAAGTGAAGCATAACTAACTCTAACTTTAAAGCATTGGGTCCAACTGCCAATCTAACAGAAGTACAACAGAACACATCTCAGAGTATCCAAAATACAAGGCAACTCAGCATATTAATTTTCCTATTTACAAATTAACAAGTGGACCCTTTGCTTTAAATTTAGGGGCCTTTTACCTGAAGGCTGGAGGCTGAAAAATATGTAGAACATATATGAATATGTGAACATACTGTTCAAAAATAAGTTTGGCACTATGTTTCCCGCCTTTGTGGACATTTTGTATATTGCATTGATAAAATTATTTTTAGAATAAAATTATTTTTAGAAAGAGATCCAATGCATCTTCTTAACCAGATTTTAGGGTTTACTGAAATTATTTAAAATGACCCATAATCAGATTACTTTTTCTCCCAGCTTTACTGAGGTATAATTGACAAACAAAACTGTATCTAAAGTACACAATTTGATGATTTGACTTACATTTTGAAATGATTACCACAATTGGATTAACAGATTCATCCATTACCTCCCATAGTTACTGTTTTTGTTATAGTTGTTATAAGAAAGCTTAAGATCTACTCCGTTAGTAAACTTCCAGTGTATAATACAGTACTATTAACTGTGGTCACCATGCTGCACGTCAGATCCCGGAGCTCATTCACTGTATAACTGAAGGCTTGTATCACAACTTTGACATCACAACATCTCCCCATTCCCCTCACTTCCTAGTCCCTGGCAACTATCACTGTACTGTTTCTATGAGTTCAATTTTTTTTTCTTTCTTTTTGAGTCCACATGTAAGTGACATGATACAGTCGTTGTCTGTGTCTGGCTTATTTCACGTAGTATAACGTCCTCCAGGTTCACGCATGTTGTTGCGAGCGGCTGAGTGATACTGCATATGTGCAAGCACTACATCTTTGTCCAGCCGCACAATGGTAGCTCGTTTTCATATCTTGGCTACTGTGCATAACGCTGCAATGAACGTAAGAGTGAAAATACCTCTTTGAGATACTGACTTTGTTTCCTTCAGATACACACCCAGGCCTGGGGCTGCTGTATCATAAAGGAGGTAGTTCTATTTTTAATGTTTTGAGGAACCTCCATACTGTTTTCCGTAACGGTTGTACCAATTTACACTAACAGTGTGAAAGTGTTCTAACTTCTCCATATCCTAACATTTGTTATTTCTTGTCTTTTTGATAACAGAGACCCTAACAGGTGTGAGGTGACATCTCATTGCGGTTTTTCATATACCAGCTGGCCACCTGTGTATCTTCTTTGGAAAAATGTCCACAGTCATGCCCTGCATAATGGCATTTCCGTCAACAGCAGACAACACATAGGACGGTGGTCCTGTAAGATTGTAACAGAGCTGAACAATCCCCATTGCCTAGAGACGTTGTAGCATTGTGATGCTGTAGCCATGTAACAGTAGCATAAAGGTTGCAAACATCAACAAGGCTGTGGTTGTGATGGCAAACGGCTTAAGCCTGGATGTGGATAGCGGTGACAGAGAAGCACTCCTAGCACTGGTTCCTGAGTAACCGACTGGTGAGGAGCTGTGGGAACTGAACAGGAGTACAGTTGAAGAGGCGAGAGAGAAGGAAGACGCAGGAGAAGAAACCTCCCCAAGAAAATGCAGAGAAGGGTTCAGCGGGAGCTTCTGCAGAACCCAACAAGCTCCTTAAAATGTCTTAAAAACACGGACCTCAACACGGAAAGGTTTTCATGAATAGAGAGGAATGTTCACAGTACATTATCTCCTAACAAGCAGACCTATGGTGAACAAAAGAAACAAACCCAAGCAAACACTATGGACCTATTTCTGAAGAGTGACATCTCAGGAAGGGCCTCAGGCAGGTCCTTTGGGAAGTGCTCCAGAAGGAGGCGTGACAACTCCAGCACAGATGACAGTTCCATGTGTTGTTACCACTGAAGATCTTCCAGTGGGCAAGATATGGAGGTGGAAGAGGTGATCCTGACCCTGTGTAGGCCTAAGCTAGTGTGTCGTTTTTAACAAAATAAGTTTAAAAAAAAAGATGGTTAACAAAAAAATGTTGATTAATAGACTGTTCCAGAACATTTGTATACCCTCCCTCCCCCAAAACAGAAAAATGGCTCATAAAGAACTGACCCAGTCCTGCAAATGCCATTTGTGGTAAGTGCCCTACACAAGTGTTCCATATTTTATCTTTTATACTGCATTTTCATTGTGCCTTTCCTGTGTTTATATTTTTTTAAATGACTAGCACTTACCACTGTCATAACTGCCTATAGTATTCACACAGTAACATGCTGTACAGCCCAGGAGCAATAGACTAGACCACATAGTCTAGGTGTGTAGTAGGCTATGCCATCTGGCTTTATGTAAGTGTATGCAATGATGTCCGCATGACAATGAATTTCTCAGAACATATTCCACTGTTAAGTGACGCATGACTGTACTTAGGTCCTCTGCCCGTTTTTATGTCGGGTTACTTGGGGGCACTTTTTTTGCTATTGCTTTGTATGAGTTCCTTGTATTTTCTGAGTATTAACCCCTTATCAGATGTCTGTAAATATTTTCTCCCATTCTATAAGTTGCCTTTTCATTCTGTCGACTGTTTCCTTAGCTGTGCTAAAGCTTTTATTTTTATTTTTTTAAATATATCTTTATTGATTTCAGAGAGAGGAAAGGAGAGGGAGAGAGAAAGATAGAAACATCAATGATGAGAGAGTCACTGATCGAGCCCGCAACCCGGGCATGTGCCCTGACCGAGAATTGAACCCCGATTGCCTGGATCCTAGGTTGATGCTCAACCGCTGAGCCATGCCCGGCCAGGCGCTAAAGCTTTTAGTTTGATGTCCCACTTGTTTACTTTTTCTTTCGCTGCCAGTGCTTTTGGTGTCATTACTCATTAGATCACTGCCAAGACCAATTTCAAAAGCTTTCCCCTGGTTTCTTCTAGGAGTTTTATGGTTTCAGGTCTTACATTTTACTTTATCCATTTTGAGTTAATTTTTGTGCACGGTATAAGGCAGGAGTTCAGTGTCACTCTCTTGCGTGAGGTTGTCCATTTCCCCCACACCATTTGTTGATGAGACTATCCTTTCCCTATTGCGTACTCTCAGTGCCCTTGTCAAAGATGAGCTGATCATATAGGTGTGGGTTTATTTCTGGGCTCTCTATTCTGTCCCACTGTCTATGTGTCTGTTTTTATGCCAGTACTATACTGTTTTGATTACTACAGCTTCACAATATAGTCTGGAATCAGAAGTGTGATGCCTTGCTTTTCTTGCTCAGGACCGCTTTGGCTCCTCAGGGTCTTTTGTGTTTCCAAATGAAGTTTATGAACATTTTTCTATTTCTGTGAAAAATGCCATCGGAATTCAATATAAGGACTACAATGACCCATCGATCACTTTGAGCAGTGTGGGCATTTTAACAATATTAATTCTTCCAGTCCATGAATATGGGACATCTAGGAAAGATTACTTTAAAGTGGTAAATTATGATTTCAGAATATAATACACAAACCGGGGTGGTTCCTTCCCTCAAAGATTTCCCCTTTGGCCTGTCCAGCTTCACCTTAATTTTAGGGAACCAACCCCATCCCTATCCCCGATATGTGGTCCAATGACCTGATCCCCCTCATCACTGTCATGGTTCAAGGCTCCACCCTTTCACGCTGAAATGAGTGTTCGTTCATCTTTACCAGAGAAGTGAAATTCTTACCTAAGGAAAGTCCAGCAACTATTCAGAATAGTGGCCCAGGTGCCCAATCAAAAGGCATTTACATTAGCTACAGAAACTTAGTTTTTACTAGAATGTGTTGTCTTTGATCTGTTTTTTAATTCATTAACAAAGCAAGGGGGGAGCAATATACTGAATTTGTCAAGGCACCTAAAGACAAAAAAATAAAGTGGTGCTCAAAGTTATCCAAGAATAAAATGCTGCCTGCTCTACAAGCTTTACATGAGACATCTCTCTCACTGACCCGAACTCTTTGTATATGGGTTTTTCTGCTTTGTCAGAGCCTTCTTTGTGTCCAATGTTCTGTGCTTGGAAACATTCCACTTGAATGTTTCCTGCCTGTAACTGAGAAAACAATACAAGCAGGAAGGCACATCCCGCTCACCATTTTACTCTGGGGCTTGTTTTTTCCTATGCAAGTCACTGTGCAATTTCACTAGTCATTCAATCGGGGCTTAGGTCAGGCATGATTTTTCATGTATTTATCACTTTTTTGGTAAAGCGTAAGATTTCCCCTCATAATTCCCAAAGCCTAAAAGCAGCAGTGCTGTGCTGGCCTTGGTATGTTCACCTTTCCCTGGACTAGTTGTGGTAATGTCCACCCTGCAGTCTCAATTTAGAGGATGTGTCTCTCGGCCCACTTACCTGGCCAGGAGAAAACAGAAACATTGCCAATCAGAAACTGCCCATCAGAAAATGCTTCAACTAGGAGACAAGGTCAAAGGGAAATTTCCATATCTAACTCTAGACTGATTTCTACAGCAGCTGCTGCCACCACTACCCTCACATGCCAAACACCGCTATTATGAACCATCTCAAGTTTCCCAGGGTACTGACCATGCGTTCAGGACACATGCACTTCCATAAAGCATGGATTCAGGGGGCCAAAGAAACAGAGCTCAAGTCCACACCTTCCGCAGGCTGTGATCTTCCGAGCAGAGCATCACTGACCTCCTCCCCACTAGCCAGAGTCCCATGGACCACGTCCACCTTGGACATCACTCCTCCCCCAGCACCTTAGCTTAGCAACTGCCTGCCACACAGTAGGTGCTTAAATGTACATTGAATGAACAAATAAAAAAGTAAACAGCTGTCACAATGATATAGTAAGGTTTGGAAAAATTATTCTAGATTTCAAAACCTAGCAAGAAAAAGTTCAATGACACTAGGCAGGAAAGGTATACATGTAGAATTGTGTTCTACAGTAAAATCCAGAGCAACTAAAATTAAAGCATGATATTGCCTTCCAAAAATCTGTTTTCACTCAAAATACATAAAAGGTAAACCATCCATCTTACCAGGGTCAGCACACTTTGGCACGCAGGTCAAATCCAACTCACCACCCATTTTTGTATGACCAGCAGGCAAAGAATAGTTTTATTTTTAAATGGTTGAAAAAAAACCAAGAGGAAGACATATTTTCTAACACAGAAAATTATATGAAATTCAAATTTCAGTGTGCACAAATAGTTTTCCTGGCCCACGGCCAGGCTGATTGGTTTATGTATTGTCTGTCCACGGTGGCTTTCAAGCTACGACATCAGAGTTGAGTTGCCGTGACAAACCAGTCATAGTGCCTGTAGAGCTCAAAATATTTACTATCCAGCCATTTACAGGAAAAGGCTGCCGATCCCAGGTCTGCACCAGTGATTCTCACAGGTGTGGTGCAGACCTCGCTGGCAGGTCTGTATGTGAGGCTGGTCTGGAAGTGTATTTTCTCTTCCTAGACATTTGGCCTCATGTTTGAGAAGCAGCTGCCCAAATGAATGGGGGTGGCTGCCTCTGATTAAATAGAGTCCAAATGTGGCGGCACATCCCAGCGCTGACGACAGAGAGCAATTATGTGTGCCCCCCACCTACCCACCCACGCCCCCTGCACTAAAATATTACGATTGTTTTCTTTCTGATCCCTACTTATAAACAGAGTTGAGGGCAAGATCTACATTAATACAATTGTCTATGTCAGGCATTAGCAAGACCAAATAATAAACACTGTAGGCTTGCAGGCCACAGGGTCTCTGCCACAAGTCCTCACCCTGCTGCTGTAGGATGCACAGCCGTGGCTAAGAAACAAACGAATGAGCCTGGCTATGTCCCGATGCACTTAACTAAGGCCACGGAAATCTGATTTCACACAATTTTCATGTGTCATAAAATATTTTTCTTCTTTTGATTTCCCCCCCAGCCATTTAAAAATGCAAACACCATTCTGAGCCACTGCAGCCAGATTTGGCCCAAAGGCCATAATGTGCCGACCCCTGACACGTGTGCAAGTGGAGTGTGTTTCCACTGAAGCTCATTCCTGCAGGGCCGGCGTGCTCAGTAGTTGCGCATCGACCCATGAACCAGGTGGTTTCGATTCCTGGTCAGAGCACATGCCTGCATTGTAGGCTCAATACCTGGTACGGGGCGTGCAGAAGGCAGCTGATCAATGACTCTCTCCCATCGTTTATGTTTCTATCTCTCCCTCTCCCTTCCTCTCTCTGAAATTAATAAAAACATATATATATATATACACACACACACACACACACACACATATATATATATATATATATGAAACTCCATTCCTTTTTAATCACTTCTAAGTTATTCTTACATTGAAAGGGGATTTCTGTGCTGTCCAACCTGTGTTTCAGAAGTTGAGAGGCACTGGCTTTTCAAGACTCCACCAAATTGCTCCCTTTCAATCCTTACAGCCATTCTGGGGCCTCGGGAGCAGCTCACCTTTCTACCACCCAGAATACTATCCACCCAGGAAGGCAAACATGGGGCCAACACTAACTTCAAACACCTACAGCTCCCCGTTGCTCCCAAGATCACAGCAGCACTGTGTGCTGTGGGTTACACATTCACAGATCATAGTTCTCTTGTTTTTTTTTTACTTACACATTCACTCTGATATACCAATTAAAATTTAAATAAAGAAATGGGGCATTGAGAGAATGTTTAATAATCTGATTTTAAATTCTGGCCACCTGAAAATATTTAGCTGCATCTTGGATGAGAGGAGAAACTCTGGTGAATCTACCGAGAAACCTTAGTATATAACACAGGGCAATAGCACCACATGGTCGCTTCACACAGTGGGATCTGTGTTCGCAGTGAAATTACAGCGGCCAGACCCACAGCTAATCGGTGTGTTTCATGCTGCCAGGAGCCAGACTTTAGGCAGCACTGCCATCTCCTGTTACAGGTGTTTACAAAACCCACTTGAGCCTCAGTGCCCAGTGGGGTGGCACATGCTTCATTTCATAGTGAGCTAGGGTGAATTTTTCCTGTTTTATCTCATTAGATTAGCAGTCTTAAATTTCTGGGAAGGAACCTGAAATCCACATAATTGGACTTTAAAAATAAAGGACCCTCTGACAGTAAACCAAACAATTTGTTACACATTCCACAAGTCACTTAAAAAGCCTTAAAATGCCCTGCCCAGTCTGGCTCACTGGCTGGATGGTCGGCCCAGTGGACTGAAGGGCCCCGGGTTTGCTTCAAGGCAGGGCCACGCACCTCGGTGCAGGCTCGGTTCCCGGCCCCGGTCAGGGAGAGGACAGGATGCAACCAACTGCTGAGCCTCCCTCACTGATGTGTTTCCGTCTCTCACATCCTCTCTCTGGAAAGCAAGGGAAAGATACCCTCAGGTGAGGATAAAACACAAGGAAGGCTGAGAGTCTGAGGACTGCGAGCGGCGCAGGACGAGAAGGAGAGCTATGCCCATGCGTACGCCTGAAAACGCGTGCTGACGGGGGGGGGGGGGGGGGGGGGGTGTTCCAGCAGGAGCTATGCTGATCGTAATATGGGCAAAACACATATGACAGTTCTGTACTCTGAACTATTTCCCACATATTTACAGCTTCTCTAATAGTTATTTTTTATTTTAAACAAAATTCCTGTCAACCTAACTGACTCTCGTAATATTATTTGAACTCCATGACAAGGACGAACTACTGTATTTTAGAATAAATGGAACTGGGTGCTACGGGTTTCCTGCCGTGTAAGCAGATCCCTGCAGCTCTGCCCGGTCAGTTGGCTTTCCCCTGGCACATGAAATGGAACCTATTTGCTAGCCCTGCTGTAACCAAGTGCTATCTCAAAGCTCCACCAATAAGCAATTCCTGCTTATGGCAAAGTCGAAAGGAAACTTCAAGGCCACCAGCACACTGTGTGACTCCCCTCAATGGTCTCTCAAGGGACTTCCAAATCCTTCCCTCCCCAGCCTGCTCTAGTCTTGTTCAGTACCTGCTTAGACCTGGAGGCAGCTGAGTTTGAGATTTCCAAACTTATTTAAACAAGCAAAAATATGTGAGAAACATTTTGCAAAGTATCGCAATGAGGACAGTGCACGTGGAGCTTGGACCTGGGAGGACATGGGAGGAGGCCCAGCGTGCTGCCACGGCAAGGCAAGAGGCCTGGAGGAGCTGAAAAGCCCCACAGAAAACCTAAGGAGAAAGTGCCAAAGGCGAGGCCACAAAGCGCTAGGGGCACAGCTCCAACCCGGTGCTGTGGCTGCGGGGGGTTGGGAGGCTCTCTGCATCTTCAGATAGGCTGTGCAGGGTCTCCTTGAACACGTCCTTGAACCCAGTCAGCACCTGTGGACTTTAAAAAGCACATTCCCACAGAAAGTAGGCTCTAAATGGTCACTGGGGTCCCAGCCCAGCTTACCCAGACCCACTTCAATTACGGATTATCTAAAAGACAGCCTGAGCAGGAGTGAGCAGGAGCCACTCCTAAGGCAGGGAACAGTAGCAAAAGCTGTAGGAGGTTAACAGTGTTTCTCAAGCACGGCCACATATGACATATGAAAGGGCCAGGAAAAGCACATCTATACAGGCAGAAAGAAGACTGGTGGTCAGCTGAGGGGAAGGGTGGGAACAGGGGTTAACTACAGATCTTACTGGGGTGAAGAAACGACTGTAAAATTGGATTGTGGTGATGGTTACACACGTCTGAAACTTTATTAAAACTACTGAAATGAACACTTAAAATGGGTGAATTTTATAATAAAGAATGTCTCAAAAAAGTTGTTTAAAAAAATAATAATACCTGGACTCCCACCCAGAATGACTGAACAGAAACCTCCAGGGGTAGGGACTGGCTTTTTTTAAAAGCTCCCCATACCACTCCAGTGAGAACCCCACACTGGAAGGTCAGGGTACTGAGAGCTGCAAGTGGCGGAGTAGCTACCAGAACAGGTAGAAAGGGGGACTAGCAGTAAGTGGTGGGCAGAGCACAGACTGTCTGAAGGTTCCTGTAGGACAGGCAGTACGTGCCCTTCTTTAGGTCAAGACTGCCTAGAATGTGGTTTCAGGTGGATGACTCATAGCTGGGCTTGTCTTGCCGTCTAGGCTGAGCAAGCTGAGTGATAAGAGGCTGATGGGTTCCAGATTCTCGGTTTCATTTTTGGCAAAGACTAAGGAGAGAGTGCATGGTAGAAGCAAGGAGCTAGGGCTCTGGAGCTGGACAGGCCTGAGTCCAGTGCTGTCGCCTAGTGAACCACACATGTGAGTCTGACCCCTCCACTGTGGAGTGATCCTATGCTACTCTAGATGCTAACACCACCACAGAGTATCTGCTTAGAACCAGCAGTTACCTCATTTACCCCATCTATCGGGGTCCCTGGCACTTGGTGAGGGTTCATGGCCATTCGCTATTCTGAGAATGACAACAAATCACCACCGTCAGACAAATCCCACGCAGCAAGTCTTATCTCAGAGTGACCTTTCCGCAGTGACTCAAGCAGTTCTAGCTTCTTCTGGAAGAAGTTACGTGGAGCCCAGAACTCACAAAGACAAGAGGCTGTGCCAAACTCCAAGCAGGAGCAGGAGCAGGAGCAGGAGCAGGAGAAGGGCAGGCAGCTCACTTAAAACAAAGGGCTGGTTGTGATAACGCTGTGTTGCAAGGGCTGGACGCCACCAGAGAGAATCACAGGCACACAATACACAGAAACTTAAACACCGAATATGTGGTGAGTGGGCAAAACCCTGCATCCAAGGATCAAAGTCTTATGCGGCTGTGTTCACAATACCAGTGATAAGGCTGTAAAATGGCAGTACTGGCAGTTCTCGGGTGTGCATTCACAGGGATCTAAAGAACTCCAGAGAGAAACCACCTCAGGATGGACCTGCTGCAATATATTTACATCTCCATTCATTCAGCCAGCACTCATGTAGCTCTCACTGAATGTCAAGAACTGGGGAGGAAGGAAAGGAGGGAAATGCACCAAAGTCGCACCCTTGGGGAGCTGATGGGAAGGGCAGAATGTAAACAACCAGCTTCTTCAGAGTTCTGGGAGCACAGAGTCAAGAGCGATGGGCTGTGTGGCCAGAAACGGCTGCATAGGGAAGCAGCCCAAGCAGATCTCAGATAAGACAGACACATTCAAAGAGCACAGGGGAGGGGATCAGGGGAGGGGATCTGGAGAGGGTCCTGCACTGAGGCACAGAATGGGGGGCATGGGACCTGGCTGAAAAGGTGTTCCCTGCTAAGAACTAGGGGGCAATGGGGAGACACTGATGGTTTCTTGACAATGGAGAGACAAATCTAAAATTCAGATTTGAACTTCGGAATGACAGTTCTGGTAGCAGAGTGCAGAATGGAGACAGGGAGAATACTTGGGGGAGGAGGGGCCCTGCAGCTATCCATGGGACAGATAAAAACACAGACTCAGAACTTGATCCTGGCCAATAATGACATACCACTATTTTAACAGAACTAGGCAGAATCACTGGTTATAAACTATCAACTTAGAACACTTTTGGAAGCTCAAAAAATATATAAAATAAGGATTATTATATTAAAATATATTAAAATACATTAAATATATAAATTATCTCTTGTCGAAAGATAATTCATGAATCATAACCTATTTAATCACTAAACTTCCAACACTACATTAAAGAGATTTAAGTAATACTTTGTATTTGTACAATCTTTTCTTTTATGAAAGTACTTTCATATACTTTACTACATGTACTCTTATGGGGTAACTGTTATTACCCCTATCTCGTGGATGTGGAAACTGAGGCAGGCATCCATTAAATAGAATATATACAAAGTCTTTGGACCCTCAGAATGAGAGCAATTTCAAGATCAATGACCAAGGTTGAGTCTTAATTAATTTTCATGCTAGATGCTGGTCCTAGCTTCACTGCAAACTAACCAACGATCTAAAAATACATCCCTGGACCTTTCTGCACCTCACTTTTATAGCTACATCAACAATCTCATGCAGCTTTTAAAAGTCCACAATAAAACAGCAAACAAGAATATTTTAAAACCTTAAAACTGTGCTTTTGCAAATGTAGGATTGTATCTCTATAAACAACAATAAGCATCACCTATTCTTAAAAAGCTATCATGCTGAGAAATTGGGTAAGTGTGGACCCTCTCAGTTTCTACAAGGAACACACAACACAGACGTAGCCAGAAAGTGCCACGGTGAGTGTGGTGCACAAAACGAAGGGGGAAATACTCTCCTGGAAAACAGGTGAGGCTGCTGTAAGAGTGCTGGGTGGATGCCGGGTGGAGAACCATAAATCGCCACTTGCCCTTTTCTAAAGGCCAGAGAAAAGTGTTCCCACACCAGAGCTTGGTGGTTGGAAAGATGCTGCAGATGACTCAAAACAGACAATCAACCTTTTTAGATCTCGGCTTTGACTCAAAAGGACGCTCAGAGTAATGAAATCAGTGAGTGCAGCGTGCAGCCACCCCTGAGCTCAGGGCTGCTGCCAGGACTGCTTCGCCACCAACCGTTCACTAGGCCAGTCACTGAAGAACTAGGTGCTGGGTTTCCTTCGTTAGCCATCACGAGTGAGAGATGTGGCACTGCTCTGACAGAGCTCGAGGGATGTCAAGGAAAATAGTGCTTATACTCAGTGCAGTGAGAGCTCCGAGGGTCGCACGGGCCCTCTGGGGGGAGGGGGCTGGCGTCATCAGCACTCCAGTTAACATTTACTGAGCTCACAGCATGTGCTTGCACTGTTCCCAGTCGGCAAGAATAAATTCCTTTAAAGTTCACAATAACTCCGTGGGGTGTGTATTCTTGTCTCCATGTTCCAGACGGAAACCGAAGCACAGAGAAATCCAGTGACTTGCCCAGGCTCCACAGCTAGGCTCTGTATCTGAGACATTTGGCTCCAGAGATCCTGTTAACTTCTGTGTTCAGGGGCTTTATATATATTAACTCACTTAATCCTAACAATAGCTAGAAGACCGATGCTATTATTATACCCATTTTAGAGATGAGAAACCTAGGCACAAAGGAGTTAATTAACTTGCCCAAGGTTACAGAGATGACGGGAGGGCACAATGCAGACCCAGAATAGCAGGAAGGTTTTCTGAAACTGATGACGGCTTCCGAGACCTAACAGATGAGCTGGAGTTAGAAGCGTGGATGTTGGCTGGCAGGAGGCTGCGCTGAGGCAGTGAGGACAAAGGTAAGAGAGAGCCTCAGAAGAACAGACACAGGTGGTCTGTCTGGGAAGAACCCTGAACCCTGACCCAGCTCAGGAGCATGGGGCCTGCTGAAGTCTGCGGGCAAAGCAGGGAAACTGAGGGCAACCCTGCAGGACTCAGCACCTTAGCATGCGTAGCGGAAAGTGGTCCTCAGCCACAGGGAAGGGACGGGGCTGAGAAAAGCTCTCTTGATGCAGTCACATGTCCTATTACAAAGTGGGAGGGTCAGGCAGGAGAACTGAGATAAACGGACCTGCCAAAGGGAAGTCTGAATCCCACCTCAAAGAAATGGAAGCCGGCAGTGAACTGAAGGTATCAAAAGTAAGAAGAGGTCCAGCCTCACACACAATAGACTAGGCCGCCGTGAGCCCTCACACAGGCGGCCTGGCAGACAAACAGAATATCACTCAGTTTCTACACACAGCTCAAGTTCAATCAACACTTGCCACAGGGGGCAAAAAACAACAGAGAACATAATGCCTTTTCAAGACAGAATGCAGTCAGCAGAACTAGATCCAAAGAGAGGAAAGATGTTGAAATTATCTTGCAGGGACTTTAAAGCAACTATGATAAAATATGTTCAAGGACCTAGTGAAAAATGTGGACCAAATGCATGACTACAGGGGTTTCAGGAGAGTTTTGGAAATTGAAACAAATTATCTAGACTAAAATATAAAAGGAAAGAAACTGGAACTAAGTATCCAGGATTTGTGGGGCACCATCAAAGAGTCTCAGTGGAACCTCTGTTCTCGAACTTAATTTGTTCCAGAAGGCAGTTTGAAAACCAAAGCATTTTCTGCCATTAGAAATCATGTAAATTGAACGAATCAGTTCCAGACTCCAAAATGATTCTGTTTTAACCTTTCTTATATACAGCACATGTCTAATGTACTGTTTAATTTATAAACACTTTAAAAACAAAAAGGATGTGAAATATAAACAAACATTTGAAAAGGAAATAAAATGTACAGCAAAAAAAAGAAAATTTAATAATAAGCAGCAAAAAAGAAAACACACATGAGAATATTCACAGCACAATTTCCTGAGATGTTAATGGTGATAAACTGACTCATACTCGCACATTCTCTCCTTTGTCACCTGAGACGAGTGACTGATTATACAGGCATATTTGGGTTGTCAGGCTGAGAAGCAAATTGTTTAATATGGGAGACGTTTGAGAACTGAAGTTTGTCTGTATGTCATACGTGTAATTAGAGCGCCAGAGAGAAGAGAGAGAATGTGAACAACGGCTGAGAAGTTCCCAAAATTAATGACCAATACCCACCCACTGACCCAAGCTGAGAGACTTCTACACAGGATAAACACACACAAAAAACACACCTAAGATCATCAAGGTCAAACTGCTAAAAGCCAAACATAAAAAGAAAATACTGAAAGCAGAAAGTGGGAGAGGGGGACAGAAAAAGTATTTCACATACAGGGGAGCAGCAGTCCTAATGATGGCTGGCTTGTCATCAGAGACAGGAGACCAGACAACAATGGAATGATATCTTTAAAGTGCTGAAAGAAAAAACAGCCAACCAACAATTCTACATCAAATGAAAATATCCCACAAAGATGAAGGCAAAAGATATTTTTGGAGAGAAAGAGTTGAAAGGAGTTTCACCCGCTAAAGATCTCACCACAATACTGTGGTGGGGAGCGGGCCAGAAATGGAAAAACCGAGGCATAGCACGTCTATACTGAACCAGTCTGGGGTGTGGACACATCTTAGGGAAAGGTGGCAAATGCTTTACTTCCCATGACAACTTGGATTAGTCACGGCTGCTGCGGCCCTGCTCAAAGAAGGGTTGTGGGACTGCACTAAAGTCCCTGGGAAAGAGAGCCAGACAGACACGGTGGCAGAGTGGCAGAAAGATGTTCCAATCATTCTAACTAGGGACATTTTCTGTCCCACTAAATGTCACTCTCCATGTCACACTTTAAATTTCACTGTGCAGGCAGATTTGGCACAATAAAGAGTTTGAGATTTTATCTACTTTCTAGTAAAGTATTAGGCTAGTTAAACATAAGGAAGACGGCCGATTTTAACTTCTATGTCTATGAGGTCTTGGGAGATAAAGGATGTCTGGGCTGCAAGTCTGCTAGAGCTGACTATTTCTCAACCTTGGCACTCCATAATGACATTTGGGTCACCCCAGTGATGACAACCAAAAATGTCTGGAGGACTGCCAAATCAAGTGGGGGGGGGGGGCCTTCAAAACTGCCTCTAGTTAAGAACCACTCGGTTAACAGAAAGAATCTTATGGTTACCAGAGGCACAGAGGTGGCAGCCTTTCTGGGTGAAGATCAACTAATGCAGTGATTTTCAACCTTTTTTGTCTCACGGGACATAAAAGAATTACTAAAATTCTGCGGCACACCTAAAATATATTTTTTGCTAACCTGACAAAAAATAGGTATGCTTTTGATTCACTCACACCTGATGGCTACTGTTGTATTTGCTGGCTGTTGTCATTTTTAAATTTTACAACCTCAGGAAAAAGAGGTCAGTTTTTAAAGATTCTGGCAGTCACCGGTTGAAAATCACTGACGTAATGTATTTAAGTAACAGGACAGGAGACCTGGAGCGAGAGAAAGGGTCCCCCTGATTTTGTGCCGACCTAGGAAAGACTCTTCTTCGCTGTGCTGGGCTATTCCTAATGATGTAAATCTGGGGAGTCCTCTATCCTGGAAAATGAAAGAATACAGAACTTGCTTTACTTTCTTTCTAGTCCCCCTGAAACTTTTTATTAATTGGCAACAGTATTATATATTTTTAATTTCCAAGAGCTCTGTGTCTTTTTCTGAGTAGCCTGCTACTCTATTTTGTTAAAGGGATGAAATAGCCTTTCTGAAGGTTTTCCTTACAGTCTGTTGTCCTGCCTTCAACAATAAATGAACGAAGAAAACGGCACTTGCAGTACTTACTGGCAGAGTTTTTCCTTAATACAGCTTTTTCTGAATGGCTTTCTGCACCACATTTTTTTATTTCCAAGACTTTTTAAACATGCTTTTCTAACATTTAAATGGATATTAATGTGGGTGGGGGTGGAATAAGCGCAGGTGTCCAGTCAACCATCTTAAACCGAACCATCTACCACAATGTCCTCAGTTCCTCCCTCATCAGAGAATCTCCCCACTACGGAGAATCTCAGGAGCTGATGGCGAGACAGCAGTGCGATCCTGTGCTGTCACATATTATGCTAGTTGTGTTCCTAAGAAGTTATCAAAAATTCCAAACTATAAAACCCATCAATACAGAGGCAGGAGGGGGAGTGGTCAGATGGAGCATTTTACTTATTTTTAAATCCTCACCCGAGGATATTTTTCCCATTGCTTTTCAGAGCAAGTGGAAAGGAGGGAGAGAGGGGGAGAGAGAGAGGGAGAAAAAAAAAAATGTGAGAGAGACACACCGACTGGCTGTCTCCTGCATGCCGATCTCGATTGGGGACCCAGCCTGCAACCGAGGCACGTGCCCTTGACCGGAATTAAACCTGGGACCCTTCAGTTCAAGGGTCAACACTCTAACCACCGAGTCAAAACGGCCAGGGCCAGCTGGAGCATTTTAAAGAGGCAAAGAAATTTCTACTGCACTACAGGGCAAGCTCGCACTTCATCATATCTGGATGTGGGTCAAAGAGGATGCTGGTCTTTTCTTATCATCACAAATGCTCTTTATTAGCAAGAACAGCTTATACATGCGTATCTCCTTCATCCACAGTCCTGAAGCAGAACAGGAGAAAACCCATAAGAGTTCGAGTTCAGAAGGCCCCATCCCCTTGCAGGTGGGTGGACTGACGAGAGTAAGAGGCTGGAGTAATGTTGTTGGGGCTCAAAGCCCACTCCATCTAAAAGCGGTGTAACTATGAGCAGGTTACTTAACAGCTCTGTGTGTTTCCTCACCTGTAAAATTGGAGATGTTAAGAGTTTCTTTTTTCTTTTTTTTTTTTAAATATATCTTTATTGGTTTCAGAGGGAGGAAAGGAGAGGGGGAGAGAGAGAGAGAAACATCAATGATGAGTCACTGATCGAGCCCGCAACCGGGGCATGTGCCCTGACCGGGAATCGAACCCCGACCGCCTGGATCCTAGGTCAACGCTCAACTGCTGAGCCATGCACGGACGGGCTAGAGTTTCTAATTTGTAGAGTTGGGAGGATTAAAGAAGAGAATATATGCAATGTGCTAAGTGACTGCTAGAAAGCTCAGAATGCGGCTTTTGTTGTGACATGGTAGGTAAGACAGACTTACTAGCTCTGTGAGCTCAGATGTGCCTGTTTTCTCACCTGGAAAAAAGGGGGCAGGACCGGTTTTGATGGCACCTGGAAGAGTGCCTGGCACCCAGTAAGCACCCAAATAAGTGTAAGCTGCCATGACAATTACTTGGGGAGGGGGTCTTTCTGGCAACAGTGTGGAAGATGTGTGGAGGTCAGGGATGCTTAGGAGGACATTAAGAGACTGGCAAGTATGAGACCCAAGTGAGAGAGGGGGAGGGAGAGCCCACCTGCCAAGGAGGAAAGCAGCAGGGAGCGGAGGGGGACACCGAGTTGTTACTAAGCTACAACGAGCAGAGCACTCAGTGACGCGGTGTGGTGGGACAAGAGAAAGAAGAGCCCAGGAGGGTCACCAAGTGTCCAACTCGAGTGACTGATGACAGTAAGTCTCTTCACCTGGAGGATCTGAGGGTGTCAGCGAGGTCAGCTCTGGAAGGCTGAGCTGAGGGCCTGCCGACCGCCCACTCCCTGCTCGGGCGGAGATGCCCAGGGAGTCAGAGGCACCCTACCCTGAGCAGCAGTGGCAGACATGGGTTGGGGGCTCATCAGAAGGCAAGTTCTGCAGGTAAGGTGAAGACTAAAGACAGGAGCACTGGGAGCACAATGGATGAAGAGCTAGAGCTCTTCTGGGAACAAAGGAGGAGTCCCCAGGGAGGGCAGGAAGGGCAGAGGCTGAGGCTGTGGTGTCAGTGAAGCAAGGACCAGGCACTGACTGGACAGGAAAGTGAGGAGGGCTGCTGATGGGAAGGGAGAAGCAAAGCCACGTGAAGAGAGAAGCCGAGGAAGCCCGAGCGTGAGGAGCGGCTGAGCAGAGAGAGCCAGTGGAGGGAGGGAGGCTGACAATGCTGAGCAGACGGGAAGGTGAAGGAGAGCCCCAGGACACTGGCACTGGGGGGGGGGGGGGGGGGGGGGGGCTGACAAACTGGAAGCCACGATGGCCATGAGGACTGGCAGGGACTGGGAA
This sequence comes from Miniopterus natalensis, assembly GCF_054644295.1. Taxonomy (NCBI): domain Eukaryota; kingdom Metazoa; phylum Chordata; class Mammalia; order Chiroptera; family Miniopteridae; genus Miniopterus; species Miniopterus natalensis. The sequence goes on from NC_142083.1 coordinate 102,226,009, forward strand.
AAGGGGCAGTATCCAGTTTTCTCGGGAAATGAGGCGAGTGGGTGTGTCAAGCAGGGTGGAGCAGGTCTGAGGAAAGTAAAAGTCTGGCAGAAGCACTCAGGAAAAGGGAATGGGAGACCCGCCAAGGACTGGAAGCAGCAGTAAAAGCCAGCTGAGCTTGGAGGCTGCAAAGTTTTGGCGGTACTAACCTTCGAAATTGGGTGCTCTCTCCAGGCCACACCTACACCCCAGGTATAGGGGTGAAGCCAAACTGACAAGTGAGTCAGGCTGTTGTTCTGCAGAACAGGTGACAGAAGAGGGCCAGCTGGACAGAACTCTGAGAGTGATGTCAACCAGAGACTGACCGACCGACTGAGGTCACAGACGAAAGGGGACTGAACAGAGCAGGAGAAACTATGTGGGAAAGAGGAATCTGAAAGGGTAAGAGATGGGACAGAGAATTCAGGCTGATTTTAGAAGTGGTTCTTAAAACACCAGGTGAAGGTCTTTCTGGAAGAGTGCCAGTTTACACCCCCCAGCAGTGATCATACCCGCCTCTCACCTCTCTCGAGGCAGGAACATCATCATTTAACTCTGCCCATCTGATAAGTGAAAAGTCTCCACGCTTTGAGCATATTCAGCTGCTTGCAATTTTGAGGTCTCATCTACTTACTAATCACCTGTCTTGCAGTATTTGCAGAAATACTTTCTGCTAGTAGTATTTGCTCCGTGCAGTGTAGTTCTTTGAACTGATGAGAACTTTCTACATTAAGAATACTAATCCCGATCAGCGTGGCTCAGCGGTTGAGCAGTGACCTAGGATCCAGGAGATCGAGGTTTGATTCCAGGTCAGGGCACATGGCCAGGTTGTGGGACTGAATCCCCAGTTGGAGGCGTGTAGGAGGCAGCTGATCAATGACCCTCTCATCACTGATGTTTCTCTCTCTCTCTCCCTCTCCCTTCCTCTCTCTGAAATCAATAAAGACATATTTTTTAAAAAAAAACTAATCCTCTGTGTAGCCGTTCTCAACTGTTTCCAGTTCATCACTCATCATGATTTTAATTATGCATTTAGTTGTTATGTGGATAAATCTAGGTTATCTTTTATTGCTCATTCTCTGCACTTTTATGCCAGAGCATGAAATACTTTCCATATTTTCCTCTATTTTACGGTTTTAATTTTTACATATGAAACTCATCTGTTTGCAGTTTCTTTTGGCCTTACTGGTGAGGGAGTATCTAACCTGATGATTTTCCTGACTCTCATGATGCCTCCTCATCACAAGCTAGCTCCTCCCACATACCAGGCTGGTTCCGTGGTACCAGGAACCGAGTTATGGGTGTGGAAGCACAGCAGGGGTGGGGGACTCAGCCATGGTCAGAGAGAACTGGCAAACAGCACAGAGGGGTCTCAGCTTTCACACGGAGCCCAGCATACCCTTTACTACACCCCACTGGCCTAAAGCAGTTTCCATTTTTTTAAAGCTCACATCTGAAAGTTTTAACATCACAACTGAATTGCCCAGCTGGGCGTGGCTCAGCAGTTGGAACATCGACCTATGACCCGGGAGATCGAGGTTCGATTCCCAGTCTCAGTACATGCCTGAGTTTCAGGCTCGAACACCAGCAGGGGGCATGCAGGAAGCAGCTGATCAATGACTCTCATCATTGATGTTTCTCTCTCTCCCTTCCTCTCTCGGAAATCAATAAAAAAAAAAAAATATTTTAAAAATCACAACTGAATTAACTAATCGCCCACCCCCCCCAGGCTGATTAAGGGGAAGTCGTCTGATGTGATCAAGTCTCCTCATTGAAAGCACCAGATTCCTGCTTTTGGGCGGAAGGGTCTCACACGGATGCATGTGTTTTGGAGCCTAGCAGAACCACACATACAAGCAGACATGTGAGGTGTACATCTATAAAGAATTTTTCTCTAGAGACCAGTTCAGTGATGGGAGCCGTAGCTAAGCATCTGTCCACATGCTAGCAGACTTCTTGAGTGGCACCCACAGGTGGGCTGTCCTACCCTGTGTTGTGCACAGGCTGGAGGAAGCTATGAAGTCCACGAGGCTGTGCAAACATGCATGCAGATGAATTTTCTAGGAAGAGCACTGTCAGAGCCTCCATCTAATTCCCCAGCAGCAAGGTTTCCATTCCTGAACACTGCTCTAAGATCACACGTGCATGTAATTACGTCCACTGCTCAGGGACTGCCAACCACCTCTTCAGAGGTTGTGTTAACATACCGCCATTCCTCTCACCGTTTCTCAAAGTTCTCTTCCAATTCCTTCCTCAGTCAAGGGCAGTGCAATTGTTTTCTCCAGGCACTTGGACTCCTACAAATTCAGCACTCTGCCTTTAAGATCACCTGCCAATCTTATGACTAAGACACAATAAAGGCTCAAATATCAGACATATCAAAAGGTGTGTGCTTCAAAAAAAGTGAGGAAGCATGCTTGTAGATTTCCAATGGGATCCATTCATATTAGGACATTTGCGTTTTTAGCAGGACAGACATTCCTCATTGTGATTCTGGAATGCTCAATAGGGGTACAATTACACGCCCTTTATACAGTGTTGCTATAAACAATTATACAGCTACATATTATATTGGAGAGTCTAACCAATTAAATAAGAGTTGAAAAAGAAATCATTGAAATAAATAAGGAGAAAATGAAGCATAACATAGATAATATATACACGTAGAAAAGCCAAAGAAGTAACAAAATTATCAACTGTAGCTAAATAAGGTATAAAGTAAATAAGTATATATACAAACATTAACATCATCCATGTTTACCAGCAAAACTAATTAGGCCTAATTCTCAACAACAAAATCCTTCGGATGCACGTGAAATCACATGAAAGGAGATGTGCCATGCTCACGTTGCAAAGGCATCATCAGTCCTCCCCACGGTTTAATTCACAAATTTACCAGACCATGATTCCTGGGGTTTAGTTATTTTTATATCTTCGGTCCTAGCCCATAGCAGGCACCCCAATAAATATTATTTGAATGAATGAGCTCCAAACCAATCAAATTCCTAACTGAATTTTTCTAGGAACTAGAAAAGAAGTGGTACCAAAATTCACTTTTATACAAAAATTGGAGAGAATAACTGAAAAAGGACAGTTGAAGGGGACCAGCCCAACCACTTTTAAAATGTGTTCCAGACCCACAGCCTGGCACTGGTGCGCACACCCCCAAAGTCACACATCTGCAGGAGAGAAAGCCCGGCAAAAAAGTCGGTGCAAGAAATTGTGTTTAAGAAAAGCCTTACGAAACAAAGGAAGAGTGGAGAATTACTGTTACCTAGTCCAGTAAATGACACCAACAAGAACCAGAATCTCCTCAGCTCTTCCCGCTCTTCTTTGTCCAACACTATGGTGGTAAAAACTACTCAACCTAATCTGCAAGGCCACACTGTCTTAGCTCCAGCTGTCGTCACCTCTTCCTCAGCCCACTACAACTAACTAGGCCCCTGTCACCTCCTCTCTCCCTTCCTCCACAACCCCACCTCCACCTGCCACAGGAGTTGTCTTCCTAAAGCACTAACTTCATTTTCTCAATCTTCTGTCTATAAGGACCCCCAAACTCTATGGCAGTAGTCCTCAAACCATGATCTCCCCCAAAATGGAACAGAAGCTTTTTTTAATAATGGTCTTCTACAGATGACAGCAAAAGCCAATCAATATTACCTGTCTCCAAAAGCTGGTGTTCACGGTCACGGGTGGTCATGTACTTGAGTCCTGCCATCTGTACGGGGAATATTATTAATCCTAGCATGTTCAGAAAATGCAAAAGCAGTGAGAACACTGAAAGGCTATAAGAGATGAACAAGTGTAATGAAAATTAAACACTACACTGTGAGAAATGATACCTCAATAAATTTTCAATGTACAATAAAACTGTTATCAGGAAAGATGGCCATCATTTTATACTAGGCAAAGAAACTGACTATGCCAGTTTTTAAAACTTTAAAAATTTTTAATATATTTTTAGAAAGAGAAGAAGGAAAAGGGAGTGCGAGAAACCTTGACGTGAGAACATAACATCAATCGTCGTCTCCCCGCCCCCCCCCAAGGATCGAGCCTGCAACCCAGGCTTGTGGCCTCACCGGGTATAGGTATGGCAACCCTTTGGTGCACAGGACGACATCCAACCAACTGAGCCACACAGGTCAGGACAAAACTTTTTAAAGCTTTGAAGAACAACTTGCTCCTTCTATTGGATGGAAACACACCCAGGAACTTGTGAATGCAAACACCACAGTCCCTCTGAACTTGAGGACATGGAGATCTACACATGGCCAGCACTACCTAATGAATTTGAAAACAAGTGTTGGATAGTTTTGCTGCTGTTAAGACTCAAATACGGTTGTCTTTTTCCAATTTATTTACCAAAAATATTAAGTTAAAGGATGAAATTTTCAGTGTGCGAGGTTTCCCTTAAGTATTTTTCTTCGCTCACTGAATGCTCCATCAGCCACACCTCCACCTGGCTGTTATCAAGGCTGCTCCAGTGTCACATGTCAGGGAAGCCTTCCCTGGACCCCAAGCACACCTCAGAGATCTCAGTCCTGTGCCCATGCTCCCTTGATCTGAGCACTCACCATATCTAGGAAGGAGAAATACTCTGGTGTATTTCCCCAAGGTACAGCTGGGCATGGGTTCAAGTGGCCACTCCAGTACTGCCTCTGAAAGGATCTGATGACCAGGTGAAATCCAAGCTGGTAGATTTATAAATGTTCACACTGACAGGTGACAGGTAGCTGGTAGTGGTTTAGAAAAATTTCTGTGCCATCTAAATATTTATTTACTCATGTAAATATTTGTACTCATTTGAGCACCTGTTTAGTCTATAATTTATGATTTAAACTCTCTATGGAGTAGAAATTAGGCTAACCCATGAGGAAGAACACTGAGAAACTAGAGAAGAAATGCTAATGAAACATTAAAGGAGAGATCAAGTTGACTACTAGACCCAAAAGTATCTTTGATAAAGACGACACCTAACAAGAACTGTGGGAAAGGGGAGGAAGGGAGAAACATCTTAGGACTGATTAATCAAAAAGAAGTAGCCAATGCAAATAATAAGCTCAGACTTTTAAAAAAGAGGCTCCTATTTTAACTTGGAGCTTTCATTCCCTTTTCCAAGATAAATAACTTTCAAGTTTCAAACTCATAGATGAAAAAAGAAAACTTCCCACTCGTTTTAGAAAACTAAAAACACAAAACAAAAAAAAACGCTAGAAAATAAAGCAATTCTAAAATATCAACTGTTTTATGCTCTATTTTTATTATGAAATACTTTTTAAAAATGTTTTTATTGATTTCAGAGAGAGGAAGGAAGAGGGAGAGAGCAATAGAAACATCAATCATGAGAGTCATTGATCAATAGCCTCCTGCATGCCCCCTACTGGGGATCGAGTCGGCAACCCAGGCATGTGCCCTGACCAGGAATCAAACTGTGACCTCCTGTTTCATGGGTTCATGCTCAATCACTGAGGCACGCCAGCCAGGAGATTATGAAATATTTTGCACTCAAAAAATATATAACATACATGGAAAGTATGATGAATAATGATAAAACAAATGTCCCATCCCCATCTCAAGAAGTTCATCACCAAACACTACTGTCCAATTTCACATATCACAAGAATGAGACTCTAAACTAGAGGTCAAAGCAGGCATCCTAAGGCCAGATCAAGCTTGCAAATGTGTTTTAACCTACACAGTAGGTTTTTATTCCCCCTTTTCACTGATAATATTGAAATATCAAGAAGCTTCACACAGGAGTCAACATTCTGGAATATTATTAAAAATGGTAACAAGTGGCTAGAGCTGAGAGGAACTGTCTCCTTTAAATGCACATGCACTCGCTAACTTACCACAGTCCTCACCACTCCCTATGGTCTGACACTTACCTCCCACTCAGCTTATTAATTTCATTTGAGTTTGTGACTTTTGCTTACAAAACATAACTGTGGTTTCCAAGTTTTTGGAGTGTGGGAAACATTATTTAAAGTAAAAAAAGTTTCAGACTTTAAACAGGAACAATACTACAAGTGAAACAGGACCACACTTCTTTAAGTACTATTTTGCAATCTAAAAAAGCAAGGTTTTCTGTAACTCATTTGGCCACAAAACTTGGCATGAACAAACACGAAGCTATTTATAATCTTTATGTATTTCATTTAGTGTGAAATACACTCATACATTTCACTACATAAATATTAACAAGTTTGATTAAGTGTTGCTGCCCCAGATCCTGCTGGAAATATATGATAGCATGTGGACACTACTTTTCTAAAATCTGACAAGTCTGAATTCTGAAATTCATCTAGCCCCAAGGATTCTGGGTAACACACTGTGGCCTATTGTACTTTAAGTATCTACATTTAAGAAAATATACACGTAGAGGGAAAACAAGATGGCGGTATAGGTAACAGCTGCACCTGCTGCCTCCGGCAACCACATCAAAATTACAACTAAAATACAGAACCACCATCATTCAGACCCTCCTGATCTGGCTGAACAGAAGCCCTACAACCAGGGAACTGAAGGAGCATGGAGAGCGGTAGGAGGGGCGGAGATGGGGGCGGGGCGGGGCTGGATGCTGGAGATGAGGCTGAGGGCCCACACCCGGTGCCTCAGGGTAAACCCGGGAGGGAATCTCGGCAGTGGGGGTTTCCCAGAGTGAGGGTCCCAGCCCAACAGCAGGCCCCCAGCCCAGGGCTCCAAGGCCAGAAAGAAACGTCCCCACAACTCCGGGCTGTGAAACCAGCGAGGGCTGTCACTGAGGGCTGAGGAGGCTGCAGGAGCCCCAGGCTTTCCTCTTGAAGGGCCCGCGCGCGCGGACTCACTCAGATGTGCTCCCTCTGAGCCCATCACCAGGCAGCAGCTTGAAAGGAACCTGGGACAGTCGGGGAGGAAATAAACTGCCTGAAATCCGGGCGAGAGCTGGAGGGGCGGCTTCCTACCAGGCAGAAGAGCTGGCAGAGGCCGTTGCTCTTTTGGCGAGTCCTCCCCGCACACAGCAGGCAGGCAAGCGCCATATTTGAATCGCCAGCACCTGACTCACACCTCTGGCCCCGCCCCGTGATTCCTGGGCGCCCCTCCCCACCTGCAGCTCATCCAGGCCATTCCCAGTGGCTTTTCTATGTAAATGGCCTCTCAAGCCTCATTCTTAGGACTTTCCTAAAACCTCTCAAACAAGCAGCAAGTGGCCTCAGCATGCCCCATATGGCTTGATAAGTGGCCCCAGGCCTGGCACTAGCGGCAGCCTGCATTGGCTCATAGCTTGGCCTCTCCTGAACAACGCCAAGCCCAGCACAAGTAGCAGCCAACTATAGTTTGCTGTGTAGCTCATGCTGGGTGGCCCTGGGCAAGGCACTGGCAGAGGCTGACTTGGCACCTCCCAGGAGGCCTCAGAGACAGTGCACCTAGTGGTCAGACACGACAATGCTGGATTACAACCCTACCACATCCACGAGTGACATTCAAGGGGCACACTTGGTGAACACTAAAGCTTCATGGAAGTAAATCCTGCTCCCTAGGGGTGTTTCTAGCACAGCAGCTGTCCGGCTGTAGTTGCAGCTGGTTCTCACAGCTGACTGGCCGGGGAGTCAGTTCCTCCCAGTGACACCAACAGCAACCAAGGCTCAACTACAATAGGAAAGTCCACACAGCCCACACAGGGAGCACCTAGAAGGCCCAGCTCAGGTGACTGGGAAGGCTGAGCCACTGGACCCTACAGGACACCTACTACACAAAGCCACTCTACCAATTCCAGGAGACATAGCAGCTCTACCTAATACATAGAAACAAACACCAGGAAGCAGCCAAAATGCAGAGGCAAAGAAACATTTCACAAAGGAAATAGAAGAAATCTCTAGAAAAGGAACTAAATGAAATAAATCCAAGCAAGCTAACAGACAAGAGTTCAGAATAATGGTTATAAGGATGCTCAAGGATAATAGTAAGAGTATGACAAAAATAATTGAGAAAATCGATGACATAAAAAGTACCAATTTGAAATGAAGGCTACACGAACTGAAATGAATAATAATTTATAGGGAATCAAAAGTAGAGTAGAGGACGCTGAGAATCAAACCAGCAATTTGGAACATGAAGAAACAAAAAACACCCAACCAGAAGAGCAAAAAGAAAAAAGAATCCAGAAATATGAAGATAGCATAAAGAACCTCTGGGACAACTTCAAGAGACCCAACATTCGTATTATTGGGGTACCAGAAGGAGAGGAAAGAGAGCAAGAAGTTGAAAACCTGTTTGAAAAAAATGACAGAAAACTTCCCCTACCTGGGGAAAGAAATAGACTTACAGCCCGGCCGGGAGTGGCTCAGCGGTTTAGTGTCAACCTGGGATCCAGGCGATCGGGGTTCGATTCCCAGTCAGGGCACATGCCTGGGTTGTGGGCTCGACCAGTGACTCTCTCATCATTGATGTTTCTGTCTCTCTCTCTCCCTCTCCTTTCCTCTCTCTGAAGTCAATAAAGATGTGTTTTGAAGAAAAAAAAAAAAGAAAGAAATAGACTTACAAGTCCAGGAAGCACAGAGGGTCCCAAACAAGAGGAACCCAAAGAGGCTCACAAGACACATCATAATTAAAATACCAAAGGTTAAAGACAAAGAGAGAATCTTAAAAGCAGCAAGAGAAAAGCAGTTAATTACATACAAGGGAGCACCCATACCACTGTCAGCTGATTTCTCAACAGAAATGTTGCAGGCCAGAAGGGAGTGGCAAGAAATATTCAAAGTGATGAAAAACATGGAACTACAACCAAGATTACTCTACCCAGCAAAGCTATCATTTAGAATTGAAGGTCAGATAAAGAGCTTCTCAGACAAGGAAAAGCTAAAGGAGTTCATCACCACCAGACCAGCACTACAGGAAATGTTGAAGGGTCTTCTTTAACAAGAAGCTAACGAACAAAAGAATCTGATGGACTAAACAGACCCAGAGACACTGACGCATGTAACAGATGATCATATTTCAGAAGGAAGAGGGAAGGGGGGTGGAGGATGGGAAGAGATTAACCAAAGAAGTTATATGCATATATGTATAACCTATGGACAGAGACAATGATGCGGTGAAGGCCTGAGGAGGAGATGGGAGCGAGGGGGAGGGGGTCAACTGGGGGGAAAAAATGGGACACCTGTAATGCTTTCAACAATAAAGATAAATTTAAAAAAAAAAAAATTTACTTATACACATGAAACAGAAGTGTGATATTTCTAATTAAATTTATTTATACTTGACTAACTAGTATGGCATCTACCTACCTTTGAGAAACAGAAATAGAATGATATACACAAAACATCTGTAGTCTGAGAATGGGTGGTGCTCATGCTGACCCTGGGACATTACACCAAAATGCTGACCTTCAGGGAGTATGCTGCATACAGCCAGGGAACTGCAGCCATGAAGTAACTCCATATTAGAACATGCTGCTTCTCATACAAAAGTGATGCTGTATTACCACATGCTTTCAGGGCTCATTTCTTTTCCGTGAGCAATGCGGCGCTCTAGGATTTGTCATAGTCTGGGGTTCACAATACGTAAAGAACGTGAGACCATGGGAGATCCGATTCAGAAGAAGCCGCAAAGATATCAGATCTCTTTTCACCCTGCTCTGTGCAGAGAATGAATGGAATGCCCTCAGAATAAAGCCGACCACAGCTACCCCCTTTCTCAGAAACACTGTTCAGAGCTCCCCTAAAAATGGCAGAGGAAATCCTTGGGAGTAAAACAAAACAGCAGAGTGAGGGATGAAAAATGTTACTGAAGTCAGGAGATGGCTTGTGATATTAGACACAGGAAGGGCTGTCACGGAAGAGATGAGGTTGGTTCATCCTGGCCCCAGAGGAGTGCTCTGGGATGCACAGGTAAAGATGCATTTTGACTCAGCATCTGAGAATTCCTGCTGCCCCTATGGAACAGGCTATTTCAGGAGGAACTGCCTCTTTTCCTGGAGAAGGTCATATTTTGTAATCAGGGAGTGGTTGGCAAGGAATGTAATAGGATTAGGACAGGCCGGGTAGGGACTGGGGAGAGCTAGATGGCTAGTGCCTGGCCAGATGGGCCAGCTGTTACTCAACATAGGAAAATGTCAGGTATTGTCAGGTCTTCCAAGAAGCCAAAATTCCAGGTTTTTGTGTGAAAACTCTGAATTTTTAATTACAGGTCAATGATTATAAAAATACATGCATATATACTGGATAGACAGGCAGAACACAGCTATGCCCTGCAAGCAAACAGTGTGAACCTTTGATTTGAAAATTCACATACCCAGAACCTGGAAGGACTAGACCAGGGCTTCCCAATCTCAGCATTCTTGGCATTTGGGACCAGATCATGACGTGTTGTGAGGCAGTCCCAAGCACTGTAAGATGTTCAATGCATCCCTGGCCTCCACCCACTAGATGCCAGTGGCAGCCCCCCAAAAACCAAGCCATGACAATCAAAAATGTCTCCAGACCTTTCCCCTGGTGTGTGGGGGGGTTAAACCATACCTGGTAAGAGTCACTAGAGCAACATCCAACTCTTAGCATCCAGGATTTTATAGAAGCGTCACTCATAACTTGAATAAGGGGTTTCTCATGTAACGGGTGCTCACATGAAGTATGGATTTATAGCTGCCTCGGAATCAGAAACCTGGGTTCAAACTCCCAGCTCTGTCATTTTCTAGTCTCCTTGAGTTCTGGCTTCCTCATCATCAAATTGGGAATAAATAACGTCACCCCTTAGAGTTGCTTAAGATTACAGGGAGATAATTTATGCAAAGCACCTAGCTCTGCAGCTTAATAAGCACCAAAGACATTTAGTAAACATTAATCCTTCCCCGGGGAAAAGGCAGCTCAATGTCTGCAGTCGGAAGCACACGGGATCCAGTCAGAAGCCCTGGACCCGACCCATGCCAAGCCTCGGTCACTAAGGAGCTGTCAGAACGTAACAAGGCATTCTTCCTTCTTCACACAGATGCTGCCACTGCAGGCGGGGCCACAGCAAGGGATTTGGTACAGCACCTAGTCAACTAAACCACTGTAGAAATATTGATGATTATTCTTATCAGATCTTTTAAAGATTTCTGAAAAGGAAAGAGCAGTTCTTTAACAAAGTCAAAGAACTGAGAATGTAGTAATAGGTACAGGACAAAAAAAATAACAACAGGGATCATTAACTTCCAGATCCTTCTAGACAAGGAACTGCCAACTGGTGACCCACGGGCCAAATCCTGCTCTGGATATTTTGCTTAGCCCCATGCAGTGTCATACTGGTTGTTTAATTTGCATTAAATGCCATTTGATTTTCATTAAAACCCGAATTCCAGGTTTTTCTCAAAACTCCCAAAATTGCCATGTCCCTTTGGTGAGACAGGAAGTACCCGTTCAGGTCCTCCCTTCCCTCCCAGGCCTCACCTGGCCTAAGGCACTCATTGATTTTACCAGCTTGTCCCCTCTAGGCATTTGAGTTTGGGATTTGGCTTATCTGAAGACAACTTCTCTGGGAAAGCATTACGGATATCGCTGAGACACTCCCTCCCAGAGGCTCATCAGATCATAAACTCGCCTAGTCAGTCCCTTGAATTCTTTTCTCCTCGACACTTCTACGTCATCACTAGATGCTCCTGAGGTTCCTCCTCCCGGAGTACACCTTCCTTGATTCAGGGTATCAACACCCCAAATCACCACTGTATTCACTGGATTACCTGCACGAAGCATGTTCAAAAACAAAATACCTTTCATTGTAACAGAACTACAAAAGACGTGACAGGACATCTATAGTTTACAGGACCAGCGCACCTCCTCCCCTTCTGCTGGGACCTGGCGCTCCCCAACTCAGTCCCTGTGATTTGAGTGGGGTTGACTCCATTCCCATTTCCAGGGAAAGTCATGTGACCCAGTCAGAAACATTCGTAGTTAGTCCTGGGACTCTGGCCACAGTGACTGGGAGAAAAGTATTCTCCATACCCCTGGGACTTGAACTGAGGATGATGGAAGACTGGGAGTCTCCTTGTGGACACAGCTTATCTAAAGAGAGGAGCCCCTAGATCCAGCCCAGTCTGCAGCCACCCTACTTTTGTGGACTCTTTGGTCACATATGAGCCAATTAATTCTCATCTTTGCTAAAGGACATTTGTTTTTTCTTACAACCAGAAACCTAATCAATACAAGAAAAATTTGAAAACCGTGCTTGAAAATGGGGGGGCAGATGCTCTGCACAAATTCTTTCCCATTTTTTGTTACCTCCTCTCCACCCAGTAAGAGCTGGGTTTTGCTCTGTGCAGTAGCCATCCCTCTATAAACTTTTATCTTATGGTATATAATTATTTTTTGCTTGCCTATCTATCTCTCACAAATCTATTGAGATCCTTCAGGGCAGAAACTGTGTAGTTTTCACTTTTGATTCTTTAATATTTTGCACTATAGCACACAGTTTGGGCTCAACAAATGTCTGTTGAATGGATGGATCAACTAAAGGCAGGCAGACTAAAGGAACCATCCTAATTCTCTTCCTGGGGCCATCCCAGTCCTGAGACCACCTCAGAAGCCTTGCCCCTGTGATACACATACCATCTTCTGACACAGACGCACCCACCACTGTAAACAAGTTGCATCATGAGAACTCACTCCTTCCAGCCATTACTAATCCTCCCACAGGTCCAACCCACGGAACCTCACTGTGGACTCACAAGGCCCTAAGTCTGGAAAGAGAATACTTCACTGCAAGATGCCCCCAAAACTCTATGAATTGATAACCCAGTGGGCATGTCAGTCACACATATAATTTTACACATGGTTGGGGGGGGGGCTTTGGTTTCTAGACTTCATCTTGACCCCAATACACCCAGAATCCTGACTCTGATGGCCACCCACCATCTGCTTTCACAAAATAACAATGCCAGGCTCTCTCCTGCCTTCATGTTTTCCTCCCTAGTCCTTTATAATTACGTAAGTGGAAAAAAGTACAAATATATCTAGGAAATCAAAAGCAGTAAAGCAATAGATTTCCCCGTAAAAAGTTTTAACTTTGAGTGCATAATTGCCACACCCGTAATTGCTCTGTAATGGCTGTAGCTTCCACTGGCATCTAGCAATTAAGATTTTCAAATAGTCAAAGGTCAGGGCCAGAATTATAGTCCTAGTATGAATCACCATCGACTCTATCCAGTTCTCATTTTCCCATACTTGGGCCCACAGCACCAGGGCAATCTAGTAAGAACTAGATCTACAATAGATTAACAATATTTGTTGAGTATCTACCCTGTGACAGGGAGCACAGCAGGACCTGGAATCAAAAGGGAAAGACATAGCAAGGCCTCTCAAGGCTTTCAGTCTAATGCAGAACAGGGACAAGTAAAGAGGCAATTACATTACAGAAAAACAGGTGCTACACGGAGTTATGAAAGCACCCAGGAGGAACAGCCAGTCTGTGCTGGAGCCTCAGGGAAGCCCGCTAGGGGCAGAGACCTTTACCAGGAGACCTAAAGAACAAACAGGCGGCAGTGGCTGTAGGGCAGGTGTGTTGAAAAGGCTTCGGAAGAAAGTTCCAGGTAGAGGATAATTGGTGAGAAAGGGTGGCCTCCTCTAGAAACTGAAAGCAGGAAAGTATGGCTGGAATTTACAAGTGTGAAGAGAGAAGCTGCCACAGAGGAAGCAGAGGCCAGAGACCCTGAATGGCTCCACAGCTTTAAAAAGCCCCGAACTGGACTGAAGAGCAAGCATCACTTGCCTTGCACAGTGTACCAACAGGCCAGGATGACGCTTACTAAATACTGATTTTACAATGCATGTTACTGACAACACTAGGAAGGGTAGGATACTTACAAGCCGTTACCTTATAATCTGTGTACAGATTCTTGGTTGAAACAGCCCTCACTACTGCTATGTCCACCTCCCTTCTCACGGCTACCATTTTCCTACAAACAGGAAAGCAGGCACACAGGGACAGGGATTCGCTAGGGGAATAGGAAAAGTGCACACCAAGATAACAGGGCGGGGCACCAAAAAAACTGAGCAACTACCCTAAGCAAAAAAGTTGAGGGAAATGAAACAGTGAAAAGCAAATTTGGAAAATTCAAGAGGAAGTAAAAGTATTTTCATACACACAAAAAAAGAAGTGTCTCACATGCTCTGGCCAAAATGAACCCTCTCTCTTAGTCAACAGTTAGGGAAAAAAATCAAAAGCTGTGAAAAATTCACACTTTCCTACTCATCACAAAATAAACAGTAAATCGGACAGTACAGCAACACCCTGGAAAACCCTGAAAGAGCCGCCCCGGGGACGCCACGCAGGACAGTCGCCTGGGGACGCTCCGCGAGCCACGGACCACGAGCCGGTCCTGCCCCAGCACCCGGGCACCTGCAAGTCCGGCCTATTCGGTTACTTCAGAACAACTGAAGCCACCCTGCACGGGGCAGCACCTCCCGGGGCGCAGGCACCTAATCGCCGCCGCACACCTGAAACCAGCGTAACACTGCACCTCAGCTGTCACTAACAAGAAATACACGCGTGGCCGTCAGGAACACCGTCTTTATGCCAAAAGACGAGCTGTTTTAAGAATCAAGGCTCTTCTGGCATAAAAGCAAAACCAAAGACACACTGAGAAGTGTCTGCTTCCAAATCCAAAGTGAGAAAGAGGCTTTTTAAGACGGTTTTGGTTTTTTTTAATCGAGGCACGGCGTTTCCTCCGGCTTTGCTCCCGGTGCCCAACTTGGGAATGTCAAGGGGCGGCCTCCGGCGCCCGCGGGCCCCGGTGTGGAGACACAGCCCCGAGCTGCCGAGGGGCGCAGTGAGGCTGGCCCGGCGGGGGGGCGCGCGTCGGGGACCTTGTTCCCGTGGGAGCCCCGCGCTCGCCGCGAAGGGCGTCCCGCGGCGCCCGCGGAGGGCTGGGAGCGCGCCCCACGGCGCCCCCGGCCCGGACCCCGGGCCGGAGCCCGCAGGGCCCCGGGGAGGCGCGGCCCTACCGGGGCAGCCGCCCGCCCCGCGCCCTCGCCCGCCCCGCGCCCCGGGGCCGCGCACTCGCCTGCCCACGGTCTGGTTGGCCAGCTGCTTCATGCGGTTGAACTGCTTCTTCATGGCGGCGGCGGGCCGGGCTCGGCCGGCGGGACGCGGGCAGTGGGGCTGCAGCTTCTACATCGCTTCCCCGCCGGGCGGCGGCGACTCCCAGCCTGGGCCCGCCCCCGCGCGTCACTTCCAGCGGCGCCGCCCGCCCGGCGCGAGCTGCTTCCGCCCGGCCCGGCGCGCCCCGCCCCGGAAGCCCGCCCCCCCGGGCCCGCCCCCGGAAGCCCTGCGCGGCGCGGCGCCGACCCGGCCCACGAGGCCCTTGGGTCCCGTCGGAAGCGCGGCGGCGGCGGGCGATGGGGCTTTTTCCCAGGTGTTTCTCTTCTCCCTCACACAGCGCAATGATGAAGCTTCTTTGTCTTACATTTCTTATACCACTAACAGAAAGGTGGGAGGGAAAGGGGGGCGGGCGGTGTGTTTCATGCCCTTAAATGGGGGGGCGGGGCCGGGGCGAGCGAAGCACCCGCGTCTTCAGGAAGCGTGGAGTCCGGGCAGCGGAGGGCGGTGGGAAGCGGGCTGGAGCCTCGGCAGAGGCGGCGCGGGCGGCGGGGACGCGCCTCTGTGTGAGCTCCCCGAGGGGAGGCCGCGCGGGCGTGTTCTCAGGAGGGCGTCTAGCGGCGCGGAGCGGCCGTCGGCGTGAGGCGCGCCCGTTAGCGTGAGGCGCGTCCGTCAGCGTGAGGAGGGTCCGTCAGCGTGAGGCGCGCCCGTCAGCGTGAGGCGCGCCGGGCGTCGGGTCAGTGTGAGGCGCGTCGTCAGCGTGAGGCGCGTCGTCAGCGTGAGGCGCGCCCTTCAGCGTGAGGCGGGGCAGTCGGCGTGGGGCGCGTCGTCCCCGTGAGGCCGGTCCGTCAGCGTGAGGCGCGTCCGTCAGCGTGAGGAGGGTCCGTCAGCGTGAGGCGGGGCAGTCGGCGTGGGGCGCGCCCGTCAGCGTGAGGCGGGTCCGTCAGCCTGAGGAGGGTCCGTCAGCGTGAGGCGGGGCAGTCGGCGTGGGGCGCGTCGTCAGCGTGAGGCGGGTCCGTCAGCGTGAGGCGCGCCCGTCAGCGTGAGGAGGGTCCGTCAGCATGAGGCGGGGCAGTCGGCGTGGGGCGCGTCCGTCAGCGTGAGGAGGGTCCGTCAGCGTGAGGCGGGGCAGTCGGCGTGGGGCGCGTCGTCAGCGTGGGGCGGCGCCTAGGCCCCGCCGTCTGGTCCGGCCGCCGGTGGTTCTGCGCCGGGCAGTGAGAGCGGAGCACAGGCGCCGGGCGGGAGGTCCCGGCGGGAAGCCCCAGGTGCCTGGCGAAGGGCAGCTGTAGGGTAGGGCCTTGCCCCGGTGACCTTCCTCTCCTGGCCTTTCACTGGTCATGACCTTTCCTCCCCAGAGGTGACGTCCAGGCCTCAGTTGTATTTCAGCTCCAGGCCCAGAAAAGCAGCAACAGGGAGAAGTGACCCCTCTGCTGACCTCAGGACCAGCTGCATTGGATGGGGCCGCCCATTCCCACCCTGGCCCCCACCAGTCAGCCAGCGGCAGCCTGGACCCTGAAAGGACAGGCCTGGAAAGCGGCTGAGTGTGCTGTTAGGCTCTTTCCGTGGGCGCTCCCCTGAAATCACCCTTAAAACCCTGGGGGTGGAGGACTCGGAGCCCCCCCCAGGTGCATCGGCTTCACCTTCTTCACTTCAAGCTCCAAGGGCCCTCCGTTTCCCTCTATAACTTGTTTCCTAAGCCCATTTCCTCTACAAATTACTCCTTCTACCTGTGTGATTTTCCAAATAAATGTTTTCTTATAACTTGAGTCTTGGCTCTGACTTCTTTCCTAGCCAGACCGCAAGCACAGGGGTTGCTGGGCCCACGGCCAGTCGATCCCACCCGTCTGACGCTGGTGCTGCTCCTGCCGCCTACAACGGTTCTTAAGAGCTTCTTGTTTTGATTTCTCTGGAAAAGTCTGCCCAGACCTCGGCCGGCTGACAATGTCCTGTTCTTCCAAAGTAGATCTCCTTCAGCGCCTTCGATTCCGTTTCCAGGCCCTCAACCAGTCGCCAGCACTGGCTGTGTGTGGGCAGCGTTTGCTTCCGTTTCATCTTTCTCCCTCTGTCTGGTCGGCTGCGCAGAGCGTCAAGGTGCAGAGCCGGATTTGCAGGTTTGCAGCCACAGCATCACCGTGGAGGGCAGCTTGTGATGGGCGATTTCTCCTTCACTTTCACTGTGTGGATGGATGGGGTCCCAGCAGCCTTTGATCTCTGATCTGCCTCCAGCCTCCTTTATGAGGATCAGTCCAGCACAACCTCGATCCAGATCCCAGACACAGACGGATGAGATACTGCCTCAAAATACAGGCCTCCACACTGGTCAGAGGCCTTGGCCTCCACCTCCATCTTTCTCAAGGAGAGAAAACAGGGCCCCATCCTCCCACGGAAGGTCATGCTTGCTACTCCATGATGCCTTACTGGAGTCCCCATCTCTGTTGTAGTCACACAAAAGGGAATCCTTTCCCACCCCCTTGTCTGGCAATTTTCAGTGGCTGGTCAACAGGAGACAGGAGAACCAGGTCACTGAGGTTTTTCTGGATTTTCTGTGGAGGCAGGTGCCTCATTAAGTCCAAGGCACAGTCCAGCAGCTGATGACTCCTGGTGGCCATGCCAGTATCCATGGCTCTCCCCCCAGCAGCAGAGCCCAGCGCTTCCACTTCTCCCAGTGCCCAAGCCATTGCCTAGCAAGACATCTTTGTGATTCACTTCACTGCAATTTAGTCCCTTGGGCAGCAGTTTTGTTGGGGGCACGTGGTTACATGATGGGGCTGGATGCTTTTGGCAAGTGGACCAGGTCTGTCCTGTAACCCACAGCCATGACCTCCTGGTCTGGTGGCCATGGCTCTGGCTTAGGCCACTCCCCAGGGTTGGGCTGCAGTGTGGCTTCTTTCACTGGCCACATCTCTAACTTCACAAAAGATATGCTCATAAAGGAAACTGAAAAGGGGGGAAGAATCACCTGACTCCTAGAGAAAGGATTTTGAAGCCATTCAAGTGACATTAAGATCAGAGAATCAGAGACTTAAAACTTTTTTTTTTTAATCCTCACTTGAGGATATTTTTTCAGAGAGAGTGGAAGGGAGAGAGAGAAACGTCAATGTGAGAGAGAGACATAGACTGGTTGCCTCCCACATATGCCTTGGCCAGAGCTGGAGATCAAGTCTGCAGCCAAGGTCCATGCCCTTGGCCGGAATTGAACCCAGGAGCCTTCAGTCCACAGGTGGACACTCTAACCACTGAGCCAAACTGGCCAGGGCAAGACTTAAAATTCTTTGTAGTGACTTAGAACAGAAGGGTAAAATGTCAGAGTTTCAAATACAGCAGCAAACTCCTGCTTACTGACATCAACTACGACAGAGAGACATAGAAACAATTCTGAAGGGAAGGTAGATCATGCAGAAGGACTAGATGCTGAAGCTGCAGTCAGCCACTCAGTGAATTGTGGAGCTGGCCTTGTACCATCAGCTCCTGTATCACATTGGCTTATGACATCAACCATCAAGCTTTAGCTTGCAAGGGAGATGACACTGGCTTTGCTGACCTGTTTCATCACAACAAAAGCAAACAGGTTGTTCAATGGAGTCCTGAGACTTGAGGCCGAAGGGAGCCATTGGAGACATTTTGTTCAGACTTTTCACAACACGAGGAGCAGCAGCTTTGATCACAATGAAGTCTACGTACTGCAGAATAGCATCGAGGAACTTCAACAGAATTGAAATAAGGAATTGATAAGCATCAGCTGGAAGGGGCAGTCCTGCAGACTGCTTGTCAACAGCAACCGGCAGAAGTCACAGGCTCCAGGAAAAAAAATACACGATTATGAAGAAAAGATAGAAGAACTGGAAAAGCCGTTACAGCAGGTGGCAAAACACAACAGAACCAATCAAAACTCAGTCACCTGGAAAAACCCCAGCACATTCAAGCAGAACAACTGATAGTTTCCAAGTAACAAAAGTCTGGAGTCTTAATATAGAAAACGGAAGTGAAAAGCATGATTTATCTCAAGCCAAAACTGAGAGATCACTGAAAGAAAAGAACAAGAATTGGAGATTAGGCTTCTAACGGAAAAGAATATCTCTTCGACTGAACAGATCAATCAGCTGTCCAAAGATGAGACTGATAAACTAATTCAGTTTCCAGCAAAAAGAATTAGAGGTATGAGGCCTTTTCACTAGCATATCTTCAGCTTCCCACATACAGCAGCAATTGCAAGTGCGTGGTTTGGAAAGCAAACAAATATTGGCTGCTTTAAATGAGAAGACTGTGGACAATAGCAAACTAAAAAGAGAGTATCACAAAATTACAGGTGTCATTGATTCCAAAGGCAGACCTCGTGAAGCTACAGGGCATAACTAAAAGCTGTCTGCTAGGTTTGAAAGCACTGGTCAGGTTATGCTTAGAGAAGCCATTCACGATCTACCACACATCACTCGAGAACAAGACATGGAGATCAACCCACTGGGGCAGACTGTCAGACTTTACTGACAACTTTGCCAACATCCAGCACTCGTAACAAGGTTAGAGGTATTAATGTGAATCGGTTTGAGGACCTTCTGCAGGAGCTCAATAAACTTAAACAAGGTAAGATCAGTGAAGAGTGGAAACAACAGGTGATGCCCACAGTACCAAATACACAGAGTGAGGCAACCCACCTTTAGAAACAACCTCAATGGCCTCAGACCCAGGTCTCAACTGACAGTGATAACAGTTCTAAACTACCAATGAACTCTACTGACCTGATTCAAAATGTTAAAGGGAATGAAATCAAGCTCAAAGATTTGGAGAGGGAATTAGCACAAATTCAGCTCAGCATAGCTCAGGTTTGTGAAGCCGAGGGTGTTTTTTCAGGCGATCTTGACCTTATCTCATTAGATCCCTCCACCAGGTCATTTACTTGAGTCTGCAGACCCTTCAGGCACTTGAGCCTGACAAACTGAGTGAGTCTTCTAAGTTGCTCCAAGAAAAGGTAGAAGAACTCAGAAAATCAACGCAGGGAAAAGGTGCAATGATTAAAACCCTCCAGAGAGATAGTGAGAGATTGTCTGATTCTATGGCTGCCACCTCTGAACCAGAAGGGAAACACTGATGATAAACTCATTCAGAAATTAAGCCACTAAAGGAGAAACATGATGTTTCCCAAAACTTACCTAGGGAGAAGGAGCTCCTACTCAAAGCAAAAGGCAAGGAGTTACTTTCTCTAAGTGAGAATTTCACTAAGGAAGTGAGCAAAAATGGACTTTTGAGACAGCCAGGCTACTTAGTTTTGAAGTGGGTGTCTGTAAACTAAAATGGGAAAATGAAAAAAAGGGTAGAAACATCTGGGGAAAGGAAACAGAAAATCAAGCCTTAGACAAATACGCAACTCTCTGTGATGAGGGAAGAGAAAGAATCGAAATACTTCGCAATGAAAAAAGAACAGGGCAAGACCAGGGAATTAAATCGACTCTTAAATGCAGTTACATCAAAGCAGGAAAAGACAGTAATGTTTTGACAGGAAAGTCATGTTGGCACCGAAGCAGAAACGAATGCAAAGCTGTGCCGAACAGAATGAGGTACAGCATTTACTTGACAAGGAGTTATGTTCAAACCAGGAGCTGCAGAGATCTCCCGACCTGCTTTAGAATCGGAAGAGGCCTGTGTCCGCCAAGCTTTGGCTGCAGGAGACAGAGCAGCTAAGCTAAAAATGAAAGTCTCAGCACTGGAGGAAAAGCTCCGCTCGTCTTCTGGTGCGATGAAAACTGCAAGCCATCGAGCTGGGTTTCAGGTGCTTGCTGCAGGAACAGCTGAGTGCTATTGCCAGGGAGAAGCCCGAGCCCGCACTGCACCTCTGCCTCGGGAGCAAGAAAAGCAGCCCACTTGCACGCGCTAACCCAGAGCTCATGTTGGCTGAGGGGTGGCGAAGGCAGACGCCTAGAAGGAAAACTGATGTTGTTACAGGGATGTCTGCAGCAAGCAAACTCTGGCTTGGATCCGAAGGAAGAATAAACTGAAGAATTAAAAAACAGCCCGGCTGGGCGTGGCTCAGCGGTTGAGCGTTGACCTAGGATCCAGGCGATCGGGGTTCGATTCCCGGTCAGGGCACATGCCCGGGTTGCGGGCTCGATCAATGACTCTCTCATCATTGATGTTTCTATCTCTCTCTCTCCCTCTCCTTTCCTCTCTCTGCAATCAATAAAGATATATTTAAAAAAAAAAAAAAGAATGAAAGAACAGAAACGATGTCCAACAGAAAGTGCTGGGTGATGTACAAAAGAAATTGATGTGCTTACTCAGAAGCACAGGGGAAGAGTGGGCAGAGTTCTCGTGAGAAACCTCTCTATGGGATACTTTCAAACACCAAAGGGAACGTCATCAAGTGTTCCCATCAATGGAAAATGCTCTGGGTATCAAAAGTGGAGAAATAGCCCTGGTGGGTGTTGCTCAGTGGTTAGAGCATTGGCCCGCACACCCAAGGGTTGAGGGTTCAATTCCCAGTCAAGGGCACATACCTGGGTTGCAAGTTTGATCACCGGCCCCAGTTAGGGTTCTTGCGGGAGGCAACTGATTGATATGTCTCTCTCACATCGATGTTTCTCCCTCCCTTCCACTCTCTAAAAACCAATGAGATAAAAAAAGGGAAGAATGGATGAGTTGTTCGGTGAAGACCAAGGCGGTGTCACCACGTGGATGACCAGGTAGCTTGAATCAAAAAGTGTTCCCAACACACTGCTGAGGCCAAAGCAGTGTGTTCTTTTTCAGCTGAGTGGATAAAGTGTTCTTTTTCAGAACTTTTTCTGAAACTTTTTCAACTTTTTGTTGAATATCTAGAAATAGAATCTCATTAAGCTTTTCCACCAGCAAAACACTCTGCTTGGGACATGAAGCCTCTAGATTCACCAGGAAAGAAAAAAGTAGCTAAAAATATACCACCAGGTCTTAAAACTACCCCAGGATTCACACCCAGAAAAACAGATGTGAAACCCTGTTCCACAGCTGTGTCTCTTATTAACCCACCTGGCCCTGGAACTACTGGCTCTGGACATCTGCTTTTAAATGCTGTTACTAATGATTTGCCTGCATACACAGCTTTGCTGCTGTCACCCGACAAGAGTGCTTGAGTTGGGCTGAAAGACCTTCGAAAGCAATTGATGATTCTCAAGCCAGAGGCGAGACAGCACTTTAAAGCAGTGGCCTTCTGGGAAAAAGTCACATACTTTTTTGCAGTTTTAATTTGTTTAATAAAAACATAATAAACACTTAAAAGTGACTGCAAAGGTGTTCACCAAACAAAACAGTGGCTACTCCTTGTGAGAGCGGGTATTAGTGGGGTTGGAGGCTGTGTTCAAGGACTAGCTTTTTACGAGGAACAGGCGTTTATGTTTGCTTTGGGTCAATAAATCATCAACTTGTGTTAATGTTCAAAAAGTATAGCAAATACAGAGGTGTGCACTCCTTGTGCAAGAAAAAAGGTGAACAGTGCGAAAGTACGAGATTCGCCAAATTTAAGAAGTGAAGATTCATCTTCCTGGCTAAGTCCACGCCTCTTTCATTGCCTAGGAAAGCACTCCATTGGCCACAGTATTCTTTCAGGCCTTTAGAAATCTATGCACGTTTGTATAAATGGGAGTATATTATTCTCTGACTTGCTTCTTTTAAAAAACATCGCTACAACTTTAGAGAGCTTTCCAAATGTGAATGATTCCATATCAACCAACTTCTCAATAGACCTTAATTCCTCCCTTTCCTTTCTGTCTCCACTGCTCTGGTTCATCCTTCCTGTCTCTTGCTTGGACCAGTACTGTAGACTCTTTACTGATCTTGCTGGTTTCACTCTTTTGAATCTATTTTCCACACTGCTTTGAGGAACTTTCTTAGAAGGTCTGAACGTACTTCTGTTTTAAATTATTTTAGGGCTCTCCATTGCCTGAAGCCCGTCTTATTTTTGCAGCCTTACTTCCTACTTGTCATGCACACATTGGCCACCTTCCAGCAACATGTGACTTCTTGCAAACCCAAATAACTTTAATCTCATGAGTCTAATCATAGCAGGATAATGCCTTTAAAAAAATGCAGACCAGACCTAGCTGGTTTGGCCCAGTTGTTAGACTGTTGGCCTGCAAACTGAAGGGTCCTGGGTTTGATTCCGGCCAAGGGCACATACCTTGGTTACAGGCTCGATCCCCAGCCCTGGTTGGGGTGCGTGCGGGAGGCAACCAATCCATGTGTCTCTCTCACATCGATGTTTCTCTCTCTCTCTGTCCCTCCCCCTCTCCCTCCCTCTCTCTCTGAAAAGCAATGGAAAAATAGCCTCTGGTAAGGATTAAAAAAAAAAAGTGCAACCCAGAAGCGTTTAATTTGCCTCCTCTACACCCCAAGTTGTGGGGATGCCAAACACTGAACAGACGCGCTTATTAGTCATGTGTACTCACAGCTCAGGGAAGGACATCACACACCAAGCAGGGCCACCTGGGGGTCGCGCTTGGGCACAGAGTGAACAAACAGGCCTGCGGGGCAGACTTTGTAGGATCAAGAGAGTGGGCGAGCCCTGGCTCCTGAAAGAGGATGCCATTGGCTTGTCTGGATCATTTCTCAGGCTCCCAGGAAACTGGACCCTGACATTGTGGATAAACTGCGCCTCCTCCCTGTGATGAAGTGGGTTGCTTGGCTGGGGGACCTTATCTGTGGGAGCAGAGGGAAAGACGGCTTGCAGGTGGCTGCTGGAGGCCCTCCGATTTTAGCAGATGTCAAGGCAACACTTGACAATGAACCTTACTTTCAGGCCTTATACCACAGTCACTGTTTGATGCCTTGACATCTATTTAAACCTTGGTGATGACTGAGACTTTTAGGAAGTAGGAAAAGTGCTTCCCTGGGAAGCCAAGTTGGTACTAGACCAGGAGGGAGAGGTGATCATCAAAAACATAAAAGGGCCCGGCCGGGCGTGGCTCAGCGGCTGAGCGTTGACCTGGGATCCAGGCGATTGGGGTTCGATTCCCAGTCAGGGCACATGCCCGGGTTGCAGGCTCAATCAATGACTCTCTCATCATTGATGTTTCTCTCTCTCTCTTTCCTTCTCCTTTCCTCTCTCTGAAATCAATAAAGATATGTTTAAAAAACAAACAAACATAAAAGGTAAAAACTCTCATTGACCTTCAGTCAGTTGATCCTAAGAGAATCCCCAGGTCACCCAGGGGCCTGAGTAAGGGGTAACATCCTCCAACACCAAGGCATCTGACTAATAATAAGGGAGGCCACCCCCACTTGCAGGTGGGATATGCCAGAGGGCCCAGGTTTGGCTTTATCTTGTAGCAAGGACGCCTCAGTGGCCACACCAGCTTCTCGAGTACTGTGCCCATGACCCAAGGCGTAACAGGCAGCTGGGTGGAGGCTCAGGGTCAGTGAGAGACTTGTGTTCCCAAAGGAGCCCAGTGAGTGTCCAGAAATTGCTGTACTAATGGTGTATATAACGCAGGGCCAAGGAGGGCAGTTTCCTGCTTCAGGAGCCCATTGACAACTTACAGACATCACAGTCCAGAGACTGCAGGAAGACTGAGGGAGGCTTCTGACACCTCTTCACTGAGGGCATCTATGAGGCACTAACCAGAGTGCCTATTGGTTTTAATGTGCACAGATTGTAGAGTGTCTTGTGGAGGGAGCCCCACTCAAGGTGGACTAATCTATAAGTTATAGCATAAATGGGCTTAGGTAAAATTTGATGCTGAAATATGTACTAAACAGAGCATATAAGCCAAATCTATCATAGAAAAATTGTTACGATATTTAAATTTAGTGAGCTTCCAGGAATTTTAAGGGTGCCTGGAATTTGTTTTAATCAGATATGTAAGACGCAAAACCACAGACATAACTGTCATGAAGAAAGAAGTTTATTATACCCATAGATCCCAAAAAACAGGAGACACACCATGGAGGGCCACATGGGGAGGCACCAGGGTCAGTCAGGAGGCAGAAAGAGCAAGAGGAAAACATGGGCTTGAATCTTTATTGTGATTTCCATGAGAACAGGCAGGGCAGTGTGAGCAGGCTTGGGCTTGGCACTGGGGCATAGAGTCCCTAGTTGTCTGGTACCTGTCCCTGGGGAAGAGCGGCCTAGAGTGTAAGAGCCAGATAGAGGAGGTAGTTGGGGATATAAGCTCTGGATTGGTAAGTTTACACCTGAAAGGTATACTCACAGGTGAGCCATTGCCTATTTCTAAGAATTTAGCTAACCCTGGGAGGTGCAGTCCTTCTAAGACAGCAAGGCCTCAGATATCAAAGCATTAAATACAAAAGGTAGAAAACATCAAGTTCATGAAGGTTTGCCCACTGGTGCATTTATTTGTTTATTTGCTTTTTGCTTTTGTTGTTAATCTTCACCCGAGGATATTTTTTTCCATTGATTTTTAGAGAGAATGAAAGGGAGGGAGAGAGAGAAAGATGGATGTGATCAATTGTTTGCTTCTCGTACAAGCCTCGACTGGGGCTGGGAATTGAACCTTCAACCCAGGTACATGCCCTTGACCGGGACTCAAAATGTGCCACCCTTCTGTGCACAGGCCAACACTCTAACCACTGAGCAACACCAGCCAGGGTGCCAACTGGTGCATTTTAGCAGATGTTAAAGCTAATTCAAAACCTATGTTGTAGAGACACAAAAGCCAATCAGTAAACTTCATCTTTTTTTTTTTTTTTAAGACTGTTTCTATTTATTTATTTTTAATATATGTCTTTATTGATTCAGGGAGAGGGAGAGAGAGATAGAAACATCAATGATGAGAGAGTCATTGATCGGCTGCCTCTTGCACGCCCCCTACTGGGGATCAAGCCCACAACCCGGGCATGTGCCCTGACCGAGAATCAAACCCTGATTTCTTGGATCACAGGTCGATGCTCAACTGCTGAGCCACGCCTGGCCAGGCTTCATCTTTTTTTTAAAAAATATATGTTTTTATTGATTTCAGAGAGAGGGAGAGAAAGATAGAAACATCAATGATAAGAGTCACTGATTGGCTGCCTCCTGCCCCCCCCCCACTGGAGATCAAGCCTGCAACCCAGACATATGCCCTGACCGGAAATCAAACCGTGGTCTCCTGGTTCACAGATCAAGGCTCAATCACTGAGCCATGCCAGCTGGGCGAACTTCATCTTTTTGCCTTATAAATTATTTTAGCAAATTTTGGAATTCCAATTGGGTCAAATTGTGAACCTTTATTTAATTAATTTTTTGTTTCCTCCCCTTGTATCTGGGTTTCTTTTTTTCGTGCCTTTTTTTTGGTTTGTTTATCCCTGGATATACATGGGGGTGGGGGAGTGTCTCTTCACCCTGCTCAAATTTGTTAGATTTTTCCCCACAGAGAGTATCTTCAGGGTTAGGCCCTCTCTCATGGCAATGGTTAAACTGTTTGAAGATGCTGGGCTTAAATCAGGTTTGAATGAACACTGTCACTGTGCCAAGGGGCTGCCATGGTATTTTCCCAGAACCCCAAAGATCAGGATTTTGTGCCATCAAGTGATGCAGTGGGAGAGCATGGGGCCCACACCCCAGAAGCTGATGGATGAAACCGTCTTCTGCTGCAGCCCCGCCTTTCCCATGGGGGGACTGCTTCCCCTCCCCACCTTTTCTCTGTACAAACCCTCTCAGGATATTTTCGGTTTCTAGGCATGTAAAGTCACGGGTTTCATTTCTGTCTCCATCCAATCACCTGTGGTAAGGCCTTCGGGTGGTTATGAGGAGAGGAAGCTGGTGGTGGGCATCAGGGACTACCCCCGTCCTCCAAGAAAGGTCGGTAAAGCCCCAGTGTTGGAGTTCACATCCCATGAGACTGTTTTGTCTGTGGCCGGGGTGGGAGTCTCAAGCCCCTTAACCACAAGGTAAGTCTTTTGCCTGCTGGTAAGCAACAAGACTAAGCAAAGCCCAAGTGTGTTGGTTAGGGGTTTTGCATTGAGAGAGAAGTTAAATATCAAATACCCCTCCCTCACTTTTATTTTTTTATCAGTGCCTGGGCCATGGCTGCCAGAGATGTGCACCTCGAAACCCTTAGGGCTCAAGAGAGCACCTGCAGCAGCACAGGAGATGGGCAAGGTCACTCGCTCCCTTTGCCTGAATGACAATGGTTCAGGGGCAACCAAGGAGCCATTCTTAAGTCTTCCTGGGTTCACAGCCTCCTTCCTTTGCACAAACAGCGCGAGGGGTCATCCCCAAGACTGTTCTGAAAGTACACTTTCCTAAATGCTGTCTGTATTGCTGTCCCAAAGAGCTCATGACGGACATCAGGCTAGACACAGTGACCAAAGTGCGAGCCCCACACCCACTAAATGGGACTCAAGCACCCATCAATTAACACACTGCCCTCAGGTGGGAGCCTGGGAGACCACCTGTCAGACATCGGTCACACCCGATGGCATCTCTGTATGGTAAATGGGACCATGGGCCCCTTCCCTTGCTCAAAATGTTACCAGAAAGGGAACCTGGCCCTTGGTGGGTCTGCCTAGGGCCAGCTGGTAGTATGTGGGTTCTTGACTTCAT
The DNA here is from genome assembly GCF_054644295.1 of Miniopterus natalensis. NCBI lineage: Eukaryota > Metazoa > Chordata > Mammalia > Chiroptera > Miniopteridae > Miniopterus > Miniopterus natalensis. Next base: position 102,253,574 of record NC_142083.1, read on the forward strand.
GCAGGAAAAATTTGACAACACGAATCCAGGTGACTGTGAGGGAATATTAAGGCTGGGAAAGGTAAAACAAGAAAGGGCTTAGTAGCCCTGGCTGGTGTGGCTCAGTCGTTGGAGTGCGGCCTGCAGACCGAAGGGTGGAAAGTTTGATTCCTGGTCAAGGGCACCTACCTGGGTTGCAGGTTAGGGCCCTAGCCCTGGTCAGGGCACATACAGGAGGCAACCAATCGACCTGTCTCTCTCACATCAATGTCCCCCCCCCAAAAAAAAATCAATGGAAAAAATATCCTCAGCTGAGGACTAACAACAACAAAAGCCCCACAAAAACAAAAACAAAAACAAAAAGAGGGCTCAGCATAGAAGAAGCAACAGGAGAGCCTAGACTGGGCTGCCCTGGCTCTCTGAAAAGTCGGAGAGAAGGGGGCCTTGGGAACAGGCTCAGGGGTTAGCCTGGGAGGAGCTGCTGCTGCCCATCGCTCCCCTGGTTACAAGTCTCATGGGGTCCCTTAGAGTTTAGGAGATGCGTGCCTGTTGGGGAAGAAGTGGGGGAAGAAGAAGGGAAAGGGAATGGTGGGGGACTCTATTTTTTTTCCTGCGGGCGAGAATCTTATGGGAGGTCTCAGGGAGGGTTTCAGCAGAATGTTCATCAGTTTTCTAGGTGTGCTCCTCCAGGGCATGGTCTCCATCGATTGGACAGTGTCAGGGCAGGGGGTCATCAGTCATCACAGCTAGTCCTGGTGTTGCCTACCCGGTTCTGCTGCTTTTCTGGGTCTGGAGCTGAAATATAACTTGAGGCCTAGATGTTACTTCTAGGGAGGTGACCTTCTATATTGGCTGTAAGTTGCTCTGTCAGTTTGTTCAGCTGTCTGACTCAGTTTCCCTATTCCAGTTGTCCTGGCTTACTGGCTTGTCCCAAAACTCCCTCTCTCACCCTGTGGGAAGATGCTAAAGTGGACTGTGAGACCTTGGGAGCTAAGCCAGCTCCTCAGTCAAGAAAACAGCCAGCTGTTTTGATCTCACACAGCTTGTACAAAAACACATCTCCCTCCCCATGTATGCCCTGTTTTTCTCTGTTTTCTGTACTTTATAAAACCTTGTGTTGGGAAAGTCTGGGGGCGGTAAAACAATAGCAGCAGCACCCCCCTCCCACCGCTGCTGTTCAGTCCATTTGAAGGCCAGATGGAATTTAGCGGTTCAACTTCACCGTATGCGGGGGGAAGAAAGGTCACCCTGGCAGCCAGGTCTCATCCTATAATTGTCCTTTTCTAGGCACCTGGGGCTTTCCATCCTTGTAACTTTTTGTACCTGGCTCTGCTCTTGTCCGTCTAACTGCCTACCACACATGGAAAGGACTGTCACTTATAAAATATAGATTTCTGAGAACAAATTTTCAGATCATGCCTTCAAACTGGATTTACTAAAATATTGAGAGATGATCTGGATAAAGAAGAATTAATCCTATGGGACTGAATGAACTGAGAATAATTATTGTTTTTATGACTTTGGTAAAAATATTGCTGATTTTTTTAAACAAATGTTTTGTTTTCCAGATATAAGGACACTTGTTTTTTCCTTAGAGCAGTTTGGAAAATTTTACCTTTGTAAGCAATACAAAATCATTTATTTTTTTCCTCTCTACATGATTTCTCTAGAATTGAGAACCTCTTAATGAGTATTATTTAATTTTCATGGCAATACGGTTTTTTGCATGAATTCAATGAGAATCTGTTCTATTTAAAACAAGACACAATTGAAAACTGATTTTATTAACCAAGACTCTCAGTGGCCTGTCATGTTGAGAGAGACAGGCATAGACTGTGAATGTCACCAGAAAACTTTAAGGAGTTAAGATAGACTTTGACTGAGTCCAGATCTTGACTGTTATAAATGGAAAACTCAACGGCACAGACAACAGTGTGGTGATTACCAGAAGGAAAGGATGGAGGGGAGGTAGGAGAGGGTAAAGGGGGAACAAACGGCAATAGAGGGAGACTAGACTTGGGGTGGCGAATATCCAATATGATGTACAGATGGCGTGTTGTGGAACTGTGCACCTGAACCTCCGTGCGCTTATAAGGAAAGGACAACAGAGGGATCGGCAGGAGAAGCACCAGGAGGAGGCAAGAGGGCAGTTAAACTTGGTATCTATGATCCAGCCCTATCTGGGGAATTGGATGTACATGTAACCCAGGAGGGGGTGCTATGGGGGATCTTTGGCAGTGACAGGGGAGACTCTGCATCCCAAAAGGGTTTTGGTCCCAGGTATGGAAAAGGGCTGAAGAAAGATATAGCCTAATAAAGAAATAGCTCCATGCCACCTACCACACCCTGCAAGCAACAGAGCCTATAACTGGAAGCGTGCTGTAAAGGGGCAGACCACCTATCCCGACAAAGGGTGACTGCACAACATGTCTCGCATTCCAAAATCTGGTGTAGCACAGATGCCCACTATAATGAGATGGAGTTACCTGCAGCAGAGACACCCATTTAACAGCTCCTCTTATCCGTGAATTGCAGACATTGTTAGGGACAGTCACCTTCCTCTCAGAAGGAGATGCTAAAAAGGTGCTAAAAGAAGAGCCTATTGGCCCTTCCCAAGTGAAAGCAGGTACACTTCCAGTACCAACTGAAGCCAGGTATACCGCTGGCCCCTGCAAAAACCAGCCACCTAAATAGCATGTACAGGACTGGACTATCAACCACAGACTCCTGTGGGGACAAATCATGTGGGCTGACATATGGAAGGTTATACAGACTAAGGAAGTGACCCTGTGTCATGTTGCAGGACATTCTCCAGGGACTGATGAAGCAGATGCGCTTGCTCACATTTGATGGCTAGAAGAGGCCCCAGCAGAAGACCTGCCTATACAGGAAAATGAAATGTACAGGACAGAAAACCCTGTGATCAACAGCTAAAGTCTGGGGCCCCCCCACTGAAAATGACTGACATTGGATTCAAGGATGGCAGCAGGTTAAGTGGAAGCTACACTGACACTCTCCAAGGACCAAACTGGAATTACACCTAAAATATAAAAAATCATCCTGAATAATCAACTGCAACTGAAGGTGAGCTGGAGAGCACCCTCATAACCAAGGAGGAAAAGTGGAGACCACACAGAGACTGGTAGGAAGTGCAGAGGCACAAGAGGGCTGGCTGGGCTCCCACAGGCAGCAGCTGAAGGTCTGGAGGGTTATTTCATCTGTGCGGGGTACCCACCAAGAACTCTGGGGCCTAAATCACCAGGTGGGCTCCCCAGCGCAGAGCACCAGAACTGAGAAAGGTGTCCACATAACATCTGGCTATGAAGAGCAACTGGGTTCCTGTCTGCTATGGAGAAACAGCTAGAAATGCAGGAACCCTCTTAAATGGCCAATGCACAAAATTTAATCTGTAGTCTCTCACCTTGGACTCCAACATAGGGAGGGCAGAGTGGATTAGAGCAGTGTGAGGAGAATCTAGGGGGCTTGGTGTAGGGAATAGAGCTCAGAGGACACCCCTCTGGATTCCTGTGCTGAGTCATCATGGCAGAGGACATCTTTCTCAGGCAGACATTTACTATCCGGGCAGCTTTTGCCTGAGTGGGGAAGTAATTGTCCTGCACATTGAAAACTTTTGCCTCACCCTGTGGAGTTTCTACAGCCTGAGGCTCATTAAGAGACTGAATAATAATCAGCCTCTGGGTGCTTTGAGCCTTTGCCTGATTTGCTTCTGGACCCATAACTTAGAAAAGCAGACCTTGGTGTGAATCCTGGTCCTCTCCAAACCCACCCAGCCCCAGCAGAGGAAATCACAAGTTGTGAAGTGTGGAAAGCTTCAAACAGGGTACTCAAAGCCAGTCACAACAGCATCTGACATTGGCCTGCACCAGAGACCATCCAAAAGACTAGGAGTCCTAGAAGATCTACCTAATGCATAGAAACAAATCCAAACAGGCAGCCAAAATGAGGAGACCAAAAAAAAAAGCCCCAAATGAAAAAGCAAAAGAATTCTCCACAAGAAGAACGAAATGAAATGGAGATAAGCAATCTATCAGATATAGAGTTCAGAATAATGATTGTAAGGATGGGCAACAGCATGCAAAAGATATGGAAACTATGAAAGAAATTAAGAATGACATAGTAGAAATAAAAACAATACATTGGAAGGAATAAGTAGCAGATTAGTGGAACCTGAGGATCAGATTAGCAAATTAGAAGACAGGGTAGATGCCCAACCGGCATGGATCAGTGGTTGAGCATCAGCCTATGATCCAGGAGACTGAGGTTTAATTCCCGGTCAGGGCACTTGCCTGAAATGCAGGTTTGGTCCCCAGCAGGGGGCATGCAGGAGATCGGGGCTGCAGCCAATCAATGACTCTCTCTCATCATTGATGTTTCTATCCCTCTCTCCCTCTCCCTTCCTCTCTCTGAAATCAGTAAAAATATATATAAAAAAAAATTCAGGGTAGTAAATAAAATGACTCACTCAGAGATCCAAAAAGAAAAATCAATTAAAAAACAGGAGGACAGTTTAAGGAAGCTGTGGGACACATCATAGGAATACCAGAAGGTGAAGAAAGTAAGCAAGGGTTAGAGAACCTGTTTGAAGAAATAATGGCTGCAAACTTTCCTAACCTGGTGAAGGAAAAATTCATTCAAGTTCAGAAGGCACAGAGAGTCCCAAGCAAGAAGAATCCAAAGACACCCATGCCCAGACACATCATAATTAAAATGCAAAAAATTAAAGACAAAGAGAGACTCTTAAAGGCAGCAAGAGAAAACCAAGCTGTTACCTACAAAGGAGCTGCCATAAGGCTGTCAGTTGATTTCTCATCAGGAACTCTACAGGCCAGAAGTTAATGGCATGAAGTATTCAAGGAAATGAAAAGCAAGGATCTAAAACCAAGACTACTCTATTCAGCAAGGCTATCATTCAAAATAGATAGTGAAATAAAGAGTTTCCAAAACAAACAAAAAAAGGCTAAAGGAATTTATCACCACCAAACCAGCATTGCAAGTAATGTTAAAGCGACTGCTATAATAAGAAATTGAAATAGAGAGAATGAGAAACATATGCATAAAGAAATAAAATGGCAGTAGATTAGTACCTATCAATAATAACCTTAAATATAAATGGATTAAATGCTACAATCAATAGACAAAGGTAGCTGAATGGATAAGAAAACATGACCCAAATATATGCTGTCTACAATAGACCCACCTCAGAACAAAAGACTCACACAGGCTGAAAAAAAACAAACAAATTTCTGGAGGACTTTAAGGGAGAGAGAGACAACAATACAGTCATCATACAGGACTTTAACACCCCACTTACTGACTTTACTGGATAGATCTTCCAGACAAAAATCAACAAGGAAACAGTGACTCCAAATGACACACTAGATCAGATGGATTTAATTGATATTTACAGAACATTTCACCCTAAACCTGCAGAACATGCATTCTCCTCAAGTGCACATGGGACATTCTCAAAGATAGACCACATGTTACGACACAAAACAAGTCTCTACAAATTCAAGAAGATTGAAATCATTTCAAGCATCTTCTCAGACATTTACACCATGGAATGCTATGCAGCTGTAAAAATGAAGGATCCTTTACCCTTTGAGACAGCATGGTGGGACCTGGAGCGTATTATGTTAAGCAAAATAAGCCAGTCAGAGAAAGTCAAGTATCACATGATCTTAATCATATGTGGAATCTAACAAAAAATAAACTGATGAACAAAATAGATCCAGGGACATAGAAGCATGGAACAGACTGACAAATCTCTGAGGGAAGGTGAGGGTGGGTGCGAAGAGATTAACCTAAGAATTTATATGCATATATGCATAACCCAGGAACACAGACAATAGTGTGGTGAAGGCCTGGAAGGCAGATGCAGGGTGGAAGGGATCAATGGAGAGGAACAAAAGGGACATCTGTAATACTTTGAACAAAAAAGATAAATTAAAAAAGAAAACAAAAATAAAATGACTGACATTGTTACAGCTTGTCAGCAGTGTTCTATATATGCAGAGCATCATCTACACCCCTTGCTGACAATGACAGGACTATGTGCAAGACTGGGCTGAGAGCCACAACATTAAGTGGGGACTGCACCTCCCTTACAATTCAACAGGAACTGGCCTGACAGAACATTATAGTAGAATATTGAATAATGTCCTGAAAACTGAGGGAGGGTCATTACAAGGACGGACCACATGACTCTGACATACTACTACCCCTGAATGAAAAGCCCTGACCTTTCAGGGAGGAACTAATTCAGCTGGAATTAGGGTGAGAGCTGGAAAGGCAGCTTTCTTCCAATCAAAAAAGTTTGCGTAGGTCATTGCTCCTTTGATGAGCCCTCCCCCCACAGAGTTGGCAGGCAGACACCATATATGAATCTTCAGCAACCTGACTCACACTTTTAGTCCCACCCTGGTGACTCCTGGAGACCCCACCCCTCCCTACTTGCAAGCTCATCAAGCCATTTCCAGTGGCTTTTCTATGCAAGTGGCCTCTCTTGCCTCAGGCTTAGGACTTTTCTAAAATCTCTCAAACAAGCAGCAGCTGATCTCATTGTGCCCCAAACAACTCCATAAGTGGTCCCAGGACTGGTACTAGCAGCAGCCTTCACTGGTTCATAGCTTGGCCTCTCCTGGGCACCTCTGAGCCCAACACAAGTAGCAGCCATCTACGGATTGCTGTGGAGAGCATGCTGGGTGGCTCAGGGCAGGGCATAGGCAGAAGCTGACTTTGCACCTCCTGGGAGGCCCCAGAGACAGTGCACCCAGTGGTCAGCTTCAACCATGCTGGATTACAACCTTACCACATTCACTAGTGACACACTCTAGGGGAGCACTTGGTGAGCACCAAAGCTCCACTGAAGCAAATCCTGCTCCATAGGGGTGCCCCTGGCACACCAGCTCTTTGGCTGTAGCTGCAGCTGGTCCTCACAGGCGATTCGCCTGGGGGTCAAATCCTCCCAGTGATGCCAACAGCAACCAAGACTCAACTACAATAGGACAGTGCACACAGCCCACACAGGGAAGTACCTAGAAGGCCCAGCTCAGGTGACTGAGGAGGCTGAGCCACTAGACCCTACAGGACACCTACTACACAAAGCCACTTTACCAATTCCAGGAGACATAGCAGCTCTACCTAATACATAGAAACAAACACTAGGAAGCAGCCAAAATGCAGAGGCAAAGAAGCATGTCACAAATGAAAGAACAGAAGAAATCTCCTGAAAAAGAACAAAATGAAATGGAATCCAGCAACTTACTAAATTCAGAGTTCAAAACAATAGTTATAAGGATGCTCAAGGAACTAAATGAGAATGTCAAGGATCTTAGTAAGAATTTTAAGGAAACTAGTGAGATCATCAATGACATAAAAAAGAACCAGTCAGAAATGAAGGCTACATAAACTGAAATGAATAATTTACAGGGAATCAACAGTAGAGTAGAGGATGCTGAGAATCAATCAGCAACTTGGAACATGAGGAAACAAAAAACACCCAACCAGAAGAGCGAAAAGAAAAAAGAATCCAGAAATATGAAGGCAGTATAAGGAGTCTCTGGGACAACTTCAAGCATACCAACATTCGCATTATGGGGTACCAGAAGAAGAAGGAAGAGAGCAAGAAATTGAAAACCTATTTGAAAAAATAATTGCAGAAAACTTCCCTACCTGGCAAAAGAAATTGACTTACAAGTCCAAGAAGCACAGAGGGTCCCAAACAAGAGGGACCCAAAGAGGCCCACACCAAGACACATCATAATTAAAATGCCAAAGGTTAAAGACAAAGAGACAATCTTAAAATCAGCAAGAGAAAAGCAATTAGTTACCTACAAGGGAGCCCCCATACGACTGTCAGCTGATTTCTCAACAGAAACTTTGCAGGCCAGAAGGGAGTGGCAAGAAATATTCAAAGTGATGAAAAGCAAGGACCTACAACTAAGATTACTCTACCCAGCAAAGCTATCATTTAGAATTGAAGGTCAGATAAAGAGCTTCACAGATAAGAAAAAGCTAAAGGAGACTGTCACCATCTGACCAGTACTACATGAAATGTTGAAGGGTCTTCTTTATGAAGAAGATAATGAACAAAAGAAACTGACAAACAAAATAGACCCTGAGACATTGAAGCATGCAACAGACAGTCCTATCTCAGAGGGAAGAGGGTTGGTGGGTGGGGGGTGGGAAGAGATTAACCAAAGAACTTACATACATATATGCCTAAGACATGGACAAAGACAATAATTGGGTGAAGGCCTGGGGAGGGGGCAGGAGCAGGGTGGAGAGGGTCAGTGGGGGGGAAAAATGGGACACCTGTAGTATTTTCAACAATAAAGATTAAAAAATTATTTAAAAAAGAAGGAAGGAAGGAAGGAAGGAAGGAAGGAAGGAAGGAAGGAAGGAAGGAAGGAAGGAAGGAAGGAAGGGAGGGAGGGAGGGAGGGAGGGAGGGAGGGAGGGAGGGAGGGAGGGAGGGAGGGGGGAGGGAGGGAGGGAGGGGGGAGGGAGGGGGGAGGGAGAGGGAGGGAGGGAGGGGGGAGGGAGGGGGAGGGAGGGAAGATGAAAGAAAGAAGAAAGAAAGAAAAGAAAGAAAGAAAGAAAGAAAGAAAGAAAGAAAGAAAGAAAGAAAGAAAGAAAGAAAGAAAGAAAGAAAGAAAGAAAAGATGCCCTGACCAGATCAACTTGCAGCATTCCACATGCAGCAGCAGACGTGGGCAAGTTTGGACAACAAATACTAAAATAAGACCTTGTTGGGAAACAGAGAATAACCTGTTGTTGCCAACACCCCAGGACATATACCCTGGAGCTAGCATATAAACCTGGCCCTGGGAATCTCAAACTGGTACCTGCTCACGTGCCCTCCTAGCCCCATGGGGTATGGGTCTTGCCCAGGGCTTGCTCATACAACCTGCCATAACACTAAGTGGCCAACTGCTATTCCACCTGGCGTATTTGTATTCCTCCTCTCACAGCTAGTGTTCTAGGCTGGAGGGGACATCATTAGTCAGAAGGTGTGGTAGAGAAGGCCAGAGAGACCAGCTGAACAAACCACTCTTCTTACACAGGATAGAGCAACAGCCTGTATACTACCCACTGGTACTGATTTGCTTCTACTGGGGCCTGCTAAACATTTGTCTCTTTCTCCTCAGTTCAGTGCAGCCAACAGCTTTGCGAGATGGGCAGATGAAGTAGCTCTTTGGTCCAATGTTTCAGACTGTTGGGTGTGTTCAGAGATGCCCCTCTCTGCTACTGCTGGGCTGTCTTGGAAAACAAATCCAGTCAACATGACAGAATGGTCCAATATCAACACAATTTGGAAAGTTTTCTTGGGACCTGTGATCAGATTTATATACTCCGATACTAATATGTATAAGTCTGTTATTCCTTTACTGTGTGTTATATTCTTGCTGTGGAATATAAATACAATGTCTCACCCATCCTCCTCTCTCCCTCCCCAGGGGCAATATTGTGGACAATAAAATGGGCAGATTGTATGGGAGTCGAGGGGGAAGGTAGCCATGTTGGGGTGGAATGTGTGGTAAATGGGGGCACGGGCCCCTTCCCATGCTCCAACCCCTCTCCCACCCTGGGAAGACGATGAAGGCCATTGGTAAGTAGACTGTGCGGCCCTGGGAGCCTAGCCAACTCCTCAGTCAAGAAAACAGCGGGCAGTTTTATCTCACACAGCTTGCACAAAAACACCTCTCTCCCCCTGCATGCTCTGTTTTTCTCTGTTTTCTATATTCTATAAGACCTTGTGTTGGGAAAGTCTGGGGGGGGGGGCGGGCGGCAAAACAGTAGCAGTGCCCGCCCCCCTTCTGCAGGCGAGGCGGGACTTAGCGGCTTAGCTTCACCAGTGGCAGGCGGTGCGGCAGTAAACTTCGCCTGTCAGCTGCCGCCTGTGGATGTAAGTCCTAATAAACCCACGTCTTTCACAGCCAGTCCTCTGGGTTTTTTCTTTGGGAATCCAAGAACAATACACTGAGGCTTTCTGGGCCCTCAGCACTTTCATAACAACCTCACTTTATAAATTCATGACAGTTCTCGTCTTGTTGGTAAGAATGAGGAACCAGGGTGGGAATTGATGGCAACATCCATTCGAGATAACACAACATGAGCTAAAGCCCAAGCTGGCCAGCAATTGGCAGTTACATCCCAGAGAGTAACTGAAACTAGTTAGTAATCAAAGGAGCAGTTAGTTAAAGCTGACCAGGTGCCCACAGTTGAGGTTAAGCCTCTCGGTTTGTGACGCCACCTCCTCTTCTCTCCACTGGTGAGAGAGAGATTCCCACTCTAGACTTATGGGGGTGGCTGCACGTCGGACACCGGTCAGATGGGATCGACAGCAGTTTATCAGTCATATACGCTCATGTCCAGCCCAGGGGAGGACACCACACACCAAGCAGGGCCACTTGGAGGTTGCACTTGGGAACAGAGAGAACAAGCAGGGGGCTGTAGAGGACAGATTTTGTAGTAAGAAGACCACCTGTTGAGCCCTGGTTCCCACAGGAGGGTGGATGGGCTTGTTTGAATAATTCCGAAGGTCAGTGGGGAACCAAAGCCTGGTACATGGGAATCAGCAGGCACTGTGTCTGGTCCCTGTGCTAAGAAGAACCATTTGGTTAGGAGACCTTATCTCCAAAAGCACAGGGAGTGAGGAACTTGCTGTTAGGCCATTTGAGGCACCCTTGATTTTGCCATATATCATGACAGCTTTTAATAGTAAATCTTAATTTCAGGCTTTATACCACAGGAAGCTATTAAAAAGCAACTATTCCTAGAACCAATGATTGAATTAAACAATGTTACAGGCTGTAAAATAAACATATAAAAATCAGTTGTATTTCTATATACTAGCACTGAACATGTGGACACCAAAATTAAAAATACATTTATAATCACTAATAAAAATAAAATCTTAGTCTAAATCTAACAAAACATGTCCAGGGACTTGTATGCTGAAAACTACACATCACTGATAAAAGAAATCAAAGATCTAAACAAATGGAGAGGTATAGTATGTTCATGGATTGGAAGACTCAACATAATAAAGATGTCACTTCTCTCTGAATTGATATAGGGATTTAATGCAATTCCTATCAAAATCCAGTAAGATAGTCTTATAGATGTACAAAAGATTATTCTAAAATTTATATGGAAAGACAAATGAATTATAACAGCTAAAAATTTTTGAAAAAGAATAACGAAGTGACAGTAATCAGTTTACCCAGTTTCAAAACTTGTAGAGCAACTGAAACCAAGACTGTGTGGTATTTGCAGAGGGGTAGACACATCGATCAATGGAACGGAACAAAGAACCGAGAAATAATCCTAACAAATACACACACCTGATTTTTGACAAAGGCAATTCAGTGAGGGAAAGACAGCCTTTCCAACAGGCTACAACCACTTAAAGCCTGTGAGGAAGTCACAGGCTGAAAACTTGGAAAGAGGGGCCAGCAAGGAAGGAAGGTAATGATTTGCCTGAGGTACTACTAGGTGGTGGTGGGAAATAGGGTTAGTTTTAGCTCAGTTCAGGATGAAAGCTGCAAGCTCCAGACGATAGTTTCTTCCATCTTTCTGAATTTAGCTGTTTCTAATTGCCCAGCTCCACATGCTCTGGTGGATTTTTCCATCAGCTCCCACACTCCAAACTCAGGTCATCCCTAAGTGAACACACAGTGCTCCAGACTCCATTAACTTGCCATTAGCATCATTCTCAGGCTGAGATGGTTCTCAGTGGCTCTGAAGATACGTCTTCCCAGGTCCAAGTCTGGCAGGAAAGAAAGCTCTTCTAGCTTTAGTAACTCTCATTTAACTCCTGAGATTCATGCCTATTGGACCAACCCGGTCATTGTGCTCCCCCCCCCCCCAGGGTGATTTTGTGTGTGATTGGCCAGGTTTGGGTGAGGTTCCACTCCTTGGGCAGGGGGCCTCACCTGATCCACGTAAGCTGAAAGGGGAGTGTAGTTTTCCATAATAAACTCCAGAAGAAAGAAATACAAGAGAGCCAAAGCAACAGATGTTCACTCTAACCTCTTGGGGAAGAAGTTTCATGGTTAATGCCCAGTGTTTTGCTTCCAAAATTAATTTTTATAGCAGTTTTAAACTCCAGTTTTTCTTTTCTTGACTTTGTCAGAGGATGCTGATTACTGACCTTTCTCTGGCTGGGACACTGTTCACAACTACTCAGTAGTCTCATATTTGGAGGCAAAACACAGCCTGAGATCGCTAAGCTTGCTATTTCCTGACTCCACTCCTATGTCATAAAGTTCTAACCTCTTGACCAGGAACTTAAATGGAATGAGCTGGCCCTGCCTGCGGGAAGCCTTGGGCTTGGCCCTCAGTGAAACACTGACCAAAGTCCTCTGAATCACCATCTCTTTCTGAACTGAAGGCTCAGCAAAGAACAGAAGTGTTCCCTGCTCACCAAACACTACAAATGTATCAGACTATCTGCCACCTTCTTCTAGTCACCCTCATCGCCACCATCCATACCTGTAGTACCCACAGCTTATTCTACTTGCTGTTGACAGTGCATCCATGGAATGTGTACACTGCCACCTAGGACACTGTGTTTGTTCAGCGGTTTGCATTACCCTCTTGGCAGAGGACCGCTCAAAGAAAATGGTGTGTGTCATCTCCTCACCACTCCCCTTGGCAAGACCCCTAACCTCAGCCTTCCCCACTGTCGTTTCTACTTTGGGTATTAATGAGCTCTTGCTCCTGCACTGAACACTAAGCAAGCACTTGATTCTGATCTTGCCCCAGACGTGTGTGCTGGGCTTTTGTTGTTCATTTTGCGTGTGTGTGTGTGTGTGTGTGTGTGATCCAGGGTTCTTGAAGTTTGAGTATATCTGTCACCTGCGCCTGACAGGTAATGAAATGGCACATGCAAACACACTTTAGAAAATGCTTTATACTAAATCCAGTACAAGGTATTTGTAATGAACACACTGAATACGCATAATAGTAAAACAAACACATGTGAACCCACCCTAACTCGAGAAGTTATCACGGTGTCTATGTACTCCTTCATTCCCTTTCTTTGTCCTTCAGTGTCCTACTCTCCACACTCGCTAATGGTGGACCCCGAGTCCTGGCCCCCCATTTCTTTACCTTCCCGTATAGTACTTTCTACCATATAAGTATGCTTCTCTAAATAACATTACTTTTGCTTGCTTTGAACTTTATAAAAATGTGATATTTCTTTCTTTCGGTGAATATTACATTTCTGAAATTAAGCCCCTGGCAGCTCTAGTTCACTCATTTTCATTGCTATTTAGTTTTCCACACATTCCTTCCTTCATGACGTCTTAGAGGCCATTATGTGTGTGGAGCAATAAATATAGGGTGTCCCCCCGAAAATGTATACACACACTTTGAATAATTATAAAGGCAGTGTTTATTAAAATACATTTCATTTTCAAAATTGAGCTATCAGCTGTTAAAATGTGTATACATTTTTGGGGACGCCCTGTATTTGTTCAATCATTGAATGAGACTGAGCCCTGACTGAATGTCACAGTGACACTTGTTTCCTCTGGTTGGATTCTCTGCCCTTTGCCCCAAAGCTAGGATCCTGCCCTGAGTTAATTACAGTTATAAAATTTCGTGACTAGCTTTAAGAAACCCAGTGGCCTCCCAAAGCCCCTAAGACTACAATTCCCAGAAAGCATTGCGGTACCCTACAGTGTCAAGTTTAGTTTACTTCCCCCTCCCCCGCAAGCTTCCGGGTTGTGTGGCCGGGGCCAAAGGAGTTGTCCAATGAGCACCTCCGCAGGCTGAGAGGCGGGGAAATTACCCAATGAGCGTCCCGTCAGAGGCTCCAATGAACGCGAAGGTTGCTGGGACAGCGGTCGTGGGCGGTGTCACGGAGCCGCGCCAGCTGAGCCCGGCGAGCCCAGCCCCTCTCTCCCGCCTTCCGGAGGCTGCTGACTCCCCGGGGGGTTGTGGACCCCGCTTCCATGTCCCGGGTGGGCACAGCACCCCGGAACCTCCGCGCCCATGGCCGCTAGCCTGAGGAAGCCCACTTTCAACTCCGGGCCTTCCTCCTCGACGGAGACCGACGACGAGGGCGTGCGCGGCACCTGCGACGACGCGTCCATCTGCAAGAGGTGCCGCGGGGCGGGCCGGGCCGCGCGTGGAACGCGCTGCGCGTCCCCCCTCGCCGCAGCCCGCGCGGGTCCCGGGCGGGGTCCCTCCGCATGGGCCGCGGTGGTCGGTCGGCCTTCCGCCGCGGGCCCGGGGCGCCGGCCGGGGCGGGCGCTGCACGAGGCCCCGCTGCCCTGGCCCGGCCGGCGGGGACTGAAGTCTGGCCGGGAAGACGAGCGCGGAGCTCGGAGGAGGGCCGGCCCGGCGGGGCAGGAGCGCGGGTCTCCCCCTCCACAGGTCTCATTCCGGTGGGCGTTGTCCCGATCCCCGTTGTGCCGAAACTCAGGGCGGTCGGGGACACTGTCCACCCCCGCGTCCCGGGTGTGCGGGGCCGGCACCTCCCCGGGCCCCCGCCCGCGCCGTCCGCGCTGTTGGGGTGCGGTGGGGGCTGTGGGCGCGGCGGCGTCTCGGCGGGAAGCGGGCGTGAGCGGGCCCCGCTCATTCAGCCCAGTTCTGAGCGCGCGCTTCGCGGCGGCCCCTGGCTCGGGCGCGGGGCGGGGACCGCGAGGGGCCCCCGTGGGCGAGACCCACCCGGCGCCCACGTACGCGCAGCCCGGCGGGAAGGGACGCGGGAGACACGCAGTTACAGCTCCGTGGTGAGCGCCGAGAAACACAGCGTTCCCCTAGGTTTTGTAATTTCGGCGGTGATGTTTAAACTGAGACAAAGGCTTCTAAGACAGTGGTGCAGGAGAGTGCTCGGCGGAGCAGGTGGAGCGTGTGGACGGCTGGAGGGCCTGAGCGAATGCCCCGGCTGCTGGCCCCGGGGACTGTAGGGTGGGAGGACGCAGGTGTGGGGTTAAGGCTCACGCTTTCCGTAGGTTCTTGGGGGCTAAACGTAGGACTTTGGAGCCAGGGTGTCACCCTGGCCCGAGCTCTGCCACTTACTAGCTGTGTAAAAACTTGGGCAGGTTACTAAGCCATTCTGTGTCCTCAGTTTTCTGACCTGTAAAGTGGGGATGATTGTAAAGAGTAAATGGTAGTTAATACTGGGAAAGCACTTAGAGCAGTGTCTGGCATGTGTCATGTGTGAGTGGTGGTAGATTAAATAAATAGATAAATACACACAAAAGTATTAAAGGCTTGGAGGCAGTCCTGGTGAAATTTGTGAACTTAAATGACACCCAGCTTTATTTCTTCTCCAGCTTTCAGTTGCTATTGAACACACGTATGGCACTGTTGAATTAGAAATAATTGTTCTCATGTTGACTGCTGTTTGCTGAGAGAGTCTGCAGTGCCATCTAAATTACAAGAGGGAAATAAAATACTTTTCTGTAGCACATTAGGGTTAGGCTTATTTAATATTTATTGATAATATTGGTTTACCTAATATTTATTGGAAGTTTATTTTGCATACTTGCTTACTTAAAAAAGTAAATGAGCTATAAAATAGTTCAGACACAAAGAAAAGTACAGAGAAATAGTAGGGCTAGAGCATGACTTTCCTTGACTCTGACTTGGATAGTTTTTATAATCTCAGCTTTTCTCTGCCTCAGTTTCCGGTGCCCTCTGTGTCTACAAACAGTTAAACTTTGTAGGAAGTTTGGGTTTGGAACTGTGGAGAATTTAAGGCAGTAGTTTTCAACCCGAGCTGCACAACTTTGTGGCCTGTGGGGCTGGGGCCTGCCCTAGACCACTGAACAGAAGCTTCTGGCCTAGGACCCAGGCCGTGAAGACCGGACATGTTGGCCACGTGGATGCATCCCATCAAAGCTTTTCTGCACCCTTTTTTTCAGCTTGCTTGGTCAGTTATTTCTGCTGTGCCCGCTGCAGATTTTTCCTCAGGACCTCCCTGGTTTCCTCTACCCTCTAGACACTTCCTCTAGGCTCTTACCTCTCAATTGAGCTTAGAGTTCAGTCAGTCATTCTGCCGCCCTCTTGGCAGTGACCTTATCTCCCCTGCCCTCCAGTGCTGGTAAGCCCCAGACCCTGGGTGAACCAAACTCTCCTTTTCCACCTTGGGTACTGGTGGTAGAAGTCACACAGCAGGGAGGCCTGGAACTGCTGTGAATTCATGTCAGCCAACCTTGCCTGTGCCCTTAACAGAGAATGACCATTCTAGTATGATTCTCTGGTCAACTCATGTTCCTACTCTCCAGATACTTAATTCAGACGTTTCCCACTTTCCTCAGACTTCTCCTTTACCCTCCGCTCATTCTCAAGGTTACACGAGTGAGGTTGCGGGTATTGCTGAACAAAGAAAATGGAAGGCTTCAGGTTGGAATTCACCAGCTTCCCACCCAGAAACGTAACCATCCTTTCTTGTTAGTTGTCCATGTCCTCTGGCAGAGACCACTAGAAACACGCCTGTAGTTAAACAGGCTGGCTGTAGTTACCGTAGTGAGGGGAGCACTCGTAGCACGGGAACTTACGGGGCCTGTCAGTGAGAGGGAGTTAGAAAGAACTTTCAGGAGCTGGGCTGAGGTTGGATAATTTTGGGGAAAGTTCAAAGAGGTGGGGATTTGCTCTGGATTGGGTGCTGACAGGAGGAGGGGCAGTCCTGTCATCGAGCTCTTAAGTCTTTTCTCGAAGGTGTGACGGAGCCAGTCACGCATGTCAGCTGGGAGAGAGATCTGGGGTTTTGTGGGTGGCACGATGACCTTGTTTTTGTCTGTTGAGACTGAATCATGAAGCGGTCTTCTTTTGCCTCGCGTCATCACCGTGGCAGTGACCTTGTGTTGGTAACTGTGAGACTCTGCCCAGCCAAGCAGCATGGCTGTCAGTGAGGGCCAGGCCAGCACCTGGACATCAGCGCTGCTGTTCATTTTCACAGCGGGCCTGTGAGTCTTAAAAAGACACGCAGGTGTTTGCCAGGCAGAAGGAAACAGCATGAGCTGAATGGCATAGGCACTGATGCACAGTGGTGTTGGGGAGCTTGACACTGCGTGGGGCGTGGGTGGCAAGTGAGAACCGTGGGGAGGTGAGAGGACGAAATGTGGAAGGCCTGGAGTGATTAGAAATTAAAAATATATTTCTTTATTGATTTCAGAGAGGAGGGGAGCGGGAGAGAGAGAAACATCAATATGAGAGTCATTGATCGGCTGCCTCCTGCACGCCCCCTGCTGGGGATCGAGCCCGAAACCTGGGCAGGAGCCCTGACTGGGAATCGAACTCTGACTTCCAGGCTCATGGGTTGATGCTCAGCCACTGAGCCACACCGTCCGGGTCTGAGTGATTTTAAGTGGGGAGCTGAAGTGATCTGGTTTTGTGCTTTAGGAAAACTGGCAGCAGCTGTGTGAGATCTGTTCCCATTTCCTGCCCCGCGGCAGCAGCCCTTGCTCAGGTCTCCTGGCCCACCTGCTGTGTTCAGTGTGTCCTTATTTTTCTCCCTGCTTCCCATCTAAGTGTGGCCAGGGTGACTTTTCAGAACCACACACCTTATCTTGTCACTTGTTACTTAAAACCTTTTGGTTAACCATCAGACACCAGGCTGCTTGACACACCACACCTTTCGTGATCTGACCGTGGTGCCCTGGGTACTTCACTGCCCATTGCTGGTCTCCACTTGGATGTCTCAGAATGATCTCAAATTCATTATTCCAACTCTGTGCTCAAGATCACCTTCCCGTGCTCTCCTTGCCCCCCTCCACCTCAGTGAGTGGTCTGCTGTTCCTTCAGCCTCAGATTGAAAGGCAGGGTGATCCTGAGCTGTCCTTCACTCACCCCCCATGTGGTCAGTCACCAGGCCTTTGATTTTTATCTGCTGCATGTGCCTGGAATCTGCTTCCTTTTTCTTTTAATCCCCACCCAAGGATATTGTTTCCATTGCTTTTCAGAGAGAGTAGGGGGTGGGGGAGAGACAGACAGACAGAGACATCGATGTGAGAGAGACAGATTGATTGGTTGCCTCCCGCACGAACCCCAACGGACAGGGATCAGCCTGCAACCAGGGTACGTGCCCTCGGACAGAATCGAACCCAGGACCCTTTAGTCTGTGGGCTGACGCTCTAACTACTGAGCCTTTTCTTTACCTCTGCTTCTGCCACCTCTGTACACGCTAAGGCCACCTGGGGCCTGAGTTATGGCACTAGTCCACTTACTCACCTGCCCCACGTCATATCTCACTAAAGTGAGAGTTTTATTAAAGGCCCGCTTGATCGTGCCACTCCCCAGTGTGACGGCCTCTTACTGCTGTTAGAAGACCCAGCTCCTCACTTCACCTCACCCCTCCCCTCCCGTCTCCCCGCCGCCCTCTCAGTTCTTCAGGCGCGTCCTGTTCCTGCCTTCCCCGGGGCCCTCCAGCGTGCTTTCCCCCCTCCCTCGCTGGAGTAGTTCCACGTCATGTCAGATTAATGCTTTCATTCAGCATTCTCTGCTGACTGCCTGCTCGAGGCACTTTGTGGAGGCACTGTTCTAGTATAGAACAGAAGTGAACAAAACAGAACAGTTTCTTACAGGGCATTCGTTCCAGTGAGGCGCCAGCTGGGAAACCAGCAAGGCTTCTGGCGTGTCAGATGGTGGTCAGCGCCTGAGGACTGTTGGAAGGAGTTATCATCCGGGCTGGGACGGCCAGGGAGGGCTCCGCTGAGAAGGTCAGTGCTGGGGAAAGACTGGCGGGGCGTGAGGGAGGAGCCTGTGGATAAGTGGGGACATGGTGTCCCAGGCAGGGACAACAGAGAGTAGACCGGCCCCGAGGCAGGAGCTGGCCTGGCCTGAGCTGTTACCTGGACTGTGGGGACAGATGTTGCAGGCTCTTGTAAGGATCTAACTCTTACTCTGAGCGGGAGCCATTGGAGGATTTTGAATTGAAGAATGAACTGATTTGACTTGGGTTTTAACAAGATCACCTTAGCTTCTCTGCTGAGACCAAACTGCAGGGGGCAAGGATGGGAGCCAGGAGATCAGTTGGTAGGCTTTTGGGTTATCCCAGGGCCGAGAGGCTGGTGGTCTGGACCAGGGTGGTAGCGGTGGAGGTGCTGAGAACCTGGTAGGATACACTGTGCTGGCAGATTGGGTGTGGGGTGAGGCTGTGGAGTAGTCATGGATGACCCCATCTCAGATGGGGCTCCCTCAGGCAAGGAGGCCTCTCTGACACCCACAGACCTGCACATATATCCTGTGCACCTCCTCCATGGGAACCGGCCATTTGTAATTCACACATCCATTGTTTAGTGTTTGTCTCCCACTAGAATAGTATTTGTCGGTGGCTAAAGTGGTTAGGAACTGAATGTGAGTGCTCAAGATTCTGTTACCCTCCGAGGTGTTAAACATCCGCTTTTCAGTGGTCTGTATGTTTAGAAACCAACCAGTGCTGTAAGGCTGAAATGCCATTTTGAGAATTACAGAAATGAATCTAATTTCTCAACCAGATTGAAACTGTCCCCGGACATGCAGGTAGTCACAGGATCACCTCGGGGGAAAGGCAGCGTTGTCCGCAGGCCTGGGCCTTCCCAGCACACTGCCCATCGCAGGTGCCTGAGAGCAGGGCTAAGACTGACCCGAGCATTGGTTCTCTACCCCCACCCCTGCCCGTGAGAACACTTGCCACTTAGAACCAGGACACTGCGTTGAGAAATTAGCTGCCAGACTTGCTCATGGAGAAAGTCAAATAAATCCTGGATGTGTTTTCTCCCATTTAAAAAAAAAGGAATTAATTAAATACCTGTGAAAGGTAATGATCTTAGATCTAGATTAGTATCATTCACACCATTTTTTTCTCTTAAAAACTTAATTTTTTAAATGACAAAGTGAGAAGTTTCTGCAAAATGATTCTCGAAAGAGGTTATATGTTTTCATTCCCATATGTGGCAAATGAGATGCTAACCATAGGATCTCCTGGGTCTCCAGTGGCTGCCAGCTGGCATGTGAAGAGTAGTCCCTCTCTCTAATTGGTGTTTCTCTAATCCCTGGTGGGACTGAGCACTTTAAGGCTGCTCACTGTCATTGATACTTTTTATGTGAATCCTTCCTCCAGTCATTCTCCAACTGGGTTGTTGTCTTTTTCTTGTTTGCTTATTTGTACTTTTGTTTTCTGCATAAAAGAACGTTTTATATGAGGGATGGTAATCCTTGGCCTCTGTTGCATATTTTCTCTCATGGATGGTGGGTGTTCACTTTAGCTTGTCAGTACATTTCATAATTCAGAAATTGTGAATCTCTGTGGTGCAAAATCTGACAGCTAACTTTATGGCTTGCGTTTTTGAGCAATGCTTTGAAAGGCCCTTCTCAATCAGTACATTTTCTTTTGGCACTTACAGTTTTGTCTCTTATGCCTAAATCATTCATCTCTTTTATGTAAAGTGTAGCAGTTTTAACTTGGTTTTGTCTGAGAGTTTTAGCCAGTTGTCCTTACACCATCTATTAAATGGTCCATATTTCCCATTGATCTAAAGTGACACATGTAACATACAAGTTCTTACACGCTTTGGCACAGCAGTGGCATTCTTGACTTCCAGTTGAAATGGCTTTGCTAACTGGGAGATGGGCCGGACCTTTAAGTGTTGGCTGGACAGTCAGTGCTTCTGGCATCCTTTTGTTTTCTTGGGCACCTTAAGGGGGCTGGTCATTCTAGGATTGCGGCCTTGAGCTGGTAGAAACTCTTAGGGTTTGTTCAGGTCTTTATGTTACAGGCCACGGTGGCAGCCTAGTTGAGAAGACGCTCAGAGGAGCCTGGCTCATGTTTGGTGAGGAGAGTCCTTGTCCGTGGAAAGTGGCTTGGTCCTTTTTGTGCTGTGTGACTGTACCTGGATTTGTTTGTTGCTTCACTGGATGGGGGACATTTGGGTTGTGTCCGGTTTGGGGCCACTGTGAGTAGGCTGCGATGAACATTCTTACATGTCTTTCCTTTCTCCTGGATAAACGTCTAGGATAGAATTGCGTAGTCATTGGCTGGGTGTATGTTTAATTGCCAGACTAATTTCCACAGTGCTTTATCAGCTTACACTTCCCACCAGGAATGTGTGAAAATTGCAGTTGCCCTGTATCCTTGTTAACATTCATTATTGTCAGTGGGGTGAAGTTGCGTCTCACTATCATTTTATGTTGCATTTCCCTGGTGACTAATGATGTTAAACACCTTTTTATGTGCCTATTGGCACAGTTTTGTGAACTGTCTGTCCAAGTCTTTTGCCCATTTTTATTGATGATGTCATTGTTGGTTTTAACTTATATTGTAGTTCATTATATAGCTGGATGGGAGTCAAGTCAGATAGATGTATTGTACATATACATTCATGTATAGGAAAATAAAATTTGTTTTTTCTTAATCCTTACCCAAGGATATTTTTTCCATTGGTTTTTAGAGAGAGTGGAAGGGAGGGAGAGAGAAAAAGAGAGAGAAAGAAACATCGATGTGAGAGAGACACATTGATTGGATGCCTCCCACAGGTGCCCCATCCGGGGCCGGGGATCGAACCTGCAACCCGGGTATGTGCCCTTGACCTCTGGTGCATGGGCCGATGCTCTAACACTGGCCAGAGTGGAAAATGAAATTTAAAAATATTATTTATAATAGCATCAAAAATGTCACACTCTAAGAATAAATCTAATGAAAGGTATGAAACACCTTTACACAGAAAACTATATAACATTGCTGAGAGAAATTGAAGAAGACTTACGTAAATGGAAAGTATACTTTGTTCACACATTAGAAGACCTGGTGTTGGTGAGATTTCGGTTCTACCCAGATTGATCCACAGAGTCAGTGCAATCCCAGTCAATATCCTATCCACCTTTTTTAGAAATTAGTAAGTTGATTCTAAAATGTATATAGTAGAAACACAAAGGATCTAGAACACCCAAAAAATCTTCTCAAGAAGAACAAAGGTGGAGGACTTACACTGCTAATACTACTCAATTTAAAGACTTACTATAAAGCTGCATTAATCAAAACAGTGTGGCCTTGGCATAAAGATAGATCAGTGAGGCGGAACAGAGTTCAGAAATACACCTATGCACATACTGCTAGTTGATTTTTACACGCAATGCAAAACTCAGTGGGGGAAAGGAAAGTCTTTTTCACCAATGATTGTGGATCAACTGGATGTTCAAGTGGATTTGGGATGGTTCATAAACTTAAATGTAAAAGCTAGAACCATACAGCTTCTATGTGAGAACATCAGAGAGAATTTTGGCATACACACTAATCACTAAGGGAAAACAGATGTGCTAGGAAAGTGGCGAGGCAAGCCACAGACTGGGAGATGATATTCAGAGTACGTGTTCTTAATGTTTTATTCTTTCCAAAAGTACTTCAGCATTGTTCGGGTCCATGCATCTTGTTATATCCTGTATTGACTATTTTGGGGGTTAATGTTAGATAAGGGACATTGTACCAGGGGACTGACTGGATTCTCCTTATTTCATCCTCTTGTGAATGTCAATTCCTGTGTCCGCTTTGCCCACCATACAGTGACTGCTTACAATAAACACAGTAGGTCTTAGATCACGTTAGTCCTCGTAAATTATTTAGGTGTGAGGTGAAGCCAAAGGCAATACCAGGAGTCTCTCCTTTGGAAGGGACTAGCCTGTGAGACTTCTTGGTTATGAGGCCTGGTGTTTCATTAATTAATTAAAAAAAATTTTTTATTGATTTCAGGTAGGGAGAGGTAGGGGTAGGGAGAGGGGGAGAGAGAGAAACATCAGTGATGAGAGAGTGATTGATCTGCTGCCTCCTGCACACCCCCTATTGGGGATCGAGCCTGCAACCTGGGCATGTGCCCTGACTGGGAAGTGAACCTCAATCTCCTGGATCCTAGGTTGATGCTCAACTGCTGAGCTACGCTGGCTGGGTGAGGCCCAGTGTTTTAGGTGAGTCAACTGTTAGGCCTTGCACATCTACTTAGGAATGTGGCAAGAAGCTTTCAAGAGCTCACAAGAGGGGAAACAAATCCAAACTCTGTTTAGGTATAGAGTCTATTGCCCTGCTTCCTGGCTTTCATTTCTAAACCAAGCATAAAACCTACAGGAAAATAGAAACTAAAAAATGAAACAAAAGATGTAGAAGAACAACAGTAAAATTTAAAATTTGAGGTAGAATGATATCTTAAAGACCATAGCAGAATGCAGTAAAAATCCCAAACTTGAGAACAAATGCTAAGAATGTTCAGTTGATTTTTGCAGTTGCATTTTATATGGATATGCATATATACGCACACATACATATATAGACACGTATACATACACACATACGTACACATGCATACCTGCATATACACACATACATACACATACACAGTACAACCACACATACACACATACACATACACACACACATATACATACATCCCTACGTACACATACATATCTACATAATACCCATACATATATACACAATACATAATATATACATAGCGGTGGGCAAAAGTAGGTTTACAGTTATGAGGGCGAGAGACACAGGCTAGAAACACTGGGAAGTTGGACTCACGGAACTGGTGGTCAGATGCGCTTGTCTGCCCCGATGCGTCTCCCCACCATGTCCAGTGTACTGATGAGGTCAGTCCCAGGCTCCTGCCAGGCTCTGTGTGACCTGAGCCTGCTTCTCTCTCCAACCTCTTGCCTGGTTTCTCCTGCTTCCTACTGCTCTCCAGCCCCCTGCCTACTTTCTGCCACTGGGAGACTCCAAGGCCATTCCCATGCTAGAGTGTTTCTGTTGGTTGGTTGTCCTGCCGGCAGGCCCTTTGCACAGTGACCCTCTCCATTCTCTAGGGCTCAGCTGGGCCATCCCCTTTCCAGAGAGGCCTTCCCTTTCCCCTCCTCTCAGGAAGATCCCTTTATTTGCCATGTTACTCATGCCCTTCATTGGTCATAATCTCGTATTGATCCTTGCCTCTGGCTCTTTCCCGTCTTGGTCACCACTCTATCCCCAGGGCCTGGCACTGAGCAGATGATAAATACTGCTTGACTGAGTCAGTGGTGTGAGATGGACTGATACTACAGAGTCGAGAGGAATAGACGTTGCTCTGTGCGATCCACCAGGGCAGTAATAGTCAACGAGGCCGCTCGGGGGGAGGCCAGCTGGTCAGCTTCCCAGCAGGTGTTTCGCAGTGGAGTGAGTGGCTCGCTGCCCTGGATTCTTGTGCTGGATGTTGGAGGTGACTAGATCATTTCCAAGGCCCCTTCCAACCCTTTAACTGTTTGATGGTGTTCTCATCACTGGGCTAATGTTCTTCCTTCAACACAGAATGGCATTGACCACTAGATGGCTCCTGTGAAATCTGTTCATCAAACTCAGTGAGAAAACTTATTTCCCCCTACACAGATGTGAAACAAAAGCTTCACAAAAGTCTGATCCCATACAATGTGTAATGCACACCAGTGTTTTCTGTTTTACTCTATTCTACATTTAAAAAAAATTTATTTTATTTTTGTTAATCCTTACCTGAGGATATTTTTTCTATTGATTTAGAGAGAGAGGGAGAGAGTGTGGGGGAGAGAGACATCGATGTGCGAGAGATACATCGGTTTTCTCACTGGGGCCCTGCCGGGGCCAGGGGTCGAAACTGAAACCCAGGTATGAGCCCTTGACTTTTTGGTGCTCAGGCCAACGTTCTACCACTTAGCCACACCTGCCAGGGTTTTACTTCATTTTTTTTTTTTTTTAATATGTCTTTATTGATTTCAGATAGAGGAAGGGAGAGGGTGAGAGAGAGATAGAAACATCAGTGATGAGAGCGTTATTGATCGGCTGCCTCCTGCATGCAAGCCTGCAACCTGGGCATGTGCCCTGATGGGGAATCGAACCACGATCTCCTGGATCCTAGGTTGACCATCGACTCCTGAGCTGCGCCCAGTTGGACATCTACTTCATTTTTTAAATGCAGGTTTTCAGGCTGTTCCGTTGATTTCATGATATTGATGGGTCATAACTCACTGTTCGTAAAATGCTTTTTTGGGCTCCTGAGCCAGTTTACACTTGTAATACTCTGGTTTCTTTGGACAGTCCGGCTTATAGCAAGTGGTGTTTGTAGGGAGCACTTTGTATGTTTCTGTGTTGAGTGGCTGCATTGAGTAGTGATCACAGCTGTTTTCTTATAAGTGTCTGTGGTGGTGTAAACATAAATGCTAGATACTGTGGGGGTTAGGGTACCTATTGCAGTCAGGGCTGCAGTAAGCCTTGTCAGTAGATATAAAGAAAAGAAGAGACAGTATCTGCTTCTGGGAGCTCAGAACCTATCTGGGAGACATAACCCCCCCCCCCCCCCCGCTTAGGTTTCAGCTTACTTATTGAGCAACATGGAAATGAGTGCATTACTCGGACATTAGGTAGGATGCTTTAGGCTGAAAGCAACAGAAGCCTGGCTCAAGTTGGCTCCAAGGATGAAGACATTTACTGTCTCACAGAATGTCCTTTGAGTGGTAGAACAGGCTCCAGGCCCACAGTGGGATGGCATGGCCTCGTCAGTGGTCCGAAGGCTGGTACCACTCATGGTTGCCGGAAGACTTCCAGTGTAACCCGCCCGGGCTTCAGCTCCTGGACTTGGAACACTGGAGATTTAACTCCTTGTGGTGTAGACTGGGGTACAGAGAGTTTAGGCTACTATAGCATTTTGCAGGTTGTAGTTGTTGTGTTTGTTCCTGGTCTCCCCACTTGAACCCCCTTAAGGAATGTGAAGTGACTGGATCCAGATATAGAGTGAGGACAAAACTTAGGTTGTCACTAGTGATGTTTGCCAAATGTTTCTGAACTTCCTTTCTTTGCGACACAGAATTTTTTGGCTCTCTGACTAAAAGCTTTAGCCAGTGAGTTTGCTGAGTGAGTAAATTGTTGTAAGTCCTGTATAGATGATGGGATGAGGTTGTTTGCTGTTTAGGGTTCTGGGAGAGGAATTAGTGATAAGAGGAAAGACCGAGGTGAGTAATGGTCCTGTGGGAGCGTGATGGGCAGTCTGTGTAATAGAAAGGTGGATGGGTGAGTCTGTTTAAATGTGTAGCAGAGCACTGAATGTGCATTTGGTGGCCTTTGAGGTCGATACTTTTCTTCTGGATCCTTGACCTGGTTCCTGGGGACATGGCCACGAACCTTGGCCAGAATATACACTAATCTTTACTCACACGCCTTTTCTTTCATTCCTTTCAGGTTTGCAGTGAGCATTGGCTACTGGGACGACCCTTACATCCAGCATCTTGTGAGGCTGTCTAAAGAGAGGAAGGCTCCTGAAATTAACAGAGGCAAGCAACCCTCTTCTCCCCAACAACTCCTTGTCAGCTGAGTGGCCTGAAGTTTTAGGGATTTATTCTTAAAAGGAGTTCCAGTATGCACTGTCTCCAACAGTATATGAAAGTGCTCATTTCCCAACATCCTCACCAACACACCATATTAAGAAACTTCCAATTAAAAAATTATTTTTATTTTTAAAACAGCTTTTATTGTGGAAAATTTCAAACCGTGCAAAGGTGGAATCAAATGTGGATCAGTTTCAGTAATTATCAAATTTTGGCCATCAGTGTGAAACTTTTTTAAAAAAATATATTTTTATTGATTTCATAGGAAGGGAGAGGGAGAGAGAGATAGAAACATCAATGATGAGAGAGAGTCATTGATCTGCCAACTCCTGCCCCCCTCCACCCCCCGGGGACTGAGCTCGTAACCTGGTCATGTGCCCTGACTGGGAATCGAACTTTGATCTCTTGGTCTCACACCATCCCGGCCAGTGTGAAACTTTTTAATCTTTGTTAATCTGATACTGAGAAGTGGTATATTAGAGAAGTTTTATTTTTATTCCTTTTCCGGGTAAGTTCGGAGATCATTTTCACATGTTGAAAAGCCATTTATATATCTTTCACTGTGAAGTGTCTGCTCGCCTAAGGCATGACTTTTTGTTGCCTTATTGCATGATTGGTGAAACCATTAGGCTCTTTAAGTACTTTCTATCAGGGAAGTCAAAGGACTTGACAGGCCCGACCTTGTCTCAGCCAGACTGAGAAATTAACCAAGTGAGGACCATTGCTGTGTGTACCGGGAGTCCTGGCCCTGAAGACTGGATCCTGGAGGGGTGTCTGTAAGAAAAGCAAAGACATTTGAAAATGGGCCTTTCTGAGAATAACGGCATGGTATTTACTTGGAGCTGAGGGTGAAACAGGCATTAGTAAGCTTGAGCAGAGCCTGGCCAAGAGGTCTTCAGCTTCCCCCCTGTGCGCCTCCCTCCTCCTCCTCTCTCTGGCTCTGAATCTCTAGTTTGGGGACCTACACCCGACTAGGAGAGTGCTTCCCAAACAGCGTGTGGTAAGGCTATGTATTTTTCCAATACCCAATCCATTGAAACAATTTACTAGAGAAATAAATGAAGAAGACATACAAAATATAAGTGCAAATGATGAGTAGATTCCACAGGCATAAAAATCCTGTGAAGCTGCAATAAAAGTTTCTAAATGCTACTCTCAAATTTGGTTCTTAAAACACTCACACTCTGAGCAGCAGGGCTCCCAAGCGCGGGCAGATCCATCCTTCCTTCCTTCCTTCCTTCCTTCCTTCCTTCCTTCCTTCCTTCCTTCCTTCCTTCCTTCCTTCCTTCCTTCCTTCCTTCCTCCCTCCCTCCCTCCCTCCCTCCCTCCCTCCCTCCCTCCCTCCCTCCCTCCCTCCCTCCCTCCGCTGTGTCCCATATTCCAGCCCGGCATAGCAGGCCGTGTTCTCAGGGAGCCTGTGCCTGTGCCTGTGCCTGCTGCCCCAACCTGACGCCCTTTGATACAGGTGGAGCCTCTAACCTGCAGGGCCGATGTGAAAGCAGCGTGATGAGAAACACCACTGTCTTTGCTTTGAGATTTGTCTGCTGAATTCTCTGACTTAAAAATACTGTTTGCCATTAGATTTTGCAATTTGAGTTTTACCAGGTACTGGCTAGCTTTCTCTGTGGCTGTGAAAAAGGTCAAGAGGTGAGATTCCCAGAGGTCATTTGGAGGAGGAACATTTAGATCAGATGTTTTAATGTAAAACCCTTTTCCTCCTTAAGTCAAATTATAGGACATTTTATTTCTCTTAAGATAGTTGATTCCACCATTAAATAGATTGTGCTCCGTTTGGTTCAGACAGCTTTAAAAAAGGGAAGAGAATCTGAAAGTTGCATGTCTCAGGTAAAGTCTGCAGCCGCACTGCCGACCCTGAGGGGGGCGGAGTGTTCTGTTCTGCTCTTCAGGTGGCTCTGCAGGGTCCCTGTTGTCAGCGCTGAGGGACAGATTGTTTCTCTCTCTCTTTCTTAGGATATTTTGCTCGAGTGCATGGCATCAGTCAGCTTACAAAGGCATTTCTACAGAAGACAGAATGTCACTGTCAAATTATAAACCTTGGGGCTGGGATGGATACCACCTTCTGGATATTAAAGGTAAGTTAAAATTCCTCTTCCTTTTTCTTCAGTTGTTTGCATTTAATTTTTGAAGATTTTTACCTGGTTCAAAAAATTTTTAAAAAATCTATTAAAACAAATGCAGTGACAACCCATCTGCCTCCTGTCCCTAGCGCTTGCATGCCCTAGCCACCAAGCCCCGTGCTCCATCGCACCAGGTCCTCGTGAGGAATGTGGGGCTTGTTTCTCATCTTTTGCTGTCACGTGCAGGGCCTTAATGAAAATCTGTACGTTTTCCTCTGCAAGTGTAGAGATGTATCAGGAGAAAACATGCTATTAGTGGAATTGGCAAGACAGAGCACACGCATTAGTAATGTTGATGATAAGATATTATTGTCAGCATAACTGTCTGTGAAATTTGGAGAATCGCACAACTGGGTGATGGTAACGTGACGCAGGGCCCTTTTGTAGCCATTCTTTTTTAAAAAAATATGTTTTTATTGATTTCAGAGAGAGGAAGGGAGAGGGAGAGAGAGAGAGAGAAACATCAATGATAAGAGAGAGCCATTGACGGCTGCCTCCTGCATCCTCCCTACTGGGGATGGAGCCTGAAACCTGGGCATGTGCTCTGGCCGGGAATTGAACCATGACCTCTTGGTTTATGGGTTGACGCTCAACCACTGAGCCAATCTGGCCGGGCTGTAGCCATTCTTTGACTGGTACCCTTAATTGCCCTCCTAGGGTTCAAAACAGGTCTACTCAGTCACTCATATGAAGGGGAACTTGAGTCTAGTTAGAGGAGAACCAGAACTACAGTGCTGGTCTTTGACTCCTGGGCTTGAATTTTACCACCAAACCCTTTCCCTACAAAGACCTCATGGTTGAATTTCCTTTTTTATAGGTTTGTACAGATTTTTTCTTGGTTCTTCTGTGAGGTGGTCACAAGGCAGTAACGGGTACATGCATTTCCCAGATTTCTTGCAGACACACAAAGATAAGTTAGAGTGTATGGGTGTAACCTGGCCTGCATGTCTGTCTGGTCCATAGCAGCTCACCTGATAAGGGCTGTGGTCCTCAGAGCTCCCAACCTTTCCCTTCCTGAAGCAAGAACTCAGCGTCCTCCACTTGGTTGTAGGATTAAGTGCTTGCCTCTGCATTCTCCATTCAGATAAGAATAACTCACATTGATGAAGTGCTTTTACAAACAGGATCTCATGAGTTCATGCGAGAGCTCTGTGAGGGGGGTGTGTGCAGACGGGCCTGCGAGAGCTGTCTTTTCCAGATTGGCCAGCCAGTGGCATGTGAATGTGGGACAGCTTGACCCAGATTCCTTGTTCTTTACCTGCAGCCCTGTGCTTGTTTGGAGGCATCTTTTCTGTGGGTTGATTGAGCCTCTAACGCAGTGAGCATGACGTGGCACAGGCACTGGACAGAATGCAGGGAGAGAGTGTGAGGGGTGGTCACGGGCCTCTGGAGAAATCCCTCCTCTGGGCCTGACACCTTTTGACTTGGTCAAGTTTGTTTTTTTCCTGCCATGCTGATGGGTTAATAATGAATAAATCTGAGATTTTTATTTCTGAGCAGGGTCCACTGAGGCTCATGTGCCCCTTCCAAGAAGAAGGGTGTCTACCAGTAGTGAGGAAGGAGATAGCACAGTGTCTGAAAGTCCTTTGTGGAAGTGTTTTTGTTGCTTGAAAGTGTTTTTTAAAAACATAAAGTTCCTCTTTTTACAAAAAACAAAAGTATGGTTGTTGCTTTTTTAGAGTGGAGACCGCAGGGGCCCCATCTGGCCTGCTTTCTGTTTCTGTGAATCAGGTTTATGGGAGAGCAGCCCCTCCCATGTAGGTACATCCCTGTGGCTGCTTTGGCACAGTACCCGAGGAGGTGAGCAGTGAGGACAAGACACCCTGGGGCCTGCGAAGACTAAAATACTTCCTGGCTCTTTATGAGAAGTCTGCTAATCTCTGTAGAGACACATTTGCTGCTCTGAAAGGGTAGGAAAATTGTGTCCATCGGTCTCATCTCATGCAACTTGCGCCTGGTGTGTTCCCCCGGCTGTGGGAGCCGAGGCTTAGCCGGAGTTCCAGGCTTTCTGCCACTGCTGCTGTGTGACTCACTCATGAGCTCTAAGGGGCTAGCTAGACGTCAGAAAGCCCATTTCATTCACTGGAGAAAACAAATTAAACACAAAGTCAACTGGCCACAAAACCCGGTCATGTGCTGAATAGGTCTTCATGGTCTGACACACCCAGAAAATGCAAGTTTTCTTTTTTCCTGTTTTTCCCCCCTCTTTCTTTCTTTGCATTGTAACAGTTGATAAAAATCTTTTGTTTTTTTACTAAAATAAACCTGTTCAGGGGAACAACTACTAGATGAATTTAAGGGTTTTATGCACCTTATAGAGGTTACAGTTGATTTCCTTATAAAAAACGTTTTCAAGAACCTGTGCAGAACGGTCAGGAATTCCGTAGAGCACAGCTGATGAGAACAGTCCATGACTATTCAGCCTTCACAGCCTTCTCCATGGGCGAGCACCATCCTGTACCTCTCAGTCACACACCGGGTTGAAGGTATGTGGAGAATGGTCATGAGACACCTCTATAGCTGCCTGCTGTGAACCACTCGCCTTCTCCATGGGAACCACCATGGTCTGCACGTGGGCCGGGGCAGATAGACTCCTTGCAGAGCTGGTGTCGCAGGTGTGTGTACTCGCTGCTGCCTAGAGGGCTGATCCTAGATGCGGCTGTGGTGACATGGTATGGGGGCTGTGGGACATGTCGTTGAGGCTGCATCCACAAAGGACTTTGCACCTGGTAGGTGGGTACAGAAGACACAACAGCTGGGTATAAGAGAAGTTTGAGCGACACTGTGGTGAAGGGTAAAATTACTCTTGTCCTTTTCTTTCTCTCTCTCTGCCCCTCCACCTTCCCCTTTTTCCTGACGACCATCCTCCATGTGGGAGGGGGAAGGCTGGATCCCACAATTCTGATATTTGCTTTTAGGGGCCCCCTGCCTGCTAGGAATTGCTTGCTCATAATTTCTGCCTCTATTGTGCAGCTGCAGGGGTGGTTCTGCTGCGCTCTCTAGCTGTTTTCCATCTCTTGTTACTGTCTGCATTGCGGTGCCCTTACCTGCCCAGGTGCTCAAGTCAGAAACCAGGGTGTCAGCCTTGCCCTTCATCCAATCCTGCACCAGTGAAGCTACCAGGTTCTGCAAGGCAGCAACTTACTTTTTTTTTAAAATCTTTATTGTTGAAAGTATTACAGATATCCCCCCTTTTTCTCCCCATTGATCCCCTACTCCCTGCAGCCGCCCCCCCTTCTCCAGACCTTCACCACACTGTTGTCTGTGTCCATGGGTTATATATATAAGCATATAAGGTCTTTGATTAATCTCTCCCCAACCACTCCCTTGCCCCCGCCTTCCCACTGAGATCTCAGTCTGTTCCATGCTTCTGTGTATCTGGATCTGTTTTGTTCCTCAGTCTGTTTTGTTTATTAGATTCCACATATGAGTGAGATCATGTAAAACTGAATCAGGAAGAATCAGAAAACCTGAATAGGCCGATAACAACTGATGAAATCAAAGCAGTAAAAAAAAAACCTCCCAGCAAACAAAGCCCTGGTCTGGATGGCTTCACAGGGGCGCTTTCTAATTCTTTAAGTTGTAGGGTTTGATAGTTTACTAAAACTTTTTCTTCATTTTTGAGGAAGGCCTGCAGTGCTATGAACTTCCCTCTTAGGACTGCTTTCTCTGTGTCCCATAGATTTTGGGTGGTTGTGTGTTCATTTTCATTTGTTTCCAGGAAGTTTTTGATTTCTTTTTTGATCTTATTGGTAACTCATTCCTTGTTGAATAACATGCTGTTTAGCCTCCATGCGTTTGAATGTTTTTGAGTGTTTTTACTGTAGTTGATTTCTAATTTCATGCCCTTGTGATCTGAGATGCTTGATAGGATTTCAATCTTCTTGAACTTGTAGAGACTGGTTTTGTGTCCTATCTTTGAGAATGACCCATGTGCCCTTGAGAGGAACGTATATTTTGCAGCTTTGGGGTGAAATGTTCTGTAAATATCAATTAAATCCATCTAATATAGTGTGCCATTTAGTCAGTGTTTCTGTGTTGACTTTTTGTCTGGAAGATCTATCCAGGGAAGTCAGTGGGATGTTAAAGTCCACAACTATGTATTGCTGTTGATCTTTCCCTTAAAGTCCTCAAGGTCCTTATTTATTGCCTATATTGATAGGTTCTTATTTATTGCCATTTTAATTCTTTATGCCTATGTTTCTCTATTTCTTATTATTATAGCAATCCCTTTAACATTTCTTGCAATGCTTCTATTTCTACTTCTAATTACAGCAGTCCCTTAACATTTTCTGCAATGCTGGTTTGGTGGTGATAAACTCTTTTAGCCTTTTTTTTTTGTCTGGGAAGCTCTTTATTTCACCATCTATTTTGAATGATAGTCTTGCTGGATAGAGTAGTCTTGGTTTCAGACCTTTGTTTTGCATTACCTTGAATACTCCATGCCATTCCCTTCTGGCCTGTAGAGTTTCTGATGAGAAGTCAACTGACAGCCTTATGGGAGCTCCTTTGTAGGTAACAGATTGCTTTTCTTTTGCTGCCTTTAAGATTCTCTCCCTGTCTTGAATTTTTTGCATTTTAATTATGATGTGTCTGGGCATGGGCGTCTTTGGATTCTTCTTGCTTGGGACTCTCTGTGCCTCCTCAGTTTGTATGACTTTTTCCTTTGCCATGTTAGGGAAATATTCTGCCATTATTTTTTCAAATAGGTTCTCTACCCCTTGCTTACTTTCAGCTTCCTCTGGCATTCCTGTGATGCGAATATTGTTACATTTCATGTTGTCCCACAGCTCCCTGAGACTGTCCTCTTGTTTTTTAATTGTTGTTTTTTCTTTTTGCATCTCTGATTGAGTGATTTTTTTCTACCTTCTCTTCTAATTCACTGATCCAGTCCTCAGCTTCCTCTAATCTGCTGTTTATTCCTTCCAACGTATTCTTTATTTCTGCTATGTCATTCTTAATTTCCTTCATAGTTTCTGTACCTTTTTTCATGCTATTGAGCATCCTTACAATCAGGATTCTGAACTCTGTATCTGATAGATTGCTTCTCTTTGTTTTATTCAGCTCTTTTTCTGGAGACTTCTCTTGTTATTTCATTTGGGACTTGTTTTTTGTTCTCCCCATTTTGGCTACCTATTTGGGTTTGTTTCTATGTATTCGGTAGGCCTGCTACTACTCTCAGTCTTTTTGGATGGTCTCTGGTGCAGACCAGTGTCAGATGCTGTTTGACTGGCCTTGAGTACCCTGTTTGGTGCTATCAACAACCCACGGCTTGAAGTCCCTTCTGTTGGGACTGGGTGCTGTTGGACAGGACTGAGATGCACACCAAAGCCTGCTTTTCCAAGGTCTGGATCCAGAAGCAGATCAGGCAAAGACTCAAAGCCTTCTGAGTCTCCCTCTGTCTGAATCTGTTAATGAGCCTCAGGCTTTAGAAACTCCAGGGGTTAGAGCCAGTGATTTTCTAGCAGGGTGGGGCAATTGCTTCCCCCTCAGGCAAAAGCTGCTTGGAAGATAAATGTCTGCCTTTGCAGTATGGAGGAATGACCAGGCACAGGAATCTTGAGGGGTGCCCTCTGAGCTTTTTCTCCAGAGTCCACAACCCTAGGTTTTCCTTGCACAGCTCCAGTCCACTCTGCCCTCCCTCTGCTGGAGCCCAAGGTGAGTAGCTGCACATGAAACTTTGTGTGTTGGCTCTTTAAGAGGGTGTCTGCATTTCCATCTGTATATCCCTGGCAGACAGAAACCTGGCTGCTTTTCACAGCCAGATGTTATGTGGGCACCTTTCTCAGTTCTGGTGCTCTGGGCTGGGGAGCCTGGCCTGGGGTTTAGGCCCCAGAGTCTCAGTAGCAACCCCCCACAGCTGAGATCTCCCTCCGGACCTTCAGCTGCTGCCTGTTGGAGCCCAGCCAGCCCTCTTGCACCTCTGCACTTCCTACCAGTCTCTGTGTGGTCTCCCCTTTTCCTCCTTGTTCATGAGGGTGCTCTCCAGCCTGTCTTCAGTTACAGTTGATTATTCAGGATGGTTTTTCTATAGTTGTTATTCCAGTTTGGTCCTGGGAGAGTGTCAGTGTAGCTTCCACTCAGTCCACCGCCATCTTTAATCTCTCCAGTAACTTTCTTTTCTTTCTTCTCCATCTTTTTAAAAAATACGTAGTTTCTGGAATATAGTGCAGGTGGGCACAAGGGGGTTAAAAGTGTCTATGGAGGGAGACACTGGGCATGTGGGCCAGGTGTGAAGCGTCTTGTCCTTGCTGGGTCTAAGAGGCATGAGGAGCTCCTGCAACGTGACATGCATCCTTTAGTGACACCAGAGGGGTATTTTACAGTCCGTGCAGGTGTGACAGCTGACAGGGAGAGGAAGCATTGGAGAATGGTCCCAATCAAGCTAGCAAAAGACGCAAAGGGAAGCAGAGCCGTGTGTCCGTGTGTCTGTGTTTCTGTTTGCCTTTCACACTTTTTTACTGCAGCCCAGAGTAGAACATAAATGTATACCCCAAGCCAGGACCCACATCTGTGTACCTCTGTCTGTAAGTGATAAAGGCACATAGGTGGTGCTGACTGTCACTCTTGTATTTCCTCAGTAATTCTCACAACTCCATGAGGTGTTATCATTACTTTTCACATTGGGAAACCTTGGCCCAGGGAGTTGAGTGCGTTTCCCGAGGCGTCACAGCAAACAGGTGGTGGAGTTGGGATTTGAACCCTTGCCCCTGGGCTCTACAGTGCCTGTTCTTTATCTCTCCATATACTCCACTCACAGAAAAAAGTAAATGTATCACAAAATAATACTAGCCCTCATTACATGCTTTTTCTTTTCTTTTTTCCCCCTGATACTGGCTATTTTATTCTATTTCATCCCAAACTGCTGGGCGGACCCACTACATACATTGATTTCCTCACCCAGGCTGTTAGGTCCCAAGCTGCTTTTTGGAAAATACTGCCCTGTCCTACTTCCAAAGTGCCTTTTACCTCCCACCTCCATCCCAGTGGGATGCCCCAGCTCAGGCCCCCCATTACTTCTTACCTGGATGACCTCAGTGGCCTTCTAACTTTTTCCTCCATTCATTCTTCATGCTGAGACCAAAATAATTTGAAAAGTGCATTACTGACCCTATCATTCCCCCGATTTAAGGTCCTAAGTGCCACATTGCTCTTCGGGGCCTCACACTTGGCCCATGAAGATGACCAGTAAATGTTGCGTGAATATGTAATTCTACAGATTACTGTGTGTTTTTTCTCAGGATCAAGATCTTCTCCCAAGTAAATATTTTGAAGTCGACTTTCCAATGATAGTCACAAGAAAACTGCACAGCATCAAGTAAGTGTGGCTTTGGCCGGAGAAAAGAATCCAGAACCAGCCTCAGTGGGTGGCAGCTGGTGGCCAGGCTCTCGTCTTGTGCACGGCTTTCCTGTGACCACCTCCCACCTTCCTTCTTCCCTGGGACCCTCATTCCAATGTGCCGTGCAGCCTTCAAAATGAAACACACCCTCTCCTGCAACTCTGACCACTGATGTAGTTCTCAAGGGAGAGTAGTTTGATACTTTGATTTTTTTATGTGTATTTTGTTTGCTGCTTTGTCCCCAGGGCATAGAAAGGTACATGGTCCAGAGTAGATGTGCAGTAAATATTTTTGAATGAGTGAATGGAGACTGAAGTTAGTCAGTGATTCTCTATGAGCCGTTGCGGGGCATTCCAGGTTTCAGAGGGTTTGTAGAGTTGTAGACGACTAGTTTGCTAGTCTTTGCTGAGAGCTTGCGTTGCCTCACACCATGGTTGATGCTTCACTTGGGTTGTCTCACCCAGTTCTCAGCAGACTCATGAGTTAAGTGCTCTTGTTAGCCCCTTTTACAGATGGGAAACTGAGGCTTGAAGTTTGGTTAGTTTGCCTGAGGTCATCCAGCTTGCAGGAGGTGGAGCTGAGATTTAAACCCTGACTTAAAGCCCAAGGTCAAGGTTTCTTAATAGTGCTAACCCACACTTCCTCCCTCCTGCTTAATTCAGTCATCGAAACAAAATCCTAATTATATTTACAAAACTTAATAAGCATAGAAATTTAAGCTTGTCCTTTAGAAATGTCTAATCTGCACAAGGTGGGAATATTTTTCAAGCTTTGTTATTTCTACTTTATCCTATGAAAGTAAGATTTTTACCCTTTTCAAATAGGAAATAATATTTTGTATTAAAAGTGTTTTTCAGTTGATTATGGCAGTTCTGATGCTTAGGCTGTTAGAACTTGGGAGTAAGTGAAGGGGCTCTGTCAGGCTAGTGGTGGTTTCTGGAGCAGGAAATGTGCTGGTGTCTGCATGGTGCTCGGGTACTGACAGTTGGCTCTCTGATTTTTTTCATAGTCTTGATTGGGGGTGTCATCAGATAGACGTTTCTGAACTTTAGGTCTGAGTAAGTCAACTTTTTTAGTTATCCATGAGAAATAGTAGCTATTTTTATTTTTTTAAAATGTTTGTATTGATTTTAGAGAGGAAGGGAGGAAGGGGGAGAGAGAGGGAGAGAGAGAGAAACATTGATGTGAGGGAGAAACATCGATCAGTTGCCTCCCGCATGCACCCCAACCAGGGGTTGAACCCACAACCTGGGTATGTGCCCTGACTGGGAATTGAACCAGGACCTCCTGGTTCATAGATCAACGGTCAACCGCTGAGCCATGTTGGCTGGGCCATCTTTAAAATTTAATTTGAGAAGAGGCAAGAAACTAGAGATATCTTGACAGATACTGGAACATTGGGAAATTCTTACTGGCCTGTCTTGAGCTATTTCTGAGTTTGAGTGTTTCACATCAGTTTGTGATTGACATCAAATTCTGAGTATAACACTTAGCTGAGACACGTGTCCACTTAAGTTTTACTGTATGTGCCTCAGGTCAAATGGAATTGAGCAAAAGCCCCCACAGTGTTAATACATTTGCCATTTTTATAGCGGCTGTCTGCGTTTTTGTGGTAAATAAGCTGCCTGACTCATCTTTCCCCTCTTTCCCACCTCCCCATAGATTCAAACCTGTCCTGTCAAAACCCATCTTAGAGTTACATTCAGAGGACTCACTTCAAATCGGCAAGTACCATTAACCTATGTAGTGCAGTGTGGGCTATATTATATAGCTGTTTTGCTTGACTTCCCTTTTCTTTTTTAAAGATGGCCTGTGTGCGCGCGTATGTGTGTGTGCAAGTGTGCGCATGTGTGTGTGCATGTTCCTGTGTGCACCTGTGCACATGATGTTACGGTGTCTACTTCTGATCCATGCATACTTCCTGCAGTTTCCGTGAAGGATTTTAAAACAGCTTTTTGTGTGTTTTATTAGATTTCCATAGGTCCCAAACAGCTTTTTGTGTGTTTTATTAGATTTCCATAGGTCCCAATCTTAAATCTTTCAAAAAATCTAAATTAGTTGCCAACATTTTGAAAACAGGAGATTTTTAATGAGAACCTGGATTTCCTGCTTTCCTTGGAAAGAGCAGATCTGGCACCTGTGGGCCCTTACTCCTCCACGGAAGTCCTGGGGAGGACAGAGTGTCCCGCTCCTGTCCCCACTCCTGGGGGGCCTCTGTTTTAGGTCTGACCTGCCTCACCCTATGTCACCTCCTTGGCTCCTGTGCTCATTTTCCCCTCCAATTTTAATTATAAATGTTTCTAACGACACTCCTCATTTCTAAGTTCTTCAAGTTAAGGTGAATCTCTTCCAGAGTCTTCCATCATTTTCAGTCTGTCTGACAGAGAAGTTCTGCTTAATACTAATTCAGGTCAGAAAACCCGCAGAGAGGGTGGCCTTCCTGGATGGTGGGCACAGACAGCCCAGCACATGTCAGACAACTCAGAGCCCTTGTGTGCACAACCACAGTGTGTTAGTCAGTCAGTCCTCCTAGTGACGGGTCCCCAGTCACACTTCCGCAGGAAATGTCTCCCCCACTCCTGTTTCCCTCACCCCATTGTAAGCAGAACCAGTTTAGGCTTTGCCACTTGCTGGCCATTTGTTTGCTTTTCCACACTTTTGCTGTGATGATTTTCTATATATTCAGTTACTGTTTGTGTCAGAACAATTGTCTGTAGCAAGAGATCTAACACTTGACATGACTTTTGATCAATGTAGAAATACAGGAAGTAGAAAGTAAAGACCCTCCGCAACCCCTCCCCACCCCAAGGAAAGCACTCACTGCTCAGTGTTTTGGACTATAGGTGACGGTTATACCCAGAGATGGGCCAGGGCGCACACGAACCGGCCCTGCACCTGGCGCATTAGAGGGTTCCGCAGATTTCTATTGAATGAATGCCCATCAAATAAATGTGTGTTGTAATTCAATATATACATGTTCAATGAGTGAATCTGTACTTCTGTGTATAAACCTGTATTTATATGTAATATTAATAAACTGAATAATTGACACGTACTGTTTGAAACTTGCTCTGCTCACATGCCAACAGATCACGGCTGTGTCTCTTCTGTCTGCTTGGGCAGCTCTCTGCATCATCAATTCCAGTGGCTTCATAGTACTTCCCTGCACGGAAATTCTGTTTCGTTTAATCTTTTCCCTCTGATGGTCTTTGAGACTGCTTCCCTTCGTGTTGATTTATATTAAGCAGTGCTGTAGAAAACATACATATGTATGTGTGCGTATTTGCAGGAACTGCCAGCTCAGAGAATTACATTCTATGGATTTTACTAGCTGTGACCAGACTGTTCTTCAAGACCCTTTTTACTAATTTCTGCTTCCACTAGAGGGGTAAGGATTCCCATTCCCTACACCTTCACTAACACTGGGTATTACCATTTTAAAAATCTCTCCCAACCTGGCCAATGCGCTGCCCACACACTCTCACACTCCCACCAGGCCAAGGTCGTCCTCACTCACTGAGCGCTGCCCTGCCCGGGAGGTGCACACTGGAGCCGGGCCTCCCTCCTGTGGAGGGCCCACGGAAGGAGGCGTGCGGGACTGTGCGGCCAGCATAGGTGCTAGGCGGCTGTCGTGCTCCCAGTGCTGCCGCTGTGTCCTCAGCCTCCAGCCAGCCCTGCCTGGTGGCCAGCGGCGGCTGTGCATTTGTGGAACTGAGTGCCTGCGTTGCTCCTAGGATACCTCTGCTGCCCTCCTCTTCCTCAAGACTGCTTCCACTCTTCCTGCTTGGGGGCCCCGGGGCGCTAAAGCTGACTGCACACACTGCCTTCCCCGTGTTCCCATAGCCAGAGATAGGACCTGACACCTTTGGTGACCAGCCTCAGGGCCCCGGGTGACCTTCACTGGTGCATGTGGAGCTTGAAGTATGGGTGGATGGAGTTCAGAGGATTGTTTGTGGGGTCACCCAAGCCACCACTTGTCAAGAGGTTGTAATAGCCTTAGCCCAAGCACCAGGCTGGACAGGAAGGCGCACTTCACTAGAAAGCTGGGGGGATGCTGAGACATTTGAAGCCTCATGAGAATCTTGTCACATCCTTAACAGATGGGGCGGTGTGCTATGATGTGCAGCGTATTTTACGTGGCTGGGGCCATCCCACAGTGAGCAGCCCACGTCAGATGGCGTGGCTCGAATTCCTGAGAGACCTTTATGCAGGCAGAGGGTACCCCTCACCTAGAGTGAGGCCTCGGATTGACAAAGCAAGCCAAAGGAGAGAATCTAACCTTTGCAGAGGTGCAAAGGGTTAATGGAAATTTTTGGAAAAGGTAAAGAAACAGAATTTAAGCAAAAAGTGCCAAATGACTGCGGAACAATAGTAGATGAGCTAAAGAGGCTGATCCATTTGCAGACAGAGAAGCTCCATCCATTGAGAACGAGCTAGAGTCCAATGATAGAAATATGATTTGGGAGCAAAAATATAATTCTACCCTTGACTAGGAAATGGTGCACATGGAGCAAAAGGTCAAAAGAAATGATGTAGAACTTGAAGAGGAAGAATTTTGGGAAAAGGAATTAATACAGATTGAACAGGAAAATACAAAACAGCTGAAGGATCAACTTCAAGAAAGACAGAAAAGAATAGACTTTGCAAGAGTGAAAAGGGCCGTTTGTCTCAGGCCCAGACAGTGGAACGCCATCTCAAAGCAGAAAATTGCAACAGAACTCTGGGGGCACAACTCACAGGGCTTCAAGGGAAGGTCGGGAAGGTCACGGGAAACTGACAGGCCCGCGAGTCGGAGGCCGGATGGTGATGCAGAAGCTGTGGGAAGGTCACTGAGTGACTACAGGACAAAGAACGAGGACTGGAGCAGTTGACTGAAGAGCTGCGGAGAGTCGTCTCCAGCAGTTCATCCAGCAGACGGGCAGAGCTGCATTTTCCCAGAGGAGCCCATCGAAGTGGAGGCCTCACATGCAGGCACCATTCCAGTCTCATGCCCGAGGTGGCCGAGGTCCTCTCGGCAACTCCCCAGGAATCTTTGTGGTCTACGGAATCCTACTTCATCTGGTTTTAATCCTGGAGGCACATACGTATGTACAACATTGCCTGTCTTTAGGGGAGAGACCCAATGAAGGCATGACGGACAGTAAAAAATAATAAAAGTTTCTCCCAATCCGATTTCTCCCAGGCGAAGTGATGTCTTGGTATTTAAAAATGTTACATAACTTTGCTAGCAAGACAGCATATTTTTCCAGAATAGTTAAACTCCTTTGAAACCCACTCTGAGGCCGTGTGCTGTACTAAACATATTCTGTTCCCCGCACAGCGAGGGGAAGGCGTCCTTCGGGGGCAGGGAGTGACCTATCCCTGCACCGCTTGAGTAGCTCCCATGTCCCCACTTCAGAGTGGCCCCAGGGCATGCCGGGTGTGTGCTGTTGGAGTCCGCCGTCGCTGGTGAACCTCAGTGGGGCATGCCAGCCTGCCCTGGCACCTGGCTGGGCCTGGCCGGTGCACCTCATGCCACTGACCCCTTCAGCTCTGCTGCCCTGTGCTCAGTTTTTAGGCGTCATGACTGGGCATTTCTGCTCTCCCTGCTACCTGTAGCTCCACCCTCTCTGAGTAAGGTGTCTCCCCTGAGCTACATGCTTCAAAATTCTGGATTTTTTTCTGTTTTTTTTTGTTTGTTTTTTTTTCAGGGATAGAAAAGTTCATTTTAAATATGCTTCTTATTAATATGTGTGTCATTTGCAGGAAGGCACATAGGCTTTTGGGAGTCATGTGATTTCATAGTGGGGCAGACAAGTGCCTCCCTCTTCCTCACACCTTTTCCTGATGCAGGCAGTGTGCCCGCGGCTGGCAGGTTTCCCTGCTCCCTGAGTGCTTTCCTGACATCTGGTCAGTTCCCGGGAGGTATGGTGTGTGGCCAGATGTAATCGGATCGGCCAGTTGGGGTCATTGAGATCCTGAGAGAGGACCTGCTCACGTGCTGTGCTCTAGCCTTTTCCTCATGTTTGCTGTGGGTCCTCAAAGCCAAGGGAACGAGTTACTAGTAGTGGCCCAGGATGGCTGCTGGATGGTCCAGCTCCTTCCCCAGCGTTTTGGTAAACAACTGATCAGTTTTCTTTCTCTTTATCATAAGTCTGCTTTTAAACTTTAACTGAAAGCAATTCCAGGCATACACAGAAATGGTATGACTAGATTGGTGAACCTCCGTGTGCCCGTCGCTGGACTTTCACTATTGCCAGTCCCATTTCATCTGGACCAGTGGTTCTGAAGTGAAGTCCCGGATGAGCAGCACCAGCAGCACGTGGGAACTTCTCAGAAATGAAAGCGTCTACACTTTGAAAGATCTGCATCAGACACTCAGGGTGGAGCCCAGCAACGTGTGATTCTGATGTCTGCCAGGGCTTGAGACCATCCTGCCTATGCTGGAAAACCTTAAAGCTAGTGCTATTTTATTTGCAAATAGTTTAGATCATGAATTGTTTTCTTTTAAGTGTAGTATCTTACAAATTGGCACAACATTTAGAGAGCAGCCTGCCAGTCAGTACCATTGTGAAATAGTTCACTCATTGACCTAATTCCACTTGTAACCTGCTTCTTAAGTAGACGTGTGTTTGACGTAGAGCACTGCCTAAATGCAAGGTGTACCTGTTCATTTGGTACGTTTATATGTTGTAGTATGACCGCCGCTGTAGTGATAATTAGTACCTCAATCACGTCACTTAATTATCGTTTCTTTTTAGTGGTTGGAAAAATGAAGATCTCTCAGCAGCTTTGAGGGTCGTAGTGCAGTATTGTCAGGATTCACATCGTGTGCATCAGATCTCTAGGATGTATCTGCTACCCAGTGCAAGTTTATACCCTTAAATTCATCTCTGTCGTAGACCCTGTGATGAGCATCCCTGGATGTATAAGTCACACAGGTTACTCTGCACTTACTTTAAAGACATTATTAGATGGGTGCTTCATGATGCACATATGGGATGCTCATCACAGTGCCCGAGACAGAGACAGCTTGGAAACACCATGTCTGGTAGTGAGGGATTGGGTCATTCCGTGCGTTATCCACCCAGCAGAACACCCTGAAATCACTGTTAAGTAGGAAAAGCATTTTTCAAAACAAGTATCTCATGTCCCTGTTTTCTTTGTGTGTGTGTCGGGGGGGGGGGGGGGTGAGAGAGAGAGTGTTTGTATTGTGTACATTAGTTTACGCACGTATGGAAAAAAACTGGAATGCTATACACCGAAACACTAATTGCTCTTTTGGGAAAGTTAACTTTCACTGTCCTCTTATCTGATTTCTTTAAATAATGAGCATGTATTTTTGTAATGGAGAAAAACAATAAATTTAATTTTGGAGAAGCCATATCCATTGGAATTATAACCTCTTCTTGATTAACTTCTGTTGAAATTATCTTCTCTTGTATTTGCAGATGGACACATGTTGAATTCAAAGAGATATGCTATTATTGGAGCAGATCTTCGGGATTTAGCTGAGCTGGAGGAGAAACTAAAGAAATGTAACATGAATACACAGTGAGATTTTTTTTAACCTCTTACACGTTTGTGGTCTCATGCTAACATGAGATAAGGCCAGTAGGAAGTGCAGCGTGATACCCAGGCCCCGTTTTTCAGTGCATCGTTACCTTGAGTAATTTTCTGAACCTTTTAGAAGCACTGT
Source organism: Miniopterus natalensis (assembly GCF_054644295.1). Taxonomy (NCBI): domain Eukaryota; kingdom Metazoa; phylum Chordata; class Mammalia; order Chiroptera; family Miniopteridae; genus Miniopterus; species Miniopterus natalensis. The sequence goes on from NC_142083.1 coordinate 102,297,045, forward strand.
TTCTCAAGTCTGTTTTACATCAGAATCCCCTGTATTGCTTTTGTAAAATACTGATGTATAATATAAACAAAGCTCGAGAGAAGATAATTGTATGCATAGAAACATACAATTGGAACATACAAAGAAAGGATTAGCATCCAGAATATATAGAGAACAGCTACTGTTAAAAAAAAAAAAAATGTCCCATAGTCCAATGGGAAAAAAAAGACCAGGCATCTCATAGAAGAAACTAAAGAATGTCATAGGAAAAGGGTACAGAACCACAGTAGTAATCAGATGAAATTCCATTTTACTCCCATCAAGTTGGCAAAAATGTAAGAGTCTGGCAATATTAAGTGTTGACAAGGTGACAGGGTGAAAGGAAAGGAAAGGAAGTGAGCTTAGTACTACCATGGTGAGGAACAGTCTGGAAATCTGGTGAGATTGCAGATGCCTGCACCATGTGATACAGCAGTCCCACTTCCAGGTGTGTCCCCTGCATATATGCACAGGTGGGTGTTCATTGCAGCCACCGTTTTTAGTAGCAGAAAACTAAACACAGCCTTAGTGCCCTTCAGGAGGGGAATGGATGAATCACCTGTATGATGCACCCCCTGGTCAACTTGGAGAGAGCTCAAAAACTTAATATTGAGTAAATAATCAGGTCACAGGGTAATATGTTTAGTGTATAAAAAGTCAAATCCCCCCAATGCTGTGTTTTCATGATTACATATGTACCTCACAGGAGTATTTTTAAAAAGAGGCAGAAGGGTTCACACCGAATTCTGGAGAGAGAGGGCCTGTGGGGCACAGAGGGCGTGAGATGTGTGACTGTAGCTCGAGGGATGCTGGTCATCATTAGACAAGTAAAGAGTTGTTGGTGGGAGGTAAAGGCATGTCAGTGCCGTCTGCTGTAGGGAGAGGCTTGAGAGGAAGGTGAGGTCAAGGGAGTTTATTTTAGAGAAGAAATTGAAGGCAGATATCAGTGGCATTTAGTGAAAGAAATTAGCAACTGGGGGATCATTGCTAGAGAGGAAAGGGGGCTGTAGAGTGTAGACTGAGTCTAACTGTCCTCTGGGGAAAGCAAAGATCCCCCTTCTGTGAGGGGAGGAAGGGGCGGAAGAGCAGGTGCAGTAGAGGCAAGTGCTGGGCGATGAGGGAAGGGAGGTGCAGGGAGTTAAAGCTTGATTTCCTAACAGCTTTCATTTATGTCTCCATTTTGAAGTTCTTGTTTGCCTGTTTTGCCCAGAATCATCAGCCAGGTTGTCATTAGGATTTTCCTACCTACCTGTCCCCTTTTTCCCCTCTGGGGAACCCTTTACATGCCTCTCACATTGAGAGGCGTAGTGTGTTCTTTTAGCAGAAGGTGAGTCTTGACATTCAAGGACATGACTGGTTTTCCTGGGCGGGTTAGTGCGGGAAGGTCAGTAGATTACAGCTGGTACTGGTCAGCCTGCAGCCTTCCCATCTTGGAGTGTCATTCTGGGTCTCAGTCTGACCTCTCCTGCTTGTTACTGAGCAGGAGGCGGTTTTCTTTGTTTAAGAACCTCTTTGAGTCAGTGTCCCCTTCAAAAATTAAGGCTTTTAGGTATTTCTGTAGGAGTTTGTTGCTTTTGCTCACTTGTTCTTACTTTGAGTCTGGTTAGTGAGAGCAGATACTAAGTATAATGTAATTTGTTGAAGATTGATCGTGTTGTTTTCAGTTCCTCATGGTATAAGCTTATGTGAGAAGAACTAGATTCTGTTAAACAAGTATCAGTATTTCTGCATTCTGTTCGTCAGCTTTCATGTGTAACAAACCCTTCCAAACTCAGAAGTTTCAGACAGCTCACAGTTTAGTTGCTCAGGATTCTGAGTTGACAATTTGGGCTGGGTTTAGCTGGGTGGTTCTTCTGCTGGGAGGCCAGGCTTACCTAATATCCTCTGGGGTTCACTCGTGTGTGTGTGTGTGTGTGTGTGTGTGTGTGTGTGTGTGTGTGTGTGTGTGTGTGTGTGTGTGTTATCCTCTGGGGTTCACTCGTGTGTGTGTGTGTGTGTGTGTGTGTGTGTGTGTGTGTTATCCTCTGGGGTTCACTCGTGTGTGTGTGTGATATCCTCTGGGGTTCACTCTGTGTGTGTGTGTGTGTGTGTGATATCCTCTGGGGTTCACTCGTGTGTGTGTGTGTGTGTACACACAGCTGGGGGCTGACTCAGTCACTGGGCTGCTTCATTCACTAGGGTACTCCCCTCCTATGACAGGCCAGCCTGGGTGCAGCAAGAAAGCAAGCGCCCATGTGCAAGTGATCGTCAGGCTTCTTGTTTGCTCCTGTTCATTGGCCAGAACAAGTTGCATGCTGATCCAGACTCCAGGGGGAGGAAGTGATCTCCACCTCTTGAGTGGCAGAACCTGCGATTTGGTGTTGCCACCATGTGGGTGCAGGGCGGAGGGAAATCTGCAGCCTTCCGACCGCTGCTTGTGGCTCACCTTTGGACTGTAGAAGTCTTTGGGGCATGGCGTGTCCCATGTGTTGCTGTGCTAACTGACCATGTGCTTGCCAAGTACTGCTGGGTCCCTGGGGTGTGAATGGCCCTGCCAGTACTGCAACACATGCACGGCCAGTCCCAGCCCGAAGAAAACACGTAGGTGCCTTTTTTTCTCCCAAGGCTGCCAACACTGCTGGTAACTGAGTGTGTGCTGGTCTACATGACTCCGGAGCAGTCTGCAAACCTACTCAAGTGGGCGGCCAGCAGTTTCGGGACCGCCATGTTCATCAACTATGAGCAGGTAAAGGAGCGCGAGAAAGTGGCAGTCTGCAGGGAGCACAGCGGTGGCTCTCCCTCTGAGCACCCTGGACAGCTTCTGCTTTCTTTACCTTCTGCCTCTGCCACTCACATGTTATTAGTCATCGCCCCAGGCCCACTGCTCCTGACTTCTTGATCTCCTGCAAACTGTTAGCCAGAGTTTTTGGAATTGCTACCTTGACCACTGTAAAAGGTTTTTGAGTTCCTATTTGATCACTGTATTTACTATCAAGTCTTGGCCCTTGATGGAGGGAGTTCGGCTGCCCACACTGTAGGGGTAGCACACTCAATGCCCTCAGAGCTGGGCATGTGGTGCAAGTGGAAGACGTTGGCGGGTGAGCAGTGTGGAGTGGTGGGGACTAGGGTGCACTGGCTGCCATGTCCCATCTCAGGAGAGTGGCTACTCATTAGTCCCAGCCAATCGTCACCAAGTGGGCCAGTGAGCCTAGTGTTGCCAGAACTCCCAGCTTTTCAGAAGTTAGAAATGCAGGATTTTAATGTAACATTTCCTAATTTCTAAATTCATTGAGCTTGATCCATGGCTGTGGGTTTGCCTGCTGATCTGGTGCAGACTGGGTTGTTTTAGAGCTTGGGGATCATCCAGCTTGGTCCGTATTGTGCCCTGTTTGTCCTTATTGGCTGTGTGACCTTACGCAGGAGTGCTTGGTGGTTGGGGTCCATGCTCTGGAGCTAGACTGCAGCTGTGTGACCATGGCAAGTTGCACAACCTCTCTGTGCCTTTTCCTCACCTGAAAGACGAGGATGGTGAAGCCCCGACCTCACCGGGTTGTCTGCCGCCTTGCGGCGGCTAAGGAAGCGCCGGCCGCCACTGTTCCTCATTCACAGCGAGAGCGGGGCTCCTCTCTGGTTTATCATGGGAACTCGTGAGCTCAGTGCTGGGCGCGTGGCAGACGCAGTACATGGCAGCTAACTTCCCTGTTTTAGTTTAGTTTAATTTTGTTGATTTTATTGTCTATCATTTTATTTTTAAATTTCGTGACAGGTGACAGCAGTGCAGGGCCTGCCCATGGTCGCATGATTAGGGCAAACCAGGGGCTAGACCTGGTCTCCTCACCCCACCCTGTGCAGGGTCCTGTGTAGGTGGCTCTCGGGGGTGGATTTCCTCCTTCCCTCTCTAACCGGGGCGGTGCTCAGACTCAGTCTTCAGTCCTGGTGAGTGGATGTAGTGGCAGCTGCCCTCCTTGGTCTTTCCTCCTCTGATGTGAGTTAATTCTGGGATCCTGCCTTTGCTCTCAGGACACGGACCTGGGAAAATGAATTCCTTTCCGAATGTTTCCACACATTACCTTGCTTCATTGGTGTGCTCCTCTGTCCAACAGCACAGGCAGGTGGTGGATCAGTGACTTCGGCCAGAGACCTTGTCCCTTTGGAGCAGGCCTAGAAATGGGCCAGTGTCCAAAATGTTGCCCACACTGTCCCCAAAACGGTTCAGTTCCCCCCACCACTTAATTCAGTAGTTTCCTCACGCGTACAGAAGCATCCGCACCCTCACCTGCATTAGTTGCTCATGTGCCTTACTTTAGTCCCTACTTACTCTAAAATGACAAACCACGTGGGCGATGGCAACTATAGCAATGAAAATAGTAACAATGAAGCCTGTGCTGTGAGTTTCATATGTGTTCACTTACTTAGTCACAACAGCCCACAGGGTAAGTACTTGTCTTCGTGGTTTTCCAGGTGAGGGGACTGAAGCACAGAGGGCGGGCAGCTTGGCTAGTCTCTCAGCCATCAGGTGTCCGGCCGGGCATGACAGCGAGGGAGTGTGTGCTCAAAACGCCCCCTCCCGAGTACTAGTGTGCCATCTGACCCCTGGTACCGTGTAAGCTGTACACAGCAGCATGGGAGGAAATACCCGGCCGTGTGTTATTTCATTATGGGAAACATGCGAGAATGTCTGAAGCCCAAATGACGCGTTTAGGTCTCTCCAGGTTCTTCTGCACAGTGCTGCAGCGGACATGTGCAGGTGCACCTGCAGGAGAGACCGCTGCGGTGCACTGACCGCTGGGCCCGGCTGTTTCACTGTGGGGGCAGCTGCCCTCCAGGGGCCACCTGTGCCTACTCCCATCAGCACTGTGCACAGGTTCTATGACCTGCACTGGGTGCTAACAGATCTCAGTGCTAACTGGGTAGAAAGAGGATGGTGTGGTATTTTCCATATTTAAGGGTAAACCCTGATGGCAATGCCTGGCTGCTCTTTCCTTCCAGGTGAACATGGATGATCGGTTCGGGCAGATCATGATCGAAAACCTGCGGAGACGACAGTGTGACCTGGCGGGGGTGGAGACCTGCAAGTCCTTAGATTCACAGGTCAGAAAGCAGAGACTGCCACGTCCTCTGGTACTGTCAGCCAGCCAAGAAAGGAGTCCGCCCCTCACAGAGCAGCGCCTGCCTGCAGGTGGCCATGGCTCCCTGGGGGCCACTGGTTCATCACACTCATGGAATCCAAGCCCTGCTTCCCGTCTTGGTCTCAAAAACACATATTTTGTACACCCTATTATTTTAACTTTATTTTGCACTTTTGAAACAACAGAAGAGGGAATAGTAAATGAACACCCATGTCCCATCAGCCAGCTTCAGTAATTAATATTTCATAAATATTGTTTATTCTCTCCAGATTTTTGTGGGTGGTGTTGAAATATTTTAAGGCAAATCCCAGATAGTGTATCACTTCCCCATCAATACCTCAGTATAAATCTCCTGCCAGCAAGAATTTCTTCTCCCAGATTATGACGACACCACGATTACAGCCTAGACACTGGCAGTAGCTCCCTCTTGGTGCCCAACACCCAGTTCACATTCAGTTTTCAGTTCACAGTCATTTTTTAAATGTTTGTAGTTGGTGCATTTGAACCAGGGTCCAAACATGGTCCACACTTTTTTGTGTCCCTGAATCTCTTGGAATCTATAGTAGTCCCACCTCTTTTTATTTTACTTATTTATTTATTTTTAAAAATATATCTTTATTGATTTCAGAGAGAGGAAGAGAGAGGGAGAGCGAGAGAGAGAAACATCAGTGATGAGAGAGTCATAGATCAGCTGCCTTCTGTACTCCCCCGACTGGGGATCGAGCCCGCAACCTGGGCATGTGCCCCTGACCAGGAATTGAACCGCCATCTCCTGGATCCGAGGTCGAAGCTCAACTGCTGAGCCACGTCTGGCCGGGCATCTCTTTTTAAAAATGTCATTTTTGGCTGAAGAGACACCTCCCACTCTGGCCCATTTCAATGAATAGGGGACTGTGTGTGTTCACCATAGAGCTCTGGAAAATAGGAAGAAGGGTGGTGGGTCGGAAAGGGCTTTTGAAAGTGGGGTCATGTAAGAAATCTCAGTGCTTAGAGACGCCTGCATTCACGACGTGCCTGTGCTTCTCCATTCTCTCCCCCGCGGCTCAGAGAGAGCGGCTCCTGTCCAATGGGTGGGAAACGGCGTCGGCCGTGAACATGATGGAATTGTACAGCAGATTACCTCAGACTGAGGCCAGCAGGTACGTGCAACAAACAAACCCTCCCCAGGCTCCTTGCGGAACAAGTTCGCCTAAGACAGACTAGACGCTGGGCCCCACTGGGAGCGCATTGCTGTCAGCTGAGACGGGTCTGTGCCAAGACAGGTGATCTTCGCCAGACAAGCAGTTACACCTGCAAAACTCCCAGGCCACCTGGGCAGTGGAGACTGCATAGTCCCGTGGTTGGGAGGGGGAGGAGAAGGTCCTTGTTCAGGGGCCTCTGAGGGCAAAGTGTCTGCTCACAGATTTTTAAATGGACTTTTTCTCTCATTGTGACAGAAATACACACTCATTGTAAAATAGTTTTCAAGCATGTACAGAGCATGAAGTTCAAAGTTGTGCTCCCTGCACCCACGCCCTCAGAGAGCCGTGTTCACAAGGGGCGGCATCCTCTCTGCACCATAGAAGTGCCTCTGATACAGAGATTTGAATTTTTTAATCAGTGGATTCGTGCTACACGTATGTCTGTAAACCACCTTGCTTTTGAAAAACCTAACAACAGACTGTATTTCCCTTTCCCTGTCAAACATTGAGGGTCACCGTGGCCAGGGCTGCGGACGCCTTTCTAGGTGGGCGTGCAGGTGAGGCCGTTAGGAAAACACTGCGGGCACCTTGCTGTGCTCACCTCTGGCCAGTGTTGGTGCTGTTCAGGGTTAGTTCTGTTTCATAACTGTTCTTACTTCTTGCTTTGTGCTTCCTCCTGCCTTTGGGGACCTACAGGTGTAGTTGTTGGTCTCTTGCAAGATAGTGAGAAGAACTCCAGTTTTGCTTCTCCAGAGACCTTCATCTTCACTGTGGGAAGTAGGACTTGTTTTCAAGTCTGTGTCGGCGCTTTGGAGGTCTGTGCCCGGGCTGTCTCCACGTGATCAGCCGATGTCTCCTGGCTCTTGTAGCTTCCCATTCCCACAGGCCGGTTTCTGCTTCCTTCCTGTCAGGATGACTGGTGAATGATCCTGATCTGGCCCCCGGGATGGCACTGCTCTCGCAGCTCCTCTGGGTGCCCAGGGGGAGCCTGTCACTGCTTTGGCCACGGGGCAGCAGGTTGTCTGTCTGTCGTCATGGCCTTTGTGGACACATGTCCCCACAGAGGCAAGGATGAGGTGGGACAGCTCTGTGCGTCTGCCCCAGGCTGAGCGCTCCTCCCAGCTCTGCGAATGCCACGTAGTTTATGTCCATGTTTGCCAAGGGTTTTGCCAGATACTGTGCATGAAAAGAAGTGCCAGGCAGGCCCATTGACTTGCAGGTGCTGCGTGCCCTGTGTACCTGCACTTTCTAAGCACAAGGGGAATAACAGCTCAGACAGGCAGTGGTGTGCCTGGCGGTCAGCTCCTGTCATGGTGCTGGTTTCTTCTAGAACTTGGTACTAGGAAGCCTGCCTTGAGTGTCTTCTGACTAGTTGGGAGCATTAGTTAGGAAGCAATCAAAGTACTTTACGGAGAGACATTCTCACTTCAGATATGACCCTTAGGCCTGCGCACCAAGGCAGAAACACAGGACATAGAGAAACGTGCACAAATGTGTGCACACACGCGCCCCCCCACTCCCCTCAGCCTGGACAAAAGGCAGTGCTGGGTGCCTATGTGGCCTATGTGAAGAGGAGGGACACGATTTATTTATTCATACTTTTTGGAAATGCTTGAATTTTCCCCCACCGTGTGTGCATATGACAAAATATTTAAAACCTATTTCATATATTTGTGCATGTTTCTGTGTGTGTATACCTTTAAACGTTTACATTTAAAATGCTCTTTTGAAAAAAGTCGTACAAGCATGTGATTAAGAAAAAGAAATTAGTGGAGTAAAGACAAAACCCCTCACTCCACACTGCTATTCTGCTACCCTCTGTCAGCACGGGCCTTTCCTGCACAGAGGCACTAAGCCACGCACATTACTTCCTAAACCACCCGCTGGTTAAAGGCCACGCAGCTCCGAGCACTGGGGCTGCTGCATGTGGACCTGCCTGTCCCCCAAAGGCTGCTGCACTGCCCTGTGTGTGCTCCGATTCGACGGCATTTCCAGTTCACGGGGTCTTTGCTGTGCCTATGTGGCAGCTTCGGTGAGCACTCTTGCACACGCGCAGGGCATCAGAGCAGAATTAGTGAGTGAAAGGCCACGCTGTGGACTGACGGAGGTGAAGCTCACCTCCAGAGAGCCTGTCCTGGTCTGTACCCGCTGCTGGCACAGGACAGCGGCTCCCAGTCCTTCCCGTAGCACGTCGGCCTTGCCATCTTTGCCCCTCCGGTAGTTGGAAAGGTGTCAGGTATTTAAATCTAGATTTCTTTTCTCATAAACGAGATTGAAAACTGCTTGTTTTTCTTTTCCAGTGAACTGGTTTTACCTGTCTTTTTTTATTTTATTATTTTTTAATATATTTTTTAATCTTCACCTGAGGATATTTTTTCTATTGCTTTTCAGAGGGAGAGAAAGAGAGAGAGAGGGAGAAAGAGAGAGACATTGGTGTGAGAGAAACACACAGATTGGTTGCCTCCCGCATGTGCCCTGACTGGGGCTGGGGATTGAACCTGGAACCCAGGAACATGCCTTTGACTGGGAATCAAACCCGTGACCCTTTGGTGTGTGGGTTGATGCTCTAACCACGAAGCCACACCAGCTAGGGCAAAATTTTATTGATTTTTAGAGGGAGAGGAGGAGAGAGGGAGAGGGAGACACATTGATGTGAGAGAGAAACTTCAATCAGTTGCCTCCCACACGCGCCTTGACTTGGGATTGAACCCACAACCTGGGTGTGTTCCCTGAGGAATCGAACCCACCACCTTTTGTTCTGTGGGACGATCGATGCTCCAACCAACTGAGCCACCTCGCCAGGGCTGTAATTTATTTATTTTATAAATGGAAGTTTGTGCCTCTTACTCCCCTTCACCTTTTCACCCATCTCCCCAACCCCTACCCATCTTTTAAATGAACTTTGAAGTTTTTCTTGTTGAAGTACAACAGCTCTTTATGCAGCAAGGGGGCTGGTCTGCCCTTTGTTACTTATATTGCAAATATGTTTCTGTTTTCTGGGTTTGTCTTTGTTTTTTGATCTTGCTTATGATGCTTTTTTCTTTTTTCAATAAAAATAAGTTAACATGGAAGCACAGCACACCTGCTGCTTGCAGCCTCTTTCACGTGGTCTCGGTCGTGAGCATTTTGCCCCTGTTCTGTTCCCTGCTGACCCCCAGGATCGAGTCCCTGGAGTTCCTGGACGAGTTGGAGCTCCTGGAGCAGCTCATGCAGCACTACTGCCTGTGCTGGGCGACCCGAGGGGGACGTGAGCTAGGTATGTTTACTGCTGTATTCACCCCCAAAGGGGACCCTTTAATCTGCAAAGAACCCAAGCCATGCGGAGCTCTGAGCGCAGAGAGCACTAGCGGGTGCATGTGCCCGTGACTGTCTCTGGGATTGGCCGTCACATCCCGCGTTCTGTACACAGATGCGGGAGGACTGTCAGGTAGAGCCCTGCGCCAGAGCCAGCCAGCCGCCCTGCACAGGTGTGCGTGGGGTTGCTTCAGGTGTAAAGACCTGGAGAGTTTAAAACTATTGATCTTAATGAAAGTGACCAGCTTATAATCAGGCCTCCTAGGTGGCAGCCACAGACTGTGTCTCTCACAAACCTAGTGCCTGTGGGCTGAGTGTCTCCCTCTTCTCTCTCCTGAAGAGGGCGACGTTGCCCAGCCCTGCTAGCACGGTTCCCCTACGTGCTCAGTCACCTTGGTCTTGGTCCAGCTCCTCCTCATAGCTGCCTGCGTGCACCCTGCTTTCTCTGGGTGGGCCCTGGGCGTCTCTGCAGCCCTGTAAGACCCCTTGGATCCCAGTTCTGGCCTTGAACGTGGTGGCCAGCTTCCTGCAGGTGTGTCCTGGGATGTGCAGCGTAGACAGGCAGTGATCCAGCAGGGAATGTGGAGAGGCGAGGTCTGCCCCGTGTGAAAACCCCACCTGGCAGTGGCAGTTAGTCATCCCCTGGGGCCTGTCGTCCCCCCGCTCATAAGTGTACTCAGCTGTGCAGGTCAGCCACAACCTCCTTCCGGCTTGTCTTTGATTTAAAATCCCTTGTGAGTTTTTATACTGTTGTTCCCCTCCCAGTTTTAAAAGCACTGTAATTTTCAGTTGAGACTTGGAAACTTGTAAGAAGTATGACAGAGAAAGAAGTGACCACGTAGTGATGTCACCAAGGCCCTCTGGTGACTCTCCTGTCACTGCATGTCCAGCTCTTGCTGTGTTTCTGGAAGAGCTGACTTCATAGATTTGTGTAGCTTTGATTGCTGATCTTTTCAACTCAATATTATAACATGAGCATCCCCTTGCTGTTAAAAACTCAGCGAGCGTAACTTAATGGCTCCATGAAGTCCTATCACAGGGCTGTGTCCGAATGGTCATTGTGGGTTGTATACAGTACTTTTGAGTTTACTTTAGATTTTACAGACTAACAGTGTAGTGAACATAGTCCCCACGTGTCTGGCTGCACGGTGTTCGTGCACATGTGCGCGTGAGGAACTGTATCTGCATCCATGAGAGCCCATAAACAGTTACAGCGCATACGAACACAGCGTCATGTGGGCGCTCGTTTCCCCCATGCGAGCCATCTGAGGAAGCAGGGACAGAGCTGCAGTGGTCAGGCTTGTGGCCCGTGCCAGAGCCTATCATGGGGCTGGGGCCCAGCAGTCACTCCCACCTCCGTGCCTCTCTCCTCTGCACTGGGGGTCTCTTGGCAGCTCTCTTTTCCTCCACTCAGGTTTGATGGAGATCACTTACTAATCTGGCCAAGGCTCGTGTGGAACCAGAAGCTGCAGTCGCCGCCCTTCCTGGAACTGACACGCAAGTCCCCAGAGTGATGGCCAGGCCTTGTCTACCGTGCACCTCAAACCCCAGAAGTTGGTCACCGGGGCTGTCGCTGCACTTCCTGCTCCTGTCGACTTACCGTTTAAATAAATCTCTGTTGCCAATGGCCTGTGTGCTGGTCCTGTGCTCCCCTGGGTTGGCTGTGTCTTCTGTGTGAGCTGAAACCCAGGGTCCTGACTCCTTCCCTGGCCTGGCCGACTGCCTGGAGTGAGATGCAGTTGTGCCCTCCCGACCTTCAGGGACTTACCCCACGTGTGCTTGTTTGCAGCAGCCGACATTGCACCTGTACCTTGACCCTGGGCCACTGGGTGCCCGGCTCCCCTTGGCTCCTGTTTCCGCCCCCTCCAGACTAGCCTGTGGCCCTCCATCCAAGTTATCGTGGAGGCAGAATGAGGGCCCCTGAAATGTCTTCCTGATCCCCAGACCTGTTATTGTGCTACTTTATGTGGCAAAAGGGGCTTTGCAGGTGTGACCAAGGCTCCGGAGGAGGGAGGGTCACCCAGAAATATGTGGGAAGGCTCAACATAACCACGGGGTCCTTAGAAGGGGAGATGTGTGCCCTGAGCAGGGGTTGGGCGACACCTTGGGGCAAAAGTGAATATCAGTGGTCACTCAATGCTGAAAGGGCAAAGAGCAGACTCTCAGAACCCTCAGAAAGAGCCGGCTTTGCCCGGCCAGCGTGGCTTGGCAGTTGAGCATCAACCTAGGATCCAGGAGATCGAGGTTCTATTCCTGATCAGGGCACATGCCTGGGTTTCGGGCTCGATCCCCAGTTGGGGGTGTGCAGGAGGCAGCCAATCAATGACTCATCATTGATGTTTCTCTCTCTCCCTCTCACTTCCTCTCTCTGAAATCAATAAAGACATATTTTTTAAAAACTGGCTTTGCAGCACCCCAACAGGAGCCAGTGAAGTTGATTTCAGACTTCAGACTGCAGAGCTTTGTCCGCAGCCACTTGGCTAGTGTCATTGGTCACAGCAGCCATAGGAAGCCCACAGGATGAGAAAGGGCTCCTGAGTGCTTGTCCTACAATTCAGACACACAAGGCCTGTCCGCCCCCACGAGCCTGGACCTGCGTGCGTAGAGGGCAGCTGCTGCGTCCACCATCTGAATCTGGGTCGTGTCCCTGGAGCGTGGCTGCAGACCGCACGTGCCACGGCAGCTGTCCACGGCTGCTGTGCTGCTAGTGGGGCCTGACCCCGGGTCACCTAGTGTGAGGGCAACTCCTTGCTGCCGCTGTCAGGGCTTCAGTTCACGGAGAGGTCCGCAGGCTGGCGGTGGCCTGTCGGTGAGGCTCCTGTAGCACAGGCCTCCCCTCATCCACAGTTGTGCTTTCAGTTACCCATTGTCAACCATGGTCCAGAACTATTAAATGCAAAGTTTTAGAAATAAATAATTCATAAGTTTTATTTTTAAAAAATATATCTTTATTGATTTCAGAGAGAGGGAAGGAGGGGGAGAGAGAGAGATAGAAACATCAATGATGAGAGAGTCATTGATCGGCTGCCTAACCTGCAACCCAGGCATGTGCCCTGACCAGGAATCGAACCCTGATTGCCTGGATCCTAGGTCGATGCTCAACCCCTGAGCCATGCCCGGCCGGGCAACAATTTGTAAGTTTTAAATTGCAGGGCATTCTAAGTAGCGGGATAGAATCTCTCACCATCCTGCCTGGGATGTGAACCATCCTCTGTCCAGAGTGTCCACATGGTAGACATTCTCTCCCGTGAGCCACTTAATGTCCCAGGTGTCAGAGGGACTGCGAGGTTCCACAGTGTTGGTCCCGCCACCCTTGCTTTCCTTAGTAATGCCACATCCTCATGACTTCTGTTACAGTTTGTTGTTATAATTGCTCTATTTTATTATTAGTCATTGTTAATCTCTTACTACCATTTCAGACATCCATGGGGGGTCTTGGGAAGTATCCCTGCAGGTAAGGGGGGATGACTCTATAACTCTGGGACGCTGGATTGAATACAAGAGTAGAATTTAGAAAATCTAGAAACAATGGAAGGCCTGCAGAGTTCATGTGTCTGAGTGTTGTGCCCGAAAGCTGGGCTTTTTACACAAGATTCCACAGTGGTGAGGTCTGCACCCTTGGTGAAGACCAGGTGGTCAAATTACTGAGTGGCTCACCTCAGAAGTGTTGAGGTGGTGGGTAGGGCTAGGTCTTCTCAGGAAAAAGGTGCAGCCGACACCAGAGGCTGAGCGTTGCAAGATAGCTCCAGATGCAAAACGGACCCTCTGCACCCCTGAAACTCCACCTGTGTAGCTCAGCATCCTGCTTGCTGCCTCTGTGGTTCTTGCTTACGTCTGCCATGATTCATACTATCGCAGGTGTTGATCAAGCACCTGTCTGTCATAATAGACTGTCCCATTCGTCCTGACTGGCTGGGGAAGGTTACTCCTGAGAGGTTGAGACTGCGGGTAGGTAAACCAGGTGCTAAGTGTGGATTCCCTGGTGGGTTCGGCACAAGGGACCCCACGTGGGGCCTGTGGTTGGTTCTTGCTTCATGTCTGTCAACCTGAAGATCAAAAAGAAGCCTCCGGTAGCAGCAGGTCCTGCAGTAACACAGGTGCCGTGGAAGTGAGGCCCGTCAAGGCCCCCACAGATACCGTGGAGCCACGGAGGGAGAGGCAGGGACAGTGAACAGGATCTGAGCTCAGCTAAGCCCAATGCGGGGACTCATCCTCACTTCAAGTCTGCAAATGCAACTTGCTAAACTCGACTGAGAGCCCAGGTGGACCCACGGTCTCCCAGTTGTGGACGAGCTTGGGTCCTGAGGTCTGAAGCCTGAGGGTGGATTGAGGCCTCTAGAGGGCAGAGTGGAGAGAATTTAGAGACAAGGAGTGAGAGGAGGGTGTCCTTGAGTGGGAGTCAGGGACTGGGACCCTAGGAGTTTCCTGGTGGAGCTGACAGGAACATGAAACCATCACAGGAAAAGGAGTCATGAAGGGCAGCTCTGCCTTGGGCTGGTGACGTGAGGGGTGGACCTGAGGGTGGCCATCACATTGGCAGAGTCTGCCTCCCCTCAGGAGTAGCCATATGGTCCGCTTGGGCCAAAGGGACAGTGTGCTCGGGTGACTCCAGTGGGAAGGAGCTGGGCTCGCTGGTGGAGTGAAAAGACCATGTAGGGCGGGCGTGCACTGTCCCAGATGAGGCCCTCCCTAGACCCAGGCCCCAGCCTCCTTGCCTGCTGGCCGCAGATGGCCAGCTGAGCCAGCCCAGCCCAGCCCACTGGCAGAATCCTGGGCAAAATGAGTGGTGGTGGTTCTAAGGCACGGTGTGTGGGGAGAGTTTGTTACTCCTCAGGAGGTAACCGGTGCAGGTGAGGGTGCGGGTCAGGGGAGGAAGGCAACTCACCGGTGGATCGGTTCCTTCATTAACGCGTTTTCTGTGCCAAGCTGGGTGCTGGCGCAAAGGTTTAACAATGGATACAGCAGACGTGCTCTCTGCACTCAGAGCACCGTCAGGCAGTGGTCCCGGTGACGGGCTTGGCCACTCCAGTGTCCTGTGGCCAGTGCAGGAGGGAACCCTGGGAGGTGCTTCAGAGAGAGGGAGATGTGTAAGCGGAGGTCTGAGGATGTGCCAGGTGGTGGCACCCGAGGTGGAGAAACAGAAAATAGAGTTTCCGACTCTATGAGAGGTTGGAGTGGTGGGAGAGAGAGTTCCCCTGGGCTGGAGCTGATGCTTCGGGGGGGCACATGTTTCCTCTCGGGGTCACGGAGACCCCCAGGGGCTTACAGGGTACTTTTTAAGGCATCCGTTCCCAATGGGCGTGATTCTGCCCCTGATGCTGCAAAAACAGGTTCTTGGATGTGGTTTGTAGCCCTGCAAACAGCCACAGTGCATAGCCAACATCAGCCCGTGTGGTGTTAAACGTGGTGGAGGAAAATGTCTAGAATGTCTGCAGAGGGGGGAGATTGTGGAAAAGAAGTGAAGAAACATTCACTTAAGAGACTCCGTTCCCAGACCCTCACCTCCTCCCACCTCGCAGAAGAGCATAATTCTAACTCATCCCAAATCCTTCCCTGACGTTTTTCCCTGGAGAGTAAAACCTGGGGTGGGGGATTCCAAGACGCTTTGGAGTAGTGGGAAGCTCTGTCCACTTGCTCCCAGCACTGGACCAGACTTGCGGCCAAACTGCAGAGCATTCAGCTTGAAAAACCAGTTGAATGATAGCTGATCTGAAATACTGTGAATGGGGAGTGTGGAGACGGGACAGGAGGAGACACCTAGAGGCTAATCCATCTCTTGCAGCTGCGCAGCAGCTATGTGGCTGGGAAGCTGGAGGGAAGTTGTGGCAGCAGAGCCCCTGTTCCCCGGGAGTGTGCAGGTCTCAGCCCCACTCAGGGATCCGTACTCTAGAGCAACAGAGAAGGGAAGGGAGCCTGCGTAGCATTGGGCAGTGGGGATCATTGGTGATTCGGTCCACCTGGGAAACTCAGACCCCACTACTCCAGGCAAAGAGCGAGTGCTTTGTTACACACCAGCCTGGGAAGTTCACTCCTATCTGGGTCTGCTGGAGGGGCCACATGGCTGAACTTGTGGCCAGTGGAGGCGTCCGACTGGCACACCCAGCAGTAACTCTGAGGGACCCTTTATTCTCTGAAAGAACTTTTGTTTTTATTGATTATTATTATTTTTTTTTAGAGAGAGAGGAAAGGAGAGGGAGAGAGGTAGAAACATTGATGAACCCTAATGGGGATCAAGCCTGAAACCTGGGCATGTGCCTTGACCAGAATCGAACTAGCCACCTCAGTGCATGGACCACACTCACCACTGAGCCACACTGGCCAGACTGGAAGAACTTTTGGTGGAGAGCAGGATGGGGGCTGGACAGTGTGGCCCAGGAGACAAGATCAGTCCTGCCCACCTACAGTGCAGGGGAAGTGCCCCTAACCCCACCTGTGGAATGACTGTTGCTGTCCTGCCCTGCTGTGATCTGAGGCAAGGGAGAGGGTTCTGGGCTGGGCATCTGTGCCCATGTGGCTGGCTCTGGCAGCACTGAGGACTCGGACATTTGGCCTGGTCGCAGCCTGGGTGGAAGGCCCAGCCAGCTGGGGCCAGCTGCACTGAAGATTGGAGTGTCATGTGGCTCTGATTGTTAATTTTTTTTTTATCCCCTTCTGCTTGGGGTGCCGGCAAGGGGTTTCCAGTGAACCAGGCAGAGCTGAGGCATTGGAAAAAGAGAAGTGCCCACCCCACCTCCTACAAGCTGTGGGCACCACCTGCAACATGAATCTGTTTAAACTGTCCTAGCCAGGACCTGGATTCCCCCATAGAGCCCAGTGCCATGGAAGAAGGGAGAGTGGCTCAGAACAGGGACACTCAATGAGGTGTGAGACCCAAGGCAGACCCAGTCTCTGGGCTTCAAAAGCCCTGCTCACCAAACTACTTGGGGCTCAGCCCTGCAGTGTTTCAGTCAGATTGCCCAAGGCCAGGCAGAGAGAGCACCTCACGTTGACCTGCACCAGAGAACCTCCCAGGAGACATGGGACCAACACACCAAGGGGCCAGATTCAACACCATGGAGCTGCCCTGTATATTCAGCAATCTCCACAAATAGCAGATCGAAGGTTTTTTCTGTCTTTTTCTCACTCCTCTTATTTTTCTCTTTCCTTTTATTCTATTCTTTTTTCTCTTTTATTTTTTATTTTTATTTTATTCTTCCATTTTTCTTTTCCTGTTCTATATTTTACTTTATTCATTATCATTATTTTTAAAAATTATTTCATTTATTTTTTCTTTTCTTTTTTATTCTTACTCTATTTCTTTCCTATTCCTTCTTTTCTTTCACATTATCATTTCTCAGTTCTCTCTCTCTCTTTTTTTTTAAACATACCTTTATTGATTTCAGAGAGAGGAAAGGAGAGGGAGAGAGAGGGGTAGAAACATCAATGATGAGTCATTGATCAAGCCCATAACCGGGCATGTGCCCTGACCAGGAATCGAACCCCGATCTCCTCTCAGTTCTCTTTTTTCTCCTCTAATTCTTTTGTGTCTTTTAGTAGTCATTTTTTCTTTTTTAGTCTTTTGTTGTTTTTTGTGTTGTTTTCAATTTGGTCTTCTTTTGTTCTGTCAGCACCTGTATAACAGTTGGCAAAACATAGTTGGGGTAGAGTCTCACAGTCCACAAGCCTGAGGTCTGAGCCCACCCATGAATGGGACAACAGCAATCAAGACCCAAACAGGAGGGCTGACATAACATACCCAAGGGACATTCCTAGAGCAACCAGCTCAGAAGATCAAGGAGACTACACCACTGGGTCCCACAAGAAGGCCACCCTGCCAAGACTTGGAGGCATAGGAGTCTTATCCAATACACAGAAACAAACACAAAGAAACAGCAAAAATGGGGAAACAAAAAACAGGTGCTAAAGGAAAGAACAGGAAGAATCTCCAGAAGAAAACCTGAACTAAATGAAGGGAAACAATTGTTCAAAAACTGAGTATGAAGGAATGGTTTTTAGCATGCTCAACAGCATGAAAAAAGGACATGGAAAACATGAAAAATAACCAGTCAGAAATGGACAATGACATAGCTGAAATAAAGAATTCACTGGAAGGAATTAACAGTAGGTTAGAAGAAGCAGAGAACTGAATCAGCGAATTAGAAGACAATGTAGGAAAAAAATCAATCAGAGGAGCAAAAAGGAAAAACAAAAAGCATGAGGACAGTTTCAGGGAACTTTGGGACAACATGAAATGGTAAAAACACCCACATCATAGGGGTATTTGAAGGAGAAGAAAGTGAGCAAGGGATAGAGAACATGTTTGAAGAAATAATGGAAGAAGAATTCCCTAACCTGTGAAGGAAAAAGTCACACAACTTCAGGGAACACAGAGAGTCCCAAACAAGATGAACACAGAGACCCATACCTAGACACATCATAATTAAAATGACAAATGTTAAAGACAAAGAGAGACTCTGAAGGGCAGAGATAGTCAGTTGCCTACAGGGGTGCTCCCATAAGGCTGTCAGCTGATTTCTCAACAGAAACACTACAGGCCAGAAGGGAATGGCATGAAGTTTTCAAAGAAATGAAAAGCAAGGATCTGAAACCAAGACTACTCCATCCAGCAAAGCTATTATTCAAAATTGAAGGTGAAATAAAGAGCTTCCCAGACAAAAATAATAAAAAGGCTAAAGAAGTTTATTACCACCAAATCAGCATTATAAGAAATGTTATTAAAGGGACTGCGGTAATTAGAAGTAGAAATGGAGAGAGAAACATAGGCATAAGGAATAAAAATGGCAATAAATAAATACCTATCAGTAATAACCTTAAATGTAAATAGATTAAATGATCCAATCAAAAGACCTAGGGTCAGCACCTGTATAACAGTTAGCAAAACATAGTTGGGGTAGAGTCTCACAGTCCACAAGCCTGAGGTCTGAGCCCACCCATGAATGGGACAACAGCAATCAAGACCCAAACAGGAGGGCTGACATAACATACCCAAGGGACATTCCTAGAGCAACCAGCTCAGAAGATCAAGGAGACTACACCACTGGGTCCCACAAGAAGGCCACCCTGATCCATATATATGCTGTCTACAAGAGACCCAACTCAGAACAAAAGATTCACACAGGGTGAAAGTGAAGGACAGAAAAATTTTTTCCATGCAAATGAAAAAAGAACACCTGGGTAGCAATACTCGTATCTGAGAAAATATACTTCAAAGCAAAGGCCATAACAAGAGACAAAGAAGGTCTCTACATAATAGTAAAGGGATTTATCCAACAAGAAAATATAACCCTTGTAAATATATATTCACCCAATATAGAAGCATCTAAATATATATAAAAAAAAAATCTTGGTGGACTCTTAAGGGAGAGATTGATAGTAATACAGTCACAGTAGGGGACTTTAACACCTCACTGATATCACTGGATAGGTCTTCCAGACCAAAAAATAAAAATAAAAATAAAAATAAATCAACAAGAAAACAACAACCTTAAACAGCACACTAGATCAATTGGATTTAATTAGTATTGACAGAAAATGTCATCCCAAAGCAGCAGAATATACATTCTTCTAAAGTGCACATGGAACATTCTCAAAGATAGAACACGTTAGGACACAAAATAAATCTTAACAAATTCAAGACAATTGAAATCATATCAAAATCATATCAAGCATCTCAGATTACAATGGCACAAAACTACAAAAGTCCCCACAAAAACATTCAAACATATGGAGGCTAAATAGCATATTATTAAACAATGAATGGGTTATCGATGAGATCAAGAAAAAAATCAAAAAATTCTGGGAAATAAATGAACACACAACAACCCCAAATCTATGGGACACAGTAAAAGCAGTCCTGAGAGGGAAGTTCATAGCACTACAGACCTACCTGAAAAAAACAAGAAAAACTTCTAACAGACTCTCTAACCCTACAACTTAAAGACTTAGAAAGAGAACAAGAAACACACAGAGGAGGTAGAAAGAAGGAAAAAATAAAGATCAGAGCAGAAATAAATGACATAGGGACTAATAAAACAATACAAAAGATCAATGAAACCAATAGCTGGTTCTTTGAAAAGATAAACAAGATTGATGAACCTTTAGCCGGACTCATCAAAAAACAAAGAGAAAGGACCCAAATAAACAAAATCAGAAACGAAAGAGGTGAAGTAACAACTGACCCAAGAGAAATACAAAGGATTGTAAGAAAATAACCATGAACAACTATATGCCAATGAATTGGGAGAAATGGACAAATTCCTAGAAATATATAATCTTCCAAAACTCAATCAGGAAGAATCACAACACCCGAATATACTGATAACAATTAATGAAATTGAAGCAGAAATAAAAAAAACCTCCCAACCAGCCAACAAAAGTGCTGTGCTGGATAGCTTTAAGGATGAGTTTTACCAAACATTCTAAGAAGAAGTAACACCTATCCTTCTCAAACTATTCCAAAATACCCAAGAGGAAGGAACACTTCCAAGCTGTTTTTATGAGGCCAGCATTAACCTAATTCCAAAACCAGATAAAGACGCTACAAAGAAAGAGAATTACAGGCCAATATCCCTGATGAGCATAGATGCTAAAATCCTCAACAAAATATTAGCAAATTGGATCCAGCAATACTTAAAAAGATCATACACCATGACCAAGTGGGATTTACTCCAGGGATGCAAGGCTGGGACAATATTCACAAATCAATAAATGTGATACATCACATAAACAAATTGAACAACAAAAAATCACACAATCATATCATTAGATGCAGAAAAAGCATTTGACAAAATCCAGCACCCATTTTTGATAAAAACTCTCAGTAAAGTGGGAATAGAGGGATCATCCCTCAACATAATAAAGACGGTACATGACAAACCCACAGCCAACATCATACTCAATGGGCAAAAACTAAAAGCTTTTTCCCTAAGAACAGGAACAAGTTCACTCTCACCACTCTCATTCAACATTATACTGGAAGTCCCTGCCACAGCCATCAGACAGGAAGAAGACATAAAAGGCATACAAATGGGAAAGGAGAAAGTAAAACTGTCATTATTTGCAGGTGACATGATATTGTACATAGAAAACTCTTAAGATGCCACCAAAAAACTTATAGATTTAACAAATGATTTCAGCAAAGTAGCAGGATTCAAAATTAGCACCCAGAAACCGATGGAATTTTTATACACCAATAATGAACTCTCAGAAAGAGAAACTAAAAAAACAGTTTGATTTATCATTGCAAAATAATAATAATAAGATACCTGGGAATAAACTTAGCCAAGGAGGTAAAAGATCTGTATTCGAAAACTATAGGACACTGAAAAAAGAACTAGAGGAAGATACAAGCAAGTGGAAGCATATACCGTCTTTATGGGTTGAAAGAATTAACATCATTAAAATGTCCATACTACCCAAAGCAATCTACAGATTCAATGCAATCCCTATTAAAAATACCAATGGCATATTTCACAGATCTAGAAAAAATATTCCAAAAATTAGTATCGAACAAAAAAGACCCTGAATAGCCTCAGCAATCTTGAGAAGGAAGAACAAAGTTGGAGGAATCACAGTATCAGATATCAAGTTATAAGACAAAGCCACTGTAATCAAAACAGCCTGGCACTGGCACAAGAAGAGGCATATAGACCAGTGGGACAGAACAGAGACCCCAGAAATAGAGCCATGCCATTATGGCCAATTAATATTTGACAAAGGAGGCAAGAGCATCCAATGGAGTAAAGACAGTCTCTTCAATAAATAATGTTGGGAAAATTGGACAGATACATGCAAAAAAATGAAACTAGACCACCAACTTACACCATACACAAAAATAAACTCAAAATGGATAAAAGACTTAAATGTCAGTCGCAAAACCATAAAAATCCTAGAAGAAAACATAGGCAGTAAAATTTCAGACATCTCATGTAATATTGTTTTCGCCAATATGGCGAGGGTGTGGAGAAAGGGGACCCTGGTGCACTGCTGGGGGGATGCAGACTGGGGCAGCCACTGTGGAAAACAGCGTGGAGGGTCCTCAAAATATTAAATATGGAGCTGCCTTTCGACCCAGCGATCTCACGTCTAGGAATATATCTGAAGAAACCTGAAACACTGATTCTAAAGAATATGTGCACCCCTATGTTCACTAATGCTGGATGTCAATTACAGGGACAGAGCAGGGGACCGAGAGCCAGGGCGGGAATTAGGGGGGCCAAGCACTGACCCAGGAAAAAGGGACTTTAGCAATTTTAAGAAAAGGAGTGACATTTTAATTTTTGTAGCAATCAAGAAAGAACGACTACACTCATGCTCATACGGCATTATTCATAACCAAAGGTGGAGACAAGCCAGTGTCCGTCGACAGAGGGGCAAAGCGACACTGTCTCTACGCCCAGCGTAGCATCACTCAGGCCTTCAGGGGAAGGAAACGCGGCCACTGCAGCAGGGGGGCTTGCGGGCGTGATGCCGGGTGCAATAAGCCAGCCACAAAGGGCAAGCGCTGCGGGTCCCACTTACACGAGGAACCTGGAGCAGCCAATCCAGAGACAGCGAGTAGAATGACGAGGTTGCGGGGCCGGGGCTGGGGTCTGGTGGGGGTGGGGGCCGTGCTGGAGGGAGGTGGAACTGCAGCCTGAGGGCATGAAACGTTCGGAGCGACGGTGGTGATGGCTGCACAGCAGCGTGATCGTCCTCAGAGCCACCAAACTGTGCACCTAGAAATGACTCAAATGTTGTCTATTTTACCTCAATGCAAAATTAAACAAGAAGCATGACTAGGCCTGGGAGGAAGGAGAACCTCCGCCCCAGGCCCCTGGACCGTGCGCTGATTCCAGACGCTGCCTGGCCCAGCTCTCTGCAAACAGAAGGTGCTGCTGAGAGTCTGCTGGTCACATCAGTAAAGCAACTGGAGACAGAGCAAAGCCGGGAGTAACGTCCGAGCAACATCAAGACCTTCGTTTTCCAGATGCCACGTCGCAGCCCTGAACGCCGGGATCTATCTTGGGGGCGTCATCACCACCCGTGGGTGCTGCACAGAAGAATTTCCACAGTAGCCAAACCCTCTCAGGTTCCTAAGCAGTCTTGCCCCCCAGCGGACACCTGGCTGTACCTGGAGACATTTTTAGTTGTCATTTTTGGTTGGATGGTGGGTGCTCCTAGTGGGTGGAGGCCGGAGCTGCTGCTGAGCGTGGGCAGTGCACAGGCAGGGCCACCCACGGTGACCCCGCGCCCACGGCCATGGTGCCGAGGGTGAGCCGCGTGGGGCGTCCTCTTCCATCTCCAAGGGCTCACACGCCCTCACTTCCACCCCCCTGGTGCCTTCCTGCCCCATTCATTTTCAATGAATTAAAGATTACCCCCTGACATGCACTTTTATAAAGTTACCTTCTTGCTCAGTGTCCTTTAAAGTGAACGGCCACAGGATAACTTTGCCTTGAACTTAATTCTGAGCCTGGAATTGTGCACATAGGGCAGAGACAGATGGAGGAAGGAAGACTGGCATCTGGGCATGACTATCCCACCAAGGCCAGTGGGCTCTCCTTCCCTCCTGGGCCCTGTGAGCGCTCTGACCCGACAGACAGACAGACGTGAATCAGCCCAGCAAGCTCGATGGACACGATGGACGGACCTTCAGGTTGGGGGGCGCTGGAGGTGGAGGGAATATGTGCTGTTTGGGAAAGTATGTTCAATATGACCATATATTTATTTTAAGAAATGAACAAATATTGTCACTTTTGTGTTTCTTAAAAGTTGGTAGCACTTAAAGAATGTTGCAGTTTGACACTTTTATTAGAATCAGAAATTGTCCATTGGACAAAAATTCTCTCTGAGAAACAAAAGCACAGGGATGTCCTTGGTTCTCTTGTTCCACTTGGGCTTTTATTTATTAATTTTTGGTTCTTTACTGTGATGTAATTGACATATAACATTATATTGCTTTCAGGCATACAACGTGAATCCATATTTGCACATGTTGGGAAATAATCACCACAAGTCTGGTCAACATCCTTCACCCAGAGTCACAAGCCTTTTTGTGATGAGAACATTTAAGATCTTCGCTCTCTCTTTTTTTAATATCTCTTTATTGATTTCAGAGAGAGGAAAGGAGAGGGAGAGAGAGAGAGATAGAAACATTGATGATGAGAGAGTCATTGATCGAGCCCGCAACCCGGGCATGTGCCCTGACCGGGAATCGAACCCCGATCGTCTGGATCCCAGGTCGACGCTCACCCTCTGAGCCATGCCTGGCAGGGCAAGATCTTCTCTTAATAACTGTCAAATACACAGAAGTTTCGTTGACCACAGTCGCCAAGCTGCGCATCACACCCCGGGACTGGCTGAGCTCACCCTGGGGGGTGCACCTCCACGCGCCCCAGCCGTTTTCAGCCGAGTGAAGCCCCGAGAGCGCCGAGCGCCCCTGAGGGTGCCCGAGGCCCGAACCTGCCCGCGGCTGGGAGCGGGGCTGGGCCTGGCGGGGCTGCGCGGGCACTTGGAAATCAGGTCGGCGGCTCCCTCAAAGTCAAATGCACACCTGCCGTTCCCCTCCCGGGTGTTCCCTCCAGATAAATGAGAGCCCGTGTCGGTAATAGGCTGGTGCATCGCGCCATCGTGAAGCTGGAGAAAGGCCCCGTGGGTGGCGGATAGACACGGGGGATCCTACAGCAGGGCGCTGCAAAGCGGGAGCAGCGAGCCCACACGGCCACACGGGTGGATCTAAAACAAATACATTGATGGAAAGAAGCCCCGTTAAAAAAAACACAGACGGAGTGGTTCCATTTATAGAAAATTCTAGAAAATTCGGTCTCGCCTGGAATGGCAGAACACAGGTTCACGGTGGCCCGAGAACAGAAGCAGGGTGGCGAGGAGGCGCTGGAAGGTGATCCGCGTGAGCTCCTGCCTGTGGGTGTGTACGGGGGTCAGGGCTACACAACTGCTCACCTCCAGCGTGCGACTCCTGCCCGCGAGCTCTGCCGCAGCGAGCTGTTCCTGCTTCAGGAGGAACCTAGGGAACCGAGGGAGCTGTCGGAGGACGCCTGGCCCTGTGCGCCGCCCGGGCCTGCTGGCCAACGCCTTCCTCGCCCGGCCCCGGCCTCAGCGAGCGAGGGGAGGGCGGCCCCGTGAAGCGCTGTGCGGGCGATTCCCAAGTGCACATGACTGTCCCCCGGGCAGTGTGTCAGCTGGCAGCACCTTTGAGTCAGGGCCCTGCTTTTAGGGACCACAGACTCACCCACAGGCTTCCTCTTGGTTATGCCTAGAAGGTTATTCCTAGAAACAGATCGGTTTATTTTTAACTTTTCATTGACGTATAAAACACACACAGAAAGTACACAGATTGTAACAGCTGAATGAATTTTCACCATGTAGACCCACGCGGGCAGCCAGCATCGGGATCGGGAGCAGGAGGTGACAGGGCCCCAGCTGTCTCCACACACCCGTCCCACCAGCTGCCCCCAAAGCCAATAGCCGCTGGCTTTGCTGGTGTTTGAACGGCAAGGCGCTCAGTGTGTGCCCTTGTGGGTCTGACTCTTTTCACTTTGTGACCTTGGTTTATCTGCTAACAGGTCCAGGAAATTCACATTTTCCCTCGATGCTTTGTCTCTTACTTTCTCTCTCTCTCTTTTGAATCCTCACTCGAGGATATGTATTTTTTATTGATTTGAGAGAGAGAGAGAGAGAGAGAGAAACATAGATTGGTTGCCTCCACTATGTGCCCCAACCGGGGATTGAACCCACCACCTAGGTATGTGCCCCGACAGGGACTCGAACCCTGGCACACAGGACGGCGCCCCAACCAACTGAGCCCCGCGCTGGGCCTTTCTCACTCTCTTAAAACATCATCATGTCTAAGCTGAGACTAGCAGGATGAGGAGGATTTCGCCAGATTGAGGAAACAGTTTGAGTTGAAGAAACAGACTGTCTGAAAGCTTGAGGGTGAGTAAAACTAGGGGAACCTGAACGCTGAGAGTGGCATCTGCTCTGGAGCACACGGTCCCTGTTTAGCTCAATTGCTGTCGTGACTGTGGCCACTGGGATAGTTCCCAGACTTTTCTACAATAAGCAACGATGAGGCCCAGGTCCCTGACGCACAGGCTTCCCTACCAGAGCGTGTGTTTCCACAGCACCAGCCTGCAGCCGAGCGGCTGCCGGTCCTGGGCACGGGGGTTAAAATACCGAGTAAGTATTGCAGGATTGCGCTGCAAACGCTGTAGCAAGTGACTTCCACCGGCAACGTAGGAGTTTGCCTGTTTCTCCATCGTTGTCAGTATTGAGTGTTAATCACTTAAAAAATTTTTTCTGTTCTGTTGCCTTAATTTGAATTTTTCTCTGGCTGTTAGATTGTCTTTTCATGTTTCTTGGCCATTTGGGTTTCCTCTTCTGTAGAATTATTTAATTTTAATGGTTATTACTATCTACTAAAAGCAGCAGCAGAAGACGACAAGGGACCGTCTGGGTCCCCTGTGGACTGTGCTGGTGTTTACGACTGTCCCGCGCAGGGAGCCTTGTTACTCCCGCGCCGACGGCCGCAGGCGGCCCTGGGGCTGAGGCTCAGTGGGTGAGACCTGAACTAGCCAAGCAGGGTGATGCCCGGACCAGTGACCGGACATCGGCATCTGACCTGGCACTGCTGGGGGTGGCGGGGCTGCTGGCTTCTAAGAGGGAGGAAGGTGCTCACGGTCAGACCAAACCTGAGATCTGGGCAGACAGACAGGTGGAAGCCAGCCGCATCTTCAGCCACTCAGTTTCCCGAGTCCCAGGTAGCATCGCTGGACACGACCACGGGGCCCTTTAGGTGGGAATGAAGCCACATTTCAGAAACAAGGGAGAGGTTCTGTGCTGTTCGTGATTGTCCAGGAGCACAGCTCAGCATCTGTGTTGCAAACAGTGGCCACATTCAGGAGAAACTGTCAGGAGGAAGCCCGGTATCTCTGGGCCCGGGGGCGGGGGCCTATCAGCCCGAAGCCTCTGCTGCGAAGATAGAAACCTGGGCGCAGGCCTCAGCGGGCAGGCGGCGCTCACCCAGGGCCCCCACACGTCCTTGGTTCCCGATGTTCCTGGCCAAAGAATGCCTAGTGCTGTTTACTCAGAAGCCAGCGCCAGGAATCTTAGTACTTATGTCTTAACAACTTAGTAGCCGTTTGAAAAAGACACACATATATTGAAAAGAATAAGTTTTTATTTATATTTTTATTTCCTTCTTAAATATCTATCATTAAATAATGCGATTTAATCGAGTTCTTGAGCACTACAGTTACTTACCGTGGGGGTGGGGGTGCCTTGGGGCCTGCGCAGCTGCTGGGAGCGAACCTCACTTTCCCGTCTGCATTCATTTCCACGGGTTACCCCGAGACCAGCTGTGCAGAGATATGATGCTCACTGAAAGGAATGCAGGGCTCCTTGCTATGAAAACTGTGAATTACTTTGAGCCAGTAATTCGCGTGGTGTCTGACAGATACCGACCATCGCTATCCTTCCCTTGAAGATTTAAAATATCCCACAGCCCCTCTCCGAGCTCACCGTGGCTCTCCGGGGTGCCCTGGAGCCCAATCTGGGACGTGCAGGCTGATTTGACAAGAAGTTGCTCTTGGGGGTAGTCTGGTGGCAGGGTGATGTCACCAATGACCCACCTTCTGGTAAGTTGCACCTCATGGTCTCAAGGCCATGGCACCAGAGTCCCGTTCCTGCTCGACAGCGCAGCCATCCATTCGAGGAAGGAGGGAAGGGCAGTGTGCCCGGCAGAGTGCGGCCCGCTGGTGGAGGGCACGTAGGTGCCCGCAGATGCAGAGACGTCTTGCACTGTTTCCATCTGCACAGCCATACAAATTACAGCCCTGGTCGTGCCGGCTGGACCTGGGGCGAGGACTGGAAAGTTTGCCAGTCAAATAATTTCTTAGGAAGACGTTATATCCCTAGCCTACCGATTATTTTAATAATTTTGGGGTTTGCCTACGGAGGGAGGCATCACGCCATGGAAAACTTCTTATGTTGTGGAACTATCCTGTTTGGCCTGAATGACATTCAGTTTTTTCCCTGGAGAGCCACTGGTTTCGGAGCTACTGAGTCCAGCCCTGGCTCTAGGGAGGGAGAGGCAAGTCTAGAGCAGTGATTTTCAACCGGTGTGCCACGGAACACTGGTGCGCCACAAGAACGTTTAAAACATGCGGTATCTGAGTGTTTAGTCAGGGGCACTGACCTCTTTCCCCTGAGACTGTCAAATAAAAAAATGACAACAGCCAACACAGTAGCTGCCTGGTGTGAATGAATCAAAATTATACCAATTTTTGTCAGATTGGCAAAAAATATATTTTAGGCATGGCACAGAATTATAGTAATTAGTTTATGTGCCATGAGATGAAAAGGTTGAAAATCGTGCTCTAGAGGACTGGCACCCAGCAGGCCCAGGGGTCAGGGAGGACAGATACCTGGTCTGAGATTTGAACGAGGAGAAGTTGACCAAGAGGGCAAGAGAACTCCAAAAACAAGGGACCACATGGCGTGGGCAGAGAGGGGCGAGGGCACATGGCTCCCCTGACAGGTTGTTCAGGGTCACAGGCAGGAGACCAGCCTGGGTGGTGCTGGCTGAGGGAGCCTGGCTTTGCCCGGGAGGCGCTGAAAGGCTCCGAGTCAGCCAAGGGCATGGTTAGACTGACAGCCTGGGGAACAAGACCTGCTGTGGGGCAGAAAGGGCTCCGTGCTCACAAAACCCGTTCTTTTCCAGTGTATGTGGCACAGCCAGACTCCATTTCCCAGACGCTTCTGTGGTCAGGTGGAGCCGTGTGACTGAATTCTCACCAATCAAACACTGGCGAGAGTGACACTGGCCATTGCTAGGCCTCACCCGTGAAACCCCCTGCACAGAGCCCCGCATTCTCTCTCTCCCCATGTGCTGGCTGGAGATCTGAGGACCTAGAAGGTGGGTCTCCAAGAGGGAAGTGGCCTGGATCCCGGAGTCACCACCTGGTAAAGAACCTGCTGTGGGCCACTATTTGAACAATGAGTCCTTTTTGATTATATTGAGCCACTGAAATGCTGGGTTATTTGTTACACAGATTAGCCTACTCTGACCAATACAAACTATATTAGTAGCTACGCTTTATTGGGCATCTGCTCTGATCGCGGCATTGTGCTAAGCACACTGCTCATTTCACCCACACGACAACCCTGTGGGGGTGGGCACCACCATGGGCCCGTTTTTTATAGAAGAGGAAACTGAAGCAGGGAGAGCAGACAGCGGGCAAAGGTGGAGACATCTGATCACCAAGCCTGGACCCAAGAGCCAACCTGTGCCCTGCTTGCTCCCTGGGTCAAAGGACTGGGTTCGGACGCAGTGAGGCAGGGAGAGCAGATGAAGGTTTATTCTAGTAATGCCCCCGGGAATGCCTGTCTGTGAAGTGGGGGAGCAGCAGGTGAATGACAGGAAAATGTTTGCTGTGAGTATCGGGAACATGTGTGAGAAGTGTCCAGCGCAGGGCCTAGCACCTGGAGGGCGTATAATGAATGATTTTCTTCAAGAGCCTAAGCAAGAACTGACTACGGCCTGGGTGAGAACAGGAGAGAAATATTCCAGAAGCAGCACTTGGCAGGATTTGGGCAAGAATGAGGCAGATACCTTATGTTACAGTTTGCAGGGACACGGAGGAAGGGTACAAGACACATCCTGTGCATTGTGCTGTGGGTGTGGAGGAGGGAACGGGGTTCAGATGACCTGCAGGAGGGCAGCCTGCACCTTCCCACATAGGCTGGCATCCCACAGAGGCGCTGCACTCTGGGCCTCTGGCCAAGAAGGGCCATCAGCAAACTGTCCACCCTGTTTGGATGTACCCACTTCTGTGCCGAGGCAGATACTTTTTTATCTACATGAATTTTGATAGATTCTTTGTACCTTGTTTTTATCATCTTGAGATGGGGTGAGAAGTAATGAAGACAAACCTCGTTGGGCTGTTGTGAATACATGGAGGGTGATTAGCACTGTGTCAGGTAAGTAGTGAGTAGTCAGTAAAGGGTGGAACAGTCAGTAAAATCCTCCCATCCGGGCACAGTCTCTCCGTCTGCACATACAAACTCCGAGATGCTATGAGCACTGAGCAGAACCTCTGCTGTCATGTTCGCTGTGCCCTTCTACGTGGCTTAGTGAACACTTCACATAGGCGTTTAAATATTGGTTGAATGGATGAATAAGGAAACCCATCTCTCCTTCCTTCTTTCCATCCATCCACCCACCCCTCTAACCATCTATCCATCCATCCATCCATCCATCCATCCATCCATCCATCCATCCATCCATCCATCCATCCATCCACCCACCCCTCTAACCATCCATCCATCCATCCATCCATCCATCCATCCATCCATCCATCCATCCATCCATCCATCCACCCATCCATCCATCCATCCACCCACCCCTCTAACCATCCATCCATCCATCCATCCATCCATCCATCCATCCATCCATCCATCCATCCATCCATCCACCCACCCACCCACCCTTCTAACCATCCATTCATCCATCCATCCATCCATCCATCCATCCATCCATCCATCCATCCATCCACCCACCCACCCTTCTAACCATCCATCCATCCATCCATCCATCCATCCATCCATCCATCCATCCATCCATCCATCCATCCACCCACCCACCCACCCACCCACCCATCCACCCCTCTAACCATCCCCAGAACCTTTCACCTTCCCCACCTGACACTCTGCCCATTGAACACTCACTCTCCATCCTACCCCCTCCCTCAGCCCTGACAGCCACCACTCCAGGCTCTGTCTCTCTGAATGTGACTGCTCTTGCTGCCTCGTGTAAGGGGAATCACACAGTATTTGTCCTACTGTGATTTAGCCACATGCTTTGCAATCACAAAAGCTGTGTGATCTTGAGAAACTTAATCTTCTTGAACCTCCACTTGCCCATCTGTAAAATGGCTGTAATAAGAGTACCTACCTCCTAGGGTGGTTGTGGGCTTTAAATGAGATAATACATACAAGGCACGTAGCTGGTTCCTGGCACGTAGAAAGCGCTCAATACCTATCAATCACACATAGACACAGGCCATACATTGTAGACACTGCACTGTGCTTATTAAGTGTCTGGCACCTTTGGAAGCACCTTACATATACCTGTTAACTCAGTAACCTCACGGCGACCCAGTGTCACCATCATCCGCAAGTCACAGAGGAGAAAACTGAAGTGTGGAGAGGGTAAGTCAGTGCTCAGAGGTGGGGCTGAAACCCTGGCAGCCTGTTTCTAACACCCACAGCTTCTCCACTGGCCAAACTGCCTCTGTGGCCTGTCAGTGGACAGTCATCGTCAACAACTTGGTCCTGGATCAGGCGATTGGGATGAGTGAGTGAAGGTGTCGGGCCTCATGTATGAGATGTCTGTGGGAATCGGTGGAAAAACTCCTGAAGATGAGTTGGCTGTCACCTTCCATGTGTGGTCCCAACCCATGGGGCAGTCCTCATGTCCACTTACACGTGCAGGTCTGCTTTGGACCCTGACTGTGACCGTGGGGAACTGGGCCCTCCCTCTCTGGCTGGGAAGGCCTGGAGGCTTCTAGATGACGCAGCTAAGCTGGCGCCTTCCCCCTTGCTTGGCAGGACGCAAGCTCAGCAATCCTAAACCACCCCTTGCCCTGCCCAGTTGAGATTAAAAAGAAAAATGTTTCCTTTCCTGGGCCTCAGGGCCACCTCCCACCCAGCTTTACTGCGTTCTGGGCACCCTTTTAAAGGGCAGAGGCTGTGCTGGGAGCAGCAGCTCCAGTCCGGAGATAAGAGTGTCCAGGAGAGCAGGTGCGGGTTCCCAGCCGCAGCGTCCGTGGGGACGGGAGCCTCGCCCACCCGCCCGCCCGCCCGGCCCTTCCAGACGTCCTGAGGATTAGCTCAGAGCTGGAGGCGGGGGATTCCTCCTGGGCTGCCCTTCCTTCCGCATCCTCTCTCCTCTCCCCTCTGTAGGCTGCCGCACCTATGGGCGACCTTGAACCTGGCAGCGGCAAGGGCAAGGAGCCGAGCGCGGGCGGCCGCTGGCCCGGGCTGTCCTGTGAGCGGCGGGGGCAGCCCTGCCTGGTGGAACTGCTGGGCTCTGCCCTCTTCACCTTCATCGGGTGCCTGTCTGTCATCGAGAACGGGCCGGGAGCCGGGCTGCTGCAGCCGGCGCTGGCCCACGGGCTGGCCCTGGGGCTCCTCGTGGCCACGCTGGGCAACCTCAGGTGAGCCGGGGCCTGGGAGCCGAGCTGTCGGAGGGAGCCCTGCGCACACTCTCGGGATTCCCGGAGCACGTGCACAGCAGCGTGGGCTGGGGACCCAGGCTGCCCGGTTCACATCCAGGCCCCAGCCTACGGGCTCTGTGACCTTGGGCAAGTCACTCTTCCAACCCTGACCTCCCACCCTAGAAAATGGGAACCAGAGCGTTAGTTTAAAATTATTTTTTTCACATGCTAACACGCATACTATGATGCTAACCGTGTGCCAAGCGCTGTTCTAGCCACTGCAGAGATGAACGCGTGTAACCCCAACAGCCGTGCGGGGGTTCTCTCATTACCCCGTCTCCAGCTGTGACAGGGAACAGCCTACCTTGCCCAGGGTTACGTGGCTCCTAAGCGGCAGAGGGCAGAGCCAGGAGACAGGCTGAACTGCCCGGCTCCAGCGCCCCACGCGGGAGCCTGGGGGCAGGGGATGAAGCGACAGCGGGGCTGCCTCCACTGGTCGCTGCGCTGTGTTGGTGTTAGAGTGGGCTCTGCTCCAGCCTCGAGGTTTCCCGGGGAAAGCACCCATGTTGTAGGGGGCACCCATGAACCTGAGTGGTCCCGGCCCATCAAGGGGTGACCAGGGAGGGGTGGGGGAGGCCCCTCTTGCACAGCGCCCATCTGGACAGGAGCCCTGTGGGGAAGCCCGAGGGCTTCCAGGAGAACCAGCCATACTGACAAGCGCCTTGAATGGGGCTCCTGGCGGGGTGATGGAGGACAGGGCTGCTTGCATTGAACCTCATTCAGGAGATGGATCAGAATAAAGAAATGAAAATACTGTTTCCCAGAAGAACAGATGCAAAAGAACTTTGACATTTCTTTCAAATGTCCCCGAGGCTGTCCGTGGCATGAACAGCATGTGATCTGTTCCCGCGGGTCTGGGGTCGAATGCAGTCAACCTTGGTCACATCTTAGCTGGGTGGACGGGGCAAGTAGTGGAACCTCCGTGCAGTGACATAAATGGGACAATAGTGATATCTGGTGTTTGCTGAGTGCTAACTGTGTATGTGACACAGTATGTAAGCACGTATGTGATATAGTTTGTGCGCATGTATTGACTCATTCCATCTTTGCAACAGTCTTATGATGTAGGGATCATTGAGGCACAGAAAGGTCGTAACTGGCCAGTAGTCACACAGCTATTCAGTGGCAGAGCTGGGATTTGAGTCCATGCCGCTGGCTGGGGAGACCATATTTTATGCACTGCCGGAGACTGCCTCTCTAAAATGCCAGTCTTTTATTCAATCATTTGCTTTTAACAAATATTTATTCAGCACCCACTGTGGCCCAGGCACTGACTGTGCTCAGTGGATCCAAGATAAGGTATGTAAAACACCCAACACTACACCTGGCACATAGTAGGTGTTCAATGAATATTTGTTGAGCAAATAACGAGTGAGTAAACCCAGAAAGTGTCTTGATTGTTTTATCGTTAATGAGTGTGAAGTTAGTCCTGGGAACATGTGTGGGGGCCTGGTTGAGCTGTGCTCTGAGTAAGCTTCTCTCCCTGTTGGGCCAAGTGAGATGGCGGAGGGGAGGCCGATGGCCGCAGAGAGGCTCTAACCCTGCGGTCTCCCGCAGAGGGCCTCCACCACGCCCCACTTCATCTCTATGGTGTAAGGGAGCCCCGGCTGACCTTGGTAATGGACCTGAACTGAGGCAACGCAGGCCTGGCCACCTCTGCCCACTTGAGTCTGAGCTTCAGCTGGGGCTTCCAGATCTGGGCCAGGTGAGGCAGATGTGGGCCCGAGACACTAGCATGCTGGACAAGGTCCTCTGCTCAGTCTCAGCTCAATGCCTTGTGTCTCCTGGCACCAGGACAGTTGGTGGGCTCTTAACATCTGGGGGCAGTTTGGCTCCTGTGTGCCATGGGGGAGCTTGGGGTCACTTTTCCCCCTAAGGGGGTGTCCATTCCTCTCCATGCACTGGAGGAATTTAACAGGCCACCTCTGAGGACAGTGAGACCAGATGGGAGGCTGGTGCAGGTACAGAATTGGGGCTTCGGGCTCTGAGGCCTAGCTACTGAGCATCTTGGGGAAAATGGAGGCTCTTTACCCACAACCAGTGGGGGGCCAGCCAACCTGAACCTGCCCTTTGACCCTAGGTTTGATTTTGTCTACCTCCCCTCCGCTCACATCCCAAACTCCAGGTCCGCATCCCAAACCCAGTCGTGAACTTCCAACCTCGCTCCCGATCCTCGGTGCCATCTCCAACCCGAACCCCTGCTCTCTGCTCTGTCTTCGACACTACGCCACTTTCAGAACAAGAGTAGGGGTTTCCAAGCTCACAGACACACAGAACAGATCGGCGGTTGCCAGCGCAGGGGGTTGGGGCGGGAGAAATGGGTACGAGCTTCCAGTGATAAAAGCAGTCAGCTCTGGGATGCGACGTGCCCACGGATGTGAGCAGAGTGCGTAACACTGTCTCGCACACTTGGTCGCCGCCGAGAGCGTAGATCTTCACAGGGCTCATCACAGGAGAGCTCTGCAGCCAGGTGTGGTGCGAGTGCGAACTGGACTTGCTGAGCAGGCCACTGGCAAGAATACATGCAAACACCGAGTCATTACATTCACGCCTGAAACTAGTGTGATGCTCTTCGTCCACTGTACGGCCATAAAAAGCCAAAACAAAGGAAAATAGGGTTAGTGTTGGTTGAGCAGTTTAACCAGTGAGGAGTGTGTGCTCAGGGCCTGGTTACTCACAGGGGGAGGCCAGGGACGCCTCCCCTGGCTACGGATTTGGAGTCTGGGGTCTCATTCTGGCCGTGGCCCCAGTCGTCTCTGAAGAGCTGGGAGGGGTTCTGAGTGGGGGGTGGAGGTGGGGCAGAGTCCGGAGGAGCTGAGAGGTGGTTTCCCGAGGTTCTTCCTCTGGGCATCCTGGGGCGTCCAGGAGCTGGGCTGTGCTCCCTCTGGGCTCCCCCAGGCCCTGGCCCACCGCTCACCTCAGGAAGAATGGTCGCGATTCCGTGGCTGATTCTCCTTGGACTGGGCCCTTGACTGCCTAGCGCAGGGCCAGCGGGGGCTGGTGGGGACACCTTCCCCAGCCTGAACCTTGCCCTCAAGACTGCCTTCTGCTTTTGTGGGTGACAGTGGTGGACACTTTAACCCTGCGGTGTCCCTGGCTGCCATGCTGATCGGAGGCCTCAACCTGACCATGCTCCTTCCCTACTGGATCTCCCAGCTGTGCGGGGGGGTGATTGGGGCCGTGCTGGCCAAGGTGAGTGACCCCCAAGGGGGCTAGGCTGGTGGCTTCTGCTCTGTGGGGCTGCTGGGGGCTGGGGAGTGGGACTGTCCAACTCCTGTTCTCTCCAGTGGGACTGGGTGGGCCTTCCCTACTTAGGAGGGGGACACTCACGGGGCCTTTGGTTCACTCCAAACCCACCTTGTTCCCTCCGCGTCTGGACAAACCAGGACAGCCAGGAAGCAGAATTCAGGACTAGAGGTTTTCCCTCCCGAGGCTGTTCTGGCTTTGCTGGCTCTAATGTTTCCCCTCCTGTTCGCTCATTCACTGGCCCATTATTCCACAAACCCTTCCTAAGCCCTGCCTGGGGCTACAGCTGATTCTCCAAAAACCCCGGGCCTCACTTCTCCTGTGCTCCCCAGCTTGGCCCCTAAACTGAGCTCTCCGCCTTGGGTGGGACTTCACCTTCAGGTTGCGTGGGATTCCCCCCATCCCAACAGAAGTCTAGCTCTTCTTTCGGAGGCAGGACTTTTACAGCTCCATACATAAGGCCATGGCGAATGCCTGCCTTCCCTCCCTCCCCCCTCCCCCCTCCCCCCTCCTCCTTCCCTCCCCCTCCTCCTCCCTCCCTCCCTTCCCCCTCCTCCTTCCCTCCCCCTCCCTCCCTCTTCCCTCCCCCTCCCTCCCCCCTCCCCCTCCCTTCCTCCCCCCTCCCTCCTTTCCTCCCTCCGTCCCCCCCTCCCCCCTCCCCCTCCTCCTTCCCTCCCCCTCCCCCTCCCTCCCTCCCTTCCCCCTCCTCCTTCCCTCCCCCTCCCTCCCTCTTCCCTCCCCCTCCCTCCCCCCTCCCCCTCCCTCCCTCCCCCCCTCCCTCCTTTCCTCCCTCCGTCCCCCCTCCCCCCTCCCTCCTTTCCTCCCTCCGTCCCCCCTCCCCCTCCCTCCTTTCCTCCCTCCGTCCCCCCTCCCCCCTCCCTCCTTTCCTCCCTCCGTCCCCCCTCCCCCCTCCCTCCTTTCCTCCCTCCGTCCCCCCTCCCCCTCCCTCCTTTCCTCCCTCCGTCCCCCCTCCCCCTCCCTCCTTTCCTCCCTCCGTCCCCCCTCCCCCTCCCTCCTTTCCTCCCTCCGTCCCCCCTCCCCCTCCCTCCTTTCCTCCCTCCGTCCCCCCTCCCCCCTCCCTCCTTTCCTCCCTCCGTCCCCCCTCCCCCTCCCTCCTTTCCTCCCTCCGTCCCCCCTCCCCCCTCCCTCCTTTCCTCCCTCCGTCCCCCCTCCCCCTCCCTCCTTTCCTCCCTCCGTCCCCCCTCCCCCTCCCTCCTTTCCTCCCTCCCCCCTCCCTCCCCCCTCCCTCCTTTCCTCCCTCCGTCCCCCCTCCCCCTCCCTCCTTTCCTCCCTCCGTCCCCCCTCCCCCTCCCTCCTTTCCTCCCTCCCCCCTCCCTCCCCCCTCCCTCCTTTCCTCCCTCCGTCCCCCCTCCCCCCTCCCTCCTTTCCTCCCTCCGTCCCCCCTCCCCCCTCCCTCCTTTCCTCCCTCCGTCCCCCCTCCCCCTCCCTCCTTTCCTCCCTCCGTCCCCCCTCCCCCCTCCCTCCTTTCCTCCCTCCGTCCCCCCTCCCCCTCCCTCCTTTCCTCCCTCCGTCCCCCCTCCCCCTCCCTCCTTTCCTCCCTCCGTCCCCCCCTCCCCCCTCCCTCTTCCCTCCCTCCTTTCCTCCCTCCCTCCCCCCTCCCTCCCCCCTCCCCCCTCCCTCCTCTCCCTGTCCCCTAAGTGTCAGTCTAACCAGGTGTCGGCCTTGCTTGGCCTGGGTGGGTGAGTGGGGAGGGTGGGGGAGGCCACCCAGTTAGCCCGGCTGGGTTTGGACATGGCTCTGAGCTCTGGCCCATTGCAGACTTTGGTCTCTAGTCCATTTTGCTGCCTCCCCTGCCCTGGCCCCCCCATGCCCCCTGTTCCCGCGTGTCTTCCTCGGATCCCTGATGGAAAGCGGTGCCCGGACGCCCTGCCGCTGGGCCCCTGCAGACACGTCGCGCGTGGTGGAGACAGGGGCAGGGCGGCTGCATCACTGAGCTCGCCCTCCCTGCTCAGCTCCCTGCACATCATTTCCCAACAACATCCCAAGAAGCCACCGTCAGTCCTCAGCGCGCCCACTCCCCGGGCGCGGAGCCCAGAGTCCCCCCGTTTTGCGACTGAGGAAGCAGGCCCAGAGGAGTCGGTAACTTGCCCAAGTTGGGAGGAGAGGTGAGCGGCAGGGCCCAGGTTTGGGCCCAGGGCCCAGAACCGCGTCTGCTCCGCCGCCTCCCCTCCTGCTGCGGCGATGCCCTGAGGCGGATTTCCGAGGGAACCAGCAGGACTCACGCCTCGGGGCTCTCTTTGCCCCCTCGAAGGGACCTTAGTGGGTTAGCAATGCGCTGACCTGGTCATGTGTGTTTGCCAAGTTTGTGAAAATACGGTATTTTTGTATTCTTTTTCTCAAAGAGGGTCAGCTAAGTTACATAAGCTTCAGTCTCACTGGAGCCACTTCTGAGAATCCCCATTTTACAGATGAGCAAAACGAGGCCCACACACTGCCACATGGTGGGGACTGGAGGAGCTGGATGTGGGCCCGGCCCGTCTGACTGTAACCCTTCGCTAAGGTTGCAGCATGTGTTTTGGGGCCCACTCTCCTCGGCTCCTGGCCATCTCTTCACCCCTGTGGGGCTGAGTGGCTTCTCTCTGCAGGCGGTGAGTCCTGAGGACAGGTTCTGGAATGCGTCTGGGGCAGCCTTTGTGACAGTTCAGGAGCCGGAGCAGGTGGCAGGGGCAGTGCTGGCAGAGGTCATCCTGACCACGCTGCTGGCACTGGCCGTCTGCATGGGCGCCGTCAACGAGAAGACGCAGGGCCCTCTGGCCCCTTTCTCCATTGGCTTCTCCGTCACCGTAGACATCCTGGCGGGGTGAGTGCGCCTGGGCTGGGGGCCTACAGTGCCTGGCCCTGGGCTGAGGCTCAGCTCTGGAGGTCGGGCCTGCAAAGCTTACCGGAGGCACAGACTCACTTGCCAATAGGGGCCAGGAAGGTAATGCAAATGGGGGACGTGGCCTGGCATTAGGCAGACAACAGGGAGTGGTGGGGACTGTGGTATCTTTGGAGGTACCACATGTGGGAAATTACTGTTTTGTGGGAGTGAGGCCCTGAAGGAACCTTCTTCTAATTTCATTCCAAGGAAGTCAGAAAACTGGACTTTATGGGAAATTATTTTTGTAGTTTCAGCAAAACATTTCTGTAGGTTGTTTGTCCAGCCAGTGGGCAGCCAGGTTTTAGCTTGACTCACGTGCCATCGGCTCATTTGTGTTGAGCCCCTTGGTAGGCTTGGGAAGGGATTCAGGAGACAAGGTCGGATGAGATGCTATTTCTCTCATGTTATGTAAGAGCAAACTGAGGCTCAGACAGGACACAAGTGACTTACTGAGGGTCACTGGGCAGCAGCAAATTAAGTGGCAGATCTGGGACAAGAGCCCAAATCTCCTGCTAAAGAGGATGAGGGAGCCCCTCCCTAGCGCCCAGTTCTTTCCTTTCTCCTGGACACAGTTTCCTGGGCTCCAACCTCGGGTCACCCTTGGGAGGGGCCAGGGCAGGAGCTGGTGAACTTGTGTGCGAGGCTGTTGCTTTGCTGCCCCCTAGTGGCCCCTGGTTCACTTACAGGCCTATTGATTCATGGCCACTGGACAGGAGGTGAGGTCTGCAGGACCCCAGCTTGAGTGGGACAAAGATTTAAACACCAGAACTAGAGAGGTGCTCCTGGGCCACAGTCCCCTTGTAGGAGATGCTGGGTCAACTAGACCAAACACCTGTGCATGAATTATATGTGAGACATGGGCTGTACATGTGTTTTCTCATTGGCTCCTGACAACCCATGAGATAGGCACTTTCACCTCAACTGAAGCAGAGAGAGGTTAGACAGCGGTCACCCAGCTAGAAATAGCTGGGCTGGGTTTTGGATCTAGGTCTGCTTGACTCCAGACTTCACATGATTGACAACTGCTTGACGTGGCCTTATCCACTTTGGAGAGCACCCGGCTCCCCTTCTTTCCCTTCCTGCCGACGTCCTGCCGACACTGAAAAGGGACTCCTGGTGGACCTTCTCCTAGTGGGGCGTGGGTGGTGGCAGACTGCATGCCAGGGAGGAGGAGCCTTTCAATTCCCAGCTAAAAGCCTCTTTAGCTGTGTCTTTGTTGGAACCCTCTGGGACCCCAGGATAGAGATGGTTTTGGGGAGATGTGTGACATAAACCTAGTTGGAAAAGGAACTTGAGGTGAGCTGGGGCCTGGCTGGGATCCCGGTGACTGGTGTGGCTGCATGTTTGCAGGGGCGCTGTGTCGGGAGCCTGCATGAATCCTGCCCGTGCCTTCGGACCAGCTGTGGTGGCCAACCACTGGGCCTTCCACTGGATCTACTGGCTGGGCCCGCTGCTGGCCAGCCTGCTTGTCGGAGTGCTCGTCAGGTAGGAGTGTGGCACAGGCGCACTGCCCAGCTGCTGGGCACCTGGTGGTAGCCCCACAGTGTCCAGGGCGAGAGGACTAAGATCTCACTTGAGTTTGTAGAAAAGAAGAGGAAGCCTTCTTCAGAGGGAAATATTATGACTCTGGGACCTTTGATTGCAAGTGACAGAAACCCATCTCAAGACCGCCTGTGCCATAAAGGAGAGCTCATTGGCTACATAATTACAGAAATCCATCTCGACACAGCCTGTGTCATAAAGGAGAGTTCAGTGGCTACCTAATTGAAAAGTTCAGGGGTAGTACTGGTTCAGGCAGGCGCCCAGTGTTTCAGGGCTCAGTGTTTCTCTTGCTTAGAGAGACTTCCATAGAGGCAGAGATGCTCAGCAGGTGCAGAGAACACGAACAACAGCTGCGGCTGGTCTTGGGTCTGATGTTCATGGGTGTGGACTGGCCTGACCTGGGTCCGACCTGCCTCCGAATCACTCACTGTAACCATGGGGTCAGGCACTCCTACTGGCTGTGTCTGGAGCAGGAGCCTAATCCTGGGCTTGGGGTGAGGTCTGAGAGCTGGAGGAGAGTCGTTCCCTGCACAGGGTTGCCCAACTCCAGGGGGACCTGCTCACATAAAACCACATAAATGGTGCCCCCAGAGCATGCCCATCAGGGAAGTCATTCCCGTAACGTACAGTGTGGACAGTGCTCCATGGAGCTGTGCAATGGGCAATAAGGTGGGTGCTATCAGAGGGAAACCTCTCCCTTCTTGGGAGCCTCTGGGACCGTAGGGACCTCTTTTTGCTGCCCCAGGTTGTGTGGAAATTAGGGTCTGGATTGGCACATGTGGGGCTCCCCCCTGCTGTCTGGGAGGGTCGGGTGCTGGGCAGGGCTGACCAGACGCCTTGCATCACCCTCTCTGCAGTCCTGCCTTAACCACGGTTAGTGCAAAGCATCCCTGATTATTCTGTCCACTGCTTTCAGGAGGCAGAGGCGAGCATCTTCAGGAAAAGGGCTGGGAACCAAACAGAGACTCTCTCCTTCCCCTCAAGGGGGGTAGCAATTGAGGCTGGGAGGCTCAGGAAGGCATGTCTGCAGGACTCTGGGCCTGGAGATGTTGACGAGGGGCTGGGTGACTCTCCCCAGAGACCTCACTGGGCCATCCTTATTGCAGGTTCTTCATTGGAGATGGGAAAACTCGCCTCAGCCTGAGGGGCCGCTGAAGCCGAGAAGGCGGACTTCCCGCTGCCTGGCGCTGCACAGGCCCAGGGGCGCGGGGCTTCTTCCCCGGCGGGCCTGGCTTCCCCGGCGGACAGACTGCTGCCAAGCCCCGAGGGTGCTCTTAGTCCTGAGGATTCCCTTGTGCTCAGCAGAGTCCGCAGCCTGGGGGCATGTGGCAGCACTGCCCTGAGGAAGGTGGGAACAGCAGGTCAGAAATGCTTTCCTTGAGAGGGACGGTCCCGGGAGAGAGCACTTGGAAGAGGTGGCTGTCTGTCTGTGTCAGTTCCCTTCCCCACCCTCCTCCTCCCTCTCTCCTTCCCTGACTCCTCTTACAGAAGGGCCTTCTGTGGTCTAGGTCCTTGCTTCCTGGGCTGCCAACCTGGCTTTGCAATAAATAGTCCCATATTTCCTTCCACGAGCCCATTGACTTGCCTTTCATTTCAGGAACGGGCACTGCTGGGGAGGAAGCCAAAGTCCGCTTGGGCCTTGTTTGTCCAGAGTCTAGTTAAGGCTTGAGCCCAGCTTAGAATCCAGGCCAACATGGGTACCGGGGTGCAGGCCACCTGAGCTGTCTCCCACATAACCTGACCCAAGGGAGCTCTGTCTGGAGCTCAGAGTCCAATGTAGAATCCAGTTTGGATGCTAGTGAGAATCAATCCAGATCACAGACATCAGAACCCTGATCACAGACCTCAGGACCCTGATCACCGACCTCGGTATCCTGATCATAGACCTCGGGACCCTCATCACTGACCTTGGGACCCTGATCACAAACCTCGGCACCCTGATGACTGACCTCGGGACCCTGATCACTGACTTCGGGACCCTGATCACTGACCTCAGGACCCTGATCACTGACCTCGGGACCCTCATCACTGACCTTGGGATCCTGATCACAAACCTCGGCACCCTGATCACTGACCTTGGGACCCTGATCACTGACTTTGGGACCCTGGTCACAGACCTTGGGACCCTGATCACAGCCCTCGGCACCCTGATCACTGACCTCGGGACCCTGCTGAAAGTGCCCATGACTGGCCCACTCACTGCAGTCCAGCCGGGGATGAGTGGGGTGTGGGCCGGGCCAGATCTGCAAGGATTTCCTGAGCAAATAGATAAGGTGGCATAATAGAGGTCTGGAGGGACAGTGGCATTTGGATGGAAAATGTGAGATAATGCCGAGAAAGGGTAAAAAGGGACAAAAAGGCACATTCTGAACTCCCCCCCTGTCAGTAGAGGCTGCATCTTCTCTGTGGGAATCTATGGGTCATTTCTGGCCGATGACCATCATGGCCACATAAAGAAGTTCCAGGGAAAAACAATTTTCAACAACAAACAAAAAGCTCACTCAGTTCCACAAGACGGTCAAAGTACTCACCTGAGTAAAAAAAAAAAAAGTTCACTGGAATGAAATCACCAAATATTGGTGACTGCCTGTTGAGAAAATGGACACTATATGCCCAAACATTCAGCACATTTTTGGAGAAAAACAGAAAGATAAATTAGAACAACCACAAACCTAAAGAAAAAGAGGGAAAATAATATGATAAAATCAGAAATAAGCAAATTAGAACACTCACAAAGGGGAAAAAATATTGAAAGTTACCATTTCTTTTGGTGAAATAAATAATAAAATAAACCTTTGGTAAAACTAGTAACAAAATAGCTACACAGCATACACATACATACATGAACACACATACACACACATGCATGCCTGTGCAGAGCGAACACTTGCTGCTGTGCCCAGCACTGTGCAGGGCGCTTCCATGCGTGCTCTCATTTACTCCACAGCAGTCCTGTAAGGCAGGGCACTGGGCTGGGTAGTGTCCCCCAAGTTCAGGTCCACTTGGAACCTAAGAATGTGACTTTGTTTGGAAATAAGGTCTTTGTGGACATAATTAAGGGAGGGTCAATTAAGGTGAGATCCTATTGGATTAGGGTGGGCCCTAAATCCAATGAGTGTCCTTATAAGAGGCAGCAAAGGGCAGAGACACCGAGAAGGAGGCATGTGGAGGAAGGGTGGGAGCCACATGCTATTACTGGGAGTCACCAAGAGCCACAAGAGGGAAGGAAAGACTCTCCCTGAGCCTTGGAGGGAGCGTGGCCCTGCCAACACCCGGTTTCAGACTGCCGGCCTCCAGGGCCGTGAGAGAAGACATTTCTGCTTTTTTTAAAAACCAAGCTTGTGGTGATTTGTTAGGGCGGCCCCAGGAGACTAATACAGGCAGGCACTCCTCTTCCAAGGAGAAGTGGAGGTGCCAAGAGGTGACATTACCCAAAGTTGCACAAGTTGATGGAGCCCAAATTTAAGACCAGGTGAGCTTGACGCAGGGTCCAGGGTTTTGTCATCACACTTGACTCTTTCTGAAGAAGAGAAAACGGGGCCCCTGCCTTGTCTCCCACGTGCTTGTTCGGCCCCACTGAGAGAGGGACGGAAAGACACATGTCACAGCTCCTCTCGCTCCTGACTTGGGTTGGGTTCGCAGTCCTGGTCCTCGTGCCAGGTCCCAGACCACGAGCTCTCAAGAGGAAGACCGGCGCCGTTCGCCCTCAGGCTCAGCGCTGGTTAGTGCTTGCAGCGCAGGAGGGGCTCAGTATCACCGATGAACGCACAGGCTGAGCCGGGGACCCCGCATCATTCTGCCCCGCAGAGTGGAACCCCAAATGGACCCATGCCTCCCAAGTTCACCTCCACCCCACAGACATCTTTTCAAGAATGAGGTCACAGAATTTTAAGATGCTAGAAGCGGGCACTCCACGGTAGCCATAAGACGTACATGCCACGGGCTTGGGTTCTGGGGAAGATACGAATTTAATGCTCAGAACATTCACTTTCTTGCTGTATGAGCTTGAAGAACTATGTAACTTCTCTCAGCCTCAGTCTCCCT
Source organism: Miniopterus natalensis (assembly GCF_054644295.1). NCBI lineage: Eukaryota > Metazoa > Chordata > Mammalia > Chiroptera > Miniopteridae > Miniopterus > Miniopterus natalensis. The sequence continues at coordinate 102,340,633 of NC_142083.1, forward strand.
GTCTGTAAAACGGAACTGTTGCCTCAGAATGCTCGTGAGACCTAAATGTGATGCTTGTGAAGCGTGAGCACAGTGCCTAGTACACTGCGAGTGGACGTGTCAGCTCTTACATTTATTATCATCTAATCAGCGGCTTTGCACCTCGCAGGTATCAGGATCCCAGCAAGAGGTGGAGTTTCTGCATGGACTTGGTACAGGTGCATTTGCTCAGTGAACTACCCACATCGGGCTCTTTGGGCCCCTGGGCGGGGAAAGGCTGGGAAGCACTCAGCTGCCCAACCCCCACACCGAGAGGCTGGATGATCTGTGGCCACACAGTGACCTAGTGACAGAGCTCGGCCAGCGTTTTAGACAGTCTAGGGTTCTTTCTACTGCACCAGGCATGTCCCGTCCTAGACCCTTGGGTACAAGTACTGACCCTTCCCTCCTGGCAGCATTAGCATGAGCCCCACGGCACGTCGTTGGGAAGCTGGTTCAGGGCTCTTGCGCCTCTCGCTCACCCCACCTCCCAGGGACTCAGAGTGCAGGCGACCCCAGGAGGGAAGTGTGCCATCCTCTACTCTCGTGGGACTTTTTACTTCGTGTCTGATCTCCACTCTCCATTGGGAGTGGTCCTCAGATGTGTGCTAAGTCACACCTGGCCGGGCCAGGGGGCTTTGTGGAAAGAGGGTCCTTTACCGACAGTCCCGCAGCTTCCCCGCCCAGCCCAGCTGCGTGCTCCGCAGGCTCTGTGCGGCATCCAAGCAACCCCTGGGCGGCACACTGCCCTCCTCGAGTCCTACCACCGCAGGGCGGGTTTAGGCGGTGGCTGCCCTTGGAGTGTGGAGCTTGGAACTAGCCTTGTTCCTTTCAGTGCCTGAGACACAAAGCACTCGTTCCCCTCCCTTAATGTTTTAACTGATTTATAGGAATTGATCTGTGGCCCTTGGAGGTTTAAAGTCTCTCATCTAATTCCCAGCCTGAGTCAGTCCACAGCCTGGGAGGTCAGTCACCTTGCGAACTCAGGACACCATGGATGAGCCTTTATCAGCTTCCTCCAAAAAGGTCGCATATGTCTACTCAAGGGAAACATGGGAACTTACAGGGGCTCTTAGGTGCTGACTGAGCAGTTATAACCCTTGAGGACCTTGGGGAGCACTGCAGCCAGCAACAGGGCGGAGGCTTACAGCGTTCAGGCAAGAGGGAGGCCCTTTGTCCGGAGTCTGGTTCATGTTTAGGTGACCCACCCTCTGGGCCATGAGAAAAGTGAGAGTTACATGCTCAGCAAGGAGCAAGATCTCCACATTGACTCACCCATGGAGCTGGAATTGTGCTGGGAAAGAAGACTAAGTGGAAGTGACTGGAACTTAAAAAATTTTTTTTATTGATTTCAGAGAAAGGGAGAGAAACATCAATGATGAGAGTCATTGATTGGCTGCCTCCTGCACGCCCCCTACTGGGGATCGAGCCTGTAACCTAGGCATGTGCTGTGACTGGGAATCGAACCGTGACCTCCTGGTTCATAGGTTGACACTCAACCGCTGAGCCACACTGGCCAGGCCACTGGAACTCTTTATACCAAAACAGTAAATCAAAAGCAACACTGCATCTTTGGGGAAACTGTGGAGTCTTGTTCCACCTTAAAAGGCTGCCATGGGTGAGTGGCTCCTCAGATACACGCAGAGTGTGAACCCAAGGCTAACCCTGGAATTAGAGCCAACCACCATTTGGGACAATGGCAATGGCCAGTATCAGAGGCCAGCTGCACAGGAATAGTTGTGGAGGAGAGCAGTGAGCCAGAACATTCTCTTTACTTAGGAGGGTCAGCTTTTTTGTTGCAAGTTCTCTTTCCCCTTAACAGAAAGCATCCTTCAAATTACTGCAAAACCAATGGGAGTCATTTACTGCAGACATTTATTTCACATACAGGTTTTCAAGAAGACATCTAAGTGAACATCAATATAAAAACTATGAACATAAAGACACTTGTACTTGAATAAATTCAGACCGAGGCGAAGGCTTGTAGCTACACCAGTCATCGGACACTACTGGCACTGCGACTGCCCCAGCTCCCTCACCGTTGAGTCTTGTCTGTCACTGGGCCCCAGACCTCACAAGACAGGCTTTCTTTACTCAGCTAGCTACCTGCAAATGGCTATCAAGGTGACTCAGGGGTGCCTGCAGGGGAACACTCATGACCTCTTTCTCTACTGAGCAGGCTCCTGGACGGTGCACAGCACCCCTCTGCCTGCAGTGGGAAGTGGCTCAGTGTGGCAGGGACTGCGTGCAGCTGAGAGCCAGCCCAGGGAGCCCGGTCTTACAAACGCTTCCCCACCCACACGTGCCCCACAGCCTCACAGAACATCAGAGCCGGAGCAGTCTTGGCAATCTTCAGCCTCTTCAGATAAGGAGCCGAGGCCCAGAGAGAGGCTATGATCTGTCCAACGACAGTAAGTGGCTGTAACAAGACTAAAACGTGTCTCTTTTCGCTTCTGGTCCAGTGCTCACTCCACCAAGGCAGACGGCCTGAGCTGTGTAAATATATGTGTGAGGTTTTCCTCTTGAAGAATGAGGTTTCCTTCCAGGTGAATAAATGAGGTTGTATGTGTAATAAAGTCAACAGTAAGAACTGGAGGTATCTGTGAGTAACAAGCCCAGCCAGGGAACACAAGCCAGTTTCCCAAGTGCCTTGGGTATGGTGTCAGAAAATAAAGTCTGTTTATTTATACCACTTAAAAACATAGCATTTGAGACAATTTTCAAAGAAAGAAGACAGGATTAAATAAATATAGGTTTTAGGTAGTTGGTTAAGGTGGGTTGTAAATTTTGTTGAGCTTTCCAGCAGCAAGAACAAAAAGGGAAAAAACAGGAAGTTATAAAAATCACAGTGTTTTTTAAAGATAACTTTTTTTTTGTGCTTAGGATTAGAGCTGCTTTCCTGGCACTGAACTCTAAAACAAGCCTTCTCCGGATTGTCATAAAGGCAGTGCTATGTGACAGAAAAAACCTCACTCACGCAGACTTTCATGCTCCAGCTGAGAAAGGATAAAACACAAGGAGTCTTGCTGAATGGTGGGCAGGACCTTCCCTCTCCTCAGGACAGAGACAAACACCATTAATTTATGTCTCAGCAGCCCACCTGCAATCAGGAGTATCAGTGGGGGAACCCAAACTCCACCTGAGCTTGATCCCAGATCTGAGACTAAAGCAGAATCAGTCTGTCCCACTGGAGACGGGCTGGGTATGAGCCTCTCTGCCACTAGGGAAGTCTGAGATGGGTAAAGAACATGGTTTTATTAAGTTAGGAAAACTCCTTTGCAAGTGAAGGTGGTTTTCTCATGACTGAGTCACTGACCTTTATAACTTGCCTGTAACTGGCATTACCTTTTGCTGCAATACTTCCTCTACCATATTTCAAGTTCACTGAGTACAGGCATCATGCCTCTGTTTTCGTTTTCATATCCTTCACTGTGCCTAGAACCTGGTGTTAACACAAAATGGTGCTTAACAAATATTTATGAATAAATCACCTTTCCTGAATCATATGTCAGTTGATATAATTATCAATCCTGTGTATGTATTACTAAGTGGTGACTTCTATTAATGTGCACCTTCTCTAGAACTGGGGTTCCAGAATGTCTACATGATACAAGCACACGCCCACTGGCACTAACACATCTTACTGCGCTAGGCACTCTACCAACATGAAGCTGCACTTACCATTAAAAGTCTATGATTCAGACAACACATACACCTGGAACCAATATAATGTATGTCAACTAGAATTGAAAAATAAAAATGATTAATAAAAGAGAAAAAAAATCAAACAGAGGAAATGAATCTATTCAGATGTGAACAAGCATAACATTTCCAAAATATAAATGAACATTTATCAATGTTTACCTGAGTCACCTGCCTTCCAGCAGGTTGCACCCTATGCAGGCACCGGAACTGCCTACCCTTCTTGGTACTCTGCTGAACAAGTTTCAACAGGTTCAAACACAAAGGAAAAATGTTATCTCCAGATGTGTTCAAATAAGAGAGCATATGGCAAAGGAGAGATCAGATTAGAAGAGTCTATCCACAGCCCTGACTCTGGTTATCTTTCCACCAAACTATGACTTCTCCCTCCCAAAGCAAGCAGCCTTGGATCACCAAATTCCTGGGTTTCATCTAACTTCCAGAAATGAATGAACTGCCCATCCATCTGAACCTTTCATTCACTATTTATTAGGCTAGTGCTAGGGGATTATCAAAAAGATTTTTCAGAAAAACAGGTAAATGAATAAAACACTAACATGTTCTGGATTGGTAGTTTCTGCAAATATTTCTGCTTTTACTCAATGATCTATAGAATTGTATAAATTACTCAGGGTTCTACAGTGAGGGTCATGACCCTATAAATAGAGTCCAGAAGCCTCAGGAAAGAGAGTATTTGACAAACAGCCCTGGAGGTACTGGTCTGGATGGAAGTGGCTATCTGATCTAAAGCAGGCCTGAGGAGTCTGACTGGTTTTAGAAATATTACTTCTTTCTACCCCCTTAACATTTTATAAAACTATGATTATATAATATTACACTAAAGTGTGGGGTTGGGAGGCATAAATACGCTGACACACATTATGCTCTAGGTAAGAACTGGAGAGGTTACAGGGGAGAACTAGATTGTGTCTGAAATCCTACTTTACTTCAATGAGACACCATGAGCATGCAGCTTAGTCAATCCAAAGCGGATGTGATAGCTCAGAAGAGCTGGACAAGAGCACCCGGAACATGAAGAGGTAAGTGTAGGATGTATGGGAAACGATAACAGGAACTGGATTCTTATAGGCCGGAAAGCAGCAACCAGGGGGACTCAGTCTTCAGGGACAGAAAAGGTTGGTACACAGAGGATTATGGGCGATTAGTTGCTTCTCATCTCTATGGAAGGCAAGACATTGCTAACATGACTTCAGGGGCAACACAGGGATTCTACCCTAGCTATTCAGATCAACTTCTTGACACAAAAAAGGTACACTGTAACAGACTTCTGATGGAAGTTATAACATCTTCAGCCTCCTTTGTGACTATCTTCAATACCAAAACAGATTTGCTGTAGGACTCCTGAAAGTTCTATCCAAACATGAAACTCTGTGGGCAAGCTGCATCCAGGATCTCATGTGGTAGATAACGAAAAAAATCTTTCAGCGATTTTCATGTCCTTGAAAACAACTCTCACCTACATGGAAGGATCTCGAATGTTGCTGGACACAGCAATCCCAGAGCAGTAGTCTTGACATACAAGAGCTCCCTTCAGAACTCAGATTATGTCTCCCTTTATTAAAGGAGAAGCTGAGACAAAGGGAAGGAGAGGGATGGGCTGTCGAGTTAGGGGCAGAGGTGAGAAGAGGATCCAAGTCTTTAGTTTATTTGTATTCTCAAGCTTATCTTCGGAATTACACTGTACAGCTAAGACAATCTCCCAAGAGTGAGATCAGGGTAGGACAGCTAAAGGGACATTGAGACAGAGATCGTCATCAAAAAGTCTTCCTGAAGTCCTCAGTTCTCCCCTTATGTGGGTTCTCTGGGGAATACATGGATGGATGATGCGGCAGGAGCTTTTCTCTCACATGGACCTCCCGATGTTTGGTCAGAAAAGAACTCTTACTGAAATGTTTGCCACAGTGGGCACACCCATAGGGCTTCTCTCCAGTGTGCATTCTCCGATGTTCTCGAAATCGTGTACCATTACTGAAACTCTTCTCACAATCCATGCATTTGTAGGGATTCTCACCAGTGTGGACCCTGCGGTGGGCACTGAAATGAGAACTGTTGGTGAAGCTTTTCCCACACTCTCCACACTGATAGGGTTTCTCGCCTGTGTGGGTTCGCTGATGTATGATGAGACTCGAGCTCTGACTAAAGCACTTCCCACACTCACCACAGCTGTAGGGCTTCTCCCCTGTGTGGATTCTCTGGTGGGCACCAAAGTTTGAGGAGTCATTAAAGCTTTTCCCACAGTCGAGACATTTAAAAGGTTTTTCTCCTGTGTGGATTCTTTGGTGTCTGATGAGGCTCCTGCTTCTACCAAAGCACTTCCCACAGACACTACACTTATAAGAATTTTCCTTTTGGTGGGTCATCCGGCTCAGAAGACGGGCACTCCTTCCAAAGCTTTCTCCGTACTTGAGAAGTCTATAGGGTCTCTTCCCCATGAAAGGCCTCTGATGCACTACAGCTTTCCCTAAATCTCTAGGCTGAGACATCAGCTTTCCCTGTCTAATTCCTTGACAGTTTTCCCATTGTCTTCCTGAGATGCATTCCTTTTTATGATATTTACCTGGATCAGTATTCTGGGAAACAACTCTTTTAGACTTCTCTATTAATGCCCTGTGCTGCTCCATGTCCTTATATATTACCTGTGTTGCATTCTCCTTGATACTACCTCCAATTTTGAAATCTGAAAAAGAGACAATAAAAATTTCAGGGCAGTCCTGTATTAACACAGACATAGCCTTCCATGCTTTATCTGTTAGAATCCCCGTACACTTCACTGGCCTCAGGTCCTGTTACTCTTCCCTTATTCATTATGCCTTATTTTCATTCAGTTCCAAAAGCAGCCAATTACACCTAGTTCAAAGGAGGCCTTTGGAAATGAAATGCCATCTGAGTTGCATAGTTCCTCATCCATATCCTGATTAACAAGGCTTATCTCCCCGAAGTTCTCCTCTAACTCAACCATCTTTCAAAATTTCATTTCTATCCTAAAATATACTACATTAGTGTATAGAGTAGATGCTAGTGATCAAGTCCAACTTTCTCAATGGACTTTTAGATTCATCAATATCTAATTATATCCTACACAAGAGTACTTCTTTCTTCTCCTTGAATGTTCCCATCACTTTGTTTTTCTGGCTGTCTCACACACAGACTACACTAATTCAATCTTAGTTCTCGCTGTTCCCCAAACTAGAACGTTCTCACTTTTTCATCTATAGCCCATATTCACTACAAGGTACATCCTGGATCACAGCTTTTCCAAGAAGTTCCCTGGATAGAGAACATAAAATAATGAAGAGATACAGGCTTTGGAATCAGACAGCTCTAGTTCTGACTCCATCCTGGTCACTTAATTATGTGGTTTTGTATTAACTTTTTACTATGAAAAATTCAAACGTATAGAAAGGTAGAGAATCGTATTACACTGAACTTCCATGAAACACTCACCAGCTTTAACAATGATCTCTCATTGCCAATCTTGTTTCATCTCTATTCCTACATACTCCCTATGCCCTCTATCCAGATTATTTTGAAGCAAATTCCAGATATTGTATTATTTCATTCATAAATATTTCACAAGCTGTATAACTTAGGCCCAATCCAGGCTTGGTTATCAAACCCTTGTTCATAAGCATTTTACTATACTGCCTTGTTTCTACGTTACTTTCCTTCCACATATTGAGTTGAAACTGCTAATATCCCTCCATCCCAAGTGGGAAAGCTGTGGCATGGGCTATGGGGCGGAGGCAGCCATCAATCATTCCATGAACTTAAGTAAAAAGCCCTGACAATGCCATTGTTCATTTAGCAGTTCTTTTGAAGCATTCTGATTGGGTCTAATGCTGCTCTGGGATCTGGAGGAAGTCACAGCCTGGTAGTTCGTTCAGACAGAGCCTGATAATTTGATGACAAATTATCAATAAGGAGTTTAACTTAAAAGAAAGGGTCACAAGAGATGGTACCACAGAGCTTTGTTTCCACAGTTATCAAAACCAGGGTTATGTAGGACTTAACAATTTCAGCCACCATAGTACAATTTCCAACATAATACTACCAGAGAGCATGAGTATGAATTTCCTCCCTCTCTAATGTTTATTTTGAATGAGCACAGTTTTGGAAGGGAAATAATAACTGGTAAGGACAGAAAGGTTAAGAGCTCAGATTAAGGATAGCTGTGGAATGTTAATACAAAGCTGATACAGAAAACTGGCTTCGAGACCTTTACAGCAGTCTAGGCAACAGACACAAAGACTGAACTAGGGTATGGGCTACAGGAACTAAAGCGGGGAAGATAAGGGTTCTACGTCAGCTGAAAAAAAGTGTTACTGCCTGAATGTAAATAATGGGAGAGAAAGCATCAAAAATATCTCTGAAGTTTTAAGTCTGGATGACATGTACGAGGACACAGGGAAGAGCTATGGTGTGGGAAGGAAGATGGTGATTTTACTTTTGAAAATTTTAAGTCTGATGAGATGCTCATGAGGGTTTCCAGCAGTCAGTGGGAAATAAGCAGGTGGAGCTGAGAAGCAGGATAAAGCCTCTCTCATTTGGTCTCTGCCTGTCCTCATGCACATCACACAACACTGAAATGTTTCTGTCTTGGGTTTCCTGACACACTTCCTTCATCTGAGTATTTTCTCATGTGTAATTCCAAATTTTTTCCCCCATAGTATTTTCAGGACACACAAATACTGCTTGACCCATACAGAAAAAACTGAGGCCAAAATCCCCAAAACCGAATCACTAGAATGTAAGTTCCTTCCTTGAAAAGAAGCACTACAAGCAGAGACTTCTTTTTACTCACCGCTATATCCCCCATTCCTCAAACAGCACAGGAAATATTTGTTTAATGAATAAATACTCCTGAATGACATGCCAGATCTACTAATTTTTCAGTAAGTCATACTTACTCTCTTTTAGACCACAACCCCTTGATGATCCTTACCACTTGGGCTTTGCAGTAGACCTGAAGGTCCCTGGAATTCTGACTCTTGCACAATTTCCTCATCACTCATTCTCTCGCTGTCAGAATCTTCTACTATTGTCTCTTGTGAGGTCTCCTCAGGTTCCCAGCCTGTAGATTCCTGGGGTTCAATCTCAATATCCTCTCTTTCTTGCCTTGAGGGTGGTGGGACTCCTTCTGGGATGCTGGTGGAGGGGACAGGTGCCCGAGAGTTTATCAGCGCATCCATTTCCTTGTAGAAAGCACAGGACTCTAGCACATGCCCATTTTTCACTTTACGGTAGCTCTTCTGAAGGCTTTTGAACTTGGTCCTACACTGTTCTGGTGTCCGGAGGAACCCACACTCCCGCAGTTGTTCAGCCACAGCCCCATACAATTTGCTCTTTCTATGGCAGGACTGAAGTGCTTCATAAAACCGAGTCTCATGGAGGATATTAAGAAAAGTCTTAGTCTCCTCGTAGCCCCAGTGTACACCTGCCATTCAAGGATAAAGTTCAAAGATATAAGAAAAGGAGTCTGTAGCCTCTATACGATATTACAAAACAGAAGTAAAAGAAAACAAATCCCATTCACAGGAGCAACAGGAACTATGATATGCCTGGGGTAAGCTATGAGGTCTATATAAAATTAGGTCTATATAAAAAATCTGTAATATTTTAAGCCATAAAAAACTAGAAAAAATGAAAAAAATACTATTTCTGGTTGGGAAGGCTCAAGTTGCATAGATATTGACTCTCAGATGCATCTATAAAGTAAAAATTCCAACAGGATTTTTAACTGATATCGATCAACTAATCTGTTTACTTGATAGAGTGAAAATGCAGTCTCCCAATCTGATACTGATTACTAAGGATTCAGCTGTCTCTTCAAGCTCAGAATAATGGACTGTGACACCCAGTAGGGACTTTCTCCCAGAGTTCCCATCATTTTTTAACCTGTCTTCCTTGATGAGAACTATGTCCAGTAATTTCTGATGTCACTGAGTCTTCTATTTTGAGATGAAATATTCTGCAAGACAAGCAGATATCCTGCTTTTGTAGCAGTCAATAAAATTTTCTAGGACATGCTGGAATATAGTGTGTCACACTATGCATTTTGTGTTTTGTAAGTAGGAAAAAGTCATTTCTATCCTAATGTTACTGGGTAGTCTCCTCCAGCCTTCACTGGATTCCCAGTTTGAGACCGCTCCAAGATCCCCACCCTCCTGTCTATGGATTTCCAGACTAGTGAATACCTGAGCATGCATCCTCCCATCTTCTTCCTGAGAGCTTTTTCTTTTGAACAGGTATAGTCATGCATACAGTCCCAGCTCTCCTGCCTGATTTAGTTTTCCCTTCTAAGGGCTTACCATTTTATAAGATGGAGTAGAGAAACATTACTAGTAAGTGATACCAGGCAGTATTTTACTGCATGTGAACATTTGCAGAATGCCTTCATGTACGTCATCTCACTTAACTAACAACAATCCTGGCATTCTCAGTCATTCTTGACAGATGAGAGAACTGAAGCTCAAAGTATTTACATGATGTGTCTACTCTCACAGTTATTAACTGGCAGTTTAGTCCTACGTGTCTCAGCCCCCACATTACACCAGCTTTCTTTTCTATGGTGTATGGTATATCTTCTTCTGTCCTTTTAATTTCAATGTCTCTGTGTTACTGTACTTAAGATGTATCTATTGTAAACAATATATAGTCGTTTTTTAAATGTGCGACAGTCTTTTATGTTTGTAATTAAAGGTATATTTGGGTTTACAGCTACCTTTTCTCTCCTTTCTTCTTTTAGAATTTCATTTTTTACTCATTTCTTTTAGTTACATACTCTTTCACTGGTTATTCTAGGTAGTATAATAATGTATCTTTGACTTACTATAATCTAACACACTTATCTGCTTTATTCCAAGTCGCAGATAACGTTAGATCCATAGAGACCTCTGATTCCATTTCTCTTCCTTCCACAGGCCCCAAGTACTCAAAAGCCATGCTGTGCTCTAACCTCAAAAAGAACCCTCCATGGCCACTCAGGGCTGTACTCAGACTGCACAGGGCAGCAACATACGCCTGAGAAAACTGTTAGGTGGCCAGGCATAGAGATTGGAGGCAAGGTGTGCATGACAGCACTCCCCAGGCCTGCTCACTTCTGGACTACTCGTTTTTCCACAAGACACATCATCCATTTTCAAACCAAACAAAAAGTACAATTCTTACCACTCAGGTTCTGAAACAAGACAGGGGTACCACGAATCTCAGACTTCCGGACAAATTTGATGCCTGTTTCCTCACCATCAGATTCTCCTATGGCTTCTGCCTCCTCCATCAGACTGACCTGGTCTTTAGCACTGACACCAATCCTCTTTAGTCTAGGGAGAGACACAGTCTCCTTTGGCTTGTCAGTGGATGGCACATGAGCTGAAGGGTTCAATAACACGTCCATGTCCTCAAAGAAGGCACAGGGCTCGAGCATGTGGCCGTTTCTCACTTTTCGGTAGCTCTTCTGGAGACTCTTGAACTTGGTCCGACACTGCTCCGGGGTTCGGAGAAAGCCACACTCTCGCAGCCATTCAGCTACAGCGCCGTACACCTGGCTATTTCGGGGGCAAGCCTGAAGTGTTTCATAAAAGCGAGACTCTTTGAGAATTGTGAGAAAAGTCTTTGTTTCCTCATAGCTCCAATGCACGCCTGCTATCTTTTCATCTTCTAAGCCCCATTTAGAAGACTGTTGCTGCTCTTTCCGCATCTTCCCTGTATTCCTTGTAGGAATCTGAAGAGCCTGAACTGACTTTTCCTTGATGTAGCTGCTTCGCAGAATATTCCTTTTATTAGAAGAATGTAGACCTATGGTCCACGGCTCCTTTCTTTGCTCCACCTGGGCTCTCTTGTTAGTAGATACTGCACTTCCTACAGTGAGAGAAACACACTTCATACTAGACGGAGAGGCCATTCATTCATCACTGCATGCCCACCTCCTGTGGGCCATGCTCTCCTGGACCACTATTTACACCTGTCCTTCAAAGGTCTTGTCCAGTCACCTCTCTTCTAGGGTCCTCCTCCACCAGGACAGTGCACACCATAGTTACTGTTACATGAGTTCTCTAGCACAATCATCTACTAACTTACACTATTTTACTTCCCATGTATGTACCACTTATTTCCCCAGCTGGTTCTTAAAGGAAAACCTTTAAGGGTAAGAAACATATTTTATTACCTTTGATTCCCTCATGGTATTTAACGCTGAGCTAGGTGCAGAGTATGCTCCTCAGCAGCATTTGGTACTTATAAAGTGTGCTTGTATCCGTTCCCCACATCTCCCCACGCCAACACACATACATACGCGCTGGGCTATGAGAGATGAGAAGTAAGATTCCTGGACACCTCAGGCAATCTAACTAGGAAAGCGACGTAAGACTAGGGAAGCCAACAGAGAGTATGCCACCTTACAGAGAGCACCCTGTCTTAAACGTGCATCCTAGCCCCACCACTGACTTTCCTTTGTTGATCATGGAAGTTTCTTAATCTCTCTGAGCCTCAGTTTCCTAGGAAGTAGTATCGCCTATTCAAAGAGGTACTGGGGATACTAAGTAAATGACCATATGCAACATGCCCAATGCCCAGTAAGTTTGTAATAAAATTTAGTTTTCTTCTCTAGGAAACTCACAAAGAGGCTTCACAAATTCTCCTAGAGAAGCAGCATCTAATCAGACCCCTCCTGAAAGAACCCTGGAGATGGAGGGCTGTCTCTATTTTTATGTGAGAGAAGTAAGTATAGAGACAACGAAGCTCAGTATCTATAAGAAGGACTAGGCTGGCAACGTAACTGCATGAGGTGGCAGTTTAGCATGAGCTCCCTTATTCTGTGGGTCTCCAGTGCCTTATATTTGGTTTTTCAAGAGATACTGGATATTCAGAATTAAAAACTAAATTTAAACTCTGTGCAAGGCCAAAATATGTGTATAGGCTAGAAAATGAGCCATCAGTTTATGATCTATGATAAAAAATTGGGGCAGGGGTCTTTGGGCCTGGGCATTTATAATTATATGTGAAGATGCTGGGCTGAATCTGTATTAAAGTATGGTCCCTATCCCACTCCTGGAGGGTTTACTAAGGACTAATTCAGCATTTACTAGGTCTGGATGCTATGATCCAAGACAACACTAGGAAACACCCATCATGCCTACAATCGGGTAGATGGCTGGGATGCCTGTGGCTCTGGGAAGAGTGCTTTGTTACGGGGGTGTCATCAGCTGGTCTGAAGTTGGTAATTTTTAAAAACTGCTTTCTATATAAAGAACTGTTGGTTTATCTCATTCATTGTTTGACATGTCCCATTTTAAAATCTCTATACTTTTAGTTTCTATCTGTAGCATTGTCCAATAGAACTTTCTGTGATGATGGAAATATAACTGTGCTGTCCAGTACAGCTACCGAATTCCTTACAGGGGGTCACTGCCACTGAGGAACTGAATTTTTAACTTTAACTTTAGTTTTATAAATTTAAATAGCTGCATGTGCTAGTGGCTACCCTATTAGCACAGAGTATCTATAGTGTATATTAGTGCATGGTTTAGGCCTATAATTTTAATTATAAGTAGTCTTTGACTTGTAGCTTGCACATGAATGAATCACATCCAGCCCTACTGCTAAAGCAGAGTTTGCTTATAAAGTGATGCTTCAGTGCTGTGGGCCTGAGAATTTGTGCTATTTAAATAATTCACAATATGCTATTGAGGTTATTGTATTAAAATTATTTCTTTTCCATTTATAAGATTTATATCCACCCAACAAATATTTTGCTGGGCACCCACCCATGTGTCAGGCCCTGTGAAAACTGTTGGGTTTACTAGTTAAATAAAAACAAATCCCAAAGAGACCTTGTGACTTTATGGAGTTTTTAGTCTAGTGGATGTACGTTTACATTTAAATAATATGACAGTCATGTATAACACCTCTCCAATGTTTTAATCACTAAGTTATAAATATATATGATTATATATATATATAATCACTAAGTTATAAATATATAAATTTTAAAATGGAACAAAGGGATAAGTAAAGCAATAGAACATGGATAAGTGATTACTACTAGGTCTGGTAAGCTAGACTGTAAGCTAGACATGAAAGTCCTTTAAGGTTAACATTTACAACTATTTTATCATCAGTAGAATGAATATGTTACAAATCCCCAAATCTTTTATCTGAAAAGGGAAAGAGTCCTTACCCAGGGAGACCATGTTCCCAGCACTCTCCTCCCTAATATCCCGGGAGAGGTCTCTGTGAGCAGGAATCTGACGCACACTGTTCTTGTAGGAAAAACCTCTTGCGATGTGGACGTCTTTCACTGGTCCCTGTAACAACACTAACAGTAATGACTATCAAGATAACTGCGTGGGTCTTCGAAGGATGAACAACATTGAATGAAGAACTAAAATCAATGAGCCAAGTGTATATTATGGGCCAAATGAAGCAGAAGATTCTAGAATCATAAGGCAGATGATCCATCAAAGTGTCCCATTACTCGGAAAAAGGTCCAATCTTTTCTGAAAAAGGAACAAGGGGGAAAAGGTCTCTTGGTTGGAATACACAAATTTGAGGACAGTGAAGGCCCAGGAAATCACTGTGATTGAACACCCTAGAAAGGAGGGCCAGAGAAAACAATACAACTTACCTGAGACCCGACAGAAAGTTTCGTGGTTGCTACTTCCTGATCTATGGTGTTCCATTCTTCAGCAGGGATGGGAACCCAGGAGGAAGGCCGAGCTGTAGAAGAAAGAAATGATTAGTATTCTGTGCTCTGGTACTTTAAGTCATGCTGCTTCTCTTAAGAAATGAGCACGTTAAAAAAAGCAACAAATACAAACTGATTATTTTCTCCACAAGTTGAGAACTTTGCCTGAAACCACAGTAATCTAAAGCAGGACTCACAAATGCCAATGCTTGTAGGGAACAAGCAGACAGAGCACATCACAAAAGGGGCCAGGCCAGGTGTGTGGGGAACAAGAGAGCATGTGCCCCATTGAATAGGTACAGCAATGCTCAGCCCCAGCTGACGCTTCTTTGTGAGTCTATGGCCCTGGTATAGCAAAGCTTCAAATGTTTTTCAAAAGAAGCCAGAAATCTCGACTTTTGTGTAAAATGTCAAAAGTCTTGAATCTTGAGAACTAAAAACAAACAAACAAAACCCCCAAACCAAAAACCCTTTGTAGGTCTGACTTGGCACGTGAGTGACCGGTTTGCAAACTCTAGTGTACATGACTCCCCTTCAGTATGCTAAAGAAGTTACATGGTCCTGGACACTAGAGGCAATACATCCCTCAAAAGACGGAATGAAGGTATACAAACTTATATGCAGCAAGTCTGTGGTCTAACTTCTACTTAGAACTGACTATCCAGGTAAAACTTCCAGAATAAATATTACTGTGACCAAGAATTCAAAAGCTTGCTCCACTACCTTCTACAGAAGCAAATTGAATCACTGCCTTGGAAACTTATTATTCCCTTAGGCACACATGGCTGACATCACAGGTCTTCTTTTAGAATGAATTGACCTTTCTGAGATATCGATCCCTCACATTTTCTGTCCTCCACACCCCTGGTAAGTACCGCAATAGAACAAACTTTCCACTTTAGAAATTTCTTATCACTCTGGGACAGCAAAATCCAGAAACACCATGAATTTACTGGACTAAGCTTAGCTAAAGTAACTGGGAGCATTTAATCCACGTGACAAGGGAACTTAGATACTGATGAACACACACTAGAAAATTCAGAAACCATTAACATTTGCAATGCATTCTATCATAACATGAATTTCAGGAGGGATAAGAAGGTGGGGTATGTAGTGGTGCATCTTGTCTCTTGGTGAGGGGTGTGTAAGTCAGACAGATTTAAAGTTTAAAAATAATCGTGCTATTATGGGAGAAAGGAAACTCACATTACATTGAGTGAGCACTATTATGCACTGGCCCTGTTACACTGTCTCATTTAACCTACATCAATAATCTTCCATTTTCCTTTCACAAATAACAGAATGGAGCTTGAGAAGTTAAGTTACCTGACAACAGATAAAGAATGGCAGAGCTAGGCTCTAAACCCAGGCTGTCTGACTCTGAAGCCTAATCACGTCACTTCTGTGCATTAGTGCTCCTGTTATATTACTTGCCCAAGATCGGACAGAGAGGGGCAGAGACAGGATGTAAGCCCAAGTCTTTTTATGGTAGGTTCAGTGATTCTGCTGTTTAAGCCTGACACCATACTGCCAGGGATGGAGAGGCCACTGTGGACTCGAAAGGACAGGATGCTTATTTCCTTGTATCTGACTTGATTTGTGAATGTCTAGGGCAGCTGTGAACATCAGTGGCCCCTTCTCCATGAAGTCTTATGTTTATCCCTGTCATATGCCAATTCCTTGATGCCTGACTTGTGAGTCAATTTTTGAAAATAAGTGTCTCATTTACCTTTCCAAACAGTTTTCCAAGTTGTTTGTGGTCAGCCAAGAACACATCCACATATACAAATGGCAGGACTAAAAACCACAAGCTGATTACAGAACAGAGATTCTTAAGTAACACTACACAAGACCTTAAGGCCAGCCTGGGCAATCTAAGTGTTCCTAGGTTCAATCTTTAAGATCCCTTTTACTTATGCTGCACATATTCCCAACTCTTGAAGCTAATAAAGTCTTTCTCCTCAAAATTCAATTTATTCTCAAACATGTATTAAAGGGACACTACTCTGAGCAAGTCACAGTGTTAGGGCTACAAAATAAATCTGCCACGGTCTGCACTGGGCATCTTCTGAGTTCTTACCATTCTTGGGTAGAGGCTGATGCTCTCTCTTTGGGGTCAGCTGCTCCTGGTGTCCTGAGTGCAGGCTTCCAGCTTCTTCCCGGGACATCACTCTGGGTTGGGTCTCCGGCAGAAAATCTGCCACATCCCACACTGTTGCAAGGGGGGCTTGCTTCTCTGAGTGCACAGGGCTGCAAACCTGGGAAATAAAGCCAAAGCCTTAATGGAAAAAGGGAGAAAAAGATAGCAAAGAAGGAGAGATGTGAGAAGGAATGAAAACAGTAGTCCATCCCCAGTGGAGTCTCTAAGAGCACTGGGTTAACAGTACTGTCCACAGGTCTGGACGTAAGGGAACGGAGAGTGCTCTTTATTAATATACAGAGGGGGAAATCTGTCAGGCGTGAAGTACAGAGCCTTCTCGTTATTAGGATAGAGGTCATGTGAGTCCTCACACCTACTAGCCTCACAGAGAAGTGTTATGAGAACACAAACTCACTAGTGAAATGAAAACATAAGCTTGATCTCCACATCTAGTGTCTATCCTTGACAGACACGGAAGCAGGCTGGTAGTCAGATCTTTACACAAATGCAAATCCTGTGCAAGGCGAAACTGCACATCTTGCAAATTGTGCAGGATTTCATGAGGTTAATGGAGGGCTGCTGAAAAACCTGCCAGAGGACCATGTAAAGCCAGTGGCAAATGAAGGCCTGGCAGTGAGGCTGGAGAAGGCCGAGGGGATGATGGCGCTGAGGTCACTTGAGAAGACATGGGTTGGGGCGGTGAAGGATTACAGGGCCCTGGGGTAACTGCAGAAGTCCCCAACAGCCCTCTTTAGGATCAAGCTGCAAAAGTCAAACCCTGTGAAGCATAAATTCTCCCATAGAACTTTTTGGAGAGACATGAATGCCAAAGGCTTGAAACAAATACTTAGATGAATACTGTTTAGGTTCATTTGCAATATACTATTTCCACCAACGCTTTTGGTTCTACTTGACATTTAGGTGGGTTCACTTGGAAGGTCTTCCATTAGGACCACTATCCTCCATAAGGGGCACCTCCTGCAACACACGCCTGCCTTACCCACCCTTCTTTCTAAACACCCAAACCTGGAAAATGCTCTCACCTGCTGCCTTAGTCTCCCAGCCTCTTTCTCCAAGTGTATCACCAGGGCCACCGCCTCCTCGCCACTCTCCGGGCACTGCTTCTGCGCCCGCGCCTGAATCCTCTCGGGTAAAATGGTGAGAAACTGCTCCACGACCAGCAGCTCCAGGATCTGCTCCTTGGAGCGCGTTTCTGGCTTCAGCCACCGGCAGCAAAGTTCCCAGAGTTGACTGAACGCCTCGTGGGGCCCCCGCACATCCTCATAGCAGAGCTGCCTGAAGCGCTGGCGAAAGGTCTCGGATCCAGAGCCCGCCGGCCCTTCCTGAACCGGCTCCGACGCCCACCCGGGGTCCGGCTCCGCTTTCATTACCAGGCAGCCCCCGGCCTCCAGCGGAGGGTCCACCTGAGGGTCCATCCTCCAGCCAGGGGCGGCCTCACGCCCAGTCAAAGCGCTCACCCAGCCAACCCCCCGGGGCGACCTGCTTCACGGAAGCGGGGCAGGCGGGGAGGGGGCCGGGGCGGCGGGGAGGGGGCCGGGGCGGCGGGGAGGGAAGCCGGCGGTGTCAGCAGAGCAGGGCTCCAGGCTGATGGGTCGAATCGACCCCAGGCCCTCGAATCGGGAAACGTGCCCCCGAGTCCCCGAGCGGGGCCTCCCGTCCGACCGAGACGCCCCGCGGCGGCCGGGCGGTGCCGGGCGCGTTTCTGCCCGGCCGCGAGCGACTCGGCGAGGCCGGAGGTCCCGGGGCCGCGGGCGGCGCGCACCGCCAGGCCCAGGGGGTGTGCCCGCTTCCCAGGGCCGGGCCCGCGGAGGAGGAGGCCCCAGTGGGAGGCGCCGGGTGTGCGGGCCCCGCCGGCCCCGGGTTCGGGGTTCGAGCGGGCGGCGCGCTCAGGCCGCCGCGGGGTCGGTGCTGGCCGGCGGGGTCCGGGGCCAGAGCGGGGCCTCCCGCGCCCCAGCGGCCGCTCGTCCTCAGGAACCTCCGCAGCCGGGCCCAGCCGGAGGCGGTTCCGCCCCTGCGGGGAGAGCGGCGCGGGGCCCAGCCGGGCTCTGGGGGGCGGCTGGCGGCTCCTCGCGCGCAGCCCCCGCTCCGCCGGCGCCCTGCGCGGGGGGCTCTGGGAGGCGCGCCACGCATGCGCCGCCGCCGCCTCGCGCGGCGGGCCGGGGTTCGCACTCTCGCGGCGAGGGGCTGAGGTGGGCGCGGGCTGCGCGGCGGTCTCGCGAGAGCGCGCGGCGCGGAGTCGCCGCCCGGCTGTGGGAGCGCGGAGGGGAGCCCGGCGGGTCGCGGGCGGGGGGCGCCGCGGGGCCTGGTGGGCGGCGGGCAGGGCCTGGGGTCTCCCCGCCGCCCGGCCGTCTGGGCGCCCCTCCGGGGAGTTCTTTCCAAGCGGCGAAGTTCTTTCCGCGCGGCGGGGCGGGCGGGGCCCCGCTACTCCCCGTCTCGGTCGCGCGCGGGCCCCCTCGGCGGCCGCCCTGGGCCCGCCCCGCGCCCCCCGCGACCGGCGCCTCTCCTCGGGGGTCCGCCGGGGGCTCTGGCCGCCGGGAGCTGCGGGCGTCGCTGGCCTGACGACGAGCGGGGTATCCGCCCAGAGCCCCGCCCGGGCCCGCTCCCCTCCGGCGGTGCCAGGACCGCTGCCCGCGTCTCCCCGCTTCCGCGGGACCCCGACCGTGCGGGGCACGTGCCAGCCCCGGGTGCGCGGCGGCGCAGAGCCCTGTTCAGGAGGCGGACGGCCCCCGGGAGCAAAGCGTAGGGGCCGCGGACGCGGTCTGTTGCTCGGCGCAGCCGGCGTCGGTGCTGCCCCAGCTTCGGGCCGAGGCGCGGGGAAGGCCTGGGTCTGAGCCCGGCGCGCGGTCGGCGGAGGCTGCGGGGCGGGCGAGGGGCGGGCTCCGGGGGGCGGGGCCGCCCGGCGTCTCCCGTTTCCCGCGCGCGTGTCGAGCACCCGCTCCGCGCCCGCAAGGCCGGGGGTGTGAGTGCGACGGGGCGCGGCCGCTGGGCTCTCAGTCGGGAGGCGGGGCAGATCCCGCGGCCGTCGGGCTGCAGAGCGCGAGGCCGAGAGCCCAGCATTCCCGGGGCGCCCCGGGCGGGGCGGGGCAGCGTCCTCCGAAGGGGTGGCGCTAGGGACGGGGCGCAGAGCAGGAGTGAGCCGAGGACGGGCCCTGAGCAGGGGGGAGCCGGGGAGGGGCGCAGAGCAGGGGGGAGCCCAGGACTGGGTGCAGAGCAGGGGGGAGCCCAGGACTGGGTGCAGAGCAGGGGGGAGCCGGGGAGGGGCGCAGAGCAGGGGGGAGCCCAGGACTGGGTGCAGAGCAGGGGGGAGCCGGGGAGGGGCGCAGAGCAGGGGGGAGCCCAGGACTGGGTGCAGAGCAGGGGGGAGCCGGGGAGGGGCGCAGAGCAGGGGGGAGCCCAGGACTGGGTGCAGAGCAGGGGGGAGCCGGGGAGGGACGCAGAGCAGGAGTGAGCTGGGGACGGGGCGCAGAGCGGGAGGGACCCGGGGACGGGGCGCAGAGCGGGAGGGACCCGGGGACGGGGCGCAGAGCGGGAGTGAGCTGGGACGGGGCGCAGAGCGGGAGTGAGCCGGGGAGGGGTGCAGAGCAGGGGGGACCCGGGGAGGGGCGCAGAGCAGGGGGAGACTGGGACGGGGCGCAGAGCAGGAGTGAGCCGGGGAGGGGTGCAGAGCAGGGGGGACCCGGGGACGGGGTGCAGAGCGGGAGTGAGCTGGGACGGGGCGCAGAGCAGGAGTGAGCTGGGGATGGGGCGCAGAGCGGAAGGGAGCTGGGGACGGGGCGCAGAGCAGGAGTGAGCCGAGGACGGGGCGCAGAGCAGGGGGGAGCCGGGGAGGGGCGCAGAGCAGGGGGGAGCCCAGGACTGGGTGCAGAGCAGGGGGGAGCCGGGGAGGGGCGCAGAGCAGGGGGGAGCCGGGGAGGGGCGCAGAGCAGGGGGAGCCCAGGACTGGGTGCAGAGCAGGGGGGAGCCGGGGAGGGGCGCAGAGCAGGAGTGAGCTGGGGACGGGGCGCAGAGCAGGGGGGACCCGAGGACGGGGTGCAGAGCGGGAGTGAGCTGGGACGGGGCGCAGAGCAGGAGTGAGCCGGGGAGGGGTGCAGAGCAGGGGGGACCCGGGGATGGGGTGCAGAGCGGGAGTGAGCTGGGGACGGGGCGCAGAGCGGGAGGGAGCGCTCGTTACCTCACGGAAATGCTGCAAAGCGGTTGAGTCGCCACTTGAGAGTCGAGGCCGTGGAGGACGGGAGGACATCCAGAGCTCAGCCCGGTGACATGTCATTGCCGGGGCCGCCCAGGGTTCGAGTCAGTCTAGAACAGGGCCTTTTACACAGTCTTTGGGCCATTTGGCGGTTTTAAGAGGCGAGCGTCACAAGCAGCCCAGGGACATTGGAGACCAGATGCCACAAACTGAAAACCTTCGGGCCGGGCAGGTAACTGGGCGAAGGAGGTGGACAGTAGGGAGCGGCGGGGACTGGGCAGGCCGGAGGCCACACTTCCCCCGGAAATGAAACAGGCGAGATGGTCGTGCCTTCAGGTGACTGGCAGGTCCCTCTGGCCCTCCTCTGGACGGTCAGCTCAGCGCTGCAGGCTCCTGTGAGCACCGAGTGCCAGGCGCGGAGCAGTGCCTCACACTTGCTGACTCTCGGCCCATCTACTGTCCACCCCTCTGGACAGTCCGCCCTGTGTGTGCAGTCTCAGGTTTGAAGCACTTTCACTTTCATTTCAAAATTTTTACCCACCTCTGGGCTCCTTATTTGCTTCTGAGGTGAAAAGCTCCTAACAGACCCGCCCCCCTGAAATATTTACATGTGTCTCCCTTTCGTACTTCTCCACCCTCATCATATTTTAGTTTCTCTCCATCCTGATGTGCTTGACATTACACCTTGGTTCCCTCTGCTTATCTAGCCCATTTTATATTTAAAAATGTTTTTTGTTTTCTTTTGGCTCTTACCTAGGACTTCAGGTATTTACCTTGGATTCATCCTCATGAACCAGGCATCCCCTCCTTACGCTAAGCCTCAGCCCTGCGACTACAGATGGCCTGCAGCTTCTTTTCATCAGGGATGTACATGAAAGGTTTCATTTCTTAGAAGCTTCTCTGCTACGACTCCAGAGAAAGCGATCATGCCAAGACATCAGAACTCCCTAGTCATCACGTGGACTTGAGCAAGACAAGCTCTCAGATCTTCATGTGACAGTCATAACTAGCCTCCTGTAGGCTGCTCGTGGGGCTGAGGTTAGAGCTTGCTCTTCAGTATCTCTTAAGTGCAGGGTCATAAGATCTTCAGGAATCATTGGTGTGTTTTTTATGGCCTCGGTAATGCATGTGTGCGTACACTCACATGTATATATTTTAATGGAAAATTTCAAGCGTGGCCAATCTTGTCTTCCCTATACGTCTACCTGACCCTGGATTATTTTGAAGCAGGTCCCAGACATCATATTACTTTGATTTGTAATCATCAGAAGCTATTGCTAAAAGACAGGGACTCCCATTTTAAATATAACTTCAATATAATCATAAATCCCCAAAACATCAAAAGTTCCTTAGTATCTTTTTTAAACAGCTGGTTTATTTGAAAGGTAGTTTGCAAAGGCGAAAGGATCATAGATGCTGGGCAGGTAAAAACAAAATTTCTTCACATTTCCTAGGTAGGTGTTTACAGTTACTCCAGCATGAAAAGGTTGGTGCCTTAGGAACAGAAAAGCAGATCGTTGAAAAAGATGAATCAATATAGAAGATCGTGCCACTTGGAGACATCTTGGAGGCGGGGTTATTTTCTTAAGACCCCATCCTCTGATTTGACCCATACCCAGAGGTACTCTCTTCCCATGGCCCCCAGAGGAACATACAAACCAGTCTTTCCTTGGTAATACATCTGATGTCACAGCTGTTGTTTTATAAGCAGCCTTAAGAGTGATCTTTTGATTCTCCATATAAGTGAAATATTGTATTCATCTTTCACCATCTGACTTATTTCACTCAGCACAATACCCTCTAGGTGCCCAGTGGGTACTTGAAATATTGGGGTGATCAGTTTGTAATGTATATGATTGTCTACCACTATGCTGTACACCTGAAGCTAATACAAAATAATACTGAATGTAAAGTGCAGTTGAAAAACAAACATTTCTACCATGCAAATGGCATTTACATTTGTTTACTATTAGAAAAAAAAAAAAGCCACTTTCTTCTGTCTGTGGTGCTGATCCACCAGCCATTTGGCCGGCAACCAGAAGAGCTCCAACTTGCTTTGGCCAATGGGATTGAATGTAGGGTTACCTTAAAAGTGAACATTAAATATACATCACACTTTTTCAGGACGTGTGGTTTGTGCCTATGCTAAGTTGAAAAAAGTGCAAGCTGGAGAATTTCCTAGTAATGCCAGTTACCTCTTATTTCTTTTATATCCTGCAAATCCAACCCATATTTTTTAAAAATTGAAAATTGGAAGTGAAAAGGTTGGGTATGTGTGTATTGGTGTGCATATTTTGGACATAGCATAAACATTTTCAAATGTGATATCTTAAACAAGGTATAACTAATTGAAATAAATTTCCATTTCACAAATTAAAAATGGCCTCTCCGACTGGCTCACTAATGGTGGTCAGATACCTGACAGAATAACAACTGTTAATATGTTCCAGTTCCTCTCACTCCATTGAATAATAATGAAATATTCTCAACTGTTTAGTGATATGCAAATAGCTAGCAGTCGACAATTAAAAAAAAACATTTATTGATTTTAGAGAGAGAAAGGGAGAGGGAGAGAGAGATAGAAACAAATGATGAGAGTCATTGATCAGCTGCCTCCTGCACGCCCTCTACTGGGGATCGAGCTGCAGCCCGGGCATGTGCCCTGACCAGGAATCAAACCTCAATCTCCTGGATCCTAGGTCGATGCTCAACTGCTGAGCCACGCCTGCTGGGCAGCAGTCAACAATTTTTTGCTCTATATGACACTGAGGCAGTACGCTAGGCACTAGTGGATAAATACGTAAAGCAACTTTAATGCAAAGTAGTAACAGTAAAATGGGGAAAGTTAGACGTAACTGTCGTGTTGGAATAAATGTGGTAGAGCTGTGCATGAAGGCCTGTCGCAGTACAGAGTAGTGGCAGTGGCTACCAGGAAAAGCTCATAGAGGGAATCTTGAAGGCTGTTTAGCAGGAGGGGAGAAGGCATTCCAAGGGGAGGTGACATCAGGAACATGAGTGGTGTTTATGAACTTGGTAAGTGGTGGAGGGTGAAGTCGTGCACACAGGTGGGAGGGCACTTGGACTTGATGAAGGCCACAGGAAGTGTGCCCATTGTGGCAGGATGGGGAGGGCATCTCCCTGTCTCTGGGCAGAAGTTCTCTTCCGTGTAGACTCCTGGGCTAGCGCCACCATTTAGTGCTCAGCATACAGGGATTTGGATAAGATGATCTCTAGGGTCTATTAATTTTTTAATTCATGTACCCATCCATTAAGCACATAGATAGAAGCAAATTATGTTTCAGGTACAGTAATACTGAAGACACAGTGGTGACAGGCAGACTTAATCCTGTCCCCTAGGAGCTTGTATTCCAGTGAAGATTGGAGGAGACAATACACAAGTAAACAGACATACACAAGATAACTTCAGGCTTAGTAAATACTAAGAGGAAAAGACATAGGGTGATGGGGCAGACAGCACCTGGGCAGGGGTATCTATAAAGTTGGCTCAGGGAAGTTTCTCTGAGGCTTGCTGTTGGAGCCGGAGGCTGACGGATGAGGGAAACACGCACGTGCAGAGTTTGTGGCAGGGCATTCCTAGAGGGGGAGCTAGCAGGTGATGTAGAGACCTGGAGTAGGAGACAGTGTGGGTGCTTCACAAGCTGAGGGGACACCAGCGTGGCTGGGCCATCGGGAGCAAGTGGAGCAATGGGACCAGAGTCAGCGCAGACCTTGTTGAAAGAGCCTTGCAGGTTGTGGTAAGGGGTATGTAGTTGATTCTAAAAAATGGCATTTTAGCCCTGGCTGGGTGCCTCACGTTGGAGCATTGTCCTGTACACCAAAGGGATGCAGGGTTGATTCCCTAGTCAGGACACGTACAGGCGGCAACCGATCTCTCTCTCTCTCATCCTCTCTAAAAAAAAATCAATAAAAACATATCGTCAGGTGAGGATTAAAAAAATGGCATTTTAGGATTCTAAGCTCCTGAGTGACATGGTCTGATTCATATTTTAACACAACAACACTGGATGATGTTGAGAGTGGATCGAAAGGCACAAGAGGGACCAGGTGTGGGCCTTCGGATTTAGTTCTGGCCAAAGTGCTGATGGCTCGGACTTGGATGTGTCTTGGGTGGAGAGAAATGGGTGTGTTCTATATATTTTGAATGCAGAACAGGATGTATAATGGAGCATAAGGGAAAGGGGGGATCGAGGATGGCCCCTCAGTTTTTTATTTGAGCAACTGGATTGGTGGCACTACAGTTTTTGATATGGGGAGAACTGGTTTGTTGGAGTGGGGCTGTGGTTGGGAAAATCATTAAATCTGTTTGGATGCAGTAATTTTGAGATCCCTATTAGGTATGCAAGTGCTAGGCAGCCAGTTGGCTATACCTCCAGGGAGAGGTCAGTAGTGGAGATAAAATCAGGATCATCAGCATAATTTAAAACCATCAGACTTGATGAAAACATAGAGAAAGAGTATAGATACAGAAGGGAAAGAAGGCAGACCCATGCCCTAGAGCACCCCATCATTTAGCCCATGGTTGAGGAGAATTGTTACAGTTGAATTGTGCCCCCTCAGGTTCACATGTTGAAGTCCCAACCCCCAGTACTTCAGAATGTGTCCTTATTTGGAAATAAGGTAGTTGTAGCTGTGAATAGTTAGGACGAGGTCATACTGGAGGGGGGTGCGCCCCTAATTCATTATAACTGGTGTCTTTATAAAAAGGGGAAATTTGGAAATAGACACACACAAAGGGGAAACTCTACGTGAAGCTTGGAGTTAAGCTGCCACAAACCAAAGTACTACCAGGACCGGGAGAGAGGCCTGGGACAGGTCCTTCCCCAGAGCCTTCGGAGGCAGCGTGGACCTGCCCGCACCTTGATTTCCCACCTGGCCGCCAGAACCGGGAAATGACGCATTCCTGTTAATCTCTGTTTGGCCACTCAGTGTGTGGTGTTTGTTGTAGTGAACAGAAGAATCTAGCACAGGAGAGCAAAGAGAAGTCATCAGGAATTAAAGGGAAACCCTGGAGTGTGGCGCCATGCAGCCTCGGAAAACAGGCGTGGCAAAGGGAGGGAGTGGTCACTTGTATTAAAGGCCATTGAGAAGCAAGACAGAGAAATGACAATTAGATCAGCTTTTGCAATACTTGGGGACTCCCATCTCTCCCACCTCTCGCGTTGGAGACTGACATTCGATACCCACCTAGTGGTGATGATTTTTTTTTATCGGCTTGGCTTTAGCTGTAAGAAGAGACAGGGTGTGTTGCCAGGGAGAGTGAGCTGGGAGCTTTTCCTCTGTTTGAATGTTTCCCTGTCTCCTGGGAGTTGCAAGATGCCTTTGGCAGCATCCTGTGCCTTCCTCCTTTGTGCCCACAGTCACGCCTTCTCCTGTAGCTGGTCGTTGCTTCCTACTCCCCAGCAACATGAGCCACTCAGGGAAGGAGGGGACCACTCAACCGCGCTGACCTCGGTTCTCCAAATCCTCCATTCGCCAGTCGCCGTCCGCGGCTTCCTATTCCAAATTTGGACCACTCCCAGAACCGCTCCCATCCCACAGCCAATTACCTCCTGCCCATATTTTTAGCTTTTCCCCTTATGCTCAGCATTTTTGATCCATTGCTGCACCTTTTCTTGATTTCCATCGGTATTGTATATGTATTACTTAGCAGCATGTCTTCTTAGGTCACTTCTAGGAATATGAACTGGGAGCAGAGGCAGGCACACGCGCTCAGTCCTCTGATGTATCCCTTTCATTGTGGATTAACACTGACTCCATCATCAGGTCATGCTTGTGTTCTAGTCAGAATTCACTGGGAAATCTCCTTTGACATTTCTTCTGAATGATGCTATTTGGATCCACACCACCAGTGGTAATTCCCAATACATGTAGCCTTTACTTATTGACCTAACAAATAATTTGTTAATTATTTACTATGTACATATCGCAGTTGGTGATGCAGAAAAATACAGTATGGAGTCTTTATTCTTAATGAATTTATGATCTTGCAAAAAAGAGGCGCCCACATGAAGGATGTTAGCAGGAAGAAGCAACATGAAGTCGTTGTTGATGTGGATATTTCAGTTGCAAGTGAAGACCATAGTAACTTTTAAAAAATGTTATCTGATGTATTCTAGTGTCTAGAACAGTGCCTAGCACACAGTAGGCCTTCACTAAATACTTGTTGAGTGAATGAATGAAGGGGATGTATTGTCTCATGTAACTGAAATGTCCAGGGGAAGTTTAGGTTCAGGCACAGCTGTGTACAGAGATCCAGACCATGTCCTCAGGTATCTGATTTCTTCCTTTATTTTGCCCTGCTCTCTTCTGAACCAGCTTTGTTTTCAGGAAGGTTCTCTGTGGCTGTTGATCTTTTGAAAGAGAGTACTCCCTTCCCCCTTTTTTCAATAGTTTCAGCAGGAGTCCTGGGGCTGACATTTGCAGGGTTGACTTAGGACATGTGCTCATTCCTTAACCAACTATTGTGACCGGGTGATGGAATACCTGATTGGTCAGCCTGCATCACATGTCCATGCCTGGCGCTGAGCCTTCTGAGCCACGTGGACCAAGAGCTTAGAAGGGTTTTTTTGTTGTTTTTTTTGGTCCCAGAGAATGTTGTTACTAGCAAAAGAAGAAATAAAGGGGGCTATACAGGTAGAACCAGTGCATGTTTGCTCTCCTGCAAGGCCCTAGTATAAGAGGTGTCATTAGACAGTCCATAATTTCAGGTGATCGTATCAGGTAATGAGAGCCATCAGATAAGAGTGTCTGGAAGTGTCAAGGCCAATTCCATGGAGGAGACTGAGATTTAGTTAAGGTTGGGGAACAGCAGGAATTAACTTGATAAAGAAGAGGAATTCTAGAGGTGAGTGGAAAGAGTACATTCCATGGAGCAGAGTGACCTCAGTGGGTAGTTGGTGAAAGAGAGGGAGACTGGAAATGCAGACTGTAAAAAAACGACTTTGACAAGATGCCCTGGGCTACTCTGGCAATGTTTGCTTAGCCAGCCAGTCCTCTAATCTCCACCCTCACCTCCGAATCATGGGTAATCCCTCCGGGTTCTCACTAGCTTTGCCTCTGGAGCCCTGAGAACACCTGTTACTGACCCCAAAGCCTGCTTTGTGATGCTGCTTCCAGTTGTTATCAAAGGCTGATGCCCGTGTGTGCGCTCCTGTGACCATCCCAGCTCACTCCCTGTACCTGACTGCCAAGGCGCTGTGGCCTAAGGCAAGAAAAGTGTGCTGCAGGCTTTCTCCATTTTCAGAGTAAATCCACCCGAGGGCTCAAGGGCTCGCTCCCTCACTGCAGATAGAAGAAAACCTTCCAAATCAGCAAATGAAGTGCAGCAAAAGCAAGGGGCAGCTTGTGAGGAAATCAGAGCTCCTTGGGTACACGCCACACCCCTATTGGGCACCCCCACATTGCTTCCATGAGCCCATGGAGAGATGCAGCGCTCCCCCTGGTGTACTTACCCAGTGAATCACGTAGACATGGGAGTTCCCTGGAGGAGGGGAGTCCAGGTTGTTGCTGGTAGAATAGCTAATATGTACTGAGTGTGTGTTATGAGCGAGGTTCAGTTTAAACTGTTTCATGCATGTTGACTATCTTCCTTCTCATGCCAACACTGGGAGGTAGGTGCCATTACTATCCTCATTCACCAGCAAGGAAACTGAGGCACAGAGAAATTAAGTAACATGCCCAAGATGTTCTAGCTACAAAATGGAGGAGCCTAGCTGCAAATCCATGTGATCTGCCCGGCCCGTGTGGCTCAGTGGTTGAACATCGACCAGTAAACCAAGAGGTCACCTGTTCGATTCCTGGTCAGGGCACAGGCCGGGGTTGTGGGCTCCATCCGCAGTGGGGGCGTGCAGAAGGCAGCTGATCCTTGATGTTTCTCTCTTATCAATGTTTCTCTATCTCCATCCCCCTCTCCCTTCCTCTCTCTCAAAAATCAATAAAAACATATTTACAAAAATCCGTATGATCTGAATCCAGAGTCTATGCTCTGCACCATCCCTTTATGCTGTATTGAATTTTGGTACTTTAACCCCAGTGATTAGAAAGGCAAATAAGCTCAGTTCTTTATGCAGAGGACTGTAGCGCTCCTCATAGCTAATTAGGAAGAGAGTCAGAGTCCAAAGGCTGCCACCAGTATCTGCCTTCCGTCCCATGTGCGTGAGTGACCTCTCGGTCAGGCTCTCTGCCACTGTCTTGATTCTCTCGCCTTCATTCTTTTCTGACAAGATCTCCAGATTTCTTGTGCACCTGTTCCTTTTACCTGTCATGATAAGATCCATTTGCCCTGAATTCTCACATTTTTTAGAGCAAGATACCTAAAGACCATCGAACCCCTATGGCTAATATTGATCAACTCTCACAGGATAACTTTGATGCACGATCACTCTCCACATGGGGAGAAGTTGAGGAGGAGGGACAATGGAAACAAAGGGGACAGGGGACCCCATCTTGCTGCACTGGTGGGGATAGGGCGGGGTAATGTGGCTAAGTGATTGGAGCAGTGAGTCCTATACCTTCAAGACCGGAGCTGGCTGGAACACATAGTCCCCTTTTATCCATGGTTTCGCTTTCTGTGATGTCGGTTACCCATGTCCAACTGTGGTCCAAAAATAGTAAATGGAATATTTCAGAAATAAATAATCCATATGTTTTAAATTGCACACCATTGTGAGTGGTGTGATAAAGTCTTGCACCATCCCTCCGGGGCAAGAATCATCCCTTTGTCCCCATATACTTGCTGCGTGTGCTCCTCACTTGGCTGTCACGTAGGAGCTGTCTAGGTCTTCAGATCAACTTGCAGCATCACAGTGCTTGTGTTCAAGTCCCCTTTATTTTACTTAATAATGGCCCCAAAGTGCAGGAGTAGGAATACTGGCAATTTGGAAATGCCCGAGAGAAGCCATAGGTGTTTCCCTAAGTGAAAAGGTGCGGGGCGGGAAACATGTAGCAAGCACAGGGTTCAGGACCATCCACGGTAAGGCATCCACTGGGGGTCGTGGGACATATTCCCTGTGGGTGAGGGGTGACTCGTGCACTCTGAGAATTCCCTCTAGGAAATGCTGTGAGCTTTCAGAGAGGCCGGGTTTGAGTATGTGAATCACCCGCCTTCCACAGCTGGCCCAGAACTGAAATGAACTAATCGCATGTGAGCACGTGTAGGAGCGGAGGGCCAGCTCCTGAGCTGAGCAAACTTCTCTCTCTCTCGCCACCGCTTACATGGCACATCTGCTTATATGGGAGGCTGAGTATTCCTCCTGGGATTCGGACCCTGAGGTTGGAACCCTTGATTTCCCCCCTTGTGAGCATCGTCAGATGGGGCCAGCTGCCATTCAAACTGTCCTGCTTGGTTCGGGTCACCCGTGTGGCTGGTTCCGGGTGTATCTCTGGAACCTGAGTGGGCACTTACCCCTACCCAGGCCATGTGGTCTGAGCATGGGCTGGTGGGTCACTTTACAAGCGAGGTGCTGTCTGTACCAGTTCTCTGTGACTGCGGAGAAGATAAGACACACGCACGGAGCTGTTGCTAGTCTACTGTGTGGCCATTGGCAGAGTCTGCCTGAGAGCGACGCTCATGTAGAGGAAAGCAGGACTCAGAAGGGGGAGAGGGCGTCACAGACTTCTGAAGTCATTATTTGAGCTTGTACTTCAACAGCAACTGAAGCCAGAGCCCCGGTCTTTTTTATTTTTTTGAACCAATACATTTGTTGCTTTGTTTAAGCCAGTTTGAATTAAATTTCTGTCACTTACAACCCAAACAATTCTGAATAATGCACTAAATAAGTATTTTACCTGTTGTCTCAGGTGACTTAGAAATTATCATCTCCATTTGAAAGATGAAGAAATGGAGTGTTGAAGGTCCAGGTAATTAGCATGGATCTTATACGGAGTCACTGAAAGAACTAGGATTTGGCACAAGGTTGATCTTGAATCTAAAGAGAATGCACTTTACCAGCAAACTTTGCAGGTGTTTTCAGGTTCAGCTTCTCCAAGAAACACAAGCACCTATGATTCAAAGACTCCTCTAGAGACGCTACTTCCTGCTGCTCAGCTCCAGAATTCAGTCCGTGAATTGTTGGGCTGACTCGAGTTGTTGTTTGTACAGTCTGTAAACTTGCAGTTTATGGTGTTTTATAATTTTGTTTTCCCTGCGGTTTTGCTAATGCAGCTCTGTGGGCAAACATTGCCTGTGATTTAAATCTGCCACAGTAATGAAAGGCGCGCACACACGAGGATGCACACACGCTTCCCCAGAACAGACCCCGGCTCTGATTAATCACACGGGTAAAGCAGTGTTTACAGGAAATCACCAGGTGGCAATTAGCATCTTGGAAATTATCTGGGAAACACAACTGGAGCTGCCACTTGAGGATGGAAACTTGGCAATAGCCAGCACGACCAGCAAGGTGACACCCCTCCGAGGTGGGAACGAGGGGCTGGGAGCGGGGCTGCCAGGCGACACAGGTGGCGGGGCAGCCAGCGTGGATCATAGATTGCTTGCCAGCCTCTCTTTTTTCTTCCAACAATCAGGGAGCAGTCTTTGGGCAGAGACACAGAATAGCTGCCTGACTGCCAGACCACCTTGGAGAAACCTTTAAAAAATACTAAATAAATAAATAGTCAGACCTCAGTCTAGGCCCAGGCAGACACTGGCACTACTCTACCATTTGTTAAAATACCGAACTTTTCCATAGCGGCTAGTAAACAGCTTCTGCCTTGAGCCTGCTGAGCGACACCCCACTGCTGCTTTCCCTGGGGACCCCTCACTTTTTCAGAATCCAGTGATCAAAGGTTCAAGTCTGAACGCGCTGCAGCGCTAAGGCTGGGTGCCCCTGGCTGACCAGTGCCTGTGCTGTCTGGCTGTAAGCACCTGGAGTGTCACCCTCAGGGGTTTCGGGGTCACTGCCGGAGAGGAAACAGCGCATGGCCCATTTTATACTTAAGATGCTTTGTCAGTATCTGAAACATGTATACTCGATGTGTCCCTACGCCTGCACCTGTCACCTGTGTATCTGTGCCACCTTCCGTGTGCGAAGTGACAGTGGAGCTTGAATTCCAGCCCTGCTGTCCCCCAGCCGGCAGTGTGACCCCGCCGTGAGTCAAGGCCAGCCACTGCTGCTCAGCCCTGGCTGCACGTGGATCGCCTGGGGGCTTTTGTAAAGCCAGATGCTTAGACCCCAGCCACAGAGGGTCTGAGTCAGTGGGTCTGGGAGGAGGTGGTCAGATTATTTTTTTCACAAAGCTCCTCAGATGATTTTAAGGTGCTACTGGGCACCCCTAACGTAAGCGTCAGCTTCCCTGTGTAAGGAGCATCAGGCCCATGTTACGGGGTTAAATGGGATAATGTATGTAAGGCTTTCGCAGAGAGTGCAGACCATAACCCTGTACATGTCAGTTCCATTAATAATTAGTATTCAGTACTTTCAAAAGCAGCTTTTATTATTTTCTTTTAATTACAGAGGCAACAGGTAGATGCATCCTAGTTACAAACAATTCTATCAACGTGGAAACAGAGTGAGAGCAATGAGAGGGTCCTCACTCCCCGTGTGCACAGAGGTGAACGCCGCTACGTTCCCACGCGTGTCCTCTAAGAAACGCACCTTTGCCTCTGTTTACAGAAACGGGCACCTTCACGTAAGTCTGCGGCAATGTAAATAGACCGTTTCCATTGTCCAGTGGCTTCTTCTTTTCACTTGGCTATAGGCCTGTGTATCTTGGCGATCCCTCAACATCAGTAAATACAAGTCTCCCTCGTTTTCATAGTTGCAGCCACCGTGAATGCTGGATGCACCCGCCTAACCGCTCCGCACGCTAGTGGGCACTCAGGGTTCCCAAATTCTCGCTCTTCGGAACAGATTTGTGCGGACATTTCTGTATGTGCACCTTTGTGCTCAGGGGTGAGCTTTCTTCAGATTTTGATCTGAATTGATATCACTGGGTCACAGGTTACTGCATGTCACATGATGTTTAATGCTGGCTCTCTAAAAAAGCTGTGCCAATGAGCATTTAAAAAAAATGATGAGCGAGAGTTCTTGTTTTCCATCCTGTTCACGTCTCACATTTTTGAAGCGGCATTTTAGTTTTAGGAATGCAGGGCCAGTAACTGGGTAGCGGGACTTGGCGACCAGCAAGCCACGCGTCTCTGCCTTTTGCGTTTCCCTGACAGCCGCTGATGCTGAGCGCCGTTCAGTGCGTGCTGCAAATGCCGTTTCTGGGCACGTGTTTTGCCCTTTTAAAGATGGGGCCTTGCGCCTTTCGCCGTCCGGCCTCTGCTTCATTTCACATTCACCGCGCGCGCGGGGTGAGGCGAGGCGCGGGCTCGGGGTTCCCGTGTGAGCGTCCAGCTGCTCCGGCACCGCCCGCTCAGTCTCAGCCCCTCTCCTTCCTCGGGCGCTGCCTTGGCTCCTGCTGAAAATGAGCGACTGAATGAATACGCGTCTTCCCGGACGCTGTTCTTTCCCACTGACCTACGTGCCTCCCTCCCCCAGCCTTGTCTTCCCGCGGGAGATTATTGGCGTAGCTTGTCGCCTCCCTCTGTGGGGCCTGATTTCCTTGATCAGGCCCAGTCTTTCCTGAGCCGTGAGGGGTGGGAAGGGCGAACAAGGCGGAGAGCTGTGGGACCCACGGGGAGCGGCCACGTTCCCGGCCACCAGGGCCCTGCCTGCTTGTTCCCGTGTTTCCTGCAGTGGTCCGAGGTCCTCAGGTAAACGAATCCGGCAACGTGGATTGATCAGCACCTTCTACCCAAGTGTGACCGTGCCACTGACAGATAAAACAGGCTGCAGTAACCCTGCATTTCCCAGCT
This sequence comes from Miniopterus natalensis, assembly GCF_054644295.1. NCBI lineage: Eukaryota > Metazoa > Chordata > Mammalia > Chiroptera > Miniopteridae > Miniopterus > Miniopterus natalensis. Next base: position 102,374,222 of record NC_142083.1, read on the forward strand.
CCCGGCTTCCTCCCCATCCCTGAATTTCCTCCCCAGCCGGCCTCCCAGTTAACCCTCGCCCACTGCTGGGAACCTCCCAACCCGTCCCAGCCTCCCAACCCGTCCCAGCCTCCCAACCCGTCCCAGGCCTCCCAACCCGTCCCAGCCTCCCAGCCTGTCCCAGGCCTCCCAACCCGTCCCAGGCCCCCCAGCCCGTCCCAGCCTCCCAATCCGTCCCAGGCCCCCCAACCCGTCCCAGCCTCCCAACCCGTCCCAGCCTCCCAACCCGTCCCAGGCCTCCCAACCCGTCCCAGCCTCCCAGCCTGTCCCAGCCTCCCAATCCGTCCCAGGCCCCCCAGCCCGTCCCAGCCTCCCAGCCCGTCCCAGCCTCCCAACCCGTCCCAGGCCTCCCAACCCGTCCCAGGCCTCCCAACCCGTCCCAGCCTCCCAGCCTGTCCCAGCCTCCCAACCCGTCCCAGGCCTCCCAAAAGGGTCCGGCTAGACTCTGTGCCGTCCTGCCTGTAGTTACTATTTATTTTGCTCACTTCATTTGCATGTGATTTTTCTAATTAAATATCATTATCATAAGAGGAGACCCTCTGTATGAGTTTGCTAGGGCTGCCACAACGACCGACGGCTGACAGGGTGTAAACAGCAGGAGTGTGTCCTCTTACCGCTCTGCAGGCTAGAAGCCCAAGAGACGGCGTCGGCAGGGCTCGCCTCTGAGGCCTCTCTCCTTGACTTGAGGATGGCTGTCGTCTCCTGTCTTCACATTGTCTCCCTTCTGTACATGGCTGAGTCTATAGTTCTTCTTCTTAGAAGGCCACCAGCCATTTGGGATTGGGGCTCACCCTAATGACCTTATTTTAACTTTGTTACTCTTTAAATACCCTCTCCCCAAATGCAGTCACATTCTGAGGTACTGGGGCTTAGGACTTGAACAGATGAAGTTTGGGGGGACACAGTTCAGCCCATAACACTCTCTAAGGGAGTGGTCAGACATGGGCCTTGTCCTGTTGACCACCCTGCTGTACCTGGCTGGCCTCATCTGTGGTTTGGGTTCCCCTCACTCTTGGGGCCCCAAGAGCAGCTTCTGAAGTCTTTTTCTCCTAAGGCCCTCCCTGAATTCACAACCTAAATTCACTGCTATTGCCGGGACATTGTTGGAGGAGGCCATTGAGAGGACATGACCCTGGATTGTCCTCGGGGACAATCGGAGGCTCCTCCCCCCCTCCCCTGACCTCGGACTGTATGTTCCCCCACCAGTCCCACAGTGGGAGCCCTTTTCAAAGACGCAGCCTTGAGAAAGCAATGGGCTGTTAGGACCTCCTGGACTGAACATGTCACTGAACCCCATCAAGGCCTCTGCATAAACTTGTAAGATCCTGGGGGGCGGGGTGGAGGTCTAGTGGTCTTCTGGTCGCCCAAGACAAGCCTCGTAAGGTCACTGGCTTGTTAAACCTGCCAGCTACCAATCTGGAGCGGCCTTTCTCCCATCTCTCCTTGCCCTCCCTGTGTGTGTGTGGGGGGGTGGGGGGCAGGTTTCAAACCCACAGGCATATTTCTTAATGTTTCTCTTTTATTTAATACAATAGATTTACCTTCTGATCAATTTTCCTTTTGAGAGTTTTGCATCCTTCCTGCGTCGTATCTATGCTTTCTGTTTACCATATGCCCTTGTTCTCTGCCCCTCCCCCATCCTCCCGCACACTGTTGCTTTTCTTGAGTTTCTTTTGGTTCATTTTTTTTCCATATTGGGTTTTGGAAGTTATAGATCTTACTCTATTCTTCAGTGGTTGCCCTAATATTTTAACACATTAAAAAATCATTACTAAATTAGAGCACAAATATGGGAAAAAAGCTAACGTATTCAGAAAGGCATAATATGAAAGGATGTTTTTGTTTTTTTTAAATATATCTTTATTGATTTCAGAGAGAGGAAAGGAGAGGGAGAGAGAGGTAGAAGCATGTTCTGCAGCTTTGGGGTGAAATGTCCTGTATATGTCAATTATATCCATCTGATCTAGCGTGTCATTTAGAGTCACTGTTTCCTTGTTGATTATATATTTTCACCTTGGAGAAAGATCTTCGCCTTTCTTTCCCTCCCTCTCCCTCCCTCCCTCCCTCCCTCCCTCCCTCCCTCCCTCCCTCCCTCCCTCCCTCCCTCCCCCCAGGATATTTTTCCCATTGCTTTTCAGAGAGAGTGGGAGGGGGAGAGACAGAGAGAGACATCGATGTGAGAGAGACACATTGGTTGCCTCCTGCACATACCCTAACCAGGGCGAGTCTGCAACCGAGATATGTGCCCTTGGCTGGAATTGAACCTGGGACCCTTCAGCCCATGGGCTGACGCTCTAACCACTGAGCCAAACCGCCCATGGCCTCATTCTTTCTTTTATTATTTTATTCCCTCCCTTCTCTCTGTCCCCTTCTCCTGGAGCTACTGATAGACAAGTGGTCTCTGAACTTTGTTCACCTCAGACGTTCAATCTTTTTGCCCATTCATGATCCATTCTGGAGACTCAGATTAGTCTTTCAGGCCATATTCAAACTTCAGTTCCATGACACCACATTGTCCATATAGTGTCTTAACTCGTAGTCAACGTGGGTTTTAAATTTATGAGTATTAAATTATTTTTTTTAACTTGATTTTTTAAAAAAATTATTTTTCAGTTACTGTTTACATTCAACATTATTTTATATTAGTTTCAGGTGTACAGCATCAGCATAGTGGTTAGACAATCATATCCTCTACAGAGTGTTGCCCTCGATATTTCCGTACCCACCTGGCCCCATACGTAGTTATTACAGTATTATTGACTACATTCCCTGTGCTGTGCTTTCCATCCCCATGACCATGCTGTACCAGCTGATTTGTACTCCTTAATCCCTTCACCTTTCACCCTTCCTCCAACCCCCCCTCCCCACTGTCAACCATCAGCCTGTTCTCTGTATCTATTAGTCTGTTTCTATTTTGTTTGTTCATTTATTTTGTTCTTTAGATTCTACATATAAGTGAAATCATTTGGTATTTGTCTTTCTCTGACTGACTTATTTCACCCAGCACCTTCTAGATCCACCCATGCTGTTGCAAATGGCAAGATTTCATTATTTTTTTATGGCTGAGTAATATTCCATTGTGTAAATGTCCCACTACTTTTTTTTCACTTGTGTACTGATGGGCACTTGGGCTGCTTCCAAATCTTGGCTATTGTAAATGACACTGCAGTGAACATAGGGATGAATGCATTCTTTTGAATTAGTGTTTTGCACTTCGGATATATTCCCAGAAGTGGAGTCGCTGAGTCATAAGGCAACTCCATGGAAGCAGTGACTAAATGACACACTAGATCAGATGAACTTAACTGACATTTACAGAACATTCCACCCCAAAGCTGCAGAACATACATTCTCCTCAAGTGCACATTGGACATTCTCAAAGATAGACCACATGTTAGGACACAAAACAAGTCTCTACAAGTTCAAGAAGATTGAAACCATTTCAAGCATCTTCTTGGACATTTACACCATGGAATACTGTAAAAAAGAAGGATCCTTTACCCTTTGAGGCAGCATGGTGGGACCTGCAGAGTATTATGCTAAGTGAAATAAGCCAGTCAGAGAAAGACAATTGTCACATGATCTTACTCATATGTGGAATCTAATGAACAAAATAAACCGATGAACAAAATAGATCCAGAGACATAGAAGCATGGAACAGACTGAGGGATCTCAGAGGGAAGGCAGGGGTGGGTGGGGAGAGATTAACATAAGAATTTATATGCATATATCCATAACCCATGGACACAGGCAATAGTGAGGTGAAGGCTAGGGGTGGGGTACCTGGTGGAGGGGATCAATGGGGGGAAATGAGGGACATTTGTAATACTTTCAACAATAAAGATAAATTTTTTAAAAACAACAAAAAAAAGTTACCCATAGAGGGAAAAATAATCACAATATCATCAGACTTCTTGCCCTAGTCAAATCTGTGGGAAAGACCAGGGCCATGGAAGAAAGCCCCAGTTCATGAGAGAGAAATTTAACCCCTAAAAATGAGAGGTAGCTGAGGAATCAAAACAAAAATGTTAAAACTGTATAATTAGTAGTTATTTTGAGGACCCTCCAAACTACTTTCCACAGTGCCTGCACCAGGCTGCATTCCCACCAACAGTGCAGGAGGGTTCCCTTCTCTCCACACCCTCGCCAGCACTTGTTTGTTAATTTATTGATGGAGCCATTCTGACAGGTGTGAGGTGATATCTCACTGTGGTTTTAATTTGCATCTCCCTGATGATTAGTGACGTAGAGCAACTTTTCATATGTCTACTAGCCACCTGTGTATCCTCTTTGGAGAAATAATATCACCAGACTTCTTAGCACTATCAGAGGAGAGAGAAGTGATGTCTGTAAAGTGCTGAGAGAAGCTTATGTGGAATGGAGACTCCAGCCCTAGTCCAACCCATGAAAGAAAACACTCAGGTCCTCTGCCCACTTTTCAAATGGATTATTTGTGGATGTTTTGGTGTTGAGTTGTATGAATTCTTTATAAATTTTGGACATTAACCCCTTTTCAGGTGTATCATTGACAAATATATTCTTTAATTTAGTAGGTTGTCATTTCATCTTGTTGATGGTTTCCTTTGCTGTGCAAAAACTGTAGTTTGATGTAGTCCCATTTGTTTATTTTTCTTGAGGTGATATGTCACAAAAAATGTTGCTATGAGAGATGTCAGAGATTTTACTGCATATTAATGTACTTTTTAACCTATGTGATTTCTTATTGAATATTTCTGAAACTACTAATTATACAGTTTTAACATTTTTGTTTTGATTCCTCAGCTACCTCTCATTTTTAGGGGTTAAATTTCTCTCTCATGAACTGGGGCTTTCTTCCATGGTCCTGGCCTTTCCCACAGATTTGACTAGGGCAAGAAGTCTGATGATATTGTGATTATTTTTCCCTCTATGGGTAACTTTTTTTTGTTGTTTTTAAAAAATTTATCTTTATTGTTGAAAGTATTACAAATGTCCCTCATTTCCCCCCATTGATCCCCTCCACCAGGTACCCCACCCCTAGCCTTCACCCCACTATTGCCTGTGTCCATGGGTTATGGATATATGCATATAAATTCTTATGTTAATCTCTCCCCACCCTCCCCCGCCTTCCCTCTGAGATCCCTCAGTCTGTTCCATGCTTCTATGTCTCTGGATCTATTTTGTTCATCGGTTTATTTTGTTCATTAGATTCCACATATGAGTAAGATCATGTGACAATTGTCTTTCTCTGACTGGCTTATTTCACTTAGCATAATACTCTGCAGGTCCCACCATGCTGCCTCAAAGGGTGAAGGATCCTTCTTTTTTACAGTATTCCATGGTGTAAATGTCCAAGAAGAAGCTTGAAATGGTTTCAATCTTCTTGAACTTGTAGAGACTTGTTTTGTGTCCTAACATGTGGTCTATCTTTGAGAATGTCCCATGTGTACTTGAGGAGAATGCATGTTCTGCAGCTTTGGGGTGAAATGTCCTGTATATGTCAATTATATCCATCTGATCTAGTGTGTCATTTAGAGTCACTGTTTCCTTGTTGATCATTTTGTCTGGAAGATCTATCCAGTGAAGTCAGTGGGGTGTTAATGTCCCCGACTGTGACTGTATTGCTGTTGATTTCTCCTTTAAAGTCCTCCAGAAGTTTTTTGTTTTTTTCAGCCTGTGTGAGTCTTTTGTTCTGAGGTGGGTCTCTTGTAGACAGCATATATTTAGGTCTTGTTTTCTTATCCATTCAGCTATCCTGTGTCCTTTGAGTGGAGGATTTAATCCATTTATATTTGAGGTTGTTATTGATAGGTACTTATCTATTGTCATTTTATTTATTAATTTTTTAAAATTTATCTTTATTACTATTATTTTAAAAAATATATCTTTATTAATTTCAGAGAGAGGAAAGGAGAGGGGGAAAGAGAGAGAGATAGAAACGTCAATGATGAGAGAGTCATTGATTGAGCCCGCAACCTGGGCATGTGCCCTGACCGGGAATCAAACCCTGATTGCCTGGATCCTAGGTCGATTCTCAACCGCTGAGCCATGCCCGGCAGGGCAAATTTATCTTTATTATTGAAAGTATTACAGGTGTCCTATTTTTCTCCCCCAATTGACCCCCTCCACCTCGCTCCCACCCCCTCCCCAGGCCTTCACCCAGTCATTGTCTGTCCATGGGTTATGCATATATTCTTATAACTTCTTTGGTTAATCTCTTCCCACTCTCCACCCCCCTTCCCTCTTCCCTCTGAAATGTGATCGTCTGTTGCCTGAGTCAATCTCTCTGGATCTATTTAGTTCATCAGATTCTTTTGTTCATTAGCTTCTTGTTAAAGAAGACCCTTCAATTTTTCTTGTAGTGCTGGTTTGGTGGTGATGAACTCCTTTAGCTTTTCCTTGTCTGAGAAGCTCTTTATCTGACCTTCAATTCTAAATGATAGCTTTGCTGGGTAGAGTAATCTTGGTTGTAGTTCCATGTTTTTCACCACTTTGAATGTTTCTTGCCACTCCTTTCTGGCCTGCAATGTTTCTGTTGAGAAATCAGCTGATAGTTGTATGGGTTCTCTCTTGTATGTAATTAACTGCTTTTCTCTTGCTGCTTTTAAGATTCTCTCTTTGTCTTTAACTTTTGGTATTTTAATTATGATGTGTCTTGCTGTGGGCCTCTTTGGGTTCCTCTTGTTTGGGACCCTCTGTTTCCTTGACTTGTAAGTCTATTTCTTTCCCCAGGTAGAGGAAGTTTTTTGTAATTATTATTTCAAATAGGTTTTCAATTTCTTGCTCTCTTTCCTCTCCTTCTGGCACCCCAATAATATGAATGTTGGGTCTCTTGAAGTTGTCCCAGAGGTTCTTTATGCTATCTTCATATTTCTGGATTCTTTTTTCTTTTTGCTCTTCTGGTTGGGTGTTTTTTGTTTCCTCATGTTCCAAATTGCTGATTTAATTCTCAGCGTTCTCTACTCTACTGTTGATTCCCTGTAAATTATTCTTCATTTCAGTTCTTGTAGCCTTCATTTCAAATTGGTACTTTATTACGTCATCGATTGTCTTAATTATTTTCGTCATACTCTTACTAATATCCTTAAGCATCCTTATAACCATTATTCTGAACTCTGTACCCATTAGCTTGTTTGGATCTAATTCATTTAGTTCCTTTTCTAGAGATTTCTTGTGTTCTTTCCTTTGTGATATGTTTCTTTGCCTCCACATTTTGGCTGCTTCCTGGTGTTTGTTTCTATGTATTAGGTAGAGCTGCTATGTCTCCTGGAATTTGTAGAGTGGCTTTGTGTAGTAGGTGTCTTGTGTGGTCCAGTGGCTCAGCCTCCCCAGTCACCTGAGCTGGGCCTTCTAGATGCTTCCCTGTGTGGGCTGTGTGCACTGTCCTGTTGTAGTTGAGCCTTGGTTGCTGTTGGTGTCACTGGGAGGAACTGACCCCCAGACCAATCAGCTGTGAGGACCAGCTGCAACTATGGCCAGAAAGCTATTGTGCTGGAGACACCCCTATGGAGCATGATTTACTTCAGTGGAGCTTTGGTGTTCACCAAGTGCACCACTTGAGTGTGTCACGGGTGGATGTGGTGGGGTTGTAATCCAGCGTGGTCGAGTCTGACCACCAGGTGCACTGTCTCTGGGGCCTCCTGGGAGGTGCCAAGTCAGCCTCTGCCAGTGCCTTGCCCAGGGCCACCCAGCATGAACTACGCAGCAAACCATAGTTGGCTGCTACTTGTGCTGGGCTTGGAGGAGAGGCCAAGCTATGAGCCAATGCAGGCTGCCACTAGTACCAGGCTTGGGGCCACTTATCAAGCCGTATGGGGCCTGCTGCTGCTTGTTTGAGAGATTTTAGGAAAGTCCTAAGCATGAGGCTCAAAAGGCCACTTGCACAGAAAAGCCACTGGAAATGGCCTGGATGAGCCTGCAAGTAGGGAGGGGAGGGGCCTCTTGGAATCACCAGGGTGGGGCCAAAGGTGTGAGTCAGGGGATTCATGAGGCTTGCTTGCTGGCTCTTTGTGGGGAGGACTCACCAAAGGAGCAATGGCCTCTGTCAGCTCTTCTGCTGGGAGAAAGCTGCCCCTCCACCTCTTGCCTGGATTTCAGGCAGGTTAGTTCCTCCCCAAGTGTCCCAGTTTCCTTTCCGGCTGCTGCCCGGTGCTGGGGCTCAGAGGGAGGGTGTCTGAGTGAGTCCGTGCGTGGGCCCTTTATGAGGAGCTGCTGAGGCTCCTGCAGCCTCTGCGACCCTCAGAGACAGTCCCCGCTGGTTTCACAGCCCAGAGCTGTGGGGACATCTCTTCCCAGTCCTGGGGCCCTGGGCTGGGGGCCTGCTGTGGGGCTGGGACCCTCACTCCTCTGGGAAACCCCCATCATCGAGATTCCCTCCCGGGTTTCAATGGGGGCACTGGGTGTGGGCCCTCGGCCGCCTCTCTGCGATTCAGCCCCGATCTGCCCAAGTCTCCTCCAATCCTACAGCTCTTGATTCTCCTTCATTTCCCTGGTTGTGGGGCTTCTGTTCAGCCAGATTTCAGGAGGCTCTGAGTGATGGTGGTTCTGTATTTTAGTTGTGATTTTGATGTGGTTGCAGGAAGTGACGGGTGCAGCTGTTACCTACACCGACATCTTGTTTCTCGCCATTTTATTTCTTTATGCCTATATTTCTCATTCTCTTTATTTCAACTTCTTTACAGCAGTGCCTTTAACATTTCCTGCAATGCTGTTTGGTGGTTATAAATTCCTTTAGCTTTTTTTCATCTGGAAAGCTCTTTATTTCACCATCTATTTTGAATGATAGCCTTGCTGGATAGAATAGTCTTGGTTTCAGATCCTTGCTTTGCATTACCTTGAATACTCCATGCCATTCCCTTCTGGCCAGTAGAGTTTCTGATGAGAAATAAGCTGACAGCCTTATGGGAGCTATTTTGTAGGTAACAGATTGCTTTTCTCTACCTAACTTTAAGATTCTCTCTTTGTCTTTGATTTTTGGCATTTTAATTATGATGTGCCTGGGCATGGGCCTCTTTGGGTTCTTCTTGCATGGGACTCTCTGTGCCTCCTGAACTTGTATGGCTTTTTCCTTCACCAGGTTCGGGAAGTTTTCTGCCATTATTTCTTCAAAAAGGTTCTCTAACCCTTGCTTACTTTTGACCTCTTTTGGCACTCCTATGATGTAAATATTGTTATGTTTCATGTTGTCTCAGAGCTCCTTTAAACTGTCCTCCTGTTTTTCAATTGTTTTTTCTTTTTGCATCTCTGAATGAATGATTTTTTTCTACCCTGTCTTCTAATTTGTTGATCTGATCCTCAGCTTACTCTAATCTGCTGTTCATTCCTTCCAATTTTTTAAAATTTCTATGTCATTCTTAATTTCCTTCCTAGTTTCTATATCTTTTTTCATGCTGTTGAGCATCTTTATGATCAGTATTTTGAACTCTATATCTGATAGTTTGCTTATCTCCATTTCATTTAGCTCTTGTTGTGGAGAATTCTTTTGTTTTTTTATTTGGGGCTTTTTTTTTTTTTTTTTGTCTCCTCATTTTGGCTGCCTGTTTGGATTTGTTTCTATGTATTAGTTAGATCTGGTAGGACTCCCAGTCTTTAGGGTGATCTCTGATGCAGGCCAATGTCAGACACTGTTTGTGACTGGCCTTGAGTACCCTATTTGAAGTTTTCCAAAGTCCATAGCTTCTGGTTCCCTCTGCTGGGGCTGGATGTGTTTGGAAAGGATCAATATGCCCACCAGGGTCTGCTTTTTCAAGCCCTGGGTCCAGAAACAAATCAGGCAAAGACTCAAAGCACCCAGAGGCTGTTGTTCAATCTCTAAGGAGCCTCAGGCTGTAGAAACTCCACGGGGTGAAGCCAGAGGTATTCCAGCAGGGTGGGGCCCCCTCCCCCCACCTCCCCCAGGCAAAAGCTGCTTGGAAGGTAAATGTCTGCCTGAGAAAGATGTCCTCTGCCTATGAGGGAATGATTCAGCACTTGAGTTCAGATGGGTACCCTCTGAGATCTATTCCCCCAGCTAGCCCCCCTAGATTCTCCTCATTCTGCTCTAGTCCACTTTGCCCTCCCTCTGCTGGAGCCCAAAGTGAGTGGCTGCACACCAAACTTTGTGTGTTGGCCATTTAAGAGGGTGCCTGCATTTCCAGCCATCTCTCCCTAGCAGACAGAAACCCAGCTGCTTTTTGCAGCCAGATGGTATGTGGGCACCTTTCTCAGGTCTGGTGCTCTGGGCTGGGGAGGCCAGCTTGAGGTTTAGGCCCCAGAGTCCTCAGTGGGAACCCCCACAGCTGAGATCTCCCTCTGGACCTTCAGCTGCTGCCTGTGGGAGCCCAGCCAGCCCTCTCGCACCTCCACACTTCCTATAAGTCTCTATGTGGTCTCTCCTTTTCCTCCTTGGTTATGAGGGTGCTCTCCAGCTCATCTTCGGTTGATTTTTCAGGATGGCTTTTCTATATTTTAGTTGTAATTCCAGTTTGGTCCTGGGAGAGTGTCAGTGTAGCTTCCACTCAATCCGCCACCATCTTAGATCTCCCCCGTGGGTAACTGGCTTTACATTTAAGAAAATTTTCTTGGAGCTTCTTTGTTATTTTTTATCAACTGAAAGATAAGCACACTTTTAGGAGTCACCTGATATTTGGTACATAACATTATTAAAAAGTATGTGACAATTTGAGTAAACTAAAAAACTAACACACAAGGAAATATGGAAAAGAAAGACTTTAAAATAAGCATAACATATTTTAAGAATTATTAGGCAGGAAATAACATTCACAAAACATTTTACAGGCTGATATGAAAAAGAACCACTAAGGATCTTAAAATGAGCCTACTGATATAAAAACTGGAGACACATTAAATCACTGAAAACACACCGTGGAACATAAAGTCTGCGATGGTTTGTCCCAGCATGCTGCATAAAAGGGCAACAAAAGGAAGGAAAATCAATTATGAGAGAAGTTAAGAATGTGAAGGATAAATCTAGAAGCCCCGGGAGACAATTTAATCAGCATATTCAAATTTGTGAGGGAAAGTAATTTTGAACTGAGAATTTTGTGGTCAGCTAAACTAGCATCAAATATGAGTTTCTCCAAGTCCCATTCTCCTGGAGGTGGATCCAAGGCTCTTTGGAGAAAGGGCTGCTTCCAAGGTAAGGCAGGAGAGCACAAGGTAAGCCTGGGACGTCCTGTGCTGGAGGCAGGGAGGTACTCAGAGGAGGGCGGCAGGCGAGAAGTCAGGAGCCGGCGCCAGGGCCTCCATCAGCCCGTCTGGGCAGCTGGAGCCACAAAGTAAATAACCACGGTGAGGGGTGAAGATCCAGACTCGAGTAAGAATCCGTGGGTCCGTGTAGGTTCAAGAACATAGAAGAATGGGGAGGGGGGACCCGTTGCCCACAGTAGAACTGCAGCTAGTAAACGCAGAAGCCGCGAGGGAAGGAGAAGACCTCCAGGCAGTGACCGCAGCCCTCACTGCTTCAGGTAAGAGCCCCCCCCCAGAAGCTAAAAGGAGTAAGTCAGTGGACGACGGGGGACAGGACACTTACGAACCTCAGAGTCTCTCCCAAAGAGAAGCTTGCCGCTTACACGAGGAAAATAGGAACCTGACTGTGGGACACCTGGCAGGCAGCCCCTCAGCCGGGCGGTGTGACTCTGCTCTCCCCTGTGCCGTGAGCACCTGGAGCCGTGCGGGGCACAGGGCAGGGGTCAGCACATAGCTTTGGCTGAAGAGGCACCTCCACGTTCACGTTCACGCCTAAGCTTATAAGCGCACCTTCACTAATTGCTTAGCTATAAACTAGAGCCTCACCTGCTTGACCCTTCACGGGCGAGGGAAGCCGATCGAGTTCTCTCGGCGAGCATTCTGGGGGCGCGGTATTTGCTATCCAGACGTTTAATTGGCTAGATCTGCATGTGGGCTGTGCCTTTGTCATGGACACAAACCTCTTCCCTTTGCTTAGTTTAATATTCCTTCTTTTGGTCAGATCTAATCTCACAGTTATGGTGTGGTTCATGCTTTCTTTTTTGGTCTGTATTATCTTGTTTTTTTACTGCTCTAATTGATTGCCTGTTTATTTCAGACAATAAGTCTTCCGAAGCCTCTGCCCTCTTATCCACAGCACCCAAGAGAGGCGTGACTACCCGGGATGGCCTCTTTTGGCTCCCACAGTGGTTTTCTCTTCACTTCTCCATCTGTCCTGTCCAGCTGTCCCCCACCTCTCACCTTCTGAAACGCTCCCCAGCTCCTCCGGCGGTTAAGCTCACTCTCCACTGTGTATACAGTCCTTTGTGTTTATTTCTAGAACAGCCTTTACCATATTTACCAGGTTCTATTTTAATGATTTCTTAATAAAGACGTGTCACTCTCTGCAGTCCGAGCTTCCTGCGGCCGCGGGTGTGAGGGCTGCCCGCTGGCTTCTTCCTGCGGTCGCGTCGGTTTCGCGGTTGACGCAGCCGAGGCCTTGGCATCTCCTCAGGCCCCTGGGGAGGAACAGGCCCCTGAGCGCCAGCGAGCGACGCAGCGCCGGCCGAGGGCTTCGTGGGGCAGCGATGCGGACCCCAGGGCGCGCAGCACAGCGCACAGCTTTGTCGGTGCCCCTCGCCTGCCTGTCCTTGGCCGAAGCGCCGCGAGGCAGGCTCAGCGCTGACCGCCTCCTCACCGGCCCCGAGAGCTGCCCTCCCCTTTCCTGTTTCTGATGGGAAGAGTCAGACCCCTCCCGGGTTTGTATCCGAACTTGCAAACCACCAGTCATCAGTACAGCCCTCCGGTTTGCCAGGGACAGGACAGAAGAGTAAAGAGTTTGCTGTTAACAACAACAAAACCTTTCCACCACCGTCTTCAGAGTGGGTGTAACAAATGGCTTTCTTTTTAGAGGGGTCACGTTTGTCCCTTTGGTGGCTTTTCACAGGGTACAGCGTTTCCAAGTGAGGCTGCATTTCCTGGGCCGTGGGACCTCTGCAGGGCCCTCGGAGACAGAACTGCAAGGTTGAGCATTTGTTTCCCACCATCTCCAGGCCGGGGGGTGGTGGGAAGGGGGGGGTGGCCGCTGTCCTGATAACTGGGACCTCACTTCTCCAGGTGGTGCTTGTGGGTGCTGATCCAAAAGATAACGGCAGAGGGCAGCCTGCGCCCAACAATGACAGCACTCTGGGGGCTCCGGCAGCTCGGGAATGTGGCGGTGGGATTATGACAAAATGCAGGTGGATTCCACTAATACTGGAATCCGGGCTGCGGCTCAGGAGAGCGATTTGTTTTTGCTCTACATATTTCTTTAAAATGATTGTTTTGAAGGAAACACACTTGGTTAAAAGAACATTGGAACTGTTTACAAAAGACTCTGTGTAGTGGCCCACAAAGCCCTACATAGCCTGGCCCCTCCATCTCTCCGCCCGGGAGCCCCATCTGCACACTCCCCTAGCTCCAGCCCACCTGTGGAAGCCCACCCCTGCCCTGCTGTTCCCTCTCCCAGGGAGTCTCTCCCCTGGACCTCAACGAGGCTCCTTCCCTCACCTCCAGAGCTCTGCTCAGATACCACCGGCTCACAGAGGTCTCGCCTGCCTTTCCCACTCAGCGCGCATCCCCTCGCGACCCTCCCCATCCCCGCGGACGTGGGGCCGGGACACAGGGCTACACATTGCTCCAGGGCGGTTATCATTCTTGCTCAGACAGTGTGTTACATACACTTGGTCCTTTACATTTTTTGTGTCTTAGCCCTAGAGTGCAAGCTTCCTGACAGCAGGACCTTATCTCTCTTTCCCCCCCTTGTTATATCACCAGGGCCTGAGCAATCCTACCATGTGACAGTAGGGGCTTAATGGATATTTGTTGAATGAAGCTACGTTATAGCTCCACTTCTGAAAGGCACAGACCCTTATGACAAGGTGATGCAGTGAATCGGCATCTGTTGTCAGCTCATTATGGGACCCTGGGGTTCGGCTGGGCTCAGCCGGCTGGCTTTTCTGGTGTAGGCTGGGTGTGGTGGACCTGGGCTGAGCTCGCGCATGCGTCTGTCCACTGTCTCCTCTCAGGTCCACGAGGCACCTTGGTGTTCCTCCACGTGGCCTCTCATCCCGCAGCTGAGAGGCTGGCTTGGGCTCATCCACATGGTGGCCTCAGGCTTCCAAACACGAGGGCGGCGACTCCCAATGTACCAGTGCTGGTGAAAACTGTCCCATCTGCTAGCATCCCTGCGGCTGAGCAAGTCACATGACCAGCCCATACTCATACTGGAGGAAGTGCAAGGTCACACTGAAGAGGGAAACAAAATTTAAAAGGTATCATATGGCAAAAAAAAGGGGGTGGGGAGAAGATTCGCGCCATTTTGCGATCTACCACAACAAATATGACTCAATCGCCCTTTAAAAAGGTAAATTCTCACCAATAGCAGGGTAAGGTGCCTATTTCTCCACCCTGTGATGAACCGTGTGTGCCCGATTAAAACAACTTCACTAATCAGATAGATGAAAAGTGTTGTCTTATTTGCTGGGAGAATTTACAAGACGTCCCCAGTGAGAGGCAGTGCAGGCTCCTGCCTGGTCACAGCGCCTGCTCGCTGTGGGCAGGGTGACCAGCTCTGTCCTTGACTCTGGGCAGGCCCCGGGACTTGGTTTGACCAATGGGGTGTGTTCGCAGAGGTGAAGAAAGCAGAGGCTTTGAAAGTCTCTGTGTTCACAGGCTCCTGTGCCTCTGTCGTCGCCGGGAGGACATGCTCAGGTCAGTGAGCTGCAGAGTGAGGGGTGCTTGGAGCAGAGCTGAACCCGTCATCGGCAGAGCCATTCCAGATCAGCTGATAGGCAGTCATCACCCAGTTGGGTGACCATGCCCGGCCAAGATCAGCACAGCCACCTGGTGGACTCCCAGCTGACCTCAGGTTATATGTAACTTGCTCTCCTCTCACTAGCTCCCCAGAGGACCTGTGAGTTTAGAGCAGAGAACTGTGGGGCCTGACAACCCCAGATGACAGAGGAGCCCCCTCGGCTCCCAGGGTCTCAAGGCCCTGGGGAGGTGCTGTCGCTGTGCCTGGACCTGTGGGAATGGGCACTGGGGGGCATGCTCTACAAAACTGGCCATCCTTCCTGGCCTCTTGTCCTTTCCACAGCTCTGGAGAGCTCCGATGGTGCAGAGGCTGCTTGGCTGGGTTAGAAAAATCGTCATTGTTGTCAACAAGCTGGCCAGAGCCAGAGCCTGACATCTGACGGAAAGGGTCGTGAGTGGCAGGAGAGGGGGCCTCACGGCTGCCCAGCGCCTGCCTGAGCTGATGGATGGGAGGCCTGGCAGGCTGGGAAGGATGGACGTGTTTGTTTCCAGGGTCGGCCTTTTCCTCCCGGGGCGCGGGGCTGGTGGAAGCTGGGTCAGGACAAATCGCTTTGCATTTCTCTCTCTCTCTTTCCCTCTGGTGAGATATAACTCCTGCTCCCAGGGCACGATGGACCGATGGACCGAGGAACTGTATGGGGCTGCAGTTTCCCTGTGAATTTAACCTTTTCATGGAACAGTGGCCTCCCTGAGAATCTGATGAAAGCTAAGATCCACTCCCCGGGAGCAATACTCATATACACATTTTTGCTTATAACGTCAGGACATTGCTAGTGCCCCTGAAACCCAGCCACGGAACCTGGAAGAGGGAGGAGAGGCAGAGGACAGGAGCCGGGCGGGAAGGGAGAGGAGGGAGGCAGTGCTGAGGGAGGCGGCAGAGAGGGAGGGTGTCTGGGAACAGGTATGTTGAGGAGTTTGAACCAAAGATCGCTCGGGCCCTAAGTAGATCCCCCTCCACTCTGACCAAGTCCCAGGACCTACCCTTCTAAAAATCAACTGTCGCGGCGGCCCTGCTGTGCTTTGGCGCTGCTGTGCAGGTTTGCCTTCGGCGGTCAGCTCTGTGCTCGCGAGGTCTGCTCGTGATCACAGATGAGGATCTGCTCATTCATCTGAACTGCAGACAGTATTCTACGGTATGAATACACCATATTTTATTTATCCGTTCCCTGAAAATAGACGGGTAAGTAGTTCCCTTCTTTCCTTGCCAACAGGAAATATCCTTGCATCTCTCTCCTTGGACATAGCGACAAAAGTTTCTCGGTGGACTGTACCTAGATGTGAAATTGCTGGGTAAAGGGCTGGGGCATTTTTAAGGTTTCTCAATGCCAGTGCCTCACTCTCCAGATTCATTGCACCAGTTTGCACCTCCCACCAGCAAGGCCTGAAGGTGTGTCCCTCGTCTCTTTTCCAGCGCTTATTTTCTGACTTTTACATTTTTAAAACTGATTTCATGGGTATAAAATTATATAATTTAATTTGCATTTTATTTGCATCTTTCTACTTTCAGCATTTGTGTGCTTCTTCTGTAAATGACCATTCAGATCCTTTGCCTATTTCCCCCTAAGGTGTTGAAGGTGACGTCTTTCTAGGTCTTTGAATTTGGCTGTAGTCCTACCTCCTCAAAATCTGGTTAAACCAAAGGTGGTGGTGGGGATTAGCATGATGGAAGAAAAGTCCCAATTTGAATTTAGGGTTTCAGTTTGAGCCCTGGCCTGATGCTAACTGGCTGTGTGAATTTGGGAAAGCTTTTAAAAACTTCTCTAAGATTCGGTTTCCTTATTTGTAGAATGAAGGCAACCGTCTCTACCTCACAAAGGCAATATGAGGCTTAAATGCACTAATATCCATGAGAGATCAACAGTTACCGGAGTGGAAGAACCCAGGTGAAATTATCTCCACACTCAGATGCCTTCAGATGTAGCTCTGAGCCAGCCTGTGGCACGGCCTCCACGGGTGAAATCAAATTTCACTGTGGAACAGACAGCCCGACACAGGACGGTCCTGCTGTCTGCCAGGTGGTCCCAGAGATGACACGGTTCTGCAGGCTCATAGACTGCTTTAGGGACAGCTCCACTTTCTCTGCCACTCCCAGGGAAGCCACGCTCGGCCTTTGTTAATCTCCACATCAGAACAATGGCTCTGGGGAGCAAAACCGGCCTCTACGTAGACTAACCTCTAATGCGCACTAGGGAAGCCGGAGTGATCTCAGCCCTTTGCTGGATTCGCCTTGCCCCGTGCCCCGGCCTCTAAACATAGGTGGGTGGTCCCTGTAAGCTTCAAGAGCAACACAGCTAACCTTTTTGAATGCTAACCAAGTGCGTGCATGTAACGCAGAGAGAAAGCACTATGTATGTGATAGCTATTGTTATTGTTTTAATATTATTAGTATTACTGTCGTGATGTGCAGTGCTGTGCATTGCGCTAAGCATCATGGGCATTCGTTTGTTTCACCCTCAGTAGTGCCAGGACTTTTGCTTACTTCTCATAAGCGTAAGGGAGCGGGGAGCGGACGTCCCGCCTCAGCATTCCTCCAGGGCGCAGTGTGTGGGAGTGTCTGTGGGCACAGGTGGGAATGCTGCACCAGGAGGGCACTGAGTTTTTCCTTTAGATCACAATAATGGCTCATCTAGTATTTGCTCATCAATGAACAGTTTTTAAGGTGCTTTTGCATGTAGTTGTTCGCTGACTTCTCATAATATCCCTGGGCAGTACTACCTTACCTTCTCTTGAAACAGTCCTCTTTCAGCTCCGCGAGCCCACCTCCTGGCTTCCTTCCCACACCACTGGCCACTTCTCAGTCTTCTTTTTCTAGATTCTCCCTGCCCCATGCCCCCAACCTCTAAACATAGGGGGTTCCTGTAAGTTTCAGTCCCTGGGTTCCATTCACAGAAATTCTGATTTAGTTGATTTGGTGGTAGGGCCTGGGCAGCAGCACATTTGGAAAGCTCTTCAGGTAATTTATTATTTTTTAAAATATGTTTTTATTGATTTTTTTAAAGAGAGGGGAAGGGAGAGAGAGAGAGAGAAACATTGATGTGAGAGAGAAACATCTATTGGTTTCCTCCTGCATGCCCCCTACTAGGGATCAAGCCCAAAACCTGGGCATGTGCCCTGACCGGGAATTGGACCGGTGACCTTTGGGTGCACAGGATGATGCTCAGTCAACTGAGCCACACCAGCCAGGGCCCCTTTAGGTAATTTATTGAACAGCCACGGTCAAGAACCATTGATCTATATGCTGAAGATGTCTCCTTTTCAACCTGAATCCCAGACCGTCTCTTAGGAATGCCAATCTTAATATGCCCAGTACTGAAAGTTTGATTCCCTGCCGCCCCTCTGCTTACCCATTTCTCCCCTGATCTTTATCATCTTAGCACAAACAGCATCATTCTTCTTCCCACCTGCTCAAGCCAGAGACCGGGAGTTGTCCTGGTCCTTCTCTTTCCCTCGTTCTTTATCCAACCCACCCATAGTGCTGACTCTCCTTCCAAAATCCTCTCCTCCCTTTCCATTTTCCTGCCACCACCTTAGCCCAAGTCACCGCCATGCTCTCTTCCTCGGCTTGTTTTCAGCAGTGACCTCCTCTCAGGTTTCTTACCTCCGTCCTCAATCTTCTTCCAGCATTTTCAAAATTTTGCATCTGATCATTTTAACCCCTCAATAGTTTCCCAAGTATAAACTGCCTTATTATGCCTCTTCAAGGTCCTCTGTTTCTCTCTGCAAACCCCTCAGTCCATTCTCCTGCTCCAGTTCCACTGCCTTCTGAAAGTTCCTAGATGCTCCAAACACATCCCCCCCCCCACATCAGAGCCCTTGCTATTTCTTTGCTCTGATTATTCTCACTTAAGTCTTCATAGACTCCTTACTCATGTCTCAGCATGTCAAGTCATCTTGCCCAAGAGTCTCCCATATTCTTTTTTTAAACAACATATCGTTATGGATTTCAGAGAGAGGAAGGGAGGAGGGAGAGAGAGAGAAACATCTATGATGAGAGAGTCATTGATCGGGTGCCTCCTGCATGGCCCTGACTGGGGATCAAGCCCACAACCCGGGCATGTGCCCTAATTTGGAATCCAACCCTGATCGCCTGGATCCCAGGTCAGTGCTCAACCACTGAGCCACACCTGCTTGGCCCCATATTCTTTATTATAGAGTCATTGTTCCTTTACTGTATTTATTATATTTTTGCTTTGAGGGTTTTTTCTTCTTCAACTGATTAGGTTATAAGCTCCGCAAGGGGCTGGGACCATGGTGTGTTGCCAGGTTTAGCAAAACAGAACACAAAAGACCAAACAGGAATTATGTTAAACTTATATATTAATTTGGAGAGAACTCACATCTTTACTGTATTGAGTCTTCTAATTCATGAACATGGTATGTCTCTTTGTTTATTTAGATCGTTAATTTCATAGTTTTCAGCATATAATTCCTATATGTATTTTGTTAGATTTATACCTATTTCATTTTTTGAGCAATTATAAATGCTCAAATATTTTAAATTTCTGTTTCCATGTGTTCATTGTTAGTATATAGAAATGCAATTGATTTTTGTATGTTTAACTTGTATCCTGTGACCTTGCTGAGTTCATTTATTAGTCCTAGTTGTAGATTCCTTGGGATTTTCTATGTAGACCATCGTGTCGTCTGCAAATATGGACTGTCTTATTTTTTCCTTTCTGACAAGCATGCCTTTTCTTTTATTTTCTTACCTTATTGCACTGGCTAGAACTTCCAGCAATGTGTTGAATAGCATTGGTTAGAATGGATGTCCTTGTCTTATCTCTGACTAGCTCATCTTTTTATTTATTTACTTATTTATTTTTTTAATCTTCACCCAAGGATATGTTTATTAATTCTGAGACATTGATGTGAAAGGGAAACATCAATCAGTTGCCTCCTGTCTGTGCCCGACTTGAGGTTGAACCTAAAACCTAGATAGATATATGCCCTGACTGGGAATTGAACCTGCAAGCTTTTTGGTGTACAGGATGGCACTCCAACCAGCTGAGCCACCTGGCCAGGGCTAGCCCATCTTTTTAAACATAGGTTTGCATCATGCTATGGAGAGAGCCTGAGTGTGGATGTCAAAATCATCTAACCCATAGTCAAACCAGATCCCTCAACATACTATCTGTGTGGTTTTAGAAAAGTGGTTTTGTCTTTTCCCATGTTTTCTAATCTCCAAAATTGAGATAATAATAACTATGGCTTGGGTTTTTTGGAGAGTAGGTAGAGTGCAGAAGTTAAGGCTAGGTTTCCTGGGCTCAGATCTCAGCATCACCATTCCCAGGTGTGTGACCTTAGGCAAGACTCTCATCCTCTGTGCCTCAGTGTCTTCTTCTGTTAAGTTGGAAAAATAAGATCAGTCACTTCATAGTTGCTTCAAAGATGAATGAGTTAGCCCAGCTGGTGTGGGCCAGTGTTTGAGTGTCGACCTTTGAGCATTAACCCATGAACCAAGAGGTGGCCGGTTCTATTTCCAGTCAGGGCACATGCTATGGTTGTGGGCTCCATCCCTAGCAGGGAGTATGCAGGAGGCAGCCGATTGATGTTTCTCTTTCACTGATGTTTCTATCTCTCTATCCCTCTCCCTGCCCCCCCCCAAATAAATAAAAACATATTTAAAAAAATTTAAAAAAAGATGAGTAAGTTAATAATGTAAAATGCTTCATATTAGGCACACAGTGAGCAATTTCTAAAACAGTGTTTGCTGCTGTTGTGCTGTTTAAATGAAATGATGTGTGTAAAATACTTAACACAAGGCAGATGCTCAGTAAAACTTTTTCTGACACTAAGTCCCATGCAAATTAAAAATAATTAAATAGCACTGAAGGGCTTTTAATGAGAAATAACAATTGCCTGCTCTGCAGGCCTTTCCTGCTCTCTGGAGGCAAGCATTTTACATGTTTCCAGCTGCTTTCTCAATAATAAGCCTCTTTACCTATTTCTTGGTGTGTCAACTTTGGATATTATCTATTTAAACCTGAAGTAATGATTGAGGACTTAGCTCTCTTATATATTTCCTATCTCTCATGTTTCTAATATAGATAACATTGTTTATAATGTAATAACTAGCAAATATTGTTCACTGAGGAGCCAAAGGTATATTATGATTGTATTTCTTTTATTGAAAAATTTCCTTATTGCCTTTCCTTTTTTTTTTTTTTAAATATATCTTTATTGATTTCAGAGAAATGAAGGGAGAAAGAGAGAGAGAGAGAGAGAAACATCAGTGATGAAAAAGTCATCATTGATCAGCGGCCTCCTGCATGCCCCCGACTGAGGATCGAGCCCACAACCCGGGCATGTGCCCTGACCAGGAATCGAACCTCAATCTCTTGGTTCCTAGGTTAACGCTCAACCACTGAGCCATGCCCTGCTGGGCAACCTTTCCTTTTTTCCTCTTTTTATTTGTACTACCTGCTTTCCTCAAATGCAGTTTTCTCAACTACTTTATCCTGTCAGTTACTCTATCAGATTCACTTTTTTTTTTCCTGGAGACTTCCAAGTCATATTGTTTTCTGTTACACAGCTGTCATGACAATAACAAAAAAATTCATTTTTTTCCCTTTCACTTCCAGCCTAATATCCCCCTCCCCTCACTCCTCCTTGGCAATCGTTACTTGCCTGTGTTTCTTTTTTTTTGTTGTTGAAAGTATTATAAATGTCCCCTTTTATTCCCCTATTGATTCCCTCCTCCCTGCACCTTCCTTCTAGGCCTTCACCACATTATTGTCTGTATCCCTGGGTTATGCATATATGCATATAAGTTCTTAGGTTAGTCTCTTCCTACCCACCCACCCACCCACCCCTTCCTTCCCTCTGAGATTCTTCAACCTATTTCAAGTTTCTATGTCTCTGGATCTATTTTGTTCATCAGTTTATTTTATTCATTAGATTCCATATATGAGTGAGATCATGTGATACTTGTCTTTCTCTGACTGGCTTATTTCACTTAGCATAATACTCTCCAGGTCCCTCCATGCTGTCTCATAGACTAAGAGATCCTTCTTTTTTATAGCTGCATAGTATTCCATGGTGTAAATGTCCGAGAAGATGCTGGATATGATCTCAATCTTCTTGAACTTGTACAGACTTGTTTTGTGTCCTAACATGTGGCCTATCTTTGAGACTGTCCCATGTGCACTTGAGGAAAAAGTATATTCTGCTGCTTTGGGGTGGAATGTTTTGTAAATGTCAATTAAATCCATCTGACCTAGTGTGTCATTTAGAGTCACTGCTTCCTTGTTGATTTTTTTGTCTGGAAGATCTATCCAGTGAAGTCAGTGGGGTGTTAATGTCCCCTACTGTGACTGTATTGCTGTCGATCTCTCCCTTAAAGTCCTCCAGAAGTTTTTTTCCCAGCTTGGGTGAGTCTTTTGTTTGAGGTGGGTCTCTTGTAGACAGCATATATTTGGGTCTTGTTTTCTTATCCGTCAGCTACCCTGTGTCCTTTGATTGGAGCATTTAATCCATTTACATTTAAGATTATTATTGATAGGTACTTATCTATTGCCATTGTAATTCTTTATGCCTATGTTTCTCTCTCTCTCTATTTCTACTTCTAATTACAGTAGTCCCTTTAATATTTCCTGCAATGCTGGTTTGGTGGTGATAAACTCCTTTAGCCTTTTTTTCATCTGGAAAGCTCTTTATTTCACCATCTATTTTGAATGAGAGCCTTGATGGATGGAGTAATCTTGGTTTCAGATCCTTGCTTTTCATTACCTTGAATACTTCATGCCATTCCCTCTGGCCAGTAGAGTTTATGATGAGAAATCAACTGATAGCCTTATGGGAGGTAACAGCTTACTTTTCTCTTGCTGCCTTTAAGATTCTTTGTCTTGGATTTTTGGCATTTTAATTATGATGTGTCTGGGCGTGGGCCTCTTTGGGTTCTTCTTGTGTGACTTTTTCCTTCACCAAGTTAGGGAAGTTTTCTGCCATTACCGTTGCTTACTTTATTCATCTTATGTTACTCTTATGATGTGAATATTGTTATGTTTCATGTTGTCCCACAGCTCCCTTAAACTGTCCTATTTTTTAATTGTTTTTTTCTTTTTGGCTCTCTGAATGAGTGATTTTTCTATCTTGTTTTCTAATTAATTGATCTGATCCTCAGCTTCCCCTGATCTGCTGTTTATTCCTTCCAAAATTTTTAAAAATCTTTTTATTTCTACTATGTCATTCTTAATTTCCTTTCTTTTCCCATGGTGTTCAGCAACCTTATGATCAGTATTCTGAACTCTATATCTGATAGATTGCTTATCTCCATTTCATTTACCTCTTCTTCTGAATAATTCTCTTGTTCTTTCATTTGGGGCTTGATTTCTTGTATTTCCATTTTGGCTGCCTGTTTGGGCTTGTATCTATGTATTAGATAGATCTGCTAGGACTTCCAGTCTTTTGGATGGTCTCTGGTGCAGGCCAATGCCAGATGCTATTTGTGACTGATCTTGAGAATCCTGTTTGAAGCTTTCTGCAATCCACAGCTTGTGGCTCCCTCTACTGGAGCTGGGTGCATTTGGAAAGGACCAAGATCAAGACCAAGATGTGCACCAACATCTGCTTTTCCAAGCCCTGGTTCCAGAAGCAAACCAGGCAAAGACTCAAAAAACCTAGAGGCTGTTTGTTATTCACAGTCATTTTTAATGAGCCTCAGGCTGAAGAAACTCCCCAAAGTGGGGCCAGAGGTTTTCTAGCAGGGTGGGGCAATCGTTCCCCCCTGCACCAGGCAAAACCTGCATGGATAGTAAATGTCTGCCTGAGAAAGATGTCCTTTGCTGTATGGGGAAGTGGCTTAGCACAGGAGTCCAGAGGGGTGCCCTCTGAGCTCTAACTCCAGAGCCTGCAACCCTAGATTCTCCTCACACAGCTCCAGTCCACTCTGCCCTCCCTCTCAGAGCCCAAGGTGAGTGGCTGCACATGAAACTGTGTGTGTTGGCTCCTTAAGAGGGGGCCTGCTTTTCCAGCCATCTCTCCCTGGCAGACAGAAACCCAGCTGCTTTTCACAGCCAGATGGTATGTGGGCACCTTTCTCAGGTCTGGTGCTCTGGGCTGGGGAGGCCAGCTTGAGGTTTAGGCCCCAGAGTCCTCGGTGGGAACCCCCACAGCTGAGATCTCCCTCGGGACCTTCAGCTGCTTCCTGTGGGAACCCAGCCAGCCCTCTGGTGCCTCTGCACTTCCTACACGTCTCTATGCGGTCTCCCCTTTTCCTCCTTGGTTATGAGGGTGCTCTCCATCTCATTTTCATTTGATTATTCAGGGTGGCTTTTCTATATTTTAGTTGTCATTCCAGTTTGGTCCTGGGAGAGTGTCAGTGTAGCTTCCACTCAGTCTGCCACCATCTTGGAATCTCTGCCTGTGTTTCTTTCTCCCTTTTTGTTTCTGTCCATGCTTTTGCTCAGCTCACTTCTGTTTCCCAGCCATGTTCTTTTTTTGGTTCATCCATTTGGTCTTCTCAATAGCTCACTCATGGCAGTAGTGTTATTACTGTCAGTCAACTTTTGGCTCATTACAAATTAGCATTTTGAAGTGTTCTCATTTACACAGGGCATCCCAAAGAGAACCTGGTCCACAGCTAAAAGGGCAGTTGGTGTAATGCATATGTCATTGAGGCAAAGCCCTTGCAGGCAATAGCAAGCTAAGGGCAGCTGATTATAATGAAAGGCTTAAGTAAGGCATAGATGCTTCAGGCCTGACAAGAGCACTGACTGAAAGAATTTCAGCAGAAAAATATCTATCAAAAAGGAAACCTTTGCTAAGGGAGTGCTCAGCCAATGTGTGGGACTCTGGAAAGCCTGATCCATATTTTTGGAGGGAGCAACCGACTTTGTTGATAGGTCATAAGTCAAGAAACAAGTTTAATAAAAAATTCATTGAAACACACTATTTGAACACCAGGCTATAAAGCTGGCCTCAAAAGAGTAAGACTTAGGAAGATTTTTGAACATATTATTGGTTGACGTCAGATGTTAAACTTAGAGAGTACATATTTAAGATTTATCGTGCAATGTTTAGGCATCATGACCTGGACCTACTCCAGAGTCCTATGTATTAGCTACATCAGGGGTGGGGAATTTTTTTCTGCCAAGGGCCATTTGGATAGTTGTAACATCATTCACAGGCCATACAAAATTATCAACTTAAAAATTATCTATGAAGCCCTAGCCAGTTTGGCTCAGTGGTTAGAACTTCGGTCCATGGACTGAAGGGTCTGGGGTTCCATTCTAGCCAAGGGCGTATGCCTCGTTTGTAAGCTCTATCCCCAGCCCCTGTTGGGGCTCGTGTGGGGGCAACCAGTCGATGTCTCTCTCACATCAATGCTTGTTTCTCTCTCTCTCTCCCTCTCTCACCCCCCTTTCTCTTTCTCTCTCTCTCTCTCTCTCTCACACACACACACACACACCCTTGCACTCTCTCTGAAAAGCAGTAGAAAAAATATCCTTGGGTGAGGATTTAAAAAAAAACTATTAAAAACCTTCTATATTTATTGAGTTTTGAGTCCTGACTGTGGTTGCCTTGGCAGGACCAGACCAAATGATTTCATGGGCCGTATATGGCCGCAGGCTGTAGGTTCCCCACCCCGATCTACATGAATCCGTTTGGATCAACTGTATACTACTTGGCTTTCATTGTGCTTTTTCTCCTGGTTGATTCCTGTTGTCATGGAGCTTGAATTACCTCTAGGGACTGACTCTCAAACTTTCCTCACCCAGCTTTAGCACTGTTGTTAAGGTAATAGGGTCTGTGGACCTGGAGCCCATGCTGCTTTGTGCAGTGGGTTTAGGCTTTCTATTCTCCTTTTCTTGGTGTCCTAGTCATTAGTGAGGGCTTTACTTTTCTCATCTTACACCATCTGTGAACTGTGCAGCCTTGAGTGGGACCTGCTGCTCCAGCTCCTGCTTTATTAAACCAACCACTGATACTGGTCTCTTGGCTGGAGCCTGAGCTGGGTCTTTCTTTCCACCACCCATCCCTGGATCTGGGAGGTGCTCTCATTAAATCTCCCTGAGTGTAGTATAATAATTTCTCTTCTCTTAGAAGTATGACCTAATGGTGGGCCACTCCGATGATAGAAGTCTACAATGAGGGCCAAGGGAGGGGCTCACTCTGTGTAGAAACACACCCCTAAACTTCAGAAGTGTGCTTTGTTTCCATACTGACCTCAGTCTCAAGAATTGCTGAACTTAATTTCCTTTTTCTCCTTCGCAATCATCAAATAACAGCAGAGGGTGGGTGAGGGGTAGAAGGGGTCAATGGGACAAAAAAGGGACATCTGCAATACTTTTAACACTAAAGATAAGTTTTAAAAAAACAGCAGAGATCAAAATGACACTGGACCCTGAGGAAGGCTGCATACTAAAATCAGTGTGTTGGGTGCCGTAGCAGAAGAAGGTGTGTGGGACAGAGAGGTCTGAGCTAAACGCATTCATAAGTGGGAGATGTGTCTTCAGTTAACATTCATCCCCTCTACACTTTATGCACAATCTTTTATGACCCCTCCAGCTCACTAGGGCCATAAGCATACTGGATCAGCCCTCAAAGAAGCCTTCTAAGAAAGAGAATCTCCGAAGGAAGGTTTCCCCCAGCCAGGTTCCCTGAGACATCTGCTATTCTTGCTGTCCAGAATCTATTCCTCCTTCTGGTAACAGAATTAGTCTTTTCTTTGGGGAATCACTCCTTTTGCATACTCTAAGTCCCACTGCATTTTAGGTAGCGTGTGATCTAGACATGGCTAACAGGGATTCCATTAGTTTAGTTTAGTGATGGCACATGACCCAAACTTATCCAATCAATTGTAATCACTCCTTTCATTGGAATTATTGGAAAAGAGCATCCTCTTTCCGCTAAGCTTGTTGGGAACATAAAACACAAACCTGAAACTGATGGCTGCCCTCTTGCTTCTGCGAAGGCTCAACTTGTGCGGTAAGGCAGCCAACATGCAGCCAAGCAGAGCCAAGGGAGGGGAGAACACAACCGAATCCAGTAGCATCACCCGAGCCCCTGGATCCAGTTGTGCCAGAAGCTTTGGTAGCTACCACTTCACTTTAGAGATATTGAGCCAACGTCACTCCCTCCCTTTAATTTTTAATTTATTTTATTTTTTTTAATCCTCATCTGAGGATATGTTTGAAAATTGATTTTAGAGAGAGAAGGGAAGGGGGAGAGAGAGGGAGAGAGAGAGGAACCTCAATGTGAAACATATAAATTGGTTGCCTCCCACTGGAGATTGAACCCACAACCTAGGTATGTGCCCTCGCCGGGAATTGAACCTGAAACCTTTTTGTGTATAGGACAACACTCCAACCAACGGAGCCACCGAGCCGAGGCACACTCCTTTCCTTAAAAAACTAATTCCTTAATTAGTTTTATTATTATTTTTTTTCTATTAAGCCAGTTTGCATTTCTTTTAACTGCAACCCAGGGAATCCTGACTAGTATAGCTGGCTGTTCGATCCAGACCCTGCATTCTGCACTCTGTAGACTCTGCGTGGCATTTACTAAGTGTCATATGCATTCTCAGATACGTGTTTCCCCCGTGTTGTTATGATGTCTTGAGAACCTTTCCTCCCTTTCCTCTATACTTTTCCTCTGAGGACTCCTGTCTCAGAGCTGGAACTACGACACTATGAGATGACCATGCTCAGTGTCAACAACACACATGGGAGTCAGATACATTATTCATTTTTTGAGACAGTTGTCTTTCAGGTGGAAGAATTCACAGTGTACACCTGGGGTTCTCTAAAACGTAGGCTGGTGTGGAGGTTTCTCATCATATAATACCAGCAGTCCTCAATTTGTGAATGGGATGGTATGTTTGACCAGGGAAACAACATTATGTAGGAGGTGGCTGAGTTCCCAGGCTAGCCCATGAGGCCAAATTCACCCACACTGTCGGTGAACATTAGTGTTCTCTTAATCATTCTACAGGGCCAATCACCATAAGGGATTATACTGGGATAACTCATCCCAAATTCCACTGGAGAGAGGAAGATCTGCTTCCCAGCCACACCCCTGTCCGGGGGAGTGCCCCCTCTGCCCCTCACCCCACTGCAGGTGGCCACAGCAAGGCCCCCGCTAAAATTCCAGGAGCACAGTCTCAGCTGGGTCCCCTGCAGCTGCTGCTTATGTGACGAGACTCCTTGGTCTGCCCCCGACCTTCACAGACCATCGACTCTGTACGGCTAGTTGCTTATGGGCATCCTCATTGGCATGTGAACTTCAAAATATGCAAAGCCGAGCTCACTCTCCCCTTCACACTGTCACCACATCCCTAACTTGATGCCACAGCTCTTGACCCAGTTCAAGACAGACACCAGGGAGTCATTTAAGACATACGTCCCCTCTTAGGTATCTGTGATTGTCAACCAGTCACCACGTCCTCAGGTTCGATGCTGGTCACTGTCCCTGTGCGCCCATCCCCATGGTCACCGTCAGTAAGGCCTTCCTAAATTCTCGTCGGATCATAGCCTAGTCTCTGAAGTGGTCTTGCTGCGTTCCCGGGCCCCCCTTAGTCTGAACTCCACACCTCAGCAGAGAGCGTGCTCTAAAGTGTGGATCTGGACAGACCCCGCCTTGCCGACACCCCTCCTTGCCCCTCACAGATTCAGGCTTAGGCTCATTGTCCTTGTCTTAGCCACAGGACTGCAGGTCCCTGGGCTTGACAGCTTCCCCTTGGTTTTGGCCATTTTGTGTGTGACCACATTGACTCATTTAATATTTATTAAGTGCCTGGCACTGTCGCTTCATGGCTCTGGGAAAGGAGCAGTGAACAGAAACAAAACCCCTGACCTCATGGAGCTTCGTTCTGACTGGGGAGGCAGATGGAAGAGGCCAGAAGGCAGTGAGCGCAATGGAGAGAAACGAAGCAAGAAAGGAGTAGGGAGCAAGAGGGGAGGGTGCGCAATTTAAAAGAGGGGGTTCAGGGGACCCCTCACAAGGAGGTGATAGCTTTCAATCCAGACTTGAAGGAGGTGAGGGAGCAAGACACGCGGGTATCCATAAGAGGACGCAGTGAGTGCAAGGGCCCTGGGGCAGTTCGGGGTCAGCAGGAAGGCTGGCGTGGCTGGAGCAGAGAGCGGGAGAGACAGAAGTGGGTTGGGGTAGATCATTTAGGGGCTTGTGGGCATTCTCGTGGCTTTTATCCTGACTGAGATGGAAAACCTGGGTGGTCCTGACCCCAAGAGCCATGTGCTCTGACTTTATATCTTAAAAATGAAAGACTTTTTCCCTGGGATGTGTCCTAACTGCATCCTTGTGGCAACCCACATGGTTCTCTCTGCTGACAACGCGCTCCCCCGACCCCTTCACCTCTGAGTCGCCTTTCGGCACACCTTTCCTGGCCCCGAGGCTCAGGTTAGGAGCATCCCTGTGCAGTTACTAAGCGTGTGGGAAAGAGGGAATGTGAGTAAGGTGTCAGTCTGATTGGAGGTGGAAAGTCCACTGTGCCAGGGAAGGCAGGTGAGCAGGCGTCACTCTCATAACGAACAGTTTTGAATGCTCACTGTCTGCCAGGCATTCGCCGAGTGCTTCCCGTGGCGGATGTGTCTATGCTCAGAACTCTCTGATGCAGACGCTATTTTAATTTTAAACTTATTTTACAGAGGAGGGGGCTGACTGTGAAGAGGCACAGTGACTTGTTTAAGGTCCCACACCCAGCAAAGGATGGAGGGACTTGAACTGGAGGCAGAGCCAGGCAGGACTTCCCACCTGGATGAGGGGAAGTGGTCTGCTGCCCCGAGGGCTTTTGTTCTGGAAAATCACTATAAGAACATCAACGCTGTAAGAACTAGGTCTGGGCAGCTGAACTTCTGCAGAGGCCAAGGGTGGGCAGTTGGCCAGCGGATTCTGGGGGCAACCTGCTGCTTGCCTGGGACAGAGCCTGCACATGCTAAGGCAGGAAGGGGCGTCGTCACCGAGACAGCGGGAGGATTGAGTGTAGCAGTTAAGATGGGGCTGTGTGAGGCAGACCTGGGTTTGTTCCAGCTCCCCGTTGTCATCTGTGGGGCCTGGAAAGTCATGAGGATCCCCTGGACTCAGGCTCCCCCTCCCTAGAGTGGGGACTTGATTATCTGTAGGGACTGTATTTGATAACGCTCAGGAAGAGGCCCACTGCCCGCGCCTGCTCAGCTCTCGGGCCTCGAGCCAGGCAGCCAGCAGCCCCGTCCCCGCCGGCCCGGCGCTGTCTTGAGATGCACGTGGGATGAACACGAAATACTCCAGGGACTTTTAAGATCTTCACTTTTAGAACTCAAGTAATAATCAGACCGACCTAGGAGCCAGACACCCACATTTTCTAGGCGGAAGGAACCATCGTTTTTATAGAGAGAAGCCAGTGTCTGCTGAGGGCCCACTCAGCGCTTCATGGAAACGTGGCGAGGCTGCCGCTGGGAGCAGCGACGCCAGGGCGAGGGCCGGCCTGCTCACTCGCTGCTCCATCCACGTGGCCACGGCGCAGGCCTGAGGCTGGGTCCAGCAGCTCTCTGACCCTGGGACAAAACTGTTTTGTGCTTGCCTAAGGACACTGGTAAAGGAGGCTCCTGGGGACCCCCGGCAAGGTTTCCCTAGGAGCTAGGCGCGTACTTCACTTCAGCTTGTTTTGGGGGCAAGTGATGGAGCCCACTTGGTACTGGCTTAAGCTAAAAGCGATTTGCTAGAAGGGATACTGGGGTTTCTCACACAAGAAAAGTGAACAGTTAGACTTGGGTAGGCTGGCAGCAGAACCCATCAAGCCCTTGGGAGGCCAGGAAGCCATTTCTTTCCCTGTTCGTGGGTCACACATTGTCATCTCTGTTTCACATCAGCATATACTTCATACATTTTCAAGAGACTGGCTCCATCTGTGTTTATAATCCTTGGCTGCCCTGAACTCCCAAGTTACATGTCCTGCATTCAAACAGCTTCCAATAACTTCCTAGGATCTATCTCTGGCATCTCAGATTCAAATCCCCAGAAAGAGAGGTTTGTGTCACGCTGAATCTGTGCCTACACTGATCAGCCAGCATGCTGCGAATGAGGGCCTTCAGGAATGTCTCTGTAGCGAGGCCCAGCCTGGGGAGGGCTGTTCTCAGACACGGGTGGCTCAGAGGCTCCCAGGCATCCCCCTGGGTCTCTACCTTCCACCCTCACCAGTCAACTATGCTAAAAAGAACTCTAAGAAATCATAATGAACTGATCATTAATGTAAACACTAAAAGATATAAACAAATTAGAGCATTTTAAGAAATTTGAATGCCTAAATACGATTTAGCATTTTCCTGTACTCAGTTAAATTGTTATGATCAAATTTAATTCATTCCTAATTGTCCTATGAGGACCCAGGAGAAGGAGGTTTTGAGCCTGAAGTCACACCCGAGGGGCTCAGCTCCTGTGGTTTGGACTCAGAGCCTCTCTAACGTCAATAGTCCTGTCAGAGGCTGTCTCCTTGCTTCATGAGCAGCCTGTCACGACCTGCTTCATTAATTGGTGAAAAGGGATCAGTCTGCTGCCTAATTTCATAATTAGCACTAGCACCGATAGCGTGCTGTCGTTTCGCCTTCTCTGAGCCCTCTTTCCAAGGAGAACATCTTATTCCAGGCATCAGGTTTTCCTTATGAGCAGCTTGGCACCAGCTGGAAAAGGGGAAGAGGCCTTTGTTCTCTTTGCTCTGCACCTTTGTTCTCCTAACTCCATGGCACCATTCACACCAAGTCTTTATTGAGCACCTACTAGGTGCCAGGCATTGTAACTTAGTCAGGCTCTTTCAGCAGCTGTTTTATTACCTTGCTGCTCTGATAGTAGATATTTTTGTGTGTGTGATTTTTAGAGGATGTTTATTAAAGCTGAGGACAGTGAAACAAGGAAGGACTTAGGCTAGAAGAAGAAACAGGAGACAGGCAAGGCTGCTTTGGATCTCTAGGAACGTTATGGGAAAGAAGTGAGCCAAGGAGGAGCTGCTGTCATCTCACTGAGAAGTCAGAGAGAAGGGGGCCTTGGAGCAGGTTCATGGGTTAGCCCAGGATGAGCTGCTGCTGCCCATTTCTCCCCTGGTTGCAAGTCTCATGGGGACCCTTTGAGTTTAGGAGAAAGAAAACTCACTTGAAAAGGAGATCCGAGTGGGTGTGCCCCAAGGACAGGTTGCTGATAGTAGATATTCTTAAAGGACACATTTTCTCATGCCTTCTAAAACCATGTAGCAAGGATATACAATGATTTCTCAAAAAATAGATCTAGAAAGTTCAGACAGGTTGTGGAATCTGTTCAGGTCCCCTGACTTTTTAAAAGCATATACCAGAACTCGTTCAGTCTACAGGTGCTTCTGGATTGGTGACATGGTTACACTTACACCAGGTAAAGAGGCAGAGAGTATGTTTTAGCTCTCACAGTTAACCTGTGATCCAACTGTGGCTTAAGTTAACTGTATACCAAGCGATCACTGCCTGTCTGGATATTAAAAGTTAGTAATGCACCCTCTGATGGAGTCAGCTGAGGTGGTTTTGGGGGAGGTACAGCTGAGGTCTGAGAAGAACCAGCTTCCTGTTTGTGTATTTGGCCCTCAAGCAGCAGGAGAGCCTTCACCTACTGGGGAGTTCAATCCATGCTTGCTCATGAATTTCCTGCTCTCCTTGCTGGAAAGAGAAGGATGTTTCAAAAATTGGCTTATTCCAAGTCCCCTGGAAATGTCTCTTTACTGTGCTTTACAAAGAGATGACTGTGGCTGAATAATGACACCTGAGTTCTTGACTGCAGTCTGCAGGGATGCTTCTCTCATTTGCCACCTGAAAGGCTGCAATTACCAAAATTGCTTATAATGCCTCCCCTCTAGGAGTTCACATTAGAAATCCCTGCAGGAAAGTCTTCTTGCATTCATCCATGCATGCGGTCATTCATTCGAGCAAGCCTATTCTACCCATGTGCCACAAACCTGTTTACCAAAAAACATGACTCACAAATCTCCAGCAGCTTTCCTGGGATGACTCAGTGGTGTGCAGGAAATGCTCGACACCAACTTGCTGAAGAAACAACAAGACTTGGATTTGTAGTGTTTGCCGATCTCCCTGGTGTAAATACTCCCATCTTGGCTCATTGTAAGCCACCAATGGGATGCCACTGAAGGTGAATCTGGGGAGATGTGTGTTCCCATGACTCTCACGAGTCAATAAGTCAGCTTCATATGCTTCAGAACCCAAATCTCCAACCTGTTGTTTTCTTTTTCGCTTATTTCTTTCGCTCAACATTTGCTTTCTTCTCTCTTGTCCCTGGTTTGATCTCTTAACCTTTTCTGCAACCCTATCCTCAATTCTTACCTTTGTCTCCTTTGGTTTTATTGCATATGATCTTCCCTTCCCACTCTTGGTTTCACTCTCTTCTACCTGGCTTCTGCTTTGGCAGTTGAAATCTTCAGGAATATTAAATAGAGACTCCATCTGGAAGCCTCTATGAAGGGAAGCTGACTTGCTGCT
Organism: Miniopterus natalensis; assembly: GCF_054644295.1. Lineage (NCBI taxonomy): Eukaryota > Metazoa > Chordata > Mammalia > Chiroptera > Miniopteridae > Miniopterus > Miniopterus natalensis. The sequence goes on from NC_142083.1 coordinate 102,407,482, forward strand.
CTCATTCACAAGGTGGAGCAGCTGCAGCTCCCACAGGAGGAGCTGGGTTGGGTTCATTCATAATTGAGGGACAGATCTTACCCGGGCTTCCCTTTGCGAATAGGTAAATGCAGTACTAGCCTCCTCCCACAACCAAATCAAAATTACAACTAAACTACAGAACAACAACCCCTGAGAACTGCCTAAAATCTAGCTGAACAGAACTCTTATAACTAAGGATATACAGAAGAAGCCATGTGGAGACTGGTAAGACGGGTGGAAACTCAGAACAGGCTGATCCTGCACTCATGTGTGGTGGTTAAAAATTAGAAGTGGAGTCCCAGGTCCACACAAGGGCTCCTGGCCCAGGGTTCCAGTGCCAAGAAAAGTCCCCATAACTTCTGGCTGTGGAAACCAGTGGAGATTGTGGCTGAGTGAGACAGAGGGCTCATGGAGACCGAGGCATTCCTCTTAGAGGGCCTGTGCATGAACTTACTTGGACTCACTGGCTCTGAGCTCCAGGGCTGGGACAGCAGCTTGAGAGACACCAGGGACACATGGGGAGGAACTGAATCATCTGGCTTTGGATTAAGAGTTAGAGGGACAGCTTTCTCCCAGACAGAAGTGCTAACAGAGGCTATGTTCCCTTGCTGAGCCCTCTCGCTATAGAGCTGGCAGGTGGGCATTCTATCTCATCAACTTGGCTAACACTGTTCACCCTGCCCTGATGGTTCCCTGAAACCCACCTATCCCACTTGTGGGCCCACCTAGGATGTTTCCAGTGTTTTTCCATAGGAAGAGCCTATATTGGCTCATGCTGTGGACTTTCCTAAAATCCCTCAAAGGTGCAAAATCCCCAAACAAGTAGTGTCTGGCCTTGGCATGTCCTGTGTACCTCTTGTTAAGTGCACCCAGGCCTAGCCCTAGTGGTAGCTGGCTTCAGTTCACAGCTTAGCCTCTCCTGGGCACCTCCAAGCCCAGCACAAGTAGCATCCATATGAAGATTGCTTTATAGCTCATGTTGGGTGGCCCCAGGCAGGGCAGAGACAGCAGCTGATCTTGACCTGCACCTCCAGGGAGGTCCCAGAGCCAGTGCACTTGGTGGCCAGTTTCAAACCACACCAGAGTACTATCCAACCACTTCCGCCAGTAACACACTCAAAAAGCAGACTCATTGGGCACCAGAGCCTAGATGAAGTGAATTCTGCTCTATGGGGTTGGCCCCTGCACAGCAGCGCCTCCACTGTGGTTTTGGCCAGTCCTCACAGCTTATTGGCTTGGGGGTAAGCCCTCCCCCCCATTGATGTGCCAACAGCAATCAAGGCTAAACTATAACAGGAGGGTGCATGTAGCTCACATGGGGGGGGGGTGCACCAGGGTTTCCCAGATTGGGTGACTGGGGGGGCTGCACCATTGGGCCCTACAAGACACCTACTACATAAAACCACTCTACCAAGACTGGGAGATGTAGCAGCTCTACCTGAAACAAACACAGGGAGGCATCCAAACTGAGAAAACAACAAAAAAATGTCCCAAATGAAAGAACAGAACAAAACTCCAGAAAAAGAAATAAACAAAATGGAGGCAGTCTACCAGATGCAGAGTTAAAAACGCTGGCTATAAGGATGCTCAGTGAACTGAGGGGAAGAGTAGATGAATTTAGTGAGAACTTCAACAAAGAGAGGAAACACAGAGTTGATGATAGAAAACATAAAAAAGAACCAGTCAGAAATGAAGAATACAATAACTGAAATAAAGAATACATTACAGAGGATCACCAATAAAGTAGATAAAGCAGAGGATCAAATCAGCAATTTGGAAGATAAGGAAGAAGAAAACATCCAACCAGAACAGCAAAAGAAAAAAAAGAATTAAACAAAACAAAAAACGAGCATAGTTTAGGAAGCCTTTGGGACAACTTTAAGAGTACCAACATTTGCATCATAGGGGTACAGGAAGGAGAAGAAGAGAGCAAAATATTGAAAACCTATTTGAAAAAAGAATGGTGGAAAAATTTCTCTAACCTGGTGAAGGAAATAGACTTACAAGTCCAGGAACTGCAGAGTCCCAATCAAGAGGAACCCAAACAGGCCCACACCAAGACACATCATAATTAAAACACAAAAAGTTAAAGACAAAAAGAGAATCTTAAAATCAGCAAGAGAAAAGCAGTTAGTTACCTACAAGGGAGCTCCCTTAAGACTGTCAGCTGATTTCTCAACAGAAACTTTACAGGCCAGAAGGGGTGGACAAGAAATATTCAAAGCAATGAAAAGCAAGGACCTACACCTAAGATCACTCCATCCAGCAAGGTTATCATTTAAAATTGAAGGAGAAATAAAGAGCTTCCCAGGCAAAAAAAAAAAAAAAAAAAGATGGAGTTCATCTTCCTCAAACTAGGATTGCAGGAAATGTTGAAGGGTCCTCTTAAGAAAAGGAAGAAGAAGAAGAAAAAAACAAACCATAAAAAATATGAATAATAAAATGGCAATAAATATATATCTATTAACAATTACTTTAAATGCAAATGGATTAAATGTTCCAGTTAAAAAACATGGTGGCTGAATGGATAACAAAACAAGACCCACACATATGTTGTCTACAGGATACTCACTTCAGATTAAAAGACACACACAACCCTGGCCGGTGTGGTTCAGTGGTTAGAGTGTCAGCTCACACTAAGGGTCACTGGTTCGATTCCCTGTCAAGGGTTGTGGATTTGGGGTGTGTGCAGGAGTCTGCAGTATAGGCCAGGGTATAAAAACCTGAGCAGTCTCAGGGGGAGCCAAAGACTGACTTTGGGGCAGAGCCATTTCCCCCACTTTCTTGGGAACCTGATTGGTGCTTCCCCCTCATGTGGATCTGATAGAAACACCCTCCTGGCTTCTAACACGCCCAACATCTGGACTCTGGAGGCTCCATTTGCCTGACTAATAATGGCTGTTCTGCCAAGTTCAGGGGAAAAATCTGGGACAGACTCAGATGTGTGACTCAGTTGAGGGAACGCACCCACCATCTTTCCTGAAGTCTGAATGGCACCATCTTCTCATAGGAGATTCAATAGCCCCATCCTCCTGATTCCACCAGAGGCTCTTCCAGAGATGATGCTTTTTCAGTGGCTAAGCCTAACAGCCCGTTGGCAGGTGGAGGCAGGCAGAGGTGGACTGTAGGGTGCCTTAGGACTTTTTCTGACCTGCCCCTAGGCCCTGTGCTGGTAAAAGTTGGCCTTAGAGCACAGCTTGGTCCTTCCTGTATGCAGCCAAGCCTAGTAGAATCAGCCACAAACTGTGAATTGCTTGTAGCTCCACACACATTGTCAAGGGCCAGGCATAGACAGTGTCTAACATTGGCTTACGCCAGAGAACCTCCTAAGAGGCCCAGAACCAACACACCAAGTAACCAGCTTCAGACAGCATCAGAGCAGGATCCAACAAGCTTCACAAACAGCACATAAAGGGTGATTGCAGCAGGCACTGAACTCTGCTGAGAAAAACTCAACTTTTTTCTTTTTTATTCTTTCCCTTTTCTTTCTTTCTTCTTTCTGTTATTCTTTTCTATATGCTTTTCTATTGCTGTGATGAGTGCTGTGTAACAAACAGTGTCCAAATCTTGTGCCCTAAAGAACAAACATCTGTTGTTCTGCTCAAGACTGTTCAGGTTGCCTGGGGCAATACTACTTTAGTGTACGGGGGAGGCTCAGGTCTGTTCCACTTGTCTGTCAGTCTGGCGCCAGCAGCAGCTTATCAGAGTGAGCCCTCCTCCTGCCACATGGCCAGAGTCCAAGCCAAACCACATCAGCACATTTAAAGCCTCTCTTTGCGTCGTGTTTACTTATATTCCCTTGACCAAAGCAAGTCACATGAACAAGTCCGATATCAGTGAGACAGAGATGGGTAATTCTGTTACACGGAGGGAGTGAAGAACTAGAAATAATAATTTAATCAATAACAGTAATTTGAAAAACCCACTAAGCCTAGTGGGGCGTGGGTGTCATGAGTGGGAAGGACAGTGGTGGGACATAGGGCTGAAGAGATAGATCGGGGCCAGGCCATTTCGGGTCTTGTTGGCCTTGCTGAAGATGTTGAATTGCATCTAAGTCAATGCGGAGCCACTGGGGCTTTTAAGCATGAGAGGGGTAGGGTCAGGGTGCCTTTTTAACAAGCTGCTGCTGCGTGAGGACTAGATTGGGGGAAGAAAGGTGAGCAGGTGGAGGGAGCTGTTATGAAGCTGTTGTAGCAACTTAAGGCGGTGGCTTGACCGAGGAGAGTGGTAACGTAGACGGCGAGAAGCCAGCGGTTCACTGTTCTAGAGGCAGAAGGGTCAGGCGTGGCTGGGAGCTGGATGTGAGGGGAGGAAGGACTCCGGTTCCTGACAGCGTGCCAGGCGAATACAGGTGCTCCGGGGAGAGCCTGGCAAAGGAACAGATTTGAGGGAGTACAGTAAAAGTTTAGTTTTGGATACACTGAATTCCATATACTTGTGAAACAATACTCATAAACTATCTAAGGATAAACTTAACAAGCAATGTGAAGGATCTGTATGAATAAAGCTATAAACCTCTATTACCGTGATACAAGAAGAACTGAGTCAATGGAGTGTCAAAGCTTGCACTTGGATAAAAAGACTCAAAGTTGTAAAGATGTCAATTTTCATTATATAAATGTATAAGTTCAATCCAACTTCAATCAAAATTTTAATAGTATTTTTTTCCCTTGAAACTTGCAGCAATTACTAAGAATGTTCTCTAAAAGAAGAGCGATGAGAAACACCCTGCTCCATCACATATTAAAATACATTATGAAACAACAAAATTTATAGCAGCCGAACACGGTCAGAGGAGTGGGCTGATGGCTTAATGCACGGACTACAGGGTAGAAACACAGAGCCAGGGACAGATGAGGATTTGTGTATTGCAAGGATGCACAGCCACGTGGGGGGAGAAAAGACAGACTCTTCAGCAAATGGTTTAAGGCAACTGGATGGCTATTTGGAGAAAAAAATACTAAAGCTGCATTTACCAAGCTCTCCGGCTCTCTTTTTACCTGCTATATACTATCCCACAGTGTCAGTAAAGCATAGGTTAGTAAGTTATATTCATATTGATGTCCTTTTAGGTTTTTAATCTTTTGTTATAAACAGTAGTGTGAAAATAAAATTTTATATAGTGTTTTTTGACAAATGGTGAATCCTTCTCGAGGGTAGATTCTGAGACGTGAAATTGCTGAGTCAGAAAATATGTACATTTTTTTACGTGCTTATAAATTTCCCTTTGAAATATGAAACTACACTACAGCAGCAGTGGGTGAGAAAACAAAAACAAAATAAACCCAAATAAAACAGATGGATCAAGTTAATTTAAAAAAAAAGCAGAAACAAATGAAACAGAAAAAAATTATATTTGAGATGATTGGTAAAACCCAAAACTAGACTCTATGAATGAATGACAAGAACACACAAATTCTCTACAAGTACGATCAAGGCGCAGAGGTAAGACACAGAGGGCATTAGAGATGACGAAGGAGGTGATGCGTGGGCACCGAGGAGCTTTTTAAGGTTAGGAGACTGCTTTGCACAGGGTCTTAACTCAAGTCAGGGAGCGAGGCAAAGACAGCACATGACAAAATTGCCTTCGCCCGGTAAGTTGTGCTTATGCTCGAGGTTTGTATACTCTTGCAAAATCTAAATGTTTTTCTTCAGCCTTGAATCCCATTATTATTTATAATGGGATTACTTATATATAAGTTAGTGGCCAACTTATATAAAAAATACATTGAAACTGCCGAATGGCCCTTAGAGTGGTGAGATGGGCACGCGCAGGGACAGGCCGGTGGCACGCGTGGCAGGATCTTGCCCCCGGGAGGCGTAGCCTCCTTCCCTGGAGTAACAGAGGGATGGCCCACATGGTTCCTGGTTAGTTTCTCTCTTTAAAAATTTAAAAATGGAACATGCATAGCTGAATTCACATATAATAAATGTATGGATGCTACGGTCCAACTATAAAACTTGACACAAATCCATCTGGTCTTTAGCAGTTTATTTGTTTCGCTGGAAAAGAGGCAGGTGCCCACCGTCTGCAGCGCAAACCAGGAGAAGCAGGGAGAGGGGCTGGGTGCGGTGCTGGGTGAATACAAAGCTGAGCCTTAAAAGTGCTGATGAACCAGGGATGCCTTTCCGCAGAGGTGTCGCCGGCACCTTCTCTCATCCAGCTCTGACAGGTCCCCCTTTCGGCCGAGGGGCCCAGGGGGACAGTCAAAAGGCTGCGCGTGGGAACGACGGTGCCAGCCACGTGCCTCTTTTCAAAGCGGTGGAATGTTTTCAATCAGAAAGAAAAATGGAAAAGACCCACAACCACGCAACTTTTCGTATTTCATCCAAACCGGGCTGCCAGTCACTTTGCAGTTGCTATGACAACAGCAGCTCTCCTCTCCTCCCCCTTCATTTGGCTGTTTCCAAACCGAGAACAATGACTGTGGGAGACCAGAAAATGGGACGAGCGGGCGGGTAGGCACTCACGGCGTCAGAATTATTTACCCGGAGAGCAGGACGCTAAGGGCCGACAATTACGCTAAGGTTGCTGCTACTTAAGTAGCTCTCTGCTGGGGCCCAAGATAAAATCAGATTTATTTTAACTGGAGGGAAATAGCTTTAGGAAGAAAAAGTCCCTGATGGAAGGTTCTGTGGCTCTGCTGCTCCTTTCTCAGGGTAGGCGGAGGAGGCGGCGCTGGAATCCGGTGTCTCTCAGTGGTTGTCTTTCCCGGGAAAGTTCTTGATCAATGGAACAACACACTGTTGAGGCTAAAAAATTAATACTTTAATAATAATAAAGAATATGATATACTATTATACAAATAATGCTACTACTTTAATAATCAATTCTTCTAACTGGACTAATAATCAGATTAACAGAAGAAAATAAAAATTTTAATACATGCAGATGGGGAATTCACATGAGCATGAACATTTCCAACACAATGAGGCACCATTGGGGATATAAGGCATTTTTGGACAAAAAAGAAAAGGGGGGATGGGGTGCTGGATTTCAGGAGTGCGAATGGGTGATTTACAGGCAGTCAGGGAGAGTGGACCACACAGGGCAGGAAGGTCCTTGCCGGGCCACTCAGACAGTGGCACGGGGCACTGCGCTGAGAGGCGCGGAGCCTTCCTGCGGTGAGGATGCGCGGCGGGGCCAAGCCACGCTCCCTTCCTGAGGCAGGCTTCTCTGTCTGCGTCTCTTGGCAGGAAATGGGGAGAGTCAAGGGTCCTTTCTGAGTTTTGTTTCTTAATAAACAACTTAAAACCAATGTCTCCCAAAGCAGCTCCAGGGTGGCAGAATTTTGGTCCCTTCAATACTGTACAACAGCAAACATCAAACACAGTACTTTAAGTGTTTTTATATTTAAAAACAAAATTCTCTGTGTTTTATTTTTTATTATCTCACTCAATCTTTGCAACACTCCCAAAGGAAAGCACCATGACCATTCGCATCTCAGAGGAGGGAAAACCAGGGGGTGGAGAGTGTAGCCGCTTGCCCAGGGCCACAGAGCGGTGCGTGGCAGAGCTGCGACCCGAACCCAGAAAGCCTGTGTTCTTACCCAGTGGCAGCATCTCGTGACAGCCACTCTCTTGAAGTGCTTCCCGCTGTGTTGGGCCCTGGAAGGAATCCTGCGCGAAGCCCTCAGACACGAGCTCTAGCTCCAGCGTGGTTTCTCCACTCATTCAGCTGTCCTTTAACAACTACTTAGTGAACGCGCACTATCGAAGTCCCTAACTTGGCCCCAGGGACCAGCAGAGAGCGGGATGGACAAGGGCTCATAGAAGAGGACCCCAGACATAAACACATAACTGAGGATGACACCTTCCGGGACTAAGGGTGCTATGAAGGGAACAGAGCTGGGCCGTGAAGTGGACTGAGGGGTGGATGTGGGTGGGGGGTGGCTGTTTTAGGCAGGATGCTGGAAAGACTTTTCTGAGGAGTGTCAACTTCAGTGGAGGCCTGAGAGATGAAGGGGCCGGCCTTCTGGGGGAGCATTCCAGGCAAAGGAGCAGAAGATGTGAATTTGGGGACAAGCTTTAAAGCAGGGGAGTGGGCTTAGATCATATTGGACCAGGGCAGGGGGGGCTTGGAGGTTGGCGGTGGCTTCAGATGTATTTGAAGAGTTTGGATTGAGAGGCAAGGTCTCTACTTGGGTACTTGGGATGGGGGTGCTATTGACATCTAGTGGGTAGAGGTCAGGGATGCTGCTAAACATCCTACAATGCCCAGGACAGGCCCCGTCAAAAGAATTATCCAGCCCAAATGTCCACAGGGCAGGGCTGGGAAACTCCGGTCTCCGCATACAAGACTGGCCAAGGACAGGAGACCGGGTTTGGTTCGGAACGAAGGAGAACCCCTCAGATGGTTGGAGGCGGCAGAGTGTTTGTTGGGGCTTGTATTTCAGAAGACGACTGTGCCTGCTGAATGGGAAATGCGTAGTAGGGGACCCAGAGGACAGTCAGAGAGAATGATGAGTTTGTTTTTTGAAATTTTCTGTGGTGGTAGCATAAGCTTTCCCCACGCATGGAGATGCTGCTTGGTTCAGGGCAGTGGCAGTGAAGATGGAGAGAAATGGGAGGATTGGGAGCCTGAGGTGACAGGGCCTGCTGATGGCTGGGGTGGGGCTGATGGCTGGGGGAGGGGCTGATGGCTGGGGGTGGGGCTGATGGACTGGGGGAGGGGCTGGTGGACTGGGGGAGGGGCTGGTGACTGGAGGAGGGGCTGGTGACTGGAGGAGGGGCTGATGACTGGGGGTGGGGCTGATGGCTGGGGGAGGGACTGATGGCTGGGGGTTGGGGCTGATGGACTGGGGGAGGGGCTGATGGCTGGGGGAGGGGCTGATGGACTGGGGGAGGACTGATGACTGGGGGTGGGGCTGATGGCTGGGGGAGGGGCTGATGACTGGGGGTGGGGCCTGGGTGAGGACAGGATCAGGGAAGACCCTCAGGCTGTGGCCTGAGTACCTGGGGGGGGGGGGAAGCTGGGGTGCATATTTACCTGGTCATAGCAGGTGGATGGGGGGAGGGAAGAGAGGGGACACTCACTGGGGTGCATATTTACATGGGAGGAAGGAGTTCGGGAAAACGGAGAGGAATCTAGACATGTTAGATTTAACAAACTTATTAGTGATTGAAGGGGCGATGAGCAGGCTGTTGGGAGTAACAGTGAGGTGAGTGACTTCCCCTGCTGGGCCTTTCCTTAGGACACGAACAATGGCCCTAGCCCCCTATGGTCCTAGAGCAACGAGCCTGGAGATGGGGGTGGCACTGGATGGCCTTTGGCAGTGTCACCCAATTCCACACCTCACTGACTTTTCCCCTCTGAGTAACACTCTGAAGGTGGACAAGAAATGAGGAAATTAGGACTGTTTTGCAGAAACTAAATTATGCTGCATAAGAACTGACATTCCCAAAGGGCCAGAAAGAATCGCTTGTTGAATGAGTGCCTGGGAGGATCCCAAGAACAAGGTCTGGGGTCTCCCCCAGGGAAGGGTTAATGGAGGTAGAGTCTGGGAGGTCTGGGGTCTCCCCCAGTGAAGGGTTAATGGAGGTAGAGTCTGGGAGGTCTGGGCTCTCCCCCAGTGAAGGGTTAATGGAGGTAGAGTCTGGGAGGTCTGGGCTCTCCCCCAGTGAAGGGTTAATGGAGGTAGAGTCTGGGAGGTCTGGGCTCTCCCCTAAGCTGAGGGGTGAATGGAGGTATTGTTGCTGAGCTAGCCCAGGGCTGCTTGACCCTCCCGAGCACTGGGCCTTGGAGGATTGTAACCCAGGACTCTCACCAGTTTCTTTCCCAGGCCCAGAGGCTCTCCTCTGTGTCTTCTTTCAAATCCCCCGAGGCCTTGCATCCTGAGGCTTGGGAAGACCTGCTGTAAATTCACAGCTGTTTCCTTGTTATTACCCACAGGCTGAGGAAGGAAGGGCTCATTGTTTTGAGGTAACCTGGAGCTGAATGAGCTGAAATATTTTTTTTTTTTTTTAGAAAATGAGATGGCATGAGAGGAAAAGAGGAAGGCTGAGAATAGTTTCTTTTTATTTTTTTGAGTGTAGGGGCATCAGAGAGTCTGTCCCATCCTCCGCTGGTGTGAGTGGCTTTCCGCTGAGATGGGATGACGCCCAGGGAAACAATCTGACTCTGTTGCTGGTAATTAAATGGAGAATGTCAAGTCTCCCGGGGACCACTGCTTGTTGCAGAGACAGGGAGCAATCCTCGCTCGCAGCTACTTACCGTGGAAAAGAAAACTGAGCCCTGCTTTGATGAAGTGTCCTGAAGCTAGTGGGACATCCCACCAGGGCCCTGTCCCCAAGACCTTGCTGAAAGGACTCTATTGAACCAGAAAGCTAAGCCAAAAAGGAGAATCTTAGCAACTAGTTTATAGGAGAGAGAGACAGACAGACAGACAGAGACAGAAAGAGAAGAGAGAAAGAGAGATTAAGATGAACAAATAACTTTTCAAGGGCTTGCCACACACCACGCTCAGTGGTATGGATGCAGTGGTGAAGCAGGGGTCCTGGGTAACTATTTTGGGTTTTTGGGCCGTACAGTTTCTGTCACAACTCACCTCTGCACTGAAGCAGCGAGGACATATGTAACTAAATGAGTATGGCTGAGCCCTGATAAAACTTTCTTTACAAAATGGCTGGATTTGGCCTGTGAACCATAGTTTGCCACCCCCTGGTTTAGAACAAGGTTCTTACAGCCCACTGTTACCGGGTCATGTGGGAGCTTTATAATACAGTGGTCTCCCCTTTACCTGTGGGGGATGCCTTCCAACACCCCCAGTGGAGGCCTGAAACTGCAGATAGTATCAAACTCTGTATCAACTGTGTTTTTTCCTATGTTTACATACCTGTGATAAAGTTTAATTTATGAATTAGGCACAGTGAGAGGTTTACAATAACTAATAATAAAATAAAACAATTATGACAATTTACAATAGTAAAGTTGTGTGAATGTAGTTTCTCTGTCTCTCAAAATATCTCCCTGTCCATCCTCAGTCTTCTTGGTGTGACACCGTGAGATGACACAATGGCCGAGTGATGAGATGGAGTGTGTGAGTGACGTGCGTGGGCACTGTGACCTAGCGTGGGGCTACTACAAGGCTGACTCGGACACACGCCCTGTGGTGCCGCCACGGTCCCCCTGGTAACTGAGACGGCTGCTAAGTGACTGCTGGGCATGTGGACACGCGGGGAAAGGGATGGTTCATGTCCCCAGCAGGAGTGAGTGGGACAGTGGAAGATTTCACCAGGCTACTCGGAATGCATGCAACTTAAAGCTGATGGATTGTTGGTTTCTGGAATTTTCCATTTAACATTTTCCGACCGTGCTTGACAGTGGGTAACTGAAACCACGGAGAGCAAAACTGTGGATGTGGGGGCCACAGCACTGCTGACATCTGGCCCCATCTCCCGAAATTCTGAGCGTGGTCAGAGCGCGACCTGGACATCAGCAGGCTTTAAAACTCCTCGGGTAACGAGCTGAATAGTTACGGACCAGAACCACGGGGCTTAGCGCTGTGGTTTTCAGGCGGTTACACAATGGAATCATCTGTGTGTGTGTGTGTGTGTGTGTGCGTGTGTGTGCGCACACGTGTGTGTGTGTTAAGAATACTTAGCCCAGCACCATCCTTACAGGGACTGGCTTAATTGGTCGGGATATAGTTTACGGATTAGAATTTTTTAAAGCTCCCCAGGTGATTCTACTGTAAACCAGACTTGAGGGCCACTTAGACTCGAGAGGGAGACAGGCGGCGTGATCATCGGCAGGAATGAGTTGTTCGCACACTCATTGAATAAACACCTAGATAGGCTTCTGTGTGCTAAGGAGGGTCCTAAGTGTTTATAGATATTAACTCATTTATTCCATGATGTTTTACACGGTGCGTACTGTTAATATCCCCATTCCATAGAAAGGGCAACTGAGGCATGGAGAACTTATCTGGGATAAAGGGGATGGGGTGTTTTAGGGGGGGGCTTCTAAGACACGGCGGGGTCCGAAACCTGGAGGACACGCACGGGAGAGCCAGGTAAACGCCGGGCGGGAGAGCAGCTGAGAGGCCATCCCAGGCCCAGGGGCGAGACACAGGCGGGTAAACTGCGGGTGTTAGGTGACTGGGTGTCGGGTGTGCTGCGTCCTTGGACACCTCAACAAGAGTTTTTAAAAAATGCAAGGTGATTAGCTGCAGACGCCCGCTGCTCACAGCCCCTACGGTCAGCAACACTGTCCCGCGCGCCTACGCACCTGTTAGGAGGGCAGACCTCAGGCTTGGTGTTCACGCACACGCGCAGAAGGCAGGCAAAGCCGAAAGGCGGGCGGGGCACAGGGAACTTTGGAGGCGATGGATATGCCTGTGGCCTGGATCGTGGCGATGGTTTCATGGGGACATACACTCGTCCAAACCCTCAGGTTGTTTGCATTAAATGCACACAGGTTTTGTATATCAGTTGTACTTCAATAAAGCTGCTTTTAAAAAACAATGTTTTTAGTGAAGCGTCGGGATGAAATTGCTTCTAAGGAGGGAATGAGAAAGAATGAAATGGGAGTTGGGAGTGAAGATAATTCCTGACAGAATCGTGAAGACAAGAAATACGTGGTGACTAGAGGAGACGTAGATTAAGGGCGGAACTTATTTAACTGGCAGAGGCTTGAGGAGGCGTAATATGGAGAGGCAGGGGACCGAGCAGGGGGCCGAGCAGGGGGCCGAGCAGGGGGCCGAGCCGGGGACTGAGCACGGACGAGGCTGAGGGTCGCGGGAGGGCAGCGACAGGCAGGGCTCTTGAGGAGGCGCAGGGCCTGGACCGTGCGGGGAGCTGCGGGAAGCGGGGCTCCCGGGGAACGGCTGTGACATGCGCGTGTAGAGGGTGGCACATGGGGGAGGAGGCTGTGTCTGAGGTTCCTCAGCTGTGGCCATTCTGGTGTGAGGAACCCAGACCCACTCAAGCTTGCCAAGAGTTTCCGTTAGACCTGAACGCAGAAGCCAAGCAGATGGGCCCAGTGCCACGGGAATCCCGCACTCCTCAGGCAGGGGCATCCGGCAGGCGGGCGGGAGGCTACGGCTCCGAAGGAAGGGTGAGGGACTGGGCTCTTTCTAGCTCCCACCACCTGCTCGGATGCAGCTCTGCCCCTGTGGCCACGTGGTGTTTGCTGCTCTTCAAGCATCATGTGTGACTCCTGGCAGGAAGGAAGGCAAGAGGGACATGCCAATTGAAGCTCTCCTTTTTTTTTAAAAAATATTTTTTTCCCCCTAGAGGCCCAGCAGTAGTCTATCAGTGTATCTCAGTGGCCAGGCCAGGTCGCGAGGCCATCCCACCTGCAAGGGGGTTTGGGGAGGCAAGAATATTTAATCAGGGCATAGTGTCCCTCGGACCAAGTCAGGGTTGTGTTATTCCGAGAAAAAATGAGAAAGAAGTGTGGTCAGGCAGGTAGCAAGGCCCACCACAGAAGGGCACACGGTGAGGCTCAGGAACCCACGGAGAGCCAGGCGGCAGAGCTCTGACCGGGACTGAGAGTCTCTGATGATGGCCGACGATGCCCCTTCTGGGCCTTGCTCTGTTCTTTCTCTGCTGACCGGCTTCTTCTGTTGACATTTTGTGTCTACTTGATATAATTTTTGCTCAACTGATTTCTGTTTAGCAGCTTGAGTCCCTCAACTCCAAATTCAGGAAAACATCAGTTTGGATACTTTTTCAGCCAGGGTTGCAGATTCTTGGTCACTGGCTTGCCCGTGGCTGACCCAAGCTTGGCGGCACAGTGGGTGGCCCCTGGGATCTGAGTCTCAGCCTCGCCGGGACTCAGAGCTCCAAGGGCAGCTTCCCTTTGAAGGGCCTCTGGGAAGTGGCGGGGCAGGGAGGGGAGGGGACGCGGCTGGGGGCCGGGTCCTGTGGAATTTCTACTTTCTCTGAGAAAGGTGAGGTCTTAACCTAAGTACGAGACTAAGTACTTGAAACAACCACAGAAAAATGAAACCTAGAAGATATTCAGAGCAGCATAAAGGGCCCCGTTGGGTTTTCAGACCAAGCCTTGCAAAAACTCTGATCTTTGTGGTGATGAGATTTCTTCCAGAAGAGTTCGCAGCATGGTGAAGGTGCAGGGGGCGCTGGTGCCGGATCCGTCCAGGTGTGGCATTTCCAGGGCGGTGAGAAAGTTAGACATTGGTACAAGAGATTAAGAAAGTTAAAAAAACTGATAATCATCTGTCACCAAAGAGAAATGTCATGTAAGATGTCAAAGGTGCGGCATTTCCTGCCCGATGACTACATGGTCCAGGGTGTGGTCATGAGAGAGGAGGCCGAAGGGAGGGAGAGGGGAGGCCGTGGAGCTGAGGGGGGGAAGGTTGGAGAAGCTCGGGTAGTGGACGGGCTGCTCAAATGGTGCTGAAGTCACTTGGGGCAGTGGCAGCATTTGGAATGGAGAGGAAAATGGAGCATTTAGCAGAAGAAGAGGGTGGCTAGGAATGAGGGGGTGACTGTGAGGGTAGAGTCCGGGCACTTTTTTTATTCCTCCCTCTTCCTCACTATCGAGACCTAACAAATTGCTAGGCCTTATAAAGTCCGTCTCGTAAAAATGCTATGCACTTCCTTCCATGCCCACTGCCAGCACCCTGGCCCAGTTTCCCGGTTTCCCAGTTTCCCAGTTTCCCTCACCTTTACCCCATGGCAACCAACCAACATCCACTTCTGACTTCAAATCCTCCTCCATGCTGTAGCCAGAGCAACCTTTTAAAAATTGTGACTCTTATCCCTGCTAAAGACTTTAAAGGCTTCCAGTGCTCTTAGGATAAATCAATGGAGGGAACTGTACTCTCAAAACATCCCCTCCCTAGCAGAGGATTCGACTTCCCCGCCTCCCCGGTCCGGGCTTGAATGTGTGACTTGCAGGGACCCCTCCCGTCCTCCATGCAGGAGGATTATATATTACTATTTTACTGAACACAAAAGCTAACGGAATGTGGGCCAAAGTGATGTGTGTTATTTCTAAGCAGAAGTAATGAGATAGATGGCTCCTCATTTCTCTCTTTCCCTCCTGTGTGAGCCTGGCATTGGCCCAGCTAAAGGCTGATCCATCAGGCATGAAGACACCGCGGAGACAAGACCCATGATGGACATATAACACGAGTGTAAAATAGAATGCGCTGTAGGCCATTGGCTTTTATTACTACAGCAAAACTTAATATAGTCCGTAAGGCTCTGAATGATTTAATGATTTGCTCCAACTTCTGCAGCCTTATCTCACTGTTATTCCCGCTTTACCTAACTCCTCTTTTTAGTTCCAGATCCTGGCTTAAATGTCACTTCCCCAGAAAAGACTTTTCTAACTCCCTCACCTCCCTTCCAACTAATTTAGATCGTCTATTATTCTATCTACTAACATCTTTTTCATTTCCTTCCTATCGCTTACGCACAGTCTGTAATATTTCTCGAGCATGACTATCTGCTCACGGCAGAACAATGTGCGTTCAGAGAGGGCAGAAATTATGGCCAAGTAATTCTTCATTATGTTTCAGTGTCTGGTACACAATCAGCACTCAATCAGTATTTTTTTGATCAAATGGACCAATCTGAGTCCAGATTACAGGTGAGCCCAGAAGCCAAGGACAGTCTGGTACATGAAATGTGAAGAGATGGGTGGGAAGCCAGAAATGGATTTAGTACAAATAGAAACATGTGAGGCTAAGGGAGTTGGTGCAGGGAGAAATTACCAGAGGCAAAGGTTCATTGGGGGGGGGAGGGGTGTCTCTTATGAGATGCCAGGTGGGGGGAAGCTGTGCAGGGTGAAGAGCAAGCTTGTGCACTGAGCTGCCATCCTGTCTCTCCTCTCTCCTCTGCTCATTTTGAGATTTCTCATTTCATCAACCTGGTGAACATCTTCTAGATGTTGGGTATTATGAGTGATGCAATTAATAAATAAGTTAACCCTTAGTTTCATTAGGTTACACAAGTGGAGAAGACAGACATAAACCAAATAATTATGAGTGATGAATTCTTCAAGAAAGAAATCCGAGGCCTTGGGAATTTCCATAGAGAAACAAAACTGTTTGCCTCTCCCGTCTCTGCTCTTTCTGTGCTTTCTGTTTGCTGTGGCCTTCTGTGAGACCATTTGCTTGCCCAAATACCCACAGTTCAAGGTCTCAACTCAGAAAGGAGTTTATCTAAAGATTGTAATCCTATGGTCATAGGGGATTTCTCTGTTAACCTGCCATGTCATGCGATGCCATGGTCCAGGTTCACTCAAGATAATGGTATTCCTGTTGGGGTCCTCACCCGCACGCGAATTCAGGGTTACAGGTGTTCTGATGGGGTGCTGTCGACATACACTGGAGCGGAGAGAGCTGAGGCTGGGTGCGGCCTGGCGGCGCCAGCTAAGCTTCCTCACGCTTCATGCTGAATCCCATGGAGGCCCTCCCCCCACGGTGTTTTGATGGAACTATACGCCTTTAGTATATTCCACCTTATCTTGTGCATTCATGTTTTTCTCTTCCTTTCCTATAAGCTGCTGGAAGCAGGAACCATGTCTAATTTATCTTTTTCCTGGCTTAGCAGAGGTCCTGTCACTGAGAATCTATTTACTCAATAAATGTTTGCAGAATTGAATTGTGGGGGATACCATTGCTCCCTAGGGCGCTGTTAAATCAGGTCTGTTTTTTTTTTAACACCATCAAAAGGTATTGTTGTAACATGGTCATTGATTCAGAGAACCTATTTCCAGAATTTTATCTATTAAAATTAAAAATTTTTTATCAAAGATATACATGGCAACAAGTTATATTCTACAAAGCACTTATTGACAAAAAGCAGTAGCATTTCACCTCACCTGCGGTCTTCTCTCCAGGGGCAGCTTCCTTTAAACTATTTCTGTTTGTTGCCACCAAAATTCTATATTATATACTTACATCTTTTTTTGGCTTATCTACTGCAGGCAATTTTTATTCCTTCTTTTCTATGAAAGATGAGGGTTGAGTCTGGGGACAGGAACACCACCCCTCTGTCTTTCTCCACCCAGCAGCAGGTACATTTGTTTTTAGTTCTTTAAAAGTTACTTTTGTAACTTTATATAATATAGTTTAAATGCTATTTCTAGCCTACCATTTCTTATTTTATTAATATTATTTGCTTACATTCTTTGCAAGATTAGGACATTAGTGTCTCCTTTCTTTTCCCTTTTGCCTCAACTTGCCCTTCTATCTCCACTTTCTGACTCCCACCCTTATATTTTCACATCACCAAGATGGTTAACAGCTACATTCTGTTCTTCAAAGGCAGGTAAATTATTTCTTGCCAATAGGTTGACATCGAAAGTTGAATACACACCAGCGTTCTTGCTATTACAACGATGTAGTTATCATCCACGCCTGGACCAAGGGTTGAGCTAGGTTTTCTTCCCACAGGTCTAAAGTCACAGCCCTTGGGTCATTCACATAAGAATATCAAAAGTATTAGGTTAAAAGATTTTTATATTCTTACACCAGTTGCTTATAATCATGCCACATTTAATTACTTTCGTGTTTAGACCATGACCTTCTTGTAATTTTTAAGCCTGGAGCTTCTGGCTGCTCTTTTACTTGTTGGCAGAAACATCATGTTCCTTCATTGTCTTGCATTTTTCCGCCCTCTCTAAATCATTACAGAGGCTTTCCTGTGGCGCCCCCTCCTTGCCCAGCCCTCTTGGAAGGATTGGGGTGTGGGAGGACTAGGGGTACTCTGGCTGCCACGTTGAACTGTAAGTTCTTCCCCGTTTTTGAACTATATTTAAACATATATAATTTTGTGAAGTGTGATTGTGACCAAGAATTCCTCCAGGCTCTGAATGATTCCCATGCCGGGCCAGACCGCCTTTCTGTGTCATGTTGGACTTTCTCACATTTTCAGTTTTGCTGTTCTTTGTGTCTTCATTTTCTTATCAATAAAATGGGACAAAACAGTCAAACTGTGTCATAATAAAAATGTCTAGGAAGTATAATTCTTGGCATTTTTTTGGGGGGAAAAAACAGACAAAAGTTATATGCAAATTATATACATGAGCGATCTAAGTTTATTGAGCTTATAAGAGAATACAAATAACTTAGCAACCCTCGTTATGAATAGCAGGGGTATTGTGAAGCACACGTGATTTCTTCATGGTGGTGGGCTGCCACTTCTCATGGCTCTCTGTGATTTCTCTTGAATCGGAGCACAGTCTGATATCTGAGCCAGGACCAAGGCTTCCCAGGTTTTGAGGGTGGAAGTGAAGCCTCAGGTAAACTTGGATGCAATGTGGAGCCATACACCGTACACCTGACACTTGGAAGGTGCAAGGTCTCTCTCCTATTGTCAGGTCCAGTGAAGAGCCCCTTTGCAGGCTTCACATATGGAGAAGGAAACCTCCTGGACTGTTGCAGGCTGTTTTCATCTTGAAAGGAGCAGGATCTCACTGAATCTATGGGATCTTGCTTCTGAAGCCAACCCAGCAGCTTTGGATTACTCAGAAATTAAAGTGGTTTGGAGGTTACGCGCCACTGTCCCTTTTA
Source organism: Miniopterus natalensis (assembly GCF_054644295.1). NCBI lineage: Eukaryota > Metazoa > Chordata > Mammalia > Chiroptera > Miniopteridae > Miniopterus > Miniopterus natalensis. Next base: position 102,425,994 of record NC_142083.1, read on the forward strand.
GTCTCAGCTTAAGGGTCACTTTCTTAGGGAACTCTCTCCTGACTCATAGACTGTGATATGAGGTATAAAGACAACCATGGGACTGAGATAAGGAGTAATTGGGAAAGGGATGGTGGCCAGAGACAGTGACTCTGAAGAGGTCACTGGATGAGAAGATGTGAGCCATGTGACAAGTGGGGCAAGTACATCCTGGAAAGAGAGAGCAAACTGCATGACTGCCCATTGTAGGAAAGGGTCCGAGAAATTGAAGCAGGCCACCTGGGGAGAGGATGGTGCTAGAGGGGAGATGAGGCTGAAGGTAGGGTACTGAAGGCATTTAAGGCTTTAAGCAGGACAGAAACCTGATAGGCTTTACATTTTAAGAAGATCCTTCCTCCGCTTTATGCAGAATAGGTGTTAGGGCAAAGCTACCCCAATGCAGCACCCCAGAGACCTTCAGTGGCTACCATTTATATAGGCTGCAATGTGGATGGTATTGCCTGGGGATGGCCTTGGAAGTAGCCCTTATAAAAGGCAAGATTGCCTTTCCATCCTATGACTCCCTGAGACCCTATCTCACCCAACCCACATACTGCCTGAGGCTCTTTCAGCCAGTGGGCATTGCAGGCAGTGGGCAGGTGGCTGTAGACTTTGAGGTGCCCTGTGCCTTTTGCTGAGCTGCCTCAGGCCTGGTACTGGTGGTGGCCTGCCTTAGTTTGCAGCATGGCTTCTCCCACTTGCCCCCAGGTCCATCACAAGCAGCTACCAAATGATTGCTTTGTAGCTCTCACCAGGTAGCCCTGGGCTGGTCACAGGGGCAGCTGACCTTGGCCTGCAACAAAGCCCCTCTCAAGAGGCCTCAGAGCCAACATACCTGGTAGCCACCTTTAGACCACAACAGAACACAATCTAATTAGCTCCTCAAGTGGTCTTGGCAGGTACCAGAGCCCATAGGGGTGAATCACGCTTAGTGAATTCCTCACAGCAGCTCATATTCTGTAGTTGTGAGTTAATCCTCACAGTCAGTCAGCCTGAAGGTGACACCCACCCACTGACGTGACAACAGCAATCAGATCTCAACAACAACAAGAGGGTGCAGACAACCTACCAAAGGGACACTACTTCAGCACTGGCTCAGGTGAACAGGGGGACTATGCCACTGGGCCCCATAGGACACCCATTTCATAAGGATACCCTGTCAAGACTAGGAGACATAACAGGTCTACCTAATACGTAAAAACAAACAGAGAGGCAGCCCAAAAGAGGAAACAAAAGAAATGTCCAAATGAAAGAACAGGAGAACTCTCCAGAAAAAGAGCTAAATGAAATGAAGGTGAGCAACTACTAGACAAAGAGTTCAAAACAATGGTTATAAGGGTGCTCAAGGAACTTAGTGAGAACTTCAACAATAACTGAAATAAACTATACACTAAAAGGAATCAACTGCAGAATAGATGAAACAGAGGATCAGATCAGCAATTTGGAAGCCAAGGTATCAGAAAACACTCAGAGCAGCAAAAATAATTTAAAAAAGTAAGGATAGTTTGAGGGACTGTGGAACAACATTAAGTGTGAACAACATTTGCATAGTAGATGTACTAGGAGGAAAAGAGGAAAAACAAAAAACAGAACCTATTTGAGGAAATAATGACTCGAAACTTCCCTAACCAGGGGAATGAAATAAAAAAGTCCAGGAAGCTCACAGCCAACCAAACAAGATGAACCCAGAGAGGCCCACACCAAGACACATTGTAATTAAAATGCCAAAGGTTAAAGACAAAGACAAATCTTAAAAGCAGCAAGAGAAAAGCAGTTAGTTACCTACAAGGGAGCTCCCTCTCTCTCCCTCCCTCTCTCTCCTTCCCTCTCTCTCTCCCTCCCTCCCTCCCTCCTTCCCTCTTCTCTCCCTCTCCCTCTCTTCCTCCCTCCCTCTCCCTCTCTCCCTCCCTCTCTCTCCCTCTCCGTCCCTCTCTCTCCCTCTCCCTCTCCTTCCCTCCCTCCCTCTCTCCCTCTCCCTCTCCCTCTCCCCCTCCCCTTCCTCTCTCTAGGCATGTCCTTGGATGAGGATTAAATAAATAAATAAAATATAATTGAAGAAGAGATTAAAAAGCTTCCCAGACAAGAAAAGCTAAAGGAGTTTATTACCAACAAACCAGCATTACAAGAAATATTAAAGGGATTTCTTCAAAAAGAAGGGAAAAAAAGAACATAAATATAAATAATAAAATGGCAATAACTTTGCACTTATCAATAATCACTTTAAATGTAAATAGATTAAATGCACCATTCAAAAGATGTAAGATACTGAATGAATAAGAAAACAAGACTCATACATATGCTGTCTATAAGAGACCCACTTCTGATCAAAAGGCACACAAGACTGAAAGTAAAGGAATGGGAAGATAGTTTATGCAAATGGAAATGAAAAAAGCTAGGGTTAGCAATATTTATATGTCAGGCAAAATAGAATATAAAACAAAGACTATAGTAAGAGACAAAGAAGAACATATTAAAAAGATAAAGTGATCAATCCAACAAGAGGATATAATCCTTATAAACATTTATGCACTCAACATAAGACCATCTAAATATATAAAGCAAATATTGATGGACATCGAGGGAGGGATTGAGTAATACTCAAAGTAGGGGACTTTAACATGCCTTTTGACATCAATGGATAGGTCTTCAAGACAGAAAATAAAGAAACAGAGGCCTTAAATGACACATTATACTTGATGGATTTTATTGATATTTTTAGACCATTTCACCCCAAAGCAGCAGAATATACATTCTTTCCAGGTGCACATAGGACATTTTCCAAAATAGATCACCTGTTAGGCCACGAAATAAGTCTTATAAATTAAAAAAAATTAAAATCATATTAAGTATCTTTTCTGACAACTGTGGTATGAAACTAGAAATCAATTACAAGAAAAAAAGACAACACACACACACAAAGGATAAATAACATATGACTAAACAAAGAGTAGGTTAACAATATGATCGAAGAAGAAATCAAAAGATGCCTTGAGACAAATGAAAATGAAAACATACAACCCCAAATTTATGGGACACATTGAAAGCAGTCCTAAGGGGGAAATTCATAGCAATACAGGGCTACACAAGAGAAATCTCAAATAAACAATCTGACCTTACATCTAAAGGAACTAGAAAAAGAGCAACAAAGAAAACTTAAAGTGAAAATGGGAGGAAAGAAATAATGAAGATCAGAGCAGAAATAAAACGAGTCTAAAAAAGGTACAAATGGTCAATGACATTATGAGCTGGTTCTTTGAAAAGATACATAAGACTGATAAATCTTTAACCAGACTCATTAAAAAAAAAAGGGAGAGGACCCAAATAAATAAGACCAGAAATGAAAGAGAAGTGAAAACTGATACCAAAAAATTACAAAAGATTGTAAGAAAATACTGCAAACAATTATATGCCAATTAATTGGACAATCTGGAAGAAATGGTAAATTTCTAGAAACATATAATTTTCCAAGACTGAATCAAGAAGAAAGAGAAAATCTGAGCAGACTGATTACAAACAATGGAATCAAATCAGTAATAATAATAATAATAATAATAATAATAAACCAACAAAGAAAAGCCCTGGACCTGATGGCTTCACAGGTGAATTTAACCAAACATTCAAAGAAGAATTAACACCTATTCTTCTCAAACTATTCCAAAAGTTTCTAGAGAAGGGAAGGCTCCCATGCTTATTTTATAAGGTCACAATTACCCTAATTCCAAAACCATACAGAGACATTAAAAAAGGAAAATTATAAACCAAAATCTCTGATGAACATAGATGCAAAATTCCTCAACAAAATATTAGCAAAATAAATTCATCAAAATATTTAAACGATTATACACCCTAATCTAGTGGGGGTTTTTCCTGGGATGCAAGGTTGGTTCAACATCCACAAATCAATTAACATAATACATCACAGGAAGAAAATGAAGGATAAAAATCATATGCTATTATCAATAGATGCAGAAAAAATCATTTTACAAAATCCAGGACCCATTAATGATAAAAGCTCTCAGCAAAGTGGAAATAGAGGAAACATACCTCAACGTAATAAAGGCCATATATGACAAACCCACAGCCAGCATCATGCTCAGTGGGCAAAAGCTAAAAGTGTTTTCATTAAGGTCAGGAACAAGACAGGGGTGTCCACTTTCACCACTCTTATTCAACATAGTACTGGAAGTCTTAGCCACAGCAATCAGACAAGAAGAAGAAATAAAAAGCATCCAAATTGGAAAGGAATAATTAAAATTGTCATTATCTGCAGATGATGTGGTACTGTATATAGAAGATTCTAAAAATTCCACCACAAAACTATTCCACCATAAAACTGATAAATGAATTCAATTATAAACTATTATAACTGATAAATTAGCAGGATACAAAATAAATATTCAGAAATTGGTTGCATTTTTATACAGCAATAACACATTATCAGAAAAAAAATTAAGAAAACAATTCCATTTACAATAACCTCAAAAGAATACCTAGGAATAGATTTACCTAAGGAGGTAATAGGTATGTACTCAGAAAATTATAAGACACCAAAGAAAGAGACTGAAGATTATACAAATAAGTGGAAGCATATACCATGTTCATGGATAGGAAGAATTAACATCATTAAAATGTTCATACTCCCCAAAGCAATCTATAGATTCAGTGTAATCTTTATCAAAGTACCAAAGTTATTTTTCACAGAACTAGAGCAAATAATCCAAAAATTTATATGGAACCACAAAAGACTCCACATAGCCACACCAATTTTGAGAAAGAACAAAATTGGAAGCATTATGCTACCTGTTATAAAGCTATACTACAAGGCTAGAGTAATCAAGACAGCATGGTACTGGCATAAAAATAGACACATAGATCAATGGAACTGAATAGAGAGCCCAGAAATAAACCTTTATAGTCAATTAATCTATGACAAAGGAGGCAAGAGCATACAATGGGGTAAAGATAGTCTATTTAATAAATGGTGTTGGAAAAACTAGACAGATACATGCAAAAAATGAAACTAGACCACCTTCTTGCACCATACAGGGTGGGGAAAAAGTAGTTTTACAGTTGTTTGTACAGAAAGTAATACAATAATCAATAAATAATAATACAAGAATAAACTTTCATGTGCTAACAACTGTAAACCTACTTTTGCCATACCCTGTGTACAACAATAAATTAAAAATGGATTAAAGACTAAATGTAAGACTCAAAACCATAAAACTCCTAGAAGAAAACAGGCACTCAACTGTTTGACACTGCTCTTCATAATATTTTTTTTGATATATCTCCTTAAGCAAGGGAAACAAAAGAAAAAACTAAACAAATGACTATATTAAACTACACAGCAAAGGAACCATCAACAAAATCAAAAGAAAACCTACTAAATAGGAGAAGATATTCATAATGAGATACATCACATACGAGGTTAATATCCAAAATTTATAAAGAACTCAACACCAAAAAAACCCAATTCTATTAAAAAGTGGGCAGAGAACCTGAATAGATGCTTCTCCAAAGAGGACCTACAGATGGCCAAAAGACATGAAAAGATGCTCAACATCCCCAATCATCAGAGATGCAAATTTAAACCACAGTGAGGCATCACCTCACACCTGTCAGAATGGCTCTATCAACAAATCAACAAACAACAAGTGCTGGGGAGGATGTGGAGAAGGGGAACCCTCATGCGCTGTTATTGGGATTGCAAATTGGTGCAGCCACTATGGAAAACACTATGGAGGTTCCTCAAAAAATTAAAAATTGAACTACCTTATGACTCAGCGATTCTACTTCTGGGTATTTATTCCAAAGAAACCCAAAACACTAATTCAAAGGAATATACATATCCCCATGTTCATTGCAGCATTACTTACAGTAGTCAAGATATGGAAGCAACCAAAATGCCCATCAATATATGACTGGATAAAGAAGATGTGGTACAGGTATACAATGGAGTATTACTCAGCCATAAAAAACAAAATCTTATCATTTGTGACAGCATTGATGGGCCTAGAGGGCATTATGAAATAAGGGTATTAAGTGAAATAAATCAGACAGAAAAAGACAAATACCAGATGATTTCACTTACATGTGGAAACTAAAGAACAAAATAAACAAGCAAACAGAATAGAAACAGACTCCTAGACAGAGTGAACAGGCTGATGGTTGTCAGAGGGGAGAGGGGTTGGGAGACTGGGTGAAAAAGGTGAAGAGATTAATAACTACAAGTTGGTAGTCACAAAATAGTCACAGGGATGTAAAGTACAGCATAAGAGAATATAGTTAATAATATTGTAATAATTATGTATGGGGTCGGGGGGACTGGAAATATCTGGGAGGATACTTTGCAAAGAATGTGATTGTCTAACACTATGCTGTACACCTGAAACTAACACGAAATAATATTGAATGTCACCCTGCCCGTGTGGCTCGTTTGGCTGAGTGCTGTCCTGGGCACTAAAGCGTTGCTGGCTTGATTCCCGGCCAGGGCTCATGCCTGGGTTGCTGACTTGATCCCTAGTGGGGGCTTGCAGGAGGCAGCGGATCGACAGCTGATCGATTTCTCTCTCACATCAGTGTTTCTCTCTCTCTCCCTCTCCCTTCCTCTCTCTAGAAATCAATAAAAAATCGTTAAAAAATAATATTGAATGTAAACTGTAATTAAAAGATAAAAAGGAAAAAAGAATGAAACTTTACCATTTGCGACAACATGGATGGACCTAGAGGGTATTGTGCTGAGTGAAATAAGTCAGACAGAGAGAGAAATGCCAAATGATTTCACTCATATGTGGAATCTAACAAACAAAATAAAGTAATAAATGTGACAGAAACAGAGTAGAGGACAAACTGAAAACTGACGGTTACCAGAGGGGGCAGAGGGGCTGCGTGAAAGGAGGGAGTCGGAAGTTATAAAGCCTGATGGGGGTGGAAAGTGCAGCACAGGGAACGTAGTCAGTGATACTGCAATAAGTATGTATGGGCCCGGTGGGTACTAGGCTTACAGGGGGTCACTTCAGAGATGATATGATTGTCTAACCACGATGCTGTACACCTGAAACGAATATGAAATAATATCGAATGTCAACTGTGATTCAAAGATAAAAAGGCAAGAGTGGGAGAGGCAGAGCACTTCAGACCGAGCTCTCCACCCCGCCAGGCTGCGCGTTACACTCCCAGCTGCATCTCCAGCCCCGGGCCATTTAAAATCAGGATCTCCAGGTGTGGGCGCAGGGGTCCCTGTGTAGCGGTGTTGAGAGGCACTGCCCTGGCAGGCTGTCACAGCAGCCTAGGTAGGAGATGAGGCCATCTGGACTAGGAGAGTGGCCATGAAGGGAGGAATTTAACATAAATTTTGAGGTGGAATAGATGGATTTGACTGAATGTGGGGAGGGAGGGAATGGGCAGGAGCAAGAGTGACCCCTGGTTTCTGGCCTGGGCAATAGCTCTCAAACTCTAGCATGCTTCAGAGCCACAGAATCCCTGGAAGGCTCGTTAGAACACAGACTGCTGAACCCCACCCCCAGAGTTTCTGATCCAGCGTACCTGGGTGGGGCTTGAGAATCTGCATTTTTAATAAGCTCCCAGGTGATATGATCTGTCTAGGGACCGAATTTTAGCCCAATAGGAGAGTTTTTCGAATTCCTGATCGGGCCAAATGCCAATGAATTAAATCCGAATCTGGGGAGTGGGATCCAGGTGTCAGTACTTTGGAATCCCTTGGGAGCTTTTTAGCACGTGACCCAATCTGGCCTTCGCCATATGATGAGCTAATTGGTCTGGGGTAGGGCGTGGACACTGATATATTTTAAAAGCTCCCCAGGGGATCCTTCCAGTCACGTGTCACCAGCTTTGACAGCTGTGGAGCTAGGTGGATGGTGGTGTCGTCTGCTGAGATAGGTACAGGTGTTCTCTTTCTAATTCTCCACCAGGGTTTCAGGGGTCCCTCACCTCCGAAGAGCCTGCTGTCACTTCCCTAGGCATGTGAGGCTCTTAAAACACCTGGACCAACAGCAGAGCACCTCCACTTTCTTACTGTAAACACATAGTGATGTACAGTTCCCAGGGGGCTAGTGGTTAACCCAGTTTTTATAAGAATACAATAGGAAGTGTCACCATTTAGGAGTAGCTGCTCTTCATCGCATTATTCATACCTGACCCATAAAAAGCATTAAATGCATATTTATTGACTAAAACTACTTCATGAAAAGGAGAAATTTATGAAAAATGTAAAAAAGCTCAGAGGCTTGGGAACTTTGCATATAGGAAGCAACAGGTTTAAGGGATTTCAGTGCTGGTTGTGAAACAGCATTTTGATGTGGGTCCGGTGGCAACACACAAGGGAAAGTCAACACTGATGTAGCAGCTTCCAGGCCAAGGGAAAACAATGACATGTGGCCACGCCTCGAGGCATTGCCAGGACAGCCTGTCCTGCTGGCACCGCCCGTGGAAGTGGCAGGTGCCACGTGCTCTGTGTTCTCCATCAGGGCATTCTCAGGACACAGCTAATGGATCCACAGCCAGCACCAGGTTATGCAACTCCCTTTATTAAATTCTACACTGAAAAGCAACCTGCCTAGTAATAAAGATACTATAGGTGGGAAACTCTATGGTCTCTTTCCTGGGGGCCACTCTACTCCTCTGACTCACCAGACAGGTGGGGGTTTAGGTGGAGTAAAATATTTGGGAAGGTGCCTTCTAGTCAGTCCATGCTCTTTACCTGTAATAAGCCCATAAGGGACCTTGAAACTGGGAAGCTCAGCTTCCATTCTGTGGGTGGGTATGAAAGTTTCACTTGGGATGGGCATGCCCACAGCCCGGTGTCCCTGGGTGCCACAGTCATTTCCCCCAAAACTCCCCCGAGTCTTTCAGGCTCTGCTGGGCGAAGGTGAGTAACCCTGCAACTGAGGACACGTCTCTTTTCCCAGTGGTTGGATCTCCCCTGAGCCCCCCCACTTGGCGAGCACCAGCCTCCCAGCCTCCTCCAGGGAGCCTGGCGGCTTCTTCTCCGTGAGCTTCGCTTGTCCTTAGGAACTTTGACTTTCTGCTCTGAAAACACTTGGAAGAAAAAGAAAACAAAGGCCTGGCTCCTTCTGAGCCCACGAGAGGGAGAAGTTCTGATTCTGAAGCACAAACGCCCTGTTCTCGTGTTCAACACGTTAGTATCTCAATCAATCGCTCTGCTGCAGTGGCACATTGGGATAGAGTGTGTCTCCCAGCATCAGGCCATTCGAGGGGTCAGACTGGCGTAACTCTCTCTCCGGGGCTTTTGTGGCTGTAGGGGGGTAGCTCCTGAATCCCCTTGACTGTGTCAGTAAGGACGTCTCTGCTGAGCAGGAAAGCTTCTTGCAGATACAACAGTCAGAAATCTTGGCAGGTAATGTCCACACAGCTCTGTGGAATGTCCCAGAACCTTCCTCTTAGCATTCAATTGGCATATCATGAGAACATTTCTTTTTAGACAAAGGTGTTTCTATTAAAAGGCAATGCAATCTAATTCTCTCTGCAAAATAGGCCAGATACTTTAATGATTCTCTCTAGGGGGACTATTTGTCCTGATCTGTGTGTCATTAGTACATCTGGCCCTAACAAACATTTACTGAGCATCTACTGAGTGCCAGGTGCTGAGGACTCATGGAGAGGAAGGTCCTCCAGGGACTCTCACTCTAAGGGGGGTGGTATCAACAAGCTTTCATAATATGAGGTGATACGATTTGAAAAAAGGCTCTGGAAGCATAGAGCCAATAGAAAATTCATAGAAGAAATGGCATGTGAGGTGGTTTGTGAAGGACGAGTGGCTGTTTTTCAGGCGGAAATGAGAGAGGGCATTCTGGGAAGAGGAACGGCCGAGCAGAGGGACAGGGCGGGACTTGGCACAGCTCCGCTCGAGTGCACTGGGGAGCAGGAAGTAGGAGCTGGCTGGAGTCGCTTTTGAAGAGAGCAGGAAATGTGAGAAGTCTCTCTAAATCTAACTGAGTTGTGTGTCTCACGTGTAAACCTCCTGTGTAGCTTCTCTAATGCTATTGCTACTATTACTGCCACTACAGAGCTAGCATTGGCTGCACTGCTAGGAGGCTGTGAGTGAAACGTCTGCCGGGGGCTGTCGCGGCTCCTCACGTCTCGATGAACAGGCTGTCCCGTTATCCTCACTGCACAAAGGTGGTCACCATATTCTCACGTTACCCTGTTCTTCCAGGTGCCTCAGAGACTCGCATGTTTCTGTGTGGCTGGCTTATTCCTACAGTCATAGAGTTAAAAAATTTTTTAACAGCAAAAGCTCTGCTTTGAGGCAAGCTGCAGCCACCCGCACGGTGTCCCGTTCCATCTGTTGCTATACCCTGGAGGGCTGACCTCGCCATCGTGACCCCTCTATTTGACTGTAAGGACACTTGCTGCCCCTCTTTTGACCCTGAGAATGTTTTGAGCCCAAGACTTATAATTAGAATGATGTCTACTCGGGTGGACCTTCCATCCAGAGAGTGTTTTCCGGAGTGAATTCCATTAAGCCAATTTAATCCCTTGATCAATTTTCTTCATAGCACAGTTAAACCATTTCCAAAATGTTAACTCTACTGAAATTATTTTCATTTGGATCAATTCTTTTCCATTTAAAATTTGAAACAAAATCTGATGTATTGATTATGTATTGTCTGTAACAAATTGTATTGATCCTGGCTTCTACTTCGTGTAACAGTCATTATTTCTATCAAGTCCATTATTTTTCTGGGTCAAAATTTTCAGATATATATCTAAAAAAATAAAATTTGACTTTTCTTTAGTTCGTAGTCAGTTACAAGGTTTGTTGTGCGCAGTTTTAGCTGCGGTTGTTAGTTTTATTTAGCATTGATTGTGTATACCAGGAATTTAAAAAATCAGTCCATCACAAATTAACTAAAATCATGATACTTTGCATTTATTCCTTAGTCATGGAAAAGTGTGAAAATTGTTGTGTGCATAAGAGACAGGAGAAAAAGAGAGGGAAAGGGAGAGAGGGAGGAGGGAGAGGAACGGAGAAGTAGGAGGAGAGACAAAGACAGGGACAGAAAGAGAGACACAGAGAGAGAGAGACATAGATGAAGAGAGACCCAGGGAGAGGGAGGGAGAGGGAGGGAGAGGGAGGGAGGGAGAGGGGGGAGACCGAGAGGGAAGGGAGAGGGAGGGGGAGGGAGGGGAAGGAAGAGAGGGAGGGAGGGAGAAGGAGGGGCAGGGAGGGAGAGGGAGAGGGAGGGAGAGGGAGGGAGAGGGAGGGAGAGAGAGGGGGAGAGAGAGGGAGGGGGAGGGAGGGAGAGGGGGGAGACCGAGAGGGAAGGGAGAGGGAGGGGGAGGGAGGGGAAGGAAGAGAGGGAGGGAGGGAGAAGGAGGGGCAGGGAGGGAGAGGGAGAGGGAGGGAGAGAGAGGGAGAGGGAGGGAGGGCAAGGGAGGGGAAGGGAGAGAGGGAGGGAGGGAGGGAGAGGGAGGGAGAGAGGGAGGGAGGGGGGAGAGGGAGGAAGAGGGAGGGAGAGGGAGGGTGGGAGGGAGAGGGAGAGAGATTTTGAGATTTTTTGAGGGAAAGATGATTGACAGAGAGAGGAACATTGTTTGCCAAGCTCTCAAATACGTGTCAAAGTTTAAATGTCCATGGGGTCAAAATGTCAGGATGTGAGGACAGTGTTTGCTACCAGTCAGTGTTTAGGGTGAGGGTGTCCTGGGCAGAGGCAGGGCTGGTCCTCATGGCCTGAGCAGGGAGCCTGGAGGGGGGTCCGAGGCCTGCATGAGGATCCAGCCGGCAGCTGGCAGGCGCTGGGGACGTGACGGCCGGGTGATGGCTCTTCAGATTCACCACAAACACGGGTTACTAGGCAACGCCGACCGCATGCATTTCTGCTCTTATGCCCAGGTCACGTGAACTAGTCTGCACTTAAGGGGATCTTGGACTCGACATCTTCAGGGTTTTCAAGACAGGAGGCCGTCGGTTGGATTTCCACTGAGCCTTCTACCTCCAGTGAGGGTGCAGGCGTGGGCCCTGCAAACCTCCTCTTCAATGGGCCTCGTTCCCTGCTGGTCAAGCCCAGCTTCTTTGAGCACAGAGCACCGCTCCTTCCCGTTGGCCGGTGTCTGCCTCCCGGGCTGGCACTCCCAGCGCGCCGGGGGGCACACACTTCCACAGACCAGCCTGGGGGCCGCTTTGCCTGGAGCCCACTTCCAGCTCTTCTCCCCGGAAACCTCACACACGCCCGTCTAAGCCCTTTCCAGAGGGGACTTCTCTCTGTGAACTGTGTAGGGCATGGAAGGCACTTGGGGAGACTGTTTTACTGTTTCAAATGTGAAGCCCAGCGGGGCAACTAGGGCACCCTGTGTGGGGGGACACGCAGACTGAGCCTTGGAGATAACCGAGACGAGGAGGGGAACTAGGAGAAACAGGAGCTGGAAGGGACTGGGAATGGATGGTCCGGAAGAGACTGGGGAGGGCAGGTGCTACCGAGGATGAGAAGGGATGGGGGTGAAGAGTCGGGTGCAGGTCAGAGGAAGAGGTCAGAGGAAGGCTGGAGGGTCGGTGGTGCCCTCCTGTTTCCCGCAGCCCCCAGGAGACCTAGCACAGCACTGAACACGCTTGGTGCTGAGTGCCGTGTCTCTGCCCCGTAGTCTGTGAGCTCCTCTCTCAGCCCTGGAGTGGGGCTGGGAGATGTGCGCAATGACAGAGCCTCCGTCCCTTTGGGAGAAACTCTTTGGGAAGAAGAAATGAGCTGGTCTTTGTAGGAGACACTGCTCATCTGTCCTCAGGACAGTCTCTGCCACGTCCCTAAGCCATGCTGTTAAGGGAACCTATGGCTTCCCTGGGAACACCCAGGCTCTGAGACAAGGTCTGTACTTGGACTGTCTTCTGCATGGAGGTCTCATGGGGTTCTTTGCCTGGGCTCCCTGTCCTGGGCTGGAGGTGGAGACCATTTGCTAAGTGTTATGAGCTAGGCTAAAAGAGAAATGTAAGGTGAAGTTACCCAGTGGGGGGCATCTGGAGACAACGTGTCTCTGATCCCTCTGCTCTGTGACCTTGTGTGACTTCAGGTAAGCTGCTGGATCCCCTCGGCCTGAGTTTCTGCATCTTCACAGTGGGGATCAGCTAACCTTTAGGCTGTTGTAATAAGTAAATGTGTTATGGTACTTTTAGTGTTTATTTTTTTCCATTTAGATTTTAATTTTGTTTCAATTGATTTTTGTGTCTGGTGTAAGGTTGGAATTTAACTTATTTTTTCCTGAATGAATAGACAATTATACCACAACACCACTTATTGAATAACCCCCATTGCCTCCATCAATAAGAAATTCCATCTCATCATACACTAAATTCCCATCTGTGCATTTCTGGACACTTGGATTGTGTTCTGTTAATCCACTGGCCTATGCCTGGGCTCGTGCCACACAGTTTTCTACTGCAGTTTCATAATAAGTTGTGAATGTGGTACCTTATTATTATTATTTTATTTTAAGAATTTCTTGGCTGTTCTTAGGCATATTTTCCCCTCAGATGAAAGTTCTTACTAAGTATTAAGGTCCAAAAATATTGGGACTCAATTCTAACTATGTACAATTCTATAGGAATTCTGGGAATGGCTTAGTCAGCTCAGGCTGCTATAACAAAAAAACCTTAGACTGGGTAGCTCACACAACAGAAATTTATTTCTTATAGTTGTGGGAGCTGGAAGTCTAAGATTGGAGCCGGGTCTGGTTGGTTCTGGCGTGGCCCTTTTCCTGGCTTTCAGGGGCCACTTTCTCTGTGTGTCCTCACATGGTGGAGAAACACAGAGCTTTCCTTTTTTTTTTTTTTAAAAGGCATTAATTCCATCATGAGGGCCCCACCCTCGTGACATCATCACCTAATCCTAATCACCTCCCAAAGACCCCACCTCCAGATGCCATCACATCGGGGATTAGGGCTTCAACGTATAAACGGGGTGGGGGGGGGCACAAGCATTCATTCCATAACAAGGAGAAATGGCATCTCCTTAAAATAGTGACTTTTCCTGATTAGAAGAATAGCATGTACTTCAATTTCCTCGGGATTTCTTGTGTGTCTTTTGTTATTTTCTCCCATAGTACTTTAGCTTTTCTGATGAAACGTTGTCCTGGGAACATGCATTGTGAGTGGGGTCTTCTTCAAGCTGCTTCCCGGTGAGAAACTGACCACGCTCATGCTGAATGGTGATCCACCTGCACCGTGCCCTCTTCGTCTACCACACTCAGATTGCATGACCCCAGGGGAGTTTCTGACCATGTGATCCTGCTCCCCAGGAGCATTTAACGAGGCCAATGAACAGTGTCCTTGCATGGCAGGCATGGCTTCCCCAAGACTGGCAGCATCGTGTAGACATCTGGACTCCTCTAACATCCGGGTCTCAGAAGCAAGGATCAGCTATGGAAATGGAATCAGGGAAAAACTAGTCTTTCTATCCCAGGTAAATTAGGGTGACCTCCAGTCGGGGTGAATTTTATTGCACCTAAGAGGTCAGACTAACAGAAAACTCAAACTCAGCAACAACAGTCAAGCACCAGGAGTGGCATGGAACAGAGAGGTTTTCTGTGGGAACACTATGAAGGGGTGGGGCGGAGGGAGGGTTGGCACCTGCAGCTGTGAGTTCATGTGCCATTAAAGAGACCAGTCAGTTTGGACAACACAGGGTAAGTAGTAACGCAGGTAAGATTAGAACGGCCATTTGTCTAACGTCAGAGAGCAGGTTCTTTCTTCCATCTCTGGGTACTCCTCAGGCACTGCTGCCCACTCAGTCCCTCACACACACCAGCTTCTGTTTCTTTCACACCTTCCTCCACACACCTCACCCTTCCATTCATCCTCACCCCACCTTCCATTCTCTGTCACACTTCACTCTGGGGACTTTGGCTGACCCTGAGGCTCCTCCCTTTCCTGGAGGTGGTCCATAGACTGAGGGGAAATGACCTCTACCTCCTTTATCTCACTCCCTTCTTATAGCAAATCACTAGCATAAAAGCTTTGATCCATTGTAACATCAGATTGTTCCATAAATGACACATAACATGAAAATAGGCCTCATGTCCTGGAATGACAGATAAGTGCACTCCCTCTTCCCCCAGGCAGTGTCCTGTGTGAGCTGAGTGGTTCCATCTAAATTCAAGCAGATGGTGCAATTTTCTTGTCTTTCTTCATGTACACAGCTCAGCTCTGGGTATGAGGGTGCTGTCATTTTGTCTGGGCTCTTTGCTTCAAGTTGTAATTGTTGAGGTTAGTGTGATTGATAGAACATCTGTAATTAACTCATCACTCATCGCTCAGGTGGCAGAAAGGGAAGGGAACATGGAGGGACATTTTTATTGAGATGTAAATTCAATAATCAATTTAAGCATCCTTTGAATACCTACTATGCACAAATTACTGCTCAGAACTGGGGTTACAGAGTTGAGCAAATGATCCTTAGTTATGGGACACAACCTTGGCAGAGACAGCAATTGTCAGCGAAGGACAAGGCAACATGGTTAGTGTGATAAAGAGAGCTCACACATTGCTCTGGCGATAGGTTGGGATTAGACAGAGAAAACATATACCAGCACCTAACAGAAACATGCAAAAAGATGTGACCATTCACATGATCGATTTGAGATCATTGATGTGGCCAATAAATATAAATTAATCAAAATGAGATACTATTTTACCCCCGAAAGACTGGAAAGAATTAAAAATGAGGAAAAATGCCTAGATCTGGTGAGGATGCCGGGAGGAAAGTGTAATCTCGTGTATCAATGGGGGAAATGTAATCCATCAGAGTCGTGTTGGGACCATAATCATGCCATATTCATTCAACTTAAACATACACCCACTGTTTGTTTTTATCTGTTCCATTTTTATTAATCTATCCTATATAAATAAAATTACTGTTGAGGAACTAAAATTGAAAACAATTAAATCTGAGTTAGATCTATGACTATGGTCCTGAAAGGATGTTTACTATATATTATTAATGAGACTAGCAAGTTGCATAGGAACATATATAATATGATTTCATTTTGGCAAAACCTATCACAAAAACTCTGTGTGTGTGTTTATAAATGTTTAAATAAGTATGGATATACGTTGGTGGAGTAGGAGTGAGTTGCACTAACCTCCTCCCATGACCATATCAAAATTACAACTAAATTATAGAACAATCGACCTGGATAACCATCTGAAGACTAGCTGAACAGAAACCTTATAACTAAGGATTTACAGAAGAAGCCACGGGGAAACTGGTAGGAAGGGTGGAGAGTGGGAAAGGGCTGGCCCCACACTCACATGTGAAGGTTGAGAATCTGGAGGGATATCTCAACTTCAGAGGTTCCCCCCTGAGTAGTGAGGGGTCTCAATGCCATGTCAGGCTCCTGAGCCCAGAGCACCAGTGCCATGAAGAGAAACCCACATAACATCTGGCCATAAAAATCAACAGGGATTCAGTTGGCCCAGGTGAGACAGAAGGCTGCTGGAAACTCAGGTGTCCCCTTAAAGTGACAGCATTCAAACTCTCACTTTCAAGTACTCACCTTGGGCTCCAGTGGAGGATAGTGACTCAGAGGGTACTGAAGGCAAACAGGGAGAGACTGGAGTTGTGTGGCTTTGGAAAGAGGGCTGGAGGTACAGCTAACAATGTTCCTGTGCTGAGTCCCTCTGTCACCACTCATGGAAGCCATTTTTCCTTGGTTGAGCACTCACCTCACAGGGCAGCAGTCTAGGGAGATGCAATGGCCACACACTGATTATTCTCAGAAGCCCCACTCAGTCAGATTGCACACAGCTCTGGGCTCTGCCAGTGGCTGCTAGTCTGGGCATGTGTTGCAGTCTTTCTTAAAATACTCTTGAGGAATTCTGGGAAAGTTCTGGGGTGCTAGAAGCACACAGGGAGAAACTGCATTTTGTGGCTTTAGGGAGAAGGCCATTTTCCTAGAACCCCCAACCAACGCCAACATTCCTGTATTAGGCTTGCCCTCCCCTTCACAGCGTTATCCTGGGAGCTGCATTAGCTCTACTCTGGTGACTCTCTGAGACCCTGTCTTACTCAGCTCACACACAGTGTGAGATCTGCTCATAGTGGCCAGACTGGACCCACGGTGAGGTCTTCCTTGAAAAACTCTTGAGGGATTCCAGGCAAGCTTGGGGGTTGTGTGGCAGGATGTCAGAGACACATGGTGAGAGGCTCAGCGTGCAGCTTTAGGACAAGAGTCATCTTCCTGCTTGCTGGATGGGCACCAGTTCCTGTGCTGAGCCCTCTCTTCACACAGACAAATTTTAATCTCTTTTAGCCTTATGAGTTCTACAGGCTCTACCCTGATGATTCCTCAGCCCCACCACAGAGCAACGGTCCACAGGCCCCAAACAGGTGGAAACTGGCCTTAGAGTATCCTGAGACATTTGCTGAGTGGAGGCAAGCAACCTAACAGATACCAGTGTTGAAGACAATGGTTATAAAGATGCTCAAGGAACTTAGGGAAGAACGCAATGAGACCTTCAACAAAGAGATAGTAAGCATTAAAAAGGATATAAAAACCATAAATAAGAACTAGTGAGAAAAGAAGAATGCAGTATCTAAAACAAAAACTACACTAGAAGGAATCAACAGCAGAGTAGATGAAGCAGAGGTTCAAATCAATGATTTGAAAGAAAAGGTAGCAGAAAACACCCAATTGGAGCAGGAAAAAGAAGAAAAAACAAGGAGAGTTTAAAGTACCTTTGGGAAAATATCAAGTGTAACAACATTTGCATCATAAGTATGCCAGAAGGAGAAGAGAGAGAGAAAGGGATTGAGAATCTTTTTGAAGAAATAATGTCTAAAAAATTCCTTAATCTGGCGAAACAAAAATACATACAAGTCCAGGAAGTGCAGAGAGTCCCAAACAATATGAACCCAAAAGGCTCACACCAAGATGCATCATAATTAAAATGCCAAAGATTAGAGATAAAGAGAGAATCTTAAAAACAGGAGAAAGACAGTTAGTTACCTACAAGAAAGCTCCCATTAGAGTGTCAGCTGATTTCTCAATGGAAAATTTGCAAGCCAGAAGAGATTGGCATAAAATAGTCTAAGTGATGAAAAGCAAGGACCTACAACCAAAACTTTTCTATCCAGAAATGCTATCATTTAAAATTGAAGGAGAGCCTGGCCGGGCATGGCTCAGAGGTTGAGCGTTGACCTAGGATCCAGAAGATTGTGGTTTGATTCCGGGTCAGGGCACATGCCTGGGTTGCGAGCTCAATCCCCAGTCGGGGGAGTGCAGGGGTCAGCTGATCAATGACAATTCTCTTGCCATTGATGTTTCTATTTATCTCTCTCCCTCTCGCTTCCTCTTTCTGAAATCAATAAAGATATATTAAAAACAAATACAAAAAAAAATTGAAGGAGACATAAGACCTTTCCAGAAAAAAAAAAAGCTAAAGGAGTTTATTACCTCCAAACTAGTATTACAAAAAATGTTAAAGGGTCTTCTTTAAGAAGAAGAAAGGAAAAAAAGGAACATAAATATGTGAATATAATTAATAAACTGGCAATAACTATGCAGCTATCAATAATCACTTTAAAAATAAATGGATTCAATGCTTCAATCAAAAGACAGGGTAGCTGAATGGATGAAAAAACAAGACCCATATATATATATATATATATATATATATATATATATATATATATATATATATATATACTGCCTATAAGAGACCCATTCAGATGAAAAGACACACACAGATTGAAAGAAAAGAGATGGAAAAGCAAATGGGAAAAAAAAAAGCTAGGGTGGGAAAATAGATTTTCAGAAAAGATTAACACAAGAGACAAAGAAAGACATTTCATAATGATAAAAGGATCAACCAAACAACAGGATATAACCTTTGTAAACATTTATGCAACCATCATAGGAACACCTAAATATATAAAGCATATATTAATGGTCATAAAGCAAGAGGTCAACAGTAAAAGTATGGGACTTTAGCACCCCTTTGATATCAATGGATAGATCTTCCAGACAGAAAATCAACAAGGAAACAGTGGCCTTAAATGATACATTGGGCCAGATGGATTTTATTGATATTTTCAGAACATCTCACCTCAAAGCAGCAGAATATACATTCTTTCCAAGTGCACATAGGACATTTTCCAGGGTAGACCATGTGTTAGGCAACAAAACAAGTCTCAATAAGTTTTAGAAAATTGAAATCATATAAAACATCTTTTATCACAATGTTATGAAACTAGAAATCAATTACAAGAAAAAAGGAACACACACACACAGAGGATAAATGGCATGCTACTAAACAATGAATAAGTTAAAAATAAGATCAAGAAAAAATTCAAAAGATACCCTGAGACAAATGGAAATGAAAACACAACTCCAAATCTACGGGACAAGTGAAAGGAGTCCTAAAAGGGATATTTATAGCAATACAGGCTTACTCTAGGACAAGAAAAATTCTAATAAACAATCTAACCTTACACCTAAGGGAACTCAAAAAAGTCAAACAAACATAGCCCAAAGTGACTAGAGGGAAGGAAATAATAAAGATCAGAGGAGAAAGAAATAAAATAGTTACCAAAAAAGTACAAAAAACCCCTCAATAGAACCAATAGGTGATTCTTTGAAAAGATAAACAAGATTAATAATTTTTAACCACTCTAATCAAGAAAAAAAGAGAGAGGGCCTAAATAAATAAAATCAGAAATGAAAGAGAAGAAGTGACAGCTGATACCACAAAAATAAAAAGGAGTATGAGAAAATACTGTGAACAATTATATGAGAACTAATTGGACAAACTGGAAGAAATGAATAAATTCATAGAAACATACAATTTTTGAAGAATGAATCAAGAAGAAACAGAAAAATTTGAAAAGACTGATTACCACCAATGAAACAGAAACATTAAACAAAAAAGTCCCAACAAACAAAAGTCCCAGACTGGATGCCTTCACAGGTGAATTTTACCAAATATTCATACAAGAATTAATAGCTATCCTTCTCAAACTGTTCAAAAAAATTCTAGCGGAGGGAAGCCTCCCGAGCTAATTTTATGATGCCTTCATTATCCTAACTCCAAAACCAGATAAAGAGATTACAAGTAAAGAAAATTATAGGTCAATATTTTTAATGAACACAGATGCAAAAATTCTCAACAAAATATTAGCAAACAGAATTCATCAAAACATTAAAAAAGTTTCCACCATGATTAAGTGATGGGATGCAAGTTTGGTTCAATATCCATGAATCAAATAATGTAATATACCACATAAACATAATGAAGAATAAAAATGATATGATCATATCAATGGATGCAGAAAAAGTATTTGACAAAATCTAGCATTCATTTATGAAAAAAACCTCTTAGCAAAGCGGGAGTATAGGGAACAGACTTTAACATAGCAAAAAACATATTTGACAAGCCCACAGCTTACATCATACTCAGTGGACAAAAGCTAAAAACAATTTCTTTAAGGTCAGGACTAAGACAAGGATGTTCACTTTTACAACTCTTACTAAGCATAGTATGGGAAATCCTAGCCACAGCAATCAGATAAGAAAAAGAAATAAAAGGCATCCAAATTGGAATGGAAGAAGTGAAACTCTTTGCAGATGACATGAAACTGTAGAGAGAGAACCTTAAGGATTCCACCAGAAATCTACAAGAACTAATCAGTGAATTCGGTAAATTAGCCAGATACAAGTAAATATTCAGAAATTGGCTGCATTTTTATACACCAATAATCAGAAAGAGAAACTAAGAAAACAATTCTATTTACAATTGCATAAAACACACCTAAGAATAAATTTAACCAAGAAGGTAAATGACGTGTATTCAGAAAATTATAAGACATTGAAGAAAGAAATTGAAGAAGATAGAAATAAATGGAGGCATATATTGTGCTCATGGATAGGGAGAATTAATGTTATTAACATGTTCATACTATCCAAAGCAATCTATAGGTTCAATGCAATTACTGTCAAAATACCAATGATGTATTTCACAGACCTAAAACAAATAATCCAGAAATTTATATGGAACCATAAAACACCCTGAATAGTGACAGCAATCTTGAGAAAGAAGAACAAAGTTGGAAGTAGTATGCTACCTGTTATAAAAGTGTACTACAAGGCTATAGTAATCAAAACAGCGTCGTACTGGCGTAAAAACAGACACTTAAATCAATCGAACCGAATAGAGAGACCAGAAATAAATCCAAGCCTTTATGGTTAATTAATATTGGACAAAGGAGGCAAGAGCATACAACGGAGTAAAGACAGTATCTTTGATAAATGGTCTTGTGAAAATTGGACAGGTTCACGAAAAAAAGAAAAAGAAACTAGACCACCAACTTACACCATACACAAGAATAAACTCAAAATGAATCAAGGCTTAAATGAAACACTCAAAACCGTGAAAATCCTAGAAGAAAACTAGGCATTCAGCTGTCAGACATTACTTTTAGTAATATTTTTTTTTCTGATATAGCTCCTTAGGTAAGGGGAACACATGAAAAATTAAACAAATGGAACTACATCACACTACAAAGTTTTTGCACAGCAAAGGAATCCATAAAAAAGATGAAAAGTCAACCTACTGAATGGCAGAAGACATTTTCCACTGATACATCTGATAAAGGGTTAATATCTAAAATTTATGAAGGACTCATACAGCTTTACACCAAAAAACATACAATCCAGTTAAAATAGACAGAGGACCTGCATAGGCATTTTTCCAAAGAGGGATGACCAATAGCATATGAAAAGATGCTCAATGTCATTAATCATCAGAGAAATGCAAATTAAAACCACAACGAGGTCTCACCATATTTATTGATGGGGCTATCATCAATAAATCAATAAACAACAGGTGTTGGTGAGGGTGTGGACAAAAGGGAACCTTCATGTACTGTTGGTGGGAACGTAGACTGGTGCAACCACTATGGAAACAGCATGGAGATTCCTCATAAAATTAAAAATGGAGCTGCCTTATGACCCAGCAATTCCACTTCTGGGCATATATTCAAAAAAATCCTAAACACTAGTTTGAAAAGATATATGCACCCCCTATGTTCATTGCAGCATTATTTACATAGCCAAGATATGGAAGCAACCCAAGTGCTCACCAACAGATGAGTAGATAAAAAAGTTGTGGTAAATTTACACAATGGAATACTAGTTGGCCATTAAAAGGAGTGAAATCTTAACCTTTGTGAGAGCATGGTTGGACCTAGAGGGTATTATGCTAAGTAAAATAAATCAGTCAGAAAGACAAATACCAAATGATTTCATTTACATGTGAACTTTAACAACAAAGTAAACAATCCAAACCAAACAGAAACAGATTCATAGATACAGAGAACAAACTGATGTTTGCCAGAGGGGAGGGAGTTTGGGGGGCTAATGGAAAATGTTGAAGGGATTTAGAAGTGAAATTGGTAGTTAAAAAGAGTCATAAAGATGTAAAACACAGCATAGAGAATATAGTTAATAATATTGCAATAACTATGTATGGTTCCAGGTGGGTACTGGAAATATTGGGGGATCACTTTGCAAAGTATATGAGTGTCTACCCTCTCTATGCTGTACATCTGAAACTAATATACAATAATATTAAATACTAAGTGTAATTGAAATTTTTTTTTTAAAAAAAAGATGGCAGATGAACTTCCAATAGAGTAAACCCAAAGAAATACATGCCAAGACATATAACTAAACTTCTGACAACTAAAAACATAGAAGAAATCTTTAAAGCAGTCAAAGAAAAGTGCCACCTTACCTATAAGATGAATTTGAATGACAGTAGATTTTTAATCAGAAACCTTGGAGATAAGAACAAGGTGGCTTAATATTTTTCAGGTATTAAAATAAAATAATAGGCAATCCAGAATCATATGCCAGTGAAAATATCTTTTATGAATGAAGGGGAAACTAAGATGAAGGAAAATTAAGAGAATTTTTCAACAACAGACCTTCTCTAATATAATAGGCAATGGGAGTTCTCTAAACAGAAAGGACATGATAAAATAAAGACTTTTGGAACACCAGGAAGGAAGGGGAAAAAAACCACTAAGCAAAAATGAGGAAAATATCAACACTTTTCTTCTCTTTTTGAGTTTTCTAAACATGTTTGACAATTGAAAAAAAATTATAACACTATTGGATGTGGTTCTAAGACATGTAAAGGAAATATTTAAAACAATTATAAATTGAGGTGGGTAAGAAAATAAAATGTAGGTACAGTTTCTATACCTTCCGAGAACTGGTAAAATATGGCACCAGTAAGTTCTGTATATGTACTGTAATACCAAGAGCAATTACTGAAAAGCTATATAAAGAAATATACTGAACACTCAAAAACAGCACACATAAAAATAATGGGATTCTAAAATTCTCAAGTAACCCTAAGGAAGGCAGGAAAAAGAAAACAAAAACAAAAAACCAAGGAAACAAACAAGAAACAACAAATAAAGTAGACTTAAGTCCTATAATATTAATAATTACATTAAATGTAAATGATCTAAATACACTAACTAAAAGAAGGAGATTGGCAGAATGGATTTAAAAATGTGACTTACCTTGGCTGATGTGGCTCAGTTGATTGGAGCATTGTCCCATACACCAAAAGACGGCAGGTTCGATTCCTGTTCAGGGCACATACCCAGGTTGCAGGTTCGACCCCTAGTCTGGATGAGTGTGGGAGGCAACCAATCAATGTTTTTCTCTCACATCAATGTTTCTCTCTCTCTTTCTCTTTCTCTTATCACTACAAAATGTGACTCAATTATATGTTGCCTACAAGAATCCCACTTCAAAATAACAATATAGGCAGGGTAAAAAGATGGAAAACGATGTATCGATATCAATATTTCCGAGCAAAAATGTTACCAGACAGAGAAGGCCATTATAAAATGATAAAAGAATTAACCCACAAGTAAGCAGCAAACAAAAGAACTGCAAAATATATTGAGTAAAAACTGGTTGAACTAAAAGGAGCAATAGACAAATTTACAATTATAGTTAAAGTCTTCAATATTTCTTCCTTAACAACTGATAGAGCAACTAGAAAGAAAACCAACAAGGTTATAGATAAACTCAGTCACACCGCCCATCAAGGGAATGTAATCAACATTTGTAGAGTACTCTTTCCAACACATTCTTTTCAAATGCCCATGGAACAGACACCAAGATAGAACATATCCTGGGCCATAAAAAAACCTCAACAAATTTAAAAGAATTGAAATAATATAGAGTGTGTCTTCCAGGCTCAATGGAATCAGACTAGAAACCAACATAGTGCTGAAAATTGTAGCCAGTGCAATTTCAATGAAAGGAAGTCAAAGGCATAGAGTTTGGAAAGGAAGAAACAAAATGGTCCCTATTTGAAGATGACATTGATTGTGTACACAGAAATTTCCAAGGAATCTATAAAAAACAAAAACAGCACAGCTGGCATGGCTCAGCTGTTCAGCATCAACCTAGGACCCAGGAGATCGAATTCTAGGTCAGGGCACATGCCCGGGTTTCAGGCTCAGTCCCTGGCAGGGGGTGTGCAAGAGGCAGCTGATCAATGACTCTCTCATCATTGATGTTTCTCTTTCTCTCTCTCCCTCTCCCTTCCTCTCTTTGAAATCAATAAAGACATATTTTAAAAACAAACAAAAACTATTCAAACTAATAAGTGAATTGGCAAGTTGCAAGAGAGAAAATAATCATTAAAAAATAAATTGTGTTCTTGTATACTAGCAACGAACATGTGGGCACTGAAATTAAAACTACAATACCATTTGTAACCTGTCAAAATTAAAATACCTAGATGTAAATCTAATAAAACATGCACAGGGTCTGTATGCTGAAAACAGCACAATGTTGGTGAAAGAAATCAAAGAATATTGATTATCTAGCGATGTTGTATCCATGGAAATATCATAGCACAGTGCATCACTCACGTGGTTGTGTGATGCTGATGTAAACAAACTTATCAGAGACATACCATGTTCATTGATTGAAAGCATGAACATTGTGAAGATTTACAACATAGTAAAGATGCCAGTTCTTCACAAACTGACAGACTAATCACAATTTTTATCAAAATGCTGTACAGGCTTATAGCCTGGGAGCAATTTCTATTAAGGCATTTTGTAGATAATAGGCAAGATTATTCTAAAATTCATGTGAAAAAGGAAAGAAGGTAGAATAACTGTAACAATTTGAAGAAGAATAAAGTGAGAGGAACTGTACTTTCAGATTTGGAGATCGTTACATAGCCACAGTAACCAAGCCTATATGGTATTGGCTAAGTTAGGAAAGGAGCTTAAAAAAATTCTGTGTCATTGATGAATACTTTGTGAAATCCAGTACAAGCAAATGTTGAGAAAATAAAATAAAAAGACATACAAAACATTTCTTTTTTTTAATTGAAGTTTTCACAGACATAACATTTCTATAAAAGTTTCTAAATGCTCACTCTCAATTTCTACACTTTGTTGTGGATTATGGATGGTACCAGTTCAGGGAGCAACTTGGAGCAGCGCTGCTCTGGGTACTGGTAAACTTATTAAGCAGGGGCGTAAGATGTTGCACGGTCATGCGACCACATAACATTTTTGTCAACAATGAACTGCATGTACGGCAGGGGTCCCATAAGATTATAATGGATCTGAAAATTGTCTATTGTCTAGAGATGTTGTATCCGTGGCAACGTCACAGCACAATGCATCACTCATGTGGTTGTGTGATGCTGATGTAAATAAATGTACTGCGCTGCCAGTCACACCAAAATACAGCACATACAGTTATGTACAGTACATAATACTTGATACTGATAATAAAAAACAATGTTACTGGTTTGTGCATTTACTATACCATACTTTTAATCAAGACTTTAGAGTGTACTCTTTCTACTTACAAAAAAAGTTTGCTGTAAGCAGTGGGCTGTGTTACACCAGCAGCAGCCTTTTACTTCTCACATTAACCTTGCTTCTTGGTGGCATCGTTTTCTCTTGTGCTTGATTTAATCCTGTGTTGTTCTGTGCGGTCACATGCGGTACGGGCCTGCAGCGCGGAGTCATAGGCTACAGCGTACAGCCTCGGTGTGCAGTGGGCTGTCCCAGCTAGGTGTGCGCACTGCGCTGCGTGACGTTGGTACAAGGATGGAATCGCCTGATGACGCATTTCTCAGCTGTTAAGCGGTGCATGACTGTGTTAATCAGAGGAGGGTGGGCCAGAGGCCCTCAGAGCATGGGAACTTGATTCTAGGGTCTCCCTTGGTCTCTTGAAGGGACCCACAAGGTCAAACTACTTTTATAATCAAACTGAAGTCAAAGCTACTTCCTACTGAAACTAAAACCACTTCATAATAAATCTGGCACTCAGCTAGATCAGTGGTCACTCTGCTCTTCGCTGAAACACATGTGCATGAAAAAGAACTCCAGCTTCCTTATGAATGACCTCCATGGAACAGTACAGATTATTAATTGTATTAAATCCTGATCCGTGGGTCTGTGATGGGATGGAAAGTACGCACGAAGCCCTCGGCTGCAGACCGAGCAGGATGGTGTCCCGAGAGGAAGCGCGCGACCCACACCGAGAGTTTTCATCATGTAAAACAATGCCATTCTGCTTCCTAAAGTTCTGTTTCAGAAAATACAGTTATTTTTATTTATTGAGCTGCTTTTTAAATGTGACGCCATTTTTACTTGAGAGAATGACAGCTCTGGTTGTTCAGATTCAGGTTTTGGCAGGAACTTTCTTGGGAATGAACGAAGTGAGCTTATTACTGTGAGGAAAGCAACTGAGGGTATTTGCTGCAGACGACAATGTTCATCTTCCAGGAGAAAAGGAGAGTTTTGAAAAACTTGTATCTGCCGCCACTAGCTTGACAGCTTCCCAATTCTTAGAGACATTTCTGATGAAATTGGTGATGCTAATTGATGTGAGTTTTAAAATCGCTGTCTAATGAAATCGTGTCAACATTTGGAAGGTCAGCGTAACTCAACAAACCATTTCGCTGCTGCAAAACCACGCAGGTGGGCGATCCATCACGGTGGGCGATCGACCGGCGGCTTTAATGCGGCCGAATATGAAGGTCCATTGATAGGCTTTCATATTCGACATCTCAAGCAACCTTTAAGAAAATAAGCACTTGTCAAGTTTGGGGGTAGTGTCAAATAATAATACCCGCAATTATCTGGAGACATTGCAGTGCAGGCCGCGGCACCCCTCCCTCGCCAGCCTCTCCCCGCCTGCCTCACCGGCACAGCTATCACGCCTGCAGGATGCGGCGCGGCCGGGGCGCTCCCTCTGGCAAGTCACATGCCAAAAAGATTTGCAAACATGTGCAACACAGCACCGCTCTTATCGCTACATTTTTTGGTTTTGAACAAAACATTCTACTCATTTGTTTTATTATGTATTCTTTTTTTTCTTTTTTAAAGATTTATTTATTTATTTAATATATCTTTATTGATTTCAGAGAGAGGAAAGGAGAGGGAGAGAGAGAGAAACATCAATGACGGAGAGTCATTGACTGAGCCCACAACCCGGGCATGTGCCCTGACCGGGAATCGAACCCTGATCACCTGGATCCTAGGTCGACGCTCAACTGCTGAGCCGGGCTATTATGTATGCTTTATGAAAGTACTTTATTTATATTACCATGTAATGAGTTGCTTATTTTTATTATTTTTAAATGAACAAAGAGATAAAAATTGAAAAAAAATTGGTCTTAATTTCTAATATGGTAAAATTTGCCAGTTATAATCCATACAAACAGATTTCTTTAAGATTCTATAGGGAGCCTGAGGTCAAAGTCTGCATACTCCCGTCTGGGCTACTCCGCCACCTACCCACCAGGCCCCGAGCTGCCAGCGGCAGAGCCGAACGCAGGGACGCGGCCCTGAGAGCAGCTGAGCAAGCGACACTGGACGGTCGCATGGGAAAAATCAGCCCTCGCTTGCTAAGCCGCTGCGGCGGAGCTTGCCGCGCAGCACAGCCGAGCAGCTCTGCCCAGGGCAGGCCGTGGACCTGTTTCAGGGACACCGTCTGGCAGCAGCCTGAAGGGTTGGACTGGGGGGGTGAGGCTCAGGTGAGACTCAACCAGGGGAATGACTTGTGGAGTTGCTCCCACGGCCCAGTGTAGGAGCGACGGAGGCTGTGGTAGAGAGGCGCAGGGGGCAGGGGCAGGTACCCGCTTCAAAGACAGAGCTGGCTGCATTTGGTTGCTGGTTGTGAGGGGCAGGAGGAGGAGGGGGGCCTTAAGAGGCTGGGTTTGGGTCCCTGGGGAACGGGTGAAGTTGTTTACAAGGTCAGCAGTCAGTGTGCCTACCAGAAACTGGGTGTTCCAAAGAGAGAGGAAGCGAGGAGTTTCCTCTTGAACTCTAGTGGAGGTTGCCTGGGTCATCCAGACGGCGAGAGGGTAACAGGCACTATATGGCTCTTCCTACGCGCTTCTCATTAGTTCAGGCACCAGACATACTCACTTAATATACACACAGTCTTCTGAAGAAGGCGCTCTTACCATCCCCGCACTGTGGGCAGGACACAGCAATGCTATGAAGAAGGCGCTGGCACTAACCCCACATTGTGGTCAGGGAGAGTGGAGCATGGGAAGGGAGTGAGCGGCCCGAGGGGAGTGGGCACCCAGCTAGTTGGTGACGGATGCGTGACTGAGACCCGAGTCCTTGGGCGCCCGTGTCTCTGACATTGGGCATCATGTTATTCTAACTCTTGATGCTCAAGGGTCAGTTAATAGTCTGAGTCCTGGGCCCAAAGAGAGGCCTGGGTTGTTCCAGACGTTAGGTTGTGTCTCTGTAAACTCCATCAGAAGTCACTTATCTCAGGATAATAATTTTCCCTCTTTCCCTCTCTCTGGTCACTTTGGGGCCACGGGATGAGCAAATGCACTAAAGTGTCCTGGCCTGATGAGCCATCTGAGGTTCCCCTTAGACTCTCCTCTTCACAGAAGACTCCAACCCCCACAGCCCTGCCCACAGGGCTGCGCCCTGAAAGCAAACAGGGGCCTGTGAAAGGATTTTCCAGAGACCTGCAGGCTTCAGCTCTGCTGACCTGGCTTCTGGACTGGCTGCCTTGCATGGCGCAGCCCCAGGGGCACCACGCACACTGTGCTCTGTGGATGGTGCCCTCCGGAGTGGCTTCGTGCACCGACGTCGCTCACCCTCTCCCGTTGCCTGTGCCCTGCTTTTAAGCCGCTATGTCATATCTGGCATCACTTCTGTGTTAACTTGACAGCCATTAGGTCTTCCATTCTGCTCTACCTCACCTAATAGGGCTTGGAACCTCACATATGCTGCTATCAAATCCCAGTGGCTTTGCCACTCCTAGTCGATGCTGCCAGCTCCTGGTGTAGACGCCAACAAGGTGTGTGTGTGGGGGGGGGAGAAAAGCAAGCTCTGGCTCTGGGATTCTGCGTGCGGCGGTGCGAGGCTGCTGCAGGTGGAGGTGGAGGCGGCGCTGATGGGCACCTGCCTTCTCAGGTTAGGAGGCTGTAAAGGGGGAGTAAAAGGGCATCCCAGAAATTTAGTGTCACCTCAAGTTCCCTCTAACCCCCATCCTGGGGAGCCTCTGTTAGAGCCGGAATGAAATCCACCAGGTTTGTTTCCCTGTGCACAGTATCTTCAACTTAGGGCCCTTCAACCCAGGACAGCGGCTCCTTCAGAGCAAGTGTGACAGGGCAGATGTGAAGTACCCGGACCTCATCGGAACAAAGTTTATTTCCCTCAGATTCAGGGCGTCCCATATTTCATGCTCTTTCATAACACATTTTTAAACTAATTATTTGTATTCCAGATGTTAACTGCCTGGGTGTTGCTAATGCCTTTGGCATACAGTACTGGGTTAATCTCGTCCTTTGAAATTTAAATAAAACTGGTGTTAGCCTGGTAAATATCAGAGTTTCAGGAGGAAAGGGGTGGCACCTCTCTTAATCCAATGGGCAGGATTAAGGAGCCAACAAGAGGTGGTGAGTACCCAGGAAGAGCAACAGTGGAGAGTCCTTACCACCCTGAGGCCTGAGGAGGAAGGAGGGGGGACAAACAGGGTCAGCAGAGCCTGAGAGCCCCAGCCAGCTTGGAGTGGCGGTGCTCAACCCAGAGCCCAGCTGGGGGCCAGGGATAAGCGCCCCACCTCCTCTCCCTTCCCTCGCCCTGAAATCTTGCCGTCACCTCCCACCTGCTGCTTCCCCCCAGAGGCAGAGGGTGAGGGATACCTGAGGATCTCATCTGTGGAGGTTCTCACCCCTACTGGGCACAGAGCAGAGCAGTGAAGAGAATGGGGTGGAACCAGCACCATCTCAGTCATCTACAGTGGAAACCCCAATTTTTCTAGAACTTCTTAGGGGGTTTATGCTCAAAGCAGGAAAGGAGGTCCAGAAGACATTAGGTTGTAGTGCCGTGACAAACAGCCTCTACAGCTCACAGGCTTAACCTGACAAACGGTCACACTGCCGCTCACCGGGCGAGGGCTCTGCTCCACACGGGCACTCGGGCCCAAGCCGATGGTGCTCTGCCTTTGGGCAGGTTCTAAGGGGGCATGAAGCCTTCTCAGTGTGGAGTGTGCTCTCACGGCTTCATCCTGGAAGGATGAACACCATCTCCACTCCTCTTCTACTGCTCATCTCATCTCATCTTTTCTTTCTTTTCCCTCCCCCCTCCCCCTCCCCCCTCTCTCCATCCCTCCTCACCTGAGGATATTTTTTTCCCATTGTTCTTTCAGAGGGAGGGAGGGAGAGGAGAGAGAGAAACATCCACGTGAGAGAGACACATTGGTTGCCTCCTGCACTCCTGCAGGACGGGGGCGGAGAGCAAACCTGAAACCCAGGTGCGTGCTCTTGGTCAGGAACTGAACCAGCAACTCTTTGGCGCCTGGGGCAACACTCTAACCAATGAGCCACACCAGCCAGGGCCATCTCTTATTTTCTAATGTTAGTTTCCTACTCTATTTCAAATTACTTCTCTCTTTTGAATTTCTCCCCTTATAGCTGACTTAACACTAAATTTCTGTTCATTTCTTGTTCAAAACGTTTGTTACCTCTTTGTTTTTCTTACCCTAGACTAACTGGGCTTTATTTAGAAGGTCTCCTTCCATAAGCCAAACCATCTACTAAAGTATGCTCCTATGAAAAGATAGGTCTGTTATCTTCTTGACAGGAATCCTGAGGTCAACTTTTAAAGAAGCTCAGTTTTTTCTTGATATATAATTTTTCCACTTAAAAAATGGCAACACTGAGAATTAGAGAGGGTGAGTGACTTACTCATGGTCACACAGGATTTGACTGATTTCCCCTCTGGCCGACGGCTCTTTCTTCCTCATACACCACCTCCCTCTCCGGATTCCCTTCCCTTAATGCCCTCTGCCCGGCTTTCCTTTATTTGTGTGCAACCCAACTCTGCGTGGAAAGAAGCCAACACCGCCCACCTGGCGTGGCTCAGTGGTTGAGCATCAACCTAGGATCCGGGAGATCGCGGTTTAATCCCCGGTCAGGGCACATGCCTGGGTTTCAGGCTCGATCCCCAGTGGGGAGTGTGCAAGAGGCAGCAGATCAATGATGACTCTCATCATTGATGTTTCTCACTCTCCCTCTCCCTCCTCTCTCTGAAATCAATAAAGATACATTTTTTTTTTAGTTTTTTTTTTTTTTTTTGAAAAGAAGCCAACACCTTGGTGAAAATCATTAATTTTCAGAAGCTTTTATGTCAGTGACTCCAAAGATAATTGCTAAAAATAGGGGCATTGCTTGCAAAGCACAGTTAAAATCCACTCATTTTTATGGACGGGCCTCCCAGAGGCGGAAGTTGTGCTGGGGATGTAAGTGACAGATTCCCCCCCCACCTCGCGGTGGCAGTGCACTAAGTTAGGACTTCCCAGAGGCAGCCCGCAGGCTCAGAGCTGGGCCACCGCTATAGGCGCTTGGAGATGCGCAGGTAGGCCCGGGTTTTCTTAAGAGGGCAACGTGTGTCCTTTTCCATGAGTTTGGGAGTGCAGTGGGGCGAGAGGTTTCTGGGGACCTCACACCTGGGATTATTGGCATTTCAAAAGTCTGCAAATATGTTCTCTGCGCATGAAGCCTTCTAATAATGTTGGTACTGTCCTTTAGCATCTGGAGGAGAGACCCCACTCAGCACAGGTCCAAGGTGGAAGGGGAGTGAGCGGCAGGCGGCGAGCGGAGCAGGCCCTGCTTCCTGCACCCCGCCTGGGCGCCCAGAGGCGGGCAGGTCTGTGGGCTCCGCTTGCAGAGCAGAGCAGTGCTGGTGCTGGAGCTGGTGCTGGAGCTGGAGCTGGAGCTGGAGCTGGAGCTGGAGCTGGAGCAGGCTGCCCCCAGGTCTGGCTGACCTCGCTGGCCGGTCAGTGGGGCTCGGACCTCTTACCCCCCTGTCTTCCTCCCTCGCCCCCTCTCTGTCTCTCCTCTCTCTCCCTGCTTCCCTCTGACTCTCTTCCCTCCGCCTCTTGGGCCTCTCTGCTCCTGGGTACAACAGGGGCAGTGTTTCTGCCTGTGTGGAGACCAGGCCTCCTCTTCTGCGTTCCGTCAGCTTCTCAGTCTGGAAGGGTGGGCACATCTGGGTCACGAGGGAGCCCGGGCTGTCCTCCATCTCGGCTTCCTAAGTGAGACCAATTCTGCTCACAGTCTCTTTTTGGGTGTTTGCCTCTTTTTCTCACGTTGGGTGGCATCCACATGGGCATGACTGACATCCCTGGATTTGCAGCATGTGGAGGGTGGGCTGGGAGGTCTTAAAATCTCCAGGAAAGGACTAGCACTTGAAAAAAAGAACATGGGAAAACATGTTGGTGGTGGGGCCCCTAAGGCCAAGGTTGGTTCTTGGAGGCCGAAGGTGTTGGCACTTGGAAGACTAGTACGGAGGGGCCTCAGAGGCCTGTAATCTGAGTTCCAGAACCTCCTTTTGTAGTCACAGGTGCTTTCAACAGGTGTGGGTCATATATTTGTACTTTCAGCAGAACTTCAGCGGGTGCCCTCAGCCCCAGGGCCTGGGGTTAGGAAAGGAGATTCACTCTAGGGGGCAAGAAGACTGTCCCAGGAATAAAACAGGTGGAAATTCTTGTCTTGGTTGGAGGTAGGTTTACTTTCCTTGGGGTCAGCCAAGGGTTTATTGGTGACCGTAGGTGAGTCTATATTGGAGAGGAAAGGCCTTGTTAGAGCTCAGGAAAGGCCGCTTTTCCCAGTCACAGCCATAGATGACAGGGCTGCGTGGACTGCGCGGCTGGACTTTGTGCACCTGCTCCACGCCCTCGCCCCCCCTCTACTTTCAGCATCCGTGTCCGAGGACAGTTCCCACGACACCGGCAACATTCTGCCCCCAGCACCTGCTGTCCATCTCACTTTCACGCTTCAGGGTGTTTTTCTGAAGTCACGGGATAGCCTGGAAGAGCAGGGGAGCTAACAGGCTGCAAGATGACCCCCAGGGCATTGGGGGTGGGGGCAGTGAGTGAAGACCCTGGCCTCCTGTCCCTCAGAGGGACAATTCTGAGGTGCTGTCCCTCAGGGTCACTGGCAAGGCTGAGCCCCAGGTGCCCTCAGCATTACCCAGCTCAGAACTGCCCTTCAGTGCCAGCCACCCTCCCTGCCTCACTGTCACCGCCTTCTGCTGATTCCAGGATTACGCCCCAGATAAGCTCCTGCACCCACGTCCTCGGCATCGCTTTTGGGGGAGCCCAGGCTGAGACACGGGATGACCCCGTGCGTACCGAGTGTGTGCTGGGCTCAGTGTCCGCGGGTGGAGGGCCGGCTGAGTTCTCTCCTTATCTGGTGCCTCATCCCGAATTAAGCGACTGCGAGTGCCGCGTTCAGAGGAAGTCAGGACTAGGTGGTGGGAAGGGGTCCTACTGCTACCCTCGAGGAGCTGGAGGAATTAAAGAGCAGGCCAGGCGACATCCGGGGAAAGCATACGAGGGGTCACCGGGCTGAGTCCGGGCGCAGGCGCTCCCAGCAGCGGCCGTGCCACCCGTAGGAATTACTACACTTGTAGGTCCTTGTCTGTTGTGTGTGGTTGAAAATAATGACATAATATTTACTGTTTAAATTCACATTCCTTTGATTATATTGGAATAGAGCATTTTCCCTTGTATTCATTAATCATTGCTATTTTTTCCTGTAAGATGGATATTCCATAGTTATTTAACAGATCGTGTTGATGATAAATATTCAGGTCAAGCCCTCTTTTTAACTATTATAAAAATTGCTACAATATGTACATGAAAAACTTCAGTCTTCCTCATAACTAAGATATAGGAAATTTAAAG
The DNA here is from genome assembly GCF_054644295.1 of Miniopterus natalensis. Lineage (NCBI taxonomy): Eukaryota > Metazoa > Chordata > Mammalia > Chiroptera > Miniopteridae > Miniopterus > Miniopterus natalensis. Next base: position 102,460,263 of record NC_142083.1, read on the forward strand.
GCCAATGTTGCTTTTTCTAGACATTTTTCTTACAAACATCAAAAGGTTTGGTAACACCTCATGTGTGCAGTTTGCAGGGAAATTGGCACTGAGATTGACAGTGCAAATTGGTACAATGTTGTGAAGGGCACTTGAACAATTTTTATCAGAATTTAATATGGGCCTATTCATGGTTGCAGCCTTTCAAGAAAATTTGTCTTCCAAATATGCGTACATGTGGTCCCAAATATTATGCTTCACTGAGTATGTGTGTGCGCATGTGTGGGGGGGTGCGTGTGTGTGCGTGTGCGTGTGCATGTGCGTGTGCATGTGCGTGTGCATGTATGCCAGACTGTGTGCGAAGAAGAGGAGACCGGCCAAGGTGGAGCAGTAAATTAAGAGACTCCTTCCTGAATCTAATCCTGGAGATGTTGCAGGAGGAAGAGATACGTGGATCCTGGACCCCACCTGAAACTGTGGAAGCCACTGGGCGAGGGAGAGGGCACTGAGTGCTGGTCCGACGGGGGGAGGAGCGGCCCAGGTGCACAGACAGGTGGCTGTCGCAGGGCAGGTGGCTGGGCCAGTCGGAATAATAATAGAGCAGGGCCGGAGCTCTGTGAGGGCGGGGAGCTGATGACCAGGACTGCAGGGAAGCTGGCTGCCCCGACAGTCCCCACGGAGCCCATGGAGAGCAGCACTGCCAGCAGCCTAGAACCCCGCCCGGTCCCGGAGAGGAGGGGGAGGGGCACACAGGAAGCCACCCGAAGGTGTCAGCCTGGAGATCTTCCCCACAGCCCAACCTGCCCGGAGAAGTACAAACTAGGGTTAAGGTGTTGCCCCAGCCCCGTCTGTGCCCCTCGCTCATCACAGCCAAGGAGGAACATGAGTTTGCAAGAAGAGACAGCAGGACACCACGTTAGATAATCTATGCCACGAGAAGCAGGAACAGTGGGTTAGGCAGAATGTAAAAAAACTGAAATAAGGAGGGAAATATTCTGAGAGCAAGAGGCAAAGATCTTAGGAACACAAAATAAGAATAAAAAGTTGTGAAGGACCGTTTGGCGACTTGGGGCATGACTAGTATAGGATGAAAAATGGAGAACGTACTGTCAGTGGATTAGGTGGGCGGCAGGCTGAACGCAGCTGAAGAACAAATTAATGAACTGAAGGATTCAGTGGATGAACCCTCCCAGAGAGGGTTTCAGGGGGATAAATCTTTGGGAGAAACGAGAGAAAAGTTAAGAATTAGAATTCCAGTGGGCGTCTCAGGGGAAGAAAGAGAATAAACGGAGAGGAGGCAGTGATTTGCCAGAATTAAAATGGTAGACAGTGGCCGGGCAAGCAGCGGGCACCTCCAGGGCCCCAGGTTCCTGGGCGGTCACCCGGGGACTCTAATCCAGAGGGGCAGGCCCGGCCACAGCGGGATTCCCGAGCACATTCAAACGTGGTGATTCGTTATTACTTATTTACAAGAAACAGGCTGCCTTCTGACCTCCCTGCTCCTGCAGGGCTGGTCCCACTGTTGTTCTAAGGGTGTTCAGCACGGAGGAAGAATGCGAATGCATAGTGATTTCCAGCTCCGGCCTGGTCAGATTTTGATGGACAAAGGGATGCGAATGAGATGTAAGACTCTTGTCAAGCCCAGTTCCCTCCTGGCCGGGTTGGAACCCCACCGCCTGGGCAGCAGCCGCAGAGCTTAACTCCTTGGCTCCCTGAAGCTCTCCTCTGTCTTCATCTGCTTCCTTTGCGCTTCCCGATTCTGCCACATGCTCTTCCCTTCTTCCTGCGTTGCTTCCTCCGGCTGCACCCTCCCCTCCCACCGCTGCCACCGTCTCCTCTTCGTCACTGTTCCTAAAGTTACGCATTGATTCGTCCGGCCGTTCATCTATTCAACAGCTGTTTCAAGCACCTACCCTGTCCCAGGCATTATTGAAGGCCCTGGGGTCACATCGCACAAGACAGAACAAGGGAACTGGAGCCACTCGAGTGAGGAGGACAGGTAATAAGCCAGGCGAAGAATGACAGCAACTCCAGATACTGATCTGCGGGTGCTGAGGGCAGGCCAGGGTGCCCGAGGTGGGGAGGGGTGTCAGGCTAAGTCTTCCCCAGGAGGTGACAGTTGCGTTGAGGAGGAGGCATGAGCTGTGTGAGAGCTGCTGGGAAAGCCTTCCAAGTGGAAGGAAGAGCACGTGCAAAGGCCCCGAGGTTGGAATGACACGTTCTCCTTTTTCTCTCCTCTCTCATCTCTAGTAAATTCCAGAATAAATGTCTAGACACTTATTATTTAGGAACTATGTCCTCACAGTCTTAATCCCTGTGACCTGGTTTCTGCTCCCAGTACTTGCTTGAAACAGTTTTCTTGTTTGCTTGAAAATGTCCTCTTAGTGGCCACCAGTGTCATCCTAGGTGTGACAGTGACTTGAGGGCACAGAGGAAGAAACAGAGAGAATGTTAGCCCTTAGGGCCCTTTGCTCAGCAGCTGGACATTTGTAGCTCAGATTCATTCTGTGTGGGAGCAGGTCCTTATTAGGGTGCAGAACCTTTAGGAATGTGAAGGCCCCTGAGCGCCCTTAAAGCTGGCTGGGTCCCCCGTCTTCTGGGCGCCTCTAGCCCGTCAGAGCCGGTCCCTCTGTCGCTTACCTGAGTATGATTCCACACACCGCTCTTTTCCTTTGATCTTCACAGGGCTCCTAATTTTTCATTATTCAGACTGTGACAGATTGAATTATATTCCTTATTCCCTAAATTCTCATCTTCCTTGTAACAGTATTATCCACCCATTTGTCATAGCCGCGTGGTGGGTGGGAGCTTTCTCCTGCTTCTTGACCTTGTTACTCACGCCATTGGGGTGCTAGTGGATGTGATGCAGGCTGACTTGGGACGCTCCTGAGCAGCGGGGACGGGCCTCTTGCATTCCTGGCATCACTATAGGGTAGCAATGCCCTAGGAGTCTAGTTCCTCCCAGAACGAGAAGAGACAAGTTCAGTGCCCGAATCCAGCCCAGCCCAGAGCAGCCCAAAGCAGCTGAGATGTGTGAGCAAGAACCTAATATAAATACAGCATAAATATAACATAACTATTTGTCGAATAAATGCATCTTGCCTATGCCATAATTATTTGTTTAGTTGTCCTGAGCCCTTTGGGGCAAGGGGCATTAACGTTTCCGCACACGAAGGGTCATCTGTGAGCCAGGGAAGTGGTGGGCACTCGGAATGCTTTTCGGACCATGTCCGAGGCCCCCTCAGGACTCTCCCTAGCAGCCTTAGCTTTCGGGTGTTGGATATTCAGCCGAGAGTCAAGGCGGATTCCTAAGGATTTCAGACTTTGATCCTGAGTCCTGATTTTATGGCCCTGTTCTTATTGGCATGAATTCTTAAGTGTCCTGTGCTTTGAGGGGCCACCAGTGAGGGCTACAAGGCTAGACAGCCTCTGTGCTACTAGGTACCCAGGACGTGCTGCAGGAGAATCTCAGGGCTGCATGGGGATGAGGGACAACTGGGTGTCTGTGCTTCACGGGAGATGGTGGACAGACAGTCCCACTTATCGTGGGCGACAGCAGTAATGCCACCGGATTTATAGGTCCCCAGGGCCTTTCGTCCTTCATTAAAGCGTCTGTGTTAGACTTTCTTTCGTCTGAGTGTCTGGTCTGGCCTGGAGGAATTGATTCGCACTGACGTAGTCGGGCAGACAAAGCTCTGGGTGATGATTCTGAGGGGCACGTCAGTATAGAGAAAGCTGAGCGCCGCCTGCGCGAGGCAGCAGCCCTTTGTTTTTCTGTCCAAGGTCTTCTCTCTTTTCTCAGCTTTTCTCTTGGGAAAACTACCTTCTCCTACTGGGTACTGTATTGGTAGGGCTGTTGAATATGGTTCTCATCTTACTTTGGGTTTCCATCAAAACAGGTCCTGGGTAAAGGACTTGAGTGTGGTAGTTTATTTGGGAGGTGGTTTTAGGTAGCACAAGTGAGAAAGGGGGTGAGGGGAAGGAGGAAAGGGACACGAACCAATGCAGGGTGTGCTGACGTGTGGGTTGCCACTGTGGGCAACGAGGACCAGCCCTGCCTGAGGAACTCTGAAAAGCCACCTGGCTGTGCGCCTCTGACTCCTGTCTCTGTTGTCTGAGCGGAAAGAGTCAGGATCTTGACGTGAGAAGCTGTTTGTGTGCCGGCAGCCACCCACCAAAGTTACAGGCAGACTCAGGTGAGCGGGAAGAGGTGACACATCCACAGCAGCGTTCTAGTACCACTCCCTCCGCCGGCTGCAAGGTGGGCACAGCCAGGCTGGCCAATCCAATGCCCTTGTTTTGGATGAACTCTTGAGGTGAGTGACATGGGGGATGGGAAATGATGACTCTATCCATGTCCGTGCTGGATCCAGAAGAGACTGGCCTCAGTTGTTGACACTCATTTGCCCAGAGTGGTTTCAGTTCATTCTCTCTGTTGTCCAGTCTTTCCTTCAATTCTCTGAGATTCTCCATAAATCCTTCCAGTAAATTCCCCTTTCTTGAATTAGCTAGAGCCGATCTCTGTGGCTTGCATACAAAATGGCCCGACAGATGCTGGGTCTACTCCACAGGAGGCTGTCGGGTGACGTGCCGTTCGCATGTCTTGAAATGAAGGTGGCACACTTCAGACTGTCAGGAGGAAGTCAGGCCAGGAGATCATCTTTGCTCGAGTTACTGAAGACTTGAAGACACAGTGCTCATCCTCGGTTCATTCTCCAGCTAGCCCATTTCCCCAACTCACTCTCTTCCCATCCTTAGCTAATCACGAGGCTCCGGATCTGGGGCCGGGACAAGCAGTCTTTCAAGGGTTAAGACTTGGGCTCATTTCTAAGGCCAAGCCAGCCTCTTTGACTCTCCTTTGTTTGTTTCATCTGTCTGTCTGTTCATCCATGCCCCCATCCATCCACCGTTTATGCATCCATCCGTCCATTATCCACCCACCAATTGTTAAATGCCTACTGTGTTTTTAATTTCTTATACTGTCTCTCTCCAAATCATAATAAAATTCAAAGCAACATACAAATTTTTGTGAGCTTGTCTTTTAAGATTACAGTAAATGGAGGCTTCATGGACCACTCCTTCTGCAGTGTGTGGCCCTCACCACTCTTCCTTGGGGAAACCTGCATCTATTCTGGCATTCAGTCTCTGAGAGGGGCATCTGGGAACCTCAGAATTTGGTGACAGCCCTTGCAGCAAGCTGCCCCCCCCCCCATACACTTAAAGCTTCCAGATCATCTTCTCACAATTCCCTGCCAGGACTCATTAGGGAGATACTTCCCACTCTATGATAAGAACAGGGTTCTGGAGCCAAACTGCCAGCTTTCAGATCCCAGCTCTGCCACCCACTATGTGCCCTCGGGCAAGTTCAGTAACATTGTTAGGGGCCTCAGTTTCTTATCTGTAAACTGAGAATGAGGCCAACTGTGTTACTACATGGAAAGCACTTGAAACAGTGTCTGCTCATAGTATGCTTTATTGATAGTATAGTATTATTGTTGATGATAATTAGGTGCTATTGGGTTTCATCGATTAGATGAGAAGTCCATTGTATTGTCTGGCATAACAGAAAACCCTGAACAACTTTTATAATATAATCACATTTATGTTACAACTGTGTGTGTGTGTGTGTGTGTGTGTGTGTATGTAGATATATATGTCCACATTTATATGTATGTACATTTTGGAAAAGCATGGAAAAAAGTCTGGAAGGCCATTCTTCAAACTGTTACCAGTGGTAGGACCTTGAAAGAGTGGCTTTGGGAGAGGATTTAAAGGGAACTTTTACTGATTGCCTAAGGAGAAAAAGAGAACAGAACACCAATATTTAAAGAAGAGACTGAAACAGGTCATATGCACAAGTAGGAGCGATGGAGAATTATCAGTCTTCCCCATCTACTAAATAAAGTAAAAAATTTAGTAGATTGTTTATTTGAGTTTTTTCTCGTTTCCTGAGGCAGGCTTGTAAATGCTATGAATTTCCCTCTTACGACTGCTTTTGCTGTATCCCACAGATTTGGGGTTGTTGTGTGTTCATTTTTATCTGTTTCAAGGTAATTTTTTATTTCTTCCTGATCTCATTGTTAACCCATTAATTCTTTAGTAACATGTTATGTAGCCTCCATGTCTTTGTGTGTTTTTCAGTTTTCTTCTTGTGATTGGTTTCTAGTTTCATATCATTATGATCAGAGAAGATACTTGATATAATTTGAATCTTCCTATATGTATTCAGACTTGTTTTGTGCCCTAACATGTGATCCACCCTAGATAATGTTCCACGTTCACTTGAAAAGAATGTATATCCTGCTGCTTTGGAGTGAAATGCTCTGAAGATGTCAATTAAATCCATCTGATCTAGTGTGTCATTTAAGGCCACCATTTCCTTGTTGATTTTCTGTCTGGAAGATCTATCCATTGATGTCAATGGGGTGTTAAAACCCCGATTATGACTGTACTACTGTCAGTGTCTTCCTTATGTCCATCAAGGTATGCTCTACATATTTAGGTGCTCCTATGTTGGGTGCATAAATGTTTACCAGAGTTATATCTTCTTGTTGGATTGTTCCTTTTATCATTATTCAGTGTTCTTTGTCTCTTATTGTGGCCTTTGTTTTAAAGCTTATTTTGTCAGATCTAATCCAAGTATTACTACCTCTGCTTTTTTTTTCATCTCCATTTGCATGAAATGTCTTTTTCCATCCCTTTACTTTTAGTCTGTGTGAATCTATTGTTCTGAGGTGGGTCTCTTGTAGACAGTTTGCTTTCTTATCCTTTCAGCTAGCCTATGACTTTTGACTGGAGCATTAAGCAGTTTACGTTTAAAGTGGTCATTGATAAGTACGTTTTATTTTTAACTGTTCCTGTTTGATCTCCTCCTCCCTCTTCTTCCTGATGCAGGCCCTTTAACATTCCTCATAGCACTGGTGTGGCTGTAACAAGGCCCGTTAGCTTTTTCTTGTCCGGGAAGCTCTTTATTTCTCCTCTAATTTTAAATGACAGCCCTGCTGGGTCAAGCAGTCTTGGTTGCAGGTCCTTGCTTTTCATCACTTTGAGTATTTATGCCCATCCCTTCTGGCCTGATATATTTCTGTTGAGAAATCAGCTGACAGTCTTATGGGAGCTCCCTTATAAGTAATTTATTTCTTTTCTCTTGCTGCTTTTAAGATTCTTTTTTTGTTTTTACCTTTGCCATTTTAATTGTGATGTGTTTGGATGTGGGCCTTTTTGGTTTCCTCTTGTTTCGGACTCTCTGTGCTTCCTGGACTTTTGTGTCTTTTCCCTTCACCAGGTTAGGGAAGTGTTCGGTCATTATTTCTTTAAATAGGTTCTTGATCTCTTGCTGTCTCTCTTCTCCTTCTGGTTACCCCTACGGTGTGGATGTTGTTACACTCATTTGTCCCAACGTTCCCTTAACCTATCCTCATTCTTTTAAATTCATTTTTCTTTTTCTTGCTCCAATTAGGTGGGGGTTTTTTTGTTTTTGTTTTTTACCTTGTCTTCCAAATCACTGACTCAATTCTTGCTTCATCCAACCTACTTTTTATTCCTTTCAGTGTATTTTTGATGTCAGATATGGCATTCTTCATTTCCTACTGGTTTTTTTTCATGGTTTCTATGTCATTTTTCAAGTTGTTGTAATTCTCATATCTTTCTTGAACATTCTTATAACCATTACTTTGAACACTATAGGATATCCCAAAAAATCTATATGCACTTTGAATGGCTATATTCATCTATATCTATCTATCATCTATCTATCTAGCTATCATCATTTATTATCTCTATCTATCTATCTATTATCTATCTATCTATCTATCTATCTATCTATCTATCTATCTATTATCTATCTATCTATCTATCATCTATCTATATCTATCATCATCTATCTATCATCTATCTATCTATCTATCTATCTATCTATCTATCTATCTATCATCTATCTATCTATCTATCATCTATCTATCTATCTATCTATCTATCTATCTATCTATCTATCTATCTATCTATCCATCTATCTATCATCTATCTATCATCTATCTATCATCTATCTATCTATCTATCATCTATCTATCTATCTATCTATCTATCTATCTATCTATCTATCTATCTATCTATCTATCTATCTATCTATCATCTATCTATCTATCATCTATCTATCATCTATCTATCTATCTATCTATCTATCTATCTATCTATCTATCTATCTATCTATCTATCTATCTATATCTATCATCTATCTATCATCTATCTATCTATCTATCTATCTATCTATCTATCTATCTATCTATCTATCTATCTATCTATCTATCTATCTATCTATCTATCTATATCTATCATCTATCTATCTATCTATCTATCTATCTATCTATCTATCTATCTATCTATCTATCTATCTATCTATCTATCTATCATCATCTATCTATTATCTATCTATCTATCTATCTATCTATCTATCTATCTATCTATCTATCATCTATCATCTATCTATCTATCATCTACCTATCATCTATCTATCATCTATCATCATCTAATCTATCTATATATATTTAATACTAACTTGAGGATATTTTTTCCATTGCTTTTCAGAAAAAGTGGAAGAGCGAGCGAGAGAGACACTGATGTGAGAGAGACACATTAATTGGTTGCCTCCTGCTCTCAGCCCGACTGAGGCAGATCCTACAAACAAGGTACATGCCCTTGGCTGGAATCAAACCCAGGACCCGTAAGTTTGTGGGCCAATGCTCTAACCATTGAGCCAAACTGGATAGCGCCACTTTGAATGATTATAAAGTCAGTGTTTATTAATATACAGTTCATTTTCAAAAGTTAAAAGAATCCACAAGAATGAATACTTTTTTTTGTCAATGCCTATTTTCAAACTGATGACCATTCTGGTTCAGACACTGCTGATGGTGCAAAGCAATGGAATCACAAACATCAAGAATCATTTTGCTCTGTATTAGTGTGCTCTCAATTCATCAACTGTTGCCAGTTTTGTACGATAAACTTTACCTTTTATATATCCCCATAAAAAAGTTTAGTGGATAAATTTTCTTTGTTCAAAGTTTAGTCTGGCTTCACCCATTATTTAAAATCAGTTAAACCTGAAAAGGAGTGAAAATTAAGTGAGTTATCAGCTGTTAAAGTGTGTATATATTTTTGGGGGACACCCAAATTATACTTTGAATAATTATAAAGGCAATGCTTGTACTTCAGCTGTGTTTTCTAACTTCCAGTAGCATTTTAAGATGAATTTTCTTTGTTCAAAACTTAGTCTGATTGAAAAGAAAAAAAATCAATTGAGCTATCAGCTGTTAAAGTATGTATACATGTTTTGGGGATACCCTGTATATCTGATAGATTGCTTGCCTCCATTTCATTTTGCTTTTTTTCTGGAGATTCCTCCTGTCCTTTCATTTGGGGCCTGTTTCTTTGTCTCACCATTTTGGCTGTCTCTTTATGTTTGTTTCTCTCTGTTAGATAGATCTGCTATGACTCCCAGTCTTTGTGAGGTGGTCTTATGTAGTAGATGTCCTATGGGACCCAGTGGTGTGGTCTCCTTGATTTCCTGAGCTGGGTGCTTTAGGAATGTCTTCTGTGTGGGTTATGAGGGTCCTCCTTTTGTAATTTAGTCTTGATTGCTGTTGCTCCATTTGTACATGGGATTCACCCTCAGACTGGCTGACTGTGAGGCTCAGTCCTGATCACAGTGTGTGACCTATTATGCAGGTGCTCAGCAGAGTTTAGTGCCTGCTGCGATCTCCCTTTGAATATACCGTTTGTGGAGTTTGTTGTGTCCTGCTCCCATGTTGTCGGAAGCTGGCCACTTGGTGTGTTGGTTTGGGACTTCTTGGGATGGACTCTGGTGCAGGCCAGTGTTAGATGCTATCTGTGCCTAGCCTTAGGCAGCATGTTTGAAGCTACAAGTGAGCCACAGTTTGTGGATGCCTCTGCTGGGCTTGGCTGTGCATGGGAAGGACCAAGCTGCACTTCAAAGCCGACTTTTACTAGCACTGAGACCTGGGGTGGGTCAGCAAATGTCCCAAGGCACCCTGGGTTCAGCCTCCACCTGCCTCTGCCTGCTGGCTTCCTGGTAGGCTCAGTCACTGAAAAAGCCTCTGGTGGAGTCAGGAAGATGGAGCTAGTGGATCTCCTGTGAGGGGGAGGTGCTGTTCAGACTTCGGGTGTGATCCCTGTCCTAGAGCCACAGGACTGTGTCTGTCCCAGATTTTTCCCTGACCTTGGCAAGGTGGAGGCCTGAGTAGTCAGGTGGGTGGGGCCTCCAAAGTCCAGAAGTTAGGTCTGCTGGAAGTGGGGAGGGTGTTTCTATTTGATCTCCTGTGATAGGGAAGCGCCAATCAGGTTCATGGCAAAGTGGAGGGAATACCCCTACCCCAAAGCCAGTCACTGACATCTCCTGAATCTTCCCAGACTTCTACACCGCAGGCTATGCCACTGACTCCTCAGCAGGGCTTAAGATATGCATGGTGGGTCAAGTGGGATTCCTGAGGGTGGGGTAATTGCTTTCCACCAGGCTGATACTGCTCAGAGGGGATAATTCACTAAAGATAAATGGTTACTGTGGTAGCCAAGAATGACCCAGTACAAGGATCCTGGCAGCTGTCCCCTCATGTCTCCCCAGAGCCACAAACCCCAGACTCTCCTCAGGCAACTCCAGTCTGCACCATCCTCCCTCTGCTGGACCCCAGGGTGAGTGGCTGTGAATAAGATTTTGTGTGTTGGCCCTTTAAGAGGTTGCTTGTGTCTCCAGTGGGACTCTGCCTCTCCTTGAACTGCAGAAACCCCACCATTTTTCACAGCCAGATGCTATGTGGGTGCTTCTTCCTGGCTCTGATGCTCTGGGCTGGGGAGCCTGGCTTGGGGTTTATGCCTTATGCCTCTCAGGGGAACCTCGCTCAGCTGAGATATCCCTCTGGCACCTCAGCTGCTGCCCATAGGATCAGGGCCAGCCCTGTTTGCATCTCTGCCCTTCCTACCAGTCTTGACATGGCTTCTTTTGCAAATCCTTGGCTATAAGACTCTTCTTCAGCTAGTTCTCAGTTGGTTATTCAGGGTGATTGTTCCCCAATTTAGTTGTATTTCCAGTCTGGACCTGGGAGTGAGTGAGTGCAAGATCTACCTACTCCACTGCCATCTTGCAGGTCCTAGGAAGGGAATTTTAAAAGTTGACAAACCCACAGTTCTCCGTGAGGAAACCCAACCATCTAGCTCTCTGACTTGAACCTGTTTACACCCCCTGGAGCTCTGTATTAATAGACAAGCGTGAATTAGAGCTGGTCTAACAGATTAGCTATTGTGATATAATAAATATATATTTGGTCTTGTCCCTAGTTCTTGGCACAGAGCTCCTAAAACTCTTGTAATTTCCCAAGTGATAGGGAGTGATAGGGAACATTTTTTGTTATAATATTTGCTCTTCCTGACACACGAGCTTCTAACATCCTTGGAATCTCTGGATTTATAAGGGATTCCAAGAATCCTATTGAAACCAGACAACAAATGGGTCAGAGATGCCTCTCACTGCTTGAGCCAGTTAAGCAGAGATGGGGTTGAATTATATATGAGTATTTATTCTAATAATGCTGGAGAGCAGCAGGTCTTCTACAAAATCTGCTCTTCCCCATAAGCCAGCTGCTTATATTGGGTAGAAGGACAAAGATTACATGGGAAAGTAGGAATTACAGGCATGGGGAAGTGGGCAAAAGGAATAAGAACGGGTATAATGGTTACAGGTTACAGGAAATGCTGGCTGGAGGGTTTGTGAAGGGGTGGGGTGCCTCCATCTCTGGGTGGAGGGGATGCAGGCTCGGGGGCTGCAAAGAGGCAGGGGTGCCTCTGGGACTCCTTTGTTTCAGCAACAAGACTGTTAAACATCCCATGATGCTAGGCCACATTCCAAGGTTAACTCCCATGTTTCAGGGTGTACAACTCCCAGCCAGGTTAGAAAGTGCTTTCTCAAATCAGAACAGAACAATCACAGTTAACAGAGCATGATTAATATTTCTTATAACTATGGCTAACAATCACAGCAGAGCATGATTAATATTTCTGCCCCTAACACTATAAAGGAAAGTCTCTTAGTTGGGAAAGTTGCAAATGGGCCAACCTTATAAAAACCAATTCCTTACCCCTTTCCAACTCTGTAACTTTTAGTTTATAAGTTGATTGACTAAATCCAGCCTGCAAATGTATTTTGTTTGGTTGGTTAACATTCATAACATGAGTTGGTAACATTTTAAAATTGGGGGAATTTCATACAAAAATTTGGATTTCTTAGCTTTTCATTTTTAAAAAATGCACAGCTCTGGTAGCAGTGGGCCAAGATTCCTGAGTAGCGACTGCCCCATTTTGCATTAGGTGCACTCTATTCAGCTGACTGCTGCAGTCTTTAAGATTATTGCTGGGACGCTGTGAGCCTGTGTTCCTGTGCCCCTTGCTTTAATCCATCACAACACGGTCACATCTGATCATTGAAGCTGAGTCCTGGCTACATCAAAGATTTTGCAGCTGTGTCCAGGCTTTTCTGCATAAGTTCTGACTTCCATATCTTTGACTTCATCTCTGACTTATGGTTTTGCTCTCATTCTGTAGATGGGACATTCACAGCTGCAATCTCTGGATTTGACTCTCAGTTCAGTAAGTCCCCAGGATCTTCCAACTCCAGGCCACCTTCAGTAGGTAAAACATTCTGCTTGAATTTAGCTCCTTTGGACTTAATCCCTGGTATTGGTCTGCTAGGCTGGTGTCCAGGTTGGGTCTGCTGTGGTCCATTGCAAGGAAAAACTCAGACAAAGAATTTATTAAGGGAGGGCCCATGTAAATCTAAGACTGGAGTTTGGTGGATGTCCCAGGGGTGAGCCTGAACCAGGAATCTAAGCTTTTGATATAGTGATGCCAAAAGATAAGCCCACCTGGAAAGCTCATTTCAGACAGGTCATGCTATGTTTTTATTTATTTATTTATTTATTATTTATTTATTTATATTTAAAATTTATCTTTATTATTGAAAGTATTACAGATGTCCCCTTTTCCCCTCACTAAGAACCCACTCCCACTGCTATTATTATTTTTATTACTTTTAATTTATCTTCATTGTTGAAAGTAATACAGGTGTCCCAATCCTCCCCTCCATTGACCCCCTCCATCTTGCTCCCACCCCCTCTCTAGGCCTTCACCCCATTATTGTCTGGGTCCATGGGTTATGCATATATGCATATAACTTCTTTGGTTAATCTCTTCTCCCCACCCCCCTTCCTTCTTCCCTCTGATATATGACTGTTGCATGTGTCAGTGTCTTTGGGTCTATTTTGTTTGTCAGATTATTTTGTTCATTAGTTTCTTCTTAAAGAAAACTCTTCAACATTTCATATAATTCTGGGTTGGTGGTGACAAACTCCTTTAGCTTTTTCTTATCTGTGAAGCTGTTTATCTGACCTTCAGTTCTAAATGACAGCTTTGCGGGGTAGAGTCATCTTAGTTGTAGGTCCTTGCTTTTCATCACTTTGAATATTTCTTGCCACTCCCTTCTGGCCTGCAAACTTTCCTGTTGAGAAATCAGCTGACAGTCATATGGGTGCTCTCTTGTAGGTAGCTAACTGCTTTTCTCTTGCTGCTTTTAAGATCTGCACTCTGCTTTTAACCTTTGGCATTTTAATTATGATGTTTCTTGCTGTGGGCCTCTTTAGGTTCCTCTTGTTTGGGACTCTCTGTGCTTCCTGGATTTGTAAATTTTTCTTTCCTCAGGTAGGGGAAGTTTTCTGTAATTATTTTTTCAAATAGGTTTTCAATGTCTTGTTCTCTTTCTTCCCCTCTGGCACCCAATAATATGAATGTTGGGACCCTTGAAGTTGTCCAAGAGGCTCCTTATACTATCTTCATATTTCTGGATGCTTTTTTCTTTTTGCTCTTCTGGTTGGGCGTTTGTTTCTTCATATTCCAAATTGCTAATTTGATTCTCAGTGTCCTCTACTCTACTGTTGATTCCCTGTAAATTATTCTTCATTTCAGTTCGTGTAGCCTTCATTTCAAATTGGTACTTTATTATGTTATTGATGATCTCACTAGTTTCCTTGGTAGTCTTACTAAGATCCTTGAGCATCCTTATAACCATTATTCTGAACTTTGTATCTAGTAGCTTGCTTGGCTCTATTTCATTTAGTTCTTCTTCTGGAGATTTGTTCTGTTCTTTCCTTTGTGACATGTTTCTTTGCCTCTGCATTTTGGCTGTTTCCTGGTGTTTGTTTCTATGTATTAGGTAGAGCTACTATGTCTCCTGGAATTTGTAGAGTGGCTTTGTGTAGCAGGTGTCCTGTTGGGCTCAGTAGCTCAGCCTCCCAGTCACCTGAGCTGGGCCTTCTAGGTGCTCCCCTGTGTGGGCAGTGTGCTCTGATCTGTTGCAGTTGAGCCCTGGTTGCTATTGGCATCACTGGGAGGATTTGACCCCCAGGCCAATTGGCTTTGAGGACCAGCTGCAGCCAAAGCTGAAGAGCTGGTGTGCCACAGACACCCCTGTGGAGCAGGATTTGTTCCAGTGGAGCTTTGGTGTTCACCAAGTGCGCCCCTTGAGTGTGTCATTTGTGGATGTGATAGGGTTGTAATCCAGCATGGTTGAAGCTGACCATCAGGTGCACTGTCTCTGGGGCATCCCAGGAGCTGCAAAGTCAGTTTCTGCCTGTGCCCTGCCAAGGGCCACCCAGCATGAGCTACACATCAATTCATGGGTGGCTGCTACTTGTGCTGGGCTTGGAGGTGCCCAGGAGAGACCAAACTATGAACCAATGCAGGCTGCCACTAGTGCCAAACCTGGGGCCACTTATCAAGATGTATGGGGCACGCTGAGGTCAGCTTCTGCTTACTTGAGAGATTTTAGGAAAGTCCTAAACATGAGGCTAGAGAGGCCACTTGCATAGAAAAGCCACTGGAAATGGCTTGGATGAGCTTGCAAGTAGGGAAGGGTGGCGTCTCTGGGAATCACCAGGGAAGGGCAAAAGATGTGTCAGGTTGATTGAGACTCAGAAAAGGCACCTGCCTGCTGGCTCTGCAGGGAAAGGGCTTGCCAAAGGAGCAATGGCCTCTGCCAGCTCTTCTGTCTGGGAGGAAGCTGCCCTTCCAGCTCTCCCCTGACTCCAGGCAAGTTAGTTCCTCCCTGAATGTCCCAGGTTCCTATCAAGCTGCTGCCCAGTGCTGGGACTCAGAGGGAGTGCTTCTGAGTGAGTCTGTGCACAGGCCCTTTAAGAGGAGCTGCCTGGGACTCCCTCAGCCTCAGCATCACTCAGCGACAGTCCCCGCTGGTTTTTACAGCCTGAAGCTGTGGGGACTTCTCTCCCCTGCCCTGGAACCATGGGCTGAGGGGGAAACCTCCACCGCCATGATGTCCCTCCTGGGTTTAAACTGCAGCACCAGGTGTGGGCCACAGCCCGTCTCCACGATTCAGCCCCTATCCGCCCCCATCTCCACCCCTCCTACTGGTCTTGGTGCTTCTTCAGATCCCTGGTTTTAGGGCTTATGTTCATCTAGACTTCAGGAGGTTCTGATGATGGTTGTTCTGTATTTTAGTTGTAATTTTGATGTGGCTGTTGGAGGTGGTGGGTACCACTGTTACCTACACCACCCTCTTGTTTCCTCTCCTCATGCTATGTGGTTTTGATAAGAGTTGGCCAGAGCACCAAGGGGAGATAGCAAGTGTCATAAACAAGGAGTTGGGTAACAAACGGGGTTTCATTTGGGACCAAAAAAAGGCTTTGTTAGATGACAAGTCTGAGGGTTAAGGTCTGTGTCTAGGTAGACCCGCTCCTCAGAATCTCTAAATGAACCTATTTGCTATCATCATGTGGCAGCCCAACACAGGTCTACAGGAAGTAATAATATCAGAGGTCCTTTTCTGTTTTAAAGTGTCAGATTTTCGCAGAAAATTGTGATATTTATGCCAGAAACAGAATGGCAAGGATCTTTGTCATCATCTGGTCTAAGCCCTTACATTTTACAGTGTATTTTATAGTATAGTCATAGTCTAGTTTATAAGACTAATTCATGTAAGTTCTATTAGAGTTGAAAAACCCCTTACCCAATGGTAACTGTAATATCATTTTATATTTCTTCCTTTCAGTATGTTTTCTATGCAAATACATATTTACTTGTTTATTTTACAAAAGAAATCACACTGCATTTCTGTTTGTATTTTGGTTTTATTCTCATGATGTGTGAGCATTTCTCCATTATTAAATATTTTTTAAATATAAGTTTTAACAGTTGTACACTTCATCATCTGGATAAAAGTAATACACTTGATCATTGTTAGCTATTTGGGTTATTTCCTATTTTTTCACTAACAAAAATGATGCTAGGATGAGACTCTATCATAAATCTGACTCACTGAATATTTCTTTAGATTAAATTCATAGAAGACAAATTAATGAAGCTTGTGGATGCTAAGCTTTTATCAGCTCATTTACTTAGATTCTCTAGGTAGGTACATGCAAAATAATGAAAAATGTTGCCACTTCCTTTTCGATAATTATACCCTTTATTTATTTATTTTTCTTGTCTTATTGCATTGGCCAGACATTTAGAGTAATGTTAAATAATTAGAGTCACAGTAGGCATAAAGTTTTATTTCAATTTTAATGGAAAAGGCTTTAGTGTTACATTGTCATATTTCATATGCTTGTATTTTATTTAGAAATTTTGCATTTATATTCACAGATGAAATTGGTCTGTAGTTTTCCTTTTTCTATGCTTTCTTTGTCAAGTTTATGATAGGGTTATGCTAGTTTGGTAAAATATAATAGGATTCTCTTCTGCAGAGACATTTTCTGTGTCAGGAGGAGATAGCAATTTCTAACAGGCCAGTGTGCTGGGTATTTGACAGGCCAGTCGGGTGGTTTTCTTTCAAAGATGCAGACAGAAGATACATAATTGAATTCCCACACTCAGCTCAGCCTGGTTATCCTGTCAGGAAGCTGGAATGTAAAATGATGTGCAATTGCTTCAATTATAAGAATTGAAGCATTTAGACAATTCTCCCTCTTCTGTTTGAGATGCAGGGTCTGCCGCAGAGTTTGAAGCTGTCAGGAGTCCAATTTAGCCAATTCCAGACTCGAGGACTGTGCTGTGGGCCATCACTGGCCTGTTGCTACAGCAGCGCTGACGTGCCATCTGTCATCCCGGTATAAAGACCTTGCTTCTCATTCTGCGCTCTCTGCGCTGGCCCCTCTTCTGGGAGCCTGGTTGGTATGTTTGTGGGAAGCATCCTCAGCATTGAAAACTCACCTTTTGTAGGATCCTTTGAGTTGATCCCAACACCCATCTTTTGGTGGCTCTCCCAATTTCAGGTCAGACCTGGTGGGGCCGAGCTCTACCCATTTTCCCAGTGCTAATATTGGAACAGTAGCGGAGATGAGAATGGGACCAGTTTGACGCATTAATTTGTTCAGCACTGTTAATGCTCTCCTAAATATGCCAGGAATCAGTCTATTTTTTCCCATCGTCACTGCCACCTGCAAGCCACCATTGGCTCTCACCAGACTGGGGCAAGTAGCATTACTTGGTCTTACTAATTTGCCTGTTTACTACCCCAGTCCTCAGGCCAGCCATAGTGATATTTCTAAAATGTCAGTAATCTGATTTGGTTCCCTCTTTCTTTTTCTTTTCTGTTTTTGTTTTTTTGTTAATCCTCACTTGAGGATATTTTTTCATTGGTTTTTAGAGAGAGTGAAAGAGGTGTGTGTGTGAGAGAGAAACATCAATGTAAGAGAGAAACATTGATTTGTTGCCTCTCTCACCTGCCCGACTGGGGCTGGGGATTGAACCTGCGACCCAGGTACGTGCCCTTGACCAGAAATAAAACCTGTAACCCTTTGGTGCACAGGCTGATGCTCTAACCATTGCTCGAGCACACCGGCCAGGGCAATTTTATCTCTTTCTTAAAATCTCTGAATGACTCCCCAAGGGGTTTCAGGTAAAATTAGAATCTGGCACAGCTTATACAACAAATATACACTATTCCCCTTACTTTCCTCTCCAGCCAAACTTTCTGCACTCCCCTTTTGTAATATGGCTCTCCAATGGCTCATTCCACTCCTGTGCACCACACTTCTCCCTCACTTGAAAATCTACTTACTACTTGGTTAACATCACTTATCATTCACGTTTCACTTGGACATCATTTTCAGGGGTGCCTGTGTGACCCCTCTGGGGTGAATTGGATGACTTTTCTCTCAGCACCTGCATCGTGGAGTGTGTAAGGTTGCATTGCCCATGGGGGCTTCCCTAACACTTTGCAGACAGAGCAGACAGGGCCACCTCTGCTATTTCTCCCACACTTAGTACATTTCTCAGCATACAGTAGGTGCTCAATAAATGTCTGTTGAATTAATAAATGGTAGTCTTGCCTCTTGGGGAGGCCTCTTCAATCACCCACAAGAAAGTCAATTTTTTGACTGGGAAGGTGACCCCTAAGTGAGAAGAAAATTTAGCTAAACTTTCACTCTCAAACCAGAGGGATCACTCAATAGATGTTGAATAAATCAGTGAGTGAGGAGGCAGCGTATTTTGTATTCAATGCCTGGCACAGTGCAGTGGAAATTATTCTTGGTTTGAAATCAAAAGGCTGGATTGCGAGTGGAGTTGGGAGAGTGCTGCTGGGGAGGGAGTTGTCCCTCACCTAGCTGACCAGGCTCTTCCCCAAGTGCCAGCTGTCGGGCAGTGTGCTCATCGCCCTGGAGAAGCATGATGGTTGAACTAAGGCCATTGCAAGGAAAGTTTCTGTGGAGCGCTTTGGGCCACCAGACAAGTGTCTGTTAAGAGCTACTGATGGGAGAAAGGAGATCAGCATGGTGGTGAGCTCCCAAGAACTGAGTGGGTTTCGAGGGCTTATGCAACCCTGCTGAGAGCGAGCATGGGTGGGCTGAAGACGAGGGATGGAGGGAACGAGAGCGAGAGTCAGAAGGGCAAAGCAGCACCGTGAAGGGCGCCAGGCTCCCTGCTTCCACCAGCTAACCACCAATTCCTCTTTTTCCCTTGGTTTTCACTTCTGGCCACAAGGCTGGGTTTCTGGTTCTGTTTCCATGTGAGATTTTGGGCAGAAGCAGGGCTGCAGTGTCTACAGGGTAGCGCTGAGAAGCCGGGTTATCGGAGACCGGCTAGCTGGTCAGTGGCACGCAGTTGCATCTTGCTGGGTTATAGCTGAAGGATGTGCAGCCACCCATGCGCAGCGCACAGTGTGGTTACACCTGTTACCAGCACTGCCCAGCTCCCACTGGCTCCTCCCCTCCCCTCATCTACGGTTTCTGGCAGTAACTGCGATTCCGGAGGGAGGGATGTGACTAGGGTGAGGCATTAGCCCCAACTTCTAGGGTGTTGGAACTGAAACCTGAGAGTTTTGTAAAAAGTTGCATTAGTTCACTGTTACTCTTTCCAACTGGCTATATAATTTTTTATCATCAGAGCTCCTTTAGCAAATTTGAATGACTTCTCATAGTCGATTGAGAGTTTGCTTAATCACTGTAGGACAAGCATATTACAAAATCAAGAACAGGAGAAACAAGATGGCTGCGTAGGTAACAGCTGCACCTGCCGCTTCCCGCAACCACATCAAAATTACAATGAAAAAAACAGAACCACCGTCACTTAGAGCCTCCTGAAATCTGGCTGAAAAGAAGCCCCACAACCAGGGAACTGAAGAAGCACCGAGACCGGTAGGAGGGGTGGAGATGCGGGTGGATGGGGCTGAATCAGAGGCTTGCTGCAGGCCCACACCCAGTGCCGCGGTTTAAACCCGGGAGGGAATCTCAGCAGCAGAGGTTTCCCGGAGGAGGGAGGGGTCTCAGCCCCACAGCAGGCCCTCAGCCCAGAGCTCCAGAGCCGGGAAGAGATGTCCCCACAACTCCAGGCTGTGAAACCAGCGGGGACTATGGCTGATGGCTGCGGAGGCTGCAGGAGTCACAGGCAGCCCCCTTAAAGGGCCCACATTTGGACTCACCCAGACGTGCTCCCTCTGAGCCCAGTGCTGGGCAGCAGCCTGAAAGGACCTGGGACACTCGGGGAGGAACTAACCTGCCTGAAATCGGGGTGAGAGCTGGAGCGGCAGCTTTCTCCCAGGCAGAAGAGCTGACAGAGGCCATGGCTCCTTTGGCAAGTCCTCTCCACACACAGCCAGCAGGCAGGTGCCATATTTGAATCGCCAGCACCTGACTCACACCTTTGGCCCCGCCCCATGATTCCCGGAGGCCCCACCCCTCCCCACCTGCAGCTCATCCAGGCCATTCCCAGGGGCTTTTCTGTGCAAGGGGACTCTCCAACCTTATGCTTAGGACTTTCCTAAAAATCTCTCAAACAAGCAGCAGCATGCCCCATACGGCTTGGTAAGTGGTCCCAGGCCTGACACTAGCGGCAGCCTGCATTGGCTCATAGCTTGGCCTCTCCTGGACACCTCCAAGCCCAGCACAAGTAGCAGCCATCTATGGTTTGCTGTGTGGCTCATGCTGGGTGGCCCTGGGCAAGGCACTGGCAGAGGCTGACTTGGCACCTCCCAGGAGGCCCCAGAGACAGTGCACCTGGTGGTCAGACTCAACCACACTGGATTACAACCCTACCACATCCACGAGTGACACACTCAAGGGGCACACTTGGTGAACACCAAAGCTCCACTGAAGTAAATCATGCTCCATAGGGGTGTCTCCAGCACAGCAGCTCTTTGGCTGTAACTGCAGCTGGTCCTCACAGCCAATTGGCCTGGGGGTCAGTTCCTCCCAGTGACACCAACAGCAACCAAGGCTCAACTACAATAGGACAGTGCACACGGCCCACACAGGGAGCACCTAGAAGGCCTAGCTCAGGTGACTGGGGAGGCTGAGCCACTGGGCCATACTGGACACCTGCTACACAAAGCCACTCTACAAATTCCAGGAGACATAGCAGCTCTACCTAATACATAGAAACAAACACCAGGAAGCAGCCAAAATGCAGAGGCAAAGAAACATGTCACAAAGGAAAGAACAGAACGAATCTCTAGAAAAGGAACTAAATGAATTAGATCCAAGCAAGCTAACAGATACAGAGTTCAGAATAATGGTTATAAGGATGCTCAAGGGTATTAGTAAGAGTATGACGTTAATAATTGAGACAATCGATGACATAAAATGACCAATTAGAAATGAAGCTGACATGAACTGAAATGAAGAATAATTTATAGGGAATCAACAGTAGAGCAGAGGACACTGAGAATAAAATCAACAATTTGGAACATGAAGAAACCAAAAACACCCAACCAGAAGAGCAAAAAGAAAAAAGAATCCAGAAATATGAAGATAGCATAGGGAGCCTCTGGGACAACTTCAAGAGACCCAACATTCGTATTATTGGGGTGCTGGAAGGGGAAGAAAGAGAGCAAGAAATAAAAAATCTATTTGAAAAAATAATTACAGAAAACTTCCCCTACCTGGAGAAAGAAATAAGCTTACAAGTCAAGGAAGTACAGAGGGTCCCAAACAAGAGGAACCCATAGAAGCTCACAGGAAGACACATCATAATTAAAATGCCAAAGGTTAAAGACAAAGAGAGAATCTTAAAAGCAGCAAGAGAAAAGCAATTAATTACATACAAGGGAGCACCCATACGACTGTCAGCTGATTTCTCAACAGAAACTTTGCAGCCCAGAAGGCAGTGGCAAGAAATATTCAAAGTGATGAAAAACATGGAACTACAACCAAGATTACTTTACCCAGCAAAGCTATCATTTAGAATTGAAGGTGAGATAAAAAGCTTCTCAGACAAGGAAAAGCTAAAGGAGTTCATCACCACCAGACCAGCACTGTAGGAAATGTTGAAGGGTCTTCTTTAAGAAGAAGCTAATGAACAAAAGAATCCGATGAACTAAACAGATCCAGAGATATTGATGCATGCAACAGACAATCATATTTCAGAAGGAAGAGGGAAGGGGTTTGGAGGGTAGGGAGAGATTAACCAAAGAAGTTGTATGCATATATGCATAACCCATGGACACAGACAATGATGGGGTGAAGGCCTGGGGAGGGGGTGGGAGTGAGGTGGAGGGGGTCAGTTGGGGGGGGGGGAAATGGGACACCTGTAATACTCTCAACAATAAAGATAAATTAAACAACAACAACAACAAAAACAGGATCAAGAATAAAGGTTACACGTGAAGGGTGATAAGACAAAGGACGGGTTGCTTCCCTCAGTCCCCCACTTGCCACGTATGGGATTTGGGCCAGCATTATTATTCTTTGCCACCCCAGCACATCAGCTGAGACAGGACTGCAAGCCCCGCTAGTCTCAGGGCTTACTGAAATAATGTACTTACACACCACGTGGGACACCAGGAAGATGGCCACATAGCTTGTTACCAGCTTCAGTTCTGTCACGAGAAGACTCACTGGCAGCTGTCCACATGCAAGGCACCATTGTGAATATCCTAGAACTTGGGGTGAGGGTGCAGCACCCCTAGATCACAGAGAAGGTTCAGAGAAGTGGCTATAGCCTGACCACACTGCCCCTCCCCCAGAAGCCCTGCTCAACCAGTTTTGCCCACAGAAAACCCCTCTAAGCCTGTGGTTTTTCCAGGGGGAAGAGAGAGTCCGAGGTGGACACCCAGCTCCTCCAGCATGTAGGATGATCCCAGGAGGACCACTTGGGTTTCACCTCTTGGAAATCTCTGGGAGAATCTGCAGAGCTTGACCATGGGGATCAGATAGAGACAGAGGGGGACAGGGCTGATAGCTGCTGGGACTCAGCACTGGGGGCACTGTGTTCCTGCATGCAGTGGAGCCAGCAGAGGCCCCAGCCAGGGCTCTGCCTTCTGCAGAGCTCAGCTGGTGACCCCTTCTGGCCAGGGAGCTCAGTTGGCAGTTCTGCCTGATTTGGGTTGCAGCCAATGGGCCGTACTGGCCATGTGGCCCATTGTATGGCCCACTGTATGGCCCCAGGCAGACAGGGTAGAAAATTTACAGCCTCCCTCAACTGCTGAGTCCAGGCTCTACTGCCTGCCAACGAGGAAGCATCACGGGAGAACCCAGGCAGCCACGGAGCCCGTTTTACAGCTTAGGTGGGGCGCTAAGCCAGAAGCCCTGTTCAGCTGCTAAGTGTAGCCAGGGTAGTCCGCACAGCCACTATTGTGGAACCCAGAGCCCAGCCACAGCCCAGCCCCACAGAGGAACCCAGCCTACAACTCTGCCTGACTGCTGAACACAGCCTGCAGCCTTGTGTAATCAGGGAGCCCCCGCAGTGGCCCTGCCCAATCCCCATGAGGAAGCCTAAGTAGCTTCACTGCCTGGCCACAGAGAAGAGCCTCTAGGCCCACCCAGGCGCCCACCCAGCTGTAGGGCACAGCTGGAGGGCCCTCCTGATGGCCAGTGACCCAGCACATCAGGGGAACACAGCCAGCAGCCTACCTGGTCACAGATGCTCAGCCTGTGGCCCTGCCCAATTTCCAGGGGTAGACCCTGGCCCTGCCTGATTGCGGAGCAGAGCGCTAAGCTTTGCCGGAAGCCCTGGCAGAACAGAGTTCACACAGGGAACCAGCTGGCTGGGGAGAGCAGCCTGAGACCCCACCTAACCAGAAGCGATTGCAGATCCCAGCCTGCAGCCCTGCAACCTCAACCTCAACCTCAAGGAACTAGAAACGGAACACACTCCGCCCAATGTCAGCAGAAGGAAGGAACTAATGAAGACTAGGCAGGAATGAATGGAAGAATAGGGGGGCAATGGAAAAGATGAACAAACTAAGAGTTGGTGAGACAGGACCCAACAAATAAAACTGTCAGAGAAAGAGCAGAGGGTCCAACTGGTACCACAGAAATGCAAGGACTCACAAGACTACTATGAACAATTTGTGCCACTAAATGGGAAAGCCTGGAAGAAGAAAGAGGGTAGGCTCCTGGAGGCATACAATACACCAAGATTTAATCAGGAGGAAATAGAAAATCTGGACAGATCAATAGCATGCATGGAGACCGAATTAGTAATAAAAACACCCCAACAAACTCACTGGTGAATTATACTAAACATTTAAAGGATTAACACAAATCCTTTTTAAACTCCAAAAACTGAGTAGGAAGGAACACTCCTAAACCCATTTTATGAGGCCAGCATTACCCTGCTACCAAGCCAGAGAAGGACACTACAAGAAAAGAAAACTATATGCCAGTATTCCTGATAAACACAGATGCGAATTTCTCAACAAAATACAATCAAACCGAATTCAACAGCAAATTAAAAGAATCACAAGCCGTGACAAGTGGTATTTATTACTAGGGTGAAAGGATAGTTTAACATATGCAAATCGATGTGCTAGGTCACATTAATAGAATATAGGATTAAAATCATACGATCATTTCAACAGATGCTAAAAAAAATTAACAAATTTCAACAGCCATTCATGATAAATACACTGAACTAACTGGGTATAGAAGAAACGCACCTCAGTGTAATAAAGGGCGTACACAACAGCCCGCAGCCAACGCTGCAGTGAACGGTAAAGGCTGAACATTCTTCCTCCAAGATCAGGAACGATATAAGAGCGCCTGCCCTCACCACTCCTGTTCAGCACAACCCTGGACCTCCTAGCTAGAGCAATTAGGCAAGAAAAGGATAGGAAAGTCATCCACATCAGAACAGTAAATTACCTGTTTGCAGATGACATGATCTTGTAGACAGGAAATCGTAGACTCCACCAAAAATCTCATAATGAATTCAGTAAAGTTTCAGGATACAAAATCAATATACAGTGTTCAGTTGCATTTTTATGCACCAACAATGAATTATCTTTAAAAGAAATAAAGAAAACAATTCTGTTTATAATAGCATCAAAAACAATGAAATACTTCGGAGTAAATTTAGCCAAGGAAGTGAAAGATCTGTACACCGATGACTATGAGACACTGATAAAAGAAACTGAGGTAGACACAAGTAAATGGACAGACGCCTATGTTTTTGGGCTGGAAGAACTAACACTGTGGAAATATTTATACCACCCAAAGCCACCTGTAGAGCCAATGCAACCCCTGTCAAGATTTCAATAGCATACTTCACAGAAATAGAAGACCCCTTAAAATATGTATGGAACCACAAAACCCCTGAATAGCCAGAGCAATACCAGGGAGACGAACAGGGCGGGAGAGAACGTACTTCCGATGTCAAACCTCATCACAGCTGCAGTAAGCGAAACAGTATGGTCGGGCCCGTGAGCAGACGCAGAGACCGATGGACAGAGCTGAGGGCCCAGGAATAAACCCACTAACCTTTGACAAGGGAGCCAAGAACGCTCAAAGGAGGAAAGCAGTCTCTTCAATGAATAGTGTTGGAAAAACTGGATATTCACATGCAAAAGAATGAAACTGGACCCCTATCTTACACCTCTCATAAAATTAACTCAAAATGGACTAAATCTTAAATGTAAGACCTGAAACCACAAAACTTTTAGAAGAAAACAGAGAGGAAAACATTCTTGATATTGGTCATGGCAATAATTTTATGAATATGACACTGAAAACACAAGTAAAAAGGCAAAAATCAGCAAGGGGACTACATCAAACTGAAAAGTTTCAGCACAGCAACAGAGACAATCAACAAAAAAAATGAAAAGACAGCCTAAAAATTGGGGGGAAATATTTGCAAACCCTCCATCTGATGAGAGGTTAATACCCCAAAATATATAAGGAACTCATACTCTTCAATAGCAAAAAGAAAAAATAAATAAAATAAAAAAAATCCATTTTAAATTGGGCAAAGGACTTGCTTGAATAGACATTTCCTCAAAGGAATATATTCAAATGGCCAACAGATACATGGAAAGGTGTTCAACACCAATAATTATCTGGGAAATGCAAATCAAACCCACAGTGAGATATCACCTCCCACCTGGTGGAATGACTACTATCAAAAAGACTAGAGATAACAGTGCTGCTTGCGGAGAAAAGGGAACCCTGTTGGTGGGATTCTAAAGTGGTGCAGCCGCTATGGAAAACAGTATGGAGGTTCCTCAAAAAATTAAAAACGGAGCTGCCTTATGATCCAGCAATTCCAGTTCTGGGTAATTATCCAGAACAAATAAAATCACTGTCTCAAAGAGGTATCCACACCCCCATGTTCACTGCAGCATTATTTACAATAGTCAAGACATGGAAGCCTAAGTGTTTAGGCTTAACCTAAGTGTTCATCAACACATGAATGGATGAAAAAATGTGGCAAATATGTATGATGGAATATTATTCAGCCATAAAAAAGGAAATGCTGCCATTATGACAACATGGATGAACTTTGAGGGCCTTGTGCTAAACAAAACAAGTTAGATAGGGAAAGACAAACTGCTCGATCTCACTTACATATAGCAACTGAAAATCCAAACTCACAGAAGCAGAGAGCATATTGGTAGTTGCCAGGGGCCGGGGGGCAGGGGGCAGGGGGCAGGGGAGAAGTAGATGCAGGTGGTCAGGGGGTACAGACTTCCACTTATAAGATGAATACATTCTGGTGGTGTAACGTACAGGATAGTGACTATAGTTAATACTGTTTTGTATAGTATTTGAAAGTAGCTAAGGGAGTAGATCTTAAAAAGTTCTCACCACAAGAAATTGTAACTTTTTAGGCAATAGATGTGTTAACTAGCCTTATATGGTAATCATTTCACAGTATATACATATATTAAATCCTTACATCTCACACCTTAAACTTACACAATGTTATATGTCAATTATTTCTCAATAAAGCTGGAAAAAGTACATTTTACCCATTTGAAATTTGAACCATATGAATAAAACACCTATTAAAAGAAAAATAAATTAGAATTCAAGAAAAAAATTAAACAGAATGTATAAAAGGCTAATGGTACAAAAATTAGGTATTAATACATTGAGGTGTCATGGTATAGTAATTCCAGTTATCAATTTTCAAATGCTTGCTACGTTTGGGGATTTTACCTGCATCATTTTATTTTATCTTCCTGATCATCCTGGTTAAAATATGTCTTCCTTTCAAATGAGGTAATTGAGCCTCAGAGAGGTTAAGTGAGTTGTCTGAGGTCACACAGCTGCAAATGCCTGAGCCCAGCTTAAAATTCATACTGGAATAGCGGAAGATAGGATTGCTCCAGAAGACTTGGGTCCAAGGCTTGGTTCCTTTACTTACTAGGTACTGGTTGGAAGGCACATCTCTTAAACCCCTGAGCCTCGCTTTCCCAGCTGCCAAAAGGGGATAGAATGTTTGCCTCACAGAACTGTTGTGAGGCCCATAAATAGTTTTGCAGTTTAATGGACTGTGCACATTAGCTGCCCACCTCACCCTGCATCATTTTTCTAAAGCCCAGTGGAAAGAACAGTCATCTCAATACTAATAACCCGGCTCCTTCCCTGTTTTTCACCCTCTGTTCTGCGTTGGAGAGAACCAGAGACTACGTCCTGATAGGAGAGCATGGACTTGAACTACGATAGACCCAGGCTGAAGCACTGGTTCTGCCATTTACTGGCTTGGGGAAATTACTCAATCCCTTCAAGACTCAGTTTCCCTAGCCCTAAAACGAGGCCAGCAATGGGTTCCATGCCCTAGGGTGCTTGCGAGGACTAGAGAGGCAATGCATGTACATTCTTTATTCGTTTATGGTCCATCAGGAGGCTTCACAGATGCCACCAAAGGAATGCCTGGGTGAGGGGTAACAGCAGCACACCCCACTTATACTCATCACAAGCACTTTAATATGGACTGAACCAGTTTCCTTCTGCAGCTGGCTCTCCCTCGGCACTGCCGGTGTTTGTTTTGTGAATGGGGGGTACTCTGCTGCTCCCCAGAGCCCTGCCAGGCCGCATCCACACCCAGCAATTCCTACGCTGAGAACAGTGCTTCGTCCGCGTCAGCCCGGTGCCAGAGAATTCACAACTTGGGGCTCCTAGGGAAGGTGATGGGAATAAGTGAGGGTCACCTGAGGGTCCCAGAAGCAGCTAAGAGGTCAGAGCTTCTGAAAAGCTCAGTGCAGAGAGCGGAACAGGGAGTATTAGTTTCTAGGTAATGCGGGTAAAGCTACTGAGTCGCGGAGCTGAGAGTACAGTAGCCCTATTAAATGACCTTTTCCCTCCGCTCACGTTTGTGTGCTATGACCCAGGCACAGTCGGGTGGTCTGCGGGCGCCCACATGGCATTTTGCAGATACACAGCTGGCCATCAACCCTGCTCCATAAACCCCTGTAAGTGGCAAGGTCAGACTGGAAACGAGGGATCTCAAGCATTACTCATGACCGTTTGTACGCCCATCAGAGCCACTAGGTCCTGCCTCATATGGATTTTCTAGGCATTCTAAGGGGATCTCACTCCCTAAAATAGGTCCTGGCTCTCCTCAATGTCATGGCTCTAAATATTTTTGATATCAACAATTGCAAAATTGAGGCTGTTTTACACATGACCACACCTGGAAGTGGCAGCACTGCATTTAACTTCTGCCCACAGCAGACCAAGGGGCGGGCTTGCCCCTCAGGCCCTCCGCGATGGCACCGGAAGGTTAGGGCCCAGCACTTTAAGTGGCAGGCACTGGCTTTGGAGTCTGGTTCGAATCCTGACTCTCCACTTGTTGGCTGGGACTTTGGGCCAGGGAATTAACTCTCCAAAGCTTCATCCAAGGAATAGCAGCTCCAGCTTCATGAGGTCATTTGAAGTATTAAATGAGAAGATGCAGCTCACGTGAACCTGATCACTTAGCGCTCCATTAGCTGAGCCATCAAATTAGAGCCAGGGGACCGAGCAGAAGCCGGGCGTCTGGCTTCAGAATCCTTCACGACCAGGCCAGCGGTCTGCGCGGGGTTGGGAAGATTTACAGACAGGCCGGAGCAGGGGTCGCAATGCACACGGCTCTTACTACATCAATGGCAAGCCTTTATTGCACTTGTGCTAAATGCCAAGCACCCCCTAAATACTTCATAAGCAGTCACTGATTCATCTTCACAGCAGTTCTCTGAGCTGGGAACTGTCGTTCACCTAGGTTTAGAGGGGAGGAACTTGAAGCATGGGGGTGGCACCTGACTTGTTCTGTGCCACACGGTAAGCGGGGTCAAGCAGCATAGTTTAGGAACCTACTGAGTACAGCCATTATCGCCATCGCCATACTAGCTGCACCTGCAATAGTCACTAAAGCAGAGTCTCAGCCTCGGCACTACTACACCTTGGGCCAGGTAAGTCTTTGTTGTGGGGCCTCCTGGGCACTGCAGGATGTCCAGCAGCCTCCCTGCTTCTGTCCATCAGGTGGCAGTAGCACTACCCTCTGCCAGTTGTGACATTGTCAAACATTCCCTGGTGTGGGTGGGGTGGCAAAATTAATTTTAAGTTTGACTTTGCCATTAGGTAGCCGCGTGACCTTGGCCAAGTTACTTAACCTTTCTGAGGCTAATTACTTCACTTTAGAGGAAGACATATTTCAGTCAAGATGTTCAGGAAGATAAAATAAAATGATGCATTCAAGTTGCTGAACATAGTAAGCACTCAATAAATGGTAGCTAGAGTTTTTACCCTATGTCTCTTCAGTGTGCTGACCCCTCTGATCGTGACTATCCCATGTCTCTTCAGTATGCTGACCCCTCTGATCGTGACTATCCCATGTCTTTTCAGTTTGCTGACCCCCCCCATCATGACTATCCCATGCCTCTTCAGTGTGCTGACCCCCTGCATCATGACTATCCCATGTCTCTTCAGTGTGCTGACCCCCCCATCATGACTATCCCATGTCTCTTCAGTGTGCTGACCCCCCATCATGACTATCCCATGTCTCTTCAGTGTGCTGACCCCCCCATCATGACTATCCCATGTCTCTTCAGTGTGCTGACCCCCCATCATGACTATCCCATGTCTCTTCAGTGTGCTGACCCCCCCATCATGACTATCCCATGTCTCTTCAGTGTGCTGAACCCCTCATCATGACTATCCCGTGTCTCTTCAGTGTGCTAACCCCCCCATCATGACTATCCCGTGTCTCTTCAGTGTGCTGACCCCCCCATCATGACTATCCCATGTCTCTTCAGTGTGCTGAACCCCTCATCATGACTATCCCATGTCTTTAGTGTGATGACTTTCCCTTGCATCGTGATACATGTTACATACCGTGCTTACAAGCATCATTTCAGCTAATATGGGACAAGCAGGGTCCCCTCTTCAGACCATGACATTGAGAGCCACCAAGGAGAAACAAGGCTCACCCCTAGATACATCAGTCCCTTCCTGGAGGAAGCAGGGAGGTATGAAGAGGGGCAGGGTTTCTCTAGACCCGTTTCCTCCTGTAAAGCGAATGGAACTCCTCTCTCCGTGAAAATCGAGCCGTGCTCTCCCTCTCCGCCCCGGGGTAGCAGCCACGATACACAGCACCTACTGAGCCTTTACTGTGTGCCGGAAACTTGGCTTCATCGCCTCTATGCGCTGTGCTGTTCGCCCCTCAATAAACCCTGGGCGGGGCTGTTTCAGCAGCGGCCAGTGTGTCTGTCTCACGGCCTCGTGCGTGCGTCCTGGGTTCCTGCTCTCCAGTGCTGCCCTCGAACCCTGACGCTGGGCTCCACGGGCGGCTCCCACCAGTGGAGCACCACAGGCTCGACACAAGCAGGGACGTGAAAGTGCTTATGCCTCGGGCCCGTCTCTGCTCCTCCTGGCAGCGGAGCTGCCTGGGAACCAGCTGGGCCGCCCTGCTGCCTGCGGGGCATCCGTAGTCCATTTGGCCCTGGTTGTGCCACCTGACAGCCAGCCGATCGCTGACAGCCGGCAGCAGGTGCGTGCGTGAGCTCCTCTAAGACCAGGAGAAGTGCCCAGGCGAGCTTAACCCCGTTGACAACCTAGGACCATGAGTTAATGAATGGTGTTGCTTCCTGCCAGGTGTTTGGGGTTGTTTTATTGAGGATACAGAAAGAGCTAACTGAAATAATTTCATTTTATAAATGGGGACATGCAGGCTTAGGGAGGCTGAATCGGCTCCTGGCCACAGCCGGAAGTGGTAGCACTGGGAAAGCACGTTGCTCTCCTCCAGTCCACTGGTCCAGCCTAAGCTGGGGCGGTACATCTGGTGGGAGGAAGGACGGAAATCGTGCCAGGCCAGGTCATTGTCGCTGGGGCGAGGCTCAGGGCGACGGGAGAGCCCTGGGCAGGGAGGGCTCGTTCCGGCCAGTTCATTCTCCCTCGTTCCCCTTAGCCGCTGGGAAGACCCTTGGCTGAGAGCCTGTGGGTTTGCCATCGGCCGCACGGGATGCCTGACGCCATCTGCCATCCAGAAGAGCGAGTCTGCGGTCGGGGCAGGAACAAGGAGGCACAGGGGCTGGACTGGACCCAGCAAGTAGCCTGGGGCTCTCCAGGGGGCTCCCGGGTAGCACTTTGCTGTGGGAGTTTTGTCTCCTGCCACCATTTCCTAATTTTCACATTTCCCAACATGTCACCTATCCCGAACTTCTCATTTCCCAAAGAATAGAGCTTCTTTCACTTGCATTTTGGGGGTACTTTAGGAGATGAAAAATTTACCCCCAAACCTATCACTGCCCAGGCTCTGCCATCTTCAAAGAAGAGTGGCTGTATCCCAGTCATTAGCCTCCACGCGCTTGATCAGCGGCTGGTACCGGGGAGCACTGGCACCAGTGCTTCTGAGGCGCTGTGCACGTGGTGGCCTCTCCTCTCTCCTCCGCAGTGAAGACCCTGGGCCGACGCGTACATGGGACGGATGGCGTCCAACCGCTTTCCTCTCTTCTTTATTCTACCTGGTGTCTGGGTCTGCTCATAGTACGAGCTCAGTAAATGCTGGATGCTCTCCTTTGCCTCTGTATTTATACACAGATTGAAAGATCCAAGATTTAGATTAGAGCTCAGTGGTGAGGTGGAGGCATCTTGGGAGGCATCTCATTTCTGCAGCCCTTCAGGATGCCGACCCCAGAAGACAGACTCCTTCCCTGTGCTGAGTACTGGCCCTAATTTTAACTCAACGCACCGCATTACAGCGGATGGTCGGCGTGCCTTGTTTCCCTTCCAGACTATCAAGTATCTTTTTGCTTTTGTGTCCCTATTATCTAACCCAGCATAACACAGATAGGTAGGAAATATTTCCTGAATGAAGCCTGTGTTCAGTCAGGCCCTCTCCTTTCCAGCTGCATTGAGAAGGTAACCTTTCTGAGAATTCATTTTCTCAACTAGAAAATGGAGATAATCATGCCTATCTGACAGGCCTATTGTGAGGACAAAATGAAATAAAATGTCTGAAAAATCCCTGGGACTTTTGTAAGCACGGAAAGAACACTATTTTCCCTTCCTTCGAGTTAACCCATGTGAATGGGGGCTGAGGGCCCGGCTGCGGGGAAGGCAGCAGATCACTGGGCTGGCTCCCCGCAGTCCTTCCCCATCTGCCTCATTTACATGCATCCATCCCGCCCAGAAACACTCTGGGGCCTGCTTTTCTCTTAAGTTGTTTCGAGCCGGGCCTTCCCCAGCGGTGCCTCCGCGATTAATGACTATAGAAGCGCTGGGGCCCGGGCAGGCCGCTTTCTCTCGGATTCTTTTCTGAGTCTGTAATCTTAGCTGTCATCCCCTCGGCTCCGAAGACTATTAAGCATTCCACGAGGAAAGCGTCCTCCCTACAACGCGGGGAGGCGGCGGGACTGAGGAAAGCCACTCACCCGCACTGCGCTCCCGCCCGCCTGCCCTCCAGCCCGCGACCTTGGCCAGGAGGAGGCAGCCCGCCCTGTCCCGGCTCAGTTATCAGGAGGCCGCCTCTGCGCGTTGCTTAAATGGGATTTCTCTTTCCTATTCCTTTTTCCCCTCCTTTTTGTTCTTTTTCTTTTGCTCGAGAGGAAAGGCTTTGCAAGGACGATAGGAACCATGAGGGAGGAGTTTCGCTTTTGTGGGGGAGACTGCGCCTCCCCGGGGCCCTGCAGCCTCCGCCTCCCCCGGGAGAACCCAGGGCCTCGCTGCCGCAGGGCCCGGGCTGTTATCTTCTTAAATATTCTCACTCTTCTTCTCTGGACCCCTTGTTTAGAGGCCAGATTTCTCTCACTTTGTTACCAGAATAAGCAGTTTCCTCAGGGTGCCCGAGGCCGCATTGAGGTAAGTGAAACAAGTCTCTGCTCCCCTTTCACAGCCCCTCTCAGCCGCGAGGCTCACTTTTGTGCTTTCAGGAAATTGTTCGGTTTTAGTTTATGTGTTTACACACCTCCCCCTCCCCCATGCTCAGGTCTCAAGCCCCCTTTTTATTTGAGAGGAATGTTTCCTTTCCCTCCTGCTGTGTTTGCAGTTTCTCAGAAATGTTAACAAACACTGACTGACGCTCTCGCTGCATTGGCCCCGCTAGGGGCTGGGAGCATGCGGAGGCTTTCCCAGGAAGAACTCACAACCGGGCACATACCGCGTCCTAAGGATTATCTACCTCTCTTCTATCATCTGTCTATCTATCTATCATCTGTCTATCATCTATCTATCTATCTATCTATCTATCTATCTATCTATCTATCTATCTATCTATCATCTATCTATCTATCTATCTATCTATCTATCTATCTATCTATCTATCTATCTATCTATCATCTATCATCTATCTATCTATCATCTATCTATCTATCTATCTATCTATCTATCTATCTATCTATCTATCTATCTATCTATCTATCTATCTATCTATCTATCATCTATCTATCTATCTATCATCTATCTATCTATCTATCATCTATCTATCTATCTATCATCTATCTATCTATCTATCTTCTATCTATCTATCTATCTATCTATCTATCTATCTATCTATCTATCTATCTATCTATCTATCTATCTATCTATCATCATCTATATCTATCTATCTATCTATCTATCATCTCTATCTATCTATCTATCTATCTATCTATCTATCTATCTATCTATCATCTATCTATCATCTATCTATCTATATCTATCTATCATCTATCTATCTATCTATCTATCTATCTATCTATCTATCTATCTATCTATCTATCTATCATCTATCTATCTATCTATCTATCTATCTATCTATCTATCTATCATCTATCTATCATCTATCTATCATCTATCTAATCTACTATCTATCATCTATCTATGCATCTCTCTAGATCTCTCTCTGCCTCTTTATCTATCTAGAAATAAAAATACAGATATAGATACAGATTGACAGGTGTCGCTAGCTAGTTAGATATACTGTGCAAGGAAGAACAGAGAAAAATCTAATAAGAACTTAGTCGGACTTTGAGTGAAGGGGTCGTGGAAGACAGAGCTTTGTATTGATGATGGGCATGGCGGCTATTCAGCAGCACATGCAGGGGAAGACACTCTAAGCAGCACAGAGCACGTAGAAGTTTGCAGAGACTTGTACGACTGTGCCCGTAATGTGGGGGAAGGGTGAGAGCCTGCTGCAGATGGAGACTGGGATTGGTCAGAGGACGTGACGGGAAATGGGGCTGGGGAGACAGCCAGGGTTCCTGTCAGGTCTTTTCACATTGGGCTGAAGAACTGAGCTTGGACTTTTCCCTGTGGATGGCATGGGACTACTGGAGATTTTGTTCAAATGACGAAATTATTGTGATTGTAAAAAATAGACTAGCCCTGGCCAGTGTGGCTCAGTGGTTAGAGCACAGCAGTTTCAATTCCTGGTCAAGGGCGTGTAGCTGGGTTGCAGAGTTGAACCCAAGCCTGGTGGGGACGTGTGTGGGAGGCAGACAATTGATGCTTCTCCCCCACACCAACGCCCCTCTTCCTCCCTCTCTCCCTCTCTCTCTCCCCCCTCTCCCTCAGTCTCTCTCTCTCCCTCTCCCCCCCCCCCCGCTCCGGCTGTCGTTTATTAGCAGTGTGAACATAAGTTAATTAACTTCTGCTTTGTCTCAGCCTCCTTGTCTCATTTTTCTCTGAAAAACGTTATGTATCTTAAAGGGCTCTGAGGAAAATGTAAGGTAGTCTGTAGAAAGTGATTTGAACAGAAAAGGCCTTCTAGCGAGCACCCAGGAAAGGTGTCATTATGCCCTGGTCATCTGACCCCCAGAGTGTCCCAGCCTTGCCAGGCCCTGGCTCCCTGGGGAACACGGCGAGGGGGCCTGTGCCTGAGACGCCCCCGGAGCAGCTTTCCCCCCTCACGGCTTTGCTGGCTGTCCTGGTGGCCGGGGATCAAGCCTCCAGCACCCCTGGCACCCACCTGTGGGATGCCCTGACCTGGAAGCCTGTGCTAAGCAGGATGGAGATGTGCTCCCTGTGCCCCACGTGCCCCGCACGGTCTGTGTCTCAGGGCAGGGACTTCTTCATACATGTTTGTTTCACCACATGGGTCAATGAGTGGAAGGCAGGAGACCCTACCTCTCGTTGCCCACCTAAGGAATATGCTCTTCCTGTGGGAAAACGTTGACTAGCTATGTCTTTGCTATTTTCTGTCCAAATCATGCATCTGACAGTCTAAAACAACTGTAAATTCTGTAATATCAGTTCAGGGAAGAACAGGAAAGGGGAGTTATCACAGAGAACTGGGAGGTTAGCACAGCCCCATGCTGGAACCACCGAGTGCTTGCTCATTTGTGGGCTCAGACTAAGTCCTGCTGGGCAAAATGCATGCTCCTCAGTGAGCGGCCTACTAGGGGCACAACCGTACAGTGGGGAGAGGAAGTCCCTGTTCAGCTGCGGCCTGGAGCCAGAGCAGGTCCTGAAGTTCTCCGACGGAGTCTGCAGTGATCCTGGGCCTGCAAGTAAGAAGGCCCCAGATCGCAGTCAAGACAAGAGGCCACATTCCCTGACTGGTGGGCTCCACTTTCCAAAGTGCTCATTGTGAGAACTACAGTTTAAGATCGTTCACATCATTGAAATAGTCAAAGAGAGATTTTAAAAATTGAGGAGAGAATCTCCGTCAGTGAGAGGAATCGAGGAAACATGCTGTTCACGTGCCAAAATAAGAACTGTCCACAAGATGAGCAATGATTTGCAAGTTTGTGCCACACTCATTCTACAAATTTAAAGCAACTCACTCTGTAGAGTAGTTTACATTTTACTTATTTTAATCATAGAAAAATTGCAAGGATAATACAAAAATGCCTGTGTATTCTTTACTCAGATTTTCCTCTATTGAAACATAAAGATCACATATTTTGAACTGTAAATGATTAATATTTGTGTCCAAAGGGCATTTATCTTTTGCACAGAACTCCTTGTGTCCAGATTCTGCAGCTGGTGAAGGGCTGAAACCCACGAGCCTTTGGCTCCCTTGACCGTGACGCTGCAGGAGGAGGCTGGCAGAGCTCAGGCGCGGAAGCTGCTGAGGGAGCCAGAACCCTTGCACAGACTTTTTTCTTGGGAGAAGAGAAGGCAGGTTGGAAAAGGGGTTCAAGGGATCCTTCTAAATTCCCCGGGAGTGGAGGTTACGTGAGGCACCACGATTCATTGGTCAGAAGTATCTGCTTCAGCTGCCCGGCCGCAGTTGTCAGTCCAAAAGAACTTCTGAAAATGAGGCCAGAACCCAGGTGAATGAAGCCCGATGGCCTCAGCATCACTGTTGGATTAATCAGCAGCTTTTCCAGTAGGCATGTGGCAGGGTCAATAGTGATTCACGGCGAGTCGTGTTTGAGGGATTCCATTCAGTTCCACCAGTACCCACTGCACCCGCTAAACACAGAGCCCTGGGCAGCCCAGTGCAGTAAGAGAGCGACCTGAACATCAAATGCAGGGTTTTAGGCCTACCTCTGCCACAGCGCTCTGGGCGGGGAGAGGGGACCGGGTTGAGGATTATCACAGAAAAGGTTTCGGGAAGCAACCATCACTGTGGCTGCCTTATGAATTCCAGAGGAAGCAAAATGAGCTTCAGACCAACACCAGATGAAGTTGATGTTTAGACGTCTGTGTTAGCATCCTTTCGGTTGCATTTCACAGAAAGCCAGCGCTAACTAGCTTAAACATCAGCCACAAAGACAAAAACAACAAGCAAAAGGAGGACCTGTAATGAGTTATTTAACTGCAGCGATCAGTTGTTATTGGGCACCGGGAACGGCTGGGTCCAGATGAGCAGATGGTGGCCTCAGCTCTGTTTTCTGTACATGGCTCATTCTCAGGTGCTCTTATCATCATCATTTGGGTTCCCTGTTGCCAGCACCATCACCAACAGCAGACTCTGGTGCAGGTAGTTTACTTGGGAGATGTGGCAACCATGAAAATGTCCCACTGTGGGAAGCCTAACTGACTGACAGGCCTGCCATTGACCTTCTATCCATCGTCACATTCGTGTGGAAGCAGCTCCCCCTGGGCTGCTCTAAGTGAGGGAGAGCTACAGCAGGCCCATCCAGGTAGAGGTGGGACACCTCTGACCGGTGGCTCTGACTCGAGAACCCCTGGTTGGCCTGGCCAAACATGCCTTGGAATTGTGCTGAAGTCCACGACTCTTCCTGGCCAATACCCCTCTCTCCCTCCTCCTTCCCACAATGAGACCTGCCTTCCCCAACTCCTCCCCTTTGCCTTCACAGATGTTTCTCCCAATAAAGCTCTGCACATCTGATCTCATTTCGGCACCTGCTTCTCAGAGGCACCCAGCTAACACAGGAGGTGATCTCAGGGAGCACAGGGGGAAATGGGGAAGTGAGACAGAGACCTGAGAAAAGATGATGGAAGGTGCACTAATGAGCAGGTGACCTCCCTGGGCAGCTGGTCCTGGGATTTCTCATAGACCATGGGGGGCATGCCCAGGAGCATCCATTAGAGGCAGGGACAGTAGGGGGCTTATCTGCTGTTGGTGGAAGGGCTCCGAGTGTATCAGCTCTCACTACAGGGTTACAGAGAAAGGTCTTGGCGTTTCAGCGATTGCCTTCAGCAGAGAAGAGAGATGCAGATGCTGAGGTGGGACAGCCCATCCTGGCTGGAGGTAGGCACACTGTATGTGTGCGGGGCAGGGGAACGCGGCCAGGGAGCCAGCAGCCTCTGCTACCTGTGGTGACAGGAAAGGCGGAGGGCGCCCGGGGCTTACAGTGACCCTGAGGACAGCAACTGCAGGGAACGCTTCTCTCTCAAGAATTTCAGCTGAAGTCTTGGGAGTGCCTCTGCTTGGCTGAACTTGTTTCACATGACACCCCTGAGCCAATCACGGGGACTGTGGACAAGGATTGTCCTCTCGCGCTGGGCTGTATGGTCCAGCCACCGCTCCCACTCACCCACTGAGAATGGAGCATGATGTCCCGAAAGATACTCTGAGCAGATGCAGGTCCTGTGGCCACCGCCAGATAGGGTTTTCAGGCTGAAGATGGAGGAAGATTCTAGATGGCAGCACTTTTCGGCACCCAGTCAGGAGGCACGTGCAAGCTGGTGCCTAGAAACCTCGGCATTACATGGATTCTTGGGAGCTAAGCTCACCCCAAAGCACACTGGCACAGTGAGCCCCTGCTCCTTGCGAGCGGAGCCTTCGCTGGCTGGGGCCTCTGACTCAGGGCACGGGGAGCTGGCCTGGCCGGCCAACAGCACCCTCTCTCCCCAGTGGGCCCTTCACTGCCACGCCGTGGAAGGGCCGGCCTCTGGGATCTGTTCTGTAAGGCTCCCTCGCTGACGTCAGCCGCAGGCCCAGGGCCTTTGTGTTTGGTTTGGGAAGTGGCCTCTGCCCCTTGCCCTGCGGGGAAGCAGGAGAGTGTACAGTCGGCAATTCAGAGCTTTATCTCCGCTCACTCGCAGAGACATAATTAGCTGGTCCCATCTGCTGCTGCTACCTGCTGGGGCCAGCCATTCACACCTCAGCCGAGTACAGTGAGAGGGGGCCCAAAGGGGAAGCACTCCAAAAATACCGCACGTCTGCTTGTCGCAGCCACCCCGCCAGGAGTCGGTCTCCCTCGCTTCCCTCAGGTGTGCAGGACTCGCTGTCAGCCGGCGAGGAGAGGTGCGAACTCCTAAATGTGGAAGCCGATGCGCGCGGGTTTCCCAGGAGCTGAGCGCTTCAGTTGAAAGAGACAAAACCCGGGGCATGTTGTGGCGGAGTGGGGTGCTGCCCCACTCCAGCCATGTCAGTGTAGGGATTGGGCTCAGACAATGAGAAGGGAACTATTTTTAGGGGAAAAGCCCACCTTGGAAAGGCTGCTGGAGCCCCTGTGGCTGCTAGAGTGAGTCTAAAGCCCCAGAGCCAGGAAGGATCTGAGCCGGCCTTGACATTTAAGCTGTCTAACTCCAAAGCCTGTGCCCTTACTCCTGAGACATCCCTGATGATGGATGAAGTTTGTGGACATCATGGTCTCATGGGAATTAGGGAAGTCCAGGACAACTTTGATTTTTTCCAGACCAAAACAACCGTGCAAAAATGAAGCGTTTAATAAGAAATGTTTCTACCTGCATAACTAATGCCTTTCATGTAAAAAGGTATAATGCAATGCAGTTACATTATAGTTAAATTACAGAATCCATAAAACATGAATTCATGGTATGTAGCAAGTGACAGAGCCTGGATAAGGGAAGTGTATTAGGCAGGGTCCCGAGAGGAGCAGGACACACTCAGAATGAGACTATTGGAAGAAGGTTTATTTACGGATGGGCAGATGTAGGGGAACAAAGAAGACAGCGCAGGAACCCAGGCTGGTGTCAGCCGCCCGTCACCGCCTGTGCCCTGATGGGACAATTGGAAGCAGCTCTGTAGAGCAAGTCACCGTGAGCTGACGTATGGGGCAACAGCTGTTCTGAGGGGACTTCAGAGGGCAGGACCCCGGGGACAAAGGACAGGATCTCACTGTCCACCTTCTCTCTGCCTCCTACCAGGGCTCCACATGGGCAGAATCCACTCAGAAAGCTGAGGCCCGGGCAGGGCTGGGGCTAGGGTGAGGCGGGCCAGGCATCAGGGGCCAACACTTCAGGACGTTCTTTCTGTCGGGTCGTGTGAAGGAGCCTCGGGAGTGGAGCATGTGCAGCCTGAGGGCGAGGCCTTGGGATGCTGTGCCCCGGCCTCTCGCTCGCCTTGCTGGGTGCCTGCGCCTGTGCTAATGAACCCGCTGCAGGCGAGAGGAGAAAGGAGGGGAGGGAGATGTTGAGGAGCCCTGGGAGGGAGCCCAAGGCAGAAAACAAGTTCCAGGTTCTAAGACAAACACTCCTGTCCCATCATATTTGCCTGTTTGGGGACTATGCATGTTAACCTCCTCTGGAAAGAAGGTCAAAGTCTGAATGGGAGACCTTCATGGCACCATGTCTTCACCCTGCGAGCAGCTGATGGACCTCGGTCCCTTGTGGTTATTGGAAACTCAGCTATTTCCCTTCAGGGACACAGGCAACTAGAGAGAAAAGTGAGCCCACACACAACACCCATCTCCTCTGGCTTTGGGGCCCTCCAGCCTCACGCGGCTCTCAGAGCACATTCACCCTCAACTTCCCAGCCAGCCACTCCCCGGCCTCCCGCTGGCCTCGGCCCCGCCACTCCCCGGCCTCCCGCTGGCCTCAGCCCCGCCACTCCCTGCCCTCCCCCTGGCCTCGGCCCCGCCACTCCCCGGCCTCCCGCTGGCCTCGGCCCCGCCACTCCCCGGCCTCCCGCTGGCCTCGGCCCCGCCACTCCCCGGCCTCCCGCTGGCCTCGGCCCCGCCACTCCCCGGCCTCCCGCTGGCCTCGGCCCCGCCACTCCAGGTTGTCTATGCCTCGGGCTATTTCAGACAACTGGCTTCACCTTCTGATACCATTTGGGACAAGGAGCTCAGTTTCCCTGACGAACCACTTGGTGCCCACTGTCTTCTGCATGACCCTCACTGGGCTGCCCTCGCCAGGCCATCGGCACAGTGAATTCTCTGCGGCCTTGGCCCTCACACAGTCTAATGGCCCTGCGGGCATGTGCCACCCGCCCTCACCCTCAGCCGGCCACGGCAGCCTGGGCCCCTCCTCCGTGCCTGCTCCAGTGCGCTGCTGCTTTAATTACTGTGGTGTCGCAAGTAGATTTTCATCACCTGGTAGAATTAGTTATTGATCTCATGTTAGATTTTCTTTTTAATATTCTCCAAGATTAACTTCTACATTTTTATAAACTTTACCAAGAAAGGGGACTTACTGGGAGGTTACTGC
This sequence comes from Miniopterus natalensis, assembly GCF_054644295.1. Lineage (NCBI taxonomy): Eukaryota > Metazoa > Chordata > Mammalia > Chiroptera > Miniopteridae > Miniopterus > Miniopterus natalensis. The sequence continues at coordinate 102,501,239 of NC_142083.1, forward strand.
GCTGGAGCCCACACAGGCGAGCTCTTGCCACACACTCGGGCTTCAGCGTCAGGCTCGCTCCAGACCGCCACCCGTTGGCTGCTGGGCCTTAGTCAACTTATCATCTCTAAGCGTAAGTTTTTCCCTGAAAAATAAGAATAGTGAAGGTGCCTGTTGTAAGGTCTGTCAGAAAAGTCATTACATTGTCCCTACATATTAATTTATTGTAAATTTATATTGCTAATTTTCTTATCCAGAGTTATGCTCTGTAGCTACATTTAATAAGGCTGTTTACACGTAACTAGAAATAGAATTTTATAAGGAGCGTTTTTGGGGGTAAAATGAGCTAGTAAACGGGAGCTTTCCCTCCACACCAGCTTTGCCCAGCCTCTTTGGGCCTGTGCGCCCCTCTCCTAAGTAAATATACTACTGCACGCCCTTAGGGGTTTTTAAATCATTTCAGCATCGATAGATGAGTGGCTTCTCTTTAAAGAGGCTCTATCATAGTACCATGTTATTAAATGTTATAAAATTCATGCTACAATCTTCATAATAGTAAGGCATGTTTTGACTTGTACCCAGTTAACGCGTTTAATGTGCACCTGCACTCGACCCTTATGTGACAATGGAAGGTACACAGAACAGTGATACTGACATGTGGCCAGTTCCCGAGGGACAGCAAGGGGACAATGAATCAGCACGTTCCCTCCGGAGCGGCCGCAGCAGCTGGAGGGCTGCACACCCCACGGAGCCTGACTACGCCCAGATGCCCTTCCACAGCCACGTTAAAAATAGAAAGCGTGGCGACAATTAGACACCGTTGGCTTTTCATTTGTTGAGAATAGACTCTCACACCTGCAGGGTGTTATTTGTGAAGTGCTTGCAAATATCTGCCTGAAACCTGCTCTTGCATCGTATCATTGAGAATAACAATTGTGTTTTTAAAAAATCAGCACAATGTTGAGAATTCCAAGCATCAGTTCAGAAGAGGAGCTTTTGTTCTTTTCTTGATCCTTGCAGCGCGTTAAGCTCTGTCCTGAAGTCGACTTACGTTCCAGTAGCTCCACCAGCTCTCATCGCGTGTCCAACGGGACAGTCCCACTTGTTCTAATGTCGTGAAGATTGTAGCGTGCCGTTCATAGCATGCCACTTAATAACACGGTGCGATATTAGAACATTTTCTTAAAAGGAGTCGCTTTCTGTCAGTGCTGAAATGATTACAAACCCCTAGCTGCTTGCAGTTGCGCATGTACTTAGGGGCGGTGCTCACAGCCCGCGAGCTGGGAATGGCCGGTGTGGCGGGGGCTCCCCCGCTCCTCTTTGTATCTGGGCAGGTCCTTGCCTTCCTGATCCCCACTTTTCCTCATCGTTAAAGAGCTGACACCTACTTGGCAGGGTGGTTTGGATGATTACATAAAATATGTGAAGTTCTGGTCAGAGCGGGTTCTGGCTAAATGGCAGCTATTATTATTATTCATATTTGTTGAGCACCTGCAAGGAGTCAGGCTGAGGTCACATGCCTGAGGCCAGAGAGGGACAGGAAGAAGTGTGATCACTGCAGTGTTAGATTAAAGACCACGGCTCTGTGTGGAGGACGGTCCTGAGCTGTTTTCCGCCTCGGTGATTAGGGAAGTGAGGCCTCCCTCACGCACCTCTCCCAACAGCGGTGATAGTATCAGTGGACGCGTAGGTGCCTGGACCTGTGTGGAATGCTTTGCTTTCATCATCATCGCATAGTGCTCCCAACTAACCTGCAAGTATTCACTCATCTTCACGATACCCGCTCTGCAGACCAGGAGCCTGAAACCCCGAGAGCTGGCGCCACAAAGAAGGCGTGGAGCAGGCGCTGGCGTGGGAGTGTTTTGGGAGCCCGCGTCCAAACTCTGGGTGCTGGGCTGGGCAGGCCGCCCGGGGCGGGATTGCGGCTCTGACGCCGGAACGGGGCTCGGGAGGCGCGGTGGTTGATCTGGTTGGGACGATGGGTTAAGAAGTTGACTGTGGCAGAGAGGGGAGGGCAGGGTCGGACTTGGCGCAGGGGAAGCTGCAGTGACAGGACAGTATGTCAGGGGAAGGGTACAGGGAAGTTCCCCGGGGGTGCGAGCGGGAGGGCAGAGAAGCAGGCGCCGCATCCGAGAGTAACAGCGGGCAGGAGCGTGTGCAGTGGGACTTAGGACACACCGGCCTGGGCATCCGAGCACGATGGCACTCACATTTTCATGTTGGAAGTTGGATATAGGGTTGGCAGTTCAGGTAATTAGAAGTGTTTTACCGGGGAGGATGTCCTGACATTCAAAAGTAATTCGGTGTTTTCCTCCTAAGTGGAGTCCTGCAGTAGACACTGGGCTTTGCAGAAGATGGTGAATCACATCCCTGCGAGCAGATGAGCTCTCTCTGAACAGGTGAGCTGCCGTGTTCCTCAAGAACAGGACTGTGGCATCACAGGATGTCACCTCTGGCCATCTGGAGAATTAGAGCATTGTGTAGTAGGCCTGGCCCGAGGGAAATGGGATCGAGGACTAGACAAATGGGAGAGCCATTTGAAGGGGAGCCCTTTTGAAGCTCAGAGGCTGCGAGGCATGGCAAACTGTGTGCGCTGAGAGCTGGACTGGGAGGGCTGTGTTTTGTGCTTACAGGCCTCTGAGTCAGGACACAGGGCCTCCTTCCACTCAGTGCTGCGGTCCTCACGTCAGTGATGCTTCTGTATCCACTGGGAGGAATGCATCTTGGCGAGGGATCTTCCTTTTGTGAGCCACGAAGCACCAGCTCAAGTGGTTTCAGTCAAAGAAGGGCTGTCTTGACTTACTAGTGAAGCCCTTGAGCCCACCAGCTTTTAGGCACAGCTGGATCCAGGGGTTCAGACAACATTGTCGGATCTTTCTCTCGCCCTTCCTGCCTCCCTCCCTGCTTCTCCTGCCTTTTCCTCTGTATTGTCTGCATTTTAGGCAGTGTCTTTCCAACTAGCTATGAAGATAGACACGTGAGCTTCAGAACTTCATGGTCCTTTGTTCTTAAGATCTTGAGAGGAAGGAAAGACTATCCCTTTTCCAGCCTCCATATGGGTTCTGTTTGGCCACACACCCACCTTTGGAACAGTCACTGTGCTTGGTGAAATAAGCTTTGCTGTTTGGAGAGCCTGGGTCCAGCGAGGCAGGGCCGGGTGACACAGACCCCATAGTCAAGGAGACATGATCCTCAAGAGCCATGCAGCAGAGGCCTGCCAGTCTCGGGCTGGAATCGTCTTGTTTCCTCTGAGCCAGTGTTGCCCACAGTGTAATCTGCAGACCACAGCCTCAGCATCCTCTCAGAACCTGAAAAACCCTGGCTCTAGCCGGACTCACTGAACCAGAAATCCTGTTTTCACAGCCTTCAGCCTGGTGTTATGTGTGCTCAAGTTTAGAGCCGTTACTTCCACATGGCGGGTCCCTCTTAGTCTCTACACCTACTTTCTCCCTCGACTGTTTTGTGAAATGTGGTCAGAGGCCTGGGAGGAGATCACTCCCACACACCTGGGTGAGACCTTTGTACCTGTCAGGTTAGCGAAGCCCAGAAGCCCCCCACTCTCAAGGCTGTGCCCACCGGGAGGGTCCCTGGCTAAGTGCGCCATCCTCTCCGGGGCTGGAGAGCAGCACTGTTCAGTATTCTTGTCTGCTAACAAATACCACTTAGAAATGCATTTCATAGTCATCTAACTGCTTTGTTTTGGGTCTATTTACATAATTCCATGAGATGTGTTGGAAAGAGAGGCAGTATGGTGTTTTTCTGCAGCCAAAATATGGAAAAGCCACTTTCTAAGGTAATTACCTCTTCAGTGCCTCCCACAAGGTTTGAGGACACTGAGGAAGTGTGGCCCTGGGCCCAGGGCCACCGAAGTGCAGGAAGAATGTGCTCTCTCCCTGGGAAGGGAAGCAGCACACCCTGTATGAAGCCTGTTTACCTACAGGCTTCATTTGCATGAAGGTTACGGAGCAGTGGCTTCCTGCCCATGGTGGGAGCTCATCTGAGACAAACAAGGTACTTTTGAGATTGTTGAGGTGGTGTGTCCTGGGAGAGACGCCTGAACTCCTGCCAGCAGGACTGGAAATGCGAGTTACTCCTGCTCCTGCCGAGGATCAGACCAGAGCGTTGCCCATCAGCGGGTGAATGGATAAGGGTCTGCTCCCCCAGGCAGCAGATGTGGTGAGAAACTTGCGTTTAAGCCCCATGAAGGCTCTGAAGGCTTGTTCTGAGGATGGTACTGAGTTTCTCAGGAGATGGGAGCAAATGATGGGTATCCTGAGTGACGGTTCTCCATCTGTCCTTTGTTTTCTTTTATTTTTCTAAAATATGCCTTTATTGATTTCAGACAGAGGAAAAGAGGAAGGGAGAGGGGGAGAGAGAGAAACATCAATGATGAGAAAGTCGTTGATCGGCTGCCTCCTGCAGGCCCCCGACTGGGGATCGAGCCTCCCACCCGGGCATGTGCCCTGACTGGGAAACGAACCATGGTCTCCTGGATCCTAGGCCGATGCTCAACCGCTGAGCCACACCTGGCAGGGCACATCCTTTGTTTTCTGTGCTCATCTAGACTTTAGACCTCCCACTCCCTTTTCTTCCTCCCAGCATTCGGATTTTGTCATTTCCAGGTGCTGATGGTCCTAACTGGACCTGCAGAAAAGCCAAGTTCTGGTCGCCTGGGCCCGTCCTGTAGCATCATGAAGAGTGCTTGTGTATTTGCCCTAAACCACATGGAGGGAGTGGCTGGGTACCAATGATGTGGAGATGAACATGCCCCTTGGCCCTCAAGGAGCTCAGTCAATAGGTCTCTTTTAAAACCGTGGTCTTGGTACTACTGACTTGGAGGGAGGGGTCTGTGCATCCAAGGTGGGGATTTGTAACCTGGGTCTGTGGCCCTCAAGAAACCTGTGGACAGAATGCAGATATACACAGGGATGGGGAAAATTACACCTTTAGTGTTACTTTTCTCTTGTGATCTTTCTTGGTGACCTTGTTTAGCTCTATGGCTCGTGTTCATTTCACACAATGATTCACAGTTACACAGATAGATCAGCCAGGTGGCCTCCCTGGGCCTGCTCACATTAACTAGGATGCTAGTTGCCAGGATCCTGGGCTTTTATCAAAATGCCATCCCGCCTCACCGCACTCTCCTCACAGCTACCATCCTGGCCTCTTTCTGTCCATGTCTTTCTACCTTCGAATCCAATCAGTAATTCCAGGTGCTTCTCATTGGCTTATTTCCACTCTCACTTGGAGGTCAGCTTTGCCCATGAAATGTTGAATAAAAATTTCTCCCACAAGGCCGTTGGTTCAAGGGCAGCTCATTCTTGCTCCTGGGCTGCATACTTGCTATTCAGACCCATGCCAACAACAGTTTGGGGCACAAGCCTCAACTGACCCTCTGGACTTGCCCTGGCTCGCAGGCCTGGCGTATAGAGTCTCCCTTTCCACCTTGGTGCTGTCCCCACAACCCAACTTTTCTCTTGGATTCATCTAGAAGCAAACTGGGTTCAAATCCTGGCTCTGCCTCTTCTAGCTGTGCAGCACTGGGCTGATTACTTACCTTCTCAAAGCTTCATCCCCTTACTGTAAAATGAGGGTGCTGATGGTGCGGGTCCCGTGGGTTAAGGGAGACCGTGCCCGGCAGCCTTCACTATGTGTTAGCGACGCTCGTTATTTGTGTTTTATTTTTAATCATTATTATTCGTTACGTGTATTATGTGAGCTAAGTATGATCATCACTGTTATTGCCCTGAGGAGCCTGGATAAAACGTCAGCATACTCCTAACTGCCACTGTGAGTGAACAGGTGTAAGTAACACATGATGAAGACGAGTTTTGGGAAACAGCGCGTTGTTGCGAGTCAGGGTCACGGGCACTTCTGGGGGTTACAGCGGCTCCGGCGGCTTCCCCGCTCACCCCGGGGCTGCGTGGCTCGGGGTGGGGCACCGAGAGCGAAGAACCGCTCTGGGAGGCAGCTGAGTGTGACTCTCCCACGGAAGCTCCTTGTTCACACGATGCTCTGTCACTTTAGACGCTGGCCCACGACAGGCAGCGAAAGATGGGAAACTGCTGCCGCCACAAACCGGCGCCAGCACGAACCTGCAGGGCCTGCTCTCCGCCTCATCCTCCCTCCCGGTGGCCGTTTTCCACCAGCACCCCCTTCCTCCTGCCCCCTTCCCCTCTCGCAGCCCACTTTCCCCCCGGGGTGCCCCCCCCCCCGTGCTGGACACGGGGACGCACACCTCTGACACGTTACAGGCAGCGCGGCATCCTTAGGGCGCAGGGGCCCTGAGGCCCTCAGTGAAGCCGCTCTCGCGGCCCAGGTCCCCCTGGAGGGGGCCTGCGCCCCGGCTCTGCACGAGGACGGCCGCGCTCGCAGCCCGGCTCTGCACGAGGACGGCCGCGCTCGCCGCCCGGCTCTGCACGAGGACGGCCGCGCTCGCAGCCCCGGCTCTGCACGAGGACGGCCGCGCTCGCCGCCTCTGGCCTGAGCTTTGCGCAGCAGCCTCCGGGCAGTGTGCTGCCGCCTTTGGCCACGTTTTTAAATTAATGATAAAAACTTTGCAAGTAATTCATGAGTACATTCTTCTTGTAAAGGATTTAAATGATCCTGGTCTGTATATAAGGTGAGTCTTCCTTCAGATGCCTCCCCTCTGACGCACTGTGTCCCCAGAGGACACGCAGTTTGACGTGAGTTCTTTCAGTTCGGTTTTTTGAAACACGTGCACGCATGCACACACACACACACACACACACTCCAATAATCTACATAATAGATTTTTAGCAACTTTATTGAGGACTGATTGACCTGTTATAACCAGTACATATTTAAAATGCATGATTATATAAATTTTGACCTTTTTATACACCCGTAAATCCATGACCACGGTCACGATAAGGGCACAGCCACCCTCCCTGCCGTTTCCCTGCACCCTCTCGAGCCCCCCTCTTGCCCCGCACCCACTCCACCTCTCCTCAGCAAACCCTGACACGCCTTCACCACTAAATATGAGTTTGCATTTCCTAGAATTTACTTAAATGGAATCATACAAGGTGTATTCTTTTTTGTCTGGCTTTTTTCACTTGGCATAATTATTTTGAGGTTACTTCCACCTATATCAATAATTCATTGCTTCTTTTTTTTATTGATTTCTGAGAGAGGAAGGGAGAGGGAGAGATAGAAGCATCAATGATGAGAGAGTCATTGATCAGCACGCCCCCTACTGGGGGTGGAGCCCGCAACCCGGCATGTGCCCTGACTGGGACTCAAACCATGACCTCCTGGTTCATAGGTCGATGCTCAACCCCTGGGCCACACCAACTGGGCTCATTGCTTTTTATTGCTAAAGAATATTCCATGAAGTGAGCATTCCAGCATTTCTTTATCCATTCACCTACCGATGGACGTTTGGGCTGTTTCCTGTTTAAATCTATCACAAGCAAAGCTGCTATGATGACTGGTGCACATTGTTGGTAAGAGCATACGCTTGCTTTTTTCTCCTAGATACCTAGGAATGGAATGGCTGGGACACATGGTACGTATCTGTTTAACTTTTTAAGAAACTGGCAAACTTTTCTGTAGTGGTCGCACCATTTTCATTTCCACCAGTAGAGTAGGAGAGGTCAAGTTCCTCCACCTCCTCACCAACACGTCTTCTTAAGTTTAGCTATCTCAATAGGTGGGTAATGGCATCTCAGTGTGGTTTTAATTTGCTTTTCCTTAATGGCTAATCATGTTGAGCACATTTCAACGCACTTGTTTTCCATCTGTATAGCTTCTATGGTGAAGTGTTCATTCAAATCTTTTGCTCAGTTTTAAAATCAGGTTGTTTTTCTTTTGAGTTGAGTTTTTAGAATTCTTTATATAGTCTGGGTACAGTCTTTTATCTGATATTTGACTCACAGATATTTCTCCCATTCTGTGGCTTATCTTTTCATTCTCTTGTTTCTTTTGAAAAACAGAACTTTTAATTTTAATAAAGTCCAATTTATCCATTTATTCTTATATGGATCATGCTTTCGCTAGTCTCCCAGAAATCTTTGCTGAAATCAAGGTCACAAAAGTTTTCATGCATGATTTTTCTTCCTGGAAATTTTATAGTTTTATGTATCGGTCAATAATCATTTGGAGTTAATTTTTGAATATCAAAATTTATTTTATTTTATTAGTATTTTTATATGGACATTCAGTTGTTCCAACGCCTTTTGTTGAAATGAGTGTCCTTTCTCCACTGAGCTGCTTCTGTTACTTGGTTGAGAATCAGTTGCTAAAATGTGTGTGGATCTCTTTCTGGATTCTCTATTCCAGTTCACTGAGCTATTATTTTTTATTTATGCCAATATCACTCTATCCTAATTATTGAGGCTTTATAATAAGTTTTGAATTCAGGTAATCTTTGTTATCTTCCATCTCCGGCCATCTTTTCCAGTGTTGTTCTGGCTATTCTAAGCTCTTTGGATCCCATATAAATCATAGAATCCATTTGTCAGTTCTTATATAAACATCCTGCTGGGATTTTGAATGAGATTGCATTCAGCCTCTGGATAAATTTGGGAAAAAGTGACATCTTAAATATATGAAATCTTCTGACCCTCAAACACTGTATGTCCCTCAATTTATTTCAATTTTCTTTAATTCCTCTCAGCAATGTTTTGTAGTTTTCAGTGTGCAGGTTTTCACATTTTAAAAGATTTATTCTTAAGTATTTCATATTTTTTGTTATTTATTTATTTATTTATTTATTTATTTAAACATATCTTTATTGATTTCAGAGAGAGGAAAGGAGGGGAGAGAGAGAGATAGAAACATCAATGATGAGAGAGTCATTGATCGGCTGCCTAGCCTGCAACCCGGGCATGTGCCCTGACCGGGAATCGAACCCCAATCTCCTGGATCCCAGGTCAGTGCTCACCCGCTGAGCCATGCCCGGCCGGGTTGTTAGTATTTTAAATGCTGTAAATTTCCAATTGCCCATTGCTAGTATATGAAAACACACACGATTTTTGTTATTGATCTTGTGTGCTGTGACCTTGCTGCACGCACTTATACTAGTGGCTTTTCTGTAGATTCTGTTAGCCAGCTTCCACAGACAGCTCTGCCTCCTATGAAGAGAGGCAGTTCTAATTCTTTCTTTGTGGTCAAAATGCCCTGCTTCCCCCTTCCCCTCCTCCCCTGGACTTAGTGGAAGCTACACTGACACTCTCCAAGGACCAAACTGGAATTACAACTAAAATATAGAAAAACCATCCTCAATAATCAACTGAAGACGAGCTGGAGAGCACCCTCATTACCAAGGAGGAAAAGGGAGACCCCATAGAGACTGGTAGGAAGTGTGGAGGCATGAAAGGGCTGACTGGGCTCCGACAGGCAGCAGCTGAAGGTCCTGAGGGAGATCTCAGCTGTGGGGGTTCCCACTGAGGACTCTGGGGCCTAAACCCCAGGCTGGGCTCCCGAGCCCAGAGCGCCAGAGCTGACAAAGATGCTCAGATAACATCTGGCTGTGAAAAGCAGCCAGGTTTCTGTCTGCCAGGGAGAGGCAGCTGGAAATGCAGGCACCCCTTAAAGAGCCAACACACACAGTTTCTTGTGCAGCCACTCACCTTGGGCTCAAGCAGAGGGAGGGCAGAGTGGACTGGAGCTGTATGAAGAGAATCTAGGGTTGTGGGCTCTGGAGACAGAGTTCAGAGGAAACCCTTCTGGATTCCTGTCATTCCCCCATACTGCAGAGGCAGACATTTACCTTCCACACAGCTTTTGCTTGAGGGGGAAGCAATTGCCCCACCCTACTAGAAAACCTCTGGCCCTACCATGTGGAGTTTCTACAGCCTGAGGCTCATTAAGAGAATCCGATTAATCAGCCTGCACGCAGAGGCAGACTTCAGAGTGCTTTGAAGTCTTCGCCTGATTTGCTTCTGGACCCGGGCCTTGGAAAAGCAGACTTTGGTGTGCATCTTGGTCATGCCCAAATGCACCCAGCCCCAACAAGGGGTCCTCAAACCGTGGGTTGTTGATAGCTCCAAACAGGGTACTCAAGGCCAGTCACAAACAGCATCTGACATTGGCCTGCACCAGAGACCTTCCAAAAAGACTGAGAGCCCTAGCAGGCCTAACGAATACATAGAAACAAACACAAATAGGCAGCCAAAATGGAGAGACAAAAAAGCCCCAAATGCAAGAACAAGAGAAATTTCCAGAACAAGAGCTAAATGAAATAGAGATAAGCAATCTCTCAGATATAGAGTTTAGAATACTGATTGTAAGGATGCTCAACACCATGAAAAAAGATATGGAAACTATGAAGGAAATTAAGAATGACAGTAGAAATAAAGAATACATTGGAAGGAATAAAGGGCATATTAGAGGAAGCTGAGGATTGGATCAGCAAATTAGAAGACAGGGTAGAAAAAAAAATCACTCAATCAGAGATCCAAAAAGAAAAAACAATTAAAAAACAGGAAGAAATCTAAGGGAGCTGTGGGACAACATGAAATGTAACGACATTAGCACCATAGGAATGCCAGAGAATGTCGAAAGTAGGCAAGGGTTAGAGAACCGGTTTGAAGAAATAATGGCAGAAAATTTCCCTAACCTGGTCAAGGACAAAGTCACACAAGTTGAAGAGACACAGAGAATCCCAAGCAAGAAAAATCCAAAGAGGCCCAAGCCCAGACACATCATAATTAAAATGCCAAAAATTCAAGACAAAGTGAATATTAAAGCAGCTAGGGGAAAGCAATCTGCTACCTATAAAGGGGCTCCCATAAGTTTGTCAACTGACTTCTCATCAGAAACTCTACAGGCCAGAAGGGAACAGCATGAAGTATTCAAGGTAATGAAAAGCAAGGATCTGAAACCAAGACTACTCTATCCAGCAACACTATCATTCAAAATAGATGGTGAAATAAAGAGCTTCCCAGATGGAAAAAAGCTAAAGGAGTTTATCACCACCAAGCCAGCATTGCAGGAAATGTTAAAGGGACTGCTGTAATAAGAAGCTGAAATAGAGAGAAAGAGAAACATAGGCATAAAGAAATAAAATGGCAATAGATAAGTACCTATCAATAATAACCTCAAATGTAAATGGATTAAATGCTCCACTAAAAAGACATAGGGTGGCTGAGTGGATAAGAAAACGTGACCCAAATGTATGCTATGTACAAGAGACCCACCTCAGAACAAGACTCACACAAGATGAGAGTGAAGGGAGAGGAAAAAATTTTCCATGCAAATGGAAATGAAAAAAAAAAAAAAAAAAGCTGGGGTAGCAGTACTCATCTGAAAAAACAGACTTCAAAATGAAAACAATAAGGAGAGATAAGGAAGGTCACTACATAATACTAAAGGGATTGATTGAACAAGAGGATATAACCCTGATAAACATATATGAGCCCAATATAGGAGCACCTAAATTTATAAAAAATCTTCTGGAGGACTTTAAGGGAGATATCAACAGCAATACAGTCACAGTACGGGACTTTAACACCCCTCTGACTTCATGGAATAGGTCTTCCAGGCAAAAAGTCAATAAGGAAACAGTGACTCTAAATGACACACTAGGTTATATGGATTTAATGGACATTTATAGAACATTCTACCCCAAAGTTGCAGAATATACATTCTTCTCAAGTGCACATGGGTCATTCTCAAAGAGAGAACACATGTTAAGACACAAAACAAGTCTCTACAAGTTCAAGAAGATTGAAATCATAGCAAGCATCTTCTCGGATCACAGTGGCATGAAATTAGAAATCAACTACAATAAAAACACTAAAAAACATTCAAACACATGGAGGCTAAATAGCATGTTATTAAACAGTGAATGGGGTACCAATGAGATCAAGAAAGAAATAAAAAACCTCTGGGAAATAAATGAAAATGAACAGACAACACCCCGAAGTCTATGAGACACAGTAAAAGCAGTCCTGAGAGGAAAGTTCACAGCACTGCAGGCCGACCTCAGAAAACAAGAAAAACTTCTAATAGACTCTCTGTTCCTACAACTTAAAGACTTAGAAAGAGAACAACAAGAAAAACCCAGAGTGAGTAGAAGGGAGGAAATAATAAAGATCAGAGCAGAAATTAATGACATAGAGACTAAGAAAACTGTATAAAAGATCAATGAAACCAAGAGCTGGTTCTTTGAAAAGACAAACAAGATTGATGAACCTTTAGCCAGACTCATCAAGAAACAAAGAGAGAGAACTCAAATAAACAAAATCAGAAAAGAAAGAGGTGAAATAACAACTGACCCAACAGAAATACAAAGGATTGTAAGAAAATACTATGAACAACTATGTGTCACCAAGCTGGACAACCTGGATGAAATGGACAAATTCCTAGAAAAATACAACCTTCCAAAACTCAATCAGGAAGAGTCAGAAAACCTGAATAGGCCGTTAACTGCTGATGAAGTTGAAGCAGTAATAAAAAAACCTTCCAGCAAACAAAAGCCCTGGCCTGGATGGCTTTACAGGGGAGTTTTATTAAACATTCAAGGAAGAACTAACACCTATCCTCCTCAAAGTATGCCAAAAATCCAAGGAGAAGGAACACTTCCAAGCTCTTTTTAGGAGGCCAGCATTAGCCTATTTCTGAAACCAGATAAAGACATACAAAGAAAGAGAATTATAGCCAAATATCTCTAATGAGCATAGATGCTAAAATCCTCAACAAAATATTAGCAAATTGGATCCAGCAATATATTAAAAAGATCATACACCATGACCAAGTGAGATTTATTTCAGGGATGCAAGGCTGGTATAATATTCACAAATCAATAAATGTGATACATCACATAAACAAGTTGAAAGACAAAAATCACATGATCATATCAATAGATGCAGAAAAAACATTTGACAAAATCCAACACCATTTTTGATAAAAACTCTCAGCAAAGTGGGAATAAAGAGATCATCCCTCAACATAATAAAGGCCATATATGACAAATCTACAGCCAACATCATACTCAATGGGCAAAAATAAAAACTATTTCCCCTAAGAACAGGAACAAGACAGGTGTGTCCAGTTTCACCACTCTTATTCAGCATAGTACTGGAAGTCCTCGCCACAGCCATCAGACAGGAAGAAAACATAAAAGGCATCTAAATTAAAAATGAAGAAGTAAAACTGTCATATTTGCAGATGACATGATATTGTACATAGAAAACCCTAAAGACTCCACAAAAAAACTATTAGATTTAACAAATGAATTCAGCATGGTAGTAGGATACAATATTAACACCCAGAGACCGATGGCATTTTTATACACCAATAATGTACTCTCAGAAAGAGGAACTAGAAAAACAATACCATTTACCACTGCAACAAAAAATTAAGATACTTAGGAATAACATTAACCAAGGAGGTAAAAGACCTGTACTCAGAAAACTACAGGACATTGAAAAAAGAGATAGAAGAAGATATAAACAAGTGGAGGAATATACTGTGTTCATGGATTGGAAGAATCAACTGCATTAAAATGTCCATACTACCCAATTCAGATTCAACACAATTCCTATTAAAATACCAACAGGATATTTCACAGATCTAGAACAAACATTTTGAAAATTTATATTGAACCAAAAAGCTCCCACTTCTAAGAATATATACTAAGAAACTGGAAACACCAATCAGAATAAACTTACACACCCCTATGTTCATAGTAGTGCAATTTACAGACGCCTCTAGTAGCAATATGTTTGCTGATACATCTCCTAGGGCAAAAGAAACAGAGGAGAAAATAAACGTATGTGACTACATCAAAATAAAAAGCCTCTGCACAGCAAAAGAAACCATCAATAAAACGAAAAGGGAGCCCACTGTATGGGAGAACATATTTGCCAAAGACTCGTCTGATAAAGGGTTAATATCCAAAATATATAAAGAACTCATACAACTTAACAAGAGAAAGACAAACAATCCACTTAAAAAATGGGCAAAGGACCTAAGTAGACACTTTTCCAAAGAGGACACACAGATGCCAAGAGACATATGAAAAAACGCTCAAGGTCACTAATCATCAGAGATGCAAATTAAAACCGCAATGAGGTGTCATCTCACACCTGTCAGAATGGCTCCATCAACAAATCAACAAACAACATGTGCTGGCGAGGGTGTGGGGAAAGGGGAGCCCTAGGGCACTGCTGGGGGGATGCAGACTGGGGCAGCCACTGTGGAAAACAGTATGGAGTTTCCTCAAAAATTAAAAATGGAGCTGCCATTTAACCCAGTGATCCCCCTTCTGGGAATATATCCTAAGAAACTGGAAACATCAGTTAGAAAGAACTTATGCACCCCTATGTTCATAGCAGAGCACTTTACAATAGCTAAGATTTGGAAACAGCCCAAGTGCCCGTCAGTAGCTGAGTGGATAAAAAGCTGTGGGACATTCACACCATGGATACTACGCAGTGGATACTTCACTAGCTGTGAAGAAGAAGCATCTCTTACCTTTGATGCAGCATGGAGGGACCTGGAGAGTATGATGCTAGGAGAAATAAGCCAGGCAGAGAAAGACAAATACCACATGATCTTACTCCTGTGGAATCTAATGAACAAAATAAACTGATGAACAAAATAGATTCAGAGACATAGAAGCCTGGAACAGACTGAGGGATCTCAGAGGGAAGGGGGTCTGGGGGAGAGGGCGGGGAGAGGTTAATCAAAGAACTTATATGCTTATATGCATAATTTTTGGACACAGACATTGGTCTGGGGAAGGCCTGGGGGTGGGGTGGATGCGGAGTGGAGGGGATCAATGGGGGAAAAAAGGGGACATCTGTAATACTCTCTACAATAAAGATAAATTAATAAAAAAAAGAAGTGGTGAGAGTGAACGCTTTTGCCTTGCTCCTGACCTTAGAAGGAAAACATTCCACCTTTAACCACTGTATATGATGTTCCTGTAGGTTTTTAGTAGAGGTCCTAGATTGAGTTAAGGAAGTTTCATTTTATTTTGGTTTGCTGTATTTTTAAAAAAATCAGGAATAGATATTAGGTTTCTTCAAATGCCATTTCTATGTCTTTTGAGATGATAATTTGTTTTTTCCTTTTTTAGTTTCATGATATTGTGAATCACATATATTTATTTATTTATATTTATATTTAAACACAGATTGATTTTTGAATGTTAGATCAACTTTGCATTCTGGGGAAAATTCTGTTTGGACATAATGTGTGTGTGGTGTGTGTGTATGTAATTCAATTCAATTTTCTAAAATTTTGTTGAAAAATTTTTCATCTATATTCGTGAGGGTCATCGGTCTGTAAGTTTTTCTTATAATGTCCTACCTGGGCTTGCTATCAGGATAATAGAATCAATTGTGAAGTGTTCCTTCTATAATTTTCTGGAAAAGTTTGTACACAAACTTGCCATTGATTTTTCCTTATATTTTGGTAGAATTCACTACTGAAGACATTTGGACCTGCCATTTCCTTTGTGGGAAGATTTCTAACTATAATTACACTTTCTTTAATAGATTTAGAGCTATTCAAGTTATCTATTTATTCTTGAAGAAGCTTTGATAGTTTGCATTTTTCAAGGAATTTATCCATTTTATCTAAGTTGTCAAATTTTTCATCATAAAGTTGTTTTTTCATAATTATTGTTTTAATATCTGTAGGCACCATAGTAATTTAACTTTTCTCATTCCCGATGTTAATTTTTGTTTTGCCCCCCTCCCCAACCATATTTGTCTGTCTGGATGTTTATCAATTTTATCTATCATTTCAAAGAACAAAGTTTTGGTTCCATTGATTGTTTTTTCTTTTTCTGTTTTCTATTTCATTGGCTTTTTACTTTGATTTTATTAGTTCCATCGTATGGATTTAGTTAGCACGTCTTGTTGTGGTCAGTGCTAGAGTCCCCCGTGAGCTCCGCGTTAGCGGCACCCCAGCTTCTCACCTCCTTTGCTTCCTGTCTCCAGGGCCCCTGTTCCTGGCTACCTGGTGCCCAGCGTCTTACAAACCACCGTTGCACGTATTTTGCCTGCTGTTTTGGTTGTTTCAGGCAGTAGGGTTCCCGGTATTTCATTTTGGCCAGAAGTGGAGGTTGATGTATTTTTCCACTCTTTGACTTTTAAAAATTATTTTAAATTAATTTTCGGGTCTCACAGGTGCGCCGCCTTCCCTAATGGTGGCGCGGCCCCCGGCGCTGCAACGGTGCCGCCGGTCGCTCCTCCTCCGGGCCAGATGTTGTCAGAGCTCTTGAAGGGCGGCGGCCCGTTTGCAGGGTTGGGGAGAGCCTGGCCTGGATTCGGTGTCGGAGCGTCAGACATCTGGGATGGCGGGTGCTGCCAGGTGCGAGGAGCCCCCCAAACTGACAGCTGGGCGGCCAGCCGACTCACGCATGGATGCCCGGACTGCGCCGAGCCTTCCTCCCCTGGTGGGCACTTGGAGTCCCAGCGCTTCGCTGTTTCAGACCAAGCTGGAGCCAACACGGTCATGCGGACATCTCTGTGCACATGGGTGAAATATCGGTCAGGCGGTGCCTAGGAACGGAATTCCTGGGGCAAGGCGTGTGCACAGTTCAAATTTCCATAGGTGCTGCCAAAGTGCCCTGCGATTATACTGATACTACCCCACTTTACACTCCAGACGGCAGTGTATGAGGATTTCTGTTATTATTAATCTTTAAAATTTTTCTATCTGATGGGCAAAAGCTGATGCCTTGACATCTTAACTTGCATTTCACTGGTAACATGTTCTCATGTCTCCGACAGGTTGTGTCTTTTCTTTTAAATTCCTGTTTGAATCCTTCGTCCTCTGACTTCTCTATTGCAATTATTTTCTAAGATTCTTTTTGCTTTTGTCTTGAAGAAGTTTTAAATTTTTATGCAGTTAAAACAGTGTTGTTGTTTTTACCCTCAGCTGATGGTATGTTTATTGATTTTAGAGAGAGGAAGGGGGGGAGAGAAAGAGAGAGAGAGACATCAATGTGAGAGAGAAACATCGATCCGAGATGGGGCTCGAAACTGCGCCTCGGTGTGCGCCCCGGCTGGGAAGGGACCCTGCGCCTTTTGGTGTACCGGACGGCGCGCCAACCACCCGAGCCCCCGGAAATGTCCTTGGAGGGCTTTAGGCTGTGTGTTTTGCTGAGGAACTCATTCTGGATCTAAGATTATAAACATATTCGCCTGCATTTTCATTTAGTATATCTTCATAGCTTTTTCCCCCTGCTGTACTTTTATCTATCTGGAATCTACGTTTACATGTAGTGGGCGTGTGTGCATGTGTGTGTGTGATGTGAGAAGAATCTAACCTTTTTTTTGCAAGAGGCTATGCAGTCATCCCAACCCCATGAACCGGCATCTCATCGTTTCATCATGGGTATCACGCGTCAGCTTTCACCCAAAGTGAACTCCTACGCACGCATGAATCTGCCATGAGACACTATGGAATTTACCGATTTTTTCACCAGCATCAAGCTGTTTTAATGATTAGAGCTGCGTGGTATTTTGGAGTTTGGCAGGTTAGTCCGCGTCAGTGGCCGCTTGCTGTCCAAGAAGAATGAACGGCACGTGTGAGGGGCTGGAAGCATGAAGGGCGTGATGTGATCAAGGCGCCGACACGCGTGTTATCACCGGGGAGTAACCGGCGGGGCGAGGAAGCGAGGCTGGAGGCACAGGCGGACCTTGAGGTCGGGTCTGTGCCGCCTAAGGGGTTACGGGAGTTGCTTCAGGATGAATCTGGGGGCCAACCTGGTTAACTTGTCTGCTGGACGGACACTTGGGCAGCAGCAAGAGATGAGGCTTCAGGCCCTAGATCTTGAGATGGAAGTGCAGGAGGGAGAAAGGGGCCCCGAGAGGCCTGGAGGAGGCACGGTCCGAGCAGGCGCAGCACACTGGCCGCACTCTGTCGCTCCGCGCAGGACACTGGTTCTTCCAAACAACACAATAAATGAAAAGGCATCATTCCTGAGCACTACATCCCAGACTGGTGCCAAGTACCTTCCACTTGCCACCTCGCTCTCTCTCTCTAATAACACTTTTGCAGTAAGCTTTCTATTATTACCCCCATTTCATAAATGATAAAAACTGAGGTTCAAACAAATTAGTACAACTAAACTGAGATTAAAACCTAGACTTGTCTAATTCCATCGCTGTCTTATCTCTTGAGTAATTAGCAGCCTTCCTTTGCACCTGGGCATTTCCCAAACATGTATAACAAAAAATGTGAAAAAATTGAAATAAACAGACATTCACCTGACTAAAAGAAGCTGTGTGCTTAGTTTTTATGTGAGGCTCCTTCGGTGTCTCTGAAGGCTCCAGTACACTTGAGAAATTAATATTTGATAGCACGTCGAAAAATATCTTTTTCTATCCTGCCTCCTTTAAGGCTTGTACATATATCTGGGCCTTTTCCTAAGCCACTTTCTTGAAGGAACCTAACTCCCTAGATTCTGCAATCTTTAGTTAAATTAAACCAGCCAACCCATTTTTAAAGACTGTGATAGTGTGTTTACTGAGGTTTCTTTCCTGCACTCTCCTGACCTCCCTCTTTCATTCATCCTAAGAGCGTGGAAATCTACCATTAAGAAAATATTGATGTAGAGAATTTAATTTACAGCGCCTGTTTTCCTCCGTAGTCAGAGTTATGCCTAGAGTAAGACTAAAATAAGGTTTGCCAATAAATTAAGTAGATCTCAGAGTATTGGCCAAAAGTGGAAGGGAATTTTCCAAGATTATGTGATTGAGATACAAAGTTAGAGGAGCAGAGCCCACCCCACCCGACGCCCTGTTCCTTGACGTCTTCTGCCCCACGCCACCGGGAGGGAGTGCGGAGCCAGTTTTGAACTGGGTACTCCTGCACCCCCCCCCCCCCCCCCCGCGGCCACAGCTGACGGAACCGGGCTGGACACTTGGCCCCAAGTGGAGCAGTGATGCTAAATGGACCAGTGCTTTCTTCCTCCCGGAAACTTTGAATTGGATTTGGAAATGTGATTTATTTTCTGCTGGCTATTTTGAAACAAGAATGCAAATTTGGGAACTATGGGGCAGCCACGTTTGGCTCTTTGCTCTTCCAAGTCAGCCAAAGCTAGTCTGAGACAGGGAATAAAGTGGACGCATGGAAGCAGAAATGAAAGGACATCTGGCCCCAGAAAGGGAGTGAGAAAGCAGAGGAGGAAGGTGGGGAGAGAGGAGTTGGGGGGAGAGAGGAGGGTGGAGGGGAGAGAGGGAGAGAGGCAGGGAGGGAGGGAGGCTGGCTGCAGAGTCCCTGACTCTCCTCCAGCTGCTGCTCAGGCTCCTGCTGGGAGGCCTGGCTGCACTCGCTAACCCTCAGTTCCAGGCCATACCCCTGCATGATTCTCATTCCCTGTTTTGGTTTGAGATAACAAAAGGAACCTTGATTAAGACACATTTGCTCCCTGGTGCTTCTCCAGTCGCGGGATGGCAGGCAGGAGTCGGGGAGTGTGTGGGGCAGTGTCTGCGTGTGGATGGCGGGGCTCCGGCAGGAGCGGCCCGAAAACGCAGGTCAACTTTGTAAAGAGAATGTGTTGGGAAGTTTTCTGATCCCCAGTGGAAAGGCGGGGATGCCGGGGGATTAATGGGCATTTCGGGTAGATGGTCCAGTGGGAGAGGAGTTGGGACATCCATTTTTTGGGGGGGGCTATCCAGAAGATCAGTCATACGGGTGAAGCACAAGGTTGAGGTGGCACAAGATCCTGGGTCACAGTCAGGAGGATGACGACCTCCAGGGTCTGAGCCACTGGAGCAGAACGCTCTGACAGGTGACCTGAAGCAGCGCTTAAAGCCTACACACCTGTAAGCAGAAGTGAGCCCACTGTAGCCACCCGAATTACTAGCTCCAGAGGGACGTTTTATGATGTTTCAGAGGACGTGTCTTATGTATCTGAAGGAAACAATGGTTTTAGCTCAGACTCCAGGTGGGAATGACTTTCTCCAAAAGGAGTTTTATATAAACTGTGTCTGCACCAATGTTCAAAGAATACTGTTCACGGCAACAAGGATTCATCTAGTAAAGTGACCGAGCTCAGAGCTTCTGTGAGAACGAGACAGAATTAAATCGGAGCCACATCAGCCCTCAGTACGTCTGAGCCGGGCCTGCCGCTCCCCCGCTATCTGCTCCGTCCGCCGGTCCGCCGCTGTGGTTTCCCTCGCACAGCCACCAGCAACGCCTGGTGCGTTCGCACCCCCCGAATCCAGCCTCGCAGCTGATCAGCAGGGAGGCTGCCTTCTGTTTTTGGCCACTAGGAATGGAATCTCCGTGGTGTGCCCTGAAAAACATCCCCTTTCGCAGTGTGCCTCCTCTGGGAGGTGCCCGGAGAGGACCCCGGTCCTCAAATCGCAGACTCTGAGTTGAAGAGGGTCCTTAAAGGTGAGTGCCATGCCTTAAAGTCCCCCAAACTGACTGCGTGGACAGGCATTCGTCCCATTTGCTGCGGCCCAGGCCCCGGGCCGGGCCATTCAGTGTGGGGAGGCCTTGGTCATTTCCACCCACTTGAAATGTGCTTCTCCGGAGTCTGCACTTCTGGCGCCCGGAACCACACGGGGTAAGCACAGCCTGTCCCCCACAACAGAAGCCAGCGCCCCGTCCTCTGCGGCCACCTTCTGCAGCTCACCCACTCTGTTCTTTCAACATTTCACGTCCTACGTGGTTTTAGACTCTAATTCTCACTCTTCCCTGGGCTTGTCCCAGTGTGACCAGAGCCTCTTTTAACAGATGTGTCATTTAAAATGGAACAGTGACGTCCTGAGCTGCTCAGATAGTGCAGGACAAGCGTGGCGGTGTGTCTCCCGTAATCTTGACACCGCATTATTTCTATCGCTGCAATCTAAGTTCGATTAGCTTTCGCCCCTTTGAAGCCATGTAACACGCTGGCTCGGTGAGAGCCTGAAGTGCCTTTCACATGACTGTCATTGCGGTTTCTCATTCCCGCTCGGAGATCTGTTGAACCCACGCTCGTTAACCCATTCAGTTCTGCTATAAATGGGTTCCTTTGTGTGTCACCCAAGAGCCTATTACAAGTGTTACACTGACAGATCCAGTGATGCCTTGTTGCTTATAGGACACTATAAGCCCTGAATGACATAGACTTTCTCTTGTGACTTGAATTTTGGCACCATGACTTAAAGCTCCCTCTCATTCTACCCTTTAGCCATCTCAACTATAACAGCTCACCAAACATGCACGGTGTCATAGCACATGCGTTCCTTCTGCTGAGGATGTCTTTACTCCCGCTGTAGGCCTGGTGAACACCCACTCATCCTTAAAAACCCAGGTCAAATGTCACCTCCTCCGTAAAGGCTTCCATGATTTCACCCTCTAGCCCTCCTGGGAAGGCACAGAGTGCAGTGGCTTTCCCTTTGCCGCACACTTAGGGTCACAGTCAGAGTCCTGTGTTGAGGAAAGCTATTTGCTTTATTTACATATTTCCAGAAATGTTGGTATCAACTGTTACTAGTGTGTGCTTTCCTAGGTGCCAGTCTCAGAACGCAGGGCTTGGCGGGCATTCCTGCTCTTTGACTTCCCAGTGCAGCATGTCCCTGCCCTGGCTTCTGCTGGTGCTCCACCATGTTCCCCGCCCTCAAGGCTTCTTACTGACGACGTCTGCGCCTCTCTGCTTGGAGGCTCTGGCCTCAGGGGGTGTGTGGCTGTCGCTCAGGTGGCCTGACGAGCCCGAGTTGACACCCCTGCAGCAGCTCCGTCGGTGACGAACGGTGGTTGCTGGAGACATGCCGAGCTCTTTGCTTCTCAGTGGCACAGCTCTGGCGAATGTTCTACCGCATCTCCCAAAGGTGCCCAGAGGGGCCGAGCAGCAGGTACCCCGGTGGTGACCTGCTCACTAACGTTCCTCGAATTTGCTCCTCCCACCCCATGTCGCCGCCCGGCTGCCCTACCAGCACTTGCTGTCACCTCCCGAATCAGCTACTTGCACTAAAACCCTGCTCTCAGGGTCTACTGCTGGGGAAACACCAAGTAAAACGATGCCATTTGGCAGATGAGGAAACTGAGGCTCACACAGGTGAAATAACGTGTCCAAGCTGCCTTTTTAGGAAACGGCAGAGTCAGGGTGAAAGCTCAGCTTCGTGGGAGAGCGACTTCATTGACTCCCTGAGACCTGGGAGGGGAGGGGTCTGGGCCAATGGGACCTGAGAAATGCCTCTGGGGGACTCCTTCAAGGGCTCGAGTCCCCGACACCCCCCTTTCTGCCTTTATCCACTGCTTGAAAACCAGCCGGCACACAAGCCTCCCAAGGGCAGTAAAGTGACACTGAGTAATTGAATTCTGAACAAGCCAGACTAATGCAAATATCTGACAAATTGATTTAATTGCATTCTCATACAATAAAGCTGAGCTCTAAAAGGTCAGCTAGAAAATGGGAGAGGACCCGTGGGAGCTTCCAGGAGAGGCCGAGTTTACTACACATTCATCACATTTTATCATCTAATTAGTCCACACAATGCCAAGCTGATGGACGGAGACCAGACCAGGGTATTGACTGGTTATCTGCTTGGCATCTATCATATCACCTTAAGGCTGTCCTGGCACGGCTGGCAGAAGTTAGCCAGTGGTTCAGCAAAAACGGCTGTGCATTTGGAGAAATTGTTTTTCTATAAGGGGTTTGGGGCTCCCGAAACATTTCTCCCCTGCACTGGGCTGCCTCAGAGTGTGACCATCTCACAGCCTGCTCCAAAGGCAGCCCGGAAAGCAGCTCTCCCTGCTCCCGCCCTCTGCAGAATGAATATTTATAAATCAGGTGGCCAGAAAGCCCTTGCAGACTGTGAAGTATTTAATCCAGGTAATTAACCAGTATCAGCCACGTATGGAAATACGTGGGCAGAGAAAGTGGTCTGGGGAAGTTAATGGGAAGCCACTGATTTCTACAGTTTTATTCCATTGGAAATAAAAGTACAAATTTCAGCTGAACCATTTGCGAGGTGGGTGGTGTCAGGTGAATGCGGGCTCTGTTCTGCTGTCTACAGGATGCCGCAACAGATCCCGAATTGGAGGTGTGGGGTGCGGGGCACGGTGTGGGGTTAGAGTCGCCTGGATACTCCCCTGGGCGAGGTCAGGTCAGCAAGTGAGTGCACAGCTGGGCTCATTCGTTTTGATTTGTTCTGGAGTCTGGGGGTTGCATATGTATTTGTTTAATTATGTTTTGTAATTATGTAAAATACTAGCCTGGCTTCCAAGGCAGATCTCTAATACAAGTTCTATTCAAAGAAATCTGCTTTTACTCACTGATTCCTCCACATATTTCCTGCCTTTTCTATTTGTGTTAAGGCTTATTCTACTCTTAACATAAATATGTGTCAATGTAGTATTTTTTATCACGTAACAGCACATAATAAGGTTATAATAATGCATGTATGATAGTAATAACGTTATGTGTCATAACATTATCGATGATGGCGTTAATATATTATGTTAATTGAACACAATGCAACACAACATATAATAACATCATTACACGTCAGTTAGCACAATTTAACATATAACATACATGTATCCAACATATATATTAATGATAGTCTATGTGTTAATTCAACAGAATGTGTGTTTGTGTCTGTATCTCCCTTTTCTCAGATGAATGGTAGCAGGGGAGACACACATTTCTCCAATTCGCTTCTCCCCTTGACGGTATATCCTGAAGACCACTCCACATACGGGGTGTTGAGGAGGAAAGGTTTTACGTCAAGAGCAAAAGTCTTGTTCAAATTTGAAAACAATAGGAAGACAATTTTCAGATATGCAAGGCCTTGTATGTATTTTATTAAAAGCAAACCAATAAACAGACTCCACAGAGAATGTATCTGTCTAATGTCTGCATGAATTAAAGAAGGTAAATCTTAGGAAAGAAATTGGAGCCCTAAATGGACTGGCAGAAAGTGATGGGAGCAATTGAACACAGAGTTAAGATGTAGAATCGTTGTCAACTAACAGCACGCAGATGTGAATAAACTCTGAAAGAGTCCCATGATAAAAGTAGTGTTTTGGAAATGAGAACTTGAGTTGAAAATTTCAGATAATAACGAAGTGGGGGACTAATGAAAACAAAGTGTGCCATCTTTGCCATCTTTCTCACCTACGGATGCCGCGTATTCTCGATTTTAATAACTGAAGAAACACACTCGGTTTTTCCAGGGGAACCGTGGCTGCGCTCTCAGGGGCTGAGGAGAGGGGGCGGCGGGAGATCCGGGGGAGCCTGGGGAGGTGGCGCCTGCGGCTCCGGGCCGGCCGCCGACAGGGTGGCTGCAGGCAGAGCCGGGCCTCCTCTGCTGCTCCCCAGATGTGCGCCGTTAATCCAGGAGGAGGCGCCTCCTTCGTTCTCTGTGTTCACACCGCCGAGGTCAGAGGTCAGAGAGGACAGAACAGTCCACCGTTGCCGCCTGTCCTCGTGGGATCAGCTTAGTGTTCCTTCTGGCCTTCAAGCTCCGGCATCAGACGTGAGAAGAGCCTTCCAGAAACTGCTCAACTATCTCAGTTGTGCACAAATTCCTATTAAAATGTGTGCGTGTTATAACAATACCAACACTAGGGAAATGGCCTGGACTTGATAGTTACCTCTAGGCTTGGCTCTGCCATTCGCCTGTCGGGCAAGTCCCATTACTCTGGGAATCTGGTTCCTCATTTGTAGTATGATGAATGGTCCCACTGATCTCCGCGGTAGTGAGGCTTTCCTGCTGTGGTTCGAGATTCACTATAGACTGTGCGACCGATACAGGGCACAGCGAGCGAGCAACGTCACAGCAGTTCCGTGGGACGGGAGGGAGCAGGACGTCACTGTGCTCTCAGGGCGTCAGGGTGACCTCATGCTCCAGGCAGGTGACAGGTGGGGTGAGTGCTTGCGAAACGTAAAATGTATTTCTTACCGGGAGTTGGGCTAGAAAAGCTTGAAAGCTCTTTCCTTTTGTAACGAAGGGTCAAAGCGCACACAGCTTGGGTCTAAAGCAGTTGCTTAGTCTGGACGGTTCCAGGGCCCGAGGACGGAAGGGCACGGGCCACAGTCTGCAGCTCTGCACAGGGCTCCTCACAACCTCCGTTTCTGTTTTCCTCGGCTTTCCAACGCTTGGGTGCACGCATGAAGCACACAGCATTTTAAGTCTGAATTACTTACCAACGGGAAAACTTCCAGGATGAAAACCCAGGCTCTGGCTTCTCTGGAACATTCAATGTCTGTGATGTTGGGCTGGTTCTGTCAGGCAGCAGCTGTCTGGAAGTGAGGAGGCCTTGCTCCCTGCACAGGGGCACGTGTGTTAAAGTGCAGGCTCTATTTATTACTATTTAGATGTGGGGAGGCCAATAGACCAGGGACAGTTGTCATTGAAAAGATAGTTTGTCGCTCGAAGTCCCCAAGAGGAGGGTGTGGTGTGTGTGGCGGGGACACAAGGAAGCATGGGGTGGGTCAGGAGGCAGAGGGGGTGGGCAAGGTGGGCAAGAACATTTACCGTAGGGTCTGCAAGGAAAGGCGAGGTGGGGGGGGTGTGGCAGGTCCAGGACTGGCCAGCAGGAGTAATTTCGGGCTGGGGCCTTAGTGGTGTCCCTGGCGGGCTGGTAGAGGGCCCTGTGGGGATTAGTGGCCCAGAGGGGAATGGTGGCCCAGAGTCTGGATAAAGGAGGTAGTTGAGGTGTGAGCGCTGGATCAGGTGGTTTGCACCTGAAAATGGTGCTGGCAGGAGGGTCCTCTACTCTCCAGGAACTGGCTGGCCCTGAGGGGCAGCCTCTCCAGAGTCAGAGGGGACCCCAGTGTTAACGCAGAAAACGAGAGGGCGTGGTCAACGCGGCCTGTGGGAGAGTTTGCTCTGGTCCCACCAGCCGGGTTCACGGTTCTCACAGGCATTGGGGTTTGGGACTCCTCGCCTGGGGCAATCTCCTCCTGGCCCAGTGGTGAAGACTACTTTTTGGCCTAGAACCTGGCTATCTGCTTGTCACTCACACTGAACAGCAGAGAACATGAGGCAGCTGTCCTGCGTGGGAACGGCCTGTAGGATGTGAGGCCCGCGGAGCTCGCCCTGGGGTGGTGGACTGGCTGATGGAGGACACAGTGTCTCTGTAACCTCTGACTGCAAATGATGCAGTTCCAAGGAGGTGGGATTTTTCTGGGGTTATTGGTAGGACTTGAATCCCTTTGGGCAACAACTGTCTTGGTCAATACCTTCCAGAGCGTCACTCTGACTCCTTGTTTTTAAAATTCTAGTTCAGGACCAGCACTCAGCATTGTCTCTCCCACCAACACTGGGGAGTTTAGGGGCTGGGGGAGAAGTTGGCATTTAGGACTGTTCCCCAGCTGGACAATATGCCAAAGGGCCCCGTCTCATGAAGCCTTTCTGTGCTTTGCAGGGGTTGTTTGAGATCTGAAGGCCGTCACCAGAAAGCCCTCTCCTCCGGGTCCCCGTTCAGTCTAATGCAGGATCAGAGTCATGTTTCCCCGTGATGCCCAGCGTCTGGCATCAGAAGGCCCTGGTTCAAGCCCCCGCTGGCACCACTTCACATCAGGTGATCTTGCAATGTATTCAGTGTCCCTTAGGCTGCTCTTCATGCGTTAAACTGGGATAAAACCTGTATATGCTGTTGTGAGGGCTGAGTCAGTCAACTAAGAAAAGCACTTAAACCATGCCTGGCGCAAAATAAGGGCACACAAACATTGGCTGTCATCTTACTATTATTCATCAAATGTCCCAGGCCAGGCAGGGTGCCCGTGCAGCAGAGCTGACAAGGCAGGGCCTGTGCCACGGAGAAAGGCAGGCTAGTGCTGGGAGAGCCGCAGGAGGAGCTCTTCTTGGGGCAGGGGTAGAGTAACCCAGGGGAGGCCTTAAGGACAGTGCCAGGGATGGGGGAGGGTGACTGAGGCCCCTAGGGCACAGCATTTAGGAGGCAAGTGACTGACCCTGAGAGTGAGTGTCTCTCAATTTTGCATCCTGGCGCCTCTCCTGCCTCACCTTGGCCCTGGCCCGTTCAAGGAGAGGGGCTGTTAAAGTAGATATTTAAGTGTAAGCAAGTAGGAGGTGGCCATCTGACTACCCCAGCAGAGAGGAAGGCGTCTATAAAGCATTCCAAGCGAATGAGGCATAGTGTGTTTGGTCTCCAGGATGGGTGAGAGGGCGCCTAAGGTAGGCAGGGTGGCAGGTTAGAGCTCTGCAGAATATGACGCAGAGATGTCACTGTCTCAATTTTATAGTGAACATTCGTACACACACAAAGGGACTTGACATTGATCTGCGGCAATGGGCAACCTCTGTAAACAAACTTAGCAACACACTTAACAAGAAATGCGCAGGAACCAAACCCACACAAACACGGGTAGAATTTTTCGGAGAGACGGGGAAGTTTTGAGTAAGTGGAGAGACGTAGAGCTGTTTGTACTCCTGGTATCACCAGGACTCGTAAACTCCAGACTGACTATATGGCCATGAAACTGTCCTTACTTTCAGGCTCAGTCTCAACGGAAGGCTTTCCCCTGGGCGTGCCTCAGTCCACTGGGTCACGTCAGCCAGGAGAGGGCCGGAGCTTCCATTTCACGCTGCGACCCCTGAACTTGCTCACAGCCGCGGTGACCGGTGGCGCCCCAGGGCAGCGAAGGCCCTTCCTGCGTTTGTCTGGTGACACACGGCCCTGGGTTCTGGATGTGACCGTATAGTGGGGAGAAGCTAGGCCTGAGTGACCTTGGTCGTATCATCACGGTGGCCCTCAGAAACTTGGGGCTGTAACTAATTTGCGTTAAGAAACATACAGAAATGGAGCATTTCTTGCTTCGTATGTCGTAGCCAAGTGCTTACCATCTACCACCTACAATCCAGAATCCTTTTTAAAAAAAGTCCCAGTGGGCCCCGTAACTTATAACCGCTGCTTCTAGAGAAGGCAGCGGGGTTGGCCAACTATTTTCAGACTTTTTCACATAAACTCTCCCAAGGCGTGAGAGCTTGGACCGGCGCGTTTTCTGCTGCTCAGTGGCCGGAGGCGGGGCTGGGCCGCCATCGCTGCGCTGGGGGACCCCATACTTGGGGCACCGGGACGCGGGTTGGGTTCCAGGCTCCCGTGTCGTCATTCTCTCTAGGTCAGCCACTCCCCAGGGTGTGCTCTGGGGGGTGTCACGTGAGTGAAGGGGGCTAGTGGCACCATGGCGGCTCTTCAGGGCTCGGCTGGGAACTGGGCCGGGCGTGAGGCGAGCCACTCGTGGGCCGGCCTCGGGACAGCCTGCGACAGTCAGCCGCCCTGCCGGCCCTGCAGCAGGACTATGGGTTTGCTCACCAGCCCAATGCTGAAAGCCGCTCAGCTGCCTGCTTTTCTTCAGTAACTCACTTTTAAAAAAAATTATCTTTATTGTTGAAAGCATTACAGATGTCCCCCTTTTTCCCCTTGACCCCCTCTGCCCCTCCCGCCCCTCCTGGGCCTTCCCCACACTATTGTCTGTGTCCGGGGGTTGTGCATATCCGTGCATACGTTCTTCGCTAAGCCCCCCGCCCCACGCCGCGGTGTCGGCCACCTCACAGCCTCTCCTGAGAGGGCAGGTGTGGGAATGCTCTGCAGAAGCCGAAACACCCGGAGGCTGCTCGACCCGATGGCTACAACGGAGAGGCTGAAGTTAAATGGGCCTGCGCCCTCCACCTGCCCTCCTATTAGACATTAACTTTCTGCAGGCGGCCCCCCGCCAGCCTGATGCGCCCTCTGGGCTCGACGGCGGTCACCCCGCTGCTGCTGGGAAACCCTGGGCGGCAGGGAGAAGACGGAGGGGGAGCGCCCTGCAAACACCCGGGGCCCTTCTAACTTTTGATGTTGGTCTCACCCTGGCTTGTAACCTGCCCTCCACGGCGGTGGAGAAAACCTGGAACTTTATGTTTTCCTAGAAAGCCCACTTGGCAGCGCACAACACGTACGCAGACAAAGAGCCTGTTGCCTCAGATCCCGCACAGCGCGGTGCAGGAGGCTGCTGTCCCTCAGGCCCTGTCGCCTCCCTGTGGAGGAGCCAGGTGCCTGCCACACAGGGCGACCTGGGCTCGAAGTCGGCCACCTGCTGCCAGGGCTGCGTCTTCTGTTTCCTCATCTGCAAAAGGGAGGCAATAATAGGCGCCCTGCTTTCCGGACGGGGGCTGTGGAGACAAACCGAGACACGTGTCCCAGAATAAGCCACACTATTCAAATGCAGGGCGGTTTTAGATCCTCGCTGCCTCTGAACTGACGACAGCCCTCGGGCAGCGCTGCTCCCTTCCCAAGCCTCGCACCCAGGCCGCAGCTCTGCAGCGGAGATGGAGGACGGGCGGCCGGCACCCTCCTGTGGCTGCGAGGCCATCGGTGAGGGACAGGGCTGGGGGACTGCCCCCAGCTGCTCCTGTGCTTCGTCCACGGAACCCGCTGCTTCGGCTCCGCCGCCATAGCTCGAGATCTCATCACATTTCTCAGAACAGCGAGCAATTGAAAACCTATGAATTATTCATTTCTGGAATTCCCCATTTGATATTTTTGGACTATGGGTTGACCCCTGGTAACTGAAACTGGAAAGTGCGACCGCGGATAGGGGCTACTACTGCTCTTTCCTCCCGTGGCCATAGTGCGTACCTCTGAGCTGCGAGATTTTGGATGACTTATCTCTCTTGTTCTCACATTAACGTTTAAGTTTTCTACACTAAACATTAATTGCTTTTGAAACGGGAAGACCAGTTATTTATGCATTTATGTGCTGTTTTACTGTCAATACCCAGCCCTGGATGGCCGGGGAGATGGGTGTTCTCGGGCTTCCACAGTGGAGTATAACTTAGTTCAACATTTCTGAAAACTGATTTGTCAGGAGAGAAACCTTCGAAGCCTACATACCTTCAAGCTGACAGTTCTGCTTTATTAAGTTCGTCTTAAAATGTATGAAGGCATAAGATCTAGGAACAAGAATATTCATTACAATGTAGATATTTGTAGTTAAAATTATGACAGCTTAAATGTATAAGGAGGCAAGACTGGAATATAGAGGAGTCGGTGCTGCTGAAGCGTGTTATTCGAAGCCCGCCTCCAAAAAGGGAGTCATGCTCAAATATGTTTGAGTAATACCATGTTAAACAAAGTCAAATGTTTTTCTTTAGTTGTAGGGTTTTAGAGACTTTACAGTTAATGTGCATTATAGTGGCTCAAACAGGCAGTATTTTCTAAACTTACTTTACCATAGAACTTATTTTTTCTCAATGTACCTATTAGAGTCCTTCAGAACAATGTTTAGAACATCGACTTTGGAAGCACTGCCGTGCAGAGCCATTCATACGGTGTTGTAGGAGAGCGTCTCGTTACATGGGAGGGTGTGCACAATACGTATAAAGTGTTAAGATGGGCTGCAGGAGAGAGCTCATGACCTGATCCCGTTAATGGAAGACTAAAAGGAGCTGGAAAAACATACAGCAAAGCACTAGAGGTGGTTATGCCTGGGTACTGGAAATGAGTAATTTCTTATTTTTTCTCCTTGCTTATAGACAGTTAATAAGATTTCACAATGAACATATGTTACCATTAAAATAAAGAAATGATAAAAGTTACAAGAATGGTTTAGAAGAATATGCACTGTATGTTCTATGGGGAAAGGAGATCAAAAGCAGTTTGTCCATTATAATTTCTTTCTAAAATTACTTCCATTTGTGGGTAGCTGTGCAGAGAAAAAGGTAATGTACCAAGGTAGCAACAATTATTATTTTGGGGTTATATCTGGGATTACAGATAATTTATTGTAAACACATATCCCTTTCTTACTGGTCCCTTGCCCCTAAAAATGTGCCTTAAGCCTCTTGGTCCTCATGGGAGTGAGTCTCCAGTGAGTGCAGGCAGCCCAGGAAGGGTGTGAGACGATATATTGGATGAGAAACATATTAAAGCATATATTTTTAAAATCATCCTTTAAATGTCTATTTTTGTGTGCTTAGTAATGCACATAATATATTAGCACAGTAGTACATGTATTAAACTTATAGACATGTGTGTATGCGTTGGTGGTGCGTTCTCCAAGATTGTTTTCCAAAGGGTTTCATGATCAAAAATGTTTGTTAACTGTGCCCTGGCAGGTGACATCACTGGCCACATTTCCAGTTTTTGAAAAGATACTGTCCTGATGACATGGGCACAGTTTCAGTGACATAACTGCTCAAATCTCCTCCCTGGATTTGCTGACAGGATCCTGAAGATCCTGACTTTCCTCTCGGTTGATCCCCGGACCCCAGTATCTGCTGTGAGGATATGAGAACTGGTATTATTGATACGGTTGCCACTAATGCGAAACGCTAAATCGCCCGGCTCTTCACTTCCTGCATGCCCGCTAAGCTTGCCCGTCTTGTTCCTGTTGGGTGGAGCCACGTAGCCAGTCCCGGCCAGCCAGGTGTGAGCTGTAGAGTCAGGTGTCCCTCTCAGTGCGATCTCTTGATTCCTATTGTGAGACCCTCCTTTCCGCCACCATGCCCCGCGATGCTGGATATTGTGAGGGCTCCATCAGCCTGGGTCCTCCAGAAAAGAGTGATGACAGCGAGCAGAGCCCCCGACTGAACGAGTGAGAAATAAGCTCTGCAAGTCCACCAATGCCGAGCTGGTAAAGAGAGCGTGGCGCATACACACGCAGCGGAATACTATGCAGTCGTCAAAAAGAAGGAAGCAGTGCCACTTGCGACAACATGAGCGACCCTGGAGGGCACTATGCTGAGTGAGATAAGTCACACACACAGAGACAAATACTGTACGATCTCACTACATGTGGGATCTAAAAAAGCCAAACTCCGAAAGCCAGAGAGTAGAATGGTTATTGCCGGGGCCTAGAGGGTGAGGGAAAAGGGTACAAGCTTTCAGTTATAAGGTGAGTAAGTCCTGGGGCTCTAATGTTCGCATGGCGATTGCCGGCAGGGGTAGCGCGCTGTGTGCAGCGACGCGCCCAGGAACGGCGGTGCCATCGACGCCGACCACACGTACACGGCGGCTGGAGAATTCCGCTGGCGTGGAGACATCGTGGCCGTGAGACGTCTTAGCGCAGCTCACATGCTGCGTGTTTGTGATGATGCTGGTGTCAGCGGACCTCCTGCACCGCCAGTCGTGTGGGTTATGCACATAATGCTTGATGACGATAATAAATGAGCATAATGCTGGTTCATGTATTTACCACACTTTTATCGTGGTTTTAGAGTGTCCTCTGTCTACTATGAGGAAAGTTTGCTGTGCACACTGTGCCACGTTACCCCAGCAGCGGCCTTTCACATCCCGTGTTTGCCTTGTGTCTTGGTGGCGTCATTGTCTCCCGTGGGCCATTAAAGCTCGGGCTGTCCCACGCAGCGTCGCGCTGTCCGGGCCGGTAGCCGGCCGCAACGGGCTGTGCGCAGCCTCGGCGTGCAGGGCCTCTCCCAGCTGGGCTGGAAGCACCCCTGTGCTCGCACCAGTTTCTCAGAACGCATCCCTGTCAGAAAGCAGCTCATGCGCTTGACATTTACTGAGAGTAATTTTAAGTGTTCTCAGAAGAAAAAGGTAACTATGTGAGGTGATGGATGTGTTAATATATTTAATGTGTATGTATTATATGTAAATATATATACACACAATTTTTATTTTTCAGCCATACACCAATAAAGTTGGGGGAAAATAAGCCCTTATGTGTTTAAGCCCCTGAAGTGTGGGGAATATTTGTTACTATAGCACAGCCTAATCTATGCTGACTTGAAGATCAGAGTTCAGTAGTTAACCCCAAGAATGTTCTAGAAGCTTCCAAACTTGTCCAATATGAGAGCCCTACCCTTGGTTTTTATAACTGAATGGCAAATAATTACATAGATTTTTATTTCTCTTTTAATTGAGGGCTACTTATTTGTGACCTCCTAAAGGATTATTAAACATCTAGAAGTGTTTATATAACAAAAGTTAGTAAGTTACTAGAAGTTTCTGGGGACTTTAACTCATTATGGCACTAAGGGAGCCCCTTTCATTCTGTACCCATCTCCACAGTGGATTCTCCATCGTTTCCTTTCTAATTCCTGCCAGGGTGTTGAGGTATCACCACAGAGCCATAGCTTAGGCACGAGTGAGATTTTAAAGTCAGTGAACAAAAACAATACATAAAAACAGGCAGTTCATTCTCAAAAATATTTTTCACGAGGTTTTATGATTTTAAAAAGTATGTTGACAACTCTAAAGCCCTTGAAAAGTGTTTTTAAAGAACAGTGCATGTGATTTTCTGTGTGCAAACCTGCACATATGCATGAATATTAACATACATAGTAAAATAAAATGTGTAGTAAAGGCTATGTAAGTGGCTGCATCTACACACACCAGAATCCACGCAGTGTGGCAGATGCTTGCACTCTGGGAGGCTCAAGGGAACTGAGACCAATGGGGGACAGTGGATTAACGTCACCCAGCTCATGTTCACTCTCACATGTAATCCTGTGGAGTGTGTGGTTGGCAGAATTTCCAGCACCATTTAAACACGTGCTCGTTTCCCCCGGTGGCCACCCTGCAACACATTTTAATTTCCAGATGTTAAATGCATGACTGTTAACAGTTACACTGTGCTTCCTAATTATAGTTTCTCTTCTATGCATTGTCTGACTTTCCCCTTAATGGAAAGCTAATGGAAAGCTAATATGTCCATCCAACCACTGGTTCCTGAGGAGGAGGCTCCCTGTTTCAGTCAAATGGATACCTGTCCCCCGGAGCACGCCACAGCCGGCCCGCCGGCCTCTGCTGCTCCGCCGAGAGCGGGCCCGGGCAGGGGCGGCTGGCTTCGGAGCCGATGTCCACTCTGTCTCTCTCTCGCCTCTTAACCCACCACTTTGTCCTACAGGTGACTGGGAGCCACCAGAGAGTTTCAATCAAGGACATGATGCAATTTCTCTTCTGTTTTGCCTCTGATCTCAACGGCAGCAAAAGAGAGAAATGGCATTCTAAAGCTGTCAGCCAGTGATTTAGGCAGGAGGTGACAAAGACGGGAAGGCAGTAATGGGTGCAAGAAACATCTGGAGGCCACGTCAGCGGGATGGTGACGGAGAAGTGGGGTGAGAGTTAAGGCCGGAGAGAGAGACACACAGAGAGAGAGAGGGACAGACAGAGTGAGACACAGAGAGATTTCCTGTCTTGCATTTGAGGCGGGATCGGAGATGTAAACAATTGGAAAACAGGTTTTCTGATTCCTCCCACTTCTCCATCATAAGCCGCCTCTCTGTTTTCCTCCTTGTGCCTTTTCTCCCCTTGTCTCCATTTTCCTTCCCCCCATTAATTCACTGGCTCATTTCACGTCCTCGCCGGGAGTGGCCCTGTGCCCGCCTCTGCCTCCCTGCTCCCTGCCCCGCCGGCACTGCCGGCTACCCGACTCTGCAGCCCCCGCGGACAGCTTTTCCCCGGATCACACTGTGCGGGGTCTGCGCTGTTTGCCGTGGCCGTGGGGCTCCCCGGGGACTCTGGGGCCTGAACTGTGGAATCTGATATCCAGCCGCACTGCTTGTGCTTGCTCACAATGTCCTGTGTCTCAGCTGTGCAGTGACAAGGTGTTTAGCTTCCAGAGAACTGTCACTCCTTAGCAGTCACGCGCAGTTCACGGGGATCATCCTTAACAACTGGATTTTCCATCCTGAGTCCCCTGGAGGTTCAGGGCTGTGCCTGCAGCAGCCGGCCGCACGCTCATCCTTGCACTTCCCCTGGGAAGCCGGCTCGTTGCAGGCAATGGGATTGGCAAAATACTGCTGGAATGACTGAGTTTCCCAGCAGGCTCCCTACTTACAGCCTTGTTACTTAGAGTGGCCTCAAATGTCCCGCTCCACCCTACTTCCTCCTTGCTATCACCTTATTTCTGTTCAGATCTTCCCGCAACATCCTAGCAACTTGTCAGGTAGTGAGAGGTCAGGTAGTGAGAGGTCAGCAAGATGAAACCCAACACAGACTCCGAGGTGAAGATGCCTGGAATCTGTACCCTTTGAATCACCTCCGCTCCTGAAATGACTGCTAAGGCTAGAATGGGTAAAACCCAGCAGCAGCGGCCTCCTCTGCTTGGGACCTGGCTGCTCGTTAGGTCCAGATCGTAGTGTCTGCTCTTTGCTTCCTTCTACTGCAGGCGGCAGGGCTTGGCTTTTCTCTTGTGGGTTTGCTAAAGCAAAACTAACAACTTTACCTTCCTGCCAGAGAGTAAAGAACAGGAGACGCTACTTCGGACTAAGAGGGCTCTTGTTATAAAAGGAATTTTGATAAGTCTACTAAGATAGAGTCCAGCTTGGAGTAGCCTCAGCAGCCTGACAGTTTTTTTCTTACGTTGTTCTCTCTGCTGCTGGGCTACTGAGGCTGGGATCAGAGTGGCTGAACACAGGTGGCCAGGACACTGCTGCTCAGCTGATGGCCAAATATTATTCTCCGGCTCATGATGTAAAAACACTAACAATTTCTTTGTTAAGTCATTTTCAAAAGTGAACAGAGGTGGCATCTAGGTCACTTATTCATTGGCCAGTCTAAGTATGTGGTCCAAGTGAGATGGGCAGTGAGGTCAGCTTTTGGCTGGCCTTCAGGCAGCAAGGAAATCTGTCTGATGCTATTTCCAATACTAGGTGGTGCCATGGTGAGCAAGAAAACCTTGCTTTCAAGTTTGCTGGATTATAAAGTTGTCTAACATAGCTCATTAATAGTCATTTTAAGTCATCATTGACACTTTAATTTCAGTGACTATATACTTCCCTATAATTTCTATTTGGCTCCTCTCAAATACTCTTGTTGTTTTTCATAATGATTTGTTTTTTCCAAAGTTAGCTCCCCCAAATGGCTGGAAGTTGGTGCTATCTGCTAGATGACAGTTTAGCTTGAGTTGGCATCAAATTCAGATTCCAGGATTATATTTTCTAAATCAGGTCCAGGTGCGAGTGAGGCTCCTTGGTGTGGCTCCTTGAGTATGCTTCCTCTCAAGCTAAAGACTTAGAGAGACAAAGCACCTGTTTCTCCACACTCTCAATATACAATGATGATCTAAGGATAGAAAACTGCAGTAGACACTCCTGTTCAAAAAGGTGTGTGTGGGAGAGAAATACACATCCATTGCTGGTCCATAGCAGTTCTGAAATCCTGCCAGGCTAGTGTTGTCAGTTCCTTGATTAGCACTCGGTCTTACACCTTGAGGGTTGTTCTCCATCACTCTTGTCTTCACTCTCTTGGCCTCTGGTTATATAATGTGAGTCATTCCTCCTTACCTTTCTTTCTCCACTTTCCCAGCTTTATTGAGATATAATTGACATATAATATTGTGTAAGTTTAATGTTTAAAATATAAGAATTTAAGATATATAAATTTGTGGAATGATTACTGCAATAAGGTTAGTTAAGAACATCCATCACCTCACAGAGTTACAATTTGTGCATGTGTGTGATGGTAACTATTTTTTAAAAATACGTTTTTATTGATTTTTTACAGAGAGAGGAAGGGAGAGGGAGAGAAAGAAACATCGATGAGAGAGAATCATCAATGGGCTGCCTCCTGCATGCCCCTTACTGGGGATTGAACCTGCAACCTGGGCATGTGCCCTGAACCAGGAATCGAACCAGCGACCTCTTGGTGCATGAGATGACGCTCAACCAAATGAGCCACACCTGCTGGGCAGTGGTGATAGCTTTTAAGATCTACACTCTTAGCAGCTTTCAAATATAGTCACCATGCTGTCCATTACATCCCCAGGACTTACTCATCTTAAAACTGGGAGTCTGTGCCCTTTACAACCTTTACCTGTTATCATCCCCAACCCTCACCCCTGGCAACCCCAATCTGATCTCTGTTTCTATGAGGTCAGCTTTTTAAAGATGCCACATGTAAGTGAGATCGTGCAGTTTGTTTTTTCCTATTTGATTTGTTTTATTTAGTATAAGGCCCTCAAAGTTCATCCTTGTTGTCACAAATGGAGGAATTTCCTTCTTTGTTATGACTGAGTAATATTCCATTTAATAACACTTAGGATGTTTTCACGTTTTGTCTTTTGTGAATAATGCTGCAATGAATATGGGTTGAAAATATCTCTTTAAGATAGTAATTTCATTTCCATTGGATATATACCTAGAAGTGGAATTGCTGGATTATGTGACAGTTCTATTTTTAACTTTTTGAGGAACCTCCATACTGTTTGCCATAGTGGCTGCACCAATTTATATTCTTACCAACAGTGTATGAGGGTTCCCTTTCCTCTACCCCCATGCAAGCACTTGTTATCTCTTGTATGTTTATAGTAGCTATTCTAACAGGTATAAGGCATTATCTCATTGTGAGTTTGATTTGCTGTTGAACACCTTTTTATGTACCTGTAGTGTATTTGTATTTCTTCCCTAGAAAAATGTCTATTCTGGTCTTTTACCTAGAATTAATTGGATAATTTGTGTGTTTTTTGTTGTTGATGAGTTGTATGAGTTTCTTATGTATTTTGAATATTAACCCATTACCACGTAGATGGTCTGCAGGTATTTTATTGCTGATTTTTCCTTTGTTGTTTGTATTTTGGTGTCATATCAATAAAAATCATTGCCAAGATCAATGTCAAGGATTTTTTTCCTCTCTTTTCTTCTAGGAGTTTTAAGGTTTCAGGTTTTACATTTAACTCTTTAATCCATTTCAAGTTAATTTTTGTGAGTGGTATAAGATAGGGGTTCAGTTTCATTCTTTTGCATGTGAATATCCAGTTTTTCCAACACTATTTATTGAAGAGACTACTTTTCTCCATTGAGTATTCTTGGTTCCCTTGTCAAATATTAATTGAGTGTATATGCATGCTGGGCTCTTGATTTTGTTCCATTGGTCTATGTGTCTATTTTTACACCAGCACCATACTGTTTTGATTACTTTATAGTTTTGTATTATGGTTTGAAATAAGGAATTGTGATACCTCCAGCTTTGTTCTCTTTCAGGATCATTTTTTTTTTTTTCTATGAGAAGTGGCCCATTTTTATAATTGAGGGACCTGCTCAGGCTGATTCCTTCCTATAAAAGTTTGGGTATTCAAGGTCTCTTTTCACTTTGTATTCTCACTGTCCCTTACAGCTATATCTCATACAATTCCTTTAGAGACTTGAAGAGATTCTCTATATAAATTTAAAATTCACTCCACTAGACAAAGTCACCCTGACAAATGTGTTTAACATGAGCCCTTCTCTACCTTGGGCTTCCCATGAGGCTGCTGTGGAAAAACACCCCTCAGTTTTTTGAAAGTCCCATTGTTTAGTGGAGAAGATCCCCAGACATCTTCTATAATCATTGGATGGTTTGTTGTCTGCTCAAAAGGGTCTATGATGCACCACCTTTGACCTCTCTGATGTGTTAAGAAAGGATCTTACGATTTCACCCTGGATCTGTTTCTTGCCCTGAGGCCCTTTCCTATATTGAGGATCTTTTGCTGGGAGAGAATGAACATAAGAAATCGTTTTATTTTTGAACCCAAAATATCTAGGCTTCTTTATAAGTCTTCTAAATTTTACTTGAAAACTGAGGAGTTCACTCTCTAGTTCATTTCCTTCATTTCAGGTTTTTCTACAGGTTTTAGATGGAGACAGATGCCACCTTCAGCAGCCTGTGAAGAAACCTCCTTAGCCTGATGACTGAGTTCTTAGGTGCATTTCTCATTATGCACATTACTGAGGAGGACAGTTTTGCTATATTTCATGCCACTACAAAGCTGTGGTCTTTTTTCTATCAGCTTTTAATGATATTTTCCTTACTTTCCTGTAAGCTCTTACTTACAGCCTCCTTGAGCCCCTTTAACATTCATTAACACTCTGTTTGATGTCCTTTGGGCTTTTACTAAAAGTCTCCTTGAGATTTTTCAAGCTTTCACTTTTCATTCAGTCATTAAGCTATGCCTTTTTTTTTAATGGAAGTATTCCACTTCCAGGCACAAAAATTTTGTTTCGGTAGTATTGCTGCATAAAAATTATCCCAGAACCTAGAGACTTAAACTAGCCATTTAAAATATATAATGAACTTCTATAACTCAATAACAATAAAACAAAACCCAACTAAAAACGAGCAAAGGATTTGAATAGACAATTTTCCAAAGAAGATACACAAATGGCCAATGAATATATGAAAAGATGCTCAACATCACTACTCATAAGAGGAATGCAAATCAAATCCACAATGAGATAGTCCCACATGTTCATGAGGATGGACACAGTCAAAACCCAGAAAATAATAAGTGCTGACGAGGACATGGAGAAACTGACTCTATACACTGCTGGTGAATGTAAAATGGCACAGCCACTGTGAAAAAGGCTCCTCAAAAATTAAAAATTGAATTTCCAGATTATCTGGCAACTCCAGTTCTGAGCAGATATCCATTAAAGCAGGACATTGAAGAGATATTGGCATTCCTCTGTTTATCACAGCATTACTCACAGTATCCCAGAGGTGAAAGCAACCCAATGTCTACAGACAGATGAATGGGTAAAGAAAACACAGTGTGTATATGCAATGGAACTTTATGCACTTCAAAAAATATGTATTTTTTTGACACATGTTACAACATAGATAAACCTCAAGAAATGATGTTAAGTGAAATTAACCAATCACAAAAGGACACATCCTGAATGATTCCACTCATATGAAGTATCTACAGTCCTCAAAAATCTTAGAGACAAAAGCAGAAAGGTGGTTGCCAAGGGCATGGAAGAGGGAGAATTAGTGTTTAATGGGTATAGTTTCAGTTTTCCAAGATGAAAAAGTTCTAGAGATCTGTTGCACAACAGTATAAAATGTATGCTTAAGAAAGGTTAAGATGGTAAATTTAATGTTATTTTTTGCCATAATAAAAAAACCTTGAGCCACTTCAATTTCTTCATGACCTGTGAGTCAAGAATTCAAGCAGGGCCCAGCTGGGGATTCTCATGAAATTGCAGTCAGATGTTGGCAGTTGCTATAGTGATTTAAAAGCTTAACTGGGCTGGCTGTACAAGATCACGTATGCACATGGCTGGCAGGTGACGCTGGCTGTGGGGAACTCAGCCAGGATGATTGGTTAAACAATCTGCTCAATGGCCTCTCCGTGTGGCTTGAAATTCTTCACAGTATGGTGGCCTCAGGTCAATGAAAAGTCTTAAATGGTGGCTTCAGACTCCAGTACAAGTGTTCACACCAATACTGGACACATGATGAAAGCTAGACTGTATTTTTCTCATGTGTAGCTTCAGAAGCCACATAGAGTTACATTTGCCAGAGTCTTTGGGTTGTAGATGAGTTAAAAGCCTGCCCATGTTCAAGAGGAGGGGATACAGACCACCTCTGGATGGAAGGATTGTTCAGGAATATAAATATATATAAACATACGTAAAATATAAGTATATAATTTGTGGATATATCTTAAAACTGATGTAATACATAAGCTTTAAACACATTAATTCATGATACCTCCACCCCAATTACAAGCTAGAGTATTTCCCTAAAAACTGAGACAGTGAGCTGTGCAGAACATAATTCTCAACTCAGGGACCTGAGCCAGTCTCTGTGGATATCCAGAGGGCCAGATTGTAAATATTTTAGGCTTTGTAGTCCATATGGTCTGTGTCATAACTCCTCAACTTTGCTGTTATAGTACAAAAGCAGCCATAGACAATACATAAACAAATGAGCAATAAAACTTTATAGAAACAGTCAGTGAGCCAGGTTTGGCCCCAACAGGCCATGGTTTTCTGACGCCTGGTCTAGACCGTGGTTCTTTCCTGAGCTCCAGACTAGCCACGGAGGGGGCAGCACTCAGTGGTACATGCCCCAAGGTGATGCTGATGTTGACAAGCCTGCCTTAGGTGAGATCCTTTCCCTACTGACCTCTGATGGCTCACTGAGGGTCTGAAGCTACTCCTGGATTTTTCTTATGATCAAGGAACCAGCTGGGAGAGTTTACATAAAATTCCATTTACATAAAAATAAAATATCTTTTGAAACATTCAAAGATCTGGCAACAGAGCCCCTCGGTTAAGGCACTGTGACTTTTCAGTCTTGTTTGGTGGATGGCAGAATCCGGCCTGTCAGCAGGTTCTAGAAGAGTCTTCTGGGACTGTGATTAGTGGAGAGAATGGGGCAGGTGCAAGTCCAGGGCTATAGTTCCAAGGAAAAGTCTTTGTCAGATTAGGGCCGTTCCTCTGTCTCAGGAGATAGCTTGGGGGAACCAGAACATTATCAGAACAGCAACTTGCAGTGAGGATCACATGAGAAGCCCAGCCTTAAGGTTTAGATTTAGGGGCACAACAGAGGCTGAGAGGAAGGCTAGGCACCTCTTTCTCAAAGGGGTCAGCTCGGACCCAGGACCTAATTCATCACACATCCCTCTATGGTCAGTGTCATTACCAGGCCTCGCCCTTGCTGGTTAGGAATCTGTTAGTCCGAAGGGCAGAGGGAGACGTCTGACTTCATGCCAAGGCCCCGCGTCTGCTCTCTCTGAGCTCACAGTGAACCCAGCTCCTGTTTTCCATACAATCTGTGTTTCGGGGGGAAGTGCGCACTCTTGTTCACGGGTCCAGCTCAAAGGCCAGGCTGTAATGTGAAACAGCTGACGCGCCACCCGATATTTACACACCATTATTGGGGCAGAGTTACATTTTCGTTTTTATGATCTCAGTCTCCGAGCACATGGAAAGGGACAGCTGCCACGGGAGGGGCGGCCTTCCTCCCACAGCCCGTTTGCCTTCCCCTCTGTTCCTTTGTGTCTTGTAACCACAGGGATCTGGCCATGACTCTGACCGTCTGACGCACAGACATAGATCAGCTATTGATCAACTGACACATT
Source organism: Miniopterus natalensis (assembly GCF_054644295.1). Classification (NCBI taxonomy): domain Eukaryota; kingdom Metazoa; phylum Chordata; class Mammalia; order Chiroptera; family Miniopteridae; genus Miniopterus; species Miniopterus natalensis. The sequence goes on from NC_142083.1 coordinate 102,542,898, forward strand.
CCTAAGGCTCAAAAATATCGTGAGTTCCTGAACTAGGCAGTGACTTCTAGGGTGTGAAAGAGGCTCGGTCCAGTGTCACATGGTGGGGAAGGGCACAGGTGGCCTGTTTTCAAAGTGGGCTCTGCCGCTTACTAATAAATGTGTGTGGCATCCTCCAAGCTGTTTAGTCTCGCTGACACTCAGTTTCTATATCTGTGAAATGGGGGTGACTGTACATACTACAGAGGGCTTTTGTGGAATCGCATTTGGTAATATTTAGAAAGAGCTCGATGCGGTGCCAGGGCAATGCATTCCTTGAATTAATGGAAGCTGCGGCAGACACGATTGGTGGACAGTGTGTTTCGTTTCCCCCTCTCACTCTGATCTTCATGGGGTTATGTACTTGATGTCCCATTGATGCTGGGACTTGCCAGATGACCAGCTATGGCCTGAGGAATGTGGGTGGAAAGGGCAGCACTTAAATTCTGAGCCTTGGCTTTAAGGGCACGAGTGTTTCGCTCCCCCTCAGGCAGCCACTCGTCCTTCCCCTGCGTAGCCAGCTCCCCAGGGTGGGAGCAGGGCTCCTCCCGGTGACCTGAGCCACCTGGTACCTGGAGCCCAACCCAAGAGAGTGTCGCTGATGACAGCCGAACCCCAGCTGACCTGCAGGCAGGCGCCAGTGAGAAATCACTGCCTGTCGTGGTATGACGCTGATTTTTTTTGTTATGCAGAAACAGCTGACTGATACAGCGGAGAAAAGATTAATCAAGCTCATGCTGAGCTCTCAGCCCGGCAGGAGGGGCCCAGCAGGGAGAGTCGGCGAAGCCAGTGGCCGCTCCGCTGGGCCAGAAGCACATCGCATGAGCTTTGAGCAGCGTGCTTTGTCCACTGGCTCTGGTCTCTTCTAATGCGAGGAGATTATACTCACGTTAGGTGGCCTGATACAATTGCAGTTTTAGTTATAAGCCTTTCTATATCTATAGAAATACTGTCCTATGAGCATAGACTAATCTGAAATATTTGTTCAGAAACAAGAAGGCTGAAGGGGGTTATGATTAAAGTAAATAAAATGACCAACGCCATGGATAAGTTCAGCAGGGTCTTCTTCCTAAATTCCTGGCACAGCAAAAAGAAGGACCTTAACATATATGGAAGAATTCGGTTTAGGGCCAAAGAAAAGAGCTAATTTTATAATTGAAGGAAACTTTTGGAGCTCCTTCTCACAGAGTCGTCTCAAACTGATAGCACAAGCCAAATATGTAAGCTTTTAGCTTCAAGAAGGTTTAAGGTCCAGGGTCATGGATAAATTTCATCGGTTAGCACAATGTTTTTAAAAATAAATTGTCAAGGCACAGAAATGGAAGCGTTTACATAAAAATCCAGTTCCATAAAAATATTTCTTTTGGAACATTCGAAGACCTGTCAACACAGATTCTCTCTTAAGCTCAAGGACAACCATTTGGAGCTAAGTAAGAGCTTTCTCCTTCGGACGGGACTTAAACTTTCTGATTTGCTCTGCCTTCCTCTGACCTGCTCCCCCTGCCTTGCCCAGGGCCCTTTGAGGACCTTGGTTATGACAAACCCAATGACTCTTCCTAAATTGGTATGCAATGGTCTTGAGTGTGTGAAAGTCATTAACAGTCTATGGCTGTTGTCATAAAAGGTGACTGGGTCCTTTCCCAGGGACCTCTGGTGTCCCCATCCTGGAGCAACTTGGAGACCTATTTTTCTTCACACTTGATAGAGAGCAGGTTAGTTGAGGGTAAGAAGTAGGATGGGCTGTTTCGTGTCCAGAACTGAACCCATCCTCTCTTCTCCTAACTGGGTCCCATTTTGGTTAATGATACCACCCATTCACTCAGGCTAGAAACCTAAAGATCATCTGAGTTTCTTCTTTCTTTCCTTCACCATAGCCGGGTTCACATTCAAGCCACCGGCTTCTCTGAAATCTCCCCTGTGCGAATCTCCCTTTATTCTGTTCTCATGGCCCCTGTGTGAGCACCGATTTACATCTGGACCATAATAATAATTGCTATGTTATGTGCCCCTCCTCTACTTAACCTCCCCCGGAACCAGAGAGATTTCTAAGCAGGCGGCAATCTGTTCATGTCACCCTCTCTTTAGAAACTTTCAGTAGTTGATTTAGTCATTACCCAAAGAGTATAAACTCCTCAACTCAGGGGTCTTCAAAATTTAGCTCTCACTTCTTCAGTCTTGTCTCTTGCTATCCTTTGCTGTAGATCCTGTGCCGTAGCCACTCGACACAGTTGTCAAAATAAACGTTTCTTGTGTATTTTTTCTGGTTCCCACCTTCCATGCTGTCCAACAGCTTTTACTCAAAGATCACCTTTTCTTTGAAGTCTTTTCCAGTTCTCCTCAACCATAAGTCAGATTTAATTATGTCACTCCCTCCTCACCGCTCCAATAGCTTGTTCCAATTTTATCTGTTACAAGGTTTACTCTGATGGGCATAATTATGTTTACATATGTTTCCCTGCCTCATTATTGACTTCTGGGAGACAGGATTAGGTCTCATTAATTGTCGTAGCACCACCATCCATCACGATGCCGGGCACATTGTGGGTATCGGTCAAGGGCTGCTCAGAGAAGGGATGGATTATAAACACACCTCTCTGAGCGCCCTCAGTGCAAAAGACTGGGTGATACCAGGGGGTTCTTAGTAGGGGCTTAGGGAACATCATGCTCACCCCACCCTGTCCATTCCACAGTCCAGCCACCTCCCACCTGCAACCCAGCCCTCGGCCGCTCTCCCCTTTCCTAGATCTTCAACTCCCTCCAACTTCGCACCCGGGCCCAGCACTCACCTGGCACTGCCTGCTTATCGCTGGCTGTGCATTGGCACCATCTGGGGAGCTTTCAGGAGGTTACTGAACAGATTTCATTCACGAAGATTTTGATGTAACTGGTCTGGGGGCAGCCTGGGGCGCCCGTGTGATTCTAACGTGCAGCCGGGGTTGAGAGCTTCTGCTCTGGGTCTTGAGTTGGCCCTTCCTCCCAGCTCAGTATAGCGATGCTGTGGACAAGGGGACACCCTCACCTTTTCAATGGCCCTGCGGGTTCCAAGTTGGTCGGGTCAGCACCATCCAGCTTCCCATGTGCAAGGGGAACCAGGAGAGGAAGTTCAAACTAACAAGCTGATATGGGCTCTTCATGAGCCTTTAAGTAATAGTGTTTTTTTCTTGATTTATAAAATAAACCTCACCCCTCAGACTCTATAGTTGTTTGTTTCTCATATATTTTGTTTCTGGGACCTAGGAGCCAAGTCTCTTATTTTCCTTTCTGACTTTTCTCTCAACAATTGCCTGGTTCCATTGAAAACCTGGCTTCAAAATGTCATGCTAAGAGGCTTTTAGTGTCCCGCTTCTAAGCCAGGGTGCACCCCGAAGCTGGCTCCCTGATAGAATATAATCGGCATGGCCTGGGTCTTTCCCACCAAGTCCAGCTGGAACCTCCTTCGGGGACAGGCCCGCGAGTCTGCTCGGTGTGCTGGGGGTAGGGACAGTGGGACAGACGCGGGAGAAGGGTGAGCAGGGAGGGCTTTCTGGAGGGAGAGAGCCTTCCAGGCCCGGCTGGGGGACTGGATCTAGCAAGCGGGTGTTTCTCCCGGCCTGGAGCCTCTGCAAGGGGAGGAAGATGTCCTTGGCCTGGGCCGCAAGGACAGCAGACAAAACAGGGCCTCACAAGGTGGAGCGCAGCGTGCGGGGGGCCTGGCTGCGGGCCGGGTCTGCATGGCCGCCCCGCAGGGCTGCTGGAAGGGACAGGCGCTTAGTGAGAGAGCACAGCACCATGGCGCGGGGAGGAGGAGAGGTGCCCCGAGGTGGGGGCTGAAGCACCCCTAATGTGCAGGGAGCAGGTAAGATCAGGCTCATGAGAAGCAAAATCGGAGGAAACAGCTCACAGTGGGAAAGTAGACTGTGGACAAGTAGGTGCAATTAAAGAAAAACTCCACTCCACTCAAAGACCACTTTAGGAGCACACACTGAACTATCCTCACTCTCGTGTGCATGCCCCTTCTCTCTCATTTTAACTGGCGATGCTTGATGAGGACCCAGGATCTCCAAATCCATTCGTTGTTCACCTGTCTCAGGTGGAAACACACAGGTGAGATAGGGAAAATCATATTATTTATTACTGCAAAGTCCGGGGCTTTTAGTTTCTAAGCTATGCAATTTCCCATAGAAATGAACACATATGTTGTCACACACACACACATGCATATAGATGCCTGGGCCCCACTCACCCTTCGTGAATCAGGATTCCTGAGACTCCCAGTGTCCCCATGTCTAAGAGTTCCTAGAGGACATTCTGAGGCTCAGAGTCAGGGCCACTGTCACAGGCATTTGCTCTGGACCCCGGTTTAGATTTGGGGTGAGTTTAGCTGAACCAAGACAGATTTAACACATGTTTCAGGACAACAGAGAGAATGGAGAGCTGGAAATAATTTGATAGCATGAGAAACATTTTCAGAGGTGAGTAAAAATATTCTCTCTAGATCAGAAGGCCCTCTGAGCACCGAGGACCGTGAGTGAGAGGAAGACCCACCCCAACCCCTGTAGTGTCCTCTTTAGGCTCATGCCCTGAGCTCTGACCCACGAAGCAGAAGGAGGCATCGTCAACGCTTCCAGAGACATCGAAGCTTAGGTGTGGCTTAAGTCCTGCAGCTCAGGAGAGGAGACATGTCAGGAGCTTCATAATTATTGCTTCTGACTTTCCATGCCTTAGTTTCCTTTTCTCTGTAAGATGGGAAAATAATAGTTCGGACTGTTAAATGCATTCCTACCTAGAAAATCTGACCATAGAGAGGGGCACAAAATAAATGCTCAATAAATACTTATTATTATTATTTCACAATAAGTATGTCTATCAAGACTGTTCAGTACTTTTCTTGTGAAAACATATAGGGCACTTCAGTGACTCCAGGGAGAGGGGCCCCAGTGGTTATGGGTGGTGAGGCATCTGGAGGTGCATTAGGGACAGAGGGAGGCTGTCCTGGATGGTCCCTAGGAAGGTTCTGCCAGTCTGGCCCTGTATTTTATTTATTTATTTATTTATTTATTTATTTATTTATTTATTTATTTAAAATATATCTTTATTGATTTCAGAGAGAGGAAAGGAGAGGGAGAGAGATAGAAACATCAATGATGACAGAGTCAGTGACCGAGCCTGCAACTTGGGCATGTGCCCTGACCGGGAATCCAACCCCGATCGCCTGGATCCCAGGTCGATGCTCAACCGCTGAGCCACGCCCGGCCGGGCCAGTCTGGCCCTTTAAACACGCATGAGGTGGCCCCTTCCAGATGTAATAATATACTCCAAGTGTAACTTACTATTTCTAACTTTCGTTATAACCAGAAAACATGACTGAGGGCGCTGAGAGCAGGAATGTGACTTCCTGAGGCGCCAAGTTAACACCCATGGAGGACCTGGGACCCCACAGGGTGAACCGGAGCCCCCAGTCCATGGCAGGGTCTGGAGCCAGGTGGAAGCAGCACCGGCGGTTTGGGGACGAGCCCAGGGCCTGGGCGCCGGGACGCACTCGTGACCCTCCTGAACTCACAGCTCGCTCTGGCTGCTCACCTCTGCCCTGAAGCCTCGTCTTTCTTCCACATGCAGAGCTGGGGAAGAGGCCAGCTTGAAGGTGTATTCTCTGCACACAAGCGTTGCCATCTTGCGTGGCGTGTCCCCAACACAAGTGCAGAAAACGACACAATACTACTGTGGCTGGGGAGTAGCAGAGCCGACCTGGAGAGGACTGAAAAACCCATTTTTTTTCACAATCTCTCTGAAGCGTCAGGCTTGGTAAAATTGGGGGTACCAGTGAAGGGTGCCAGAACATGCCACCGCAAAACAGGCCTCTTGGGCATAGGGATTGTCTGAGCTAAAGGCCAATGAAACCAGCGGATGCAAGGAACGTCCTAAACACAGGGCACACGGTTTTCTTTCGCTTTCACAAAATTACATTTATGAAGAAAATGTCCATTCGTAGAGCTGTCTTCCTTTCTCATGCCAGAAAGAAGGCTCTTAACTCACAAACGGAGGAAGCATGGAGCTAGCTGAGCCAAGGCTTTACTAAGCAACCATGTTTACGACACTCGCCCTCACCTTCCGGAACCTTCCTGCCCCTCCGCTCAGCCCGGGCGCGATGCCCGTCGGCGCAGGGCCCTCGGTTCCCAGTGGGAGCCGCAGCCCACAGCCGGGCCGCGGGGCCTGCGCGGCTTCCGACTCGGGTTCGGAAACCGAAGCGCCTGCTGGCGGGGTTACGGCGTTTGTAACCCGGAATGTTCGTCCACAGAGATGTTCAAAAACCGAGTTGCCACTGTAATTGTTTGTTTTTCTCCTGTTGATCTCCACTTTTTAAATTTTATTTTTCAGTTGTAATTTACAATCAATATTATTTTGTATTAGTTTCAGGCGTCCAGCTAGACACTCATATACTTTACCTGATATTTCAAGTACCTACCTAGCACCATAAATAGCTATCACAGTGCTACTGCTGTACTCCCTAAGCTGTACTTACATCTCCGTGAACAGTGTGTAACCACCAATTTAAAGGCCTCAGTCCCTTCACCCTGTTCAGCCAGCTCCCAATTCCCCTCCCCTCTGGCGGCCATCAGTCTGTTCTCTGTATCTATGAGTCTGTTTCTATTTTATTTGTTCATTTATCTTGTTGGATTCCACATACAAGTGAAGTAGTGTGGTATTTGTCTTTCTCTGTCTGACTTATTTTACTTAGCATAATACCTTCTAGATTTATGCATGCTGTTGCAAATGGTAAGAGTTCATTCTTTTTTATGGCTGCGTAATATTCCATTGGTGGGCACTCGGGCTGCTTCCATATCTTGGCTATTGTAAACAACATTGCAATGAGCATAGGGGCGCATATATTCTTTTAAAGTGGCATCGCTGGGTCAAATGGCAGGTCAATTTTTAATCTTTTGAGGAAATTCCATACTGTTTTCCACAGTGGCTGCCCCAGTCTGCATCCCCCCAGCAGTGCACCAAGGCTCCCCTTTCCCCATACCTTTGCCAGCACTTGTTGTTTGCTGATTTGTTGATGGAGCCATTCTGACAGGTGTGAGGTGACACCTCATTGTGGTTTTAATATGCATCTCTGATGATTAGTGACATTTAGCATCTTTTCATATGTCTCTTGGCATCTGTATGTTCTCTTTGGAGAAGTGTCTATTCAGGTCCTTTGCCCACTTTTTAATTGGATTGTTTGTTTTTTGTTGTTCTTGAGTTGTCTGAGTTCTTTCTAAATTTTGGATATCAACTTCTTATTGATGTACCATTGACAAATACCTTCTTTTACTCAGTGGGGTTTCTTTTTGTTTTGTTGATGGTTTCCTTTACTGTGCAAAACAACTTTTTAGTTTCATGTAGTCCCATTTGTTTAATTTTTATTTTGTTTCCCTTGCCTGAGGAGGTATATCAGAAAAAAATATTGCTAAGAGAAATGTCAGCTATTTTACTGTCTTCTTCTAGGAGTTTTATAGTTTAAAGTCTTACATTTAAGTTTTTAGCCCATTTTAAGTTTATTCTTGTATATGGTGTAAGAAGATGGTCTAGTTTCATTTTTTTACATAAATCTTCAGTCCAATTTTCCCAGCACCATTTATTGAGTAGACTATCTTTACCCAACTGTATGCTCTTGACTTTTTTGTTAAATATTGGCTGCCCATATAGGTGTGGGTTTACTTCTGGGCTCTGTTCTGTTCTACTGATGTTGGTGTCTGTTTTTATGCCAGTGCCATGCTGTTTTGATTGCTATAGCCTTACAGGATAGTTTGATATCAGACATAGGCGAGGCAGTGCCTAGCCCGCTGCTTCATTCAGCAAGGGGCTCAAGGGCCAGGAGAACAGATGAGCGCACCGGCTGAGGAGTGCGCCAGGCTCTGAGCTCCTTGGAGGAAGAAGCGCAGACTGTGCCCCATTGTTCTAGGTAGGTACCTACTTGTTTATATAATGAGTAGCTTGATGACTAGATGGTTTTAAAAGGGAGGGCACTAGGAGTTAAAAAAGAGAAAAGTTACCTGCTGTTCTTGACTTTCTTATGGGCTGGCTGGAGCTTATTTAGTGGGTGTGTTAACTGTGCTTCAGGGACTCAGAGTGGAGCACAAACATTCAGGTGGTTTTTTTTTTTTAATCTCCTATTGGTTTCCAGGTACCGTGCAGGGACGAGTGATGCAACAATAAAAAAGACACAGTGCTTTCCCCTGAAAAGCTCAGTTTCACAAAATAGATGACATTCTTACTCAACAAAGCCTTGACACTGGAGGCAAAAGACCAATTGTGTAACCATTTCATTGCCCACTTAAGAACTGATGAGACCAAGAACTAATACCCAGAAATGGCAGGGACGGCACACAAGAAGACAAACTTGACAGTAATTTAGGAGCTAAAATCAAGACGATTTGATGGCCATTTAAATGTGGGAGAGACTGAGGAGTTCTATGAAGTTTCTAACTTTGAAATTAGGTGGATGTTGGTGCTGTTGGCCAAGATCAGAACACAGGGCACAAGCCCGCTATTGAGGAAATGACTTCATTTTGATATATTAGTGTTGAAATACCTGTGGACATTTGAACAGATTTGCCCTGTGTGAGTCTGGAGCTCAGTGCAGGGGCGACCTTGGCTTCCATAGGGCTCCTCCTTTTTCTACGGATATTACTTCGTGAAGAGGAAAATTACTCCTGGGCTCTCTCCAGCTGCAGGTAAACTGAGTTTACCTTCCTCCATGAATATCATCTTAATTCCCCAAATGTATGTCTTGTGTATAAAATGAGGTCTGACTGCTAAACCTGAGGTCCAGGTGCTCAATGCTGTTTAGTCCAGGACATCTGGGGCCTGATCTTCTCCATGAACGGGCAGAGCCTAACCGTGCCCACTCAGCAGTCGCCGCCCCAGCCCTGGCCTCCCCGTCCTCTCAGTGACTCCTCGCTGCTGTGTGCTGGCCTCTTCCAAGGTCCCCAGAGGACCCCTAGCTGCAAATGTCATGGAATAGTGTTTATGCTTTTCTTGGTTGACCTCTCCACAGCATTTGAAACTGACTACTCCCTTCCATATTAAGATTTTAACTTTCTTAATGGGCCTTTTCCTGTGTTTTTTTCCTTCCTAACTCTGGCTACTTTCTTTTCGTTGTCTTAGCTCTATCCTGACCCTTTGGAAATGTCTTATTATTTTTACCATAGTGAAATTATTTTTCTCATTTTATAATAGACACACAATTATTGAACACTGAGGCCATGCAGGACATGGCAAAGTTGACTGACAAACCTTCCGCAGGGTGAGCCCCTCAACTCAGGTCAACATTTCGATGTCCATCCTGTCTTCCTCCTGATCTGGATTCAAAATTGTGCCTAAACAATTCTCTCTTCCTTGATTTTTGGGGGCTTGCTTTGAATTTTGGAGGCAACTCTACCAGCCATCACTGCCAGGGAACTGTTACTTTGTATGCAATTGGAAATACTCGACACAGCATCCACAGTTGGTTGTCCCCATAGTGAGCGTCTTACAGGGAAATCTCTGTTTGCAGCCAGCCTTCGGCAGAAAATTAAGATAAAATATGCCTTGCTGAACATCAGGTAGTGAGTTCTGCAATGCACATAAACATATGTGAGGATTTGAAAAATGAACAACTTGTACTAGATTGTGGGATATGATGGAGAAAAGATGAACAGTTTTTATTTTACCTCCAAAAGCCACTTATTACAGTACAATCCACGAGGACATTGTGTATCTCCCTGCAAAGCACGCTTGATTGGAATAAAAACTTGAGTTGGGGCAACATCACACGAAGGTCCTGCTTTGCCATGAGGCTAAGAAAGAGTGGAGAACAGGGGAGGCAAAGCGCTGAACTGGGGTTAAAGGCGCTGAACTGGGGTTAAAGGTGCTGAACTGGGGTTAAAGGCGCTGAACTGGGGTTAAAGGCATGCCCGATGGGGCCTCTGTCATGGCCAAGTGGGGCAAGTTCTTAACAGGTTTGCTAGGTAGCTATTGATTTTCACCGGGAGTTGTTTCTTCAGAATTCCAAGCTGAAAATAATGACCTGGGTGTGCACACCCGGAGGCAATCCCGGGTCCCAGGCACCTGCCCCGAAAGCCGGTGCGCTGCCCAGGGGTTGCAATTCCCGGTCAGGGAATCGTCCTGAATTTCCCCTCACAGGTGGTTTTGAAAATCACTAGACAAGGAAAATGTTTGCTTCAGGAGACTTTAGGGGACCCAAATTTCAGAACAGGAAACATATTTCCCCACCAGGATATTTGCTGTCCTCAGCCCTTCATTGTTACAAACTCCCCCTGTCTGTCCGAATACACCCGTGGTCCCCAGTTGGTGGAGATTTTGTCCCCAGGGGACCTCTGGCAATATCTGGAGACATCTTTGATGGTCACAACTGGAGGAGTGCTGCTGGCATCTCGTCGCAGAGGCCAGGTGTAAAGAAGCGGCCTGGCCCCTGGTGCAGCGCCGGGCTGAGGGGCCTGTGACAGTGCCGCACAGACGCCAAGCCCCAGCTTCCCCTGCACTGTCACGTCCAAGGGACAGCCTTACCGCACTTAGGCTGCTTTCACCCGTTGTTCGGGGTCCGTTTTTTTCTTCTTCATATAATACGGGATAGTAGGGCCTGTTGGGTACCGTCCTGGAGGAAAGTACATCACGAGAGCTGGATCTTGGCGTCGCCCACGCACTAGCTACTCTCCTTCTGCTTGGGCTTGCGCCTGGAGGCGGCCGCGCCTGCTCGCCAGGGAGCAGGCAGGTGGAATATACTGGGTGCTGCTGGTTTAACTGGCTAGTTCTTCCGCCTGGATTTCCTGGGAATTGTCCTCATTTTACAGAAACAACACCACCCTCCCCACCCCAGGCCACCACAAGAACAATTTTATAAATATTGACACTGTTACCCAGTTAACAGTTGGTTGAACCAGGGTGAGATGGGGTCAATCAGAGCGGATTCTTGAGGCCTTTGAGGTGAGGCCAGGATATTCCAGGTTGTGTTGGCTGCCTCACTGAACTAAAGAAATGCAAACGTAGAATATGATATTCGTAACTGTTTTCTGCCATATGAACTGGGAAGCAAACAAACAAAAAGAGGGGAGACTTAAGAATGAAACGTACGTCAAAGAGGAGTAGAGAGGCTGAGGGGCAGTCATGGCGGCTGTGTCGCTGCTTCTGGCTGCGGGTCAGTTCCCAGGGCCGTGGGGCTGGATTGTGAACATAGCCTTCATGTTTATGATCAGACATCACAACTTATTAAACAGTATAACTTAGCCCACTTTCCAGGTAAACTTCCAGGGCTGTATGTCATTGCTGATGACCATACAATGGTCTAGTTGACAAGTTCTCCTCACTAATGGGCACTAAGACTTCCAACAGCTTCATCCCTACAACGAACAGCCTTTAAAAAATACCTGCACAGTTATCTTCCCATAAGGTCTTTAGTAAGGTCGCTGGGTCAAAAGATATTTTTATTCAAAATTGTTTACATATTGTCACACTTCCCTCCAGAACAATATTAATTCACACTTTTACTAGGAGTGATTGGGCGATACTGTTTTCCCCAAGTTATTACTAGGTCTAGATTTCCTAAATATTTTCAGTATTTACAGTCTGGTGGGAAAAGTTCACGTCACACTCTAAAAGCTGAGTTTATTTGATTGCCAGTAAAAATGAACACCGTGCGCTTACTGGCGATTTGTATTTCTTATTTTGTGTGCGCTTCTTCATGTCTTTTGACCATTTTGATTTGGGAGTTTATATTTTATTACTGATTTATAAGCATTTTGTCTCTGTTTCCTTTTATTTTGGACCTTGTTTGTTGGAAGAGTGCAGGCATTTTTAAAGCTTTGGAGTCAAAATTCTCAACTTTAAAATTTTCTAAGTTTCCTAATTATGAAAAGAAAGGCAATAATTTTTACCCATATTTTATTCTGTGATGTTAATTTTAAAATATTTGATCCACCCTGGTTTCTGACTTTTTGGATTTTCTGCTCACAACCATTTATTCCTTAAGTTCTTTCCATTCTATCTTACGCTGTTTTTGGACTGTATCCCTTTGTTCCACCTTCAACTTCAGCACCTTGGCCAGAACTCATTATTTTTGGCCCACAGCCTCCTCACTAGTCTTCCTGATTTCAATCTTAGAACTCTAAAATTCAGCCCCAGATGTTGCCAGAGTGTTTTTTTGTTTTTGTGTTTTGAAGAGCACTTCTGGGAGAGTCTCAGGAAATATTTAGACCTGGACACAGTCATTTAATTTTCTCTCCAAGATTTTTGTGGAAGATACTATAGTGAGAAGTTTGAACTACTCTAGAATATTCAGAGTGCAGATCCAGCCATGTTTTTGAATTTCTTAAAATTAAGTTAAATTTTAATAGGCTCCCATGCTTCAGAAAGACAGGAAGCTTAGTGTGGCCTTAAGTTGGACCTTCTGATTTAGGACACAAAGCTCTGCTGACCATTTATTTAAATAGCCCCAGAGCAAGAGGAGCTTCTATGAATCTGATGTTCCTTGTATGACAAAGCCATTTACTGCTTACCAGATATTTATGAAGTCCTTCACATTGCCAAGTTTCCTTGAGCTATGTGACTGGTTTTCATGAATGGTCTGTGAGCAGATGTGAGGTCTGACATGTTCAGGGAGAAGGTCCCGGACCCAACACATGGCTACCCCATCTTACTGTTCTCCTCTGCCATGAGACCGTTATTCGTCCTGTGACCGCAGTGAAGAACATGTGGGTCAGAGTTGCAGTCAACTGAAGTAAACTTGAACTAGGAGAAAGGAACACATCGCTGAGGGTTTGCCATTATTTGTTTCTGTGGCATAAATGAATCATAATTCCAAGACGCCAAGGTAACACCTGCAAGTCCTTTTAAAACCTAGACTCTGAACTAGTACAGGGACACTTCTTCTATACTCTAGTGATCAAAGAGTTTCCAGGCCATCTCAGATTCAAAAGAGGGGGAAATGGGTAGAGGTGAGTGTCAAAAACTTTGTGCCGTCTTTCATCTACCACAGTCTGCTCTCCGGCCACACGTACATTTCTCTCACATGACAAACATACTCATTGTCTTCCAAGACCAGCCGTTTCTCACTCCATGATGGCCTTGGTTCAGATTCCAGGATGCTGTCATCTAAATCAGGTCCGGGTATGGATGAGGCAATTCGGATGTGGTCCCTTGAGTATGGTTCTTCTTGATCTGAAGACTTATGGATTAAGGAGTTCAGCTATCTATCTTTCAAATACACTCAACATGCAACAGAGGCAAAGGTCAGGTAACCACAACAGTAACTAAAGGGGGGAAATGGGGGCCCACACATATAGCAGTTGCTCATCTATAGCAATGCTGAAGTCCAGCCAGGAACGTGTTGTTAGCTCCTTGAGTTGGGCCTAGTTTTACTCTCTGGTAAGGATTTTCCATGGCTCTTGGTTCCATCCTCTGAGACCATTCCATTTCATAAGAAATAGATCAGTATACAACTGAGTAGCCTTCTCAGCTTTTTTCTTCCCAAAGAAAGTTGGATACTCAGTTTTATGCCATTTCCGTCCCTTTTAGTACAAATTGCCAGTACTTTCTTCAATTGACTTCTCTTAAATATTATGTGAGTTTCCCATAAATCATATTAGGTTTCACTCCATTAGGTAAAAATAGCACTCACAAGTCTCTTCATGCCACTCTCTATCTGGCTTCTTTTAAGAGTCAGTGTGCTGTGAGAAAACCTCTACAGAAGCTTTGAAGACTTTTTGTCTGGTTGAGAGAGTCCATGAGGCATGTCGGTAAGTCTTTCTGAAGTGTTACAAAGGGTCTCAGTCTCTTTCTTGAGATTATCTTTTACCCTGAGGCCATTTTTTTGGGTATTGAGATCACTTTGCTGTCTTGAGAGTCTGAGAATAAGAAATGATTTTCTTTCTGAAACAATGGGTTCTGGGCTCCCTTATATTTCTTCTAGATTCTTATTGAAATAGAAAACTACAGAGTTCCTTTTTTATTTTAGCTTACCTCTCTCCTTCCGTACTTTATTATATGTAGCTAAACAAAATAAACTGGCAGTTTCAATATTTTTTTCTGGAAATCTCCTTAGCAAAAATCTATAAATGTATTACATATATTTTCTGTTTTCCACATTCCCTCTGGCAACAATGTTGCCAAACTTTTCAGCATTAAGGGTACATATCTCCTATACTCCAGTCTCTAATGACAAGCTCCTACTGGACTTCAAGCTTTCACTAAGAATGCTTGAGGCTCTTCCAGCTCTTCACTGCAACTCATCCCAAAAAACAGTGTCATATATCTTAGGTTTGTTTTTTTAGTGCCCCACTCCACATACCAACCTATGTTCTCATCATTTGTTGATGTGTCACAAACCACTACAAAACTCAGAGGCATAGAACTATTCTGTGCTCATAATTAGTTGAGTGTGGGATTCATTCGGTGCACAGCAGGGGTTATTATTTGTGTCTGCTCTACCCTGTCTGAGGTCGCAGGTGTGGAGGCTCAGGTGTCTGTAGATGGCGTGGATGCCTTGACTGGGGCCTAAGTGGAAGGATGACTTCATCTTTGGTTCTCTGTCTCTGTCTCCTGCTCTGGGGCAGCCCTCAGGCAGGGGAAGCCCTGTCAGGAGGACACTCAGACAGCCTAAGGAGAGGTCCACATAGCGAGAAATAGGTTTGCCATCAGCCGTGAGTGATCCTGGTGGTGGATCTTCTGAGGTGGGCATGCAACCACATGAGTGAGTCTGGAGGTAAGTTCCCCTTCAGTCAAGCCTTCACGTGGCCGCAGCCCTGGTTCTCACCCTGATCGCCACCTTATGAAGGACACTGAGGCAGAGCCACTCAGCTGCTCCTGGATTCCAGATGGACAGAAATGGAGAGAAATATTTGCTGTTGTTTTAAGCTCCAAAATTTGGGGCAATTTGTTATGCGGCACTGGATAATTACAAACATTATCCCACTCTTTTCTCGTGATAATACGTTGGACATGTGCATGGCAGAGAACTGTTCTCTGGATCAAGAGCTGCCATATCTGCCCTGATGTAGACATCCTGGGCTTTGTGCCTAGTGCCTGATCGAATGGGACTTTCAGACTGGTCCCCCCGGGAGAGGAAGAGTGTGCTGTGTCCCCAGAAGGGAGGGAAGTGAATGCTCATGAAAAGAGGGTGGACTGTGGGACACAGCATGCTATGCAAAATATCTGCTGCCTTTCCTGTGGGGGAAGGTGATCCTCACTCCACTGGTACCTGATGGGCATGTGGTTCTCCTCGGAAATGAAATATGAGCAGACGTGAGGTGTGCCGCGCCGAGCAGCAGTTTTAGTCACCTGAAGATTCTTCCCTTTTATCTTTTCCCTTTGCCAAGTCCCAGATGAGGGCTGCTTCTTCAGCATGAGCCCTGGAGTGAGAAATGTGTGCCACAGCTGATCTGTGATGGGCGTGGAATGTGGGCCAGAGACCGGCCTCTGTGGACAAGCCTGGGGATTTCAGGGTCGCTTGTCACTGGAGCATTTTGTAACCTAAGCTGACTCAGTCAGGGACTCACCAGCTCTGCTTTTCTCTGCTGCAATGGTCACAGAGGCCCCTGCTTGCCCTGCGTCCCTGTGTGCTTGTGGGGAGCAGAGGTCGTGGAGACCCCTGGATCCGAACAGCAAAAATCAACATTTTCTCTGATAAGCCTCTGAGATATGGGAGTTATGCTTTTTAACAGATATAGCATAGAAGAGCCTATTCTAACACACGTCTCTCCGTCATGAGCATCGGTTCTATCTTCATCTAAAATTTTGATATTTGTTTGATGTGGATTTTTGCATTAATTTGATTTTTAAAAGCAGGCATTAAAATAATATTTATCTCAATCACTGAGTTTGAGGGCCCCCTCAAATTTTGCACTGATGTGAATGTCTCAGTGACCTCACTGCAATTCTGGTCCTGCCCTGAAGTGCTGCAGGGGACAGGCTTTGTCCAAGGCCACAGGGTTGCCCTCATTACCTGTTATAACTGCGCGGCATTGGCCCCGACACATCCTGGCTGGAGCATTAGGGCACCGTCAGAGGCGTGAGGTTGTGGGTTTTACAGGTAGAAGGATCTTAGAGATACAATCCCAAGACCTCCTGTTAGAGGGAAGGAGCTGGAACTCAAATGGGGTGCAATGGGGTGCAATGATTTGGCCACAGTCTGAGTCTGGGAAATCACAGCTCCTGTATCTAAACGCATTATCTTTGGCCTCAAGTTGAGCATTCTTCCCGCTACAATAAAACAGCCAATTCTAGATCCCTATCTTCACAAAAAAGAAATCATCTCCTTGTTAAATTTCACTTGGGTATTCTGGATAAAAATGTCAGGAAATAATAAAAACCTGGAGCTCCTTTCCTGTAACTCCAGAGCCCAATTTTACTCCAGCGCAGCCTATAAACTGACATGGATTATGAGGTTATGTGGTATTTAGCTTCATGGTAATTACCTATTTGAATAGCTGATAAGAGTTCATTTATCCTGAAGACAACTAGAAATAAAAGAATAATTGGGTTATAAAATTAAAGCAATAACATCTGTAGTTTCTAGTACATTGAACATATTAGAAGCAGAGACTGTTTCGATTAGGCTGGAAACCCTGTGCGTGCCTTTCTGCCTCACATTCTTCCAGAAGAGAAAAAGGCCCACACACTCAGAAACAGTCATAATCGAAACTGGGAAACGCCCCAGCCCTTCACATTGCCCGTGTGTCTGGAGAGAAGCACAGCCCCCGACCGCACCCTGTGACCTGTCGCCGCCGAGTGAACAAGCGGCCAGCCGCCTGTGAGTTGAGTTGAGTAGGAAGAATGGGCGGTTCCTGCGTGACCGTTGGCTTGGCTTAGCCCAGGGGCCACGGATCTCCACCCTGGCACTGTGGGTAACTCTGTGACTCTGGGCGAGTGGTCTAACCTCTCTGGGCCTTGGCTTTCTTACCTGTGTTCACTCACGGCTTTTAACTAGACCAGCGAGAACCGATGGCCTTCTTCGTTTCGGACACCGGCTGGGCGTTGGGGAGGGTGGAAAAGATGTGGTCCCTGATGTCAAACAGCTTATGATAAAACAAGGGCACAAATATCCTCCACACAAGACAAAGTTTGATCAGTTACATATATAAGTGGGGAACAAAAACACGTAGGAAGTAAGGGCGGCTTTTGGGCCCTTTGGCATAGCCATGTGGGGTGGGGAGGCGGGGGGAAGTCTGCTCTGGGTGTGGCAACTGCAGAAAACTGAAAAACAGCAGGAAAACCAACACAAAACGAGCCTCCTTTTTATTGTTACTGTACGCTGGTGGCTCTAAATACCGTAAGCGATCCATACCCTGTCCACGGGGCTGACCACCGTGTCGTGCCCCCACCTGGAGGGGTGAGGAGAGGGTTCAGGAAGGCGGTGGGCGAGGACCCTGACCTCGGAGCACCAAGTTTATGGAAGAAAAATGGGAGGCCTGGTGTAAAGTTGGGTGGTGGCCAAATTGCAGAAAAACACATACCTTGTCGTTTTATTTATTTAATCCTGCTCTACGACGAGCACAGTATTTTAAATCTAATCGTTAGTATTTAAAAGGAGTTCATTGTTTGCTCTTTAATGCGTGCATATTTATTTTTAAATGTATTAACTGGCTGGAGAAATATGCGTAAGTGTAATGCGCGCAGGGAGGGTCTTCAAGAGCTGCTGCGGTTACTGTGACTCGGAGAAACAGACCTGGCGCGGAGAGGGCGAGGCGGCCGGCTGGCAGGGTCCTGGCCAGAAGCGGCGAGTCACAACCCGCATCCAGCTCCACCAGCTTCTTTCTTTGTTTTATTACTAACAATTTCTTCGCTAATTAAGATACATTAGTTGACACAGTAAGAAAGAGGCTCCTTCTGATGTGTTTGACTTAAGATTTAAGAAGACTGTTAGGAGGGATTCATATTCGATGGATCCACCGTGGAGCATCTGGACGGGATGAGTGGCAGACGGAGGGAAAGGGACGGGGGCAGAGCCGGGCGGTGGGAATGACTTGGCTTTTCCAGCAGCAAACGCTCCTCTGTCCTTACGAGCTCCGGAGGGGCCTCCACGGCTGCTGTGCGCCTGCCAGGCCGCTGCCAGGGTGGGCAGCACGGCCGGGGGCCTGCCTTTGTGCCCAGCTGCCCGGCCCGCCGGAGCCTGCGCCTGGAGAGCGCCGCCTCCACGCAGAACCTTCCCCGGCACTTTTCACGCCAACTGCGCGAAATCACCGAGGGCCGCATCTTCCGTCCTCCGCGGCTAGCTGGGGAAACAGTCACGTGCAGCCTCTCTTGGGAAAGCGGCACTGGCTGGAGGCGGGCTCTCGGCCGCTTGCTGCCCTCCCTTCGGATGCACCCGGCTCCGCCCCCGCCCTTGCTGACCCGCATCAAGAAAGTAGAGGGGGGCCAGCGGCCGGGCCGGGAGGACTTCTGCCCGTAGCTGCGTGCGGGAGGACTGCGGCCTTTGAAGGTCTGCAGGGCCAGTGTCACCTCCTCTGCCCGGGAGGGGGTTTGGAGGGCCACGCGGTCTGCAGTCCCGTATTTACCGGTTCATGCCAGCACGGCGACACCCAGCTGAAATGCCCGGACTCGACTCCCCTTCATCACCCTTAAACGCTCTTAATGGACCCCTCTGCCTGGAAGCACATTTGGACACAATCAGCCTTTTCAGTCTCAGCTCTTCCACCCGCGGGCCACGTGTCCTCATTGGTCCCCATGACTGATTCTTGAAACACCCCGCGTGTCCACGGCCAGCGGCCTTTGTCCCCGCGCCCTGCCTGAGCTGCTCCCGGCCCGCGGCCTGCGGAGCTGGAGCACAGCCCTGGGGGCCCGCGGCCTGGGCGTGCGGCCGGTCTGAGCGGACCCAGCGCCCACTCTGCTCCAGAAGCGCCTCTTCCCGTAGCCACCCCTGTGAGCGCCGCGCGGGTCCGCAGGTGTCTGAACGAGCCTTTACTTTGCCTGTGCACTCAGCTGGTGGGAAACTGGACTATGGTTGCCTTTCCCTGCGCCGTGGGGACATGCTGCTCCGCTGTCTCCTGGCGTCAGCCGCTGGCGCGGAGTCTGCTGAGGGTGTAACTGTCATTCCTTTGGGGGGCTTCTGCAATTTCTTTCTGGCAACTTAAAGATCGTCCCTCTTGACGCCCCCAAACTTTACTAGGTTGTGTCCAGATGTGCCTCCGTTTTCGTCTATACTGCCTGGACTTGGTGCCTTTCTCAGCAAGTCCGGAACATTCTCAGCCATTGTCCTTTAATATCTCTGCTCCGCCCCTTGCTGCATCGTGTGCTTTTAACATTCCCATTAGATCTATTTTGAAGCCTATCAATTTATTCTCCACAGTTTCTTAACTAGCGTTCAGTGAAAAGACGTTTTGATCTCTCTACGCTGCAGTCCTGAATTCTCAGTGGTGTCGTCCAGTTCACTAATTCTTGCTAATGATACCGTTTAGCATTTATGTCATCTACTCATTTAACATTTTTAATGACCATATTTTTCATTTCCAACATTTCTAGGAGACACTTTGTAAATATACTTTTGTAATTATTTGTGTCCTCCCATAACTTCTTTTTAAAAATAATGTTATTTCTTTCTTTATTTCATTAAAGGATATGAGACATTATTTTATTTATTTATTTAAATTAGATGTTTGCTTTTTCCCAGCGTTGTTGAGGTGTGATTGACGCAACACCGGTAAGTTTATGGTGGATTCGATACTCACACGCTGCAAAATGATGCGTTAACACTCACACAGTTACCATGTATTTCCTGTGGCGAGAACATCTAAGATTTGCACCTTAACAGCTTTCAAGTACGTAATCCAATATGATGAACTGTAGTCGGTATGCTGCACATTGTTAGATCCCAGAGCGTACTTAGCTTCTCCCTCAGATGCGTTCCCTGTGATCAGCATCGCCCGTTTTTCCCTCGTGTCCCAGCCCTGGTAACCAGGGCTCCGCTCTGTCTCTACGAGCTCGGCTTGTCCAGACGCCACACGGCAGTGAGACGAGGCAGCATTTCTTCCCCGCCTGGCCCTTCTCGCTTCGCGAAGGCTGTCCCGGTCCGTCCAGGCTGCTGCGATGGCAGGGCCCGCCCGGCTCACGCGAGTGACACGCCGCTGGGCACGTGCGCACCTCGCTTCCTTCAGCCGTCGGGGCAGCTGCTCCGCTGCCCCTCGGTGCCTCCAGCCGCGCGTCGGGCTGCTCTGACGTGCGCTGAACTTCTCCGGTCAAACCCTGGGCTTCGGAAAAGCCCTCTCCCCTGGCGGGGATTGTCCAAGACCCTGCTTTCGGGCGGCTCCCAGACGGCAGCTGAGAGGCCACTGCAGGGCCCACAGCCAGGACGGGGTCTGCTTGCCTCCTGCCTGACCGGGGCCGGCGGGGCTCCCCCAGGCCCCTCCGCCTGTGATGCTGGACCCCACGGTCCCTACAGCACTTGTGTCTCTGGGTGGATGCTGGATTTGTGTTATTGGGGTGAACGGCAATGACAGATGTCTTATGCCACCCTGCTGCTGACGCCTCCCTCCAGAACATAATTATTTTTATATTAAATTCAGATTATTCTATTGTTTTTATTACTGTTATTTCCATTAACGCTCACCCACTGTTGACTGTTCATTGCTGATTCTGCAAGATTTCCCCCTCACAGTCACATCTCACTGTGTGTGCTGTGGCTTTGCATTGTCGGCCCATCTTCAGGGAAAGTCTGTTTTTGCTCTCCCGGTTTTTGCTCCCCCGCTTTGCTCCCCCCGTTCACTCCTCCCCACTTAACAGCTTTGCAGCTGGCTCTCTAGGAAGCCCAGCTCAGAACCCAGTTCTCTCGCTGGACTAACAGTAGCTGGTGATACTGGACTGACCCAGGCCCAGCTGCCGAGCCATCCGGCTGCTTGTCCAAGGGGCTGTCTACTCGCTCCCGCTGCCTCGCCACCCACGGGAGTCCGTCTCCGCTTTGCCAGCTTTCTTTCAGACGTGGGCAAAGGCAGTCTGTCTCCTGGGCCCGAGCAGTAATCTTGGCTCAGTCCCCTTCCCACGTAGGGGATGGACAGACCCATTTTATCTTAGGAGCCAAGCTCCTGGCTGCCTTTCGACTGCTCGGGCCACCCATTTACCACCCTGGGTTTCTGGACTACAGATGTGTCACCCTCGTCTGTTTCTGGATTGCTGCGAGACAGGGCTGGAGGGAAGGATGTGCATTTCGTGGTTATTGGAGAGGTGAGTTGTCCCTCTCACCCTCACAGGATGTGACTAGGAAACCTGTTGCTCTAATAGCTACAAGAAGGCATCTTATTGCTGCAAAGGCTCATCTCGCGACCAGGAAGGAAGTTATATTAGGGCAGTGTGTTAAGTGTGGTACATGGCACATATCTTTTTAATTTTTGTTTTTCATATATTATATAAATACACATTTTTACTTAATACTTTTTATATTTTATCTTTTGTTGCCATGTTTGGAAGAGCAGTAGGGCTTCGAGATGATACCTTCTAATTCTGCCTTGACCAAGAGTCGAGCTGTTACGTTTGTGACTCCACCGCCTGTAGCAGAGCAGGGGTGACATGCCCAGGCTCCCTCGGGTGAAGCCCTCCTCCCGCTCCGCGTGGGCGCTGCTGGCTGCTTGCAGCCCAGTCACTGGCGGGTTTCTTCAGCTGAAGGTGCTGCCTTGGCCAAGCTTATGGCCTTGCCGCGGGAGGGCCAGATGGAGAAACAGAGGCCTGACCTCCTCCAGGCGTCCTGGTGGGAGAGCTCAATAGTCCCACCTCTTCCTCTGGTCACCTGTGTCACCCACTGCCCGCAGGCCTTAATCCCAGCTCCTCGTGCGGACCCCCACTCACAGTGTCGTCGCCTCAGTGTCTGTGTCCCGGGACCTTTACTGCAGACACCACGCTCGAGTCCCCAAGAGCCTGTCCCGTGGCTTCTGCGTCCTCACAGCAGACCTTCGGAAATGTCTGCAGCGAATCCACGGAAAACAGAGTTGCCTGAATCCGACCTGCTCAGCTTTCCCAAGCTGCAGAATTTTTCTGATTTTGCTAATAGAATTCGGACCTCCGAAGTCTGGGAAGTTAATCTTGGGCCTCGGTACCACAGCTCACTTTGCAGTTAGCTGCATGTGAGTGCTGCCTGGATGCGCCTGGCCCGTGTGATACTCCCAGATTCACCCGGCCCGTGTGACACTCCTGGATGGGCCTGGCCCGTGTGATACTCCCAGATTCACCTGGCCCGTGTGACACTCCTGGATGGACCTGGCCCGTGTGACACTCCTGGATGGGCCTGGCCCGTGTGACGCTCCTGGACCTGCCAGAAGATGAGTGGGCGGCACACTCAGTATTAACGTGGGAGGTGGAAGTGGGAGCAGTGGGATTGGGATTAAGGGCTGAGCCTGGGCTGTGGATTGGAGCTGGCGGGATGTTAAAGAGTGGTGGTGACAGTAATTCCCTCTCAGACGTCCGGGGCGGGCTGCCCCCCTCACAACGCCTCCTGGAAGCCTTCTCGCAGGACTGGCATTGAGGTCGGCCAGGTGGCCCTCCTGGCAGAGGGCAGTGCCCCCGCGGGCTCCTGTGGGGGGCTGGGAGGGTTGAGGGGCGCACACCTGGAGGGCAGCAGAGGGAAGCCTGGTTTCACGCCTGTGGCCAGGCGCTCGCGAGCTCTCTGTGCGGACCTGCAGATGGTGCACTGCCATTGGCATCAACAGTGATTAAAACACAAGCCTGTCCTGGGGCGTGGAGGTGACCGCCCACCGGGAGCCTGCTGTTCGCCTGTCCCATCCCGAGTCTTGTTTCCGCTCGCTCTCTGTCAGGTGCTCTCACCCCCCTTCGGCATGTTCTAGGACAGAGCCTGGTTCTTTATGCAATCATGGCAACCCCAGCTCCCTGGAAGTATTTGTTTAGAAACCGGGTTTCTGTAGCCCAGCATCGTCCGGCGGCAGGTGTGGGGCAGGCACAGGTGTGGGACGAGCTTTCACTCTGTGGCTGGAGAGAAAGACTTTTCTCTCATTTACAAGATATAAAAATGGGAAGCGGTTTCCACGGTTGCCTCTAGTGGCCGTGAAGGACGTCCACTTGTGTCCATGCGGGAAGCCAACTGTGTCCATGTGGGAGACATGTTGTCACCAAAGGGAGTTGACTGTGTGTCCACGTGCAGACAAATACACAAAATCTCAAAAAAGGGAAACTGAGTCCCAATTTTACTTACGCTGGGTCCTGCCTACCCTTGTCTCAGTGGTACATGAGGTAATAAATTTCCCTCTTGGTTAAACAGGTTGGGCTGGGGGCCCCGCTACCAGCAGACCTCGGCACACTGCGCTTCGGCCCAGACCACCGCTGTAAAGCGACAATTGCAACAGAGACAGTCGCCCGGATCTTGGCTCCCCTGCCTGCGACAGTTGTTTACTCCGGGCTGTCGTCTACTAAGTGGGCACCAGCGTTGCGCGTATGTGATGCAGCGTGTTCATAAACAATGCAGACCCTTCATTAAAAACGCTCTCCTGCCATAAATGCTGGCCGTCACCTCCAGCCGGGGTAGCCTTGGAGCAGGTGGAGGGTCCTGCCTCGATGTCGCTAACGTGCAGCGCCCGCAAAGCACAGAAACGGGGGGCCTGGCTCGCAGGTGCACGCGTCTTATTCGGCGCATAGTCTGGTGCTGTCTTGGCATGTGGTTTATAATTTCATTGTCACCAAGTAATCATGGTGTCAATTAAAGGCAGAGATCCAGGTGAGCAGATCAGGCTGTCGGTCGGTCGCTGGGCATTTCCGATGCCAAGGCTGTAATAAGAACTTCTGGCTGGAACTGCCGACTTCACCACGCGAGTGTATTCCTCTCTCTCCCAAAACCTCAGTAAGAGGGTAGTTTAGACATAAAATAATATCTAAATGCTCAAGGGTAAGAAGAAGGAGAAAGAGCCGTCAGAGGAAAGGTTGCGCCGAGTTTCTGGAAGACGGATATAATACGCAGGATTGAAAACCGGTGAAGGCGAAGGAAGCCACAGCCCAGAGCAGCGAGAAGGAAGTGAAGAGGGAGCCGCGTGCCCTTCACGCACCCAAGGGCTCAGCGCCCGGGCCACTGCGAGCAAGAGGGGAGCAGTGCACCGTGGGCCGAACACAAGCTGCTTCATCAAAAGCGTACCCATGAGAGCCAAACCCGCTTCACCCCAGGGCGTAGTTCTTGGAAGCCAGGCTTAAAAAAAGGAATATCGCCTTCCAGAGAAACTGGGAGGCCCCAGGAGATGCCCTGTACAGCTGAGCACTTAGGGGCTCACCAGGTAATAATTCGTTCGTTCCCCCAAACTGATGACACGTAGAGCAAATCAGCAAGATCAGCAGGGTCTGTGGGCGCTACAGGCCCTGCTCAGGTTTAACTGGTTGTTCTTAGCATGAGCTCAGGAGCATCTTCAAATGGGGGCCCCGCCGTGGACGAGACATGGACACGCGCGGGGAGAACACACGGCCCTGAGTGTTCTGGAGGGACCTGCGCAGCGACAGAGGAGCGAGCACGTGCCAGGGACGAGCTCCTAGAGAGGAAAGGGCTGTCTGCCAGCACAGGCATAATTCAGCAGGAACGTTGGAAAGTTACTCCCGGGACGTTGTTCAGAAGCAAAGCAGGAAACAGGACGGTGGAAGTCTGAGCGGGAGACAGGGGCCAAGGCGGGGGAGCAGCAAAGACATCGCGACGTCCTCCACGCCCACGGCGCCGGATGCTTAGGTTGAGATGTGCGCCCAGCGCCCAGCACAGCGGATGAAAACAAACGAGACCAAAACGAAACAAACCTCACGCAACGTGTTACCACAAGGCGTCCGAACATCAGGATAAGAGGAAAAATCCTAAAAGTAAACGAGAGAAGCATCGAAAATGAAAACGGTGAGTCAGCATGAGACTCTACTCCTCAGCAGCCCGGGAGTGAGGAGCTCTTGGCTTTTTGAGGGGACGCGGTACCGCCCGAGGGTTCAGCGCGCAGCTCCCGTGTCCCGGTGGCAGGGTGGAAGGAAGGCGCCACCCGGCACCAGGCCGGGAGGGCGCCCCGGGGGCGGGGGCGCTGGCACAATGCGAGCCTGCGAGAGGGGCAGCAACGTTAAATATATGCCCAAGTAATTAGTTCCAGAGAAACCGAACTCCAAGAAAGTCATATGAGAAAGGAAGCTCGTGAGAAAACGCAAGGGCCGTGCAGTGAGCCGCGTTTACAGTCGGGACCCTGAAATCGCTGTCGGTTTCAGAATCGACCTGTGAGGAAGCTCGGAGGGCCAGCTGCGGTTACACAGCGACACGTAAGTGCCGTGGATGTGACACTGCGACTGCAGCAGGTCAGGGAGTAGAAACAGGAGCACAACTGAGACAGGCACCTGCATTCTCTCGTGGGAACATAGGAAATGCCGAGCGTCGCCCATGGCACGGAGGGGTCCCTGGGTCGATCCCCAGATTCCTGGTTGGGGTGCATGCGGGGGGCACGGGCTCAGTCCCCCCAGGGGGCCTGCAGGAGGCAGGTGATCGATGTTTCTCTCTCTCTCTTTCTCCCTTCCTCTCTCGCTCTAGGATCAATAAAAGCATATTAAAAAGATAAAAAAGAAAGTAGGAAGTGAAAATACACTCTTGTGATGGAAGAAGTAATAAGGTCTTTTAAAATGATTTTCAAAAATTAACAAACAACAAAATGACACATAATTTCACAGCTCCTGGTTCTTGTAGTCATTTAGGATTATTTTGGCAGCAATAAAAGCAAAGGTTCCCTTTTGCAACCAAAAAATATTTTCATGAAAGATTTCAGCTCTTGATGTTATGATTAATCAAGATTTTGATTTGTCATTATGAAAGCAGCAACACTGTCATCATTGTCACCGCTAATGCAAAGTAAGCAGATAAAGGTGCCGTTGAGTCAAGCTGAGGCCAGGAAGCGGCGTGGTGAGCCAACAAACACGCATGTGCGGTTAGTGGGTGCGCATCCGACCCCGCCAAGGTGAGGAGAAACGGGCCCTAGTCATTTACATCCCATTTGCTCAGTGGGTGCTCATTCACCACAATATTAAACAAATTCAATTAATGTAAAAAATTTAATTTTATTAGTTTTGCTTCTATTTAATGTTCATTTTTTAAAAGCTGTGCCATTAGTTACCACATTAAAGCATTTCAGTTCCATTTGGAGAACTAAGGAGAGATGTATGAGGACGGCCCCGGGCCCCATCTCCTTGCTGCTGTCCCCTTTCCTAAAAGAGCAGCTAGCTGGCTCAGCAGGTTGGAGTAAGCTCAGTGGCAAAACAGGCCGAGGCCAGAGATGAGCAGGTCAGTTCTCCAACCACGAGCTCCATTGCTGCGTAGCTGCCTCCATCATGGCTGATCCTAATGCGATCTCGTGATCGGGGACCAGCAGCAGAGCCATTCCCCAGGGACCGAATCAGGGTCCACATCTCTGACGACCCCCAGGTGACGCACTCACATTAAAGTCTGGGAGGCACTGACCCTGCCCTTTATAACTCGGCCAGTCCGGGAGCAGCGCCCGCCTCTGGGGACCCTCACCCTGGGCGCTTCCAGCTCTCCCTGCTCGAGCCCCCTCCTCCGAGGACAGTCGGAGCTCAGGGACCCCGTGCGCTCCCATCCCCAGCACCTGGCCCACTGTCCGTTGCTTCCAGCTGCCCTGATTCCTTCTCTGTAAGTCAGAATAGCAATAATACTTTTCTCAGAGTTGCTGTGAGGGTCACAGGTAATAATCTGTGTAAAGGGCTCAGCACACAGTAACATCTCAATAAGTGGTATTGTGACGATGCCCAGCAGAAAAAGGCCTGTGCGCAGCGGCCCCCAGCCTCTGTCCTCAGGCTCATTCCCTCATTACTCACTCATTACTTGACTGTCAAGTCACAAACACTGTGAGCCACAGGCCGTCACACCCACTCACGGCGATCACTGCAGGTCTGCGTGTAAGGCGGCAGAGCCCGTGCCCGTCCTGAGAGGTGCCTGCCGGAGGGGGTGTCGAGGAGCAGGTGGCACTGCTTGTGTCCGTGGGAACACTGTCCTCTCTCACCCTACAGTCCAGTCCAGTTTCAGGACCTTGCAAGCGTCCTGCCCTGTGTCACAGTATTTCACGAAGCCGAAGGGCTCTGTTCCATGTGTTTTCCTTTTACTCACTTCTTGATGTGCCTTCTCCTGGGACAGACGGCACATCTCACAGGCTGTGCTACCAAAGACCTTTCCCTGCGCCCACCCCACCCCCAAACTGAAGTGTTGTAACTAACTGAACAAAACCCTTCCCCTGGACTCTCTTCCGAAGATGCCCCCTTTCGCGGGTGGGTCCTCAGCCCCTCGAACAGGCCTCCAGGGGCTCCCTCCGTCCTGGCTGCCGACATGCCACCTGTCTCCCCGAGCGCCAGGAGCGGCTGCGCTTAGTGTCCATGTGCGGCTCCTGCCCTTGAAATGGCCGGTTCTACCGAGGCTGGAGAAGAGAAGACATGGGACAGGTGAACATGAGCTCTTAGTTTTGTGAAATTAAGGCCATGATGGGAACATATGCTCAGGGGGGCATTTCCAGGACAACTGGACAGGAAAGAATAAATGAGGGAAACCGCCACCATGACCCTCTTACCTCCCTGTGAAAGGTACAATATGCTGTCACATTGAGTGTGGTGGCACCACATTCAATCCCCCAGACCAGCGTCTGTTTACCAGTGAAACCGCAGCTGGCTCAGGCTGTGGAAGCAGCTGGGATCTGGACTCCTGCTTGTTTTCCTCAGAACCCACGTCCTTTCCACGACGTGAATTGGCTTCGTAGAATGGAATCAGCTGTGGGTGGCGGTCAGTTCCCTGTGGGGAGAGCACTCAGCCGGGGCTGGAGGCTGGAGAGCCTGCCCAGTCCCCCAGACCTGGGATGGAGTCAAGGGCAGCTGAGGATCGGAGCCTGGGTAAGTCCTGGAGTGACACCACAGAACCAGTGGTCCAGGAGGAGGTTATCAGTTCCACGCAAGCATGAGCGTAAAGAAGACCCAAAACACGAAGGAGAAAGTCCACAGCAGCTCAACAAGCTGGACCTGTGGGCCCTGTGGAGTGGCTGACGGAAGACCAGGAGCCTAAGATCACACCCAGGGCTCAGGTCTACCCACAGACATGCTTTGTTTGGTCTGCAAGCATTAATTCCATTTTAGCTAATTGCCAACATCTAAAATTGGTAGATTTCACCCACAAATCCAGATTCCAACTCTTGGAAAACAGGGAGGTCTGACAATACTGGGCCCACATGTCTGCCTGGCAACAGCTGAGTGGTGGCTGGTTCCACAGGCAGGACACGTGCTCTGGGATCGCAGGCTCCACCTCCTTATGTGGCCCATGTCCTTCTGTCTTTACGTGTTTGCATTATCTGCCTGGACTCTGAAAATGACCAGGACAATTTGTTTTCTGCTGCCAGGTCAGGAGAAGTGCAGCTTAGAGAGACAGGCTGTTTCTGTGGCACGTGTCGTGCCTCATGCTCCCTCCAGACTGACTGAAGCTACAATACGCAGAGAGTCTGAAGGACCAGCCATTAGGACACTTGCCCTGATGCAAAGCAATTACTAAGTGGCATGTACAACCACGTTCCAAACGGAGTCATGCCAGCCACTGAGCAATGGAGAAGTGGGATATTTAAAACACAGATACACCAAGACAGGAAAAAACTAGGGCACACGTGTCCTGGCAGGTTTTGCTCGGTGGTTCGGGCATCGGCCCATGGACTGAAGGGTCGTGGGTTAGATTCCTGGTCAAGGGCAGGTACCTTGGTTTCAGGTTCAATCCCTGGCCTTGGTCGGGGTGGGTGAGGGAGGCAACTGATCAATGTTTCTCTCTTACATCGATGTTTCTCTCTCTCTCTTTCTCTCTCTCCCCCACCCCCTTCAATGGGGAAAAAAATAATCTCGGGTGACAATTAAAAAATGTAGAACTAGGGCACACATGCCCTGGCCAGTGCTGCCTGAGAACTGCACTGATACCTAGTGAGAAGATACTGATGGTTGTACTTTAAATATTCCTCATTGTGGGGTGGCTTCAGAAGACAGAAACCAAGAAAGCATGAAATATTTTCTAAAGTATGACTTCAGTTACCTTCAATTATATGTTTTGTTGTTTTTATCAAACTAATAAAAAACACACACCTATCCAGGTTTGGGTAAGATGAGCCATCAAGCTAACTTAGTGACCATGTAGACAAACATCAGTGGAGGGCCTTTGCTTTCCAGCAATAAAAACTGTCACCAGGAAACAAAAATAAAAGAGGATATTATTAGAGGCTTATTGGTGCTCATGGAATTGCTGGGAAGGCTGGAAAATGGGATATAGATATAAGTAAGCAGGCAGGAGTCCCTGTGCATGGAAGTGTCAGCAATTCTGGGGTCCAAGAACCAAAGACTCCCCTCATGACTCACAAGGGAGCCATGCTGGATGGATGAGCCAGTCATTTTTAGCTATTGCGTCATTCTGTATAAGATCCTGTTTCCAGACAGGGAGCTTACCAGTTGGCCAAGCTTGAGTCAAGGGAAACTGGATTGCACACCAGTGTGTAAGCTCCATAAAGTCAGCACTGCTAACTAGCTATATTTGTTTTCAGCACCAAGGACAGTGTTTGAGACGAAGTAGATGCTCAGTGAATATTTGTGACATGGAGCAATGTAGGGATGCCAGCTGTTTTTGCTCTTTGACTAGGGTAAGATAGAGCATCTGGAAAACTACTCTTAAAAGCCCACATCCAGTTGGGGAAGAGACAATTTTCCAAGAGGAAATCAGGGTGCTATATTATTAAGAGAGATGAGTGGGTGCTGGTCAGGTGATGGAGTGGGCATGTAGGGAGCCGCTTTTGCGTCCCCAGCAAGGTTTATATAACACACAAAAAATGTCAGGTCTCTCCCAGTCTTTCACACTTCAACACAGCAACAAGGGGCCAGGGCTCAACTGCATCTAAGTCCATCTCGTTTTCTTGCACACACAATGGTCGCCAGATTTGGGGTGCTGCTGACTGGTGACCTGAAGTGTCATGTCTCCCTGTTCTGGTTCTGATGGAGAAGGCCACCTGCTGGTGCCAGCCCTGCCCTGCGTGATTCCCTGAGATGCAGGCACATGTCCTCCAAGAACATGCCTTATGTACAAGAGGCTGTTCCAAGGAGAGCAAACATGCACATCCCACTCAAAGGAGCGAAGGCAAAGACGGATGCAAGGAGCCCCCAGGCTTCCTGCTCTTCCTCTGAGGCACTTGAGGAAGGAGGAAAGGACTCATTTTAAGGATCAGGAAAGAACAACACCTGGAAAGGGGAAACGGCCAGGAAGGCTCTGACAGTGCAGCAGCCTTAGTTAAGTTGATAAGGAAGCAACGTCCTTCTTACGCTGATCTGACTGATCATTGTGACTATGGCCCAGTCCACTCACTGCCAGCTGGTCATACAATTTAGCTCTTAACTTTCAGTTCTCTTGGGAGGTCCTTGGAGTGCATGAACCTCATGCAGGCAGTTGGAGTGCAGATCGGAGAGGCCTTCTGATCATGCCACAAAGCAGGCTTGCTCTCCAGCTTCTGCTTGACTGTAAGCTGGAGACCTCTGTGGTATTTCTGCTACTGGGGTTGGAAACATGGATGCTGAGTATTGGGGTGAACTTGTTTGGAGAAGAAGGGATACTATGTGCTCTCAGAGAGATCTGAGGGCCCGAGGACCTAATCTGACCAAAGACCTTTTTTCCAGCCAGCATAGGAATTAACTTTTTCACATATTATTTTTGAATTTTATAAAATTGGGGGGCTTTACATACACATCTGGATTTCCAACTTGTCTTTTTTTTTACTTTATCTTTATTGTTGAAAGTATTACAAATGTCACATTTTTGCCCCAAAGATCCCCTCCCCCCAGGCTTTCACCCCACTACTCTCTGTGTCCCTGGGTTATGCATATATGCATATAAATTCTTATGTTAATCTCTTCCCACCCACCCCGCCTTCCCTCTAAGATTCATCAGTCTGTTCTAAGCTCTTATGTCTCTGGATCTATTTTGTTCATTAGATTCCACCTATGAGTAAGATCATGTGACACTTGTCTTTCTCTGACTGGCTTATTTCTCTTAGCATAATAGTCTCTGGGTCCCACCATGCTGCCTCAAAGGGTAAGGGATTCTTCTTTTATACAGCTGCATAGTATTCCATGGTGTAAATGTCCAAGAACATGCTTGACATGATTTCAATCTTCTTGATCTTGTAGAGACTTGTTTTGTGTCCTAACATGTGGTCTATCTTTGAGAATGTCCCATGTGCACTTGAGGAGAATGTATATTCTGCTGCTTTGGGGTGAAATGTTCTGCAAATGTCAATTAAATCCATCTCGTCTAGTGTGTTATTTAGAGTCACTGTTTCCTTGTTGATTTTTTTTTCTGGAAGATCTATCCAGTGAAGTCAGTAGGGTGTTAAAGTCCCCGACTGTGACTGTATTGCTGTTGATCTCTCCCTTAAAGTCCTCCAGGAGTGTTGATTTTTCTCCCCCCACAACCCCGTGTGAGTCTTTTGTTCTGAGGTGGGTCTCTTGTAGACAGCATATATTTGGGTCTTGTTTTCTTATCCATTCAGCTACCCTATGTCTTTTGATTGGGACACTTAATCTGTTTATATTTAAGGTTATTATTGATAGGTACTTATCTATTGCCATTTTATTCCTTTATGCCTATGTTTCTCATTCTCTCTATTTCTACTTCTTATTACAGCAGTTCCTTTAACATTTCCTGCAGTGCTGGCTTGGTGGTGATAAACTCCTTTAGCCTTTTTTTGTCTGGGAAGCTCTTTATCTCACCATCTATTTTGAATGATAGCCTTGCTGGATAGAGTAGTCTTGGTTTCAGATCCTTGTTTTGCATTACCGTGAATACTTCATGCCACTCCCTCTGGCCTGAATAGTTTCTGATGAGAAGTCACCTTTATGGGGGCTCATTTATAGGCAACAGATTGCTTTTCTCTTGCTGCCTTTAAGATTCTCTCTTTGTCTTGATTTTTGGCATTTTAACTATGATGCGCCTGGGAGTGGGCCTCTTTGGGTTCTTCTTACTTAGGACTCTCTGTGCCTCCTGGACTTGTGTGACTTTTTCCTTGACCAGGTTAGGGAGATTTCCTGCCATTATTTCTTCAAACAGGTTCTCTAACCCTTGCTTGCTTTCTACATCTTCTGGTATTCTTATGATGTGAATATTGTGACATTTCATGTTGCCCCAGAGCTTCCTTAGACTGCCCTCCTGTTTTTTGTTTTTTCATTTTGGATCTCTGATTGAGTGACTTTTTTTACCCTGTCTTCCTATTTGCTGATCTGATCCTCAGCTTCCCCTAATCTGTTGTGCATTCCTTCCAGTGTTTTTTAATTTTTAAAAAATTTCTCCTATGTCTTTCTTAATTTTCTTCAGGCTTCTATATCTTTTTTCGTGCTGTTGAGCATCTTTATTATTAGTATTCTGAACTCTATATCTGATGGATTATTTATCTCTATTCATTTGGCTTTTTTTCTGGAGACTTCTCTTGTCTTTTCATTTGGGGTTTGTTTTTTCTCTCCCCATTTTAGCTTCCTGTTTGGATTTGTTTCTATGTATTAGGTAGATCTGGTAGGACTCTCAGTCTTTAGGGTGGTCTCTGGTGCAGGCCAATGTCAGATGCTGTTTGTGACTGGCTTTGAGTACCCTGTTTGAAGTTTTCCACACTCCACAGCTTCTGGTTTCTTCTGCTGGGGTTGGGTGCGTTTTGATAGGACCAAAATGTGCACCAAGGTCTGCTTTTCCAAGCCCTGGGTCCAGAAGCAAACCAGGCAAAGACTCAAATAACCTAGAGGATGATTGTTATTCAGTCTCTTAATGAGCCTCAGGCTGAAGAAGCTCCACAGGGTTGGATGAGAGGTTTTCCATCAGGGTGGGGCAACTGCTTCCCCCACCCCACTGCAAAAGATGCTTGGAAGGTAAATGTCCTCTGCTGTATGGGGCAATGACTCAGCACAGGAATCCAGGTGGCAGAGATCCATGATGGGTGCCCCCTGAGCTCTATCTCCAGAGCCTGCAGCCCTGGTTCTCCTCACACAGCTCCAATCCACTCTGCCCTCCCTCTGCTGAAGCCCAAGGTGAGTGGCTGCACACGAAACTTTATGCATTGGCTCTTTAAGAGAGGGCCTGCATTTGCAGCTGTCTCTCTCCAGCAGACAGAAACCCGGCTGCTTTTTACAGCCAGATGGTATGTGGGGCACCTTTCTCAGTCCTGGTGCTCTGGGTTGGTAAACCCAACCTGGGGTTTAGGCCCCAGAGTCCTCAGTGGGAGCCCCCCACAGCTGAGATCTCCCTCCAGACCTTCAGCTGCTGCCTGTGGGAGCCCAGCCAGCTTTCTCATGCCTCCGCATTTTCTACCAGTCTCTATGGGGTCTCCACTTTTCCTCCTTGGTTATGAGGGTGCTCTCCAGCTTGTCTTAAGTAGCAGTTGATTATTCAGGATGGTTCTTCTGTATTTTAGATGTAATTCCAGTTTTGTCCTGGGAGGGTATCAGTGTAGCTTCCACTCAGTCCACAGCCATCTTGGACCTCCACCTCCAACTTGTCTTGAAGCATCAAACAGTGCCGTGGTCTGAGCGCTGCTTCCCCACGAGGATGTGGGCATGGAGCTGAGCCGAGTAGGGGCAGCTCCTCTGGCCAGGGCCTGAGCTGCCCGCTTACCTGTGGTTATACACAGTTTGTGTGTGTGTGGGAGGGGTTGTGTCAGTACATGAGTGTGCAACCCCAGACCTACAATTTACTCCTCACTAGGTGTGCACAGGTCTTAAATTGCTAACAGTCTTTCCTCTGCTTGGTGGATATAGAATGACTATTACGGGCTATAGGAAGCGTGATTATAACTTAGAGCAGACCCAGAGGATGCTGTGACCTGGAGCCAGAACTCTGTGCCCTGGGGAAAGTTGAGCAGACCCTTCAGTTCACCTTGGCAGCTCTTATCTCCTGAGAGAGCTAGGCCTGTGTCACCTCCTTATATGATGTGTCAGATCGTAAAAGGCCTTGAATGCCACCCTGAAGGTTTCTATGTGGACAGTGGGTTTGAAAACACCAGAGTATACAAGCCCTGCGGCCCTGGACCTGGTGCTGTGTGCAGTACCATCTGCCATTCCGGGTCCTGGGTTGGTGTCCACAGCTTCCCCAGAAGCCCTACAAGCCATGGGAGTGGGTCCTACTCCAGGGATCGCCACACACAAGAGGACTTTCATTTTATTAAAAAAAAGCTTTTTACTTTTATGTCTTTTGACCCCTAGTCTTTTATTTGGTGAATTTATGTCACAGACATTAGCATATGTGCACCACACATAAGCGTGACCTGTTTGTGGCAACACTTTACTAAGTGGAGACTGGAGACAATCTGAGGGTCTGTCAGCAGGGAGGCTGACCTGGTTGAGGCCCAGACACACTATTCAACCCCGGGCAGCAAGGAAGAAGACACCGTCCTTGCTCACACAGAGTCACCTCCAGGGTACAGTCAGGAAAAGCAGCAAGGTGTTGACAAGGGTTTCTAATGTGCTTCCATTCATTTAGAAAACACGCAGACACTCACTCATTCTCATGTCAGGTGGAGTATTTTGGGAGGTAACAACTTCCGGGAGAGGGCCAGGGCCCATGGGTGGAGGGAAATGCACTGTCCACTGTGTGTCCCTCTGTATGTTTGCTGATGTTGTCACGTTTATCTGTGCTATTTTTCTTCAATAATAAGAATCGAGCCTTGGGATTGTGTGTGCTTCATTCTAGCTTTATTTCTCCTGGAGGCTGCTTCATTCCTTCTAAGAAAATGTCCCCCCAGTCCAGTTCAGCGACGTCCCACAGTGCAGTTTCCTCGAAGGAATCACCCATGCTCCTGGCTGGCAGGACAGAACAGGTCACACCGGGCTCCTGCTGAGAGCCGGGTTCTTTGTTGGTGCCCTGGGTGGGCTCAGCTCCCAGTACCACCCAGTGCCAGGCAGCTGCTTAGAGGGGCAGAGCCAGGCAGCAGCTCTGTGCTGCCCCCCATCTCACGCTGCTGCGACACCGTCACTGGCTCCGGCCCTCTCTCTTTTCCACATGTTGAATGCATAGGTCATATCTGTCCTTTCCTCTCTGGGAAACTTCAAGAACTAAATAGTGAGGATAAAACTCGGTCTCAGGGGACTGTCTGCCCCTGCAGCTGCCACAGAAAGGGTGATGTACTCCTGCCCAGTGCTGAGTGAGGCCTTACCCAGTGGGGCAGGGTGAGTGGGGCCAAGTGTGAGGCCATGAAGGGCTGGCCAGGGGACCACAGCAGATAAACTGTTCTCCCAGCCAAACGGGGAAGGAATTCCAAGGAAAGGAAAGCTAAAGACATGAGCGCCCTGGACTCAGATGCGTCTAAGAGCAGACAGAAGCCCAGAGTACGGTTGGGACACAGACTGAGACAGGAAAGGTAGCAGGGGTGAGACTGGAAAATTCTCTGAGGAATTCTGAGGAATTTAGACTTTATTCTGAAAACTTTTGATTCCTAAAAGGTTTTTAAAATAAGAAAATATGATCTAGTTTTATTTGACAAAGATAACTGACAGAAGTATCGGATATATGTTACTAAACAAATCCCTCTTCCTAGCTCAAGATGGTGAGTCCTGAAGGAAGGTGGTGACAGTTGGGACCCAGGGGTGAGGGCAGGTCTGAAGGGGCTTTAGGACTTTGTGAAGTAAAATCAAATAGCGAGGGAGGGACCAGATGAAGAAGGAATGTCAACAATGACTCTTTGGCTTGGAGTGAACAGTGACTTAGATCCACGGGACAGAGCACACAGCTGGAAGACAGAGCACACAGCTGGAAGACGGAGCACACAGCTGGATGACGGAGCACACAGCTGGAAGACGGAGCACACAGCTGGAAGACGGAGCACACAGCTGGAAGACAGCACACAGCTGGAAGACAGAGCACACAGCTGGAAGATGGAGCACACAGCTGGAAGACGGAGCACACAGCTGGATGACGGAGCACACAGCTGGAAGACGGAGCACACAGCTGGATGACAGAGCACACAGCTGGAAGACAGAGTACACAGCTGGAAGACGGAGCACACAGCTGGAAGACAGAGCACACAGCTGGAAGACAGCACACAGCTGGAAGACAGAGCACACAGCTGGAAGACGGAGCACACAGCTGGAAGACAGAACACACAGCTGGAAGACAGAGCACACAGCTGGAAGACGGAGCACACAGCTGGAAGACAGCACACAGCTGGAAGACAGAGCACACAGCTGGAAGATGGAGCACACAGCTGGAAGACAGCACACAGCTGGAAGACAGAGCACACAGCTGGAAGATGGAGCACACAGCTGGAAGACAGAGCACACAGCTGGAAGACAGCACACAGCTGGAAGATGGAGCACACAGCTGGATGACAGAGCACACAGCTGGAAGACAGAGCACACAGCTGGAAGACGGAGCACACAGCTGGAAGACAGAGCACACAGCTGGAAGACAGCACACAGCTGGAAGACAGAGCACACAGCTGGATGACGGAGCACACAGCTGGAAGACAGAGCACACAGCTGGATGACAGAGCACACAGCTGGAAGACAGAGCACACAGCTGGATGACAGAGCACACAGCTGGAAGACAGAGCACACAGCTGGAAGACGGAGCACACAGCTGGAAGACAGAGCACACAGCTGGAAGACAGCACACAGCTGGAAGACGGAGCACACAGCTGGATGACGGAGCACACAGCTGGAAGACAGAGCACACAGCTGGATGACAGAGCACACAGCTGGAAGACAGAGCACACAGCTGGATGACAGAGCACACAGCTGGAAGACAGAGCACACAGCTGGAAGACGGAGCACACAGCTGGAAGACAGAGCACACAGCTGGAAGACAGCACACAGCTGGAAGACAGAGCACACAGCTGGAAGACAGAGCACACAGCTGGAAGACTGAGCACACAGCTGGAAGACAGAGCACACAGCTGGAAGACGGAGCACACAGCTGGAAGACAGAGCACACAGCTGGATGACAGAGCACACAGCTGGATGACAGAGCACACAGCTGGAAGACGGAGCACACAGCTGGATGACGGAGCACACAGCTGGAAGACGGAGCACACAGCTGGAAGACGGAGCACACAGCTGGAAGACAGCACACAGCTGGAAGACAGAGCACACAGCTGGAAGATGGAGCACACAGCTGGAAGACGGAGCACACAGCTGGAAGACAGCACACAGCTGGAAGACGGAGCACACAGCTAGAAGACGGAGCACACAGCTGGAAGACGGAGCACACAGCTGGATGACGGAGCACACAGCTGGATGACGGAGCACACAGCTGGAAGACGGAGCACACAGCTGGAAGACGGAGCACACAGCTGGAAGACGGAGCACACAGCTGGATGACGGAGCACACAGCTGGAAGACGGAGCACACAGCTGGAAGACGGAGCACACAGCTGGAAGACAGAGCACACAGCTGGAAGACAGCACACAGCTGGAAGACGGAGCACACAGCTGGATGACGGAGCACACAGCTGGAAGACAGAGCACACAGCTGGATGACAGAGCACACAGCTGGAAGACAGAGCACACAGCTGGATGACAGAGCACACAGCTGGAAGACAGAGCACACAGCTGGAAGACGGAGCACACAGCTGGAAGACGGAGCACACAGCTGGAAGACAGCACACAGCTGGAAGACAGAGCACACAGCTGGAAGACGGAGCACACAGCTGGAAGACGGAGCACACAGCTGGAAGACGGAGCACACAGCTGGAAGACAGAGCACACAGCTGGATGACAGAGCACACAGCTGGAAGACGGAGCACACAGCTGGAAGATGGAGCACACAGCTGGAAGACGGAGCACACAGCTGGAAGACGGAGCACACAGCTGGAAGACAGCACACAGCTGGAAGACAGAGCACACAGCTGGAAGATGGAGCACACAGCTGGAAGACGGAGCACACAGCTGGAAGACAGCACACAGCTGGAAGACGGAGCACACAGCTGGAAGACGGAGCACACAGCTGGAAGACGGAGCACACAGCTGGATGACGGAGCACACAGCTGGAAGACGGAGCACACAGCTGGATGACGGAGCACACAGCTGGAAGACAGCACACAGCTGGAAGACAGAGCACACAGCTGGAAGATGGAGCACACAGCTGGAAGACGGAGCACACAGCTGGAAGACGGAGCACACAGCTGGAAGACGGAGCACACAGCTGGAAGACAGCACACAGCTGGAAGACGGAGCACACAGCTGGAAGACGGAGCACACAGCTGGAAGACAGCACACAGATGGAAGACGGAGCACACAGATGGAAGACGGAGCACACAGCTGGAAGACGGAGCACACAGCTGGAAGACGGAGCACACAGCTGGAAGATGGAGCACACAGCTGGAAGACAGCACACAGCTGGAAGACGGAGCACACAGCTGGAAGACGGAGCACACAGCTGGAAGATGGAGCACACAGCTGGAAGAGTGGCTTTTGACCTGGAAGTTTTAAATCTTTGTATTTCACCTACAATAAGAGTGTTTTTGTGTGTGAATGTCCTCTGATATCATGAGTTTACTTGACCAAACATTTATCAAGTCCTCACACGGGGACCTGGAACAAGAAATGGTGTAAGCCATGAAGGTCAGGAGAGTCTTTGGAGCTGAATATTTTACATCTCACTCCCACTCCTTCTCCAACAGAACCAGGCGGATGCTTCCTCCCCCTAAAGAACAGTTACCGTATCCATAGCAATTAACAAGAAACAGCGCTACTGTCCTTTGGAGATTAATCTCAAGCCCTTGCTACTTCAGGGCTTTCCCCCTGCGCCAACCAGTCCAATGTCTCTTCTGCCTCAGTGGCAATAGTTTGGGGTTCCCCAGGAAGCCAGCACGGAGACGACTAGACTATGAACAAGTCATTCGTCAAAGGCTGTGCAAGACTAGAGAGGCTCACGCTGCTGAGCGGGGATTGCTTCCGCTTTGCTGCAAACAGCTCAGGCCCAGCAACATGGGAGTCACCGGGGTGGGGGGGGTGAGAGAAAGGAGGGGTGGACACCCACTGGCTGACTGGCTTCTCTCTCAGCTGCAAATCCTGCTCAGTGGCACCCTGGGGAAGCGTCACTTGGCCCCGCTGGGATGTGGTTGCTGCACTGTCTTGGGGAAGGCAGTTCCTCCTGGTGACAGCCTCCTGGAACCTGCTGGCTCGTGGCTGCCTTCTCTGGCCTCCAGCAGGATCTCACAGGCTGGGTGGGGAGGTTTCGCTCTGCTGCTTTTTCTGCGTCTCTTTTCTTGCTCAGGTGCCAGCAGGCCCCCGTCCTTCTAGGACTTCAAGCTGCAGCTTCTCCGCAGGCTGATGTAATGGTCCTAAGCTCCAGAACAGAGGACCCACTTCTGATACGATCTGTTTTATGTTCACCTCGCTGGCTCCTCTTTCCTCTCTCACCAGCCCTTCTAAAGCCTCGCCGGCACCTTTCAGCGTCTTTCCCCAGAGGCTCTTCGTGGTCCTCTGATCTCTGCCTCTTCTCGCTCTGCTTGGGCTGCCCCAGTAAATGGTGTGTTTTCAGGTAAGGGGGTCTTTATAAAAAAAACCCCAAGACACTCATGTCCAGGCTCAGCTTCTTGTCTGAATTCTGGTCCAGAGTCTGCTTTTGGGGGGGCACATGATGCAGTGTGCAGATGATGTTTTGTTGAGTTGTAAACTTGAAACCTGTTTGTTTTGTGGACCAATGTCACCCCAGTAAATTCAATAAAGAAAGAGAGAGATCACAGGTATTTCCACATCCCATCACAGTTCTCGTCGCTCTAGATGCCAATCTAAAATACTGATGTATGACACAGCTTTGACGTAATGTCGGTTATCAGACAGGGCTAGGTCTTCTATTCAATATGTTAAAGAATCACATATGTTACTATATCAAAATGTATGTCACTATTTAAAACAAAAAAGGAAACATTTGTTGACCATCTATGCTATGCCAGGCCCTGCCCTAAGCACGGGCCTGTAACAAGACAGGCGCAATGGGCCCCATGGAGCCCCTTCCAGCTGCCTGCAGGTGCCCAGGCTCCGTGTGCCTCACGCCTGTCCCAGCCTGGGCTTCTTGTCTTGGCCTTCAACCTGTCCCTCTGCGGGCAGACTTCTGGGCAGCACTGCCTCTCAGCGTGTGCCCCCGGGCCTCATCCTCGGGCCTCACTCCCTCCCAACCTCACATCAGCCTGCTGCCCAGCGTTGCTGATTCTGCCTCCTGATTTCCCTAACTTGGCCCCTCCCCTCCTGTCCCGCCTCTGCTGCCTTCCTTCAGGTCTCCTGTCCCTCCCTAAGTGGCTTCTCTGCTCATTTCTCCCTCCGCAGAGAGTCGCTGCGGGTGTTCTTGTGATGCTTTTCTGTGACATATCACCCTCCATGGCCCCCGCCACCTGGGAATAAGACCCCGGCCGTGGCTCCCAGCCACATGACCCACCCTGGCCTGCCCTTCGGAACGTGTTTGCTTTCCTGGAAGAAGGGAGAAGGGGAGGCGGGTATAGAAAGGAAAGGGGGCAGACAGGAGCAGGGGGGTCTCGGCCCAGGCAAGCAATGCACCAGGGGAGCAATTCGCTGACTGTGGACAGTGTGCTTGGCCTGAGCTGAAGCCTTATATCACCAGGCCACTTAATAATCCTCCCCAAGGGGCAATTGTTTTAAGCTCCCGTTAAACTATAAGAAAAGTGAAATTCTGAGAGTTTAGACAACGTATCCAAGGTGGATGGCGTAATAAATAATAAGAGTCAACCTCTGTTGAGAAGCTGCTATGGGTCCAACACTGCCAAGTGCTTTATTAACATCATTCCCAAGCGGCAGGTGCACTGGCATCATCCCCACGCAGCAGGTGCTCTTTGGTTCACATTTTACAGTTGAAGAAACTGGGCACAGAGGGAGAGTGACACCCTGGGCCCAAGGCCACCCAACCCCTGTGTGGTATAGCAAAACAAACTTTCAACCTATGTCCAAAAAAAAGCAATTTAAACAGATACTGGTCTCTTCTCTGCAGGAGCAGCAAAGGGAACTCCACTGCTGGACATGAAGAAAAGCCTCTTGTAATCCCCTCTCTCCCTCTCCCTTCCTCCCAACATCTTACACAGTATTGGCACGGCTGATTCCTGTGGCTCCCGCCCTCCCCAGTCTCCCCAAACTCCCCCATCGCCTTCTCTCTCCCCCTCTCCTCTCCTCCTGCATCCAGGTCTCTTTTCTCCTGGGAGTAGCTCTGCACCTTTTCTAATGAAAATCCATCAAGCCTTTCTCGGCTTCATCCAATTTCCCTTTCCACACCAAATGTCCCAAACCAATGGCTCACAGGCTGTATTCAGCCACCAAGTGGGTTTTATGTTCAGCCAACACAATTTTAAAACAGTTCTAGACAGCAGTGAAAAATGGATGGCTTTCATCCGGACTCCCAAATTTCTGAAACACCTTTGCCTTGTTTCCCGGAGACCTAGTAAGAGTGGGCCTGCGTCACGGGCCACCAGTCACATATCCTCCATCTGCCTGTCCCCACCACCGACCTTGCTGTCTCCCCACCCCCAGGGCTTGGTGCCAATCATGCTTGGTTCCAGGTCACCTTAAAGATGGGAAATAAAAGTTAGAGAGCAGACACTGCAAATCTCAAGACCCCGTTTTTACTCTGGACACAAACAGTCATCTTCCACGTGTAAAAAATTCAAGGGTCTTTGACAAAGGGACACGACCCTTGCTGGCTGCTTGCTCCTTTACGAGTTCCTGGAGGCATGTGAGTTTATGAACAAAAACCTTGCTCACCTCCCAAGCCCAGATCAAAGGAACAGCAGAGGCCCAGTCGATCAGACAAACTCCAAACCCCTTCAGCGGGAGGAAGGAAGGCCAGAGAAAGAAGTGGCTACAGGCCATGTTTCCTGCCGCTCTAGGTGCAGCTTTCAACCCCACATAGTAACAAGCCAACCAGCGGGCAGGAGAACAGCTCCTTCCTAGCAGAAGCGGCGGCTGCTAAGTGCCGGGGCTGTGACTGAATGTAAGTGGACTGGCTGCCTCGGCAGCCACCTGGAGCCCAGCTTTACAGCAGCTTCCTGACGCTCACGGCTTCGCGAGGAGCCTGTAGCCTTTTACTGCCACGCGTTACATGCCGAACAGGAAACTTAATAAGATTTTCAGTGGAGATTTTAAGAGCCCCATCATAGGACTTAACAACAACTGTGATCTATTATTTTTAGTGCATTTTCAATTTGACTTTACGGCCCCCGAGTTGTGTTCAAGTTAAATGAAAGTTAAAAATTGGTGCTGGGAGAAAGCAAAAACTTTAGGCTGCAACTTTGGTGTGAGTCCCACGGTTACTCACTTCTGAGCTAGTGCACTGCAGGCAAGTTGCTTAACTAATTTGTGCCCCAGTTTCCACAAGTACTAAAGGGAGTAATTCTATTGCATAGCACTGTTGCAGCAAAGATCATGGTGCAGGGCCTGGTATACAGCAGGACACCCTAAATAAGTTAGGTTGTATGGGACAGCAACTCCCCTTCAAACCAGCTTAAGCAAAAATGGGAACTTACGGACTTGCCTAGCTGGAAAGTTCAAGCGCGTATTGGCTCAGGCATGGCTGGATCCAGGGGCACGAACAGCATCGCCAGGCCTCAGCCCGCTCCATACTGGGCTCTGTTTTCTCCTGGGTTTGCCTTCATCCGTCCCTGCGCCCAGCGATGGGCTGGTTGACTTTTGGGGGAAGGAGACTGGACTCTGAGCTGCCCAGCCGAGATGATGGCCTCCTCGGGCAGGGTGGAGCTAGTGTGGGCATCGTGGCTCACGCTGTGTGTCCTAGAGGGGGTGCCGGTCAGGGCCAGCGTAAGAACACAAGACATCGCACCCTCACCAAAGCCACGCAGAAGAGGCAAGTCTAAGACAGTGACTCCCATTTGACAGGTAAGGAGACTGAGGTCTGTACTGGTTTCCTGTTGCTGCTGCAACAAATTATCATAAATGTAGTGGCTTAAAACCACAAAGTTTATTATCTCGGCTTGTGGCCCTCCCATCCGCAAAGCCAGCAGCACAGCATCTCCAGTGTCTCTGACCCCGACTCTCCTGACTCCTTTCCTTTATCAGGACCCCTGTGATTGCATCGGGCCCACCCAGGTAGTCCACGGGAATCTCCCCATCTCAGATCCCAAATTTCATCCCACCTGCAAAGTCCCTTTGCCATGGTAGTGACACTCACAGGTTTCGGGCATTAGGACAGGGACCTCTCTGTGTAGGCCGCTGTTCAGCCAACCACGGGCTTCTGAAAGTGAAGCCCCTTGATCACTCCGTAAGTTAGTAGCTGAGCCCTGACCAGAATCGAGGCGAATGGCCCTGAATGAAGACAGCGGGTAAGGATCCTGCTCCCCTGCCGAGTGGCTGTGCAGCCTCAGCCGGCTCCTTGGAGCCTCTGCGTACTCACCTGTGCAATGGGCGTCGTGTCTAAGGATGAGAGGGGACACTGTTGAAAGTGCCCAGCACCTCCGACACAGCAGAACACCAGCGATGCCAGGCGCTCCTGTTTCTAACTGCCTGGACCAGCAGGGGCCCTGAACGTCTGCTGCAGGGAACACTGGGGAAGCGCCGGCCGCATATTGGGGTGACAGGCCTTTGGGGTGAGCCAGCCATGTGCCAGTTCCTCACTCAGAAGCGAAGGCAGCAGGCCCGTCCCTGAGAGAACCGAGCAGCGAGCCCCTGCGGGTGCCGCGCCCCCAGTAACGCGGCCTCCCTGGGAGCTTGCCCCTCCGCCCACCCTTTCCTCCCCC
This sequence comes from Miniopterus natalensis, assembly GCF_054644295.1. Lineage (NCBI taxonomy): Eukaryota > Metazoa > Chordata > Mammalia > Chiroptera > Miniopteridae > Miniopterus > Miniopterus natalensis. Next base: position 102,586,585 of record NC_142083.1, read on the forward strand.
CTCTCCTGCCCTCCTGGCCCCTTTTTGCCTTCCTGCCCCGCTGGCCCCCCCGTCCCCCGTCCTGCTCCTATTTCCTTCTTCCCTCCCACCTTTCTCGCCCATACTTGAGGCCTCTGTTAGGGGCGATTGATCAGGGGCTTCTGGCGTCTGCGCTTGGTCCCCCCTTGTCTGTCACAGCCCAGCCGCACTGCTTGGCGCTCACCTGCCCCCGGTGGGCAATCTAAATGCTAATGCTGCTGCTGCGCGGCCCTCACCCTCCGCGGCCCTCACCCTCCGCGGCCGGCGCTGAACACGGAGAGGCGGACAGGCCCTCCTCTCCCACCGCCCTCGAACCCGGCCAGGCTGGGCACCTCTCAAGGTCCAGCAGGGGGGCCTTCCCCGGGCGCCCGCGCCTTCCCCCCAGCGGGGCCCGTCTCCGAGCTGGCGATGCCACGCCACCCGCCTCGCCCCGGTCATGCTCCAGCAGTGCCCAGTCTGATGCTGAAAGTGCAATATGCTGCCAGTAATGATGTCTTATTGGAGTGTAAAGATTTTCCCATTTCACTGCTTTATCCTGAATTTAGAGTATTTTGAAATTCACTTAGATGGGAGAGGACCAGCAGCCAAAAATAAGCTGGTGCCTCCTAAGGTGTTATCTCTGAAGTGGGAGATGGATGGGCTGTGGGGGGCAGGCTCGGCCCTGAGCTTTTCCATCTCCAGGACCAGGCGGCCGCTTCTCCTCCGTCCCGGTCCTGCGTCCCGAGGGCGCTCTGGCCTCATCTGCTCACTCTGTTCACTTGAAGTTTGTCCAGCATGTTGAGTTGGAAGATCACTTAGCTCTTGAGTCTCTGCTTTGAAAACGGGGAAATCTTAGAGGCAGTGCAGAGGCTGGCAGTGGAGGGGCCCGCAGGGAGGGCCGGTGGCCGTGACCGAGGCTGTCTGCAGGGCAGCTTGCTCGGGTTGTCTTCACTGAGCCACTTCACCCGTAAGGTACTGGGAGCCACTGAATCTGGCCGGTGCCTCTGGGAGCCTCGCTGTCACCTAGCATTGAGGCCATTGCCACCGGTATCTCTGGAAAATACACCGGGGCGGTTCTCAAGCAGCTCGAGTCAGGTGCTTAGAATTACTGATGTGTCACAGTGGCCCGTTCATGACCAGAGTGGCAATGACGGCTGCCTGAGACGCTTTGGACCCAAAAGCAGGGTTTTGTTGGCCACAGTGGTGTCAGTCCTGGCCCCTCTGGGCCTCTGTTCCCTCGGGGCCGTGGGGGATTCCGTGAGTCACTGGCTGTCGCTTAGGGCAACGCCTGGCACGGGGCACAGGTGCGTGAGCCTTCCTCAACCAGACGCTTCAAAACTGCCTCGCCCTCTCAGGGCTGGCTCAGTGGCATGTCCTGGTGACAGGCGGCAGAAAATGGGCTCGAAAGCTACCTGCTACCCCTCCCCTGCCAGTCCTTCCTCAAGACTGCTGTGGGAAAGTGGTGGCTGCACAGGGCAGCCGACTCCCCAGTTTGTCGGGGACCTTCCAGGTGTTGGCCCTGCACGTGCTCCTGGGAGCCCCGAGTCCCAGACCAGCCGAGAGGAGACAGATGCGCTGCTGTGCGGGTGTGGAGGACAGGTATCCGACTGCAGGCCACGAGCTTGCGAGGGAAGCCCTAACAATCTACCTCGGCCTGCGGCTTGATCACAGAGATCACTTCCCACGCTTCTGGAGGCTGGAAGCCCAAGGTCAAGGGGTGGGTGGGGCTGGTGCCTCCTGAGGCCACTTTGCTGTAAATGGAGGAGTGAGAACCCACAGGTGGGGCTCACGAGCAAAAGGCATTGTTGGGGGGCTCATCGGTGCCTTTGAATGTTCCTGGGTCACAATCAGGGGAGGGCACAAAGGGAGCTTGTAGTGGGGACTGGCCTACTACACTGGTGCACCTGATCACCTGGGCAGGTGCTCACAGCCTGTTTGTGCGGATGCTGAGGTGTCTGGAAAATAAGAATTTTGAAATGAACAGCATCCTTGGCTTGCAGGTGGCCTTCTCACCTTGTCCTCATGTGGCCTCTGTGTGTGTGTGCGTCCAGAGCCCTCCTACGACAGACCCCTCCTCCCAAGGGAACTTACACTTTGAAGTGGGGAGGCAGAGGGTAATCATATAAACATCCAACGCAGCAATTTCTGGTTTAGTGTGATGCTTTGAAAAAGCAGTCATGTAAAAGTGTTCATCCTGGAAAATTGTTGGACCCTCCCATAGGGCCTGAAAATCCATTTCCAAGCTCCCGCTTGAATGCAGAGCTAGAAGGTTCATCTTGGGTTGCTTTCCAAACTGGGAAAGAGGGTAGATCCTTCCTTTCCTTCCGGGGCTCTCAGGCTGCTTTGGTTTAGGAGGGGTCTGAGCTGTCAGCCACTTCTCAGTCATACTCAAGCATAGTGCTATTGGAGGGGGGAGGAGGGAAGGTGGCCTGTTGAGTCCCTCTCCCCTTAGCTTTCCTGGATCCCAAGCAGGAAACATCGCTAAAGGAGCCACAAAAGGAGGTCTGATCTCAGCGAAGGAGACAGGAAAGAGAAGGTGTCTGCAGGGAAACTGTGCGATCCCAGAGCCCCCACTGGGGAAGCGGGCTGGACCCAGGACGGCCGTATCCAGCACTGACAACCTCCTGCATCTCTAGAGATGTGTTGTATGTGCCCCTGCTTCTGGCTCTGTGTTTGTACCCGGGTCTCCTTAGAGCTTGGGTAATTATATGTATAGCTGTGTTACAGTGACCTTGAGAAGGGTGATGGCAGGAGTGCTTGGGTGTGTGCAAGGACAGGAAGGCCCGGTTTTGGTGATAGTCTGCTCCTTCCATGTCTAACATCGAGGAGGGACCCCTCTACCCACTCCTGGCTGTCAGCTGAATCTGAGCCTGCTGTGGGCTGGACGTCCACGAGCCCTGTGAATCCGGTGTTGAAGCCCTCGCCCCAGTGGGTGAGGTGGATGGTGTTTGGACGTGGAAACTTTGATAGCTCAGTTCAGATGAGGCCCTGAGGGTAGGGCCCTCATGATAGGATGAGTGTCCTTACGAGAAGAGAGCCTGCGGTCGCTGCCCGCGGGCGGCCCGGGTGAGAGGAGGCTGAGAGGGCGCAGTCCGCCAGCGGGGGGCGCTCTCACCAGAACCCGACCACGTGGGTGCGCTCACCTGACTTCCAGTTTCTTTCGTGTCCACGCCCCTCAGTCCATGGGACCTTGTTGCAACAGCCAGAGCTGAGACCCAGTGTCAAGTCAGACGTCCTACAGGATGGCACCCCGCGTGTGAGCTTCATTCCAAACCTCTCCAAACAGTCCTTTAGTTTGAAGCAAATGTTTGACATTCATAACCACCCAAGATGTCAAAGGCAACAGAATTGTTTTTTCTCATATTACTGGGAAAACTAGAAAATTCCTGAAAAGCAGAAAAGAAAAGAAAAAGTGACCCATGATTTTGCCACCCAAGCAGAGCCAGTATTTACATTTTAATGTCTTCTTCAGGGCTTTTAATGCAGTTTTTAAAACATAATTATATCCATTCTCTGTGTGCGATTATTACCTTGGTGTTTTAGTGACTATTAGAAGCATTTCCCACATTGCACAGTCTTTGTGAACATTGCATTTTATGGCTCTATAATGTGAGGATTATGGCATGGATTATTTAACCAAACATTTAAATCTAAAAACATTTATCTCATTACTTTTTCTGTTGTGATGATAGCCCTTTGGCATGAACTCATCCCTCCCACAGCCCAGCCCACCGCCAGTATGTGTTAGGTCATTAAGTTGCACCCTCCAATATGTAATTACTGGATCAAAGGGTGTGGCCATTGCAAGGCATGCAAATCACTTTTACAAATTACTCACTTAAAAATGCTGTGTGAGTTTACGCCCAGATCTGCAATGTAAGAAAATTCCCACAGTGCTTCCCTTGTGCTAATGTGCCTGTTGTTTTAAAAGACCAGGAACGTGAAAGGCGGGAGGTGCTGCTGTTGTATTTGCATGGCTCTGATTAGTCGTGATAGTGGAGGTATTTCCCGTGTTTGCTCCACAGCAGCATTTCCTCCTCGGGGACCTGCTGCTGGTGTCTGCTCCCCTCATCTCCTGGCGTGCTGTTTTTCTTAAAGATTTGTACTAATTCAAATGCATAAATGCACAGTTCCTTTCGGCTGCATTTGCTTCACATGAGGTTGCCCGTTTGTTGTTCCCCTTTTAAGTTTGATTACACTTTTTCTGTACAGATTTAAATTTTTGTAATCACATCTGCCCATCATTTCCTTTGTGAATTTTTGATCTTCTCTAAATCTAGATGCTCCTTTTCTCTCCAGAAGCTTGATAAATATTCATTTCTACTTTCTTATAGTTGGGCTTATGCTTTGATTAAAAAAAATAACTCTGCTCTAACTGGGATTTCAGTGCATAACACTGAAGATGCTTTCCACATGGCTAACCGTTTATCCTAGTAAAATTTATTCAATGGTCTTATTGTTTCCTTCTTTATCATATGTCGAAAATTCACATGGATTGTAGTATAGGCTAAGCTATTTGTCTTGTGGGAGTTTAAGGAGAGACCTGCTTCGGATTTGAGGAGTGACAGCTGGAATGGAGGGTCTCTGTTCCCCCTCCTATCTCGTGGTTGGAGGCGGGTTCAAGACAAGCAGGGCCCTGGCTGGGGTGGCTCCGTGGGTGGACGTCGTCTGGTGCATGGAAAGGTTGACGGTTAGGATCCTGGTGAGGGCACGTGCCCAGGTTGTGGGCTTGATCCCTGGTAGGAGGCATGCAGGAGGCAGCCAATGAATGCTTCACTCTCACATTGATGTTTCTCTCTCTCTCAAAGTTAATAAAATATATTTTTTTAATTGCTAAAAAAAAAAGGCAAGTAGTGGTGACAGGGAGATGACCCCGAAGACACACAGGGCAGATCCTAGTGAGCCTGTGCCCCTCACTGATCTCAGACTCCTTTTAATTTTTACTTTTCAGTCTTATTGAGGTACAGTTGACATACACAACAGTAAATATTTAAAGTGTACACCGTGATGATCTGATATATATACATCATGAAAGGATTCCCTCCATCTAGTTAATTAACACACCCATCACCATGTATATTGATTTTGGTGAGATCATTTAAGTTCTACTCTTTTAGCAAATTTCAATCATACAGAGCAGTGTAGACACCATGTTTTAAATGCGATCCTCAGAACTTGCCTTCCAGATCAAAGCTTGTATCCTTTCGCCAGCCTCTCCCTATTTCCCCCACCACCCGGCTCCCGCCAACCACATTCCTACTCTCCGTTTCGATGAGTTTGACTTTTATTTTAGATTTCACACCATGCATTATTTGTCTTTCCCTATCTGGCTTAATTTACTTAGTATAATATCCTCAAGGGGCATGTAAGTTGTTGGAAATGGCAGGGTTTCCTCTTTCTCGTGAGTGTTATGTGCTGGTGAGTCAGCTTCGGTTCCTGATGACCCCGTGGATGAGTGATGCCCACAGTGTCCTGTCCTCAGCCTGTGGCTTCTTCCATGGAGTCCATCCACCTCATGTTTGGCCTCCTCTTTTCCTGCTGCCTCCCAGCGTTATTGTCTTTTCCAGAGAACCCTGCCTCCTCATGATGTGCCCGAAGCAGCACAGCTTCAGTCGTGCCATTTTGTCTCCAGGCCTAATTTGCTCTAGAGCCCACTCGTTCATCTTTCTGGTGCCCAGGCGTCCACAGAGCTGTCCTCAACACCACATACCAAATGAACCAATCTTTCCCCTCTGCCGCCTTCACTGTCCAACGTTCACACTGCACGTAGTTATTGGGAGCGGGAGCCTGTGGATGGTCTCAGGCTCTGTCTCTAATGACACATCCTTGCTCCTGGTGATCCTTCCTAATTCTCCCATTGCGGCCTTCGGAGTCTCCGTCTTCTCTTGATTTCTTGGCTGCAGTCTCCACTTGAATGGGTGACTGAACCCAGGCCAGCAAAATCTTTCATAGCTTCACTGTCTTCACTGTCCATGTTCAAGCTGTGTATTTCTCCTGTAGCTCGGTGTTTGTCTTCATGTTCAAGGGCAGCCCCGTCCTGGCACGGCTTCTTTCACTCCATCAGAAGTCGGTTCACGTCATTGCTACTTTCTGCAGTAAGGTGGTGTCATCTGCATATCCTGCTATTGCTGTTTCTTCCACCAGTGTCTCGTCTCCTTTCCCTGAGTCCAGCTCGTTTTCTCTGTGGTACGTTCTGCATACAGATTAAACAAATCGGGAGATAAAACGCACCCTTGTCTGACACCTTTGCTTGGAAGAAATCATTCCGTCTCCATGCTCTGTCCCAACAGTGGCTTCCTGCCCACAGTACAGGTTACTCAAGTGCTGAGGCTCACCCCTGTCCTTTGGAACAATTCATAGCTTTTCATAATCAACACAGCCAGGCTTTGCTGTATCTACAAAACACAGACTAACCTCCTTCTGAAATTCCCTGGAGCCCCCCGTATCCAGGGACACTCGCAGTTAGGTCTGCGTGCCTCTTCCTCATCTGAACCCAGCTCGAACCCTGGCCTTTCTGGCTCCGTATAGGGTTGTTGCGTCCCCCTGAGCATCACTTTACTTCGTGGGAAATTAGAGCAAGGGCCCTGTAGTTACCGAGCTCCTTGGCGCCTCCTTTCTTGGGGACGGGGGCGTATAGTGACTCTTCCAGCCTGTGGGTCACCGTCCTGTTTGCCGCATTTGTTGGGATATTTCCGTTAGGACTTGAACAGCTCCAGGCTCTACGGCTTCACCTAATTCTATCCCACGAACCGCTGGCGATTTATTTCTTCCCAGTACTTTCAGGGCTGCATTCACTTTTCTTTCTAGAATGACGGGGTCTTCCTCATAGGAACCTTCCTCAAGGGCGTCTGCCGTCCTCTTGTCTCTCCTGCACCGATTTTCCTTACACCGCTCCCACTTTTCTTCATTTTCTCCCGGCCAGGCAACGGCTTCCTTCTCGGTCATTCCGCTTCCCTAGCCTAGCTTTGAAGTTCCCTTTTGTTTCTCGAACCTTCCGGTAGAGACAGGCCTCTTGTGCTTCCTTTCTGCGTTTCTCTTCTCTCACCCTGCGTGTCGTGAGAGTTCCCTGCATCTCCAGGGGACAGTCGTGGAGAATCTGTGCGGGCTCGACCCCCGCTCTGCCACCTGTTGCGGTTGCCTCTCCCCTGCCGAAGCTTTCGGTTTCTCCCGGCGTGGCCCTCGGTCTCTCTCCTTTTTACCTCCAGGCTGCCTTTCACATCCCTTCCTGATATTCCTGGGTGAGTCAGGGTGAGCAGCGTAAATCCCTCCTCAGGTGGCCTGCGGGTCTCCGGAGGGCACTGGCGCTGTAGCCTGGCAGTCCCTTCCAGTGCCCCCTTAGCGCCACTGTCGCGTTGGAGGGCAATGGCTCGCGGTCGCTTCCTTCGCCCGAATCAGACCCCAGGGTGCACGCCCGCCTCCTCTGTCCGCCCGCACCCTCCAGCGAACACGGCGCGTTCCCAAGCTTGGCTGCTGCGAATGGCGCTGCAGTGACCAGGGGTGCGGCTGAATCTTAGGGAAGGTGGTTTCATTTCTTTGGATACATACCCAGCAGTGGATTGCTGGGTCGTAGGGTAGTTTTCCGTGTGATTTTTAAAGAAACCTCCACACTGTTTCCACAGTGGCTGCACCAAGTTGCATCCCCACCGCCAGGCTCGGGCCTTCCCCTCTCCGCATCCTCGCCGACACCAGCTGTCTCTTGTAGTTTGGTGACAGCCATTCCACCAGGTGGGGGGTGGTCTCTCATGTGGTTTGGATCTGCATTTTCCTGGTAATGTGTGAGGCTGAGCCCTTTTCATGTATCTGCTGCCATTCGTATGGCACTCTCTGACGCTTGAAGATGACCTTGTGTCTAGCTTTACTTCTGTCGTCCAGCCTGACTTCCACTCATTGTTCCAGGTTCAGAGGGGAGCTTGGCAATGCGGACGACCTTCCTAGAGGGCAGTTTCCCTTGGCAGCCGAGCCTGCCCCTTCACCAGCTCTTCTTCCCTTTACCTCGACCTGGAGCTTCTCCCTCCCCCGGCCTGACACCTCGCCTTCAGGGTGCTGATGCTAGCTTTCTTTCTCAGACTTCATTTCCTCCTGGTATGAGACAGATGCTCCTCCTAAGGCCAAAACCTTATATTTAAATCCTTAGAATATATCTTTATTCCTTCCAGACCTGGTAATTTTCAGATTTTTGTTACTTCTGATTTTTCTCATGTAATCTCAGGTCCTTTGCTACACAAAGGGGAGGAATGGGAAGAGGTAAATTACGGGGTATCCAATTCCTGATAGAAAGGGGGGCATAGGAGCTGCTCCATAAGACCCACCAGCCCTCTGAGTGCAAGGACACATGTCCCAGAAGTTAAGGAGCAGTGTTCAACATCCACACTGCCGTAGCAGGAGGGCAAACAGACCACAGGAAATTAATACTCGGCCAGAGCTGCAGGCCCCTTGGACTTGTCTCCCTCTCAATCCAGCTATAGAAGCTGCTCTCCTCTGTTTAGCATTTTGAAAATTTAGAGTTCAGATGCTAAAAATATGCTTTCAAAACTCATCAGAAGGATCTGAGCAGGTCTGTCACTGTGGGTCCAGTGTCAGCAAAGGTGCCCGGTGTGGTAAAAGTGTCCGGGGCAGGATTCATTCATTCATTCATTCATTCATTCATTCATGCATTCATTCTCTCATGTGACAAACGCCCATCAGGTCCCTGCTCTGCGGCAGGTCTCATTCCCATTCTGGGAGTGTGGGATTTGGTTGTGAAATCAACTCAGTCCAGGGAGGAGGCGTTCTAGCCAACAAAGGGAGGAGGCAGGTAACATAATACACTATTTCTCTTCCTATTTATTTTTCAACCATCTGCATTAACTCCCATAGATAAACCGTGGAAATCGATTCTGGTTTGTGGTTTATTGATAATCAGTAGAGACCCCTTCCTTCCACGCCGGCAACGCTGCTGGGAGCTGTGGGGAACGTGCACTGTGGCTCTTTCATAAACATGCCTGCCCGTCGCTGCTCTTTGAGAGGGAATCGCTCCACCCCACTGGGGGCCTGTATGTGAGGCACTTTGCTAATAAACAACCGAACGACAGCTAGCCATCAAGCAGGGCTCCCTACGTGGGAGCAGAGAAACTGAGGCCTCCAAGGGACTGCAGAATCTTTGCTTGTAGATCTGCCCAGTATGTCAGGCTGATGGAAAACAAAGGCATTTTCTCCCCCTTTCTTCTCAGAGGTTAAAAACGGGAGAGAAAAATTGTTGAGCACTTATACAAGGGGGGGGTTCAAGATTCATTACAGATACTTTAATGGCTTAATGGACAGTTGGAAAATTCTTAATTATAAAGCGCAGTCTCTTGACTTCTTAATTCGATGCAGCGAATCCATGCTTAGCCACAGCTTATTACTGGACTTGCACAGCGCTGGGCATAGAGTGGGCGTTGAATGGTTTTTAATGATGCACAGTGACAGACTCTGAGACACAAGGCGCTGCCACTAGCCTTAAGGAGGCCATAATCTAGAGTAGAAGGCGGCTATGTGAGCTGCTGATGCTAACACTAATGCTAATGCAATAATGACCAGTGTTTACTGAGCACTGACTGTGTCTCAGGCACCAGGCTACACACGTGCACATTCCCCCCTCTAGTGCTCACAGTAACCCTCGGGGGCCGAGCGTATTCTGGTGAAAGATGAGAGCACAGATGCCATAGAGGCCCCAGAGCTCTGGCTGAGCTGTGGTCTGAACCCAGGTTTTGTGATTCAAATGGCCCTTGAGCGAGCACCCACCTGCGCGCCTCTCCCACGGTCCCCGCTGCTTCCAGGTGTGAATGACATATCTAGAGACAGGACGGGGAGGCGCTGCTCTCCTGGGAAGGGACTGGAAAACCTTCATAGGGAAGGTGCTATTCCACTCAGCAGCTTGGACGTTTCTAGAGTGGAGCTGCCACCAGCTGAGGTGAAATGTGTGGGAGACTGGACATCACACCACATCATTTGCAGCTAGCAGAGTCCTGGCCGGATGCCCTCCCCCGTAGCAGTGAACTCATCCATTCGTGGGCCCCTCCATCCCCGGCTCACAGGAGAGCGTGGCCTCCCTCCCACTCCTCCTCCCCGATTAGTGGCTGAGGCTGTCCCCTGACAGTCAGGCCCCTTCCTACCTCGATGTTGGGGCCCTCTACTTTGGTGCTCCCTGTCTCCACTTCTATGGTTACACCGAGCTGGGCGGTGCTGATTCAGGCCGAGCCACCACCTCTGTTACTGACACACCCATCCTGGGAAGCAGTCCCAGTTGGCTGTCCTCTGAGTCCGCAGCCAGCCCTCACCCTGCCACCCCACCAGTGAGGATGCCAGGTCAGGGGCTCCAGGGAGCCCCAGATAACGGCTCTTTCATGCCCCTTCTACTTGCAGATCACCCCACTTCCAGTCTTAGGTGGGTGGCTCCTGTCCTGCTCTTGGAGCCAGGCAAGAGGGGTTCCTGTGCCTCAGGGGACCCGGCTGGTTCCCTGTGGCTATACGCCTCTTCCCACCCAGCATGAAGTTTAATGCCAAGGGAACATGCACATCTGGAGACAGTGCCCTCCTAGACCATAGTCTGTTCCCCAGGGTCCTGCGATTCCTTGTTCAGATGGCCCCATGGCCACATTGAACCTGGTGAGAGCTGTTTGAAGGCGGTGTGGACAGAGTGTGGACATGCAGGCTGGAGGACCCACCTCTTGTACCTGAGGGTATCCTATGGGACAGAGCTGAGCGTGGGCCATGGGCTGGCAGCTGACTTCCCCACACAGGGGAGGAATCCAAGAACTTGGTATGAGGACCTGGCCTTCAGGGTGGTTGTATTTATCAAGGAAGGAAGCTGGACACATTTTATTTAGGTTTTCATTTTATGACTGTCTCTCTAACACATGGTATGTGGGCCCCTGTTTTCACTCTTGCCCTAGGTTGTGCAACTGTACCCAGATCTCTCAAAACCAGGACCAAATCTCGTCAGTTTTATTTTCTGCAGGGAAAGGTGCTCCGTGGTGTGGGGAAATCAGTCTCCGTTGTTTCAGCCGCCATCTGTGACACTGCGCAACGGCAGCCGAGCTGCCTGCCACACACGGCACTGGAAACCCGAGAGAGTGACACCCGTTGCTTTCGCTGCATCCGGTTGTTTAAGACTAAGTCACTAGATCCAACCTTGGGGAGGTCACACGGGCCTGGGACCAGGAGGTGGGGCCATAGTAGCAGGCTGCCTTCCACAGATGTATTTAACAGAAATATCATTTAGCACATATGCCGAACATTAGGGGGTGTGAGCTGCTTGTGGACACTGAGATTTGGGGGTAACTCCAGTCTGTAAAACCACCTACGCCGTGCGCACCTGTGGCACTGTCCTATCCCCACGTGAGCCCGGGAAACCTGTGCCTCTTTCTCTTTGCTCAGGCGGCGGTGTGCACAGTGGCACGTGGCACACCGTAGGTTCAGCTCCCAACCCTGCCCGTTGTGAAGTGTGTGTCTTGAGCTCTCTGGGCCGTTTTCCTGCGTGTGAGGTGGGCACGAGCGTGTTTTACCTCCAGCCCCGCGAAGAGCACTGACTGCCAGGTGTGCTCAGCCTGCACAGGGCCGAGCGCTGCTTAGATGTCACCCCTTGTCATCAGTGTTGACACAGGAGAGGGCACGACAACTGTAGAAATTAACTAAAGTCAAACAGAGTGAAGCCTGGGGCCTGCTCGTGCTGCCTGACCCAGAACTCAGCTGGCGAATTCCTGCAGATCGGACAACAGCTCTTCACCCAGACCTTACAGGGAAAGCGGACGGCAGACAGGCCGCGTAAAGGTTAAAGCGAATCCAACATTTGTCCCACTCCTACTTCCCCACAGCGACAATTCTCCGTAGGAACTACAGACACATAAGCTCAGCCTGTGGAGAGGGGTGGGGTCTCCCCCTTCTCTCGGCCGCTGCCTGCGGAGGGGCTGCTCCTGCTGGTCCCCGGCCTCGCCTGTAAGGGGAGGCTGCTGCTCTGCCGGTGGAGAGGCCGCCCTCGGTCCCAGCGCGTCACTAATAAACTCTCTTTCACTTTAAACTCCATGCTGGCCCATGTCTGAATTCTTTCCTGTGCAATGAAGGCCAAGAACCCTCTTGGCTCAGGGCCAAGCCCCCCGGGCCTCACCCCTCCGGGGCCAGTCTCAGGAAGGTCTCCCAGACTACTCAGAATGTCACAGACATGTCACAGTGGAGGAAAGAAGCTCACCTCACTCATATATTTTAGTTCATGTAATCACAGCCCACCCTGGGAGGTAGGTATTTATTATCCCCAGTTTACAACTAACAAGACTTACAAACCCTGGGGAGGCTGAGGGTTGGGAGCCAGGATCCGCACCCAGGTCCCCACGCTGCCTCCACCGTGTCCACCTGCGCTGCCTGTCAGGGCGCGTGTTTCACGGCTCAGGACTTGAGCAGCCGCTGCCCAGCTCCACGTTACAGCAAAGAGCGCATGGTCTGCCCATGAAAGCACTTGGGGCCAAGGGGAGGTTTCTTTCATCCAGGACACTTGGGTCACCAAAAACTGTAACTAATTAAAGTTTTACTGTTCTTCACCTTCCCTCTGAAATTCCAACACCACAAGTTGGAAACGGCACCGTGAGGCCTCCACTCAACCCTTGGGGACGGCATGTGGGACGGGCCAGATGGGTCTCCCTCTGCCCCTGGCTTGTGTCGCCCGCAGCTGCAGCCAGGCGCTGAGTGTCAGGCCGATTCCTGGGGCAGGAGAGGGCTGGATGTGAGTTCTCCACCCCCATCCCTGCTCCTGACCCCCCAGTGCACTCAGTTAAGGAATTACATTCATGCTACAGCTTTCTGCTGAGAAGTGCTGTTCTGCTGGGGCCTCCTGAGGGGCCGCTCCTTTCATTTCCATTCATTCTGTTCTCTGGATCCCTCAATTTAATGAGGCCTTTACTTTTGCCTTTGAAGAGTGCTCTTGCCCCATGGAGCTAGCTGTTAGCTGGCATTTGAAAGCTGAGGGGAGCCTGGAGAGAACTGGAAGAAAGGGACCCGAGGTCAACCCCCCACCTACTGAGAAGGGCTGCTATCTGGGCTCCCCTCACTGGCCGGCCCCACCTCTCCCTTTCCCGAAATACCAAATTTGGTGTCTGTCTCAGAGACCTCCCACCTACTGGTTGGACGTGCCCCAGTTCCACAGCAGACTTTCTTAGGGGCACATTGTTTATTAATAGTCGCTACCCCTGCCCCCGAGTGGGGATCAGAACGAATTCAGATTCTCAGAAAGTAGAGCCAACACAATGGTTGGGCCTCTGGCTGCCTGTCTCCCCTGCTCCTCCAGGCTCTGTTGCTGGCACATAGGCACCAGCCACTGGACTCAGTGCCAGGAGACCCTCACAGGCCACACCTGTCGCAGGCTGCACTTCCGAACATGACGCCCCTCTCACGGCTTACCCCTCTAGAGACTCAGCTTTCAGCTTGGCCGGCTAGGCCACAGTCCCCCCAGTGACCCTGCTTAGTGCTGTAGACTCAGTTTTGGCCTCAGGCTCAACCTTGGCCTAACTGTCCAGAACCCTCAGACACACTTAGGTCCTCAGAAACTGGGTCACCAGGGAGAAGGAACTGAGACCAGGCATGACCACTGGGACGGCACTCCACCGTCCTTCACACTGGAGTGACAAGCTCAGGCTTGGGCTGGCCATCACCTCATGCTCAGAGTCAGGCAGGTGTGGGCAATGGAGCCACTGGAGAGTGGCTGCTTCTTCATGTCACCAGTGGTCATCTGAGGCTGAACATAGCCCTTCACTCTGGCTGCGCACCGGAATCACCAAGGGAGATTTTGAAATTTTAGATGCCTGGTCTCCACACTCAGAGATTATGAGTTGATTGGCCTGGGGTGAGGCCTGGGGTTTAGCACTTCTGAAAAACTCCCTGAGTAATTCTAATGGGCAAGTATTGGCAGTAATGAGAGTTACTGGCCCAAACAGAGTAGGATTTAGAGCCTGATGGAGGTGTGGTGCACGTGATAGACAGGAGCAGAGCAGAGTGATAGGCCAGGTACTGCAGGTCACCAGGGTGGAAAGCCCTGGGTGCCTAGCAACAGACAAAACTGGGCTGGGACCTTGCCCTCAGGGTGACCTTTTCTCCCCTAGCATATCACTAGTCATGTGGTTTAGACCCCTGACCTTTCCTATCCCAGGTCATGTGGTTTGGACCCTCCCCTGACCTTTCCTCCCTTAGCCCGTTGCTAATCATGTGGTGTAGACCCCCTTAAAGGAGGAACAAGAGGGCAGGAGAATAGCCCCATAGACTCCCATACAAGCCCATGTATGACCACTCCCCTCAGCATTAAGCCCTCAGGACAGTGAGGTTCTGACCTGCATCAAATAATCTTAGGAACAAAGCCCCCAGTCTGCTGACCACACAGACAGAGTTTTGATCAAACTAGAGATGTATTTCCTTTGTGTTTGAGCTCCGGGCCCAGAAAAGCAGCAAGGTTAAGCTGGACAATGCCTTGGCTGGCATCAGGACTGGCTGCCATGACTAATGACCCACTGCTCTGACTCCAACGAATCAGTGGAGAACAGGACCCCAGGGGACACACCTGGAAAGCTGATGAATATGCTATGGAGATCCTCCAGTAGGACCTTTCCTAGGGCCCCTGTCTTTGGAAAGCAGATAAAAGTCCTCAAGACTCAAGACAAAGGACTCAAGGTGCACTGTCTCTCTTGAGTGCACTCAGACCTTCTCCCCTTCCCGCCTTCCCCTCTTCCCCCAGGAGCATTTTCTTTGCTTTCTTTCTCCTAAGCTCCAAGAGCCCTCCTTTGCCTCTGTAACTTGCTTCCTGAGCCCACGCGGCCCAGCTGGCTCCCTTCTTCTATGGCTCCTTCTCCTACCTCTGTGACTTTCTAAATAAACTTTTGCGTGTATTTGAGTCTTGGCTCTGAATTCTTTCTTAGCCGAGACTCGAGGACAAAGGTTTCACATTCTGGTGCTGCTTCACGGTCCACAGAGGTGATGAGGCAGAGGGTCTAGCTCTGGCCTGGAGGTGGACTGAGGCAGGAGGAGATGACACACTTGACTATAGTCAAGACTCAAATTAAAATTTCCTAACTAAAGATGAGTCATGGAGGGTAGTCATGTCCTAACCCGGTATCTCCCTGACAAAGGTCAATCTTTACCTTGATGGAGCCTGTCCATTGTCTTTTTGCATCTAGGATAATGCACCTTTGGAATGTAAGAGTGATCCCCTTTTCCAGACCCCTCAGGGCACCATCTCCTACAGAGAAGAGACCAGAGAGCCCCTCATTGTTATCTTGTCCTCCACAGACCATCTCTATGTGCTGTAAATGTTAATGGTTAACTATCCTCTCCCCACCTAGGTAAAAGAAGTGTGTGTCTTTATTTCACGTTTTATCTAATCTCAGAGGTTTCCCTACTTTGCTTTCTCCCGCCTCCCTGATCTATCACCAAGAACTTCACCTAACCAACCCCCTGATGTCTTCCCCTTTGATTGTAAATAAGTGGTAAACTGCCATTTTCTGGAGCATTTTCTCAATCCATTGAGATTTTGCTTCCTGGCAACTGTCTTCAGTTTGGCTCAAATAAACTCATTAAAATTCTCTACAGGTTTGGAATTTTCTTACGTCAGCAAAGTGAAGGGTCCCACTGACCACACCTAGATGAGTCAGGGGCTTACGCTTCGGTAACATCACTGTTCCCAGTAAAATTACATTTTTAATATTATTCGCTGACATAAAACCCTCCAGGAGTCTCTTTTAAATTGTTACAATAAGAGGAGGCTATAACCTGGGATGCAGAGAAGATAAAATGAGCCATTTACGAGCCTTCCGTTCTGAGTGAAATGGACTGAGTACATTCTTTTTATAAAGTTAACCAGGAAAGAAAACCATCTGCAAACAAACCCTGTGGTTGTTGGCGAGGAGCACAGAGGGGACCGCGCCTGGAGTTGGTGCAGGAGGGGAGCCGTGCTAATGGCATAACAATGGCCTGTTAGCTTGCGGAGCTGAGCAGCCGTAGGGTCCGCTACCAGCTGGATCCAAGTGAAGGCTCTTCAGGGACCCCCGGGGGCTGTCAGTCTCGGAATAAAGCTGTGTGAGGCTGCGGAGGCCTTTGGCCGGTTTCAGTGAGCAGATGCCACCTGACAGAGCTCAGGCTCATTTCCATCCAGGCCGCCCCTGCCCTGCCCCGGCAACCTCTGCGCCCGCCTCTGCTTCCCGGGATTCGCAGGGCCCTGGGGCCTGGTCAGGGTGGAAGGGGCTGCAGGGAGCTTCGGAGACTGAATTTCGAGCAGGGAATAAATAAACCAACCATCTAATCCTATACTTTCCCACTGCTAACACGTTGTAGCTCACAGTCCTGGTTTTTGCTAGGACAGTATAAAGAATCTTTTACTCATTCATGTAAAATATTTATCAAGTGTCTGCTTTGGGTAACAGACGTTTTTAGGTCCTGAGATGAAGCAGTGAGCATAACAAACAAGTTCTGTCTTCAGAGTAAGTATATTCTGGTGGGAGACAGGAAATAAGCAACTATACCAATAAATAAATAAAATACCAGTGAGCGTAAAAGCTATGAGGAAAACAGCACGAGGTAACCTGAGAGTCAAGACAAACTCAGCACAAGCAACAATAGAAAAATAGATAAATTGGACTTTATCGTAATCTAAAACTTTTGTGCTGCCATGGAAGCGATGCAGCGGAAAAGATAAATAACCCAATTATTTTTTAAAAAGGCCAAGGATAAGAATAGATATTTTCCAAAGAAAATATACAAATGATCAATAAGCACATGAGAAATTGTTCAACATCGTTAGCCATGAGTCCAATGCAAGCCAAAACTGCCGTAGGATAGCACCCCACACGCCCTAGGGCGGCTGCAATAGAAGACAGGTGAGGGTGTGAAACTCCTCGGCTACCTTGGAAACAGGGGGCGTTCCCTCCAGACTTAAACATGGACTTACCACATGACCAGCGGGTCCACGCCAACTCGTACAATCAAGAGAAGTGAAAACCAAAGTCCACACAAAAACGTGTATGTGAATATTCACAGCAGCATTATTCATAGTAGTCAAAAGTGGAAGCAACCGAGACGTTCATCCCCTGGCACAGCCATACAGTGGAATATTACGTGGCAATGAAAAGGAATTAGGGGCTGACTCATGCTGACATCACGGGTGGACCTTGAAAACATCTTGCTGAATGAAGGAAGCCAGATGCAGAAAGGCACATATTGTATAATTCCATTTACATGAAATGCCCAGAAGAGGCCAATCTCCTGAGACAGAAAGGAGATTAGTGGTGGCCAGGGGACAGCAGGAGGAGGTGGGGGAAGGGGAATGACTACTAACGGGTGCAGGTTTGTTTAGGGGGTGGTGATAAGCATGTTCTCAGATTAATTGTGGTGAGGGTAGCACAGCTTTGTGAATATACTAAAAACCACTGAGTCTGCTTAAAACAGGCGAACTGTGTGGTATGTGAATAGAGATTTTATTAAAAGAAGAAGAGGAGGCGGAGGGGAGGTGGGAGGGAGAGAAAGTACTAGCATCTGCCACAGCCATAGGGGGATTAAGGATCTGGGGAAGCGTTCTGTGCAGAGAGAACAGGTAATGTCAGTGCCCTAGCTTGTCTTCAATATTTCATGACATAATAATCAGAATATGGGCTTGGGGCCGGGAACAACAGGGTTAGAATACCACCCCCACCATTTACCATGAGTACTTACCTTTAAGTATTTTTAAGTTCCTTTCCTAACTTGTTATGTTCTAGGTGTTGTGCTGATAGGCCTACTGTATTGGTGACTGGATCCTTGCAAACCCATCTGGGGAAGGTGGTATATTCCCCTTTCACGGGGAGCGGAGGCCCAGGGGGCCTTCACCACCACGCAGCACTGAAGGGTGACCTGGAGACACCCCACCTCCTGCGCACTCAAGCACCTCGTTTATGAAGCGGACGTGATATCTCGGCAAGATGATACTGTAGGGTGGGAACCCACGTGT
The DNA here is from genome assembly GCF_054644295.1 of Miniopterus natalensis. Classification (NCBI taxonomy): domain Eukaryota; kingdom Metazoa; phylum Chordata; class Mammalia; order Chiroptera; family Miniopteridae; genus Miniopterus; species Miniopterus natalensis. The sequence continues at coordinate 102,604,553 of NC_142083.1, forward strand.
ACCTAGCACTGTGCCTACAATTACTTTATCATTTTTTAAAATTGAATTTATTGGGGTGACATTGGTTAATGAAATTATACAGGTTTCAGGTGTACAATTCCATAACATCATCTGTATATTGTGTGGTGTGTTCACCGCCCCAAGGCGAGTCTCCCTCCACCACCATTTATGCCCCCTTACCCTCTTCTACCCCCCCACCCCCTTCCCTCAGGCAATCGCCACACTGTTGTCTGGGTCCATGAGTCTTTCTTTTTTTTCTTTGTTTAATCCCTTCACCCTTCTTACCCAGCCCCCAGCCCATGACAGCTGTCAGTCTGTCCTCTGTATCTATGAGTCTGTCTCCACTTTGTTGTTGTTTTTTGTTCGCTAGATTTCACATATACGTGAAATCATATGGTACTTGCCTTTCTCTGACTGGCTTTTCTCACTTAGCATAATACTCTCCAGGTCCTTTCATGCTGTCCCAAGGAGTAAGAGTTCCTTCTAGAAGCTGGGTTTTTTTTTTAAGTTTTATTTTAACTTCATAGCACACAGTGTGTTTGATTCTCTTAGTGAGTTAAATAATGGCCCCCAAAATATGTTCAAGTCCCAACACCCAGGCGCTGTGAGTGATTTGGAAAAGGGTCTCTGCAGATGTAAATAGTTAAAGATCTTGGGATGAACTCATTGTAGATTACCTGCGTGGGACCCACATCCAGTGACAAGCATCTTTACGTAAGACGGAGGAGAAGAGGCAGACACAGGAGGCCATGTGGAAACAGAAGCAGGGGCAGGGGCCGGGCAGTTGCAAGCTACGGAACATCAGGGGCAGCAGCAGCCGGATGAGGCAGGACGGATTCCCACCCTAGGGCCTTTGTTTTGGGGCCCAACACACACCTTGACCTCAGATTCCGGCCTCCAGGACTCTGAGAGAACCCATTTCTGTTGCTTTAGGGCTCCCAGTTTGTGAAAATTTGTATGGCAGCCACAGGAAGCTAACACAGTACTTATAGTAGGTTATGCGTAAGTAAATATTGGTTACTTAAGGATGTTAATGACAAAGCCACCAGGGAACAGAAGGAAGAAAAAGAGGATTATAACCAGGAATTCTGAACACCCACTATACTGCTTGGACTTCGGAGTCAGAGCCAAGTTCAAGTCCTGCTTCCGCCGCCTGTTTTACATGTGACGCCAGGCCATCGGTGTAGCCTGTGTGTGTCTCAGTTCCTCCACCTGTAAAACGGGGGAAACCATAGCATCTAAGGTGGTTGTGAAGAGCAACGAGAAGTTGAGTTAATATTGAGACAAACCATTTCTCTGAATAAATAGTGAGGTCTTGAAGGGCTAACGATTCTGCACAAAGTGAGCTTTGTATAGATTTTCAGCAGTTGACTATGATATGCTTAAGAATGGTTTCCTCATGTTTCATGTTTGTTTTGTTTTCTGGGCTTCTTGACTGTAATTTAATGTCTTTCACCAAAGGTGGGAAGTTTTCAGCCACAATTTACTCAAATAATTTTTTCTATTCAATCTTTCACTTCTTTGCTTCAGCAATTTTAATTATTCATATATTAGATCTCTTGACTTCCCCCCACAGATCCCTGTACATTTTTTTTCAGTATTTTTCTTTACTGTCTTCATTTTGTATAATCTCTATTGATAGCCCCTCAAGTTTACTTTACTGTCTTCCCTATGTCGTCTCCATTTTGCTATTAACACTGTCCAATAAATTTTAAATTTCAGACACTATATTTTTTTAGTTCTAAAATTTCCAGTTGACCCTTTCATATTTTCTATTTCTCTACTGAGCTATCCTATATTTTTATTCCTTGCAAGCATATTTTCCTTTACCTTGCAGAGCATAGTTATAGTGTTTTAAAGTCTTTATCTGACCATTTTAACATGGAGACATCTCGGGGTTGGCCTCTGTTGATTGTCTTTTTCCTTGAGAATGGGTCACATTTTCTTTATTCCTCATATGTTGACTAGTTTGGGGTGGTATCCTAGACATTGTGAATGCTGGGTTGTGGATTCTGTTATATTACTTTAAAAGAGTATTGATGTTTATGACCTGCATGAACTTGATTAGGTGGGTGGTAACTCAAGCCTCAGCTTCAATATTTTATATTTAGCTGGAGCTGCTTGCATCACTTGGGCGCTTGGGCAGAATCTGAACACAGAATTTAGGGCTGTGCTCGGATTCTTTCCTTTTGACGACAGAGCCTCCTCAGTCTTCAGCAGCCGTAGGTGTTCCAGGTTCCATCCCTTTGTTCCTTAGTTCAGAAAATTAGTGTGTGTTTTTTATGGTTTTAGATTCCCTAAATCATAAGTGGAGTTTGCCATGAGGGCAAGGCCCTCCCAAATGGAATCGCGCTTTCCAAGTTTTGACTCCCCTCCCCTCTTGCCTTTCTTCACACTGCAGGTCTGTCCTCGGGGTTGTGTGGGGCGTGTTTGCCGAGCTCACTATTCCCCGTAGGAGCGCCAGCCTGCTGACGCCGACTCCTTTGTCCTGGAAGTGGAAGGTGCACTTACGTGGAGGTGGAAAATGTGAGAAGCACTTAGATAATGTCTGGCCCAAAGGAATCCTCAACAATAACCACCCGGACTATTCTCATCACAACGCTGTGTGAGATGAGCACTATTATTCCCATTATTATTATTATTATTATTATTATTATTGCAGGTGAGGGCTTAGAGAAGTTAAGTAACTTACCCAGTGCCTTACAGCTAGCTAGTAATGGGAGGGAGTGAGTTTCAATTTGGAGTTTTGGCTGGATATTTCCAATCCTGCTCTGCCTTGAATTTTGAATGACTTTGAACGACCCTGCCTATCTAAGTGTCACTGGATTCCGCCCAGAAATGGGGCTTCATAATCGTGCCTCTGAACCCCTGCTGCTACTTTTCATTAGGAGAAAGAGGCTTGAAGAAGCTATTGAAGGGCGTCAGGCCCAGGTCTGGCTGGAGAGGAGACACAATAGGCAACAATAGTCGCTGCTTAAGTGGGATGAGAGGACACACGAACCCCAAAGCCCCTGCTGGGCTACGGCGAAGACACCGGGCTCCTTTATTAACTAGGTGGCCTTGCTCAGGAATTCTCCCTTTGAGTCTCAGTTTCCTCATCTGCAAATTGGATATAACAACTCCCCGGGCCCAGACGGGAGGACTCAGTGAGCAGGCTGGCTTTCCCACGCCCCACCTTGTCTTTCACAGAGGGCAGGGACAGAGTTAGAGCAGCAGACCTGGAAAGCGGGCTCCGTGTGCGGTGCAGAGAGAGACGGGTCCGCGGCACGGGGGCCAGCGGTTCCCTCTGTGCTCCCCTGGCTCAGTTTCTCTCTCAGCTGGCGGGGAGGGGTCGCCCTGCCAGGGAAGCCGGGCCCCAGGCAGCACGCTCCCCGTGGCCTGGGGCCTCCACAGACGGGCAGGCAGCTGACAGGACGCACGGTTCCTGGGGAAGTGGCTCGTTCCTAGTTGATGCTTCATTTTTATTTTTAATTTTCTCATCCTGTCCTGCCCCAGGGAAGGGAGAATCCTCACATCTGCCACCAGGCTCTTGCAACAGAAGGAGCCGTACCAAGAAGAATTTGTCAGCCTCTGGTCTCTAGGGATCGGCTCGCATAAGCAGAACTTTGTTCGTAAGCCTTTGGACTTACATTTGGAAATATTGGTTCGCCTCAGGTTTATCGCATAGGTTTTATTATCCCCATTTAACACATGAGGGAACTGAGTCAGGGATGCCGGGACCTGTGCCCAGTCCCCCAGCCTCTCAGTGCAGGCACCGAGGTCCATGGAGAGGAGCTGTGGCTGGACGGCCGTCCCTTCTGTGGACTCTGTCTCTGGTTTTTACCTGTACTTTGTCAGCCGCAGTCCAAATTACAGGCTTAATCTTATATTTCCTGAGATTTTTCCTTGGGGCTTTTTCGTCTGGGAGCTGGAGGGTGGAAAGCCAATGTGCGCATCCATGTCAGCGTGGAAGGGACGGTGTGAGGGTCTGGGGGCTGCAGGAGAGCAGGTGACACGACACTCTGAGCTGCAGCCGGCCTGCGCTCGCCCGCTTGTCTCTGGCGCCTGGCTCTGCCTCCTGCTGTGCCAGCTGCCTCCCCTCCAGCACAAGGCTTTCCTGCCTCCGATTGCCCAGGAGCCACATGGACAAGTGGACAGAATAGCCAGGCAGGCGGTGCTTTCGGGAGAGTCGGTGAGCTCCCCAGGCTCTGCGGAAGGGTTGATCTGGGAGGCCTCGGAGCCCCGTCTGTTGGGGACAGCTGTCCACATGCAGGAGGTGCTGTGCATTTGGAGAATGAAGTTATTTGGCTGGAGTGATGGCGTGTGACCGTGAGCGGCAGATGTCTGTTTCTGTGCGGGCATCACACCCTCACAGCTCTTGGTTTCCAAACCAAGGCACGTTGGAGAGAAATGAACTTGAGGAATGAATAACATTATTCAGAGCGTGTGCTGTCCTGCCTCAAGCTCTCTCCACCCTAAAGCTAGTTCCTTCCTCCCGCCTTCCGGAAAGCCTTACCGTTTTCCCCTTGGCCTCGGTTTCCACGGTGCTCAGAGGCCAGTGGCCACCGAAGGTCCCACTTGCCAGCCACATCCCAGGGGCTCTCATGTGCGTCCGCAGAATGGGATCTGCCCTTTAGGGCTACAGCATCTCCCTAGTCGGATACAGATGACAGGCTGGCTGACGGCCCAAAGGACAGAGCTGGATCCCCGAAGGACAGAGGCACGTGAGAATCTGGTGCCATTTCAGCCTCCACTCGGGGCAGGTGCTCTGGACCAGCACACATCTTCAAGCTGCCAGGTCCCAGCGCACAGCCAACCCTATGGCCCAAAGTCACTCCTTCGGGTTTACAGTTTCTGACCAATGAGGTAAAAATACCCAAACACCGTCAGGTGGAAAGGAAGAAAAGTGTGCTGGGGAAGGTCAGATGGGGGGAGAGGAGTGTGCTGGGGAAGGTCAGGTGGGGGGAGAGGAGTGTGCTGGGGAAGGTCAGGTTGGGGAGAGGAGTGTGCTGGGGAAGGTCAGATGGGGGGAGAGGAGTGTGCTGGGGAAGGTCAGGTGGGGGGAGAGGAGTGTGCTGAGGAAGGTCAGGTGGGGGAGAGGAGTGTGCTGGAGAAGGTCAGGTGGGGGGAGAGGAGTGTGCTGGGGAAGGTCAGGTGGGGGGGAGGAGTGTGCTGGGGAAGGTCAGGTGGGGGGGAGGAGTGTGCTGGGGAAGGACAGATGGGGGGGAGGAGTGTGCTGGGGAAGGTCAGGTGGGGGAGAGGAGTGTGCTGGGGAAGGACAGATGGGGGGAGAGGAGTGTGCTGGGGAAGGTCAGGTGGGGGGGAGGAGTGTGCTGGGGAAGGTCAGGTGGGGGGGAGGAGTGTGCTGGGGAAGGTCAGGTGGGGAGGAGTGTGCTGGGGAAGGTCAGGTGGGGGGGAGGAGTGTGCTGGGGAAGGACAGATGGGGGGGAGGAGTGTGCTGGGGAAGGTCAGGTGGGGAGGAGTGTGCTGGGGAAGGTCAGGTGGGGAGGAGTGTGCTGGGGAAGGTCAGGTGGGGGAGAGGAGTGTGCTGGGGAAGGTCAGGTGGGGGGGAGGAGTGTGCTGGGGATGGTCAGGTGGGGGGGAGGAGTGGCTGGGGAAGGCCCAGGGGTCGGGCCCTGGAGATCTACTCCTGTTCCATCTGAATGTCTTCTGAGCTCTTTGAAACCTTGGATGGTGAGCACTAGGAGCCAGAATGGACACGCCGCTGACAGCAGGCAGTGCAGCCCCAGGTCCCTGGGCTCCACCTCCTCCCTCTGCCAACCGCAAACCATTTCTTGACACAACCCTGGACAGGCTGGCAGGGCTTTACCAACTCATTCCCTAAAAATAGCCAATACTCACTAAACAGAGGATGGTCCAATAAGGTGCAAACACCTTATATACTTAATTCTCCTAATCTCCATAAAAGAAATACAAACAAGATGCTACCAGTATCCCCATTTGAAAGATGAGGAAACTGAGGAACAGAAAGGATCGGTCACTCATCCAGGTCCATAGCTGGGCACTCAGGAAGCTGGTGTCCAAGGCCACACACTTACCTTCTCTGCTGCTCTGAGTCAGGGGCATGACTCGGCACCAGGCCTGGTGCAGGGAGACAGGCTCCGTCTCCACCATGTGGCGAGCACTCAGTCCCCGCCTCCTGCAGGAATCTGCCCTCCTGTCCCACCCCAGGCTGTGGCTCGGCCCCTGCTTCACACTGTGGCTTCTCTGTGCAAGTATTCTGAAGGGGGGTTGGGTGGGAGGGACTTTTGTCGTTTATTTTTATTTGTGGTACAACTTATTTATTTATATACTTTCAAATCATTTTATCAATCATTTCTGTGTTGGGACTGGAAGGTGGAGATCTTGTTTGGCCCGTTTTCATCCCGTGCACACAACCTGGTCACAGCTGATCCCTCTCCTGTTGCTGAATCTCCCTTCACCCACCCTCCCCGCCCCCCAGCCCTGCAAAGTTGAGCAGCAGCGAAAAGGGCTGAGGAGGCCAGCGTTTCTCCCACGTCCCCCAGCCACAGCCCTCCAGCCAGCTCGGGAAGGTTGGTTCTGGCAGGGCCTTCTATTTAGTACCTGCTGTAATTTTGGGAAGGGGAGCTGGGCTGCCCCTTGCTGCTCCCTTTCACCCGGATTCCTTTGCACCCTCTCCAGGAGAAATTCCTGCATCGTCTGGCCACGGACGGCACTTGTTCCTGTTCTAGTGCTAATACGGACTTTCCTCCTATTTTTGTAATCTTTCGATGGTGTCAATGAGGACCTGACAAAGGGGGTCAGAGCATGAGGGTGAGGTGGTGGTTCAAGACGCAAGGGTGCGAGGGCTCCTCGCCTGTCCCACCTCGCTCTTCCTCAGAAGGGAGCCATGCCAACCACGCGTGGTCAAAGTCAAGGACATGGGCCCGGTCAAGTTTCTGATGAGCAGAGGCCACGCACGGTGAAGGTCACAAGGGTGTTTGTGGCCCTTTCTCCTTCCTGATGATTCTTGAGGCCAAAGCAGCAAGTTTACTGTGGACCTCTCTGACCTTCCCCAGCACACTCCTCTCCCCCACCTGACCTTCTCCAGCACACTCTCCCCCACCTGACCTCCGGCACACTCCTCTCCCCCACCTGACCTTCCCCAGCACACTCTCCCCCACCTGACCTCCGGCACACTCTTCTCCCCCACCTGACTTCTCCCGTACCCTCTTCCCTCCACCTGACCTTCTCCAGCACACTTCCCCCCACCTTGCATACCCTAAGCTTTGTGTCCATCTGACCAACGCTTACTGTCAAGCGATGCGACTCGGGTTCGCAACACTGTAGTCTGCACTTGGAGGCGCTAAGAGGAGACCTCGTGTTCTCACCACAGAAAGGAAGCAGATGGGGCTGCGAGGTGATGGGTGGGCCGATGAGCTTGACTAGGTGACTGTTTCACAGCGTGCGCACATCACGCGATGACCATGCGAGTGGCCGAGTGGCCGGCACACTGAGGGCTCGGTAACTGTCGGAGTGAGCGGGTGAGCGGCTGAGTGGAGCTGATCTCCCTGGGAAACTTTCTGCCCATCTGTCCTCGGGTTCCCTCCACCCCCTTTACATACATGCGTTCGCCACCCTCAGACCTACCTGGCATCCACGAAAGACACTGCTAGGATGTGTGGATGACTCCAGGATGCGTGAATAACACAGGAACCTGGCCCTGAACGAGCACATAGCCTGAGAGGGCGTGAGGGGACCCAGGAAGCCCCTCTCTGTTCTGCAGGTGGCATTTTTATTAAGAGCCCGTTTTTTCCTTGAGTTCCTGTAAGACACAGGAAGCCATCCAGAAGAATTTCGCAGTTGGCGATAATGGAATAGCAGCCAGGCTGCAGTGTCTGAAAAAGGAACCTGCCACACCCCGGGCTTGCTCGGACCACGCAGTTTGCCGAGGAGCCTGAAGGAAGTAGGTCAGTTTGCAGAGTCCGCTGCCATGGATTCTGCAAACAGCTGCCTTAGCTGGAGCCTGTGTTCTCAGGAAAAATCACAGATGGGGCCTCTTCAAAATATCCCATAGGTGCTGCTGCTACTGAACTTTTTAAAGGTTGTTTTACGAGATGTTTCCGTACTGACTTACTGAGAAATAGGTCACTTCTCCCACACAATTTGATGGCATCTAATTGCACATGCAAACTTTCTTTTCAATGTTACCACTAGACTTTCAATAACCCCCCTCTGCCGTTGGCTGAAGAGAACTGCCACACAAATCCAGGAGCGGTGCCGGTGGGCTGTAGGGGACACGGCTTCTCCTTCCGGAGTGACCAGCTGGCCCGGTAAGGGTACATCTACAGCAGGACAGAAAACCCTGCCTGCTTTCCATTTTCCTGGTGGAGAAGCCCACGATCTAAAATAAGGGCTGGAAAGCTACAGCTGAGGCCACTGCCTGTTTTTGTAAATAAAGTTTTATTGGCACACAGCCACACTTGCATTTACATGTTGTCTACAGATGCTTTCAGGCTGCGATAGCAGAGTTGGGTAGTTGTGACAGAAACTCCAAGGCCTGCACAGCCTGAAATACTGACTCTCTGATCTTTTATGGAGAAGGCTTGATTTAGGAGGCCGACAGTGCAGATGCATCCCTTTGCTCAGGGGAGGGCTGGGGTTTCCAGAGCGTGCCCAGGAGTGGTGGAAAGAACACCGCGGGCTGATTTAATTCAGACTTGCCTCTGCCTTTTCAATCTGAAGTGCGCCAGAGGGTATCAAAGTCTGCTCCACCTCAAGAGGAAGCATTTTTATCTTGTTGAAGGTATAGGTGAAATAAGACAGGCCCATAAATAACTGTGATATAAAGATCAAAATTGTAAGAGGTACAAAGAAAGGTACTCTGGGAGCTCAGTGCTGGAAAAAGTACTTAGACTTAGGGAACCGGGAGAGCGTTACAGGAAAAGGTATTAATCCAGGCTTTGAAACATGGGCAGAATCTGAACAAGAACCTCATGTGAGGGATCAGAATCACAGATCGCCTGTGGGAAAACCATCCCGGGTCTCAGGGCGTCTGCATCCATCTCTCTGTGCACCCAACGGAAAGTTACAAATTTTCTGCTAAGTCATAGGCACAGCATCACAGAGATCCAAAGCCAGCAGCCCAGCTCTCTGCCCTCTCCTCTCAATCTTCAAGGTCTTGCCTAAGATGACCCAAGGAATATACAAAGAGACTGCAGGGTAAAGTAAGGAGATGGCATACATACAGACTCCAAGGAGTGTCTCTTGGGGTTACAGAAGGAACTTGGCCAGGGAGGGATGCCCAGGAGGCTGGTACAACACCCTTTCTGGGCGTGTCTGTGGTGCTTCTGGGGGAGGAGGGCATTTGAATCAGTGGGCTGAGTAGAGAAGCCCCCGCATGTGTGGGCATCACCCACCCTTGGGGGCCCGAAGGAGCCAAAAGGTGGAGGAAGGACAAATGCTTTCTCTTCTTGAGCTGGGACACGGTCTCCTCCCGCCCTTGGCCAGGGGAGCTCCTGGTTCCCGGGCCTCCAGGTTCTGCGACTTAACGCCAGTGCGCTAGCTTTTCTGGCCTTAGGACCCGGACTGACACCAGCTTCTTGCTTCTCCCACTTGCGACAGTAGATTGTGCAACTTCCCAGCTCTCATGCCCGTGTGAGCCAATTCTTGACATGCACCTCCTCCTATATATTTGCGTCTCTCCCAGGGGCTCTGTTTCTCTGGAGACCCAATAGAGGAAGGCAGCAAAGGCCGCAAGAGATGTGGGAGGAGAACAGCAGAACCACACCGCTCTTCCAAAGTAGGAGCCCACGCCTGGACAGCAGGAGGAGCGTGGTACACGCGGGGCCACTTCATGTGAGCTCAATTATCAGCCAAGGGGAGCTGCCTCCACTGTCAGAGGCGGTGACCTCCAACAGGGCACTGGGAAGCTGCAGGGCCTCTCTGTGCCCTGATACGAGCTCCCCTGGCAGAGTGGCAGCATCCCTAGGAAGGTCAGTGGGGCCAGTAGCCACCGCAAGCACAGGTCAAGCTTCCAGAATAAAGAAAAGCAGCGCCCAGCTCAGTAGATTACCAAACACAAAGAAAACGCCGGGCAGGGCCGTCCTACAGCACCGGGATCCCTGTCCACGCCCGGCAGGCCCGCAGCCTGTAGGCGCCGGCACCTCAGGGGGCTGCGGCTGCCTCCCAAGGGCAGTAGAAAACAAGGAAAACCTTCACAATATTAGGCACAGATAGAAATAAGAAAAAGAAACCAACCTGTGTCCCATGGAAAGCTATTCACATAGAGGAGGACAGAAAATACAGGATTCAGGAAAGGTACCTTAGGAAATAGAAGTGCGTTCCAGGTGACGTGCACCCGCTCCTCTCTGAGGGCACCGCAGCCGCCCGGGGGGAGTGGCAGCCTGAGATAAAGGGACATACACGGAAACCAATCACGCAGCAGAATTTTAAATCACATTAGGGAACGAAGCCCGTGAACCTGCTCATAAACGCGGGAGGCCCGGGAACTCAGAACCAAGGGAAGGCATCAGAAGCAGCGGTGAGAGCGTCACAGCCTCTGCCGGGACACGGAGCTCTGGCGCCCCGAGAATGAGAGGAATAAATGCATGTGACCATCAAGGCGGCGTTGAATGCAGCACCCCTGGGCTGGAGAAAGAGCCACACCCTGGGGTGCAGGGTCCAACTAGTCGTGGGCAAATTTAACCAAAATTTATCAGCAAACTCTGATATGTGCATATTGAATTGAAGGTTAGAGATAGAATTCTGAGCCTAAACTTGATATGGAATGGAGACCTGCAAAGACAGGTCACTGGCCTGGCAGCTTTCCTGTGGTCCTCGCGCGCCCTTTCCTTCCCTCAGTCTCGAAAGAGAAGGATTCTGTCCAGGCTCAGCGGTTCCTAAAAGTGCCTTATAAAACGATTCTTCTGTTTAGTCTTGTGGTATCTAAATCCCATCCTTCTACTTATCCATCCAAAGTATTTATTGACCACCTACTCTGTGCCAAGTACTGTTCTAGACCCTGCAGACATGTCAGCAAACAAGAGACAGGTTTCTTCTGGTGTGAACCGTACATCCTAGTGGGGGGATGGCGTCCTCAGTGCTGTGAGAGAAAACACAGCGACGAAAGGAACGGACCGTGGCAAAGGCTCCTCTCCTAAGGGCGTTTGCACAGTGAATGGAGGAAACCCCCGGCAGATGGATGTCCCGTGTGGGAGGAACTGTAAGCAGTGGAAACGCGTCTGAGAAGAGCGGAGGCCCGCGTGGCCGAAACAGAGCGAGTGAGGGGTGGTCAGGACAGGAACCGGGACACGTGGGTGGGTCGGGGTTAGACCCCTAGGGCTTTGCGGCTCTGAGTGGGATGATGGGGACCAACTGTGGCATTTTGAACCGAGGAGTGACACGATCTGACGCACATTGTAAAGGCGTCTCTGTGGCTGCTGCACAAAAGGTGGCCTAGGGGAGGCAGGGAGAAGCAAGGAGACGGCTAGGGAGCCGCCGCAAAGGCCCAGGGCGGGGAAATGACGGGCCGGAGCTGATGGTTTCCCCCAGACCTCCAGCTAAAGGCAGGGGTGCAGCTCCTGCCAGGCCTCAGTCTCGTTCAGCCCCTTCCTAGGCGCCCCTCTCCCCCGCAGTGAGGCCTCCTCCCATCCCCCCTGCCAGGTTCCCCCCCTGCCAGGTTCCCCCACTGCCAGGTTCCCCCACTGCCAGGCCCCGCAGCCCCTGAACTAAAGCTCCACCGACAGCACCAATTGCCGCTGTCTTCAGCCCTGGTGCTTTTCGGGCGGAGAGGACCCCTCCAGAGGCTCAGCCCGTCCCCTTCTCCCAGGCGGGCCTCTCCCTCTGACTGTGGAAGCGTGTGGGGCAGTCCAGGACGGCTGACCAGCCCCCTGATGGTTGCAGCCACCCCGCCCTGTCTCTGGGCCAGAGAAACACTGACTAACACAGTGTCATTTTACGCTTTTCTGGTGTTTTGCTTTCAGGAATTAACGTAAATGAAAACCCAAGTAGGCTTTTTTTTTTTTTAATTAATCCAGATCCATTTACCCTATAATTGAATTAAGTTCTCCCCAGATCCAGGCATTACAAATTGTGTAGTTTTATTTTTTTGCCGTAAATATTTACCTTCAGTGTCTTTGTAGTTTTGGAGAGAGGAAAGCAGAGCGTTACACCTGAAGCTTTAGCCACCATCACATTAAAACAGATATTACCAAGATTGTACTTAAAAGCACCAGGTAAGAGAGTAGAGACTAGTCCACGGCAGTCAGGGACAAGACCAGAATGGCAGCAGTTACCACTGTTACGAGCATTGTCCCAACAGAATGAGTCTTCGAAGAATTAGGTATACATGACATTAATTAGGGAACACAGTTTGTAGCATGGGGCCCACTAGAGTTATAACAAAACGTCAATTTTCTCAGAGACGTAGAAGCATGGAACAGACTGAGGAATCTCAGAAGGAAGGTGGGGTGGGTGGGGAGAAATTAATCATAGAGCTTATATGCATATATGCATAACCCATGGGCACAGACAATAAATAGTGTGGAGAAGGCCTGGGGGGGGGAGCAGGTGGGGGGAGGGGATCAATGGAGGGTTAAAAGGGTGGCATCTGTAATACTTTCAACAATAAAGACAAATTTAAAGAAAAAAACCCCCAAACCTAAATTTTCTACAAACTCACCGAGAAACAAATTGTTGCGTAGAACAGAGATACACACTTGCTTCGCTTTGGAGGTGGACTGTGCTTTATATGCTGCACTATTTTGTTTATGTTTGATTGCTATATATCAATCAAAACTTCAAACTCAAGGTCATGAGTGAGAAAAGAGCCTAAGAAGTACCTGAGTGTGCAGATGAAAAACAAATAAGGGAGTGTTTAAGTCTGTTTATGTCAATTTTGATTTGGCATTTTTATATCTTATAATAACAAAAGCACTCTCAAAGCTCTATTCGGTAAATTCCTGCAGGACAAATAATGTTACTGTCAATCGAAAGTCCTTTAACTCCATGATTATTTTTTCCAGTGGAATTTATGTTTATGATGCATTTTTGAAACTTTCACAAAATGTTTAAAACAAAATAATTCAGTTACAGCAAAATATACTTTACACTGTTCTAGAGATCCTTGCCAACATAATAAAACAAGAAAAGGGAAATTATCAGTCTACATATTAAAAAGTCAGAGGCAAAGCTATTATTTTTAAGTGATAGGAAATCTACCTCAAAAACCCATGCAAATCAAGTTAAAATCTATTAAGGTTAATATGGAAGTTTAATAATGTCACCAAACACAAGGGAAATATAAAAAAATTAACAATTAGAAAAAACAGCCATTTATTCGGCCAGGAGCCTGCGGACTGGCAGCACAGGCTGGGCTCAGCGGGGCAGTGCGGGGTCAGCCGGCTTCCTCTGTGTCCGCAGTCAGCCCCCAGCTCAGTCGCTGGCTTGTGATCTTAGTTTTATTTTTAATTAATCATTTAAAAATTTTCAGTTACAGTTGACATTCAATATTATTTCATATTTTGTAGCTTCAGGTGTGCAGCATATTGGTTACACCTTTATGTAGTTTATAAGGTGACTTCCCGATAAGTCTAGTACCCACCTGGCCCCAAACATAGTTATTACAATATTATTGTCTATAATCCCTATGCTGCACTTTAAATCCCTGTGAATTTTGTAACTACCCTTTTCACCCCAAAACTTTCTTATATGCTTGAAAAAAAAGAGAAAATGGAATGGATTAAAAATGTGCCATTCCTATAATGATGTAAAAGTAAAATGTCTAGCAGTAAACTGAATGAATGAAAATAAAAACTTGGTGGGAAGACGTAAAGGAAGATTTAAAGCAACTCAAATAAATAATGCTAAGCCCTATCGAGTTACTGGGTAGAAAGATAGGTTTCCACAAAGATTTCTGTTTGATTTCCTAAATTAAATCTGAAGTTTAGCCATATCTCAATATAAATAACAAAAGTAGTTTTTAGAAGCTTGGAGGATGACAGAGTAATTTAATAGCTCATTTGTGAGAAGACACAGGATTGTCGCCGATGCTCTGAGAAGAGCTACAATGCACTGGAGGTGCGAGGCCATGTGAGGGAGCAACGCGCTGTAGACTGTGTGACCCCCTGGAACAGAACAGAAAGCGAAGAATTAGAGTTAATACGAACGAGCATTTATTACCCTAGAATGTTAGCATTTTAACTAAGTTTAAAAAATACTAATTTAAAAAATGACCCTGAAGTAAATGGCTAAATATTTGGGGGGTGCTGTGGGGGGAGTAAATTTCTATGTGATACTATGCACCAAAATAAATTTCAGTCAGGTGAAGGAATTAGATGGAAAAGTTAAAATGGAAAATGAAGTGAGAAAGTGTTGGTAAACATGTAACATAAAGGGAGGTAAGATCAAGCTCCCTGGTACCCTCTAACCCGGTTAGTAGGAATGAGCTCTCTGGTATCCTCTAACCCGGTTGGTAGGAATGAGCTCTCTGGTATCATCTAACCCTGTTGGTAGGAATGAGCTCTCTGGTGTACTCTAACCCCGTTAGTAGGAATGAGCTCTCTGGTCTACTCTAACCCCGTTAGTAGGAATGAGCTCTCTGGTCTACTCTAACCCCGTTAGTAGGAATGAGCTCTCTGGTCTACTCTAACCCGGTTAGTAGGAATGAGCTCTCTGGTGTACTCTAACCCCGTTGGTAGGAATGAGCTCTCTGGTGTACTCTAACCCCGTTAGTAGGAATGAGCTCTCTGGTCTACTCTAACCCCGTTAGTAGGAATGAGCTCTCTGGTCTACTCTAACCCGGTTAGTAGGAATGAGCTCTCTGGTGTACTCTAACCCCGTTGGTAGGAATGAGCTCTCTGGTCTACTCTAACCCCGTTGGTAGGAATGAGCTCTCTGGTGTACTCTAACCCGGTTAGTAGGAATGAGCTCTCTGGTATACTCTAACCCCGTTGGTAGGAATGAGCTCTCTGGTGTACTCTAACCCCGTTGGTAGGAATGAGCTCTCTGGTATACTCTAACCCCGTTGGTAGGAATGAGCTCTCTGGTGTACTCTAACCCGGTTAGTAGGAATGAGCTCTCTGGTCTACTCTAACCCGGTTAGTAGGAATGAGTTCTCTGGTGTACTCTAACCCGGTTAGTAGGAATGAGCTCTCTGGTGTACTCTAACTCTGTGCCAGCTGTAATGGAGAGTCACACATATCTGAGGTGGCCAGTGGCCTGGGTAGGGTGGGTTTCCGAAAGCTATTTATCACAAAGGCTTCCCAGGAAGGACTCGGTCATTGGAAAAATGAGCGATGTGACAGAATTGCCCCAGTATGTAGCACAGTGAGTGTAGTGTAGGATTACATGGGGTCCCACAGTGACTGTCACCAGTTTTTGTCCCTGTCTAGCCCCGTGACTGATCACTGGGGTCTGGTACAGAGACTTGCACATTGAAACAGGAAGAGTGTTTCACCCAAGTTTGCAAAACAATGTGGCTCCAGCAGCCAGCCCACTGTGGTACCAGCTATAACAGAACACAAGGCAAATGGACGTGGGGCACACGGATGGGTGTTTTCTCAGTCACGCTGCGCCCGAGGAAGCTGCACTAACAAACATCCCAGATCTCGGTGACTTCTAACAGCTCACGTCTGTTTCTTGCTCACATTAAATGTCCACCTCTTCTCAGCACAGCTCTGAACAGGGTCTCTTCCCTCAGGAGCCAAGCTAATGGGCAGCCTCTCCTGGGGTCACACCAGCTCTCAGGTCAAAGGGAGAAGAAACGTGGGCAACCCCACGCTGCCTCAAAAGCTTCCTTTCGGAGTGACCCTGGCCAGAGGCAGTCATATGGCAATGGCCAGGAAGTATAACTCTCCCGGGGCGGGCGTCCCTCGGAGGGGACAGGGATGCTTGGTGGGTCAATGTTACAGCATATCCCCCTTATCTGCAGTTTCAGTTATCCATGGCCCACAGCAGTCCCAAAATATTAAATGGAAAATTCCAGAAATAAACTATTTGTAACTTTAAATTGTGTGCCACAGTGAGTGGGGTGGTGAGATCCTGCAGCGACCCGCCCCTCCTCACCCGTTGTCTAGGGTACCCACAGCCCGCACGCTCCCCACTCCCCACTAGTCCCTCAGCAGCCTTCTGGGTGATCAGATATTTTCAGAGAGAGAGACCACATTCACATAACTTTTATTACAAAATAGTGTTATAATTGTTCTAATTTACTATTAGTTATTTTTGTCAATCTCTTTTGTACCTAATTTATAAATTAAATTTTATCATAAACATGTATGTCTAGGGGGAAAAAAAGCACATACAAGGTTCGGTATTACCTGAGCTTTCAGGCACCCACTGGGGCCTTGGAACGGATCCCCGTGGGTAAGGGGGGGCAACTGAACAATCTAGCAAACCCACCCTTCCGAAGACCGCCCTGTGGCTCTGAAACCCACCAGGCCCCAGACACTGTGGGTCTGTTTGGGAAATTGCCCCGCGGCCTGAGGCGCAGCAGGACCGGCTGCCTGCTCCTCCCTTCCTGGGGTGAGCGCTGGGCCGGGAGCAGATGTGGGCGCCTCCGAGGGCCGGAGCCCACTGTGCCGCGGCTCCTCTGTTTTGTTTACTCCTCCAGGCAGGGTGATAGATTCCCTTCTAATCAGGTTTGGTGTCTCTCACTCGGCACGGACCCTGCTAATGAATGATTCACTGACGGTAGCAGCTAAGACCCTGCGGTGGCAGCTCACTCTGCCTCTGCTATGCAAAGTCATGCCCCAGGTCTCCCCAAAACAGAACTGAGATCCCAGGATGGCGACGAGGGGTGATGGAGTGCAGCAGCCTCGGGTGATTTGTTCCCAGTGATTCAGGCCACTATATACGGCCAGGCCTGCTGCGGAATACATTTGGTTTAACTCGCGAGGGACGAGGGGGGTCTCTGCAAACAAAGTCCAGAGAGGCCCTGGCTGCCGTCCAGGAGGCCTGGGGCGTCCATGGCCCTGCACTGCACCCGGAGAAGCTCCATGCGGGGAGACCCGGGAGCCAACTCCAAGGAGCCCCGCGCCCTGCTGCCCAGCACCAGAGCTCAAGAGAAATCAAATTGAATGCAGAATGGAGAGATTTTTTTTTTTTTTCTTTTTCAATCTGGTCATGTATTTCCCCCCTCAAAATTCATATTAAAACCAAAACCAGTCAAAAAGAGGTAAATGAGGAGGGCTCTTAAACCACAGCCCTTCTGCTGAAGCCACTTTCCAAGCAGTTGGATGTTAAAAATGGGTCAGGCTTAGGGGCAAGACTTGCTCGGACCTTAGTCACAGGGCAGAGAAGGGCACTGTCTGTGGGCTGTGTCTCTATGGGCAGCTTGGTCGTGAATATCTATGGGCAGCTTGCTGTGAATATCTAAAGGGTGGGAAGATGCTGCTGGGAAAGTGTTGCTTCCATGGAGGAGGACAGAGCTCAGCAGTGACAGTCCACATGCCCAGGGAGAAGGCAGAGCTCAAGGTCAATCGGGCAGAGGAGTTGTGGTCACACAACTGATTCCTTCACAACCTGTAACCTGAGCGTTAAATCAGCCCATGTGGCCTGATAGGCAGCTGAGTCAGGACGTCCATCCCAGTACTCACCTGGAGTCCAGGTGTGGCCTGAAACGGTGGGCAATACTGACCATAACCGGGGAGACTGAGATTCTGTGGACAGTGGCTCCCAGTCTGCACACATGCGCAATGTGTCCATGGGAGAAAACCCATCAGGGTTAGGCTTGGTTCTGGTGTTGTAATCACACCAACATTGACTAACCTGTACTGACAAGGAACCTGCATTTTTAGGACTTTGCGGTAAGCACTGAATGAAGCAGCCAGAGAGAAGACTGAGTTGATACAGATGTGCTTGGCTCCAGCTGGTTTACTTTCCATATGGACCATCTTGGTCAAGAATAGCTCTGACAGGAACAGAGACCCACCTGAGCCACCTTCAGTAAAGAGAATAGTTATTTTAAATGCAGTGGGTACAGATCTTACCCTAAAACTTGGATAAGAATATATTTTTTTTCCTAAAACAATCTCTTTCCCCAAGTCCCTGACCCCCCAGTGATGTCAGAAAATGTAACTCACATAGCTCTTCCTGTGGGGTTTCGATGCTACGCTGCATGGAGGCATCCGGGGCTTGGATTTTCGGCTTTCCACTTCCGGCCTTCGTAGAGTGCTGCTGAGACTTCCACCACGTCTCCCCATGCGGCCTGTTGAGCTCAGGGGCTCTCTACTCTGCTTTCACGCTTGGTGAGAGGGTGCTCCTGCTCCCACTGCCTGGGCACACCGTGGGTCCCATGTTAGTCAGGGTTCTGCAGAGAACAGAACCCACAGGAGACAAAGAGAGAGATAGAGAGAGATTTGCTATGAGGGACTGGCTCACGTGGTTATGGACACTGAGGGGAAGCACAGTCCGTTTTCTGCAAGCTGGAGGCCCAGGGGAGCCAGTGGTGTAGTTCTGGTCCCGGTCTGCGTGCCCGAGAACCAGGGCACGGGTGTCGGAGGTCTGGAGAGGATGATCCCCAGCTCAGGGAAGAACAAGGGCCCTTCCTCTCCTTTTGCTGTACCAGGCCCTCCGTGGATGGGTGAAGCTCACCACACTGAGGGGTCTTCTCTACTCAGCCCACCGATTCAAACGCTCATGTCCCCCAGAAGCACCACAGACACACCCAGAAACAACGTTGTAGCAGCCACTCACCCGGTCGAGCTGATGCATGAAGTTAACCCTCAGAGAGCCTCTCTGGAGTCTGTGGGCTCTCTTGCTGGTGTGACTGAGAACGGTCAGGGTCCCTCTTTAGGGCCCGAGACACGCACTCTTCCTCCCCCCTCCCCCTGACTAGGGAAATGTCTTGGGTTAAATGTCTGCTAACCCTGAGAATAAATACCTGGGACAGTGATTTTTGAAAATAAAATCCAGGACAAGAAGAGATATTTGTATCTTGGGTTTTCCCAACCAGATGCTTGGGGCAATGAGCATAGAGCCAACGTCTACGAATAAAGGCCGGAGGGAGGAAAGTGAGGATGGTGCACATATACCATCAGAAAACACTAGAGCAGGCGCGTGAGGGAGCAGGCTGCTCGGGGACCCGCGAGCGGGCACTGCTCAGCTCAGGGAGCGGCAGGCGCGGGCCCAGGGCTCCAGCGTGGCTGCCCTCTGCTGGGGCCCACCGTCTGCCGCCTCTCACTTCTTGGTGAGCTTGATCTGCCTTTCTTTTTAAAAGACTGGTCTCCTGTCGTTTCTTACACGTACTCGCCAATGCCAGTCCCCCATGGCATGCCCCCATTCTGAGGTTACATGACCTTCACGTGGAGAAACGGTGGCCAGCAGCCTGCAGTCCCTGGCCTCCACCACACGCCCCTGGGGGAAGGGCCTCGCTGTGCCTGCTGTGGACAAGCTGATTGGCAGCGGCCGAGGGACGCGAGGCGGGGGCACAGATATGCCTCTGGGACCAGTGTTTTGGTAGTGCTGCTCTCTCTCCCCGCGGGGGCACCGGCTGGACTGCACTCAGGAGTCGCCACCACAATTTCTCACTGGATTAGCCGCTTCCTTGCATCTCTGCTCTAGTCCAGGCCTTATTATATTTTATTTGGATGGTTCCAACATTTCTAATTGATCTTTTTTTATCCCTGGATATTCTAAGAATCCATTAATCTCACGGATGACTTACAGGTCTCAGAACATCCCCTACTTGTTTACAAGCCTCTGATGATCTCTTCTTATCTCAAGGGTAAAATCAAAATTGTGTCACTGCCATGCACGTGCCTTCAGATCTGACCCTTCTGTCCTCTCTTGTCCCTCCCTCCTTTCCTCCCTCCCCTCCTTCATGCCTTCTTCCTCCCTTCAACTCTTTTTCTAGGTGCAGAATATCTAAATGCGTTCTAATCACAATTACCCATATGCGTGCGTGTATATTGAATGCAAATATATACAAAACACAAAGCGAAATTCCCCTTTCCGCCCCTCGGCCCCCACTTCCACAGTCCTCCCCCAGGGAGTCCTTGGCCTCCGCTTGGGGTGCACCCTTCCCGTTGGCCCCCGTGGTGCGCGCGTGTCTAGCTGTAGCCATATCTGCGTCCGCACGCACCTACACCTGCGTCTCCATAATGACCGTCTGTGCATTCCTTCAAAAATGCAGCTTACGCTGGCATTTGTGAGACTTCTTTCTTTTATCAGAAATTGTGTCGTACTATATGCATAGCTGCCTTTTAACTTCTTTACTTAACTCTACAGGGAAGATATTCCCAGATAAACTCGTAAAAACCTACCTCATTTGTCTAACAGCTGCATGCCTTCTATTGAGTGGGCACCCGAGCATTTATTTCACTGTTCTGCCCTGGACCACTTCGTGCCCATGTGTTTCTCTAGGAGAGCGACCAGATTTCGTGGTCGAGAGACGCAATTCTTTAAAAAGAAATTAAGATACTGTTGAATTGCTTTCTAGAAACGCTTTGCTGGATGGATCTTCTGCCACGATGTACGAAAAGGCTCATCAGCATGCACCGGGCAGCACCTAAACTTCACAGTCCCCTGGGAAACCCACGAACATCACTGCAGCTTCATTTTACATCTTCTTGGTTACTAGCAAGATTAAACGTCTTTTCATTTGCATTCTTTTCTTTGTTCATTGCCTGTTTATATTGTCTGCCCAATTTTCTATTACGTTTTAGTGTTTATATCTTATTGATTTTTGAGAAATCTTGATATATTTGGATATCAGTCTCTTGGCTATATTTTTCTGCTTTATAGAGATACAGCTGACACACAACATCCTGCAAGTTTAGGCTGCACGTGTTCATTTGATACACATATGCATTAACACGCTGCAAAAGGGTTACCGCCGTGGTGCTGGCTAACACGTCCATCGCTTACTCCCAGGTAACGCATCAGTGTCCTTGCATTTCGGCTCTGGCATTCATTTCCTTCCATCCTTAGCACTTTTTGTAGGGTAGGGTGTGGCGATGACCTCCCTCAGCTTTCATTGGTCTGGGTAAGTCCTTTATCTCCTGCTTTTCTGGAGGATAGATTTGGCAGGTCTATTTAACTTTTTAATTCATCTAGAATTTACCTTTTGAGTATGCTACAAGGTAAGTATCTATTTCTTTTTCTTCCCAAAGGGTTAAATACTATTCGTTCAATAACCTATTCCTTTCCCCCATTTTGAAATGCTGCTTCTAGAATATACTGAACTCCTACACCACCTGAGCCTGTTCTGGGCTCTCGGTTCTACTCCACTGATCTGTTTGCTATTCCTGTCGCAGGCCACACTGTGACAGGCTGTATCCTTAGCCGGGGCTTTCCTGGAGATTCGGGGCAGGGGAGGGAGTTAGCGCACAGAGCTGGGAGGACTAACCTCTCACGCCTGCTCAGAGCTCTCCTCGGGACTCCGCTCTGCATGGCTCCTGCTTCCTGGGGCTGGCGAAGCCCGTGCGCCGCTGGAAGGGCTTCAGGCATTTTCAAACCTCAGGGTTTGGCCTATTGACTAGTGATTGCAGAAAGAGGAGAGAAAATGCCCCATCGTCTGAGCCCAGGCCTGCCCCTCAGATCCTCACGTCCATGATCGATGATGGGAGGAAGCATTCGCTTCTGGACAGGCTCCACCTTAAGTGTGCAACCATGTGGCCCTCCACGTGGCCCGCCCCTACAGGACGACCACGCAATGCCCAGCGTCCGTTACTCTGGAGTGCCTGGCATTAAATTATATCCTGTGTGATGTCACAGCATGAGAATGTGAAAGCCAATCTTGTTACTATTCAATTTCTTATCAAGAGCTGAAAAAAACACCCGAAGTCTGAGCCCTGCTCCCCCGGCCCTGCTGCCTGAGCCGGCCTCTGGGGCTGGACTGTGAGCTGCTCTGAGGCAGGCGCCGCGTCCACACCCCTCTGCATCGTACTTTCCGGGGCTTAGCACAGAGTCTGGCACGAAGTACGTACGTTATTCCAATACCATTTGTGTAAGTGGGCTGAATAATTAGCACTGTCTCTCATTTTTCCGACATGGGCCTCGTCACAGAAAGCTTTCCTCGCCCCTGTCACTCGTCCCATCATTTCCACTTGCTCCTTGGTCCCCCATTGTGCAATTTCTTTATCTCAATATTTGCTCAATTGTCCGTGTGACCCTCGTGTCTGTCTCCATTAGCGCCTTTTACATTGAATCAGATATCCGCCCCCACAGGCTCTGAACCGATCCGTGAGCAACGCGTCAGACAGCTGAGCGGGTCACACGACTGGCACGGAATAGCGAGGCCGTCTGCTCCGCGGCACAGGCCTCCTAAGCGCTGCTCTCTCATCTGCTCGGAAATGTCTTGGCCACTTGGAAAGACCATGAGTGTCAGATGGCAGGTCACGAAAAATGGCTGCTTTAAGACAGAGAGCAGGAGTTTAAGGGAGGCTGAAGGATTTTATGACGTTGTCTTTTATCCTGCCTTCTCTTTGCAGCACTGACCAGTACCTGCCCGATTACACAGTCGCTTGTCTGTCTGTCTCTCTCAGTAGAAGCTGAGCACCACCAAGGCTGGGACTCTGTGCTGTGTGCTCCCTCCAGCTGGGGTTTAGATCTGCTATGACCCGGTGTTACACGGTCCACTGGGAGTCCAGGTAGGTGGAAAGAGGGTGCAGAGGCCAACACGGAAGGGGCCTTAAGTGCAATCTGGCAAGTTCAGTGCCTGTGGCAAACTTGATTTATGAGTAGGGTGGCCCTGGAGTTCCCAGGGTCTGTCCTAGAGGGGCAGAGAGGGCTCGGCGAGGTGGACTTTGGCAGTGTTGACCTTTCTGAACCTAGGTGTGTTCATTGTAAAGGGTTAGTACTTACTGCTTTCAGTTTATGAAGATTAGATGAGCTAATGTGCATGGAGTAGTAGGAGCACATCTAGTACTACATGCCCGGTAATGCTGTAAGTGCTTGGTATGTCCTGACTCACTACAGCTCTCTGGATTAGGAACTATTATTATCCCCAGCTTATTTAGAATGGGAAACTGAGGCACAGGGGTGTGCTCAAGGACTCCTACCTAGTTAGAAAGTGGTAGAGCTAGGATTCAAACCAAGGCCAGCCCCAGAGCCCACGAGGCCTGGTAGGTAATGGAATACAATGAGTGCTTCGATGCTCGAGTCCCCGACTTCTTCCCGCTTTTCTAGGCATTGGTGATCAGGAAGGCAAGACAGGATGCCAAGTAGGTTGCAAAACTGAATGCCTAGACCGTGTGTCTGGGTCAAAGCAGAGAGTCTGAGTGTACATCTGGAAAGAGAGGTTAAAGTGAATGAAGGAGGCGATAGACCCAGCTTCCAAGGGCATTGGGACGGGCGTCAGTCCAGTGGGAAATTTGAGAGGGACTCAGGGTGAGCTACGAGCAGGGCATGTGCAGGGAGATGGCAGTTTGTACTCCTGGTTGGGGGAAGGACCTGGTGATATGCTGCCCGGCAAGCTGCTGCTGGCCCGAGGCCTGGACAAGCCACATGCTTCAGGCGAGTATCATTGGTGCTCAGGCAAGGCTGGGCCTGGTCCTGTGTGCCAGGCTCTGTCCTAAGCAAATGACACAGATTAACTCACTTAATACTCTCAACAGCCCTGTGAGGTAGGCCCTATTCTCCTCATTTTCAGATGGGAAACTGAGAAACGGAGAGGACAGGAAGTCAGGGCAGGCAGACAGTGGACATGGTCAGCACCGGGCCCGGGTGGTGCCCTCAGACTTTCCTTCCATCCCGAGGTCTTTGAAAAGTGTTCAGGCTCAGCTTCCAAAGCTGCTTGGTCTTTCTCTGTTCTAGTCTCTTCCCCCTCCTCCATGTCCGTGACAGCCCCTCCCTCAGGCTGGCTTTGTTTCCTGACCACTCCCAGGTCTGAAGTTTTATTTGTCCACTCAAGTCGTTGTTCAGATGCCATATTGCCACCCGCTGTCTGGGCTCCAGTGGTCCTGCCCTCTTGGAGCTCTCATTTCCAGGGTGTGGGAGACAATGGAATGAATCAGCACTTACACACCCAACACTCGTTGAATAACAATGAGCGCTATGAAGCAGATAAAACAAGTCAACCAGGGAAGGCTTCTCAGAGGAGGTGGCATTTGGGTGAGAGTTGAGAAATGAGAGAGGACCGATGATATACAGACCCTGGAGAGAATTCTAAGTAAAGGAGATGGAAAGTACAAAGTTCTGTGGTGAGAATGAACTTGCTACTTTCAGACACGGAGAAGAGGGAGCAATCGGGGGTGTGGGCACTGGCAGAGGGGCAGCTAGTGAACAGCCTCCGGGAGTGCACTGAGGAGTAGCCAGTGGCTTGGTCTCCACCTGTCCATCCTGACAGTGTGGGTCACTAACATCCTCTAGGAAGAAGGGGTGTAGCCCAGTGGGCATGGCTCAGTGGTTGAGTGTGGACCTATGAACCGGGAGATCGCAGTCAGGGCACACGCCCGGGTTGTGGGATCCATCTCCAGTGGCAGGCGATCAGTGATTCTCTCACCACTGATGTTTCTCTCTCTCTCTCTCCCTTCTCTCTGAAATCAATAAAAACATTAAAAAAGAAAAGAAAAGAAGAGGTATAGTAGTCTGGCACCTGAACATACATTTCTGCAGTTGAAGGTGAGCGGTTCCAAACTTGGCTTATCCGGTCCAGCTTCAAATAGTGGTGGAAAATGCCTTTCACTGGGTGGAGGCACCAGGGTTTCCCAGGACTCCTCCAAGTCCAGAAATTTCCAATGGCCCATCCAGTTTCTCACAGAAACTTCTCTAAAGGCAGTGAGTTAATGATTCTGTTTAGTAAGGAGAACAGAGTTTGCCAGGGCTTCCTCCAGGGAAGGCTGCCAAGGAGGCCACCTGCATTTGGGCCGGTGGCTGTGAGTCCCAGCAGGTAGGCTGACTGACTACCTGATGCTGGATTGTTGCCGGGACTTGGTTGATGTTCCATTTGGGAAACTTGTGAATGGTGAGTGTCCCTAACCCCGTGGCTTTCAGCCTCCAGGTGCCTCTCGCCCTTAGACTCTACCCATCCTTCAGCATTTCCAGATCCTTCAGCCCGACTGTGGAGAATCAGCTGCCTGTGAACTTGATTGGGGTGGGTGTGGAAGAAGATGCTGGGTCCAGTTCTGAGATTCTGGTGGACAAACAGAAGAACATACATTCCTGCAGCTGAAGATGAGTGGTGCACAGCAGAGCGGTGCTGCGTGCAATGCAACCACCCTACACGCACTAATGTGCAGAGAGCACTCGTCAAGGGGGCCTAGGTCATATGTATATGGTATTATTTTGTAAATATATGTGGTATTTTATAAGTATTATCTACCTATATCTAGATAAATATCCTTCTATCTATGCAGAGACCACTCCGAAGACCCAAGTTAACCATCCCAGTAGACAAGTACATATAAAGGAAGCACATGGAGATGCGGGATCCACTTCCACCACTGTGTACGTGAAGGCACAGAGAAAGCGCACTGACCGGCATCTGCTCTCGAGCTCCAATCCCTTCTCCATACGGTGACCTGGGTGGTCCTCCAAAACCACAGGCCAACTCTACCAGGGTCAGGCCTGGAGCTCGGGTGAACCAGGCAACCTCACTGGATCCTGGCTGCATCTCCTGGGTAGAAGAATCAGAGCCCTATAAACATTTCAGGATTGGATGATAGGAAATGTGAATTGAGCTGTCAGCTGGGGACACTGCTGGGAAATGGCAGCTTCCATTACCTGGTAGTCTGGAGAGCTCCTCGTCAGTAAGAATTTGAGTTTAGGCAAAGCTCCTTTTTCAGCGGTGGCTGGGGCATCATCACTGTCTGACAAGCTAAGAATTTGTCCAGCCCACTCACTAGAAAGTCCTGCTTGGTCAGAGCCTTTCAAGGCCATCCCATGCCGCCTGAATAAAACTCTTGAATCCTTGCATTGTGTGCTGGGTGATTCTCCTTGTTCAGTGCGCCAGCTGGACTTCCCTCCTTTCCATTTCCTGAAAGCATCCTGCTCCGCCCTGTCCCTGGGCCTTTGCACAGCCTGTTCCCTTTGCCAGGGTCTCATTACAGCTCTGGCTTAAATAGCTACTATTCTTCCTTCAGACGTCAACTTGAATATCACTTCCTCTTGGAAACTTTTCCACATCCCTGAAGGAAAATTTTTCTTTAAGGAGAGAGTTTTCCTGTTAGTACCCTATAGTTTTCTTCCCATGGGTTACATGCAATTCTTTGCACTGTTTTTGTTTGTGATCTGCCTCCACACCCGCATGAAACCTCCATGATGGAGGTAACTATACAGTATGTTTTCTTTGCTATCGTAACCCTAGTGTTCAACACAGTGCTTGGAATACAAAAGGTACTCAGTGAATATTTGCAAAATGTGTGAATAAACCTTTAGAACATGCTGTTCGAGTTCAAACTATTCATCAATGAAATCAGACAACCTAAGTCCAACCTCAGCCATTGCTTTCCCCATTGCAGGGGCTCAATAAATATTTGTTGACCAACTGACAGACATGGAAGGAGGTAAAGAGAGATGCTGCTCAAAGAGGCCTGTTGCCTTCAGTATCCTTTTTCCAGCCCATCAGCTCGGCCACAGGCATCCCATAAATGTTGGCATCCACCTGTACCCCGCGGCCTCTGGGATGCCTTCCAAACTGTGCCTTCAGAGCCCACTAGTGCTGCTTTGCGTTCTCTCTGTTGCTAGTTGTCTACTTTGGCTCCAGTCTTCACTTCGTGTACCTGGAGGACCTGACCACTCCTGCTATTTCTTTGCTCCACCCTCTGCCACCAGGAACAAGCCTGTGGTCCTCTGGGATGCTGATATTGGTTCTTTCCTTTGTGTTCAGGAGCCCTAGGTCTGTCCCATTTTCTTGCTCAACTGGTCTTTAGAGTGCCCAGTCCAGGCCAGAGTGCGTGGCTGTCACTCCAGAGGGAAGTCAGGTGTCATATCCACTGAGATTAATATTGCTATTTTGGACATTTAACTGGTCATGAATTAACTCATAAAACCAGAAAACAGAATGGCCTGCATTTTAACTCCACAGTCAGGCGGAGCACTGAAGCCAGGCCTCTGTGCCTGACCAGATGGGCTGTCTGTGGATCAGTTACTTTGGCCATTGGCCACTCCAGGCATTGGCTGGTATCATCGTCCAAGTGGCCAAGTGTGGTGGTGGCTTCTCTGTTGGCAGGGTCTCAGTTGTGGGAAGAATCGTGAGGTGCTGAGGCTCGCAGTGGCGCTGCTTCCTGGGACCTGGGGCAGAGTTAGGCCTCCCGCCCGGTAGCCTCTCAGCGTTTCCACCCAGCAGTGACCGCTGTGTAGCACAGTGACTTAGGTATGTT
Source organism: Miniopterus natalensis (assembly GCF_054644295.1). Classification (NCBI taxonomy): domain Eukaryota; kingdom Metazoa; phylum Chordata; class Mammalia; order Chiroptera; family Miniopteridae; genus Miniopterus; species Miniopterus natalensis. The sequence goes on from NC_142083.1 coordinate 102,631,756, forward strand.
CAGCGCCAGCCCCACACTCTAGCTGAAATCACCTCTTCCTTTCAGAAAGCATGCTCCTATTTCTCCAACAGGGACAAAACACACAGAAGACGCTGAAGTCCAGGGCAATGGCCTTCAACCCTGGCTGCGCAGTACAACCAGCCTGAAGCTGTAGACTCCTGGCACCCAGCTCTGCTCCCACCAGTTACAATGGTAGAGGTGTCAGCGCCTGAAAGCTCCCCAGTGATTTCAGCCCCACAAGGAGGGGACGCTGGTGCAGGCTGCACTGCTCACCCACTGCTGAGCAGAAGAATGACCGAGAACGTGCGGAAATACAGATTCTCAAGCACCGGCCCTGAAACCTGGATGCAGTGGGCGCAGGGCCAGTGAGCACCTGCAGGTCAACAAGCCTCAGCGGTGCTGCTGCTACTGTGGCGGGTCCACAAACCACACTCTAAGCTGCCCTGCTCTGGAGCTTTGCAATGTTTGGTCTACGGAGCAGCGGAATCAAAAATCGTTGGAAATTGAAAATCTCCAGCACACACAGACCTGTTCCCTCAGAATCCATGTTTTAAAAGGGGAGTTAGGTAACTGTATGCTCACCAAGGCCTGAAAAGCATTGATACGTACAGGGTGCCCACGTGCCTGCCCAGGCCCAAGGTAGACAGCAGATGTGAATTATCAGGCTCGCACGGTGTTTTTTGAAATTTAAAATTAATTGACAGCACTTAAAAATTGGGATATTTGGCTGCTCTTGAAAAATTGGAAGATGTAGCAACATTGGGCCTCCATTCTCACCGACAGCAGCTGGAGACAGGTGTGCATGCTCCAAGCTGCCACAGAAACCGCTCCCCTCACTAATGATCCCTGCGTGGCCTCTGCAGACATTTGTTTGCGGCTCCTAGTTCATGCCTCTCCTCTCCATGGAGGAGGTTTGCTGCTCCCAAGCATTTTATCTCAAATCTGCCCATTTTATCACTCTGTACCTCACCCTATCCATCTGTAAAATGGAGGGTATCACTTAGTCAGGGCTCTGAGCAAGGCTAAAGGGAGGTGGAGATCATGCTTTAAGCTCTCTACCCTTTGTACCCATGACTTGCTATTATACCCAGAGTTTCTCAAAGTTCGTCCCTGAACCAGCAGCAGTAACATCAGCCAGGAATTTGTTAGAAATTAAAACTTTCATGCCCCACCCCAGATCCAAACCCTGGAAGAATTACCAGGAGTCTCCAGGGAGACTGGAACTTGGCATGGATTTTATAGGACCAAAAGCCCACTGCAGGCTCCATAATTTATGTGCAGAAAGTGAAACCAAGACAGGGAGGCTGAAGTTTTGCAGGTGAGAGACAGTGAAAGAAAGGTCAGTATTGTAGGGGGAGCCTCCCCAGCCCTTTCCTCCAGAATCCCCGACCCTGCCCTGCCAGTTTTCCTGGAAGGCATTTGAGATATGACTCTGGGTCTGCCTGCTGCCTGGGCTCCGCTCACTTCACCACATCTGCTAGATCCTGCTCCTCAGGACATGATGTCACTTCCCCCCAGCCCCAAACTGCTGCCCCCTGGTAGACATTGCCTGTCAGGACCCGCCAGTGAGGTCACTCCTCAGCCCCTGCCTCTCGGGTCTACACTGGCTGAATTCTCAGAGTCCCAGGAGACCTATGACCAAAGCCTGCTGGAGTAACAGAAGGAAACTGGGGTCATAGGACCTTCAGAGAGGAAGCTATGAAGTCACCAGGCATTACGCTTAAGGCAAGAGGAGTGGCTGTTGAGCAAAAACGTCTCCCTCTTGACTGGCAGGAGAACTCAGCAGCTCAGGGAGGCCTAGAAGATACACATTTTCCTGGAGGTGATGACAGATGTGTGCTGGGACGGACTGGCCTACAGAGGGTTCCTCGGGAACCCTTGCTCCGGCTCTACAGAGTGAGTCAGCAAGATAAGTCATAGAACCAACTGGAGTTAACACTGATGAAAACACGGTGGACTAGCCGATCTTTCAGAACTGCTTCAAAGCAGAGGAGCCAGTCAACAATGACAACAACGGTAACAATGGTATTGATAGTAATAATGGCAGAACCATTTCTTGAGTGACAGTATTCTAGGTAGTTTCTAGACATTACCTCAGGGGTAGGCAACCTTCTGCTGTAAGGGGCCAAATAGTAAGTATTTTAAATGCTTTTTTTTTAAAGATTTTTAATTGATTTTTAGAAAGGAAGGGAGAGGGAGAGAGAGAGAGGGAGAAACATTGATGTGATCAAAACATCAATCAGCTGCCTTCTGCACGCCAGGGATGGAGCCTGAAATCCGGCCAGGTGCCCTGACTGGGAACTGGACCAGCAACCCTTTGGTGCACAGGAGGACACCCAACCCACTGAGCCACACCAGCCAGGCCTAGTCAGTATTTTAGGTTTGAGGGCCACGTGGCTGCAACAACGCAAGTCTGCCCTTATAGCATACAAGCAGTCAGACAGTAAGTAAGCAACCATTTGTCTGTGTTTCAATAAAACTTTATTTACAAAAACAAGCGGCGGGCCACACGTGGCCGGCAGCTGTAGTTCACGACCACCCGCTTTATCTCACGGGCCCCCGCGGCCCTGTGAAGTGGGCGCTTTTGCTCTCCCGCCTTTGCAGGCGGAGCTGAGCCGGGAGCGAGAGCCGCGCCCCCGAGTCCCCGCGGGGAGGCCCGCGGCGCCCCCGGGGGGCTTCCTCCCCCATCGTCCGGGCGAAGCGCCGTCGCCTGGCCCCGCACGTCCCAGACCCGGGTTTGAATAATTACTGAGCAGCCGCAGCACGCCGCCGGCCCGCGTGTCCGTTCCCGCGCGGCAGCTGCGCGCGGCGCGGTTTCAGGGCGGCTCGCGGATGCCAGCAGAAGGCGCCGGGCAGCCGGGCAGCCGCGCTCAGGACGAGGGGCAGCGTCGCGGGCGCCGCGGGCACAGCGCGTCCTCCAAGGCCGCCGCCCCAGCGGCGGAAGGCGGCTGTCCCCGCGGCAGGGACCCCCGCCCCCCGGCGAGGCCCAGGGAGAGCCTGCGCAGCCGGAGTCACCCCCAGCGGCGGAAGGCGGCTCTCCCCCCGGCAGGGACCCCCGCCCCCCGGCGAGGCCCAGGGAGAGCCTGCGCAGCCTGTCCCCCCGGCAGGGACCCCCGCCCCCCGGCGAGGCCGAGGGAGAGCCTGCGCAGCCTGTCCCCCCGGCAGGGACCCCCGCCCCCCGGCGAGGCCCAGGGAGAGCCTGCGCAGCCTGTCCCCCCGGCAGGGACCCCCGCCCCCCGGCGAGGCCCAGGGAGAGCCTGCGCAGCCTGTCCCCCCGGCAGGGACCCCCGCCCCCCGGCGAGGCCCAGGGAGAGCCTGCGCAGCCCGTCCCCCCGGCAGGGACCCCCGCCCCCCGGCGAGGCCCAGGGAGAGCCTGCGCAGCTGGAGCCACCCGCGCCCTGGGCGGGGCGGGGCCTAGCGCGGGAGACTCGGGAGGATGGCGATTGGCCCGGGGAGGCCCGAGCCGGGATTGGGTGGTTTGAAAGCAGGCTGCGCACGCGCAGGAGACACAGGGAGCTTACGGGGTGGGCGGCGCCTCTCCGCCGGGGCTGCGGGCGGCGGGGGCAGCGGGGCCGCGGGGCCGGGCGCACGGCCTGGCCCTCGTCCTGGGCCTGGTGCGGACCAGGGGGGCCTGTGGCCCAGAGGCCGGGCTGCGCCCCGGGGACACGGCGCTGGCCGCGGGCTGGGCCGGACCCGGGACCCGGGGCACGCGGGGAGGCCTTTGTCCCGCGCCCGCCGCCCCGCGCCCCGCGCCCCGACGGCTCTCCTGCGCGGGAGGGGCCTGCTCCCCAGCCGGGCCTGGGAGGGCGAGGCGGGCGCCAGGCCGAGCGGCAGCCGGGCCGGGGAGAGACACAAACATCCACGATGAGAGTCACGGGCCGGCCGCCCCCGCAGGCCCCCGACGGGATCGAGCCCACCCCGGGCCTGTGCCCCGACCGGGAACCACCCCGATCGCCTGCATCCTAGGTCGACGCTCAGCCGCTGAGCCGCGCCCGGCCGGGCAGGCGATGGTTATTTTTAAAGTACTTTAAACATAATTACAGATTGCATTATTTTAGAAATTTCTTCTTTTGTTCCCCTCATTTGGTCAGATTTACCTAAGCCCAAATCAACAATAGAATTTTTTAAAGTTTGATAATTTTGTGGATTAAAATGTTACATTTTTACTAAGTAGTGAGGCTTAGGGGGTTTCTTGTTGATTTGCTAGACTTTTTTTATATCTTAAGGACATGAATAGTCATTTTTCTGGCAAATATTACCTGCAGGTTTGTATTTGCCTTTAAAAGGAAAATAAACACATCTCTACTTACTTATGGCATTCCTAGCGAGGGTTACTCAGATCATTACCATTCAGCGCATTCAGCAGCAGGAGAGTAGCAACAGCATGCTCCCTGAGCAAGCCGAGTTCACCAGGCGGCTGAAGCCACACGGAGAGGCTTAGCAGACACCCCTGATCTCTGTGTGGACTGGGGCTCGCTGGGCTGGGCTTTCACACAGGTAACTCCAGGCTAGAAGTCAGCGAGGCAGGAGGCCGCGGGAGTGCAGACAGGAGCTCCTGATTGTCGGCACTAAGCCAGGGGCTGCCTTTGTTCCATGTGCAGCCACAAGGCACTGACTGTCTCACTATTCTTTCAAATAAGTACAAGGAGGTAAGAACAACATCACGAAAAATTTTACTTAGAGGCTATGGAATTGAAGACTAGCAAGGACTTCATTTTCATACTTTTTGGGAAAATTTAGAGAAAATAAAAATGCTTTGAGGCCTGACATTTTCTCCCCTCAATCCTCAAGCATATTTCATTTTGAAGCAAAATAACCCTCTTGCCATGTAGGGCCCATCTTTGGAAACAATAACATTTCTCTCTGTGTATTGGAATGGGTTAGGTCAGTGTTTCTCAATTTTGGCACCATTGGCAGTTTTATTTTTATAACAAATAATTATTTGTAGTTGGGATTAAAGAATGAATGATCCAATAGACTCCATTTAAATATTTGGAGAATTGTGATATGAGAAAATCACCTTTTCTACCCTCCCGTCCCCAGTTGATCCATAGGGTTAAATCACTTACAAGAGAAATATCTTGGGGTCAGTGTAAAAAATCTTTGTTGTAATGAAAACTGCAAAACCGGAATGGTCTAGCTCCAGGATGGATGAGCTCCTGTTCCCTGGAGGCGTCCAAGGGAGACTGGATTGTTCTCAGGCAGGATGCTGTACAGACTCTCAACAGAAGATGGGGGGTTCAAAGTTTAGGGGTATCTTCTATCCCCCAAATTCTGTGGCTCTGTTTCTCTCTGTCTTTCTTTTTAAGTGTTTCATATTTAGGTTGTATTGCCTCTTGGGGAACTTATTTCTTCTAAAACAGAAGATAAACTTTCCTAGAGTACTCAAACATCATCTCACACTCTGCAAATACTGGCTTCTTGGGGCTCCACAGAGAAAGAATTCTTTAAAGAAGTTAAATTAGAAATTTTCTGCAAACCAAACTATTTTTACCAGCCTAGAGCTGGAAGACTTTTCATGGTCTCTCTCAGATACCATATGGCTGAAAATGGGCAATGGAATCAAATGTAGTGGGGAAGGCACAAGTGTGCGTGTGTGTTGTGGGGGGACAGGTATTGCACTTCTAGGCACGTTCCATAATTAGTGCTCCAGAGCTTGGTTGAGATCCCAGGCCTACCCTGAACTAAGATCTAGGTTTCTGGAACCCTGAACCTTCTAAAGGGCTGGACCTTTTTCTTCTTCCCTCCAGAAGCCATGGGTGACCAAAAGACATGGATTAACAGGAGTTATGTATCAGCGAAGGACATGGGTAAGTAGAAGACATAAGTCAGCAAGAGCCATGGGTCAACGGGGGCCAAGACTAGTCAAGTCAGTAGCTGCCACAGATCAGCAGGAACAAGGGGTCAACCAAAGCCATGAGTCAGGAAGGCCTGCAGATCTGGTGAAATCAGGAGTCAGCTAGGATGAGCCGTGGGTCAGCAGAGGCCACAGGTCAAGGAGAGACATGGGTCAGCAGGAGCCATACATCAGCCAGAAGGGGTCAGCAGCAGGTGGTGGGGCAGAGGCTAAAAGATACTCAGAAAGGGGAGCGCTAGAGGACGAGGTGGCTGATGCCACCACTGCTGAGACAGCGGAAGCCACACCTAAGAAAAGCTGTCAGGTGACATCAGGAAGCTGAGTAGAAATCACTTAGTAACAATAGTAACCAATAAAATACAGAGATAAGTAAGTCACCGTCATATAGGGCAGGGACAATGTGTTCCTGAGAGGGTGGCACAGTAGCCTAGTGTCTGCCGCAGCATGGAATCCGGAGTGAGTGACCCAATTCCGGAACCTTCTAGTCTCTGAAAACTGGCAGTTTGGCCACTGAGACTCTTATCTTTCCTAATTTCCCAGGTGTCCTTATCAAAAACCCACCCTACTAGTTATTTTTTAGGTTGGATGCTCATGAAGGGAAATACTTGAGATAGAGTGTTCAAGCCTACTTTTGAAGGTTCTTGATCCGTATTGCTAAATTACTTTTCAAAAATGCTGTAAAAATTCGTTCTTTCCCACCTTCTAATTAAAATACTTATTAAAATGTATTCTCTCAGGGACAAGGTTTTGAGGAGTACTGAACGCTATTAGTATTGCTATCTGTCAGGAGGAATTTCCAGTACAAAAATTAAAGGTAGATTCTCGAAGTGCAGAGCAAACGCAAAGGAGAGGGATAGCTCCTGTTTTGGCTGTGTGTCTCTACCATGCGAGTCAGATGCTGTGCAATGCAAGGGGAAGAATCCAATTCAAATAAAATTGGCCTAATTCAACAAACTGATTTATAAGGACATGTGACTTGAGACTCTAGAAAGTAGGGTGGTAGATTTCAGGTGTGGCTGGATCCAGGCACTTGGCACTGTCAATAGGATGAACACATGTGCTCTTTTCTGTCTGTCTCAGCTCTGGCGGATGGAAGCTCTGATCGCCACGCACCACGCAGCGCGCCTGGTCTTGGAGCCAGATGTTGAGGGAGTTGCCTACTGACCTCCCCCACTTCAAGTGACATGACTTGGGAAAGTTGTGGTTTTGAAATGGAGATAGAGTAGGCAAGTCAAAGCAGATGGCCCATCTTATGGACATGGGACTCTTCGACTGGGTAGCAGCCGCCTCTGAAAGAGTTCGAATGGTTTGGACACTGTCATCGGTTATGCCCACTTCACACGTCTTTTAGAATGTAGGCTATAATTTTCAAAGTCACAATGTTACAGGCTGGGAGAGAGAAGATGTACCTGCCTGTTATATCCAAGATGTGGAGTCCTCAGAGATAAAGTCTGTGCCTGGAGCAGGCCTAGGAACAATGCATAAAAACTTTAAAAAAATATATTTTAAAATTGATTTTTAGAGAGAGAAACATCGATGTGAGAGCAAAACATCAATGGGCTGCCTCCTGCACATCCCCTACTGGGGACCGAGCCTGCAACCTTCCGGTGCAAGGGATGACGCTCAGCCAACTGAGCAAAAACCAGCCTGGGCAAAAACTCCTTTAAGCATCATTTTTAGTAACAGCGTTCCAGTCTGTCACTTCGTGGGGTGAAGGCTGACAAACGCGCCTTCCATGGTGCAGCATCCAGGAACTTTCTGGTGACAGGGCCAGCCCCTCTCCCAGACCCAACCCCGACCCCCAGGTGGCATACTGTAGGAAGAGGCACCCGTTTTTATTTAATTTTGAGTGTTTCTAATATCTCATTAGGCAAAAACAGCTGTCCCTGGGTGCTCCAGAAATTCCAAGTCATCCATTCTCTAGACCCGTTCTTCTTCTGCATGGAGACATTTCCAGAATACCACATGCTCCTGAAAATGTACTTCCCTGCGTGTGAGACCCGCTAACAGTCCCCCAGAGAAGCATCTGAACGTGTAACGAGGGCCCGGGCGCCCGGTGTCAGCGCTTGATGGAGAGGAGCCTCTCCCCAAGGTGGCATTCCCGTCAAGAACGCCCACCGGCGGCTCTGGGGAGCAGTTGGCGCTAACTCCAGGCTGCTGTGGTAGGGAAACCACTTTTCAAAGACTCAGCTCTTCTTTTCCTCTTAGCTCCAACTCTGGGTGGAAAATTGATTCTTCACAGGCTGCTCCTAATCTGCTCTTCCCCTCCGAGAACCTGTCCCTAAGGGGTCCCCACCCACCCTCATGGGCCACTCCGTGGTGGACGACACAGAAGTGTAATTAAGCCACAATGACATGGTTTAAAAAGTAGCAATTGTAAGACTAATCAAAATGCTAAACAACCTTAGAGGTGGGAGAAAGGACATTTTCCTGGGAGACCTAGAAGGCTTAGTGGAAGAGGAAGCGCTCACATGCACCTCGAGAGCACGGGGGTCTGCCGGGTGGAGGCGACAGTGGGCAGGAGAAGAGCTAACATCTGCTGAGCACTCACTGTGCCAGTCACTGTCCCAGGGCTTCCTACGTATTTGTGTGCGTTACATGTATTACACCACATGCACATGTGTTAGCTCATTTAATTCCCACAACACCCACACAAAGTAGGTGTTAATATTATCCCCATTATGCAGATAAGAAGACCAAGGCCGAGAGAATAAGCCTAAGGTCACATTGAAAGTGTGTGGTAGACCCGAGTTTCCAACCTAGACATGTGGACCTAGAGCCTGTGTTCTGAGTCTCTTTGCCACACTATCTCAAAGAGCACAGGATCAATGCCATCCAAGGCATGAAGGCCTTGGGGTGGTTTTAAAATGTGTTCAGATGCTTTGATATTTGTTTCTACAAGTGGTGGAGGCGAATTTTCCTCTCCTGGAGTACAGGCTGCACTTTGTGACTTGCTCCAATTAAAACAATGAAGTGGCAGTGACAGGCTGTGGCTTTGGAGATTGGATATAAAAGCACCGTGCTGCATCCTGATTCCGTTTCAGGCCCCTGACTCTGGGCAAAGGCGGGGGACATGCTGTAAGGACACTCAGGAAGCCGATGGAGAGGTCCACATGGTGAGGACGGAAGCGTGTCGCCAATGGCCAGCAAGGAACCCAGGCCTCCTGCCAACAGCCATGAGTTTGAAAGCAGCCTCTCCAGTCCTGGTCAAGCCTGCGAGACCACAGCCTTGGTGGACGTTTTGACTGCAGCCCGTGAGAGACCTTGACTGGAACACTCGACTAAGCTGCTCTGAACTCCTGGCCCACGGACACCGCGAGGAGATACGTGTGTGGTTCTAAGCCGCTGAGTTTTGGAGTAACTTGTCACACAGCTCGGATAACTAATTCTGCCATCAGAATGCCCATGTTTTCAGTGTAGACAGGCAGCCAGTGTGTGGGGGCGAAGCTCAGAGCTTGCAGACCAGTCGCCAGGAGCAGTGAGGCCTTCGGGATACATTACAAAGCGCTACAGCCGCTGTGCACACTCAAGGCCACAGCGACTCGCTGCCTCTCCAACCCTGACCTCCGCGTCCGGCCAGAAAATGCTTTCGTTTCCGTAACCCCTTGTTCCTGCGCTCTAGCCGTCACGCCACCCCTTGCTGGCAAGCTCCTGGGAAGCCGAGCTCACACTGTGCTCCCCGCTCCTGGCACACAGGCCTTCGGCGCCGCAGGAGCCCCGTGAGCTGCTCGGAGACCACACGGCCGATCGAACGCGCTTCCTTGTCTTCGGCCTGGAGTGTAATGCCCACCAGCCGGACAGACTGGGAGCCAGCAGGCAAACTGGTTTAAACTCCCAGCAGGTAAGCTGGCCCCCCGGCACGGTGGTGCACGATGACTCACGCCTATGGGGTGACAGGGGTGACAGGCCTGCGAGACAGGGCCGGGAGCCAGGGTAGAGACATTCTTGGGAAAAGTGAGGCCGACCACCAAGGGAGATGCGCACCAGTCCAGCTGTAGCTTCTGTGCAGCACGGGAATTAATTCCCCTGCTCTGCCTTGCTCTCCACTGTGTGCCCAGTGCCCGCACATAGAGTGTGTTCCGTACGTATTTGCCGGACTGAGGAATGCTGACGTAGAGGGTCATTAATATTCATGACACCCAAGTTCTCTGGGCTGTTCCTACAGCTAAGGAGTTGGGGCTCATTTAAGAGGGTGTTTATGGGTCAGAAGGACTCCCTCCACTCACAGGAGACCCAAGGCAGGCACATCCTCACAGGAGTAGGCAGGCAAGGTTGTCAGAGCTCCGGGATGCTGGGCGGGGGTTCAAGGAAATAAAATTCATGTAAGAGGAGAAGCCCAACCACATTAGTTTATATTGGAGACACCTGTTTTTATTCATTTACTTTTTTAAAGCTATTAATTAGTTTATCCTTTTAGTCACAGTCCTGAATTCCACCGGAGAACCACCCTTTTGCTGGTTCTTGGTCCATATGATTTGAATGGAGTTAACTCTCTACCCCTGGGTCCTGGAGAGGACAACATGGCCCACACGTGGCCACTAGAAACTCAGTGCTCTCCAGGTACCAGTGATTGGTTCAGGAGTGGCATGCGACCCAGTCAGAGCCCATGAGAGTTTGTGGGACTTGTGCAGCTATTGCTGGGAGAGGACTGTCCTGGGAGGAGCTGGTCTCAGAGCTACTGGCTTGTTTGCCACCAGGAGGTGGAACCGGAGGGTGACGCCCAGAGCGTGGAAGCTGTAGATCAAACAGAACAGGAAACAGAGTTCTAATGACAATTTCAGATCCTTGACGAGACCATTTCCCAAATATCTCTGGGATTTTAAGTTGAATACGTCCAATTCCCATTTTATTTTAAGCCAGTATGATTTTAGTTTTCTGTCACTTGCAACTTTGAGAGTCCTGACCAAAGGGACCAGCGCTGGATGCTACACCAGTAGCCCCGGGCCACAGGGGTACACAAAATATCAGGCTCAAGGCCGGAAGAGGGAGTCATTTTCCACTGATCGTTACCCTTACTTTTGTAACTTAATAAGAAAGTTTTTTTACCTTTATGCATTCAGCTATATAGGGGCAATATTTTTTCTCAAATGATTAAGCAATTATCTCTAAATTATTATCCCCAGGAGTGTGAAATGTCACCTTTATCATATTCTAAACTTGCATACAATTTTCTTTTATCTATTTCTACACTCCCCAGTCTTCTCCACTGATATGTGTATTCCTGGGACATCAACTGGCTGTTTTATCATTTAGCTTTATAATACATGTTAATATCTATTGAATGCTCATTACCCTTTTTTGCCTTCAAAATTCAATTTTCTGTTTTTGGCATGATATTCTTATAGACGAGAATTAGAAACTTATAATCAAGGTCTAAAAAAGTCCCACTGGGATTAAGATTAGAGATAATTGGAGATAAATGAGTCTTTCAATTCAGGATTTTAGTGTATGTTTTTCATCTATTCCAGTCTTTGTACACCTCCTGGTAAAATTTTCTAACCTCGTACTAAAAGAAACTATTATTCTGGCCTAGCTGGTGTTGCTCAGTGGTTGAGTGTTGACCCATGAGCCAAGAGGTCCCCAGTTTGATTCCCGGTCAGGGCACATGCCCGGTTGCAGGCTCGATCCCCAGTGGGGAGCATACAGGAGGCAGCCGATCAATGTTTCTTTCTCATCATTGATGTTTCCATCTCTCTCTCCCTTCCTCTCTCTCAAATCAATAAAAAAACGTACTTTTAAAAAAAAGAAACTATTATTCTGAAGCTCAGGTCACTCACCTCTGACACCCTATGCCCCCGTATCTCTTTCATCCAATGACATTCTGGGCCCTGCTTCATTGTTTCCCACTTTTTTCATTGCGCTGAGGCCTAACTGACACATAGCCCCGCACACATCTAAGGGGCGCAGCGTGATGTGATGATCTTACTTCCATGTACTGTGGAATGACGACCACAGTGAGTGTAGTTAACATCCATTGTCTCACACGGAGATGAAAAATGAAAACAGGATTTTCCCTGGCAGTGAGAACTCTGAGGATTTCCTCATCCACTCTCGGAATCGGCTGCAGCCATCACGTTGTACGTTCGTCCTTAGGGCTTGTGTATCTTACAACGGGAAGTTCGCCTTTGACCTACTTATTTAACTCTTGGCACACGTGTGCCCTCTCCATCCGGGCCCTTGCCATCCTCTGGGCGGGCGGCCGTGGCCACGCAGGTCATCCCAGGTCTATGACTGCCTCATCTCTCTCGACCTGGACCTGCCCTTGGTCTCTGCTGTCCACTCTGACCAAGCGCCTGGTCATCACTCCCAAACGGTCCCTCTGAATTACTCATTCAAGCATCGGCCCTCTCCTCCTTACAATTTACTTACTTAAATATTTTTATTACTATGAAAATTAAATATTTTACTACTGCTCTTTCATTCCTTAGGTTCCTCTAGCTCAATGTTTCCTGCCTCCCTCAGGGCCCATTCAGGAAAAAGAAATGACACAAGTTATTTGAACAGAAAGAATTTAATATTAAAAGTGCTAACCGGTATCGGAGAAATGAAAATTCTCTGACTTTGAGGCGTCATGGAGGCGGCACCAGCAGGAAGCAGCTCATGCCGGTGGGAAGGTGCTGGAGCTGCCAAACCCTAGAAGCTTGGAGGAGGCGCCCGGTGCCGGGTCGCAGACCTCGGGGGAGGCTCACTGCCCTCGGAGGCGGTGCTCCTGTCCCTGCGAGGCCGCCAGCAGGCTGGTGCCAAGGCTGCCGGCAAAGCTGCTGCTCGGGAGGTCACTGCCAACAGGAGGGAGTCTGCTGGGTGACGGTCGCAGGAACGACGGGCTCAGAGGAACGAGCCAGTCCCTTCTCCCCGCTCCAGGCCCCCTCCAGGGCTGTCTCTCGCCCCCTCTATGGGCAAAGTCTAACGGAGCCAGCTGGCCCTGCCGAAACGCCACTTGCTGAGTACCAGTCCCAGCTCCCCGTGACCGTGAAGTAGAGGCTGTAGCTCAGTGATGGAAGCAGCTCTGGACTGTCTTTCTGTCCGTCGCCCGCCTGTCTCTGCTTCCCTGCCCAGGGGCATTACTCCCCAGCACTCAGTTTCTCTAGCTCATGTCAAACTCATTGGCTCCAGGTGGCAGGGTTGGTGTCACCGAGGAGCAGCCCAACGCCACCCAGACCTCTCCCTACCTTTCTCCAGGCAGCTGGTTTCTTCACACCTTCAAACGCCCGAATCTTCTCCACGCTCCTCAACTTCACCTCCTCTTTGCTTTTGCTGGCTTCTGCCTCAAAGGTGGGGACGTCTCTCAACTCCCTGCTAACAAGCCAAGGACTGCACCACAGGGAGAAAGGTGGTGTCCCTCCAGGGAAGGCCGGCCCTGCTCTTTCTCTGGGTCCCATGCCCTTCCTCTTCTTTCTGGAAGCTAAGATTCACCTATCCTTAACTCCATTTTTTTAAAATGATTTTTTATTGATTTTTAGAAAGAGAAGAAGGGAGAGGGAGAGAGGAGAAACATCGATGTGATTCTCCTCCCGCACGCCCCTACCTGGGGTCGAACCAGCAATCTCTCGGTGCACCGGACAATGCCATCCAACTGAGCCACATGGGCCAGGGTCCCTGCTCCATTTTATATCTCTGCTCTCGGTCAACTCTGTCTTTGTCTTTGTCTTTTCATAAATTTTGATTTTATTCACTAATTTTTGAAAACCAATTACATTTGGCAAAATGGCACAGCCACTTCAGAAAAACAGTTTGGCAATTTATTATAAAATTAAACATGCAATTACAATATGACCCAGCAATCCCACTCCTGGATATTCGTCTGAGAAAAAGGAAAACTTGTGTTCATACAGAAACCTTCGAGTGAAAGTTCACTGCAGCTCTCTTCATAACTGTCAAAAACTGGAAATGAGACAAACGACCTTCAGCTGGTGAATAGCTAAAGAAACTATGGTACCTCCATACAATGGATACTACTCAGCCCCGAAAATGAGCGAACTACTGATACACAGAACAGCACAGATGGATCTGGAATGCATTTTGCCAAGTGAAAGAAGACAGACCCAAAAGGGACACACAGTAGGATTCATTGATACATCATTTTGGAAAAGGTGAAATTATAAGGGCAGAAAACAGATCAGTGAATACCATCCAAATCCCTGTGAAATTTTTATAGACAAGACTCTTTCCTTAAAAACAAGTTCTCACCAAAGGCTCTTTTGGGCGTCTCCTAGACAAATTGCCAATATTATTCTGACTTTCACAGGAAATTTTACCAAAATGATTGTCCGCCTCTCTCTCTCGCTCTTTTCTTTTTTTAAAATATGTCTTCATTGATTTCAGAGAGAGGAAGGGAGAGGGAGAGAGAGATAAAAACATCAGTGATGAGAGAGCCATTGATAGGCCGCCTCCTGCATGCCCCCGACTGGGGATCGAGCCCGCAACCCGGGCACGTGCCCTGACCGGGACTCAAGCTGCGACCTCCCGGGTCCCAGGCTGACGCTCAGCCCCTGAGCCACGCCGGCCAGGCCACTGTCTCTCCTTCCCAGCCAGCGCCAGCCGCTTTCACAGGATGGAGCCCGCTGAGCTGAGCTCGTCTCCTGGCCCCGGCCCCCGGCCCCGACTCCCTGCCCTGGCCCTGGCCCCCGGCCTTGCTGCAGTACCGGGAGAGCTGGCACCCTCCAGGTTTAGTCTGGGGAAGACTCTCCCTGCGGAGACCAAGTGAGGCGGGTGCCCTGTGGCATCCGCCCAGCCATGGCCCTGGGATCTGACCGGTCACGGAGGATGAGGGAAGACTGTGGACGTTTCTGGGAAGCAGCTTTGGAACAGGTGGCTGGAAAAGGTGGCGCCAGCCCTCGTTTTCAGAAAAATTCAGTCTCTCACCTGCTGTGCACTGAGGATGTTTCCCCATCAAGACCTTTCCACGTTTATCCTGACAAGGGAAGAAAGAGACAAAGACAAATCGTAACGGTCCAAACTAACAAGGCCCTCTCATGTGTTTAACTTTTGCCCCTCTGCATATATTTCCCACAGGGACGGCTTCTCTTATCCAACCACGAAGGAGGAGCTTCTCTTGCCCGGAAGGGGTTCCGATCCCGGATCTATGGCCTGTTGTGTGTCCTCTGTGACTGGCTGGGCCGAGCCGGCGGCAGCATCACTGATTGCCCTGCGATGGAGTCACTGGAGGCATCGAGGACTCTACATTTGGAAAGCATCCCAGCCAAACGGAGGACCTCCCCCCGCCCCAGCCAGGCCCCGGGGCTCGCTCTCACTCAATGTGGCATCATCTATACCCTAGCAGGTCCACTGCAGCAGGGCATCCCTCTAGTTTTGCATGGTGATGAGGGTGAATTCTGCGGAAATGCCCACTGTTAATGCCCACTGTTAATTTTCCTCTGCTCCTCCTCGGGTGGGCTTTTCTTTCCTCTGCTCCTCCTCGGGTGGGCTGCTCAGGGCAGCAGGTGGAATGGGCCTGAGCACCAAGCAGGGCTGGTGGGATGGGAGGGACCCAGATCTTCCCGTCAGCCTGTCTGATGCCTGAAGTTCCGCTGCTGACTATAGTGGGTCCTTATGAAACGGAGAAATTGTGGCCTGATTTCAAACACAAAGTGGGAGGGAGAGTAGGTTCGCCCCGACTCAGTAACTCAGGTCAGGCGGCCAGCACGCAGCACCATGTCCCGAGCTGCGCAGTGCTCGGTAGGCACCGGCTGCTGTTCCTGTGACTAAACTAAGCAGATTTTTGTGGACCAGCTACCTGGTGTCAGGTGTGAGGCGTACAGGCATGAACTGCCATCATCCCTCCCTCGCGGTTCATGCGACCAGGGCAGAATAGGCAAGGCCACGTGACAAGGAACAAGCGATCACAGGGCGAACAGAAGTAGTCCCATGTGTTCAGGACATAGGCCTCGTGGAGGGTGCGGGGGGAAGTGCAATTAGGGAACCGTCCTGAAGGGTGAAGCGCTGCGCCTGGGTGGGTGATCTCGTGCCTGTAAAACCACGGGCCAAGGGCAGCTCCCTGAGCGGGACACAGTCAAGTTCACTGTCTAGGGAGACACTGTCACTGATAGAGAAGGACAGGAGCCCGCAAACTGTAGCTGGGAGCCAGGTTCAGTCCTCAGGTTTTTCGTTTTATGGTTCATGAGCTAAGAATGTCTTTTGCATTTTTAGATGCTTGAAAATCAATCAAAAGAAGAAGATTGGCTGGCACATGAAAATTATAGGAAATTGACACTTTAGTGCCATGAGGGTTTTAGTGGAGCTCAGCCACGCCCATTTCTTTATGCCTGGTGCTAGAGAACAGAGACGTCTAAAATATTTACCACGTACCCTTTACGGAACAGCTTGCTGGCCCTGGTTAGAGGGTGTGGATTAGACCAGAGAGAAAGCCGCAGGGAAGCTGGGGCGCAGGTCTGAGGGAAGACCTTCGCGTGCTCCTCAACCTGAGTAATGTGCAGATGCTCTCTCAAAGCTCCTCAGGAGTCTACGTGCCCCATAAGTTCCTTATACTCAATTATAAATTACATATTTACAGACATTGTGGTAAAAATTCCTTATTCTTTTAACTCTTACACAATTGTGAAACCAAAACAAACTTAAAAATGAAATACAAACAAAACCACAAGACCAGTCCGTTTGCATTACGCCCTTAGTTTCACATGCAAGATGACGCCTTCCTGCTGCCACGAGCCTGCTGTGTGGAGGCCCCAGGCCGGTCCCCAGGCCCGTCTGCGTGTGAGCGCAGGTGTCTGCCACCATATCCCGGTGAGGATCTAGCTCTCCCACAGCCTTCTCTGGGTGCAAGTACTTTAGGAAACTTCATTCATATAGAATAGGGATTGACGAATCTTTCCGTGAAGAGTCAAATAATAAAAATTTTAAGTTTTGCAGATTCCTTTTGCACCTCCTCAACTCTGCCATTATTGCTTGAAAGCACTCATAGTATGTAAATGATGTGTTCCAATAAAACTTTATTGACAAAACAAACAGTGGGCCAGAATTAGCCTGTGGACTGTAGTTTGGTGACCTTTGTTGGAGCTAATGGACTTCCTTCAGGAAAGGGGAAAATTGGTAGGATTTCTGTTCTGCTGTGGACACACTTGCCGGCCAGGTGACCACTGTGAAATGGAAGGACTCTCTGCTACAAGCAACTCTAAAATGTATTTGCAAAAACAGGCAATAAGCTGGACTTTGCCCACGAACCATAGTTTGTACGCCCTGGATATACAATAGTGTCAGGTAACGGTTACCTCCTTACCTAACATCTGTGTCCAAACCTGCTCACAGAAGGAATGGCCACACATTGCCACTTTGCTTGGCCCAGTATGTGGTTTCCACCTGTCACCACTTAACCTTAAGAGGCTCAGAGATGCCTGCGGGCTCCAAGGAGCTGGTAATCCTGGGTTCTGCACATTAGTCACCAGAAACCAGTGCCACTGGTGCAGTCTGAGCATCACGAGGTCAAGGCTCGAAGCTCTAAAACCAGCAAGAATGGAGACTTGGGGAAAGTCTTTCTCATCTGGTCCCTAGCGTTTTACCCACACCACAGGCATTCAGGAGCAGATTCGATTCTCTTTATGAAGCCCTCTGGACCGGAGTCTCATCCTGCCTTATCTTGCAGCCCGACATCCCAGAGAATCGATTTTATTATTGTTGTTGGGCTTTAATTTTAGACAATACATTTTAAAAGAAAGAAGGGCCAGGAAATACTATAATTAGGAGAGCAACAGTCTGCTTTAATAGTGCTGCGAGGAGAGGAACCTTTGCCATCCTTTCCCCCTCACCTGGTTACTCTCCCCTTCTAAGACCCTGCATTCAGCGGGGAAGGGGATAAATCTGATTCTGGCTTGTGTGTGTTTAAACTTCTCACCTGGTGAGTGGATGGGTGGCTATTTACCAACCAGGCGAGGATGGTGAGTTCTCCAGGGTTGGTGTGTTTTTCTAGGATCCTTGGACACACTGCCTCCCATTACTTGTAACAGTTTAACTGCACCAGGCCTGTGCGAGGCTCCTGTAAACTGGAATAGAAGACGGGGGGGCCTGTCCCAAAGGAGACCACCCAAAAGTGCTAACTTTTGGGACCACCCGAAAGTGTTAATTTTTTTTAAAATATTGGACACTTCACAAATTTGGGTGTCATGCTTGCGCAGGGCCATGCTCATCTTCTGGGTATCGTTCAATTGTTGGCGTATGTGCTGCGAGCACAGCAAGCTTTAACTTTGTTTACTGTCTGCCCAGCACTGTGCTAAGTGCTCTACGTACAATTTCTCCGGCAATACTAATGATAAAACCACCTGATAGATGGTATCTCATTACAGATAAGGAAGTTGAGACTCATTGAGGTTAAGTGACTTGCCCAAGGACAGTCGGTATTACAGGCACAGTCAGGCTTTGTTCGCCCCCGTCTCCGAGCTTCTAGACAGACGGCGCACAGCCAGGCTGATCATCCCACAGCCTTCCTTTAACTGCCCCTCGGAAGACTAAGGTGAGGGCCCTGGGAGCACGGGCTGGGAAGTCCTCGGGCTTGGGAGGGCGGAGGGCTAGCGTTAGAGTTCACATTGACAATAACCTATGACTCACGGGGGGGGAGGGCGTAAGCAAAACCGAGCTTCTGAGCCCAATGAAGCGCTTTGCCCAAAGTCCCATTTAGATTGCTCGGGACTATTTCAGAGGGAAAGTGAAAGAAGAATCAGCCAGGTTCTCCTCCTAGAGACCCCCCCCCACTAACCCCCTCATCTCTGTCAAATCTTTCAAACACCTTCACAGTGAGAGCAACTCAAGCATCTTATTTAAACTGCAGCCTTCCCCTCAACGTCACTCGGATCAAGTTTACCTGCCCCCTTTCCTCAGGGAACAGCTTTCACCTCCGGCACGCTGCACTGTGTCACTTACCTGTCTCTTATGCTCGTTGCTTATAATCACCCGAGTCCTCTCCTTACATCAGATCAACCAGAGGAGAGAGCTGTGTCCGTGTGGTTCACTGATATCGCCCAAGATCCTGAAGAGTGCAGAGTAGACAGTAGGTGCTTGATAAATGCTTGTTAAATTAATGGGCGAGTGAATGAATGCTTGAAAAGCAACGGTGGGGGTGAGACTGGCCTGCATGGTTTGGAGGCCCACCCGCCCTGGCATTCTGGTCTCATGCCCAAGAAGAGCTTCCTTTGGGACTCGGGTATTGAAAGCCAGGTTCTCGCCTGCTCGGGCCTGACGTAGGTCTCCCTGCGGCTGTGCTTCAGAAGCTGGGCTAAGCCCACGTGCTCCGTAAACTCATCTCTGGCTGCTGCGCTCATTTCTATTCCAGTCCTGTGCTCTCCTGACAGGGGCCGTTAGAGGAGAGAATTTAGTGCGTTTTGCAAACATTCCCCACTTCCCAGCGGCAGGCAGGACAAACCCTGTGATTTCAGTTGGAAATATTTTTTAAAAAATTCATGGGAGTGTCTTTGTGTTTGAATTAACATAATTATAAGATTTACAGGCACCCAGTGTGCTTTTTATAAGGCCTCTATAACAGATGTGTCAAGTGTCTCGTTTGAAAGGACTTCATAATTCAGTTACGATTTCCTCTGGGTTAAATATGGGAGCCTGAGAGTTGGTGGGGTGGGGGTGGGGGGCAAGATTAATACATTTATTTCTTGACGTGCCGTCTGAATGCAGGATGGATGCCTCCTGCTTTTCCTTTTCTGTTATGTTGAGTCATCCCGTTGTCAGGGTGGGGAACACTCCCCTTCTACAAAGGTTGAAACCAACCTCCAGACTCTTTCTTGAGCACGTTTGGGTTCCCAACAGGCCCGGCTCTATCTGAACCTAGTATGGAAGGGACCGAGGGCACCAGCACTTATTCCTGTGCGCCCAGCAGTGATCAGGTCTGGAGCTCTGACCTGCCGCTGATGTCAGAGAGCAAATCTGTGTTGTTTGTTGTGTGCTCACTCCTTTTTCACGCAGGTCCCTCCAGCTTCCAAAGCCAGGAAAATCCGCAGTTCATTCTTGACTATTTCCCCCCAACCCACCGTCTTCCTTGGCTGTCCTTTAGCCACCAAGTTCTATCAACACACCTCCAAATGTTGTTTGAGCCATCACGTGTCCTGTCCTCACTACGCTTGCCTTGATGATGGCATTTGGCAAACATTCCCGCATCCGAGTGGCAGGCAGGACAAACCTGTGATCTGAGTTGGAAATGTTCCATCACACCATTCTTTTGCTGAGGTCCAAACTCTTGAATGAGGCCTGTAAATGGGACCAAGTCACCCTGGTTTGCCGGAGACTGTTCCAGTTTTAAAACTGAAAGGCCCACCTCCTAGGAGCCCTCCCCACCTCAGTCCTGGCCAAACTGGGGTTGCCAGTCGCCCTGCCCCTAAGTCTTTGTAACTCTCTGCTTCTTCTGTCCCCTCCGGCCCCACCGACCTCGGCGTAGTTCCTCGGCCTTGGCCCTGTGCTTTCCCACGTTCGTGCCTTGCACAGGCCGGTTTTCTCTTGGGGCTGCTTTTTCAGTCGGGATCTAGCACCCGGCCCAAGTTAATGCATGACCTGCTCTGACCTCTCCCAGTGCTCTGTACTTGTCCTTCCTGGACTCTCAGTTTGCAGTTATGTTTCATCTGAGTAATTACTTGTTTAAAGAAGCAGGTCCTCATTCAAAATTCAGCTCCTGGAAGGCAGAGGACAGGCCTCTGTACAGCCGCTGCTCCCAGCGCTTAGCCCGGGCCTGGCAGGTGCTGAGCTCTAGAAATACTTCTTCAGTACATTCCCCTGCCCTGTGCTTTCCTCTCCCCGTCATTAAACTTGCAACACCTTTGTCCACCCCACCCCCGTCTCTTGCCCTTTCTTTTGAAGGAAGGACTCTAGAAACTATTTGTTAATTCCACTGTTTCTATGACTTTTAAACCAATAATTTCTGATTTTATCAATATTAATTTTCTTCACCTAATTTTTGGGTATATTCTTTATTTTCCTTTTTGAGCCCCCAGGCCCATTTGCTGCCACTCTCTCCCTGCCACCTGATTAGCTGACGGAGTTGGCACTTTTCCTGAATTCACTGAGCTGTTCCAACATCATGGCTCGCACAGTTGTTGACTCTGTGCGACAGGACCCTCCTTCACGGATCTAACAGGTATTTAATGGATGCCTGCCCACCTTGCTACTGAACTGCGAACTCTTTAGGACCTGGCTCGGCTGTACCTCGTCTGTAATGCTTTCCTGCTCCCACCCCGTGAGTTCATCATTTCTTTGCCCCACAGCCGCACCCTGGGCAGCGTCCACACAGCACCCACGCTGCTCTGCTGCGCCTTCCCCACTGCACCGAGCTCCACACGGACAGTCACTCTGTGTCCACTTGGGGGAGGGTTAGATTCTCAGAAGAGGAGCATATACAAAATTAACATGGCTTTTCTGCAGCCTCAGCTCCCTCCTAAGTAAGGGGACCCTCTAAAAAGTAAGTCTAATAAGTCAATAGGGAAATGGGCAAGGAGACAAATAAGAAAAAAATATTGGGTCATGGACCGTGTATGTTTTCAACTTTATTAGATAATTCCAAGGGAATTTCATTTTTTGAGGCAAGAAGAAAAAAAGAGGTAGACAAATACAAACATAAATTTGATGTAGATTAGAGAGATTTTGATAAAACTCACACTGGATGAACCTGGTCCCCACAAAATATTAATTTCTCAGGGCTTGGTGGTAGGGATGGGATATGGAGCTTGATCAGAGTGGAATAGGTTTGAAATCCTTTAGAAATATGTTATGTAGTCAACCAGTGCAGGATCAAGGACATTAGAGCCATCAAAATTGTTAGGATCCAGTAGGTATAGAGCAAATAATGTGCTTTTACTTAGCGTGGCCTGGCATTCTAGACAACGAAGGGGGAAGTGGGGGCACAGCCGGGGATGGGGCAGGGGAGGCGAGGGCATCAGGGACGACGGCGAGAGCGGGCGAGGCGGCTGGCCACGGGCTGGGCCAGCGGGGCCAGAGGCGTGCGGGGGAAGCTCCTGGGCTACGCAGGCACAGGCTCCGGGGAACAGAGGCGGGAGGTGGAAGGAGAATTCAGTGACCGGGGCGGGGGGATTTTTGAATTCACGTTAGGTTTAGGGTAGGTCCCCATAGCAGCCAATACCGGGCGTTCACGTCATTGGATGGAAAGGTAGTAAAAGTTAGGAGACATTAAAAAACTAAAACTGGTTAAAGGCTTTATCCATCCCTTCACTGCCTACCAAATCCTGCACCGAGGGGATGTGGCAGGGATTATAACTCACAGGACTGCTGCCTCTGGCAGTGGGTGGGCTGCTCGCGGCCTCCCGGTGATGGAGCATTTCAGGGTGATCGTCCCAGCTTCTGCTGAGCCTTTGCTTGGGGACAGCGGGGGAGGGTCCCCTTTCTTTCCTGGTGCTATCTAAGGATGGGTTTCCTCGATCGTATTTGGATGACTGAGGATAAGATGCTGTACATCTAATAGGAATGTAAAAGGCAACGAACAGTGACTTTTGAACACAGGGAGCTTTCGCTGCAGGCCTGCAGGCACGGCTCCCCCCCTGGTTGCGCACCCCTGTCCTCTCGGGGAGGAAACCCAGATCCTGGTGTTGCTTTCTGTAAAACAAGAGCAGAGTCAGAGCAGCTAACCTCACAGGCTTCACGTGATAGAAACAGTCGCGCAGCTGGTGTAGGAGGGGGCACTGGCAGGGTCACCGAGGGAGCGGATTCCCCTGGGTCCCCATAGCGGGGTTCCCGCAGGGGGATTCTGTAAGGTGAAGATCCAGGGTGCCGCCAGGCCCAAGGGTAACCAAGCCCTTGGAAGGAGGCGGGGAGCCACAGCCAAGGGCCGTGCGGGTGGTGGCCCTGAGGATACTGATGTTAGAGGAGAGGTAAGAAGGAAAAGGCACTAGGTCAGAGTCTCAGGAACCGAGTGACGGTGCGATAAACAGATGGCGCAGAGGAAGGGCACGCTGCGTGTGCGGAGGGCCGGAGGCGCGGGGACTGAGGCTGTGGGGACAGAAGCTGGGGGGTCAGAGGGGGACGGCTGCCTGAGCAGACCCACAGCTGCTCCATCTTCCTCTGGCGAGATTCCCCGGTGCCTTCGCGGCCTGGGTTGTGCGTTTAGACAACCAGTTTCGAGGGCGGCCATCCCGGTGGCTGACGTGGGGGCAACAATCACTGTTGGGCATGCACGCTCCCCGCTCCTTCCTCCCCTCTGCCCTGGCCTGGGGGGACCCTCCGCAGACTGCAGGCCCCTCGTGCGCCAGTGCTCGGTGCGGGCTGCGGAGAGCCCCTCCCGCCCTCACCTGCCGCCTGAGCCCAGCGCCTGCCCAACCAAATTTCACATCTCAGCCTCACTTTCAAATCATCTAAATTTCAAGTATTGCATGTGTAAGTGACAAGAAGTCGTGTTTAAAAATATTTGCATATGAACTAATTTCTAAACCGTCCTGTGGGGCTCATACCGTTAGTCAGATTCTCTGTGAGTGCCTCGAACATGAATCCTTCATGTTTTATTAGTGTGTGTTATCACTGTGGCTCCCAAAGGCCTACATTTGGGAGGAGATACTTTATCATGGCTTTGAACTTTAAACTTTTTGGTAAATTAACCCTCGAATCTCCATCCTTAACCGCAGTAGTTTCCCTCCAGGGAGAGAACGGGTCTGGGATCGACTTGGCACTTAAAGATGAACACGGAGCAGCAACTCTATTGAATTTTAGATCGAATGGTTTTCCTAAAGCCTCTAAAAAACAACCCTTTCCACCAGGCCAGACAAACCACTTTGCTCGCAGACCCCAGTCCGGCCTCCAGGGTGAATGGCTCGCATACCCTTTCTTTCCCAGCCTCACTTCCCGGGGAGATGCTCTTCCAGCTGAGGGCTCCTGGGGGCACTGTTCGCACTGGGTGACGGTGGGAGTCCCCACCCCACCGTCAGAGTTAGAGGCCTGGGGGTCAAAGAGAAAAGTCCTTCTCAGTTACGTAAATAACAGCCTAGGTCTTTATTCATACACAGGAACCAACCACCACGGGTCAACGAACCTCTGAAGAAAAGAAATCACATACCAGAGAAACATGGAGATTAACAAGTAAAATAATGATTTCTCTTAGAAAACAAAGATTACTCAGGAAAGAAAACAATCTTTTGGCCGTGGTCAGGTAGCTCAGTTGGTTAGAGCATCACCCCTAGGTGGCAAGGCTGCTGATGGGACCCCTAGTCAGGCACATACAAGGACCAACCAATGAATGCAGCAATAAGGGGAACGCAGACCAGTATTTCAGTCTCTCTCTCGCCCGTCCTCTCTCTCTCCAATAAATAAATGAATTTTAAAAATAAATTAATAAATGTGCCCAGTGAGACTGGCAAGATGGTGCCTCCATCAGCAAGTACAGGCTGTTGCTACACAAAAGGCGTGACAGAGCCCCAAATGAGGCCTGGTGAAGGAAAGCTTTTTTTGGTGTTAAAACAAATTCTGTGGGCAGCGTGGGATTTTGGAGGCAGAGAACAGAGGTTATAAAAGGGAGGAAAAATTCAGGGACCTATTAAAAGATAATTTCCCTGAGACAAAGGCTAGGAAGGTCTCTCGGCCCCTTTTATAAGGCCACTGATCCCATTACGAGGGCTCAGCCCTCCTGACCTAATCACCTTTCAAACATCCCGCCTCCAAATACCATCCCATTAAGCCTTATGATTTTTTAAAAAATATATTTTTTTAATCCTCACCTGACGATATTTTTTCCATTGCTTTTCAGAGAAAGTGGAAGGGAAGGAGAGAAACATCGATGTGAAAGGGACACGTCGACTGGTTGCCTCCTGCCGGTGCCCCAGCTGCGGCCAGGGATTGAGCCTGGAACCATGGTACGTGCCCTTGGCTAGGACTGGACCTGGGACCCTCCAGCCCAAGGGCCTGACGCTCTAACCACTGAGCTAAACCAGCTAGGGCTAAGCATTAGGATTTAACTTATGAATTCTGGGGGGACACAGCCAATACAACATTCAGACCATAGCAATGTGGCCACAGGGAATGCTGTAATTGGTTTTGCTTTGGGTACCTGGGAATAGAACACAGAGGAGATGCTATTTCTGCTCCACTTTGAAGGAAAAGTAGGAATTTCCAGCTGAGAGGGAAGGCACTTCAGGCAGAAGGGACGGCAGCTGAGCAGTGGAAGGGTCTGAAGCGACCTGGCACGTTTGGAGAAGCAGGTGAATAGTCTAATACGACGAGCGTCTGCAACACATGGCAGGAAGTCAGGGAGGGTGAAACGCTGGCTGCTGCCAGGTTGTGGGAGCTCACATCTGTTCCGAGAGGCTCACACACCTTCCGCAGTGTGCAGCTGGGAACCTTTGTGGGCTTCATGTCCCAGAGTGACACAATCACAGCCACTTAGTTCTGAGTCAGGACGATAGGAAGCAAGGCTTTCTGATTAGCCATTCCCCAAACTCACACAGCTAGAAGAACTCAAGAGGAGATGGAGACACCGGGAATATTATGCAAGGACCAGCTGGAAAACAGGGAGAACTCCCAGGAGTTAAACCTTCGGAGCCTATAAACACAATGGTGGAACCACTGTGGAAAATACTTCCAGATGCTCACAAGCTCAGACTCTAATTGTCAGAGTGAAGGAGTTCACATCTCGCTCAGTACAGGAACTGTTTGCTAGAGAGTTTAAAGTCTGTTCACACCCATGCCCGGCATTCGCCGTGATCTGAAATCTGCATTTAGGAGGAAACGAGCTGTGCAGCGGCTGTGGCGAAGGCTGTCGGTTTTAGCCATGAGTGCAGAAGTAGCCCGTCCAGGAATAAATTCTAAACAGTGTGGAAAGACAATGAGGTCGTGGATCACACTACCCCTCCTTGGAACACCGGAGGATTATTTTTAAGAATAAGTGACGTTTTGAACTAGAAAGTTTAATGATAATTAGCTGCCATAAACTAGAAATTTGGCTAAAGGCTGTGCACATCAAATAGTTCAGAGCAGGAAGGAGGAAGGGATCGCAGCAACCTGATGGTTCCTGAGGGACTGAGGGGAAATTACATATATAACAAATAGGAAAAAGCTATAAATTTTTTCTTCCTTCATAAATACACAGAAATGGAAATAAGAATAACATATATCTCAGCCCTGCATCTTAGTCTTTTTTTTTTTTTTTCCCCAAAATCGTATAGCACAAAGACAAAAATGTTAAGCTTAAGGGTCAGAAGAAGAGTCTTTGGACAAGTACTATCAGAGGAAACAAAAGCACACTCTAGAAGGCATCTGCTGCGTTTGTGTTCTCAATAAAACTCAGGAAGTTGTTTGCTCAAAACAAGAAATGGGAAACTAGATGACAAGTTGAGAGATTGGGAGGTAAAGGGAGAGGGGAGCATGACAGAAAATAGAGATGAAGGGAAATGCTTTGAAAAGAGTAAAAGTTCTGTTGAGATTAAATGCAGCTTAGAAATAATAAAGATCAGAATTTAAATGACTGAGGATTAAATTAATAATGCTGAAGCCATTCTTGAGAAACTATTTCAGAAAGAAGGGGATGAGAGAAGAGATAATGAACGAGAAGATTCCAGAGGTGGAAGAGGTTTCCATGTATGAACAATTTGACATGGCTGGTGGAGAGCACAGAGCAAATGGGGAAAATAACACCCAAAGAAGTGCAGAAAAAAATTTCCAGAACTCAAGGAAGACCCGAGTCAGCAAAAGGACACATTATATACTAGGCAAAAGTAAAGAGAAAAAAAAGTATTACCGTAATACATATTGAGAAAGTTTTTGCATTTAAAGAATAAAAAGTTTATAGGTATCTAGGAATAAAGAAAACAAGGTCATGCTGGCATTAGACTGCTCACCCACAATTCTAAAATACAATGGAGCAGTGGCGTGGACATAGATGAGGCACAACACTTTGTGAGATGAGCACTCTGTAGCCAGACAATCTCTCATTCGTGGGTGAAGACAAAAAGAAAACAAGGTTTATACTCATGCTCAAGGACGCAGAAAATCACCATATTGTTTAGCAGCAATACTATAAACAGTTAAAAGATTTCAGACTCAGAAATAATATTAGCATACACATTAACTAGACAAATGATTCATATCAATACTGAAGAAGGAGCTCTAAACCCCAATTAGCAAATGGGCAAAGGATATGATAAGCAGATCACTGAGAAATAAATACAGATGATCTAGATGCAAAAATGTTAGAATTGATTAATTAAAAATAAAATTGGTGATGGAATACCATCTTCAGTTGTCATATTGAGATGGGGAATGATGCTGATAATATTACATGTTGGGGAGGCATGTGAACATAGGTACTTATAAGAACTCTGGGAGAGCATTCAGGATTTGGAAGATAATGACATCTACATGAGTACAAATCCCTCCACAACCACACAGTCAATTCCTCCAAACCATGTAATCAACAGGAAAACAAAGGTACATGTAACCAAGCCCTCAGCATTACAAGAAGACAGGGAACACCATAACCTTCAAACTCTATGTAGGTTTATAAATAAACACTCAATTCCAAGCTGGCTCCTGCCACTACTGAGAGCCTTTGGAGAGTCAAGGCTTAGAAGTTTTAAGAGACTCTATGAAAAGGAGGAGAGGAATCACAGAAAACACAGATAAAAATCAACCCAAAGAGGAAGCCCAGCACTAAATTCTAAAATACTGAACACAGGCCTAGGACTTGGTAGTTCTCAGCATTGACCATAAGCAAACTGCTTGCAAGTGAAAGGCTCTGGAGGTGTCAGCCTGGAAGAAGTGATGCTTCTGTGGGAGAATCAGAAATCTGGGAAAGACGTGGTGCTCCATAGAGATGTGTCTATGAAGAGAAAAGGAAGTAGGAAACAAGAAAGTAATATTAAAGATTTTGCATAAATGAAAAAAAAGCAAAAAATCTCTCTCACTTTCCAATGACATTATTCATTAAAAAAACTGAACCTCACTATACTGACAGAAGTGGGCTCTCTCAAACCCTGTCCATAAAATAGCGAGGGATATATACCTATGGCCCCAAATACCAAACAAAATTACTATAAGAAGAAAACAGAAAAAGTGAATCATAACATTTCAGCTAATAAAAGTTATCTCCACGGTTCCTCCAAAGATGTGAAGGAAGAGCAAAACTGCAGCAGAACTCTCCACATTGAATCACTTCAAAGGAGCGTTTGAAGATGCTAAAAACACACCTAGAATTAGAAATCCAAACAACAGAAACAGAAATGAGCAGAACACAGGAAGAAATGCAGTGAGATTTGATCAAATTTAAGAAAAAATGGAAGAAAAAGCAAACCTATCTCAGAAATGAACACTAAACAAGATGCCTCAGCAAGAATTGATTTGAATGTGAATATTTAATAAAATTGAAGAAAGGCAGTAAAACGACCAAATGGGTGTAATGGGAGATAAGCAAAGAAGGTCCAACATAAATATAATTAAAGATTCAAAGGGAAGTAGAGGGGAAAACAATAGAATAAAACTAGTATTTAAGTTACAACCCAAAAAAACTTCCTGGAAATGAAAGAAAACTTAAATATGCATTTTAAAAGAGACCACAATACTCCCGGGAAATTGACTGGGAACAATCAAAATTGATTCAGGGAGGTGCCATATCTTAGTAAAGTGATTAAAATTCAAAGACCAAAAAATCATTTGGGCTTCCAGGAATAAAATCAGAATTATTTACCAGAATAAGAAAATTATGCTGCCATCAGACTTTTAAAAAGCAACAAACAATTCAAGGAGACAAGAAATGCTAGCCAAAGGCTTTACATTTAGCAGCTGTCCTCCATGTATCTGGGCTGCAGGACCGTGGGGCTATCCATACCTCGCCCCTCAGGACAGTTGTCAATGTCTGAGGCATTTTCTGTTGTCAGGAGTGGGGTCTGGAGTGCCACTGGCAGCTAGTGGACAGCAAGCAGGAAGGCTGCTAATCATCCTACCATGTGCAGACCAGGACTATAGAGCAAAAAATTACCTAGTCCCAAACAGTAATAGTGTTGAGGTTGAGAAATCCTGCTATAGAAGGAGTTCTGAACATGCAGGAATTCAGGAAATACTGTACACTTGTGACCATCCTAAAGAATTTATTTGTGGATGAACTTTGGCCAAACTAGAAATAATATGGAAAATGTTTGCAAAAGGGCCAATAATGAGCATTTAATGTATTTAATTGTAGAGGTAAGGCTAATACAGGGTGGGGACATGCGTGAAAGAATAGTGCATACATGTTGTAGGTTCTGATAAAACAGAAAAATCCAACTAAGATGCTAACATTCTGCATATTAAAAAATAAAATGTAACTGAAAGACACACAAAGACATAGAGGCTAAATAACATGTTTCTATACAATGAATGGGTTAACAATGAGATCAAGGAAGAAATCAAGGAAGAAAAGAGGGATCCTACTTCAACATAATAAAGGCCATATATTACAGACCTACAGCCAACATCATACTCAGTGAGCAAAAACTAAAACCATTTCCCCAAAGAACAGGAACAAGACAGGGGTGTCCACTTTCACCACTCTTATTCAACACAGCACTGGAAGTCCTCGCCACAGCCATCAGACAGGAAGAAAACATAAAAGGTATCCAAATTGGAAAGGAGGAAACAAAACTATCATTATTTGCAGGTGACATGATATTGTACAAAGAGAATCCTAAAGATTCCACCAAAAAACTATTCGATTTAATAAATGAATTCAGCAATGTAGCAGGATACAAAATTAACACCCAGAAATCGATGGCATTTTTATACACCAATAATGAACTTTCAGAAAGAGAAACTAAGAAAACAATCCCATTTACCATTGCAACTAAAAAAATAAGATACCTAGGAATAAACTTAACCAAAGATGTAAAAGGCCTTTACTCAGAAAACTACAGGACACTGAAAAAAGAAATAGAGGAAGATATAAACAAGTGGAAGAATATACCATGTTCACGGATTGGAAGAATTAACATCATTAAAATGTCCGTACTACCCAAAGCAATCTATAAATTCAATGCAATCCCTATTAAAATACCAACAGCATATTTCACAGATCTAGAACAAACACTTCGAAAATTTATTTGGAACCAAAACACACCCTGCATAGCCACAGCAATCTTGAGAAAGAAGAATAAAGTTGGAGGGATCACAATACCAGATACCAAGGTATACTACAAAGCCACAGTAATCAAAGCAGCCTGGTACTGGCACAAGAACAGGCATATAGATCAGTGGGACAGAACAGAGACCCCAGAAATTGACCCACGCCATTATGGCCAATTAATATTTGACAAAGGAGGCAAGAGCATACAATGGAGTAAAGACAGTTTCTTCAATAAATAATGTTGGGAAAATTGGACAGATACATGAAAAAAAATGAAACCAATTCACACCATACAAAAAAGTAAATTCAAAATGGATAAAAGACTTAAATGTAAGACATGAAACCATAAAAATCCTAGAGGAAAACATAGGCAGACATCTCTCGTAGCAATATGTTTGCTGATACATCTTGTAGGGCAAGAGAAACTAAGGAGAAAATAAACAAATGAGACTGAATCAAAATAAAAAGATTCTGCACAGCAAAAGAAACCATCAACAAAGTGAAAAGGGAGCCCACTGTATATAAGAACATATTTGCCAATGACACATCTGATAAAGGGTTAATTTCCAAAATATATAAGGAACTCATACACATAACAAAAGGAAGACAAATAATCCAATTAAAAAATGGGCAAAGGACCTAAATAGACACTTCTCCAAAGAGGACATACAAATGGCTAAGAGACATATGAAAAAATCCTCAATGTCGTTAATCATCAGAGAGATGCAAATTAAAATCACAATGAGGTATCACTTCACACCTGTCAGAATGGCTCCATCAACAAATCAATGAACTATGGGTGCTGGCGAGGGTGTGGAGAAAAGGGCACCCTAGTACAAGGCTGGTGGGAATGCAGATTGGTGAAGCCACTATAGAAAGCAGTATGGAGTGTCCTCAAAAATTAAAAATTGACCTGCCATTTGACCCAGTGATCCCACTTCTAGGAATATATCCTAAGAAACCCAGAACACCAATCACAAAGAACTTATGCATCCCTATGTTCATAGCAGTGCAGTTTACAATAGCTAAGATCTGGAAACAGCCCACATGCCCATCAGTAGATGAGTGGATACAAAAGCAGTGGGACATTTACACTATGGAATACTATGCAGCTGTAAAAAAGAAGGATCTTTTAACCTTTGGAACAACATGGAGGGAACTAGAAATAAGCCAGTCAGAGAAAGACAAGTACTACATGATCTCACTTATATGTGGAATATAATAAACAAAATAAACTGATGAACAAAACAGATCCAGAGACATAGAAGCATGGAACAGACTGAGGGATCTCAGAGGGAAGGTGGGGAGGTGGGAGGGGCGAAGGACATATTAATCAAAGAACTTATATGCTTATAAGCATAACCCATGGACACAGACATTGGTATGGGGAGAGCCTGGAGGTGGGATGGATGTGGGGTGGAGGGCATCAAGAGAGATAAAAAGGGGACATCTGTAATATTCTCAACAATAAAGATAAACAAACAAAGAAATCAAAAGATACTTTGAAATAAATAAAAATGAGAACACAACAACCCAAAACCTATGGGACACAGCAAAAGAATCCCTAAGAGGGAAATTCATAACATTACTGGCCAATCTCAAGAAACAAGAAAAAACAATCTAGCTTCACACTTAAAGGAACTTGGAAAAAAACAACAACAGAAACAAAGCCCAAAGTGAGTAGAAAGAAGGAAATAATAAAGACAAAGGCAGAAATAAACAAAATAGAGTCTAAAAAAAAATACAAAAGATCAATGAAACCAAGAGTTGTTTTTTTGCAAAAATAAACAAGATTGACTAAACTTTAACCAGATTCATCAAGAAAAAAAGAGAGGACCCAAATATACAAAATCAGAAATGAAAGGGGAGAAGTAACATCTAACACCAAAGAAATACAAAGGATTGTAAGAAAATGTTACAAACAAGTATGCCAACAAATTGGACAATCTGGACAAAACAGATAAATTCATAGAAACATAAAATTTTCCAAAACTGAATGAGGAAGAATCAGGGAGTCTGAGTAGACAAATTACAACTAGTGAAACTGAAGCAGTAATAAAAAAATCTACCAACAAACAAAGGTCCTGGACTGGATGGCTTCACAGGTTAATTTAAGGAAACATTCAAAGAAGAACTAACATGTACCTTTCTCAAACTCTTCCAAAAAATTCAGAGGAAGGAAGACTCCCAAGCTCATTTTATGAGGCCAGCATTATCCTAATTCTAAAACCAGATAAAGACACTACGAAGAAAGAAAATTATAGGCCAATATCCCTGATGAATGTAGATGCTAAAATCCTCAACAAAATATTAGCAAACACTGTCCAGAAATATATTAAAAATATCATAAACCATGATCAATTGGGATTTACTCAGGATGCAAGGCTGGTACAATATTCACAAATCAATGAATGTGATACATCACATAAACAAATTGAAAAACAAAAATCACATGATCATATCAATAGATGCAGAAAAAGTACTTGATAAAATCCAGCTCCAATTTATGACAAAACTGTCAACCAAGTGGGAATAGAGGGAACATACCTCAATGCAATAAAGACCGTATATGAAACACCCACAGCCAACTTCATACTCAGTGGGCAAAAACTACAAGTGTTTCTCTTAAAATTGGGATAGACAGGGATGTCTGCTTTCACCACTCTTATTCAACATAGTACTGGGAGTCCTGACATAGTACTGGGAGTACTGGGAGTCCAGCCATCAGACAAGAAGAAGAAATAAAATGCATCCAAATTGGAAAGGAGGAAGTAAAACTGTTATTATTTGCAGATGACATGATACTGTATATAGAAACCCTAAAGACTCCACCAAAAAAACCTACTAGAACTGATGAATGAATTCAGTAAAGTAGCAGGAACAAAATAAATACCCAGAAATCAGTTGCAATTTTATACACCAATAACAAACTATCAGAAAGGGAAACTAAGAAAACAATCCCATTAACAATTGCTTCAAAAAAATAAAATGCCTAGGAATAAATTTAACCAAGGATGTAAAAGACCTGTGCTCAGAAAACTACAGGACACTGAAGGAAGAATCCGAGGAAGATACAAATAAGTGGAAGCATATACCATGTTCATGGATTGGAAGAATTAACATCATTAAAATGTCCAACTACCCAAAGCAATCTACAGATTCAATCCAGTTCCAACAAGATACCAATAGCGTATTTCACAGAATTAGAACAAATACTCCAAAAATTTATATGGAACCACAAAAGACCTCGAATAGCCACAGCCATCTTGAGAAAGAAGAACAAAGTTGAGGAATCATGCTGCCTGATTGATATCAAGCTATACTACAGGCCACAGTAATCAAACCAGCATGGTACTGACATAAAAACAGACACATAGATCAATAGAACAGAATAGAGAGCCCAGAAATAAACTCATACCTTTATGGTCAATTAATATTTGATAAAGGAGGCAAAAACATACAATGGGTTAAAGATAGTCTATTCAATAAATGGTGTTGGGAAAATTGGACAGATATGTGCAAAAAACTGAAACTAGACCACCCACTTTCACCATACACAAAAGTATACTCAAAATGGATTAAAGACTTAATTAAATGTTAGACTCGAAACCATAAAAATCTTAGAAGAAAACATAGGCAATAAAATCTCGGACATTTCTTATACCAATATCTTTTCTGATACGTCTTCTTGGGCAAGGGAAACAAAAGGAAAAATAAACAAATGGGACTACATCAAACTAAAGTGTCTTTGCAGAGCAAAGGAAACCATCAACACAATGAAAAGACAATCCCCTGAATGGGAGAACATATTCACCAATGATACATCTGATAATGGATTAATATCCAAAATTTATAAAGAACTTATATAACTCAACACCAAAAAACAAACAATCCATTTGAAAAATGGGCAAAGGACCTGAACAGACACCTCTCTAAAGAGGACATACAGATGCCAAGAGACACATGAAAAGATGCTCAACATCACTAATCATTAGAGACACGCAAATTAAAACCACACAATGAGGTGTCACCTCACACCTGTCAGAATGGCTCCATCAACAAGTCAACAAATGACAAGTGCTGGCGAGGGTGTGGAGAAAGGGGAGCCCTGGTGCACTGCTGGGGGGAATGCAGACTGGGGCAGCCACTGTGGAAAACAGTGTGGAGTTTCCCCAAAAAATTAAAAATGGAGCTGCCTTATGACTCAGCGATTCCACTTCTGGGAATATATTTGAAGAAAGGAATACATGAATTCAAAAAAATATATGCACCCCTATGTTCACTGCAGCGTTATCTACAATAGCCAAGCTATGGAAACAGCCCAAGTGCCCATCAGTAGGTGAGTGGATAACACAGCGGAATACTACTCAGCCGTAAAAAAGAAGAAACTCTTACCTTTTGCAACAGCATGGATGGATGTAGAGGGTACTATGCTAAGTGAAATAAGCCAGCCAGAGAAAGGCAGGTACCACATGATTTCACGCATATGTAGAATCTAACGAACAAAATGAACTAACAAACAAAGTAGAAACAGACTCAGAGGGAGCAGAATGACAGCTGTCAGAGGGGAGGGGGTTTCGGGACTGGGTGCACAAGGTGAAGGGATTAAGCTAAAAAACAACTCAGATACAGACAGCAGCAGGGTGCTCGCCAGAGGGAAGGGGGTGGGGGAGGTAGAAGAGGGTACAGGGATAAATGGTGATTGAAAGGGACTTGATTTGGGGCGGTGAACACACCACACAATATGCAGATGATGTATTGTAGAATTGTATTTCTGAAACCTGTATAATTTCATTAACCAATGTCACCCCAATAAATTCAATAAAAAATAAAATAAAATGTAATCATTATAAAGGGAAAAATAAAGCCTAAACTGAGTGCAAACAGAGGCCAATGAACCCATTTGTTTGCAAATTTAAGATGCAGGGTAAACTAGCAATGCAAGTAACATCTGAACACAGCACTTTTCCTACATACTGTCAGTCCAGGCAACAATGAATTGCAAATTAATATCGAGCTTTTCTATGTTTTTCATGGTATATGGGTGCAGCAATCCTGACAACTTTCTGTGGGATACAGGATTGTGCAAATGGTAAGTGTTTGTGTTGGGAGCCAGGGTCCCACTGGGGAGTGGGAGAAACAGGGAAGAACCCTGCAGGGCTAGATTGGAATTTGGGGGGCGTCAGTATAAATCTGTGATTTCTAATATACAAATACAAACATTTCACAGCTCTGTCCATTGAGAGGACGGAAAGGTCATCACGTCTCTGTGACAGTGAACAAACCCAGGGCCCAGATCTAGGTTCCAGTCCCCAGCAAAGAGAACCAGGAATCCTGGAACAAGTCCCACCTCAGGGCTGGGACAGGAAGGTGCAAACACTGGGAGCATATTGTGTCAGAAGGCGAGCAGGTACTAAAGGATCCGTAGGGGACTTGTCGGAAGAAGGCAGGCGCCTGCTCAAAGGGCCTGCCAGCCAGATCTGGGGAAAAAGTGGGTATCAAAATAAGTAAGGACAGTAATGTAATATAATTCAGTGAATAGAATAGCAACCCACTGATCTACGCTAACAGCGAAGAGACAGGCGACTGGATGGATGGGGGGATGGATGGGTGGACAGCGAGACAACAGGCGAGCTGGATAAACACGAAAGGACAATATGCTCTCTCTTCAATGAAATGCCAACTGATAAGCAGGAGGGAGTGGCCGGGTGGACACGGCCGTTTGGGAGTCACTGTAGTAAAGACCTGTCCAGACAGTAACTGTCAGTGGCGAGCATGCCCGGGACATGAGGGTCTCATGAGCAGCAGGGTGTTCCCATGATCCGAAAGTGTCTCCCTCCAGAGAATTTAGTACCTAAGAGTGCGTGGCGGTGATTACACTGGGAAACACAGCTGGACAAGACTTTTATCAGCTGAGAGAAATTAGAGTGAGCATTGAGTGGGCCAGTGGCGTGTGCCTCCAGGGGTCCCTTTCTGAGAGCACGTCATCACCCCCACGGTGTTGTGGCCAGAGATGGAAACATGGTTTTAATCATGAGGAAACCTGGGACGGACCCAGGCTGATGGACCTTCTGTGACATGACCTGCTGTGTTTACAGAAAGGTGTAAGTCATGAAAAACAATGAAAGGCCAAGTGAGGACCGTTTCCAGATTAAAAGAGGCTAAAGAGCCACAGCAATGAAATGCAGAACATGATTCTGGACCTGATCCTGCGCTGGCGGGCAAAAGGCGCTGGAAAGACATTGCTGGGACGACCGGCAGAAGTGGAGTATGAGCTGTGACGCAGGTGAGAGCGTCACATCAGTGTTGAAATTGCAGGCCCGATGGGTGCTGTGAGGTTACGTAAAGGAACAGCCTTGTTTTCAGAAAACAGAGTGAAATATTATAGGATAAATCGGTATCACACGTGCAACTCCGGAATCAGGAGGAATGAGAAGAGAGGAGAGGAGGGTGAAGGGCAGGGCAAGGCTTAGCGGTGAACCTTGTTAAAGGCATTCCGGCGCTCCAGGTACTAGTCTTGTAGACCTTAGGTGAATTTAATGTTTCATCAAAATAAAAAAATTAAAACTAACTGTGAAAATACAAATTGCCACAGAATTTTAGTTGTTTGAATTAGGAAACCATGTACAAGCGACGCAGCAATCCTGCTGCGCATGTACACACATGTATATATATTCAGCATCTGAGGGCGGATGGGTTGACACTCGGTGGTCATTCGGGGGAACGGGCTGGCCTGTGCGTGCTGATAACAAAGGGCTCCTTCCTAAATCTTTGTGACAAAATGAACTTGGTAAATAACAGCATTTATTTTGCAATCCAGTTATTATTTATACCAGGGGGAAAAGGCCACGCCTATGGACGCGCTAAGACCCGCGGGCTGCCCGGGAAGCGCGCCTGGGCCCCGGCCCGAGGGACGTCTGCGGGCCCCGTGCCCGGCGCAGGCGGCGACCCGCCCCGTGGGGCGCGGGCCGGCCTGGCCTCCCTCCCACTCGCGTTTTCCAGCAGATTCTTTCCCTAGAGAGACACTGTGCCTTCCTTGGGAATCTACGGCGGGTGATTGTCTCTCCCGCGGGACCTTCGCGGGCGCCATGCATCATTCTTCGCAGTCGGAGCCCCACGCGTGTCACTTTGTCATCCACGCCCCTGGATGATGATTCCCCGCCCCCCGAAAACCGGGTCCCCCGCGCCCCTGCAGGTGGCCTGGTCCTTCACCTGCAGCACCAGGTCCCGCACCATTCGCTCAACTTCCTCCAAATCGTTGGCTCCCGGGCGGCCACGCAGCGCGCGTGCACCGCGGTCCCCCGGCCCCAGAGACCCTTCTCCTCCCCCCTGCAACCATGCCCCCGCCCCCCGTGACTTTTTCGATGTCCTTCTGCTTCTCTACTTGCCAGACGGGACGGCGCGGGTCTGTGAGGCCCCCGAGCGCGGGGCGGGCGGGTGAGCGCGGGGCGGGCGGGTGCCCAGGGCGCGCCCCTGGCGCCCGGAGAGGGGCGCGCGCCGCGTGCGCACAGGGGCTCCCCCTCCGTCTGTGTCCTTGGAGCCACCTTTTGCTGCATTGACCGCTACATATTTACCCCGCATTTTGTAATCACAAAGGCAGAATATAGTAGAATAGAAAGATGCCTTATCGTGGGGCTGGGTCCGCAGGCAGAGGGGCGTTTCCCCACATGTTTACCCCACCGTGGAAAATGCTTGGTGCCTTTGCCTGTTTTGATCTAATCACAGGTTGAGAGTCCTTTTTTGTGTCAAGAAAAACAACTGATTTTTGTCTTTTATGTGAAGGCACAGGGCTGGATTGGGAGCCCTGCCAAGCTCTGCCCCAGCCCGGAGCTCAGACCTTGAGGAAAGCTGTGTCTGGAGAACCAGAGTCAGTTGAAATGCTA
This sequence comes from Miniopterus natalensis, assembly GCF_054644295.1. Lineage (NCBI taxonomy): Eukaryota > Metazoa > Chordata > Mammalia > Chiroptera > Miniopteridae > Miniopterus > Miniopterus natalensis. Next base: position 102,669,521 of record NC_142083.1, read on the forward strand.
AAGGTAGGGATGTAAAGGGATGGGTGACCCATGAGGACTGAACTCCGCGGGCATTAAGGGTAAGTGATTGCACACATAGGCTGAGAATACATGTGCTATAAAAGAGGGCAACGAAAATGTGGATTCAGCCACGGCAATAAGGCTGAAACTCCAAAGTTTATTTGCAGGATTCGGTGAGGGGAAGGTTGGAGTCGCTCAGAGTAAAAGCTGGCTACTTTATTCCACATGGGAGGGGTGAGGGTTGATTTTATGTTTCAACTTGATGGGGTCACAAGGTGCCGATGTGTTTGGTTAAGGGTTAGTCTGGGTATTTCCATGAGGGGGTTTTGGATGGACTAACATTTGAATTGCTGGACTGAGTGAAGCAGATTGCCCTCCCTGAGGTGGGTGGGCCTCATCAATCAGGTGAAGGCCTGAGCAAACCAGCTGACCTCCTTCCAGTGAGGGGGAGGGAGCTTTTCTTGCCTGTGGATGTGAACTGAAACACTGGCTCCCTGGTTCTCAGGCCCTCAGATTCAGACGGGAAAGACACCATTGGCTCTCCTGGGCTCCAGCCTCCCAACTCCATAATTGAGTGAGCCAATTCCTTACAATAAATCATCTCTATCTATCATCTATCTATCTATCTATCACCTATCTATCATCTATCTATCTATCTATCTATCATCTATCTATCTATCTATCTATCTATCTATCTATCTATCTATCTATCTATCTATCTATCATCTGTCATCTATCTATCTATCTATCTATCTATCTATCTATCTATCATCTATCTATCTCTCTATCATCTATCTATCATCTATCTCTCTATCATCATCTATCATCTATCTACCATCTATCTATATCAATATATCTATATCTATCTATCATCTATTAATATCTCTTATTGGTTCTCTGGAGAACCCTGAGTGATACAGGAGTTATATTCTTTTATTGATGGCATTTAAATGTAATAACTTCACAGTGTGGGCAGGCCTTGCCCTGGGTGCCTAGCAAGGCAGATTCCAGGAACTTGCAGTCAGATGCAGCGGGGACTGTGTCTCCACGGATGGAGTGGGAGTGGGAGTGGGAGTGGGAGTGCTGTGCACCATTTCCAGGCTGAAACGAAGCAGGTGTGTCTGCTCCATGCTCCTTCTGCAGGTCCGTTTCAGGCAATGATTCTGCCCTTAGGTTGGCGGAGCCAAGAGATGGAAAGTCCTGTCCTGTGTCCAAGATACACACACCGTAGGGGGGACCCATCTGCCCCAAATAATACCCTCACTTTGGCCTGTACGGTGGTCAGAGATACACTTTTATTGTATTTGTGTCACTTTTTTATGGAATCTTGTTATTTTCTTAACTAATATGGACATATGTGGAACATACAGAAGAATACATGATATAATCTGTATTCATGGTCCCAATAACTAGTATAAACAGATGTTAAATTTTGCCGTGCTTGCTTCAGATATTGTAATAGTTTACTAGGCCTGTCATAACAAAATCCCACAGACTGGGTGGCTTAAGCAACAGAAATTTATTTCCTTACAGCCTGGAAGCTAGAAGTCCTGGATCGAGGTGTTGGCAAGTTCAGTTTCTCCCGAGGCCTCTCTCCTTGGCTTGCGGACGGCCACCTTCTGGCTGTGTTCTCACATCATCTCTCTGCAGTCTGTGTGCTGTCTGTGTCCTAATCTCCTATTCTTAGAAGGACACAGGCCTTATCGGATTGGGGCTTATCCATATGACCTCATTTTACCTTCATCACCATTTTAAAGGCCCTGTCTCCAAACAAAACCACATTCAAAATGTGCATTTTGAAGGGCACATTTCAGCCCACAACAGTGTTTTTAAGAAACAAAATACTGCAGTTACACTTAAAGTTCATCGTTCCATCCCATTCTCCTCCCTCCCTCATCACAGGTATCAGTAGCCTGAGGTTAATATGAATTATTCCAATAATATATGTGTGTGTCACCATTAACATAGTGTTACATTCTTATGCATCTAACTGTTTACACAAACAGTCTTGCAATGCACCAGCCCTTTTGAGCTGCACCTGTGTTGACACGTGGAAAACTGGTTGGTCCCATTTAACTCCAGCGCATGAGAAAAGCACAGTAGTCCCCTGTGCTGATGGGAAGTTAAGTTGTTCCGCCTTTACCTGCACACGCAGTCAGACCACATACACATCTTGTGTGTGCAGAGCAGGAAGTGGTATTTGGTCAGACGGTGACACATTCACACTGTCCTGATATTGCTGTTTTCCCCAATGGACTTGTACCAACTCACACTCCTGTCGGTGGGATGGGATCGCTTCTCCCCCACATCCTTGCTAAAATTTGGAGCCATAAGGCTTTAATTTTTGCCAATCTCATGGGCATGACATGGAATTTTTACTATTTAATTCTCACTATTCTGATTGATAGAGAGGCTGAGTATAATTTTACGAATGTCTGCCATTCAGATTTTCTCCTTTGTGAATTGGCTTTTTATACCCTTTTCATTTTTTCTAGTGATTTTCAAATTACTTCTGAGAGTTTCTTATATGTATTCTGAGTTTAAGTCATTTTCCCAGGCTACTTTGTTTTTCATTTCTTTTTATGGCATCTGTTGATTCAAAGAAATTTAAAACGCAGGCAAATTTATGGATTTTTTCACTGTGACGCGTGCTCCCTGCATTTTGTCTGCAGCACCCTCTCCTACCAGGGGCATCGAGATCGTGTCCTGTGTTTCTCAGAAAATGCAAACAGCCCTTCTCCTACTCAGGCCTCTAACCTGCCTGGACCTGGTTTTGCGTCCGGTGGGTTTTCCTTTGGCCTGTGGACGGCCAGTGGTCTATTAAACAGCCCGTCCTTTCCCCCTTCTTTGTTGAGGTCCAGCTGTCTGGTGCTGGGTCTTCTGCTCTCTTCTGTCCACTGGTTTGCCGCCCGGGGCCACTGTGTGCACTGTTCTACCTTCCACCTCTGTGGTGCAGATGCACTTTTGCCGCCTGGTGGGTGAAAACTCTGTTCTATTCGCTCCTCAGAGTCCTGTGGGGTGTTCCTGGCCCCTGCCCTTGTGTGGAGGGCTCAGCGTAGCCCTCTGCTGTGCTGTAAACCTAGGGGCTGTGGGAGGGAGTTCAACAGCAATTGTTACAGAGGGCAGACGACAGACCGGACTGAGAGTTAAACAGCTAAAAGAGCCCTAAGGTCTTTGTCATATACACTAACCAATAATTCAGTTTAAGGGAGGAGAAAACCTAGGCCTGCAATTTCGAGGCCACTCTGTATGCCTCCTGGGGTTGTACAAATAAGTGAAAAGTCAGAATACTGGGAGCCAGAGAAAGCAGCTGCAGATCAGCAAGCGCGAGGCCCAGGGCTGGGCCAGGGCTGGACGCATCGGCGCGGACTCACGATTACAGACGTGTGAGAGTTGGTGTTAACACGCAGGTGTGCACATGCGCTCCTACTCCTAGGTCTGTCCTTGAGGGAGCCTAAAAGCAGTGACCGTCACGCCCAGTGGCCGTGAGCACGCAGCGCCTGCCTCTCGGTTTCTCTCTCTGGTGACGGGAGCCAGGACTCCCTGGAGAGATGGCTGGCGTCAGGGTCCGGGAGGAGGGAAGGACAGATGGTAAAAGGTGGAGCCAGCAGGAAAGAGCCCCCAGGGACCACATCTGGAGCACGAACAGCAGCAACGCTCACTGTAGCAGAATGAGGTTATACCGACTGCATGGGTCAAAGAATAAAATAAACATCCAGGAGCCCAGAGCCCTGTACACGAGGAACTGAACAAACAAGCAGACGGAGAAACGGCACCAACCTTCCCTCACGAAGAGTCCAGCGAGTAAGTGTGAAAACGGTGAGAGAAACGGACAGTCGCCCTCAGGCACCAGTCAGCACTGCTGTGGGAAAGGTCCAGATGGGCTGCCGCCGGGGCGTGGGCCTTTAAAGAGAAACGGGGTGGCTGGGCAGCCTCGACATGTCCCCCAATACTTATTAATTGTGCCCCGGTTTTAACATGTGTTCGCACCATGTTTGATAGTCCTTCCTCCAGGAGGGGAGACTTAATTGTCCTTTTGGGTATGAGCGGGACTTAGTCACATCTAAAACATAGGCTATGGGGCCCTGGCGTTGTCCCGTACACCGGAGGGTCACGGGTTTGATTCCCAGGCAGGGCACATTCCCGGGTTTCGGGTTCCATCCTGGGTCAGGACGAGTATGGGAGGCAACCAACTGATGTTTCTCTCTCTCTCCCTCTCCCTTCTCTCTCTAAAAAATCAATTTAAAGAAAAGTTCAATAAAACAGAGATTATGGAAGGAGAAAGAAATAACTTTACAGTGCAGAAACCTGGCAGGCAACCCCTTAACCTTGTTTTCAAGGTTACTATCACCAATAAGTCACATTGCTGTCGTGTGTCCCCAATATGATGTCATGAAGAGGACACTTCACCTCTGTGGTCTTCTCCCAAACCTATCACCCCAATCAAGTCATGAGGAAAACCTCTGACAAATCCCAAACTGAGGGATATTCTACACAGCGTTGGTCCGGTGCTCTGCAGAAGTGTCAGAGTGGTGACAGCTAAGGAAATCCAGAGGCCCGCGTGGCGTGAGCTCACAGCCGCGGGCAAGGAGAGAGGGAGTAAAGAGGCAGCTGGCCAGCCAAGGGCGCTTGTGGGGCTTGTCTGGGCGACTGCAAGGCGAGCGGGTCTCCACCCGACCCCCAGGTAGAGGTTCCGTCGCGCATTCAGTCCAGATGGTCTCAACACGTTACCCTCAAAGCTTTGTCCTCGAAAAGGCTCCCACTGGGGGACCGTGAGGGAACACATTCCGAAGAGGGGCGGGGGCCAGCCTGAGGGCCAGCTGGTGGGCCGTCCTCTGGATGACCGCGTCCTCACTCAGCCCAGAGGAGATTAAGGAGACGCGATGATGAAGCAGCGCAGCCGGACGCTGGAACAGAAGGGCACCCGGGAGGAATCGGTGCAATGCGGGGAAAGCGCGCGGTTTAGGTGGCAGCGCCGTGGCGAGGCCAGTGTCTGTGCCGGGCACCTGCGCCGCTTGTATGAGCTGCGGGCCCCAGAGGAGCTGGGCGGAGAGACTGAAGGAGCTCTCGGTGCCACCTCACACTCATTTGTCATGTTACAATAGTTTCAAAGTAAACGTGTTTTTAAAAACCCATCGAATTAACCGCAAGTTCATTTTTGTCACTCACCGAGAGGAATACAATGAGTAATCACTGCCTCTCCGGCGTTAGTCATATTTTTTGACTTCTCACAGTTATGGAAAATGTGTTTCGCACATCAACATTCACGCACGTATAAATTTTTACAGTTCAGATCCGTAAAGACATGCTCTGCTCTAAAAATTACTTCATAATGAGACTTCTTTTCCCTGCGAGGGTCGGGAGGCGCGCGGGGTCGGCCCTGTCACTTGGGGAGAGCGGTGGCTTCTGCTTTCAGGACCTTCTGCTCGGGGCTCCTCCTCAGTCCCCACCAACACCCGAGCTCCCTGACTAGTTCACGAGCCTGGCCATTCAGCCTTCTCACCAGACATGGAAAGAATTTACAGCCCAGCACCTGGATAATCAAAGCACTTTGGGGCTAAGGAATTTACTTTAATCTTTCCATTTAATTACAGTCCCTCTGCCTTCTTAAAGCGACACTAGTTTTCCTGGCTACATGTTTACTTGTTTTTCTAAAGGAAAGGTTGGTATTAGTTTTCTTCTACATCTGCATGTGAAATATAAAATTAACGTATCCAAATATACACATAACCCACCATACTTAATACAAACCTACGTATGACCCTATTGGGGATTTTGTTCGAAATTACATGGAATTTATTGACTAATGGTGAGAATTTTATCATTACAGTACTGAGCTTTTCATTTATAAATATAATAAAAATAAATATAATAAATGCATAAATGTGTAGGTCTTATTTGTTCATATATATTTTTTAATCCTCCCCCAAGGATATGTTTTTATTAATTTGGAGAGAGAGAGAGAAACATTGATGTGAGAGAGAAACATTTATCCATTGCCTCCCATATGTGCCTCCAGGGGATGGAACCCACAACTCGAGCATGTGCCCTGACCAGGAATGGAACCCAAGCCCTTTGGTGTATAGGATGGTGCTCCAACCTGCTGAGTCACCTGACCATGGCCGTTTATTCATATATTTTCCCGCCTGCCAGGAGCTGAATTGTGTCTCCCAAAAAGATATGTTGAAGTCCCATCTCCTAGTACCTGTGAATGGGAACTTATTTGGAAATAGGGTCATTGTAGATTTAATCAAGTTAAGACAAGGTCATTAGGGTGGGCCCTAAGCCAATATGACTGATGTCCTTACAAGAAGAGAAAAGTGCCCTGAGAAGACAGAGCCACATGGGGAGAAGGCACGTGGCAGCAGGGCAGAGACTGGAGCGATAGAGCACCGGTATGGAGCTCCAGGACCGCTGGCCGCCGTCAGAAGCTAAGGCGAGGCCGGGAAGGATTCTGCTGAGTCTCCGAGGGAGAGCGGTCCTGCGACACCTTGATGTCTGACCCCTAACCTTCAGAACTGCAAATACATTTCTTGTTTAAGCCACACAGTGTGTTGTACTTTGCTATGACAGCCCCAGGAAACATATTTAATTCAATGCCCTTCCAAAAAGTTGTATAATTTTATCTATAAAGAACTTACTTGCCTTTTATTAGGTTTATTTCTAAGCACTTAATGGATTTTATTGTAGTTTTGAATAGAATCTTCTATTAAAATTATATTTTGTGCCCGGCCAGGCGTGGCTCAGCGGTTGAGCATCAACCTAGGATCCAGGTGATTGGGGTTCTATTCCTGGTCAGGGCACATGCCTGGGTTGCGGGCTTGATAAATGACTCTTTCATCATTGATGTTTCTATCTCCCTCTCTCCTTTCCTCTCTCTGAAATCAATAAAGATATATTTAAAAAAAATTAAAAAAAAATTTCCTAATTGTATTCTGATTGTGTATGAGAATGTTGTTACTGTTTGCACTTTGAATTTATTCTTTTGTTTGTAGATTTCCATAGATTTTTTTTTTTTTCTTTCTTCCCAGCTCTCATGCTTCATTGTTCTTTCTTGCTTTATGGCCTTCACAGGGACCGGCCGAAAGCTGAATAAAGGCTATGGTGGGAGGGATGCTTGTTTGCTCTTGATTTAAGGGGCTCTCTTCTACCATGTTTCTTGTAATGTTTGCTGTAGGTTTTTGGCAGATACCCCTTTTCTCTTAGGGAAGCTACCTTCAGTTTACTTTGCTAAGTGTATTTATAATAAATGAAGTGGGTGAGATGTTGCACATGCTAAAAATAATCTTGCTGTACCTGGCTTACTCCAGTTTCTCTTTTGCACGTGGGCGTAAATGCCACTCTGCGAAGGCCTTGCTGTGCGCTGGCTTCCGTGCGCACCGTGTGCTCCACAGCATCCGACTGCCTCTTCTCGAGCACTTGCCTCACTTTAGAAACGCGCTGGTGTAACTGCTGACAGGGAACTTACTTTCTGTCTCATTACTGCCTCCATGTCTAATCCAGGGCCCAGAATATACCAGTCACTTCAAATGGCAATTGGGAGAATGAATAAATGAGTGAAACAGAAAGAGCAAGAAACTTTATAAAATTAAACGAAGCACAATTAGATGTCAGAACATTCATCCAGGCAAAGATCTGAGCAAGGTCTAAGTCAATAAAATTAGAGAAGTCCCATAAGAGATAAAAAAGAAGGCTGAATGAGTGGAGATTCATGGTCTGTTTCTGGGTGGGAAACTCCAACATTATGGGTTTATTATATCACATTTGAGTTTCAAACTGTTAGGAAGTAAATAGTGCCAGGAAAATGAAGAACAAAATACAGTTAGGTCCTTGTGTAAGACCAAAATAAATTTCAGATGCTTTCAACACTTAAGTTTAAAAAATAAACCAAAAATATACTAGAAGAAAATGTACGTTGACTTTGGGGACACCATTTTCCACCACAGGTAAGAGCTACAAAGGGAAGACCGAGTATATAAATATGAAAAACAGATGTAATTAAAAACACTAGAACAACTTTCTGGTAAAGGCAAACTGGTAACTCAATAATTGGAAAATATATGATAGAGGGGAAAAATCTGATCTCCTGAATACCTAAGAGGATTTTATGAATCAGTAAGAAATAGAAACCAAGCAATTGACAACTGATGAAAATAAAAATGATGCCTGTCTGAATGTGCGCTCACACTCGTGATCACAGTGGGGCTGAAGGATGCCCCAGCGCTCAGCTTTCTGTTTTTCTGGTGCATCTGGGAAAGGGGGTGTGGAAAGGATGCTGGTATGACCCCAGTTCTTGCCAGTGGTGGACAATGATGATTGTCCTTTTCACTCTTCTTCCCCAGCTCACCTCAATATTTCTTTCCTACATGGTGCAGTGGCCACGGGACCAGGGCTGCAACTACAAGGGCTGGGAACAGGGATGGTTCCTAAGCAAGAAGCCATCCCTGTGTTTTCACCTTGTGTCACAATTCCCAAGGGCCTGACTGAACAGGAGGTGCCTTCACCCCATCCGTCCGGCTAACGGGGATCAGCAGAGTGCAGCTGCACTGCCTGGTGGTGAAGCTGTCCCTCGAGTTCTGCTCCTGTGTCACTTCACCCCACGCAACCAGCTTGGATGGAGGGAGGCGCTTGCTGGACCCGCACTGCTGCCTGAGGTCCAGCCCAGCCCTGTGGCACACTCCACGTCCCTTCCGAGCGCAGAGTTTGGTTACACAGGGAGAGAAGGGAACCAGGTTCATTCCCGAGGGCAGGGGACGAACACCTGGGCTGGGTGTCGTCACCAGGGACGTCCCACACTGCATCAGCACCTCGAAAGAGGCCCAGAGCAGGAGACAGTGTTGTCTCTCGGGTCGGCTTGGAAGGGGGGCGAGTATTGCTGAGACCACCTCCTTCCGAGACCTGAAGAGGTTGGATGGCAGCCTGCAAACCTGAGCGGCCTTGCCCTGCGAGGTGGGTTCACATGATAAGATGATGGGCCCGCTGGTTACTGTGACCCAGTGGGGTTCCAGTCACGTGTCAGTACCTTTTGACCTTTGTGATTGTTTCACTTTAAGGGATCCCTGCGGGAAGACCAGAAGCTAAACTGTGATGTTTTGATTTATAATAAGAAATATATATTTGGTCTTGGACCCGTTCCTGGCACAGAGTTCCTAAAACCTGTGGACTTTTCTGTGATAAGAACAATAACGGTGTCTTGTTATTGAGGTGACTTCTGGAAAGCCTTGTGCTAACCTAAGGATGGGGCCCAACCACATACTTGGAGGGCTGGAACTTTTAGTGCTCCGCACCCCAACCTCCAGGGAGGGGAGGGGCTGGAGGTTGAACCTGTCGCCAACGGCCAATGATTTAATCAACACGACTACGTAACAAACCTCCACAAACCCCCCAAAAGACGGGGTTCTGAGCGCCTCCAGCTGGTAAACACCTGATTTAGGGAGAGGGACACCTCAGAGAGGGCAGGGACTCTCCGGGCCCCTTCCCCACACCTTGCCCTGCGCATCTCTCCCAGTGGCTTCCCTAATAAACCAGCGATCTGGTGAGTAGCAGGTTCCTCCGAGTTCTGTGAGCCACTCCAGCAAACTCACCAAAGCCAAGGAGAGAGCTGTGTGAACCTCTGATTTACAGCAGTGGGTCAGCAGCACGGGGACAAGCTGGACGGGCGCCTGGCCGCTGAGGCGGGCGTGCTGGGGGACTGAGCCCTTCCCCCGTGGCGTCTCATGCTCGCTCTGGGTAAAGCGCGTCAGAGCTGAGCTGAACTGCAGGACACCCAGCTGGTGTCCGGAGAACTGCTTGTTGGTGTGGGGGCCCCCACCCCCGACACACACATTGGAACTGGTGCCAGAGCCTCTTTACAAACTGAAATACAAACGTAGCTCCGGGGACCAGAACTGATACCACAGGCCGGCGGCTTAAACCGGAGATTCATTTCTCACAAGATTCATTCTGGGGCCTGGGAGCCTGAGATCAAGGGGCAGCGGGGGTCCAGTGAGGACCCTGTCTGGGCTTGCAAAGGGCCCCTTTGCCTGTGCCCCCAGATGCTGGGGTGCAGGTGCCCGTGTGAGGAAACAAGGCCCCTTCGCCCTGTCCCCAGATGCTGGGGTGCAGGTGCCCGTGTGAGGAAACAAGGCCCCTTCGCCCTGTCCCCAGATGTTGGGGTGCGGGTCCCCGTGTGAGGAAACAAGGCCCCTTTGCCCTGTCCCCAGATGTTGGGGTGCAGGTCCCCGTGTGAGGAAACAAGGCCCCTTCGCCCTGTCCCCAGATGTTGGGGTGCGGGTCCCCGTGTGAGGAAACAAGGCCCCTTCGCCCTGTCCTCAGCTGCTGGGCTGCGGGCAGCTTTGCGACTTCCTGTGAGGCCACAGTCCTAGCTGGTTAGGGATCCAACACGGTGACTTCATTTTCTCCTTCGTTACGTCCTTAAGACCCTGCCTCCGGACATGGCTGCTTTGGGGGTTAGAGCTTCAACAACTGGATTTCGGGGGCACTCAGTTCAGTCCGCGGCTGACTGAACAGCAGTGGGGGCACAGCGCTGGTGCTGACCTTCATCACTTCCCCCTGACTCCACGCCCTCGCTCTGCTTCTGGCTTCTCGAGTTAAACGTGCAGCTCGTTTGCCTTTAACTTGTCTCCTTTTGGGGCGAGTACACTGAAGATCCAATCTTTCTTGTCGGTATCGCCTGACGCCCCCGGTTCTGTCCTGGCGCCTCGGCTCCAGTGCTTCCTGATTTCCATGTGGGTCTCTTTCAGTGCGAAGTTCTGGACGCTCACGATCGTTACTGTTAGATTTTGCTCCTTTCACAAACAGACAGTGTCCGTCTTTGTCACCATGTTGGTTTGTCAGAGCTTTTCCTCCAGGTTTCTATAGGTGCACCTTTCCACTGACAGGCCAAAGACAGGTGGGAATACCCTTGCTGTGCATGAGACAGGCCCCGTCTACACGGCCAGCACGGCCTGGACTCCTGGCCTGCGCACGACACAGGCCCCGTCCACACGGCCAGCACGGCCTGGGCTCCTGGCCTGCGCACGACACAGGCCCCGTCCACACGGCCAGCACGGCCTGGGCTCCTGGCCTGCGCACGAGACAGGCCCCGTCTACACGGCCAGCACGGCTTGGACTCCTGGCCTGCGCACGACACAGGCCCCGTCTACACGGCCAGCACGGCTTGGACTCCTGGCCTGTCCATGAGACAGGCCCCGTCCACACGGCCAGCACGGCCTGGACTCCTGGCCTGCGCACGACACAGGCCCCGTCTACACGGCCAGCACGGCCTGCACTCCTGGCCTGCGCACGAGACAGGCCCCGTCCACACGGCCAGCACGGCCTGGACTCCTGGCCTGCGCACGACACAGGCCCCGTCCACATGGCCAGCACGGCCTGGGCTCCTGGCCTGCGCACGAGACAGGCCCCGTCTACACGGCCAGCACGGCCTGGACTCCTGGCCTGCGCACGAGACAGGCCCCGTCTACACGGCCAGCACGGCCTGGGCTCCTGGCCTGCGCACGAGACAGGCCCCGTCTACACGGCCAGCACGGCCTGGGCTCCTGGCCTGCGCACGACACAGGCCCCGTCCACACGGCCAGCACGGCCTGCACTCCTGGCCTGCGCACGACACAGGCCCCGTCTACACGGCCAGCACGGCCTGGACTCCTGGCCTGTCCATGAGACAGGCCCCGTCTACACGGCCAGCACGGCCTGCACTCCTGGCCTGCGCACGAGACAGGCCCCGTCTACACGGCCAGCACAGCCTGGGCTCCTGGCCTGTCCATGAGACAGGCCCCGTCTACACGGCCAGCACGGCCTGGGCTCCTGGCCTGCGCACGAGACAGGCCCCGTCTACACGGCCAGCACGGCCTGGGCTCCTGGCCTGCGCACGACACAGGCCCCGTCCACACGGCCAGCACGGCCTGCACTCCTGGCCTGCGCACGACACAGGCCCCGTCTACACGGCCAGCACGGCCTGGACTCCTGGCCTGTCCATGAGACAGGCCCCGTCTACACGGCCAGCACGGCCTGCACTCCTGGCCTGCGCACGAGACAGGCCCCGTCTACACGGCCAGCACGGCCTGGACTCCTGGCCTGTCCATGAGACAGGCCCCGTCTACACGGCCAGCACGGCCTGCACTCCTGGCCTGGGCACGACACAGGCCCCGTCTACACGGCCAGCACGGCCTGCACTCCTGGCCTGCGCACGACACAGGCCCCGTCCACACGGCCAGCACGGCCTGGGCTCCTGGCCTGCGCACGACACAGGCCCCGTCCACACGGCCAGCACGGCCTGGGCTCCTGGCCTGCGCACGACACAGGCCCCGTCCACACGGCCAGCATGGCCTGGGCTCCTGGCCTGTCCGCATCACCTCCGTGAGAGGGAATCCTAACATCGGCCTGCTGAAGCCACTCGGTCAACAGGGGAGGGAATTAACAATACGAGTGTGTTCATCAGGCAGAGAGTGTAGGTTGTGTTATATTTACAACCAACCCCCAAGTCTTAGAAGCTGAAAACAACAAGGGGCACTCCTGGGTCACACTGCCTGTCACCAGCGGCTGGCCCCGCGCGATCCTCACTCAGCGTGGGAACTAACTAGATGGCGGCGCAGACGGGCTCTCCCTGACTCCTGGCACAGTCGCCAGGCAGGAGATACACTGCCCCCGGGCATCGCCCACCGCCTGCCCCAGCTTCCGCCGGGGAGAGACAACCTCAGCTGTGCCTGAGCTTAGTCAGCGTGTGGGAGTCACACCTCACTTGAAGGGGCCAGGAAAAGATGTGCTTTCCGTGGGCCTCTGGACAGCCGAGAACATGGTAAAGGGCAGTAACGACATTTATACACTGTGTCCTTTCAAAACCTATGTTTGCTTCTTGTTGTTTGTTGATTTTTTAAAAATCCCCTTCAGTTATGTGAGTTATCATACATCTCTCTAGTAAACTTATTTAATAAAATACCAAACAAAAGTGAAGTTAGCCAGTTAGCTTCTATTGCCTAAAAAAAATTTTTAGAAGGCATTTGACTTGGCACGATGAGTGCTACTGACAGCTCAGGAAGGCGAACCTCAGCTCCCACGCTGGGCTGCTGGGACACAGGGGCACGCACGTGTGCTCCGAGGGTAAGGTTTAGCTAGGGGCAGGTGTGGCACAAGCCAATACTTAGATTCAAATAGTTATTGGTGCCACCATGTCAGGCATGAGGCTGGTATTTTTGCATAAACTAAGTCAATTTCATTCTTTATAGAAGCAATTTGAGGTGAGGTTTATCCACAACTTATATATACAGAAAATGGGGTGCAGGGAGGTGACATGGCCTGTCTGAGAGCCGCTTAGCTAGCAAATGACAGCTTTGTTTTAGCTGCATCCTCTCACCACATGCAGGGGAAGGAGAAATGCAGTGTGTTTGGGGGGCACGCACTTACTGGTTTGGCAGGACCGTGAGCTATAGGGAGGGTGGGAGTGGACCTGAGTGCAAAGGGGAAGACCCTGGAGTTTCTTAGTTAGGCAGCCAGAGGAAGCTTCCTGGGTAAGAGAGGGTAGACATGAGGCACGCAGGCGGCCCGGAGGAATATTATAAAAACTCAAGACAGTCCAACAGCATGGGTGTTAGCTGTGGAAACAAAACATCTCTCTAGTCTCTAGACCCACTGAGGACTGCTGAAGTCTGAGCTCCCCTATGCAGATTAGCCCCTATAGGCTTCTTAAGAACTTGCTCCCAGAAAAATCCTGGATCAAGAGTAGAAAAAAAGCCCTGCTGGTGTGGCTCAGTGGTTGAGTGTCAACCCAGGAACCAAGAGGTCACTGGTTCAATTTCTGGTCGGGGCACATGCCCTGGCTGCAGGCTCTGTCCCCAGTAGGGGGCTTGTAGGAGACAGCCAATCAAGATCAATGTTTCTCTCTCATTGACGTTTCTATCTCTCTACTTCTCTCTTCCTCCCTCTAAAAAAAAATCAATGAAAATCGTATTTTAAAAAAAGAGTAGGAAAAAAGAATAGGCGGCCACCTGAGTGAGAAGTCCACAAAGCGCCTCTCCCACAAAACCAACACTTGCCATCAGCGGCAGGGCTCAGCTGCACCAACGGGCTCCATTCCTGCAGAATCTCTTATCACCTGTGACTATTTGGGGACCAGAGGGCAAAGGGATCCTGGGGAGTTTCCTCATTAGCAGCCTCCAGGCAAGTAAGATAAATGCAGGGGGCAATCTGGGTGGGCACCATGAAGAACAGGGCACCATGAAGACCGGGCACCTAAAGTTGCTGGATCTGTTGTTTCAACAGAAACCTCATATCGAGATATATTTGGGGAAAGCCCTTAATTTTACAATATTGCAACTGTTTTAAATTTCTTCATATCACTGTGCCGGCCACATTAAGCTCTCAGTTTGGCACCTCTGGGTTAAATTTTAATACCATTTTGTGTAAACCTTTCCAAATTTGAAAGTACGTCTTTAGTAAAGAGAACAGGTTTTTTGAATTGCTGAGAGGGTGGGTAGAGAGAGTGGGCACTGTCTGTACTGGGGGCCCCGGGCCACAGGCTGGGCATCGGGTACCCGGGCCTTGGAAGGGCGATGGCCCTGGCAGTGACAGTTTTTGCTGTAACCGGGGCCTCCTGGCTGGCCGCCCTCAGCTGGGCTGGAGTGGAAAGCAGGGTGGGTAAGCCCTACTCCCCGTGGCTCCAATGGGCCCTCCCCAGGAGCAGCACAGGCACACAGCTACGTGGGGTTCGAGAAAGCACCCCCAGTTCCACGAGTGAGCTACAGGACAACAGACGCTGCACTTCAGAGGTCTCCAGTGCTCCATAAACATGTGTTATGAAGGAATAATCTTTATCTGAGCTGAAGCTGCAGTGAAGGAAACGCATGTCCAGCTGAGAGCAGCAGTGAGCTTCTGTTCGCTCGGGGAAAGCCCCGGCTCTCCGTCCTATTTGATTAACACTTCTCTCTCCTCTTTGACACTAGGCATCTAGTTAATATTTAGACATTATATACATGCTCTTTCAGCCGCTGTATCTACTATGTGATCAAACACAACCAGAGATGCCAACCACATCGCAGCCGCCGGGCACCCAGCTGTGGCGGGCAGGGTACCTGGACTCCCTGGAGCCAGGCCCCGGGAGGGACGGCCCAGGGGTGCGCAGGGCGGGCTCCTGTGCCCAGGAAGCAGCCGCCCAACTTGTTTGTTTATTAGGTGTTTAGAGCGATGACGTCTCGGTCTATTTCAGTCCGGGGAAATGTGAATTCCTTCGGTGGCAATGTCCCCAAGGGACGCGGGTGTGACTGGTTAAGGAGGGGACCTCATCTTTCGGGGCAGAAAGCAGTCACCTGGTGGCAGGGCGGAGGCAAAAGGTTTGGGGCAGGAAGGTCTGGGGCTGCGGGAAAGCTCCGCCCACTAGGGGCTCCGCGCCGACAGGGAGGCTGGAAAGATGGGAGTCGAGATGGGGAAGCGGCCGCGGAGAGGAAATCGCTCCCGGGCGCCCGGAGGGGGGGGGGGGCGAGAGGGCCGGCCAGGGGCGCGCGGTTCGCCCGGAGGCCCCGGGCGGGGGGAAGCCCGGGCCCGCCCGCCTCCGGCCCGGCTCCGTGGCGCGCGGCCCCGGCGGCGGCCGGCTCCGCGCCCCCGAGAGCGCAGGGACGGGATGGAGAGCGCGGCGGCCCGGCTCCCGGGGGGCGCCGCGGCGCGGGGCGGCAGCACCCCCGTCCGTGCGCGCGGCGCGGGGATCCCAGCTCGCGCCCCGCGCCCCCGCCCGCGCTCGCCCCGCCCGCTCGCTCCCGCGCCCTCCGCGGCGCGCGGCGCACTCCCTCCCCGGCGGCGCGGCGCGCGCCCGGCCCCCTCCCCCGGCGCCGCTCCGCTCCGCTCTCCGGCAGAAAGTTAGCAGCGGGGAAGGAACTCGGGGCCGCAGCGGCGCGCGGCGGAGGCAGGCGCCGCGGGAGCGGAGGAGCCAGCGCCGCGGGCGGAGCAGGTGCGGCCCCGGCCCGCGCGCCCCCCGCGGGCCCCTCGCCGGAGGCCGAGGGGGGTCGGTGGGGCCACCGGACTCCGCGGGCGGAGCGGGGAGGGGCCATGCGGCCGGGCTTGCCCCCGGCGCAGCGGGACAGCGGCCGGGGCCGGGGGCGCGGCGGCGTCGCTCCATGCAGCCGGGGCGGCGGGGCGGCGGCGGGGGCGGCGGCTGAAACCATGTCCGGGCAGCGCCGGGGGCCGCCGCGAGCCGGGAGCCGCGATGGCCCCGTGGCCCGCACCCCCGCCGCCGCCCGCCGCGCAGCCGCCCGGGGCCGCGGCTAAGGGGCCGCCGGCGCGCAAGCTGCTGTTCATGTGCACGCTGTCGCTGTCCGTCACCTACCTGTGCTACAGCCTCCTGGGCGGCTCGGGCGCCCTGCAGTTCCCGCTGGCGCTGCAGGAGCCGCCGGGCGCCGCCGCGCCCCCGCCGAGCCCGCCGCCGCCCGCGCTGCCGCCGCCCCCCGCGCGCCTCGGCGCCCCCGCGCCGCCGGACAGCGCCGGCCGCGGGCAGCCCGCCGCCCCCGGGGCCGACGGCTGGGGGCCGGCCAGCGGCGAAGCCCGGGACGCGGGGCTGCGGACCCCGCCGGCCCCCGGCGAGACGACCACGGCGCCCGGCGAGACGATGGCCACGGCGCCCGGCGAGACGATGGCCACGGCGCCCGGAGAGATGACCACGGCGCCCGGAGAGACGACCACGGTGGCCGGAGAGATGACCACGGAGCCCGGCGAGACGATGACCGCGGCGCGGGGCGCGCAGCCGGAGCGGGACGCGCAGGAGTCCAGCGCCGCCGACGAGGAGCTCGCGGGCCGGAGGGCGGCCAACGGGAGCGGCGAGCCGGGCGCCGCCGGCACCGCGGACTACGGGGAGCGGCGGCTGCCCCAGGCGCTGATCGTCGGGGTCAAGAAGGGGGGCACCCGCGCGCTGCTGGAGGCGATCCGCGTGCACCCGGACGTGCGGGCGGTGGGCGTGGAGCCGCACTTCTTCGACCGCAACTACGAGAAGGGCTTGGAGTGGTACAGGTAGGACCCGGGCTGGGCGCGGGCGGCTGGGGGGGGGGCCCGGCGAACCCCGAACCCCGCGGGCCGCCCGGGGCGCGGCGGGGCTGGAGGCCGGCGGGGACCCCCGCCCGCCGGCCCCGGCGGCTGCCTCCCGCCGCAGCCCCGGCCCCAGGGCGCCCCGCGCGGACTCGTGCGGGGCTGGGCCTGGCCGCGGGCGCCGGGCGGGGCAGCGGGGCTCTGCTGCTGAAGGACCTGAGGTCCCCGGGAGTCTCCAGACTCGCCCTCGATCGCGTTTGCGTGGCCGGAATCCAACTTCAAGTGTTTTCAGGTTGGAGCAAAATGAACGGGGCAGTTAGGAAGATGGTGCCGCGAGCTCGGGCTCCAGAGACCCGGCTGCTCGGGCCCCAGCCCTCTCCACCCGGCCGGCCGGCGAACACCGCCCTGGGGCGTCGAGTGGGGCGGCAGTGGTGCCCGGCGCCGGCGGCCTGCACCTGCCCTGGCCCGGGACAGAGGCGCCCGCCCCTCCTGCCCCCTGGGCCGGCGGGGCGAGCGGAGGGGCTGGGGGCGCAGCGGGCAGAGGGAATTAGCCCGGCCCCAGGCAGCTCGGCGCGCTGCCCCCTCGCACAGCGCCCTGCTTCCTTCCGCGTCCCCGTCCCTCTTTCCGCCGGCTCGTGTCTCTGGAAAACAGATCTGGATGGCTGGCCCCGTCTCTGTTGCAGCTCAGTAATTAATTGCAATTGTCAAACAGAAACACAGGCCGTGTCAGTTAAAGTGATGTTATCATCTTAACAGAGCCAATGGGCAAAATAAGGATCGTTCCCTAACAAGTTGCTTCCCCGTGGAAGAGATGGGCTTTCTGAGTTTAAGTTACAGCCTGGGAAAGTTTTGGAAATAACAACCTCAGAAATATGTAATAAATGTGCATATTGTGATTGATTCTCCCCACTTTCAAAAATGTGCCTGGTGCTTTGAAAGCCTGAGAGAAGTAGACTTAGGCATAAACATTCCAGCACATTAAAGCAAATAGCAAATGTGTCTGTTAAGATCGTATCTGTTTCAACAGAGAACTAATTGCAATATTTTAGGAGGCTTCAAACAGCCCCTTCCTATCAAAACTTAAAACAGCAAATGCCTAATTTAACTGGAAAACAGTATCTGTCACATTACCGGCCACAACTCCAGTTTGCAGTTATCATCAAAAGGTGTTAGGATGATAAATGCAACCACAGAGAAGGCGCAGGGTGTCTGGGGAGGGCTCAGTTTATTGTGGGGTACAGGAAGGTCCTGGCCTCTTCTGTGGGGGCAGCTTTGGCCTTATGAGGGTAACTGCCCCCCCCCCCCACTTCTAATTTTAAAGCTGTGTATCTTGTGAGAGGTGTCAGATGCCCTTTCGGGGAAGAGGGTGGCATAAGGGTCAGGTCTTTCCAAATTGTGTTTGGGTAGCTTTGCAACGGCTGGAAACAGACGGGGGTGTTTGATTCCCACGACCTAAAGCAAAGTTGGTGGAGGGTGTGTGGTGGAGGGCCTGTGCGGAAGCCCGTGGTGGGGTCTGGGGGATTTTCTGACTGAAACGATAGGAGGTGCCCGCTTTTCCGCTGTTCTTTCACACGGAGGCTGGAGAAGTGGGTGCACAAACCGCCTGGCTGCCAGGAGTCGGCTGTGGAAGCCGCTCCAGCGCTGTGGAATTGGGGCTCGGTGTCAGCGTTGAGTAGTTGCCTTACAGCTGTTGCACTGCAGAGATGTGGTTGGAAGTTGAGGACCACCTGATGTCTCTGTGTCCTCAATCCCCTGCCCCAGGCTCTTGCCAGTGGTGGGTCCATGTATTGCTTACTGGTGTGACTGGAAGTGCTGGGGAAGAATCTACCAGACACAGGGAATCAGCCTCCCACACCTGGCTGTTGGCTCGGACCCCCTAAAGCCCCTGTGCCCACAGGAGCCATGCGTGCTGGGCGACTTGGTTACTCTCCAGCCTCACCGCTTTGAGGGTACCTGTGGGACTTTCATCAGCTCCTCCTCAGGCTCCTGTCTCTCGGTTCCGTGGGAGAAGCGGGCATGGCATCCTCGCTGCTTCACAGAGGAGGCAGAGGCACAGAATGGACCCTGTTCTTGGTTCCCTGGTGGGCCTCTGTTTTTTCACTGGTGGCCTCAGTGCTGAAGGGGCTCCACTTGCCCTCGACACCCCAAGTCCTGCCTGGAATCTGACTCTTCTGTCTGCCTGATGAGAGCCCAGGTTAATCAGGGTTTGGATCCTCCTCTACGCTTACTTGTTTCCCCTTTCTCTTCAGTGTGCTTCCCAGTGGCCCACCAATTCTGCCAGTGTTTCTGGTGGTTGTGTTTTCCGCAGGGAGGTAGCAAGGAGAAACGGGGGCCGCTCTCAGCAGAGCGGGCCTGGGCTTTCCTTGGATCCGGCTAAGCAGCCCTAGCAGTTTTATTTCCTCCGTGCCACTCCAGTTGTGTCTAAATCCGGGTTTTGCTTTCTCCTGTGCTGTTGATCTAATGTGATTTAAAAACGCATTTGGGATTAGAACATGTGCCTCAGATTTTCAGGGCAAGATAGCCGCCTGGATTAGGGCGTGTGTGTTACAGCTACAGGGACGTGAGCCTCCCTTCGTGGACTGACTCAGGCTGGTGGCTAATAAGGGAGTGTGGGGGTAGGTTAAACCCTGCACTCCCCGCCCCCAGCCCCTCTCATATGAAAGGGCAGAGCTGCAGTGCGCCTATCGCCTATCGGGAGGAGATGATGCAGGCGGCTCTAAGGGAGGGGACCTCGTGGCAGGCCCACGGCAGAACTCATCAGAGTGACAAGGTGGCTGGAGCTGTGGCCTCCCTCGTGGTTTAGACTGTACAGTAACTGTGAGCACCCAGCCCCAGGGCGACAGGAAGAGACCCTCCAGGGTTTCAGGTTGTGCTCACTGCTAATGGCTAACACATGACCCATGGTGTCCCATGGCGTCCCATGGCTGGGGCAGTCGCTGTGGTCGCCATCACGCCGCCCAGAGGACAGTGGCCAGCAGCGCCACTCGCACGCGGTGTGAGTGAGTGTGGCAGCGACAGCCCTGTTTCACAGGTGGCTCCCAGGTGAACGGCTGGCTCGGGTTTCTGGGCGTGCAGCGGGTGAGCTGACCGTGTCTGCTCGGCCGCAGAGCTCCTCCCGGGCCCTGCCCTGCCGCACGGAGCACTGGCACGTCCTTCCCGTCAGCCTCGCGCCCAGCGGGCACTTACCAGTGTTTACCACGTCCCAGGGCCGTGTCCGTGCCGGGGCTGAAGTACCGACAGAGAGCTGAAGTGGGTGCCTGCTGCTCCGGAGCCGCCGTTCGCGGGGGTGGGGGACACAGCACACCACCCAGTGTGGCTGCTAGATCATTAAAGTTACACCTGAGACTCACATTTTATTTCCACTGGGCGGGCTCCTGCGGAGCAGTGGGAACTGGTAGCCAGCGGGCTGCACCCAGCCCACAGGTCTCACCTGCAGATTCTGACCCAGCAGGTCTGGGGAGGGTCTGAGGTCGTGCTTTCCTGACTTCCGGGGGACGCTGAGCTGCTGGTCCCTGGACCTCACTTTGAGTAGCAAGAGCTTAGCAAGTAAGAATAATTGGCGCTCACGCATGAGTTACTTTAAATCAATTAATCAGGGATCCCTCTCTGTGGAGTTGATAGAGTGAAGTGACGGAGTAAGGTCCCCCCATGTGAAGATGTGGGTGGAGAGGTTTTCAAATGGAACAGCAAGTGCAAAGGCCCTGAGGTGGAAGCAAGACCCGAGGATTTCCAGTGTTCTCTCGTTATTTCCAAAGCGTGACGTGTGTAGCCGGGCAAACTGGCTTCAAAACCTGGCTTTGTGATGTACTAGTCGGATGCTCTTAGTTGGATAACGGATTTATCATCATTTGGTTCAGTTTATCTGAGAGTCATTCCTTCCTTGCAGGACTGTTGGAATAAATGAAATAATGCCAGTGAATTTAGTGGGTATCCTAGAGCAGAAATCCAGATGGGCCCACACTCGGTTTTTCCATTTCTCAGATCATGGTCTCATCTACTTATCGTCTGTCTCAGCTGTCAGAATGTTGACTGACTTTCTTTACTGTGGATGCTTTTGGGGAAAAGTCTAATACTGATCGGCTTTGTAACGTATCAGCTTAACCTTTTAAGCAGGCTGTGGGGATCCTGTAAATGAGGGACATGAACGAGCTGGGGGAACTGGGTGCGTGTTCTCTCTCAGGGGCGGCCGCGGCTCGCTTCCATCTGCTCTTCATGCTCAGATGTGGCGTCAGGGTTACCCGATCTCTCACTTGGTAAGAGAAAGCGGAAATTAGGTTTTCATGTGAAATCTCCTGGTTTTTAATGTTGGCAACAGAATGAGGTTTCTTAAAAGTGCTGCGTGGGCCAGCACTGAGACCAGCAGAACCCACCTGTGGGCTGGGTGCCGCCAGCTGGCCACCAGTTCACAACCTCTGCTCAACCCGCTTCAGAGAGTAAGCGGCACACCCGCCCCGGGCAGCTCCAGGCTGTTGCTGACACGTGCCGCTTTAGATTCGACGTCCCCCTTTCCAGACCTTGCAACAGCCTGGGAAACACCTCCCAGGTATTTGCAACAACAGCAAAAGGGGCAGATGGAAGGAGGGACTGAGGCAGAAAACGACAGTTCACAAATACATTTCCCGTTTGTTCCCAAGGAACATTTTCTGGGAGGTGGGAAAATTCTCATTTGTTCGCTCTCATCAGGAGTATCTGATCCGGGATGAATTGCGCTTACGAAAGAGACTGGTCAGAGTTAGAAAAGTTGGGTTCTAGGCTGTGCTTTGCCACCTGCTGGTTCTGCGGGACGTCGGGTTACCTAAGTGACTCTCTCTCGCATCTTTGTTTCTCAGGCGGTGAAGCTGTGTTGTCTCCAGGGGCTGCCCATTCACTGACTAAAACACTTCGTTTCTAGAACAAATTTCTGTATTACTCAGGGGAAGAAAAGGCAGAGCGGAAGCAACATTGTTTGGAGCACATTTTGTAGCTTCGAGCCAGAATCCACTCACCCTCATTGTGCGACACTGGACAGGCTAGTGTCACGAAGCCTCAGTTTTGTCACCTGCTTAATGGGCTCCATATTACTTCCAAGGGGTTCGTGAGGATGAAGCAAAGTGGCATTTACGGTGCACACAGAGTTTGCCACGTGGCAGATTTCCCTTCCCCCCTTTCCCCTTTCCCCCCCGGGTTTCTTTTTCCTTTCCTTTCCTTTTCTGTTCCTTTCCTTTCCTTCCTTCTTTTATTTTATTAGTCCTGAAAGCCCCAAAGAGAAAGCTGTAATACATTTTTCATTTGAATATAGTCTTTTATTTCAAGATTATGTCTGAAGGAGGGATTTCAAACCCTGAAGCAGCTCTTCAGTAGCTCTACAGAGAGTAATCAGAGCCCAATTCCCGAATTTGGTCTCTGGGAACTTTGGCAGAGGCGGCAAGCCCGATCTCACGGGGTGGCTGCCGCCAGGGTTGTCTGCCCGGGGTGAGCTGCGGGGCGGCGGGGCTGCGGGCCCGCACCTCTGGAGCCGCAGCAGGCACGATGCGGCGCGGGCAGGGCCCCCCGCGGGCCCGCTTTCTGCCCAGCCGAGGCCGAGACGCGGGACTGGTCAGGAAGACCCCGTGAAGCTCCCGTCTTGGCGTTTGGCTGCTTTCACTGGTGTCCTGCCATCCTCGCATAATTCAGTTTTAGTTTTACTTCTCAGTCAAGTCAGGAGAGCGGCCTGGAGACTTGGGGTGAAGGGGCGGTTGCCGGGGCCGTGGGTCAGAGAGTTTCCAAGGCTCTGGTTCTGCCTAACGATGGTTGTGGCTGCCCCGTGCCAACTGAGCCATGGCCAGTTATGGTGATCCCTTCATCTCATTGGCTTCTGTGGTTTAACAAGCGCCTTGGCCACTGTCTTGGGAATTTCAATCTGAAATTATAATTCACCGAGGGAACCTTTCAGCCCATCTTGCCGTTAATTAAAAGCAGGCAGTTATTTTTTTAAAACACTCACTAGTTAGGATTGCCTTCTTTTAAAAATTTTTTTCTACCTTTACTTAGGGATGTGAAAACATATTTGCAGGGAAACAAAGCAACCCATGAATTGGAAAAGATATTTTTGGTTGTAACTGTTAGGAATTCAACTTAAACTATTGTAAACAAAGAAGGTAATTTATTGGCTTATGCACTTAGGGATTTCAGGGGTAATTGGCCTTAGGAAAAGCTGAATCCAGGGCTCAGATGATGTCACCAGATCTCCGTTTCATTCCGTTCTTTGCCATGTTGGTCTCTGCCTCGCTTCATGCTCAGATAGGTTGTTTCACCACATTTAGGGAAGGTGGTAATCAGCAACCCCAGACACACATATTTTATGTTTATCAGTTGTTTTAGGAATAATTTTGCTTCAGAGCTTCTGTGAGAAATTCCTGCAGATGCCTTTGGCCCCAGTTGGGCGTGTGTCCACTCCTAAGGCCGCCGTCCTGTAGCCCTGTCAGGCTGGCGGTGTAGCCACGCTCGTCTTGGGGGGTGGGGGTGGGATTAGGGAAGCAGGGCTAGTCCCATTGAAACCATAAGGAATGGGAGTCCCCCATAGAGAATGGGGGTCCAAGGGTTCTGTTGCTGGAAGAAGTGGGGGTAATTTAAACCACATGTCCATTAAACACACACAGATCCCCTCTGGGACAGGCTCAAGATCTCTCTCAGTGTTTTAACCCAGGAAGAGGAACAAAGGGTTCACTTGGGAGGTTCATGCCTTTCTTTTAGTTATTCGTTTATTCGGGCATTGACATGCATTGATTGTGAGCTGGGTCAGATATGAATCAGTCCTGGCCAGTGATCTGAAAGAGCTCATGGAGCAGAGAAATGGACAAATAACTGATTACATTCAAGGTCATAAAGGCCCTGACAAAGTAGGATTCACTCCAGGAATGGAGGGATGGTTTAATTTAAGAAAAATCTAGTAGTTTGATTTATTATTAATATGTGTAAATGAGAGAAATCCTAGTATTTGTTTTATGGATGCTAATAAGACGTCTGATTAAATTAAACATCTACTTCTGATTTTAGTACAACCTGTAATAAGGTAGAGTCATTCCCCAAACTGGCACCGTGTTTAGTGCTGTCACACTGGAAACATCCCAACTCCAGAGCAAGCCCCAGAACCCATGGTCATCACTGCTTTTTACCATTGCTCAGAATTAATAACTAACAGATGTGGAAAAGAATAAGCGGGAGGTGGTATTGTCACCATTTGCCAGTAAATCTCTTTTTTGAAAACCTAGAAGTAACCAATGACTCTATTAGGAGCAAAGAGCTCATGGAGCAGAGAAATGTTGTTACAAAGCACTTATTAAGGTGTTTGAAAATATAATAAGAGAAAATAGTCTAGTTATAGAATCAACCAAAGAGACAAAATAACTAGGAATAAACTTAGCAAAAATTGCAAGGGACTTGTAAGAACAAAATTTTAATACTTTACGGAGGGTCATTAAAAAAGAGGAGTAGATGGAGAGAGACCTTTCTCTAGGACAGTCTTTCTTTCTGTCTGCCCTCTGTCCCCCACACCCTTTTTGCTGGAGCTCTTTGCTGCTAGATTGAGATCGATCCGGTGCGTTGAAATACTGTTTACGTAAATGTGGCCAAAGTGCTGGGCTTTGTGTATAGCATTCCCTTACTGTCCACATTTTGTTTGGGGAGAGGATGGTAAGACAGCTGTTACTATTCAGATTCAAAAACTGTGTTTTAAATCCTTGGTGGGGGGTGTTGATTGATTTATTTCCCAAATTTAGGGGTGGTAAGACTGTGCCCAGGTGTGGATTAACAGCTGAGTGGGTGTAAATTAGTAAATATAGATGACTCCTGTTGTTACAAAGCAAAAAGTAAATCGGACAAGTGTTGGTTCTTTTTAATGCACCAGAAAGATGAAGATTTGGAGCTGAAACAATGACAGTATCAGTTGTGGCAACAGTATCGGCCTGGCAACTGTAGCAGTGGTAGCAACAGTGGCAATGGTAACACACTAGCGGTGGTAGCAGTAGCTGCAGCAGTAACACTGGTGGTGGCAGCGGTGGTGGTGGTAACAGTGGTGGTGGCAGCGGTGGTGGTGGTAACAGTGGTGGTGGCAGCGGTGGTGGTGGTGGTAACAGTGGTGGTAACAGTATTGGTGGTAACAGTAGCAGTGTGGTAACAGCGGTGACAACAGTAGCTGTAGTAGTAACACTAGTGGAGGTAACAGTAGCTGCAGTGACAGTAGCAATGTGGTAACAGTGGTGACAGCAGTAACTGTGGTAACAGTAGCTGCGGTAACAGTGGTGACAACAGTAGCTGCGGTAACAGTAGCTGCGGTAACAGCAGTGACAACAGTAGTGGCGGTAGGTAGACATGTTTTGTACGGGTGTGTGCCAGGCTCTGCTCCAAGCAGTGGCTTCATTCAGTCTCCACAAGAACTTGGTGAGACATATGCTGTTTCGTCCATGTTTTACAGGTGAGGAAACCGAGGCACAAGGAGTTCAGAATGTGGAGTTGGGGTTCAGGCACAGGTGTTTGGCCCCAGTCGCAGCAGGTCCTATTTGTCCCACGGGTGCTGTCCTCCAGCCGTCTTTACTCGCCTTTCCCTCCAGCGGCTCTGATCCCGGCCTGCAGACCGGGCAGGCCCACAGCACAGCTCCTGAGGGCTCCTGTCCCAGCCCAGAAGTGGCTTCCATTCTGTTCTGGACCGAGCTCATTCCCACATTAGAGCCTTTTACTCTGTTTTCTCCTCCTGGGATACTCAGCCCCCTGACCCCTAAGCTGAAGGTGTCTCCTCACCTGCCCCTCGGACGGGGGCTCGGATTTCAGCTCCTCGGAAGGCCCCGCCCCGCGTCCCGCTGGGACCCTGCTCCCCTGAGCAAGGTCTGCTGCTCCTCAGAGCAGGGGCTGCTCGCCTTCGCGTCCTGAGTGCCTCTGTCCCTCACTGCGAGGTCCGCTACATGGGTCCGGGGGTCTTGTCCAACCTCTTTGTTGCCGGTGTCCAGAACAGTATTTGGCACACAGTGGGCACTCAGTATGGTTTATTAATCACTAATTATGACTTAACAGATGAATGAATGAAAAGGGTGCCTTCTCTGTGCTAAGTTGTCTTCTGAAAACTTCTGAAAAGAAGTAACACATCTTTTGGTACCTCTGGCTGAGAATTGTTCTCAGGTCTTCTACTATTTTTGTAAGGTCATTTTGGGTGTAAGGAGAAACCCTCTCGGACGAGCTGTGTGGCTTCGGGGGTTAGAGAGTCTCCCCGAAAGTTCCTGAGCATGGCGCTGTCTCATTTCTTCTCCCGCACAGCAGCCTGGTGAAGTCGCTACTTTCTCACCCCATTTTAACAAATGAAGAGAACGAGGTCCCAAAGCCAGGTGACAGTCCCAGGATCACGGCTGTCACAGGCCAGGTGTCTTCACTGCAACACGTGCTTTTGGTTTCGGCCCTCTGCTGCTGTCACCGCCAGAGTTCCAGGAGAGCCGGCGCTGTTCATGGTGGCTGCCACGCTCCAGGAGTAGCTGGATCATGTTTCTCTAAATGCATTATTAAAACTGCATAATTGCCACTTAATAATCAAACTGTTACACTGAGGCCCTGTGCTTGATTTGTTGCTCCCTGTAGGTGGAGGTACACCTCTCCCTGTGCCCCCAGGTGAAGCCTCGTGTGGCAGGGCGGAGGAGATGTTTGAGTCAGACTGCCTGAGTGCCTCTACCATAGGACACTTGGGCTGCTTGGAGCTTTGTGGCATTTTGAGAAATAAATCTGAACTTGGAGCCAGGAGTTAAGGATTTGAGGCCGAGTCTGCGTCTACCTTGCTTTGTGTCACAGGTGAGCATTTAGCCTTTGAGCCCTGGCCCTCCCCTCTGCAGTGGGGCCAGCCTCTAGGAACCCGTGATTTCGCAGGGCGGGATGATGGTGGCACGCTGGGATCTGCCTTGCCTACCCAGGTTACTTGTTACTAATCCATGCACGTTTGCATGAATCCCCCTGGTAATTGGTTTTCTGGAATGTTGCACTCCAGGGAGTACCTGAAATACAGGACAAGCACTCTTATCATAAAGTTAGATTAAGAAGTTTAATTTACAGAAACATTACAGACCGTGGATATGAGACCCTGTGAGCGCAGACCACGTAGATGCCCAGGACTCCCCAGCACCCTGTCTGTGCAGCTTTTCCGCTTGACTCATAGCCACGGCTGCATCTGCTTTCACACTAAGAACATGAAAAGCTCCAGGGCACGTTTCCTTTTTAGGATTGCCCCGCAGTTGAGCTTTGGAGGTGACCAGAGACGCTCTCACTTTGTCCTCAATTGGCCTGTCTTCTGTCCTGTAACCCTGTCAGTGTTTCCTTGTCAGGTTGGCATATTTATGTCCACCTCTGGCTGCCTGACTAGCCTACTTTCTAAACTATGGACGGCAGGATAATGGCCCTCAAGATAACCGTCCTAATCCCCAGGACCTGTGAATTTGCTCGATTATGCGGCAAAGGGGAATTAGGGTTGCAGGTGGAATTATGGCTAACAGCTGGCCTTGAGGTGGGGATTATCCTGGGTTATCTGGTGAGCCCAGTGTAACCACAGGTCCTTTCGAGTGGAAGAGGGAGGCAGAAGAGCTTGAGCCAGAGGGACGGCAGCGTGAGGGGCTCCGCCTGCTGTCGCTGGCTTTGAAGGCGAGAAAGGGGCCACGAGCCAAGGAGTTCAGGCAGCTTCTAGAAGCTGGAAGAAGACAGGAAATGGGTTTTCCTTTGTGCCTCGGGGGGAAGGCAGCCCTGCTGACACTGACTTTGCCTCTGGGGGCCTTTCTGGGCTTCTGATCTCCAGGGCTGCTGGTGGCCGTTGGTGACAGGAGCGGTACACTCCTCGTCCTCCTCTAGCAGGTGCCCCTCGGCTTTTCCTTCCCTTTGCTTCTTCTCCCCTCCTGGCGGGAGCACCTCCAGGGCCTTTAACGCCTCTCACCAAACAGCCTAGATGCCAATGGTCACTGCTTGCAGATGGTCACCATGCTAGTGGGCTACAACCAGACTTCTGCCGCCAAGAGACCCAGCATATGATGGTTTCAGTAAGACCGATGGCTTCTCTGCTATGTGACGAAGCCCTAGTCACTGCGCAGCGCCGCGTGGCGGCCACGCACTGAGGGAGCCCCAGCTCAGAGCTGCGTGCAGGGGCACAGGGGTGCGTGGTGGGCTGCGGGGGACGGAGCTCCAGGGACCTCTCAGGGACCCGGGGTCTCGCCTTCCCATCCTGTTGCTCCACTGACCCCCAGGGACCTTGTCAGAAATGCGGAAAATCGGACCCATCCCAGTTTCCGAAGCAGAATTTACATTTAAGAAGATTCCTAGCAAATTATGGTGCATGAAGGTTGAGAGGCGCGGCCTTGGAGTAAGCTGATTGCACTCAGCACTGAGGACGTTTGGGGCCAAGATGGCCTTTGTTGTGGGGGCATCCTGGGCATTGTAGGGCATCTCTGGTCTCTCTCTACCTCCAGGTGCCAGGAATTTGGCCCTCTCACCAATATTAACGGCCAAAGCCATCTCCAGACGTTGTCAAATGTCCCCTAGGGCAGCGTCACCTCTGGTGGGAACCTGTCCCTGCCCCAAAGGTTTTCTCCTCTGCCCAGTCAGAGCTGGGGTTCGGCCACATGCCTTCCAGCCTCGGGACCGCAGTGAGGGCCGAAGTCCAGGAGGAGATGTCCCCTTAGGCAAGCCTTCGCTCTGTTGGGGACGTTTCGTGGCACGGCCAGGTCCAGCTGCGGAGGAGTCGGGGGAGCATTCGGAGTGTCCCTGTGCCCACGAAGGGGAGAGGAGGGGCCGGGGACAGTCAGCTGTCTGCCAGAGAGGTAACACGGGGTGTGGTCGCACTGCACCTCCCGTTCTCATGTCAGGAAGTGATCCGTCGGAGGGTGAACTGAATAGAGAAGGCTGATGGTGGTGTGTGTGTATACATGTATGTATGAACACAGAGCTACTCCGGGAGGTCACGGGATATTTTAGAACATGTAACATTTACCTGGTTCGTGAAGGGTGTACTTTGATATCAAGATTTTGGTATCTTCTCAGCCTCAGTTGTATGACTTGTGCAGGTGTTTTTTTTTTTTTACCATATAGATGCACTTGCCTATATTGATTTTTATATGAAAAATAATTTTATTTAATAACTTTAAAGACTCTTACCATTACCATAAATGTGTATGTGAGGTGGAGATATGCATACATACATAGCTGTATGCATCTGTTTATGTGTGTGTGTATGTATCTGTCCATCATGTCAGAATCTCTGTCGCTGTGTCTCTGTCTCTCCCTGCATCCGTCTGCCTGGCACCACCCTCACCACCCTCGCCGCGTGCCCAGGCTGCTGCAGTAGACGTCTGCTCTTACTCATGCGGACGCTCTTGGCCCTCTGTAGCCAGCTCTTCACACGGTCAGTAGAGTAAGTGACCCGTTCAAAGCAAACCACAATCATGCTCCTACTTTGCATTTTCCTATGCCTTCTTGTCAACCTACAAAAAAATTTTGTCTTGACCGTGGTCTGCAGGCCCTGCAGGTCCGACCCTGCCCCCTCTTCAACCCCACTCACTTGCCGCCTTCTGCTTGCTCCTCTGCTGGAGCCACCTCGCTTCCTGCTGTACCTGAGAAGCCAAACATGGCCCTGCCTCAGGGCCTTTGCACTTGTTGCTCCGTCTGCCTGTACTGCTTTTTCCTCACATAGTTGCGTGGCTTGTATCCTCCCTTCAGTTCAAGCCTCTGGTCAACCACGTCCCCTCAGCATGGCTTCTCTTGTACCACCTGGACTGCTCTCGGTCACTCCTGGTGCTCAGAGCTCCATTCATTGGAAATTGCTGCAGGGTTGCCATTAACGTTTGCCTGCATTCCATCATCACTTCAGCTTCCCCAAATGAGGAACCAGGTGTCTTCATCTGGTTCTTAATTCTCCCATTCTGGGGGGAAGATCTCGTTCTGATCTGGTGCCACCAAATGACCTTGAGGCTGCTGAGGCCAATTTAAAATACGTTTATGTCAGGTCCGCTCTCCCTGTAATTTAAGGACACTGCCCCTAGGCGGTGGTTATGTGACACAGGCCGAGTCCAGAGTAAGGCGTGTCCTGAGATGTAGACCCGTGGCTCCGGGCCCCTTCCAGCTGGGTGACCCTGCCTTTTGCCCCTGCACAGTAAGAGGCTGTATAAAAGGTTCGTTTTCGGTAAACAAAAACAGGCGTCAGAACAGGTGTTTACACATGTTCAAAACAAACAAACTCAAATACAGTCGGGTATCTTTTTTCTGTACCTATTTCTTACCAATTTTTTCACCTGTGTTTGGACACAGGATATCGCCAGGGGGCATTTTTCTTTCTGTTTTAGTGCTCTTATGACTGGCTGGGTGTGGACACAATGAACAGACCATGTTACCACAGAGATACGTTGAGATGTTTAACATTAGGAAATGTTACAATACACACATCGATACCAACAGGGGCTCTGCCCACTGCACGTCTGAAAATGGCCTGGTAACTTCCACCAGCGAACCCGGACCTCCCCAGGCCCACGGTCCTACTGAGAGGAGGCAGGCGTCTGTACGGGCTGGTCCTCGCTCGCTGGTGCGCTGCTGTGTTGCGTCCCTTCGTTAACTTTACCTTCAACTCTGGGTCTTGCTGCTCCTAGATTTTCTTGGGACTGTGTTTCTTATCAGTCTTTCTATCTCTTGATCACCAGGAGTAAAAATTGCCAAAAATCATAATATATTAGAGCACGTTTACAGAAAAATTTGCCTGTTGGTTGGAAGCTTGGCATTAGCCATAGGACTCTACTGTCTCGGAGTCTTCTGGTTAAAACACAAAAATTAGAGGGAAGATTGGAACCAAGCATGAACGGAAAAGGAACTGAATGGCTTGTGCATCTGAGAAGGCCTGGGCGGGGGGCCTAATGAGGGCTTAAACGGAGTCACCAGGCCTCCTGCTTCTGGAGCCTGCTGCCTGTGAGGCGGTCGGCTACTTTCTTGAACCCTGTCCCACGTGTTCGTCAGTGGGCACCAGCCCAGTTTTCTTGCCCCACATGCAGTCGGAAAGGTGCACCATCTTTGTCCCAGACGTCTCTGCTGAAGTGTCCTCGGAGCCCACTGTTTCCTTTGGGGTCCCACAAACAGCACAAACAGCACCCAGTCCTGGGCCGGAGGGGGTATGAGGCCAGGGGCACAGCCTCCCTGTGGGCACGAGGCGGGAGCAGGGGCGGGACTTAGCTCCCTGCGGGCACGAGGAGGAAACGAGGGCATCATCCCAAAGCAGAAGCGGATGCAGTTATCGAAGATGGGGAGCGATGCTGGTGCCAGAACAGCAGATGTCTGTTTCGAGACCCGTCTGTTCAAATGTAATCTTTCGCCGAAGTACAACCAAAGGGAGCACCCACACCCAGACCTCCCCTGGCATGTGGGGCGACGAGGACCTGGGTGCTGTTCT
Organism: Miniopterus natalensis; assembly: GCF_054644295.1. Lineage (NCBI taxonomy): Eukaryota > Metazoa > Chordata > Mammalia > Chiroptera > Miniopteridae > Miniopterus > Miniopterus natalensis. The sequence continues at coordinate 102,700,920 of NC_142083.1, forward strand.
GTGTCCCCCCGAGGAGGGCACCCCCAGTGGCTCGGGATCCCCCTCTCCTCCCTGCTCGAGGAGTCCGCAGGAAGGAAGGAGGAGGAGAGGGAGGGAGGGGGGGAGCCCGGAGATGACGCTAGTCTAGCCTCTGCACCTGAGCTGTGTTGGGTACTGAGAAAGCTCTCTAAAGACCCTGCCCTCGCAAATCACTGATTATTTATTTAGCATTTTCTGTTTCCATCACTTGCTGAGGACCCCTGGAAGCTGCCTGGAATGTTTAAAGGGATTGCGTGTGTCTTACCGGAGAACCCTCAGCGAGCGCGTGGAGTGGTTTAGCATCAGTCTCTGTGGGTCCGCTTCAAGGAGAGAGGGCGAGGGGAGCCGGCGTCTGTCTGTCTTGCAGTGTGTGGCCCAGAATTTCTGGGACAGCCCCCATCGCATGTCATTTTACCTCTGCTTTATGGAAGGCCTACCATAGAGACTTACATGTGGCTTGTTTTTTCATGCTTTTGGAAGACTTTTTATGGAAATAAATCCACATTTTGGGGAAAGAACTTCTTTTGTCGAATGTAGTGTCTTGACATAACTGTAGGTACGTTGTGTGTTTGGAGGATTCTCATTGGTGCACGTGGTGTTTTTTTGGTGCGTGTGCATGTGTGTGTGTGCATGTGTGTGTGCATGTGCAAACTGCTTCTGGAAGGTTCTTTGTGAAGATCCCTCAGCAGGGATTCTTTGGAAACTTGCAGAATTTGGGCTTGTAAAACCTCAGGGTCTCTATTAGGTCCAGGCCATTTTCTGTGTGTCCTTTGACCTTTGAGCTCCAGCTGCAGGCACCCCTGCACTGTTCCTCTTTGCTGTGGGGTCCTCCCCCGGTCCCTGTGGAGTGGGACCTTTTGTCATTCCCCCAAAAGAAAATCACAGGACTTTTTCCTGTAAGGGTTGGCCTGTTGGAGGAGAAATGGAGGAGGCAGGATTCTAATGGAAACCCTTCTTGCTGGTCATACGGTCTCGGCAGGTGTATGTTTGTGCTGGTGCTGACAAAACCAAACACAACACAGCGAAACAAGAAAAAAAGCAAAAACATACATGAGACCCAGTCCCCGGGTGGTTTCTGTCCTTTCTTGATACAAGTCGCCACCTCAGCTGGACGCAGCTGGTAAATCCCAGTGAATGTTCCCAGTTTACTTGAATTTCCAGCCTGGCCCTGGGAGGAGGTGCAGGAGAGGTCTTCCCGGTCCTCCCTCCTGCCTTAGGGGAGCCCTGATTGAGGGGCAGGAGCGACGGCCTGGGAGGGGAACGCAAGGAGGTCCCCTCGGACAGGGCTGAGGGGGTGGCCGCAGGCGTGGACGCTTGTGTTCAGAGCTCGCGTCCAGAGAGCTCGTGACTTTTTAAAAGAGTCTCAAGACTTCTTCAAAAGTCTCTCTTATTTCAAAAAAAGGCAAAATTGAACCACCAAGAGATGATGCAGGAAGCCGACTTCCCCAGCAGCGTCGTGTGCACAGTGTGAATTCTCAGTAACCGCAGCTGACTTCCTCTGAGCGCTTGTGATTAAAAGGAGTCCCCAGCGTGCTCCCGCCCCTCCTTCATCTCACGTAGTTCTCAGCAACCCACTGAGTTGGGGGCTGTGTTTTTGTGGAAACTGAGGCAGAGGAAGTTGAAGACTGATACCCAGAGACCCACGAATCACCACTGATGGGACCTGGATCGGAACAGGGGCGTCTGGGCGCGTTGCTGGGCCTCAGTCTCGTGCTGCTTCTCCGAGAGAGGGTGCTGAGGCCCTGTCCCCGCCGCGGCGACCCAGGCCCAGCTGTTGCTGGTGCCGCCTGCGGACGGGAGCGGCCTCTGCACGCGGGGGCTGCGGCGATGGGGCTCCGAGGCGGCCCCCGGGGGCTGTTTGGGAAACAAACCCACCTGGTCCAGGGCTGTGGCAGACAGCGGGCAGCGTCCACCTCCCCGGTCGGGGCAGAGGCCTCGGCGCCTCGGGTGACTTTGGAGAGTCCTGGTGATTTTCCAGGCCCTGCTGAGAGCTGGCAGCACAGAGACCCCGCGCCCCAGCCACGCCTTCTCCACGTGGCCAGTGGCCCGAGAGCGGCTCTGGGCTGTATTTTTAAAAGGAAGCCGAGGCTGCGTCAAGGCAGTGTGCGGATGCAGGGGCCAGAGCAGCTGCTCCGACCGGGCTCAGTGCGACGGCCCCGCCGGGCAGGGCGCAGGCGGCGTTGGCTCCACAGCCCGTTCTTGACCCTCCTGAACCGCCCAGGCTGAGCCTGCCTTGGGAAGATGTCCTCACGAGCATACTTTGGTCAAAGGTTAGTGATAGCGTCACTCCCTTTTACAGAGCTCCGGACACGGACGCTCCGGTGGCTATGAAGCGAGTGCCGGGCACCTGGCCCCCCCGCGCCCGCTTCCTCTGCGCCGGCCCTGGCGGCACCCAGGAGCCACATCTGCGACTGTCATGTCCTGACGTGGCAGCTGCCCTTCCTGCCACTTCGCCCTCGTCACACCGTGAGAACACCGTGGCACGCTGGGGGGCTTGTTACGCGCCCGAGAATGTTTACATGTGGTCTCGCCAAACAGTCCTCATAACAACCCCATGGGAGAGACTCGCTTTTTAAAAAACAGTTCAGTTTGTTTTTCTTTTATTATAAAAAATACAAAGCAGGCACTTTCCCATCCTGACCTGTGAGCACAGCCACACTGTTGGGAAACAGGTCTCCAGGACTCTTCCATCTTCCAAATCCACTCTACGGCCATTAAACTTTATTTTCCTTAGCAATCAATCTTCCCAAGCACCGAGAGAGAGGCTGCTCTCATCTCCGTTTTACACATGAGGAAACTGAGGCAGGGAAGCTGGATGACGTGCCAAGGGCACCCCGACTCTGCCATGAGCTGGCCTGAAGCCAGAGCCTCACTGTGGAAGTCCGTGGTTGGCCGTGGTTGTGCCCTAATCTTCCGACTGCCCAGCCCTTGGGCACAGCAGGGCTCCACGTAAGGTTATTAGTTAAGTGATACGTACTCAGTGAGGACAGTTAGAAAGCATTAAAAATTCTGTTACCCAAAGGAAGCTGTTACTAATAATTTAGTGTCAGCTCTTCAATAATTTTTTCAATAGTTACAAAGTACATATAAATAGTTTTTTTCAAAAATGTGTATTTTTTAATTATTATTTTTACTCTTCACCCGAGGATATTTTTCCATTGCCTGTCGGAGAGAGTGTGGGGAGGGGCATCGATGTGGGAGAGACGCCAATGGGTTGCCTCCTGCATGCGCCCTGCCGGTCCGGGGATGGAACCTGCTGCTGAGGCGTGAGCCTTTGGCCAGAATCGAGCCAGGGAGCCTTCAGTACTCAGACCGATGCTCTAACCACTGAACCAAACCAGCTAGGGCAAAAAAATGTGTACTTTTAAAAATAATTTTCCTTTTTCACCTAAAAGTGTATCGTGAACATCTTTCTATGGCCTAAAACACACTTTTATAATAAAATTTTAACCTATTTGTGTAAAAGTAGTGTAGACAATGGGCTATTCCACAAAGTTCCGGCATGAGCACTAACAAATTCCAGAAATGACCTGCCGGTGACTAAGGAAGCAGAAGAGTGCCACGTACGGCAACAGCAGCAGTGGCCAGAGGAAAAACGATAGAGCCTGTCGGGAGGCAGTGTGGATGTATCTCAATAATGTGGGGATGGCGGAGTCCTTTCAGATTAAGATTTTAAAAAATGACCACCCAGAATCCGTAAGGAAAGGCTGGTGGATGTGCACGTGGGAAGGTAAATCCCGTGTGGAAGAAGACTCCCCTGCGTGCTAGCCTGTGCGGGCCCCGCGGCGGGCACCGCCGCCAGGGCCTTCAGAGAAACCCGTTTCCACTGCTCTGGGGGCTGAAAGCCCAGGATCAGGTGTGGACAGGTTGGTGTCTTCTCCGGCCTCTCTCTGGCTTGTAGAGGGCCGTCTTCTCTCCCGGTGTCTTCGCAGGTCTCCCCTGTGCGTGTCTCTGTCCCAACTTCCTTTTCTTCTAAGGACACTGTCATGATGGATCAGGGCTCACCTGAGTGACCTCGGCATACCCCAGTCACCTCTTGAAAGGTGCTGCCTCGAGATCCATCATGTTCGGAGGTGCTGAGGGTGGGCCTTCAACACACGAGGCTTGAGGGACAGAGCTCGGGCGTCAACGCGGAGCGAAAGGCGAGTGAGGAGCCTGGAGGACACGCGGGCCTAGGGCCGAAGCCGCCTCTCCCGGCAGCGTCTGGGATGCCGGCCCCGCTGCCGTCCTTGCTTTCCAAGCCGCTCGGACTTGGGGCCACTCCCACCCCCAGCTTTGCTTATCTCTGCTCGAATCTCCATCAAGAGATGCAATTAAAGTTCAATTCTTACAGGCCAATCTTGGCAAAAACCTTATTGTAGAAGCAACATGAGCTGGTATTAGAAGAAAAAGACACTAACAAATAAGTGAAAATAAAATGAAAGACTTTCCTGTCTGTGTTTTCCACCCTGTCTCCTGCTCTGCGGCTTCGTTCCCAGAGGCAGCTGCTGCTGGCACTCGCTGTTACTCCCCTTGGAGCTGTTAGCACGGGGGGTAAGAGGTGGCCATCGAAACAGCCTGACGGCATTGATGAGGTGTCACTGATGCCACTAACACTGGCGTCCTGCCACTGGGCACCCTCCCCGCCCCCCGGTGCCCCTTCACCACCACAGGCCGAGGGCCCGGTTTTCTCCGTCCAGGGCGCTGTGGGGTGGCCCTGCTGTCACCCCGTTTATCAGCTGAGCACACTGCAGCTCTGGGACATCCAGGAACTCGCTCACAGTCCCAGAGCTGCTGGCTCCCCCGCCGGCATCAGCTGTGGTGGCTCCTCGCTCGCTCCTGAGCACCTTCCACGGCACTGCACAGGGGCCAAGGCACTTCGCTGTGACCTCGACACGGTTTTCCTGTCGGGCTGTGCCGTGAAAGCAGTGCACTCCCCTCGCGACGGGCAGTTCCCTGGGTGCTGTCCTTCGACACTGCTTCCCTGCTGAGCTGGACTGAGATAGGATGACCACCTCTCCCGATGGGCAGCTCTGTGGGTGCTGTCCTTCTGCACTGACACTGGTTCCCTGTCGGGCCGTATCGAGACAGGACGGCCACTCCTCTCTCGATGGGCGTCTCCGCAGGTGCTGCCCTTTGCGTTTACAAACAAGGCGCGGAGGAAACCCTTGTGCTCTTGGGTGCACGTGTCTGTAGAGAAAATGGACAGATACCCTTTGGTATATTTTGATGAGTTGCCAGAGAGCAATCTTATTTCTAAGTTCTTGGGAAAGACCTGCACGCAGCCTCCACGTAATGATACAGATTTAGTAGAACTCAGCCCTTTTCTGCCCCAGGCACCTACTGACTCCTGATAAAAGCTTCTAATAATAAGGATGGATCCAGTGTGCAATTACCACGGGATGGAAGAAAATAGGCAGGTGGAGTGTGGTTATCGCTCCTGGATGCTCTTATTTAGAGTTTAGTTTCTATTATCAAAATAATACTCAGTGCTCCTTTCTTTTTGGCATGAAAGGGGGAAGGTAAATACTTCCTCTCTCTCTTTGAACTGTTGCAGAATCATTTTTCTGGGAGACTTGAGAATTCACAGTGAGGCCAAAGATTCCTTTTTTAACTTTCCCAAGTAAATTTGAGCAGAGGGACAGGATTGTTTCAGCTCTGAAGCAGGCCCCAGTTTCCCAGATGCTGGATAGTGGTGGAGGGGAAGCCTGGCATCAGGTGCAGAGCAGCCGGGGTCGTCTTGCCTGGGACTTGCCCCCTGCGGGATTCTGCAGGCAGAAGACTGCCCAGCGCCCCGAGAAATCCAGCGTGGCACCTGTTGGCATTTTTCAACTCCTGAGGCAGGCATATGTGAGTGACGATGGGAAGGACCTCTGGAGGCTCCTCTCCTGCTGGGATGAGGGAAGAGGTCAGGGGATGGGCAGGACCCGAGCTGAGCAGGTTCAAGGGGACCCGTGAGGCCTGGGTCCGTGGGCTAAGAAGGCTCGCGTAGGACAGGGTCATGGCATTTTCTTTACAATGAAGAGGTGTGCTCGCCTGCTGTCACTGTGACGGGGGAGCTGCCGTTGACGGCGCCTCTGCAGCCTCGTGTGGCCCGGGAGGGCTCCCTGAAGGAGTTCCCCTTTCAGGCCTGCTGGGAAAGAGCTGCTCTCTGACTCTCGGTTTCTGTTGGCACCTGACAGGAGTGAAGACTGTCTGGGCTTCCTTCCGCGTGATGCGGCTGAGCCGGGCCGTGGGAGTGGAGAGCGGGTGCTTTAGGTAGACTATCTTACGAACTCTTACCGTTGTCCATATTTTACAAGGGACTTGTCCAAGGGGCCACACCTTGATTTTTGACTGACCCAGGATTTTAACCTGTTTGACTCCAGAACCTGTACGTTTACTCTGTATCGCCCCAGAAATTACTCCAACATTTACTTCTCAGTTCCTGTTGATGGCCTCCCGTTGTGCCGGACACTGCGTGCTGCTGGGCGCACAGGTAAGGAAAAGCAGTCGGTGCTTGCTCTTGGGGCCCTTGCCTTCCAGCGGAGAAGCAGCGTAATTGGTCAAGGTCAACAAGTTAGAATGAGGAGCCTGACGAGTTCTGGGGGGAATGGACTGTGACGGGTGGAGTTTGAACAGCAAGAGGCTGACCTCTGGAGGATGGGAGAGACTGGGTAACCTCCTAAGGAAGTGGCATCCGAAGGGTGAGTAGGAGGTAAAGGGGGGTGTATGTGTGTGTGGGGCGATCCAAGCGGAGGCACCGGCGTGTGCAATGGCCCATGACAGGAAGGCGGATGGCGTGCGGAGCTCAGGAGAGGCAGGCATGGCGGAGGGAGAGGCTGGGGACGGGGGCCGTGCAGGGACCTGTAAGCCGTGTTAAAGATCTGGGGCTGGGTCTTCAGAGCGATGGAGATGGAAGGCTGTTAAATGGTTTTAGCAGACGGGTGACGCAGTTACTTTCCTACTTTGGAATGATCAGCCTGTTTGCCGTGGAGGGAAAAGCCTGGAGGGACAAGAGTGTGGCCATGTGGGAAGAACTCATAGTAGGGCACAAAAAGTCCCCAGCGGCTCAGACTAGGAAGAGGGCGGCGAGGAGGGAAAGGAGGGGTGATGCCTGGTGGCTCAGGTAGGAAGAGGGCGCCGAGGAGGGAAAGGAGGGGTGATGCCTGGTGGCTCAGGTAGGAAGAGGGCGGTGAGGAGGGAAAGGAGGGGTGATGCCTGGTGGCTCAGACTAGGAAGAGGGCGGCGAGGAGGGAAAGGAGGGGTGATGCCTGGTGGCTCAGACTAGGAAGAGGGCGGCGAGGAGGGAAAGGAGGGGTGATGCCTGGTGGCTCAGGTAGGAAGAGGGCGCCGAGGAGGGAAAGGAGGGGTGATGTCTGGTGGCTCAGGTAGGAAGAGGGCGGCGAGGAGGGAAAGGAGGGGTGATGCCTGGTGGCTCAGGTAGGAAGAGGGCGGCGAGGAGGGAAAGGAGGGGTGATGCCTGGTGGCTCAGGTAGGAAGAGGGCGGTGAGGAGGGAAAGGAGGGGTGATGCCTGGTGGCTCAGGTAGGAAGAGGGCGGCGAGGAGGGAAAGGAGGGGTGATGCCTGGTGGCTCAGACTAGGAAGAGGGCGGCGAGGAGGGAAAGGAGGGGTGATGCCTGGTGGCTCAGGTAGGAAGAGGGCGGCGAGGAGGGAAAGGAGGGGTGATGCCTGGTGGCTCAGGTAGGAAGAGGGCGGTGAGGAGGGAAAGGAGGGGTGATGCCTGGTGGCTCAGGTAGGAAGAGGGCGGTGAGGAGGGAAAGGAGGGGTGATGCCTGGTGGCTCAGGTAGGAAGAGGGCGCCGAGGAGGGAAAGGAGGGGTGATGCCTGGTGGCTCAGGTAGGAAGAGGGCGGCGAGGAGGGAAAGGAGGGGTGATGCCTGGTGGCTCAGGTAGGAAGAGGGCGGCGAGGAGGGAAAGGAGGGGTGATGCCTGGTGGCTCAGGTAGGAAGAGGGCGGCGAGGAGGGAAAGGAGGGGTGATGCCTGGTGGCTCAGGTAGGAAGAGGGCGCCGAGGAGGGAAAGGAGGGGTGATGCCTGGTGGCTCAGGTAGGAAGAGGGCGCCGAGGAGGGAAAGGAGGGGTGATGTCTGGTGGCTCAGGTAGGAAGAGGGCGCCGAGGAGGGAAAGGAGGGGTGATGTCTGGTGGCTCAGGTAGGAAGAGGGCAGTGAGGAGGGAAAGGATGGAGTGCTGTTGAGTGATATGTGGGAGGCAAAATTGAAAGGCTAGATGTTGGCCTTCCTCCGGGGATGAGATGGAGGGAAGCCAGCGGGACCTCGTAGGTTTCTGGCTTGTGTAACCAGAGGGGAGAATTTTGACTTTTCCCCCAAGAGGTAGCCACAGGAGGAGCGTGGGCTCGGGGTAGGCAGAGGATATCTGCTCCGTGAATGTGTCCTGTCTGCCCTGTGCCCTGGTCCTTTGAAGAACAGTTAATCCAGTCACACGCTTTATAGTTAGATTTCCCTTAGAAAAGCGCAGCTGCCTGGCCGTGGCACACGGGCTTCAGTGTCACAGCGCGCTTGGCTCCGGCGCACTGCCCAAGGCTTGAACACTGCGAAATTCCTCTGTGGGACTTCGAAGGCGGACGGGACGGGGCCTTGCCCCTGGAGTGCTGGAGTGAGAAGAAGGGTGCCCCAGTTGTGGGCAGGTTCCAGCCTGTGGAGAAGGCTGGGGTGCCGTCGGGGAGACAGCGTCGGAGGGAGATAAACAGGACAGACGGGAGAGAGCGAGGGAGAGAGAGAGGGAGACCTTATTTTATTTAATTCTTTAATCCAGCACGCCTGAGACCAGCTCTGTCCAAAAGCTTTCTCGTGACTTGAGCCAATACATTTCCTTTACTGTCTGAAGCTTGAGGTAGGTTTACGATACCTTCATCTGGGCCCTGATTAGTCAGGGGAGATGCCAAGCTCGGTTTAAGAAATGCTGAATGTCACATGGTTCTGCGTCCTTCATATGTAGATATCAAATAGTTGGATGTATGTGTCTGAGCCCAGGGGAGAGGACTGGGCTGGGAGATACACATTTGGGAATTATCAACATAAAGGTGATAACCGAAGCCACGGTCACGGTGATTTTGCACAGGGAACAAGTACATGGTGGGAGGAGAAGGCTTGGAATTCGGCTTTGAAATTGGGTGGAGACTACGTAAGGATGAAAAAGAAAGACGTAGGGGCCCGTAGAACGCAAGACACATTTTATGGCACTCAGGGTTTTGGAAAGGAAGGAGTGAAAACCACTTGGAATGTCACTGAAAGATCTTCTAAACCGAAGTCTGAAAACATCCCTTTGGTTTAGGGAAAGCTTGAGGAAGAGGGATTTTAAGATGTGTCCTGGCATCTAGGAGCTGGAGCCAGCAGCACAGGCCCAGAGAGAGAGAAGCGGCTCAGCTGGAGTCTTAGTTCCTGCGCACCGGGCGAGGTGGAAGTGGGGACATGCTTCTTGCCAGGCACTGTAGAGGCCGGGCAGATGGTAAATAAAGGGCTTTTTATCTCTGTGGAACACAGTCCAGGGAGGAAGACAGACCGGCACATGCCAATCTCAATTTAGATTAATAAGTGCAGAATGTGTCAGTTTGGATGCTCTTGGCCGTAAGCAAGAGAAACCTCTCGCGCAGTGACTTAGGGTGCGTAGGTCTCACTTAGCAAGAGGTGCAGATGGGTGGTCCTGGGCGATCCAGCAGGTTACCTGCGTGAGGGGTCGGCTGGCTGCTCTCCCACGCTCCCCCGTGAGCCTGTCAGGTTTTGCAGGTGGCTCGTAGATCGTGATCTGGAGACGGGGCTGCAGCTCCAGGCCTCTACTCTTGCTGAGGGTGTGGGAGGAGGGAGGGCTGAAAAGTGAGGATCGGGGATCCCAGGCAGTGTTGCCTTGTGAGGGAGAAACTTCCTCCCGGAAGACTCTGCTGGCCACACCTGGGTCACATTCACTTATTACATTACCACCTATTAAAATCTGTTAGGTAGCTGCACCTGCCTGGCGCCCTTGAGGATCTGGAGTAGACACAGTGACGAAAGCGGGGAGCTCCCGAGGGAGGCGACGCTTCAGCTGGGAAGCGAGGGCCTCCAGGGCTTAGCTGCTGAGGCTGGAGCCCTGGTGAGCGGAGTGTGGGGCATAAGGAACAGAGTGGGTGGAGGCTTGGGGCAGAGAGGACCTGGTGCATGAGCTTCCCGTGGTGACATGATGACTCTTTTTTTTAAACCTGTCATTAGTGCGGATCAGCGATTTTCAACCTTTTCATCTCATGGCACGTAAACTAATTACTAAAATTCTGCCGCACACTTAAAATATATTGTATTTTTTGATCTGAAAATAAATAGGTATAATTTTGATTCATTTACACCAGACAGCTATTGCTGTGTTGGCTGTTTTCATTCTTTTAAATCTGACAGTCTCGGGGAGAAGGGGCCCGTGCCCCTGAGCGGTCGGTACCGCAGGCTTTACACGCTCGTGCTCAGGCCGGCTGGAAGTCCTGGTGTGGGTTTTTACTCACCGGTGGGGCTGTCACTGCCGCCCCCGTGGGCACTCAGGACCCCGGGCTGCCTTGTCACACTACCTTACACGGGCAGCCTGCGCTTGCTGGGGCTTTTCGCTATTTCTCCCTGGTGCCCTGTGCCGGCCTGGCAGTGAGATGCACTCGTGCCACCCAAAGCGATCTTTCACGTCTCGCCCAAACGAACGAACGTTGCCACCGCCCCTCAGAGGTGCCCACCCGTGGGCGGGGCTCGGCGCTCGCTCGGTCCGCAGCGGGGAGCGCCGTTCTGCGCAGCCCCCGACAGGCGCCACCCGGCCTGCATCTCGCGTGGCATCTGCCGAGGGCCCGTGGCCTGTGGGCAGCGTCGCGGCTGCTCAGGGCGGGAGCGGCTGGGACGGGAGAGCGGAGGCACTTTGTTTCTCAGCCAGGTTTTCTCCCGGGGCCGCCGCCTCTTTCTCTGCGTCTGAGAAAGTCCTGGGTGGGTTTTTCTGATTCAAATGCATACTTGTACTGAAAGTTTGCTTCTCTTGACGAGAAACATCGAGCGGAGGGAAGACACAGAGGACGGAGGCTTTTGTGTGCCCCCTTGTCTACCTGTGACCAGATTTCTTCGGCGTGCCTGGGGTTTTTTATTCCCAGAGAAGGTTCTGACCCTCGGCTGTCGGCACTGTGTGCCGGCAGCGTGTGGCCGGTTCCGGCAGCTCCCGTTATCAGGTGACCGCCTGGGGGTTCTCCTGGGAGCGGCTGGCCTAACAGACTTTTTTGGTGAATAAAACTAACCAGCTGTCTCTGCCCTGAAGTTAACCTGCTACCTAGCGCACCCTGCGACGCAAGAGGCTTTCGTCACGGCTGCTGTCAGATCCCGGCGGCTGCGAGCCCCGCACGGGGGCGGCTGCCCAGGTCCCTGAGGCTCCGGGCCGGGCCCTGGCCCGCCAGGCGTGCGCGCTCGACGCCCTTCCCCGTCGAAACCGTTTTACTTGCTTGGGTCCGATACGCAGAGTGTCCGAAGAACTGCTCATTCTCTGCCTTTAATTTTGTTTCCTTTTTGCTTTGCTTCTTAGCTGGTGGGAGTGAAGTTGGCGTTGCCGGAAATTACCTGGGTTGTAGGCAGCGCCCCACCGGGCACGGATGTAGAATGACTGGGGAGGGTCATCGTATTTTAACAAGCTCTTTCCGGGGGCTTGGGGAGGAAGGATAAAGGGTCAGCCGCTGGACGTTTCGACTGGTTTGGAAGTGGGGGCGGCAGGGCAGTGGGCCCTGGAGCCAGTTGCTTGGCTAAGAGTATCGGCTGTAAGGCCCGCTGGCTGTGCTGCCTTGAACGAGTTGCCGAATCGGCCTGTGACTCAGTTTCCTCATCTGTACAATGGGAGTGTTAATGCCTATTTCATAGGATTGTTATAAGGAATAAATGAGGCACACGTGCAAAGCTCTGTAGAGGTTGTGAAGGATCAGAGGTCAGCTACCTCTGAGAGTAGACAAGTTGGTCCCGGTGCCTTGGGCGGTTCCTGTATGTTTCTTTTCTGAAATCCTTTAGGATCCCACTAAAAATTCAAGCAACTATGCTTATCTCACGTTGGGTACCTGTTTTCACTGTCTGTTCTCTGCGCACCTGGCAAGATGCTAGGGATGCACAGACAAACCCCAGGCCCGAGACAGGGATATAGTCTGACCAATATGCTTGTCGACGATTTTATGTGACCAGTGAAGCCACCTTAGTTTGGTCCCAGATTTTGACAGGAACATCCAAAAGGATGGGTGTGTCCATCTGTCCAACAGTTGTGTACCTCTCATGTCCAAATTATAAACCGTGACCCCCAAACACTTTCCTCCTCCTCCCCGGAAGATTGTCACCCCAGGCCAGCGCCCTCCTCCCATTGCTCGTGCGGTTCCTCATGTCCGTCTGAGCGGCGACAGAGGGCGGTTTCAGCTCCTCTCAGCGGTTGTTGCCATCCGCAGGCATCCCCCTCGCCCCAGTGGACACCCAGCGTCCCCCGCAGCGGACGTCCTGGAGCCGCCATTGTCCGTCCCACAGGGTGGAGACGCTGGGAGGACAGGTGGCTCCTGCACTTGAGAAGATTTGGGATGTGGAGGAGTGGATTCGTAAGGAAAGCTGCCATTCCCTTTTTCCCGCTGAGCGGCCACGTGTCACACTGGGTGCCACCGAGCAGGGCGGAGGAGGTGCGGCGAGCGGTGCTGTGCTTTCGCTCCAGCGCCCACCGCCTTCTCCCCGGCGTCCCTGCTTTCCTAAGGAGGGGTCACCGCAGGGCCTGAGGGACTGGCTCCCGCAGGTCCTCCTCCGGCTGGAAGAGAGGCCAGGTCGTCGGCACTTCGTTAACTCATTATGAGTTAAAATAACAAGCTTACTGAGTCCTTGGGCAGTTTAAAATGTAATAAACTCGGAAGGACACTTGGTGGCCGAGACCCGTATCATAGGAAAGCTTTGTCAGGTTTTTTGCTGCTGTGTTTTAAAGACAAGCCTTCCTTTTTTAAGGATAGCAGATATTTTTGGTACTTTCTTTTCTTTTCACTTTCCCTCCTTTTATTTTTTCTTTTAAATATGTTTTTATTGATTCCAGAGAGAGTCATGGACCGGCTGCCTCCTGCACGCCCCCGACGGGATCGAGCCCGCAGCCCGGGCGTGTGCCCCGACCTGAGTCAAACCCCGATCTCCTGGGTCCTAGGTCGATGCTCAACCTCTGAGCCACGCCAGCTGGGCCCCCCTTTTATTTCTTTTGCTCTTTTCCTTCCTTCCTTTCTTTTTTATGGAAACAACAGTCCCTCGTGTGTTGTTTCACTACAGTGCACGATACTTCCAGCTCTGACACCACTGATTTGCTCTTCACGTGCCTGTGCCCGTAGGAACACGCTGCTCGCCCCACGCGCTGGAAGCACCGTTTCCGAAGGCGGTTTTTCACGGGCGTGTTTCAGGGGCTGGGACGGCTGCCTGGTCACCGCAGTCATTTCTTCTGTCCCCATTTCCTCCCCGTTAGGAGCCATCTTAAGGTTGTACTTTACTTAACCACAACCACACTTGAAAAATAGCCTTGTTTTTTTCTGGTTATTAACCTAATAATTATTCATTATAGGAAATTTAGAAAATACGAAAAGCACATAGGAAACACGGCACTCTCCCATAGTCCTCTGCACAGATGCTCCCTTTCTGTGACCATATGTGTGTATCTATTTGGTTACTGATATTATCTCAAACTTGGGATTATACTGTGTAATTTTTAACCTACATTTTCCCCCTAAACATAGAATTTTAACATGTTACTAAGCTACTGAGTATTCTGTTATCATACAGTGGCTTTTTATTTTTATAATTAGGGAGGAAGGGAGAGGGGGCGAGAGAGAGAAACATCGATGTGAGAGTGAGGCATCAATCGACTGCCTCCTGCTAGGGGATCGAGCCCACAGCCTGGGCATGTGCCCTGACCGGGAATCGGACCAGCAACCTTTGGTCACGGACGACCCTCAGCCAACGAGCCACACTGGCCAGGGCCCACAGTGGCTTCTAATTAATTTTTTTACTATATCCTGCTGTAAGAAATGTATTTTATACAGTGACCTAGTGCAAACACACATGCCTTTAAAAAGGTCTCCGGAAACCATCCTTGCACTCACTGTGTGCATTGCACTCGTATTTTCCAGTCTTCCTTTTGAGAAGCTGGCCATGGCCCGTAAACACTGGCTTCACGACTCAACACAGTTCGCTCACAGTGGGAACTCTGTTCCTTTACCGCATAAAGTTTATTGGCTGTGTGGTGTTCACTGTGTGGTTTCGGTGTATTACGGTGTATTTAACGGATGCCGTAGAGCCAGACAGCTCCACTGCTTCCGAGGTTTCCCTAGGATTGCAGTGGAGAAATGGGTACACAAAACACAGGCGCACACACACACTTTCTTCGGGTAGATTCCTAAGACTATGTGAGGATACAGTTGTTGGGTCAGAAGGCGAGTAGTGAGCCTGATTTTGCAGCTGTTGGTACACGCGGCTGAATCGCCCTCCGGGAAGCCTATGTAAATGTTTACACTCTCTCCAGCTGCGCGGAGCGTCCGGCTGTCCCGCCCTGGCAGGTAGAACCCGCATCCCCTGAGTTGGCGCCGAGCCTCGTCACAGTGAAAGTCACAGCGGCCCTCAGCGGCCAGGGGCGCCGCGCGTGCTCTGTGACTGAGGACTGCTGTGGCGTCTAAACTGATGTCCCGTGCACCGTGCCCTGCGGGCGAGGCGTAGCATTTCCACTTCTCACTTGTGCCACCAAAAAGAAACGCGTGCTTTCCACACTGTGCGGTACTGTTTACACCACGGTCCTCCGAGTTTCCCAGGAGTATACACGCAGGGACCACGCCGCACAGTCCGGGACAGAGCCCACTTGCAGTGGTCATGCTCTCTGTAGGCCCCTGTCTTCCTACTGCAGTCGGAGAGCCTGTCTCCGTGAGGACAGACGTGCCCCGCACTGAGAGCCACCTGCTCTGCCTTCAGTCTGCGGAAAGCTCAGTGTGCGGCAAAGGCTGTATACAAGCCCTGTCTTATTTTATGGCAAAAGACTGGCACCACCGGCGTGTGCATCAGTGTGAGCTTGGCTGAGTAAGTGGTGGCTTGTCCACAGATGGGACACGATGGGTGGTGAGGAGACAGCACTGCTCATCCAGGCAGGAGGCCGCCTCCCAGGCCTCTGTTGGGGAGACGCGGGTGCAGGGGTGTGTCGTGGGCATCCTTTAGACCGCGAGCTTCCCTGTTTAAAAAACACATGAGTGGTTTCCGTCAATTAGAAATAGATCATGGAAAAAGTAGAGATAAAATGTCTAACATGTTTTAGAAAAATGTCCCTTAGAAAAACTCCCCAGTGACCTGATATTGGTACAGTGTTGTTTCTAGTTGAGGACTTTGGGCTGATTTCTTCCGGGGTGGAGAAGACGTCTGGGAATCACACAGGGGTGGGTGCCACAGCCCAGCATGGCCTGTCCCCTCCACCCGTTTACCATAGGGGCACCCACATCACTCAGTCCTCAGTCCTCTCACAGGCAGCCTTTCCGAGCTGAATTATACCAGTAGCTACCCCTCATGACTAGGGTTACGCTCGGCCTCTGGGGTTGCTGATCGTCATGTGTCAGAAGGAAGACTGAAACTGGGAGTTAGCACCCCACTCACACTCCCCCATACACGTGGTGAAGCGGTGAAGTCAGTACTGAGTTCAGCACTCAGGACCTCATGGAAACTCGAAGGTGAGCACAGCCTGGGAATGTGCGTTCTACACCCCACACCCCCTGTCACCTGAATTCAACCTACTCTTCTGGGTGGCTTCTCAGTAGGTTTAGATTCAGGTTTTAGAGTCATTCTGACCTGGCCTGAAATCTCAGGTCTGCCAAATCTTAGCTGTGTGACCTTGGACTAATTGCTTGACTTCTCTGAACTTTATTTTTTGATCTTGCAAAGTGGAAAATGTGATAATAGCTTTGCCTTAGTCTGTTGATTGGGTTAAAGGAGATACACGAAACACCTGGCCCACAGCAGCCCCTGGGTGGACACTGAGGATTCGCAGCTGCTGCTGCTTACGATGATGTCCTTCCCAAGGGGCCATGAGACCTGCGGTGTCTGGCTGTGTGGGGCCAGGGCCGGGAGGGCCAGGGCAGCAGCATCCGCGGCTATAGGGACTCAGCAGTCCCGAGGGCTCTGCAACCAAGACCCTAGAAGAATCGGTCTCCAGGTTTGCTGCTTCGCCTTCTATTTCCCAGCTATGGGAACTAGTTAAACCCTGACAAAGTTTTAGTCCTATAGATTTGGACAGGGCCACCAGGGAAGAGCCTGGAGAGGTGGGCCCCCCCTGAGGAGCTGGCTGGGAGCAGCACACTAGGGAACCCAGTGGAAGAAGGGGACCTCCTTCCTGGGACCCTCCTGAAACAGGAATGGGACACGGTGCTTGGGAAATGACCCCAGAAACCTGAGGGTGTGAAAATCCTGTGGCTTCCTGCATTGGCCGCAGTCTGCACACCTGTGCGTATGGAGCCCCCCTGTCCCCATCTTGTGCCATCTGATCCCAGATGCAGGAGGTGTCGGGGGGACTCAGGTTGCACCTGCTGCCTGGGCTCCCTCTCCCCTCTTTGATGAGGTGTGTTAGGGTTAACAGTACCATTCAGACAGGGGAGCAGAGGCGGGGAGAGAGGGACCTGCTGTCCCGGATTTCATCCTAAAGATGGATTTCCAGGTACAAATTAGTGAGGCCTCGTATGTGAGGACCTCAGAGCCTCAGATTCTCTCATTTCCTTTCCCTTCTAGTTGTCACGGGGACTTCTTTTCCCTGAGTTATTACATCTTGCATTTCAGCAAAATTTTATTGTTTCGGGACCATCGAGTCTCGTGTGGGACATTCGTCACTGTGTATGGTGTAATACACAGAGGTAATTTCTTTCAAATGATTTTTGCTGGAAGTGGCTTTCAGTGAATGGAGAGCGGCCAGGGTATGAATGGAGGGCCGCGATTCCCGCGTCGGGCCCTGGCAGGAGCACATCCTCGGCCCCCGGAGCTCGGCTGCTGTGTCCTGGTGCCTGCTGCACAGACATTGCGTTTCATCCTCGCCTTCGAGCACAGAGAGAAAGAAAGGCATTGTTTAATGCCATGAGTGCTGAAGTCTCTGCCAGGCCACTTGTGAAAGTCTTTTTTGTTTCACGGAATGTTTTTGTCAGAAGGGAGTAGTTATTCTCGAAGGTGGAGGCACGTTGCTGTTCTGGGGAAAGGGTGCGACGGGGTAGTCTCGGTGACGCACGGTGGATGTTTGATTACGCTCTGGCTGTCGCATAGGCGGCCTCTGATTGCTGTCTGTGTTTGGCATCTTTTGAGGCACCTGTGTACATGGACACAGTAGGAAGTTTGGCACCAGAACAGGTCCCTGGCTTGTTTTCTACTTGTTTCATTCCTTTCCCTCCCCCGCCCTCTTCCCCCTCCCTGCCTGGGTTGGGGGTTCTCTCAAACCACTTGTTGGGCCCCGGGACTTGATGGGCCCCGGGACTTGCACGGAGGACTCAGAACTCAGAACAGCTGTCAGACTCAGTTAGGGTTTATTATGGTGAAGGCGACATGTAAAAATCAGTGAAGGAGAAGGGTGCCAGGGCCGAGTCCAGGAGGAACCCGACCCAGCTTCAGCTGCACCCTCCCTGGGGAGGATTCTCCCAGCAACCCTGTGACCATATGGCTGAGTGTCGCCGACCAGTCAGGGAAGCTCACCGAAGCTTGAAGTCCAGGAAGTTCCTGGGGGTGGGTCATGTAGGCACCCCTTGCCCATGGCCAGACCTTAGCCACTCAGTCACCAGGACAGGTCAAGCTGGTAGGGCGTGGCCCAGGGTGCAGCCTTCACTACAGACCACAGCGTTAGCAGAGGCTGCTTGGCAGAGACTCTCACATCAGGCAGGGTATTCCGAGGGCGCAGAGCTTGTGCCCCAGGACATGGTCAAGGGTTGTCCTTTCCTTGGGCCATGCAGGGTTTGGCCTCGATGCCCCCAGCCCCCAGGGCAGGCAATGCAGTCTCGGGGGAAAGATGGGCTCATGTATTACCTGCATATCTGAGGGCAGCCTGCCACTGAGAGGGCTTGTTTTCCTCTCTCCTGTCCCACAGTTTGGTGAGAGCTCGCCTTGGGAGAATAAACATGGCCCTGATGTTTGCCGAGGAGCAGTGACCACACTGCTGGGTTTCCGTTGGCCTCTCCTGATCCTTGATTGGGGTAGAATTGTGGTGAAACCCAGAGGCACGCGGCCGGAGATGGCCTGTCCTCTTAGAATCCCGGGATGAGTTTCAGTGACGTCAACTGGATCAGGCTTCTTGTGTGTGAAACTTAGTTCTTAAAACAAACACTGCAGCTCTTCCCCCTTCTTCCCTTGCCCTCGCCTGTCACTCCTCAATCCCTGGGCACCAGGGGAGCGTTAGCAGAGTTCCCCAGGTAGGGGGCTCTCTTCGGAGGCAGTTATTCCCACCAGCCCCGTTTACGTTGTGTGAATCCTGTCCACACGTCTGCTCAGATACAGCACTGTTCTCATCCTGGCCGACTCCTCTGTGAGCCACGCTGACAGGTCAGCTCTTAGGCTGACCCTGCGTCTCGGCCGTGGCCAGCAGGAAATGAGCACGCTCTCCTCTCCAGCTCTCCACGGGGACCCCACTGACCTGCAGCTGGCACCCTGGCTGTCACCCTGCATGTTAGCCTAGGTGACCCCGGGAGCTCTTGACAACCTCAAGAAGCCTCAGGAAATGGGTTTTGGCAATGATGTTGTGCAGTCCTGACCGACTGAAAACAATAACAACCAGAAACTCCCCAAAGCATCCCAATCCTTGCATGGGGCCAATTAAGGCTTCTAGAGCAAGGCAGTGCAGAAGCCCGGGCTTTAACTCTTTGTTTTACTTCTCCCATCACCATGTGTCCCCTCCGTGCCCCCCGTCACCACACTGCTGTCTGTGCCCATGAGTTCACGGTCTCTCTTTTTTTTCTTTTTTGCTCAACCCCCCCCCCCCCACCTGTCTGCCTGCTCTTTGTCTGTGGGTCTGTCTCTGTTTTGCTTGGTAGTTAAGTTTGTTCATCACATTCCCCTTTGGAGTGAAACCCTGTGGTGCTTCCTTTCCCTGGCCTGCTTCGCTTGCTGCTGCCCAGCCGTGGCACTTGGGCGGGCTGTGTGCCCCTTAGGCTGCCCTTGCCGGGGGGGCGGTGGCGCCCGCCTCGTGGCTCCGTGGGCCGAGGGGCCGAGTGTGCGCTCCCAGCGCTGTGCTCAGCCGCGGAACGGCGGCGCTGTTGATAACATTAACAGGAATAATAAAAGCGATACCAGCCGAGCGCCTCTGCACGACCCACCCTGCAGATTTACGGGCGAGAAGTGCCTTCCCCATACCACGGCCTAGTGCCTGAGGTCCGGCCCGGGGGAGGGATTTCTAGAACCTGCTGCCTGGGCTGCTGCTTCCTCCAGGATATGGGGACGTGGGAACAGTGGGAGAGGTGTTTTAGATAGCATCAAGATCGAGCACGTGCCTTTTATTATTTTAAAAGTTCCCATAAGCCGGTGATGTCGGATATGTCGGATATACTTCTGTTATCTTTGACGATGACTCCTCTGAGTGATACCGACTCTCGTCCTGACCTGGGCTCGCTAACTGGCTTTGTTCGGCATTCCCCTCTCCCGAGCACCTTAGTGCAGGAGCTGCCCCGCTCCCCGCAGACCCTGTGCACATCCCCCTGCATTCGGGCCTCTTTCCCCGTGGACCTGAGCGTCAGGCCTGGTCCTGGGGGAGCACATTTTACATAGTGACTGAGAGTCTAAAATGACTCAGTTCCCTGGTTCAGAAGGAAGCTGTGTGAGGATTTAACTCCATCTGGGCTCCAGGATTAAGCATCACGGTGCAGCACAAAGAGAAGTGGGCTGGAAGTCGGCTCGCTTGGATTATGGCCCTTGTCCTGTCTCAATTTTTTTGCATAAATTTTGGGGGAACAAAAGACTTCCTATCTCTGGGAGCTTAAATTGGTTGACAGGTGAGTGCAGCGGTCTAGGTGTGAGTCAGGTCGGCTGGGCTCTGCCAGCTCAGAAGCACCTTGCAGTGTGTGTAGTGGGTACTTGCAGGCTGCCTGGGCTCCTGGCTCTGTGACCTTGCACAAGTTGCTTAACCTTTCTGTGCCTCAGTTCTCTCTTTAAAATGATGGATACTCATGGCACCTATCTCATGGGGTTGCTGTGAAGATTGAGTGGGCAAGTGGATGTGTTGTTTGGACCTGGCACATGTAGTAGATGCGACGTGGACGGTTGATTGCATTATTGAGTATTTGGGGTTTAAGCTTACTCCTGTTAAAAAATATGCTCTCCCTAAAAGATTTTAAAACATGACTCTCTCAGAATCTTTATAGATATTTATTTACTAAAAGGAAAGAAATAGGGCCATGCGATCCTAAATGGCAGCTGACGCTTGGCCTTGGCGCAGGGACCGCGGGGACTGTGCGGGTGGGAGATTTGGGCCTCATTTAAAGGCGCAGCCATCACTCTTCCCTGCCTCTGCTGCCCTATGCAGAGTGGTCCCAGGGCTGCCAGAGCTTCTGTTCTGCAAGAAAAGCCAGAGACCTGAATTTATGTATGAAATCTCTCAATTTTTTAGATTGCTACAAACATGTAAAATCAAGGATGGGCCAAACCCAACTGTGCAGGACTCCAGCTTTGCCCTCAGGTCTCAGAGGCCCACCTCCTCAGTGGCTGGAATTGAGACCCCGGCCTCAGGGGCCACGGCATGGATGTGAGGTGAGGACTTGAGGCAGAGCTACGAGCAGAAACCTAACTCCCAACCCCAGGACTGTCACCCATAAGCTATTTATTCAGTGCATATTGGTTGTGTGCTTGTGTTCCAGGCACTGTATGGGGTGCTGGGTACAATGGGCCCAGGAAAGATACACTTCCTCCCTCTTAAGGAATTCACAGTGCGATGGAGCTGTTAGCACCAGCAGGCTGTGCCAGGCCTGTTTGGTTTCTCTAGGAGGCTGCACCTAGTGTGAGGAGTGTACCTGTGTTATCTGGGCAGGTGGCCCCTCCTGTGTGACACAGATTTACCCCAGCAGAAGCCTTTGAGAGAGAGGAAGAGAGAGAGAGACTGAGACCTAAGGGGTACTTGGTGGTGGGGACCTCAGGCTTTGTGATAGGGTAGGGAGGGCCCAGTGGCTACCTTGGCCCCGTGGAGTTTTCTGTGTGTCTCACATCACTGCCCGGGGACCCCCGTGCGGGACCATGGAGGGCTGGCCCCACCGGGAGTGCTGCGTGCAGTGCAGTGTGCTCTGTGGATTTGCAAACCAGGCTGTGACTTGGAAAGCCCTTGATCATGTAGCTGGCTCCCTAGGGTCCTGCAGCGAGTGCAGGGCTGTGTGTGTGCATTTCAGAGCCGGGCACCAGCCCCTTGCATGTGGGCAGAAATTTCACTTAAAGCTTGGGCAAGAGGCCAGTGCCCTCCACCTGCCTGAACATTTAGCCGTCGGTTCTACAGGACATCGCAGTATATAGGGTTAGCTTAGTCAGGATTCTGTCTGTTGGAGGTGACGTCACCTTCCCCATGAAGAATGTATTTGCTCAGCAGACTGTAAAATCTGTCATTGTACAGAGGTTTCATGCTCAGCTGGACCCAGGATTCAGACCACCAAGGCTCCGTCTCTCTCCGGCCCTTTACCCTGCATTGGCCTCACTCCCTGGCAGGCCCTCTGTAGGTGGTGGCTGCAGGTAGTTCAGGCTTCCTCTCAAATAGCCCATTGGAGCAGAGGAAGGGGAGTACTGCTTTCTTAAGGAGATTCAGCAGAAGTTTTGAGGCTGATTGTTACTGGCCCCAATTGGACTGCATGCCATCCCTGAGCCAGTCACTGTACCTGATGGCATAGACCTGGGTCTTTGCTGTCCCTGGAGCCAGGGTGGGGATGTTGGGGGCAGAAATATTAGTCATGCTCTGTTAATCACAATTTTAGCTATAGTTACAAGAAATATTAATCATGTTCTGTTAACTGTGATTGTTCTGTTCTAATGAAAAGGAAGCACATTCTAACCTTCTTGGGAGTTGTAAGGCCTGGGACATGGGAGTTGACCTTGGAATGTGAGCCATTCACCTTAACTGCCTGTCAGCAGGGAAGGATTAGCAACCTTGTTGCAGGAACAGAGGAGTCCCAGAGGGGCCCCACCCGTTTGCAGACCCCCAGCCCGCATGTGCATTTCCTGTACCCTGGAAACCATTGTACCCATTCATATTTCTTTTGCCCACTTCCTCATGTACTCTTTGTCCTTCCACCCAATAAAAGGATCTGGTTTATGGGGGTGAGATGGGTAGGGCAGATTTTATGTGGACAAATCGCTCTGCTCTCCCATTTTGCCAGCAGTTTCGGAATGAACACTCATCTGTGATTCAACCTTGTCTCTGCTTAATTGGCTGAAGTAGCGACAGGCAGCCCAGACCCATTGTGTCCAGTTTCAGGGGAAGCCTGCCTGGAACAGCACAGACCAGAGGAGGAAGGGATGTTCCCCAAAGGAAAATTAGGGTGCTAAGTACCAGAAAATTGAAAACTAGGAAGAGAGGCTCTGATGGGTCAGATTCTTTGCTGAGGATCTTACAGCAGTTTGCTTTCTTTGATCACTAAACTCCATGTAACTGCAGTGCCTTTCACAGGTGCACCTCCGTCTGTCCTGGCCCTGGTTTTCATTTCCTCATGCCTCTCATGGTGTCTAAGCAGAGGTCAAAGGACATTTTCCAAGGCTGTGGTAGCCAGGGCTCTTTAGAGCAAGAGAACCAACAGCATATAAATGGAAAGAGAGAGGGGGAAGGAGAGGGAGATTGAGATTACAGGAATGGGCTCATATGATTGTGAAGACCGAGAAGTCCCATGATCTGCCATCTGCAGGCTGGAGTCTCCTGAAAGCTGGTGGTACAATTCCCTCTGGGTCAGAAGGCCCAAGATCTGGGAGTGTTAATGTTTGCAGCAGGAGAGTGTGGATATCCCAGCTTAAGCTGAGGGAGAATTCACCCTTCCTCCACCTTTTTGTAGTACTTAGGCCCTCAGTGGATTGGATGATGCCCACCCACATTGGTGAGAAGGATTTTTCCTTACTCTGCTGATTCAAATGTTAATCTGTTCTGGAAACACCCTCAAAGACACACCCAGAAATAAAGTTTTACCAGCTGACATCCCTTAGCTTGGTCAGGCTGAGAAGTAAAAAAGATAAAACAAAAAATAAACAAACAAAAACATCACAAAGGAATGGGGGAAGTTAATTAGAAAAACAATCTTGGAAGAACCTGCCTGTGAGGTTAGGACCATTCTTGGTCATCATGTCCCTACAGAGTGACCTTGATCCTTTAAATATTGGATATGATTTGTTTGGAGTGAGAAAAGAAATTGTGCTACATGAAGATACTTCTAGTACTTGTGAAGTGGAGTTCACACCTGGATTCTCAGTTGTATGAGGTGACCTGCTGTGTAGCCTGTTCGGAGTTCCTGGCACTCCCTGGGTGCTCAGTGAGTGCTCTCGGGTTTCCTTCAATCTGTAAGGTGCACTCTCATTCTTATGACCACTAGGAATAAAGCTACTTGAATCATAACACTGCTTTTACATTGAGAATTTTAAAATTTTATATTTATTGAAAGAGCATTCTTAGATATTTATCCACTGTCACGCCTGCCCATTCATGTGTCAGAAAAAGTATATGAAATAAACTGGTTCGAGTATTCCTTGGATCTCCTGTTCAAGCTTTGACACCTCTGCGTCACCCCCATTTGCAGTGTCCCCTTTGCCCTTTCTGTATTTTGTTTTCTGTTTGTCCTGGCTGCTACTCTTGCAGCCTTTCTTACAGAGTGCTCCTCATCGATCCAGGACTTCTTTAGGCTTCTGCTGGTTCCCATGCTCACACTGAGGCAGTGACAATACCTCTACCTGCCCAGTGCTAATTGTGAGACACATTCTGATATCAGATAGGTTGAAATGTCAATAAAAGTAAACATTTAGGACTGATGACATAAGGTAGTCAGGTCACTTTCCCTTGCTTCTCGCATCTTTTGCAACAGCAGCACTGGGCAGCACATTTACTCAGATTGCCCCCCAAATCATAGTCCCTCTCCTGATACTGTGCAGAAAGGGGTTGGGAACCGGCTTCTTTGCTCTGCTCATTGTGTCTTTTATGTGAAACTGTTACCAGTGGGAAGCTCTCCATGTCTCCACCTGTTCCCAGGGGATGTGGGTTTCTTGTGATGTCACGAGAAAAAGAATTTTCTGAGACTCACATGGGATAATGAGTGATATTTATTTGCATGGGATTAGGCCCCAGAGTTTCCAAGGTCCCATTTCCCTTCATCCCCCCAAGGAGGAAGTCCAGCTGTGGCTTTAGCAGGGCTAGGATTAAAGCCGTTGCCCAGAGTTTCCATTCCACGTCTGCACAGTCTAATCCAGCATCTGGCTGGCTTAGTTTGTGTTTTCAACTGTAGTCCATCAGTCCATTGCATGTGGGGTCTACAGGGCCACATAGCTATGGAGGGAACATGGCAGCAGCTCAGGCAGAGGAGCAAGAGAGCCCAGAGCACCAAGAGCCAAGGGCGCACCCAGCAAGTGAACTCCTTAGTCTGGGGGATTATGTATTCCCAAATTTTCATGGGCTTGCATTGGCTCCATCTCCTCTGACCAATCCATGGTTCCCCAGGCTAAACTGATAGGCACCTTCCCTACATCACCCCTACTTCCCTGTGCATGTGTACATTTCCCCTTTGTCCAGTCCCTTCCCCCAGTGATCTGCAGGGAGTGGACTGGTGGTTCCCTGGGGAGTGTGAAATTGCAGCTTCCTGGTGAAGCTGCCCAGATGGTCATGCCTATAATGTCTGGCCTCCCTTTTGTTCCTTTCCTGTTATTCATAACCAGCTAATTACAACAGCATCAAAACCTTCCCAGCTGACAGCATGCAGTCTCTGTGTACCTTAGCTAAGCCTGCGTGACTATAAGCTCACCCTCCATCTTTCCCCATCACCCATTCCATGCCAGGTCCCCAGCCTTCTTGGCTGATTGCACAGCCCATGCTTGTGCATAACTCAGGCTTTGCCTCTGTACTTTCCTTTGTCAGCGGTTATGAGGGGGTTATGGCCCTCCCCATTGGGAGGTGAGTGCCAGCATTTCCTGCTACCCTATGACTACAGGGGAACCCTGCAGATAGTAGGTGGGTGGGATCATGAGATTCTACATGTTCTGCAGTGCTCAGGACAGACCCACATAAGAAAAATGAACCATTCCAAGTGCTGGTGGCACCCCCTTCAAGGAAACCTGCATCCACCTCAGTGGCGCTTGCCCAGACCTCTCCTGGCTGTCTCTTGTCACTCATTCATAAATGTTCAGAGCAGAACCTGCCTGTGTAGACCTCAGCCCTGCTCCCTCCAGCCCAGGTCTCTTCCCATCATGCCGCTGAGTGCAGTCCCACCCGAGCACTTGTCACTGCCCACGGGGCTCTTGTTCACCTGCTTACGTCATTGTTTGTTTCCTTCCTCTGGCACGTACATTCCATGAGAGCCAGGTTGTCCCTCGTTTCTTTACTGCTGCGTCCTCAGCATCCAGAACAGAACCTGCACTTAAATATTTATTGAATGAATGACTAAATGTTGAATGAATGAGTGGAGACTTAGAATGCCTGCTAATTATCTTAAGCCTCCAATTAGGCAGCCATCTGTACCTGCCCACTTTCCTTGTCTCCTCTTTAGTGAATGACACACTCGAAAAAAAAGCTGAAAAGACTGGCCAGTAGCCAGCTGTCATCGTGACTGTATGCGGTTCTTGTCCCTGTTTCCTAAGGAACGGTGACACTGCTCATCAGTGTCAGAGTGAACTGGATGGGTGATGTCGTGGCTGATTGTTTCCTGAAAAGAGCTTTCTCGACCAGGACTCCCTGGACGTGGCTGTCTGTTTGCGATGGCAGCGCGTGGGGGAGATTATGATGTTGGTTATTGGAAGATGTCCTTTCCACTTACGCTTCCTTTGAGATTCCAAGTGCTGTTCACAGACCTTTGATTACAGTGCGGCAGGGCTCTCCTGGCCCCGGCGTCTTCCTGAGGTTGAAGCCGTGAAAGTGACGGCATCTCGTCCTGGCTTCTCCTGGGCAGTGGGATGTGGTCCCGGAGAGACTGGGTCAGCACACAGGGCTCTGAGCCGGGGCACGTCTCTGCCGGTTCCCTCAGTAGGAATAGTTGCCTGCTCTGAGTAGGCCCAGGCTCTTAGATGAGTGAGCCTCAAAGATCTTAGGTTCCAGGTGACTCCTTTTGCCGGTGGTGAATTCTCTTGGTGAGGTGGGGGACAGGTAGCTGGAAGCGGTGCCAGCATCTGCAGCCTAATGCTGTGGGTGTGCTGTGTTCGTGAGGGGGGGGCTCTTTGATTTGTGGTCTGATTTAAACCAGGCACCATGAAAGGATAAATAAGCCAATGATGGGTCCCTGTGGTAAGCGCTTCCTGAGCCATTTTCTCACTCAATCCCAGCTACCCAGAGGGCATTACTTACCCCTTGTATGGATAGGGAAACTGAGGCCCAGAGAGGTGGAGCGATTTGCTGAAGGCCACACAGCAGCAGAGCCAGGGACTCACATGTCCCCTTCCTCCCAGACCCCTGTTCTTAATCGCTTAGTGGGCGGGCTTTCCTCCTTCCCCGACATTTACCCTTTAACCTGATTGCTGAGAACCAGGGGAAGAACGTGTGTGAGTGACTGTGGGTGGATGGTGTGGTGAGGGTGTCTCATTACTGGGCCTAGTGTGGATTTTTAATTCTCTCTGGAACCGGCCACTGTTTCATTTTTCACGATAGTATCCTGTGTGTGTGTGTGTGTGTGTGTGTGTGTGTGTGTACTTTACTTTTACAAAAAGTGTTTGAATTGAAGAGATTTCTATCTTTGAATCATCTGTCTTCTTTCCTTCCCATGCAGGACTTTAGCAAATGTTGTAAAATTCATTACACACAGACATTTCTCTGTCCCATTTTGCATTTGAACATCGGAGATGGATCATAAATTGTTTTTTTATTGCTTTTAATGATGCGCTGCTCAGTCTTTGTTGTTTTGTTTTGTGTAAGGGAAAGCATTTGCCTCGCCGAGGTCTGGCTTTAAGTACCAGCACTGCTTCCCTTTCCCTAACGGTGCAGTTGAGAAAGGAGGGAAGACGGCAGAGGGCAGGCTGGGAGATGGAAGGTCGCCGAGCAGAATACTTTGAGGGCACCTCTTCTTGGCGAACCTGATGGATTTCTGATCCAGCACATTTTAAAAATAAAGAGAGGCTATCATATCATCTCTGTTTGAAATAGTAGTAAAACACTTCACCGTTCATAGCACCGCCTTGCCTGTATCATTTCATTTAACAGGTGAAGTTAATTCAGTGGCATTTGTTCCTCCTGTGAGTGGCCTGCCCCGTGCTGGGTGCTGCCCTGGGGAGGGGGCCCCTCTCTGCTCCCAAGGAACTGATGGTGGACGGCAGAGTGTGGGTGCATGAAGGCACCGCCGGGTCGAGGTCTGTCCGCAGACAGCAGCGATATCTTGGCCATCACTGTCAGCAGCAAGTGACGGAAACCAACAGAAAAGAGAACTTATTTGCTTATGTAACTGAAAAACTCAGGGGTACATGTAAACAACCAAGTAGCTGGGTCTGGGTGTGCGAACGCCCTCTCCCCTAACCCCCTGGCTCTACTTTCTGTCACGTTTGTTCATTTGTGGACAAGCTCTCCCCATAGCGCAAGGCCCCAGCGCGCCCTGCAGCCATCCCACCGGCGCAGGTCCCCTGCGGGTACAGAGGAAGTACCGTCCTAATACTTGCACCAAAGTTTACTGTTGATTCTCACTGGCCCCCCGGGGCCGTATGTCCACCCTAAACCAGCCGTGGTGACCACTGGCCAGGTCTGAACGTGGGCAGCTGTGGACTCGGGGGTCAGGCATAGCTGGGAACGCAGAGACGGGAAGGCACGGGCGCCACTGGGAGGACGAGGGAGGCGCGCTGGGCGAGCGGAGCGGCAGCGCCCTCGGGCCTGTCGTCGGACCCCGACACGCTTGGGCCCGTCCTGTGGGCATGAGGCCCTGCTCGCTGCCGGCTCCTCTCCCCTCCGTGCCGCGTGTGCCCCACGGTTTGCGCCTTAGCATCTGTCTCCTCGGTCTCTGCTTTGTGCCGTCTCAGGTGCAAATGATTTGTGGCTCAGCTGTCACATAGCCAAGGGAGGGATTCACTCACCCTCTTTGTCCCTTGCCCCGACCTTTCTGACAGATGGGTGCCTCTGATTTCCAGTGCATCTCTTGAGCCCGCACAGTTGTGTTACACTCACATCAAGCTTCACTCCACAGACCCAGCAAATCAATGGGTCCACTAACCAGAGTCTCCCTGAGCTTCCCCCGGCCCCCGTCGCTGACAGTGTGGCAGAGATGTGCAGTACGTGGCTGCCGTCGCAGTGCATGGCCAGCTCTCCCGGTCCGCCCCGGGACAGGCGGTCGGCTCCCCTGGTCCGCCCCAGGACAGGCTGTTGGCTCTCACCGTCCACCCCGGGACAGGCGGTCGGCTCCCCTGGTCCGCCCCGGGACAGGCGGTCGGCTCCCCTGGTCCGCCCCGGGACAGGCGGTCGGCTCCCCTGGTCCGCCCCGGGACAGGCGGTCGGCTCCCCTGGTCCGCCCGGGGACAGGCGGTCGGCTCCCCTGGTCCGCCCCGGGACAGGTGGTCGGCTCCGCTGGTCCCCGGGACAGGCGGTCGGCTCCCCTGGTCCGCCTGGGGACAGGCGGTTGGCTCTCACCGTCCGCCCCGGGACAGGTGGCCTGGGCAGCCTTACCTGCGTCGGTGAGAGGAGGCCACACAGCTTCCCGGGGGCAAATGCCCCGGCTTCCAGGCCAGGATGCTTGCCCTGGAATCGGCTTTGCCTCCATCCCTTCCTCTGTGTGACCTTGGGCAGGTTGTTGAACCTTTATTCTCAGTTTGCTCATCCATAAAAATAGGGATAATAATAGTAGTTGCTAAAGGTGTTGTGCGAATGAAATGAATTATACATGTAAAGCAGTCAGAACAGTGTCACCACATAATCACTTTAGAAATGTTAGCTCTTTATTCTGGGCGCAAGGTGAGGGGTAAATCAATTAATCAATCAGCGTGCGAGAGAAGTCAATATTTTGTGAGGCAGCTCATTTTCGGTTGGGTGGGCCTTGCACTGCTTCCCTCTGGTGCCCGTGTGGTGCCCCCTCGGCTCGGGGAGTGAGACCTATTGTTCCGACCGAGTGGCTTTGCAGGCATTTCCGTCGCGCCTCTGCACCCGTGCCCCCTTCCCCAGCTTACAGATCTGAGTTCTTCAGTTGCTGTTTCCTAGGCCTTGACCACTCTGTCCCATCTGGGTCACCTCCACTTTGTCAGCATTCTTCTTCTGGTGAAGTGTCCAGAAGTGAATTCGATATTTCATCTGCTTTCTAGAAGTATATCAGGAGGCTCATCTCTATGTTCCATGTCCATTAATATAACCTGACATTGAATTAGCTTTTTAAAATCCTCTACATCACAGAGTGGACTCATATTGAGTCCCGTGGCCAACTAAGACCCCTAAGGGACTTTTCCTTTGTCCCAGTTTTGACAAGATGTCTTTTATTGTTTTATCAGATTTGTCTGAAATTTGATTCTGGCACCCAGCACACTAGACAATGAAACCAGCTTGGTGTGAAATGCAAAATTAGTAAGCCAAATGTATGAGTTAAGATTAGGCTCAGCTGCACATAGCAGAAACACCCCAAATAACTGACTTAAAATAAGACAAGATTATATTTCTCTTCAACGTAAAAGAGTTCAGCCCCGGCCACTGTGGCTCAGCTGGTTGGGTGTCGTCCCATGCACCAGGAGGTCACCAGTTCAATTCCCAGTCAAAGGCACATGCCTTGGTCACCAGCTCGACCCCAGGTGGGGGCCTGCAAGAGGCAGCGTCAGTGTGACATGTTGATGTGTCTCTCTCTCCCTTTCTCTTCTCTCTCTAAAAATCAATAAACCATTAAACAAAAAAGAAGTCCAGAGTGAGGCTTGTTCTGATGTAGTTGATAATTTCTCCACGGCCATCAGGGACTCAGGCTCCTTTTAACAGGTGCTTCTCCATCTCTCACATGTTGCCTCAGGGTTAAGGATGGATCTGGGACTCCAGCCATTGCAGTCATATTCTAAGTGGGAGGGATGGAGACAAAAAAGGGCACTTTTCTTCTTTTTAAAGGAGCTTTCCTGGAAATCTTGAAACCCACTTCTCATTGGCCAGGACTTAATCTCATGGCCATATCTGTTGCAGGAGAGGCTGGGAAATACAGTGTTTCACTGGGGAACTAGGTACCCAGATAAGATTCATCTCATACTAGAGGTGAACGAGAGAATAAATGGTGAGTTGAGCGGCTGGCAGTCTCAGCCACACATATGCTGTTAACATTTTGCACAATTTAAAGTGTTGTGTCATGTGTCACACAGCTAGAGACCTCCACAAGTATGACTTTGAGTAGACGATCAGTCTGCCAACATTTCTGAAGTGGTTGTTTTCAGACTGTCCACATCAGATTTGCTAGAGATGCTGATTAAAGATGCAGTCCTGGGTTATGTCCTGTATTTTATACACATTAAATATTTTATTACTCCGTTTAAAATCAATTTTATGGAAGTGTAACTTACATTCCATATAATTCACAAAATTTCAGTGTAAAATTAATGAGTTTTAATGGCTGTGCATGGTCATCTGTCCCACCGAGGTACAGAATATTTCTGTCACCCAGGAGAGATCCCTTGTGTTGCCTTGCAGTCCCTGCCCACTCAGGCCCCTGTACATACGCTTTGTGTCGGGTTTTGGCTGTGTCTAGAATTTAGTATAACAAGAATCTTATAGCATGTAGTTGTCTTTCGTGTGCCGTTTAAACCTGAGATTCGCTAATCTACATGTTTCGATGTAAGTGGGCTTGGACTTGTTCTAACCATCGTTTCTTGGGCTCTAACTTCTTCATCTGGTCTCTACAGTGTTGTGGGACAGTTTGCCAGGTGTTATGGTTGACAAATCCTGAAACCCAGAGCCTTTGCCTTTGTTTCCACCGACTCAGGCGTCCTCCAGCCCCTGTAGAGGTTCCACGTCCCTTGGGAACGCTCTGCATCCCTCTCATCTGCACTGGCTGCTTGCTCATTAACGTGGGGCGTCGCGTCACGGGCTTGCCTGTGATTCTACCCTGTCTGCTCCCTTAGACTCTGAGTATCTGGACCTTAAAGGAACTGGTGGGCAAAGACTGGGATTAGGGCATCCTAGGTAAAGCAGTCAGTGTGTGCAAAAGCCCAGAGATATGAGTGGCTATGAAGTGTTTAAAGAGGAAGAAGTGGTGCGGGGGGTCAGAGGCCAGGTGCAGCAAGCAGGAGGGGCGCAGAGCTGCGAGTCAGAAGCTGATGCTGTCCGTCACAATCAGTCAGAAAGAAGTGGGAGGCACTGGATGGCCCACATGGCAAAGTACCGTCTGCATTGTTCTCGAATCCAGTGTTGCCTACTCCTCTTACCGCCCACGTCTGGCCCGTTGGAGGCTGTGGACATGACAGTCGGGCAGCCTGAGGGCTGTTTCAGGAGGCGGGAGTGTGGCCCATTTTCAGGACCGCAGCTGTGGACAGCACCGGTCGCACTGCTGAGCTTTTGCCGCCTCCCTTAGGCCAAGGTGCTTGGTTTGTCTCCACTCGGGAGTTGGGGCAGGACGGCCCCCCAGCCCGTGGTGGCAGATCATGGAGACAGAGCGCTGGCCAGGGTATGTATGCATGACCCTTGCATCTTCTCACCCAGTCCTGCCAGCTCTCCCCCGGCAGATGCCATTTTTATTTCTCTAGTACTGAAGGAAGGAACTGAGGCACAGACGGAACAGGTGAGTGGCAGGTCCAGGACTCAGGCCTGTGTTTTCCTGACACCAGTACCTGTGCCCGTAGCCACTAGACTTGTCTTCCACTGGGCACGAGCAGACCCTTGTGGAGGACTTCAGCTTCGCCAGAGGTCCACATGTGGATTCTTCCCAGCGGAGAAGCAGTGCTGCGGGTAGTTCCTGGTGGGGTCCTGCTGGAGCCAGCTCATTCACCTGTGGGTGGGGGGGGAGAGGGCGTTGCCCAGCTAGCCTCCCCCGAGCTGGAAAGGGCGCGCAGGCAAGCACGCCAGCTGGCGAGCAGGTGTGTGCACCTGCAGTGCTCCCGCGGCCGCACCTGTGGGAAGGGAAGTCAGTGGCATTCAGGAATTAAGTGTCCCTCACCCGTAGATGCTCCAGTGGAAAAACCCTTGCCTGCTTCCGCACCAATTTCATCTACAGCTATCCTTTCCTAATGGCCTCCTGGGACCTGGTCAGTGGGAGGTCCCTCTCCCGGTCCGCGGGGGAGAGGCGCAGAGCTCGCCCAGCGCCACAGTTCCCGGTGGTGCGTGGATGGGCTGCTCACGCATGGCACGGGCCCTGCTTCCCTAAGGGCTGCACACCACCCCCTCGCTTCAGACGAGCGCTCCGTGCCCAGGAGCTGAAATGGACGTGGCGCTTATTTTCAGGGCCTCTCTCTAAAGAGCCCAGGCTCACTGTGCCTGCCAGCTGCCCCCTTGCTAAGCGGAAGGAAGAACCCCGGGAAAGTGTGGGGCAGCTTTTCCGACGGCAGAACCCCACTCCTGCCTCTCTGCCCTCACACCTACCGCTCAGAGAACGTCACGCATTGTGCGACATTAAGGATCCGGCCCTGGGCGCGAGTCCTCTGGAAGCCTCGCCTCGAACACTCCGTGATGAAAATGCACCAGGCGCTGCCCTTTTTGGTATGTTTACCAGCTGGGCACCACACGTGATGGTGCGGTTTTCTGTGCAGAAAGGCTGTATCTCCAACCAGATACGATTCCAGTTACTCATGGTAGAGACGTGATCGCTGTCTCAGGTTAACTGATTGAATTTTGGGAAAGACAGCTTCCAGCTTATCTTACTGGCCATTGCCTCACTTCTTACAAATCGCCATTAGATTGGTAGGAATGGATAAATGTACACTCCATTAGGAAATATACAAGTTTTTACACTGCTTTAGAATAAAAACATGATTAAAGGGGGCCATTCCTAAGGTTCAGTACAGCATGAAATTGAAATCTTTTGGGCACAGGAAGAACACAATATGAATAGTCTTCCCGCTGTTTTCTGGTAGCTGGGAGGGGGTCTGAAGAGTGGACAGAGCCCTCTAAAGTTCACCTGTAGATGCTAAAACCAGAGGCAGGGAAGCCCACTCTGGTATTTCCTAAGTCTGTGCCTGCCGATTATCAGGTTCTTGAACAACAATAATAAATAACAATAGTAAGCTCTCCTTAAGCTAAAATTTGTGTCAGGCACTGTCTTACATGCTTGTCTCCATAGAAGCAGATTTTCTGAGCAGCTAAGGAGCTGGAGGAGACCGCTTTGTTTCAAGTTCACATCCTGCCTCTTACCGCATATTTCTGAAGGCCGCTCTTCTCTCTGTGCCTCAGTTTCCTATCTTTAAAGGGAAATAGCAGCTATTTACTTCATGGGGTTGTAAGAGAATTAATTTATGCAATATGTGTGAGAAGGACCCTGAGACACAGAAACTAAGTAAATGGTGGTGGTGGTAGTGGTGGTTATAATTTTATGCTGATGGCTCTTCAAAGAACTCTGTGAATGAGATATTATAAGTCTTAGTCCCATTTTCCAGATTCTGAATTAAGGCCAGTACTGTAGAAATTATTCCTTGAAGCACAGAAAATAAATACCTACTATTCTGGTTTGCTATTATGGTGTGACAAACACAGCATTTTGCACCATGAAACAATGACCATTTTATTAGGCTCATGGATTCCGTGGGGGAGGATCAGAGCAGTGCCGGGGCCTCCCCTGGGAGAACCCAAATGGCCCGGCGCTGGAATTGTCTGAAGGCTCCTCTGTGCCTCCGGCTTCGCCCGGGCTGGTGAGCCACAGACTGGGCCCGTGGAGAGGACTCAGGAGGATGCCTCCATGGCCCCTCTGTGTGGCTTGGGCTTCCTCCCAGCCTGGTGGCCTCAGACTTCTCACAGTGTGGCTGGGGCCCCCGAGCAAGTGTTGCAGCAGCAAGGGGCGGGGCTGCGGGGCCTTCCGTGAGCGGCCCTGGGAGGCGCAGGGCGCTGCTCCTGGGGGCCAAAGGGGCCGAGCCCGGCTGGCCTCGAGGGAGGGGAGCTCAGGCTTCCCGACCCCGATGTTTGTGGAAGACGCGTCATAAAACTTGCAGCTGTGAGCTGGAGCCCCCGCTGCTGCTGTTGAGGCTTGACGTGAGTTACTGTTGAGTCTGGGCACAGGCTGCTGTTGGTGCTCCGCCTGCTGCAGGGCAGCTCTCCAGGAGCCCGAGGGGAACTGCGGGGATGGGGGCCTTCTCAGCCCGGGCCCAGCCCCGGCCGGGTGCCGTCTCGGAAGCTGTGCACTCACACGTGCACGGCTCCTCTCCTGTGCCCGTCCCGGGCGCCTGCCCTGCCTGTGTGCCTGTGCGCGCACTGGGTGCATGCATGTGCGTGTGTGCCTGTGCGCCTGTGTGCATATGTGCACGTGTGTGCCTGTGCATGTGCGCGCGTGTGTATGCACGTGTGTGCGCGCCTGTGCGTGTGCGCGCCAGCCTCTCCGCCCTCCACCGTGTGCCTCCCGCTCGTCTCATCCCTTCTCCTTCCTTCTCTCCAGTGCATTCAATTAGTTCTCTTTGCTGCCTTAGCAATAAAACGGTTTCCTCCACAGCATCAGAATGAGTCTCTCTCATTATTTCATTTAAATTGTTGTTATGTTTGAAAACTGGAGGGCAGGGCGGGCAGGAGGGAGGAATGCTAATTTGCAGGGAGTCCCTGCTGTACGGTGGGAGAGCTGCTGACGGGAGCCAGGGGCCGCCAGCGCCCTGCCCCTGGACGGGAGGCGTGGGGGGGCCGCGCATGGCCCGCGACTCCTCAGGCCCAGGCCGGGCTTCACGGGAGCGGGAGCCCGCGTGTCCTGGCCAAAGGCCAGTTTAAATGATTCATTGTCATGACCCCGTTGTCCCCCTCAGAGAAGGTATTTCCCATGGCAGTGTGGGCGGATGCATGTGCGTGCGTGTGCGTGTGCACGTGCACGTGTGTATGCATCTGTGCGGCCTCATTCAGCTCTCCATTCTCTCCAGTGATGGGAAGGCTCTTTCACTGTGGCCATCCCTGGGAAAACGAAGTGGCAGCGACCACGCTGAGGGTCCTTGTCATGTGACTCACAGAACGTCACAGAGCGCTGCACAGGGCAAGGAATTAAGCTGTGTGCGTGCCGGGGCGGCATCGGTGATGTAGGCACGACACAAATAATTACAGAGCACTTGGGCTTTCTGCCGGAATCTGTTTCGAGTCCCTCTCAGGAGTTTGGAAATGTCACCGGGCAGCCCAGTCGTGCTAACAGACCGGCACCCACTCCTGCTTCACACTGTGCCCAACAGGAACGACGTTTGCTACGGGACCGAAGAGCTTCTTAGTGGGGGGAGAGGAGGGCTGGTGGGGAGTAGGCAGGACTGGATTGAAATCTGCCTGCCTTTCACGCTCCCCCTGCTTTTGCAGGGGTGGTCTTTGTGGGGAATGGGGGCTAAACAGTCCTCTGGAAGGTGGAGTGAGAGCAGGCTGGCTCTGCTGCCCATGGGGTGAGGTTCCCGCCCAGCTTGGGTGGAAGGAAGGCCCCATGTCCTTATGTGGGAGATCCTTTTATTTGTTTATTTTTTAAAGCCAGCATTTTAATTTCACTTTTTAATTTTTTCTTCACCCTCACTTGAGGATATGTTTTCCATTGCTTTTTCAGAGGGAGTGGAAGGGGGAGAGAGAGACATTGATGTGAGAGAGACACATGGATTGGTTGCCTCCCGCACACGCACACTCCCCGACTGGGGCCGGGGATCGAGCCTGCAACCAAGGTATGTGCCCCTGGCTGGAATCGAACCCAGGACCCTTTAGTTTGCAGTCTGAGCCTCTAACCACTGAGCAAACTGTCCTGGGCCACTGGATCGTTTTAAAAATGCTTTTCCCACTGTGCATCCGTTTCTTTCCTGTTTTCCTTCTGCAATCAAGCCTGGGGCTGGTTGGTGGCTTCCGCAGAGGGGGTGGCTCCGGCCAGCTTTGGAAACACAGGTGGAGGGGCCTCCGAGGGGCCTCTGAGGGGCTTCTGGGGGGCCTGTGAGGGGCTTCCAGTTCCCTTCATCCCCGAATACGTTTGTCCTGGGGAGAGGAGTTTCGTGAAAGACTCTGAGGGTCACAGCCACAGATTATGCCAACTCGTTACCCAGTGGGGGAGCAGTGCTCTTCTCCAGCGCTGCCTGGCTGGCTCTGGGTACATTTCACATTTGCAAATGGCCAGTTTTCCAAATGGGCCGATTGCAACTATTATTAATAACTTGGAGACGTGAAATGGAGATGTTTGAGTGGCGCAGGTACGTGCACTTGGACAGGGAAGGCCATTCCGCTCATGAAAAATGAGACCATAGAGTGGGGCAGGAGTGAGGGAGCAGTTCAGTAATTAATCACACGGGTCCTAATGAGGAGAGGAAACCGACGTGATGAAAGGATTTGTCTGAATGGATTATAGGCAACTTGAAAAGGAGAAAAAAGCAACAAAGAGCATCGCTGGCTTGGGAATTGGGCGCCTAAACCCCCATCATTCTCAGTCAGCTCTGCGTTTCCTCTTAGCCCGGGAAACGTGGCTGCCTCCTCAGGTCGGAGTAACCACTGAGGGCACACTGCACGTTCCATGGGGAATGGGCATTCATCTCCCCAAAGTGCACGGCCCGCGGCCTGTCCCGGGGGGCCGCTCTGCGGTGGCGGGGCCGCCTCGCCAGCTCCGCGCTGCACTTTAGTGTCTGCGCCTGCCCGCCTCCAACCGCGGGCTTGGGAAGCAGCTGTGCGGGCCCCACAATTACAGATAGAATTCTTCTCATAAACTGTTTAATTGTCTGCTTCTGGAAACAATTAGGCTGACGGTATTATGGAGCGAGCGTCGTATTGCAGCCAGCAATCCTCTTTATGAGTTTTCTTAACAAAATGCCATGTTGACATATGCTGGCCCACGGAGGAGACTCACATGCGGTGGCCTGACCCCAAGGGAACGGCTCGGAAGAAGCTCCCTGGCGAATGGCACCGCCGGGAGGAAGCGGGTCTGTGAATGGCGCCTTCCCAATCCGCTGGCCCCCGGTGTGCAGCCCATGTCCCCGCCGCAGGGGCGGCAACCGGCCACTTTCTTCAAAGCCCAGTGCGCGTCCCTTAACGCTCTGTGCAGCGCAGGAGGCTCTCCCCGGGCTGGCGCTTGTGGAGCCTCACCGCGTGCCGTGCTCGGGGCGCCGGGTGTGCTGCTGCGTTTCACAGGCTCGCAGGCCAGGCCTGGAACACTCGTCATGGGCAGAGGCCTCACTGCTTCCCCGTGACAGCAATCCCGCGGGTGTTCAGCCCGTGAAGAGCCTCACGTCGGGTGCTTTTCACGCATGACCATCTCACTCCTCATGGGTGCCCTAGGAATCTGTGTTGTTACTATTCCTATTAGATGGGGAAACTGAGGCTTAGAAAGCTCAGTAGCTTGTCTGAGGTCACGTAGGTTGACAAGTGACAGATCCTAGTCTCAAACCGAGGTCTGTCTGCATCTAAGTGCAGGCTCCTGAGAACTGTGGCAAACAGCTCCCTGGAGGGAGTCTCAGTAAGGACAAGAGGCTTCTATTCCCAGGGGGTTTTTTATGCCACAAAGACCAATTAAAGCACCAAAGACCTGGGTTTCACTCACTTATTTAATTGATTATTTCTCCTTCCGTAATCAGTTTACTCAGTCTTTCCGCATTTATTCAGCACTTGCCGTGGGCGGCACCGTGTAGGCTTGTGTACCGCAGTGTTTCCACGAGGCTTCCTAGTGGGGGGATGGGCCGCGTAACGTGCCAGGTGAGCAAAGGTGTGCCCAGGCCAGTTTCCGACCGTGAGATTGAGTCCCTAACGAGCACAGGAGGCACAGTCGTTGACTCGGTTGTGGGCTTTGGATTGGGATGGCTGAGAAGGGCTTTTCTCAGGAGGCTGCATCTGAGCTGTGGCCTGGCTCCTGAGAAGGAGCTAGTTTGGGGAAGACCTGGGGAAGAACAGGCTCCAGTCCCTGGTAAAGGAATAAGCTTGGTGCGTTTCAGGAACTTAAAGTGAGAGTGTCAGGGACTAACCTCAGCCGCTGTACTGAAGGCCCTCGGGAGGAGCCTTTAGTCTCACAGTTCACCCACCCGGCCTTCCCTCCCTCCCTCCTGCCATCCTTCTGCCCAGTCACTCTCCTACCTATTCACACCGCTCATGCCAGCCAACTCCATAACCAGCCCGTTGTGGGCACGGTAGCCACAGAGATGAAACAGGCACAGCTTGTCTTTAAGACATTCGCACACTGTTCAGAGAGAATTAGTGCAGGTGACGGGGAGTGTTTTCCACTGTGGTGCTCAGAGCACTGCGGGAGCCCTGGGGGGGCTCGGGGGCTCGGGAAAGGCTTCCCTGAGCAGGTGACCCTGCAGGCCTGCTTTGCAAGAGGAGGGGCTTCCCAGGTAGAACAGGAGTAGAGCATGCCCAAAGGCCCACTGGGTAAACCTTGCACCCAGGGAGGGTCTGGGTGCAGGGAGTGACCCGGCAGTGCTGGAAGGTGAGGATGACCTTGGAGTTCGGAGGTCATAGAATGGAAGCCACAGGTTAGATGTGGCTTATAGCTGTGCCTTGTTTAGACTGAAGTTTTAAAAAATAAGTCAAGTTTTAAATGTTTAATTAGGAGGTCTCTCACATAAAAATCCAGACTTTCAGCCTTTCTTGGAAAAATCAGGAAATTTGGCAGCTGTGGGCCTGCCTTCCGACAAGGCAGTGATGGGGTCCAGGGAAGGCTGCCCCCGGGAGCAGCAGGCCTGCTCCCTGCTGTGCCGTCCCCCCGCGCTCCCCGGGGGTCGCTGACCTTGCAGCTTAGTATCAGCTGCACTTTCTCCAACTTCACTGTTGTCCGTCTTCAAGAGGAAAGACAGTGTTTCCTCTTCTCATGTCTCTGTGTAAGAAGGAAAACAGAACCTGCGCCGAGGGTCGGTGTGTTTCAGGAAAAGTGAGAGGAAACATCTTTCTTTGAGGCCCTGAAGACTCTGCATTTTTCATGTGCAAACGAAGAGTGTGGGTGTGGGGGGCGCAGCTCTGGGTGGCCTTACGAGGCACCATGCGCACGCTTCTTCCCTTCGTTACCTGTGGGACCTGAGACACCCGCGCTGGTGACCCTGGCGGCAGGAGTGAAGGACTCTTGCAGAATTTGAAGCTGAAAAGTGACACAGGTGTTTGGTGATGTGGTGAAACCCCTCTGGCCACAGTGGGCAGGGTTGTTGCTGGTGGTGGCTCTGCAGTGGGAGGTGAGGGTGCAGGACAGATCCACAGGTAGAAAGGGCCTCACAGTTATCCAGCTGAGGACAGACATAGGTCTCAATTATAATAAGACAGGAGGAGTCGAGAGCGAGGTGAGTTGGAGATGTCGACCTGACACCAAAGTGACGAATCACGTGACAGCCATTCTCACCCCATCCCCACCCCCATTGCACCCCAGAGAAGATCCCATGTCCCCAAATTCAGCAGAGCAGCTGCAGCCTCCTTGTAGGGGGACTGCTGTGCTGAGAGGAACGATTCCTGTGTGAACAGATGTCACTGGGGCTGGTGCAGAGGGGGAGAGACAAAGGTTTATGGTGGAGTTGAAGACACTAAGAAAAGAAGCTCCTACCAGCACAGCGCGGCAGAGAACCGGCAGGGCTTGGAGACCCCACGTCCCCCTGCCTCCGATGGTGACAGTCTCACCGCAAGAACGGAAGCAGAACGTGCTGGAGCAGCTCCCCCCTGGAGGTAGGTCCTGTCCACGTAAGATCAAGAGCGACTTGCCAGCAGGTACCTGAGCCTGCGTTTCCTGAGCAGCTGATCCTTGGACAACACGGTCTGAACGTGTGCTCCACTTACACACGGATGTTTTCAATAAGTGTACACTCAGCCCTCGGTGTCTGTGGGTATCATGTCCGTGGACTGAACCCGCTGTGGATCACAGATGGTATTTTCATCGTGGGTGAGAGTCCGCAGCGGGGAGGTTGACTGCATTGCTTTGTGCATTTTACTTGAGGGACTTGAGCGTCAGCAGATTTGGCGTCTGTGAGGGTCCTGGAACCAATCCCCCGTGGACACTGAGGGGTGACTAAGTTTTGGGAGTCAGAGTTGTTTGTGGATTTTTAACTGCATGTGGGGTTGGTGCCCCTAACCTCTGCTTTATTCAAGGGCCAATCGTATGATATATTTTAATAACTCCTCACCTGTATGTATAGTTTGGTAAAATCAGTTTCCCACGTGTTTGCGGTGCCGTGTGGGATTGAGCAGGTGGGCACCGCGCACCTCGAGGAGGGCACTGTTCACGTAGATCCCATGTGAGTGGTGCTCTCAGATCTCAGCCCTGGGCTTCAGCCTGCACGGCTGTTCTTAGCGGCCCTGTCAGATCACACTGATTCCAGTGCCACACTATTTTGACTACTGTAGTTTTGTAGTATGTTTGAAATAAGAGTGTGTGCATTCTCCAACTTTATTCTGATATAACTTTTTAAGAACCATGTCAATATATTGTAATGACTTTGTATGGTGACAGATGGTCGCTAGTATAACTTTTTAAACCTGGGTTCAAGTCTCAGCTCTAACACTATACGCCATGTGACCTTGGGCAGGCTATTTAATTACCTTGAGCCTCATAATCCTTAACTTTCAGCCAGGTACGGTTATGATACCTGCCTCCATCCTGGGCTCTGGAGGGAGACTGCCTGGCTTTGAGCCTCTCCTCTGCCACCCCTGGCTGAATGACTTTGAGAAAATTCACTTAAACTCTCTGTGCCTTCATTTTATCATCAATAAAATGGAATAATAGCAGCATTGCTCTGAGGGTTAAATGAGTGAGTACATGTAAAGTGCTTAGAACAGAGCACTGTGCATTGTAGGTATTCAGTTTGCTCCAGCTCTTGCTATGGTAAGCACTCGGTGCCCCGCTGGTATCTGGCAGCAGCTCAGCCAAGATTATTGTTGTAACTGAGAGCAATCTCTTGCTTATTTTGTGGGTTTAAGAGATTGTAGGGCCAGGAGAAGATCCCAGGTCCTGGCATGTAGTAGGTGTTCAGTTAGTTGAATGCCCTGTGCCACATAAGCCTTGCCAGTAGGTTTTGAAAAGACTAGAACAAGGGAATGGCCATTGAAGCAGTTGAAGCAGGAGACTGTGAGGTTTCTTGTTGCTAGAGGACTAGTAGAGTCCTACTCGTGTAAAAACAGGTTTATTTTTATAGTTTAAAATGTTATATTTAATTATAGTTATTTATTTACTTAAT
Source organism: Miniopterus natalensis (assembly GCF_054644295.1). Taxonomy (NCBI): domain Eukaryota; kingdom Metazoa; phylum Chordata; class Mammalia; order Chiroptera; family Miniopteridae; genus Miniopterus; species Miniopterus natalensis. Next base: position 102,742,224 of record NC_142083.1, read on the forward strand.
TTTTAAATATTTTATGATTTGTTTAGTGCCATTTTATGTGACTTTAAAAAGTAGACTATTTTTAGAGCAATTTTAGATTCACAGCAAAATTGAGAAGGTACAGAGATTTCCCATGTGAGCCCTGCCAGACACATGAACAGCCTCCCTTGCCCTCCCTTGCCCTCCCTTGCCCTCCCTTGCCCCCCCCCCCCGCAGATGGTACATTTGTTACCACTGATGACACACTCTAAACATCATTGTCACCCAGAGTCTGCCGTGTCCATTAGGGCTCACTCTAGGCGATGTGCATTCTTTGGGTTTGGACAAATTTACAGCGACATGCAGTGAACACTATTGTGTCATACAGAGTATTTCACTGCCCTAAAATTCCTCTGTGCACGACCGAGTCGTCCGTCCCTCCTCCCAAGTCCGACAACCACTGACCTTTCACTGTCTCCATGGCTTTGCCTTTTCCATAATGTCAGATGGTTGGAATCACACAGAACGTAGCCTTACAGATTGGCTTCTTCCACTTCGTCAGGTGCATTTAAGGGTCCTTTCTCTTTATGGCCTGATATTTCGTTTCTTTTTATCACCAAATACTATTTCATTGTCTGGATGGACCACAGTTGTTTACCCATCGCCTACGGAAGGACATCTTGGTTGCCTCCACGTGTTGGCAGTTGTGAGGAAAGATGCTCTCAGTGCCCGTGGGCAGGGCTCCTTGGGGATGCGCGTTTCCAGCTTCTTCGGGTAAATACCACGGAACACAGTTGCTGGGTCGTGTGGGGAGTGCGCCTGGGAAGGATCTGCCCGCCGCCTCCGCGGTGGCTGCGCACCTGCGTCCCCAGCGGTGGCGAGCGTTTCTCACTCCCTGTCCTCGCCAGCATTCAGGGTGTCGCTCCAGATTTTCGCCGTTCTAGTGGGTGTGTGGTGGGATCTCTGTGTTGCTTTACTTTGATTTCCCTGATGACATAGGTGTGGGGCACCCTTTGTCACTTAACTTCATGTTCACCCATTACATTTTTGTCACATGGGTGGAACTGCTGTCTTCCTTTTCCTGTCCTCAGGGGCCGAGTTTAGGGGAATCTCAGAGCCTCAGCCTTTCTTCCTAGACACTGAGGTGGAGACTGTCTGGGTGCAGGTGTCTGCGCAGGTGGGGCTGCTGGAGAAGCCTGTCATGCTCACCGCTGAGTCCCAGCCCCTAGTATGGTCTGGAACATTGAAGAAGGACAGTGAATGTTTAATATACGAGCTCCCAAGTGGGGTCCTGGAATGGAAGGTGAGTGTTTTACAGAGAGAGGTTCTGTTCTGGGGATGCACAGTTCCTGCACTCCCCCCTCCCCCCCGTGTCTCCCCTGAGCCCCAGAATAACTCGCTGCCTTTCCCGTGTGTCCCGAAAGGACTTTTGTGTGTCCAGACTGGCAGGAAAGGCACGTCCCTCCCTAGGTCCACCCCTTACCCATTTCCTCCATCTCCCTCCACCCAAAGGTGAGACAGGGAGCTCTGAGTAGAGCAGGTACTTCCTGCCTCTTTCTTACCTATTTAAACGGTGTCTTCACTCTAATCATTATATCACTCCAACCGATACCAGTATTGATCATAGCTTCGACCTCTTTCGGCTGTCTCTGACTGGTTGGAGGCGCCGATCATGGTCTCGCCTCACCGCTTGTTCCTGCCCTCAGTGCCTGCTCTCAGCCTGCCGTTCCCTGTGGATTTCCTCCACTGTCAGAGCTCGTTGAGTCTCTTGTGTTGTCATTGGGCCAAGCCTGCTTCTCTCAGTCCTTCCTTCCATGTGGGCCCAGCTGCCAGGTCTTCGAGATGCCTGGACCTCCACGGCCGTACCTGAACTTGAGAGTGGAGAACCGTTTGCTGGGTCTCTGTCCCCTACAGGGATGGAAACAGCCACCTTTCTGGAAGCACCACAGCCACCTGTGCAGCTGCTTTTGTGCCAAAGGAAGGCAGGCGGCGAGGTGGGCAAGTGGGGTGCTAACCATTGCCTGCCAGGCTCCAAGTAGCTGATGCCGGAGAGGAAGAGGGACCTTCGGGGTAAAGGAAGGTGCTAAGAGGGGTTACCTGGCTCAGAGACGGCCTGCTTAGCAATAGGAAACGAGAGGCTAACTAAAGCCATTCAAGTGACTAGCAGGTGATCAGAACACTATTAATTAAAGCAGTTCACTAAAGGTGACCCAGCTGGTGTTTGAGAAGGGCCTGTGCTGTGCTGGGCACTGTGTTTATGCTCCATTTGGATTCTCTAATTTAATCTTCCCAGCAGCCCATCCATTTATTCACCTGACGGCTCTGCCACGTCCTGGGCACAGTGCTGGGTGCTGAGGGTACTCAAATGAGCATGAGAAAGCAAGGCCCCTGCCATGTAAGCTTACGGCCTAGCTGTGCAAACCAGTATTGATGAAATAGCCGGGCACACAGGAAGGCAGGTGCTGTGAGGAGAGCCGGGGCTGGCCTGGCCGCAGCAGGGCCCTGAGCTTGAACAGGCCCCAGTGGAGGCTGGGCTCCAGGCAGGGCCTCCGAGGCTGAGACAGGAGGGAGAGCCTTCCTTAGCCCAGGAGCTGGTCCCGGAGCCAGGGAGCAGCGAGCATGAGGGACTGAAGCCCTGGCAGGCAGGGTGTAGGCGCTTCCTTCAGTTATAAATAGGAAAGCTGAGGCCGAGGTTCAGAAACCTGCCGGAGGCCGCACTGTGGAGGGCAGAGGCAGAATTTGAAATCCTTTCTGAGCAACTGTGTTCGCCTGCTCAGGCTGCCATGAAAAATGCCACACCCTGGGCAGCCTCAAGGATGGAAATGCATTTTCTCAAGTTCTGGAGGCGGCAACTCCAAGGTCAAGGTGCCAGCAAGGCAGGTGCCTTCTGAGGCCTCTCTCCTGGCTTGCAGATGGCTGTCCTCTCTCTGTGTGTCCACATGGTCGTCCCTCAGTCTGCGTGTCTGGGTGTCTCTCCCTGTGACCTAGTCTCCTCTTCTTGTAGGCAGACCACTCATATAGGGTTAGGACCCAGCCTAACGGCCCCATTTTAACTTAATTACTTCTTTAAAGGCCTTATATCCCACTACAGTCACGTTCTGATTACTGGGGGCTAGGGTTTCAACATACAAACTTTTGAGAGAGACACAATTCAGCCCACAGTAGTGGCCCTCCCATAAACAGCTTAGGATGGTCTAAGGAAGTGTGAGGGGGCTGGCGGGGTGGTGTGAGGGGGAGACGGGGTAGAACTTCAGAACCTTCTTGAGGCAGAGCCCGCACAGGAGTGTGTGCAAATGGCAGAAGCCAGGTAGGGGGGGTTGTGGCTCGCCACGGTGAGTGATCGAATGGATGCATGCAGACTGGTCTCCAGGTGAGACGCCGGAGCCTGAGAGAGCCAGGTCAGAGCTTAGGCAGGCTGGGTAAGCTTCAGGGCTGCCTGGGGAACCAGGGCCTGGTTGGGGCCCACCGGAAGATTTCCTACAGCCACATCATGCTCAAAAATACAAGCAAGTCATCTCTGAGCATCACCCCACTCAGATGTTTAGCTCTGTCTGACTCAGGTGGCCCTGCGCCCACCTGCTCAGCAGAACTTTCTGTGGTGATGGGAGATACGCCCTCTCTCTGTAGTGTCCAAAATGCTGCCACTGGTCACCACTGTAATTTAAAACATTGCACGTGGCTAGTGGCCACCTGTTGTATAACAAGGTCCTGGCCAGTGTGGCCTCCATCTGACCTGCGTGGTAGGTCAGCCAGGAAGAACTAGGGTCTCCACGAGCCCCTCCGAGAGGTGTGGGAGTTGGGTGGAGCAGTTTTCGCACGTCCGCCCGACACGGAGACTGAGCCGGGAGGCTGAAGGGAACCTGCTGCCATGAGCCTGATCTCCAGCATCCACTTAAACAAAGGCAGAGATCCCTCGTTTGTTCATTCAGTGAATATCTCTTAAGTGCCAACAGCAGTCAGTCCCCCCATCTGCTGTTTGCTTTCCAAGGTTTCAGTTACCTGTGGTCAACCGTGGTCCGAAATGTTAAGTGAAAAATTCCAGAGATGAATGCTTTATAAATTTTAACTTTTGTTTGGTTCTGAGGAGCATGACAAAATCTCAACTTGTCCCATCCCACCCACCTGGGACTTGAGCCACCCTTTGTCCTGCGTCTCCACTCTGTACGTGCTCACCTCCCGTTTGTCATTTAGCAGCCATCTGAGTCATCAGAGGGATGGTGCTTGTGTTCATGTCACCCTTACTTTACTCAGTAATGGCCCCAAAGCACAAGAGAAGGGATGCTGGCAATTCGGATGTGCCAGAGAGAAGTGGACAGTGCTTCCTGAAGGGAAAGGGTGGAAGGTCTCGACTCTGGGAACACACAGTATAGAGAGGGTCCGGTGCTCTCCTTGGTTTCAGGCGTCCGGGGGGTCGTGGACCCTCTCCCCGCGGATAAGGAGGGCTCCTGTGCCCCGCCCTGTCCCAGCCCCGCCGCTCTGTCCACTGGAGGAGCAGCTTCCTGACTGCTGTTTGCTAGAGGTTGCCGTGTGCCGGCTACACCCACCTGGTGAGTATTAGTTAGTCCCTACAGGGTCCTCTGAGGGAGATGTTCGGGAATTGGGGTCAGATCAGTGTGATTCGGGGGCCCACACTCACGGCCGCTGTGGTCTTCTGGAAGGTTCCAGTGGCGAGGGTGCAGGTGAGGGGGTGGCTGAGCACCCCGTGAGGAGCAAGGGAAGTGAGCACATCCTGGTGACTTTAGCGGTATTGTCACTGCAAGACCTGCTCCTGTGGGGGATGCCAGGGGAAGGCCTTCACTGGCGCCTACTAAGAGATTGTCTCAGCAAAAGCCAACAAGAGGGCAGGCTGTGAAAATACCAACCAGAGGGCCAGGGCGCCAGACACAGTGCAGGACTGCAGTGTGCTGGGTCCTCAAAGGCATGCTGGGGACAGGGACAGACACCCGGCTGCCCCGGAGGCAGGGCAGGCGTGGGGAGTTGAAGAACGGGGCTCATCTCTGTGCCCATTGCTTCCGCACCCCTGCCCCGTGGCAGCTGCGCCACGTCCGTCTTAGTGCAGGGGTAGCCCTGGTAGCTACCTGGCAAGAAGGCTGCTCCGACCTCGGGCAGGTCATCGAGGCCCAGGAGGCATGGAGGAGACTTCAGGTCTGTAGGAGACTCTTGCCGTTGGGAAAGTTGCGACAACTGCTAATTTCTAGGCTGCCTGGCTTTCTGCTCAGCTGGTCCTCCGGGATGGAAGGCAGCCCAGGCAGTAGGAAGTCTCACCTGATGGCTGTCCCCCAAGTCCTCTCTCAGCGGCTGCAACCAGACTGAGAGCGGCGTTGGCAGAGGGAACCCAGCCAAGACCCCCAGGGCGTCCGCAGTGGGCACTTTCCTGCCACCTCTGGGCAAAACTTTGAGCGTGAAATTATTTATGCATTTATCAGATATTGATGGAGCACCAGGTGCTGAGCATGGACAGATGGACAGGACAGACACCGAGTCAAATCTCAGAAGGGTGAGGCTTCAGCCAGGTGAGGGAGGGAGTGTGGCTGGGGGGACGTGGAGTGTTGCAACAGCGGGAAGGAGTCTGCGCAGAGCTGGGAGGGGTGCGAGCAGGACAGAGAGATGGCCGCTGTGCCTGGCCCTAAAGCAAGGGCCGAGGGGCGGGTGTGCCTGCAGGAGGACCAGGAGCATGACAGTGAAGGGTCTCCTGACAGGGCCACGCGGGTTGTCTTTTATGTTGAAGGCAGTGTGAGCCACGGATGGTTTCTAAGCACGGGGGTGACCCGCTCAGATTTGAATGTTCAGGAACATTGCTCCGGCCGTATGGCTGGAGAACAGGCTAGACACAGGCAAGAAGGGACGAGCGGTTAGGAAACCAGCACAGGTAATGGCCTGGACAGAAGCGCGGCTGGAAGCGGGGTGGGGAGAGGCAGATGGAGTCAAGGAAGCAGGCGCTGGAGGACTTGGCGAAGGAGCGCGGCACTCCGCTGACTTCTGGCTGCGCGGCTGGTGGAAGGGGGCCGTCAGCGATGCGGGGGCCAGACGGATGAGCAGGTGTGTGGGGGAGGATGATGAATTCGTTGGGGACATGTTGGGACATTGAAGGGAGGCGCCGCAAGCAGTGAGACTCGGGTCCTGAGCCCAGCCGGCGGTCTGCGCCAAGATGACTGGCGGAGCTGCCGGAGGAGGGGGTGAGAAGGGCACTGCTCTCCTGAAGAGCAGGCACTTCCATCCGGGCCTTTTCCTTTAACACTCACGGAACAACCCATTTGACAGACGAGGAAGCAGAGGTGCACAGGCTGAGGGTCATACACCACTTCACGCGTGGGCGGGTCTGGACCACAGCCTTTGTGTGCACGCATGTGTGTGCACGTGAGTGCAGGGGGCCCCCCAGTAGGCAGCCCTGTCATCACGCTTCCCTGTGCCAGCCAGTGTTTGAAGATACCACCGTTGCCTTTGCCCACTTGGCACGTTCACTTGGCTTAATTCCATAGGACATCCAGTGCTGGCTGCCCCAGAACAGGGATGGCGCAGGGACACTGGAGCTTGGGACTCACATTAGTGCTGGCTTGATGGGCAGGAACATGAAGAGAGCTGTGCCCCCAGGAGTGCCGGTGCTCCGTTTAGAAGCTTCCTTTTGCACCCTGCCACACGTGGCCCCAAATGGAGATCCGGGTGAAACCCCTCCTCTCCGGAAGGAGAGATCAGAGCATCACTCCCTCGGTGCTGTGGGCCCCTGAACTCGTGGTACTGTTATTTGACGTCAGAGTAACCCGCGAAAGGCCACCTCTGACCCTGCCAGCCATCTCCTTTACCCGGAGGGAAGCTCAGACATAAAACAAGAGAAACAGCTCGAGGGGAAGAGATGGATGAGAGGGAAGAAACAAATGGCTGGGACGGTGGCACGGCCACGATCTGAGTGCTCTTGGCTGTCGGAGCGTGGCAGACCACAGCCCCGGGCTCCTGAGGCCGTAACCTTATTGAATTTATGTCTTGATCCTGGGAAGTGCACCTTTGTTTTATGAAGAGGAAACAGATCCTGGCATGAAATTCTATTCCACCACATTCACTCTGAACGACTCTCCTGCTCGGTGGGCCACAGCATCACGAGAACTCAGACACCACTGAGAAGCCGGCTCTGGAGGGGTCGGATGGTCTAGACCCAGCCATGAAGGTGAGGAGCTGGTTGCCCATCAGGGCTGAGCCGGGCCTCAAAATGCTCACTTCTAACGCCCCTGAAACGAGGCTGACTCAGCTGGGCCAGGAGCCGGGACCACAGCGTAGGCCCAGGTTCTGATCAGGTGCTGAGGCAAGAGCACCGTCCTCACGTTGACCGGAGCCATTCATGCTTCTGCGAGTGGGACTCAGGGTGGGCCACATCCTCTGTCGAGGGCTGTGACAATCGGCATGTGCCTTTAGGCCCCGCTTGGGCTCTTGGCTGCTGCTCATCCCAGTGAATTTGAGGGCACTGGTCCAGAGGGAGCAGCCTCATCGGCTTAACTGGGTGCTGTGGCCCGCTAGCGGGCAGAGCCCTCTACAGCCAGCCCCACGGGAACTGTTGGCCAGCCTCTGGCTGATCTTTGAGTCAGGTGGCCCATTCTATCCAGTCAGTGGCCAACGCGGACAAAACAAGTTACTTTGCTGAGAGTGGTGCCGGGAGCAGGCAGTGGCTGGGCCACGCTGACTTGCCCGTGCCCGTCTCTAGTGTCTCTTGTCCTGGGAGAAGCCTTGGCTCCAAGCTGAGTCACAGACTGGTTAATGATTGGTGTGTTAGTTGATCGTGTGGGACCAGGAAGAGCACGTCCAGGGGCAAGTGGGCGAGGTAGGACTTATGAGTGAATTTTACGGATTGGCAGCAAAAGAGCTTGGCCACTGTGGCCAGACTTTCTAGGTTAGTGTCCAGAGAGAAGAGGTAATAGGTGGGGTTAGCTGGTGATCGTCTGTCTCTCTCTGTCTTTCCCACTCGCTATTCTGTCATTTCATTTTAGCTGTCTGTCTCTATATCATCTATTGTTCCATCCATCAGCCATCTGTGTGCACGCATCAGTTTTTAAATCAAGAAACATTAGCTGAGTGCCTGTCCTGTGCCAGGCACCTGGGACACAGTGATGGATAGAACAAGCACCTGCCTCCATGGGGCTTGCACTCAGGGCCGGAGGCTTAAGAGTGGACACTTAAAGCAAACTTGTTGCAGATACAGTGTGATTAGCTCCGTCTGCATTTCCTCAGTGTCCTCACAGCATCTCTGGAAGGAAGAGGTCTTCTCAGCCCCGCCTTGAAGACGAGCAGCGAGTCAGGGCGGTGCACCAGGTCACCGGGTGGGCACAGCCATCTGCAGAGCCTCTGGCCCCGAACCCTGCGAGCTTTTGTGTCCCCATCACGTAACGTCCTGGGGGAAGGAAGAAATAGGAACTGAGAGGAAAAAAAGGGGAGGTTTTCAAAATTAGAGTTTGTAAGTCAACCGTAAGAAGTTCCATGAATTGCAGGATGAAAAAATAGCTCACTCAGTTACTTTTATTTTCACTTTTGGTCTTAAATTCCCACAGCACACTTTTGCCGAGCAGCTCGGGTACCTTGGCGTCTTGTGTTGCCAGGAAAATACCCTATGGATGAAGCGATTTGTTCATAAGACCCCCTTCCTGTGCCGCTTCGCGCCCGCCGCTCTCCTTCCTTCTCAGATGGGCCCCGGGCTGCAGTGCCGGTGCCCGGGGGCCCCGCAGGTGGCGGAAGGAGCGAAGGGCCTGGTGGGGACGCTGGGAACCTGGGAGCGGATGTGCCGCCTCCAAGGGCAGCCGTGACTTCTTCCCACCCACGTCCCGTGGTGATTCGAGGGTGTTCTATGTTGTCAGTGCTCCTCATTTTTTAGAAGAAACATAACCAAACTTTTATATGTGAAATCTTGAGTTTAAATGTTAGTTCAGTTTTGAACAAATGAAACGAGACCGCAGCGCCGGCCACACCGCACTCACCTGCAGTCCAGGCCATCCTGGGTCACAGCTGAGCTTCCTGTCTCTGGACCCCAGGACCCAGGGCCTGGGGCAGCGGTGGCTGCGCACCTACTGTGCACCGGAGCCCTGAGCAGTGCCTGGCACGGTGCGAGTGCTCGACAAATACTTCCCAGGGAGGCGGGGCCTCAGGGGTGTCACGTGCCCAGGGTCCCGCACCTGGTCGATGACGAAGCTGCCTCTCAGACTTAGCAGTGGGTGTGGACAGAGTCACACCTGGTCCTTGTGGAGCGCACCTTGGACCAGGAACGTAAAGCGTGAGGCTCCGCTTCCCGTTTTCCAGGCAGGCAGCCGAGGCCGGCGCCAGGGGCCGGGCCTGTCGCGCAGGGCGGAGCAGTGTGCGCAGCGGGGTTGAGGCCCTGCCTTTCTGGTCCCTGGGCCGCGCTTTCCTGCCTCCTTCCCCAGACGCATCTAGGCCAGCACGCTGGAGACCACGCAGCTTGTGTGTTTTCACGGGTCACGCCCTGGCCGTGGTTTATTTTCCTCTGTAAATCCTCGCAGGCTGCTGCTTGCTGGAGAGGGAAGGGCGTCTCCTGGGGAGACCAGGCTGGTCCGGGGAGGCCCTGGGCGCACGCAGCCCTGTCGCTCTCTGTCCATTTCTCTTGTTTCCTCCGCGAACACACTGACCCGACGACCAGCTCCAAGGTGGCAGGAATTCAGGGCGGGATCCCCCAGATGGGAGCCACCAGGAGTTGAGAAGCCAGGACATTGCCTGGGGTGCAGTTTGGACATTCTGCAGAGCGGGTGGGGAGTGGAACAGGGCCTGCCAGGCCGGCGAGGAAGCTGCCTGTGGTGCTCCGCTTTGGACCCGAAGCTGTCCGGCCTCAGTGGCTCCCTGTGTCCTGCACTGTAAAAGTTGGCCTGAAAGGGCCACCTGGGTCCTGCTGTTCTCAGCAGATGAAGGGACAGGCTTATACCAGAGGTCAGGTTTGATTTGTTTGGTTTAGTGGGGTTTAAGACAATTTTGAATCAATGGCTAATATTTTAACATTTGTAGATTTTACATACAAATCTGGGTTTCTATAGCACTGGGTCCACATGCTTACCCAGTCACAGTCCACTGATGCTGAGTGGTGGCAGTTCTTTAGATAGTTAGGGGCCTCTCTAGCGTACCACAGTCCCCACCACTCCCTATTGTTGACCTCAGGCCCACTTCATTCATTGTTGTGATCTCCTGGGCTCCTATTGACATTTGAGTTTGTGATACCAGGTTCAGATGTGTTGGGTCAGGACATGAAAGGGTCACTTATACTCACAGGGGGTCAGTATACTTGGGCACAGTCTCGCTCTTCCCAGGCAAGATAAAATTCTCAGGAGCAGTGAGTTCTGCTGGGACCTTTCCCTGCCAGGACTCCTTTCCTTTTCCTATGCCCAGTGTAGGGCTGTGTGTATGTGCGGGTGTGAGTGTCTGTGTGCCCACCTGCACGTGTGTCACAGAGCTGTGGTCTCTCTCATGTCTCCTGCCGTCCCTCCCTCCCTCACCAGTCATCCCGCAGGCCCCAGCCCCGGCTCCCAGGCTAGGGAAGGGGTCGCTTGCTAACTGGAACAGGGAGGACCAGGGATCCTCACACTGATGTGGGGCCCCTGGAGTGGCTGGCAGTCTTGGCATTTTGCCTTTATTGCCTCACAGCCAGTTTCCATTTGTCTGCTCTGAACTCTGGAAAGTCCCCTTGAGATGCCTCGTTCAGCAGCTGGTGCCACTCGAGGCTTATCCCTGCCTCCTGCTGCTGCTGCCCTCCCAGGAAAGGACTTCAGAAGGAAACCTTGACATTCAGATTGATTTTTAAATAAGCACCTATTTAGCTGTTGGTGCTCCAAGTGCAGCTGGATTATACCCTTCCAAGGAGCAAGTGGTGTTCCAGTGGCTCCCACTCCTGGATAACCGGGGGCCCGCCTGCAGCAGTGTCTCTCCAGCCTGGGGACCTGAGATTCGCAAGGTTGTCGACACAGCGGGGAGTGGGAGAAGACAACTGCAGACACAGGGGGGTCCTTCTCCTGTCCCAGTCCTTCCTCACGGGCCCCTGTCCTGCCCCTACCGCTCCTTCTAAGTACAAGGTGCAGACTAGGACGTGTCGCTTGTCCCTAACCTGGTGGGTTTCCAGTGAAGATGGACAGTGTTTACACTTAGAAGGAACTTAGAAGTTTCAGGATTTGTCCTTCCCTCCCACTCGGTGAATATTTTTCTCTGCTTTTACTGAAATGTCTGGAATCTAAAGTGCTTTTGCTAAGTGAATAAAAGCCCGTGCTCCTCTCTCAGGGCTTCCTAGGGTGTGAGGAAAACATACACACTCTCCTCCACTCAGGTAGCGACGGCTCGAAGAGAGCAAGTTGATAGCCAGCGTTTCTCGCTCACTTCCTCCGTGCCAGGCATTGGCTGGGTGCTTTATGTAACCATCTCACCCAGTTCTCATAACCACTTTAGGAGGTGTCCCTTGTTTACAGAGCAAGAGACTAAGGCACAGAGAGGTTAGTTAACTTCAGGAGGTGTCCCCAGTTTACAGAGCAAGAGACTAAGGCACAGAGAGGTTAGTTGACCTCTCTCAGGCCACACAGCCAGGAAGGGGTGGTGCCTGGATTTGAGCTCGGCCTAGTCTCTGAATGGAACGGTGCTAACTACAGCCTGTGCTGATACATTTCATCTGGATACTGCTCCCTGATACTTTCTCCCCACCAGTGGAAGCACCCAGAGAGTGGAATGTTGCAGCATATGGAGAGCAGTCAGCTGCAGGACCTTTCTGATCAGCCCTGATAAGATAGCAGGAACAATGACAGTGACTGCTCCGTGCTTAGACGTGTCAGGGACTGTGCTAAGTACTAGAAATGCATTTTCTGTGCACTTATTACATGCACTGTGCCAAGTATATAAATCCATGCGGCCCTCACGATGACGGAGAGCTGGGTGTGGGTCACTGACCGTGACCCCACAGGCAGGATGGCACCGGGGAGCTGTCTGCAGACCTGACCATCTAGCCCACGGTGTTGCTTTCTCCCCTCTGCTACCCCCACCTCCTGCGCTCTGCTCCAGCCACAGTACAGCTCTTGGCTGGAGGTTTAACATGCTGAATGCTGACCTACCTCAGGACCTTTGCACAGCTTCTCCTCTCTGCGTGGCACACCTTCCTCCTCTTCTTTGGTGGACCATAGTTTACCACCCGTTCAGGCGTCACCCAGTCTCCCTCCCCTGAGGTGAGAACAACTAGTTGCTTCTCCTACCCCTCCTCTGGAAGCCGGTGTCACCAGACCCCTCCCTGCCCTCCTTGGCTGTGCTGTCGTAGCCTGTGTGCCCCATGGAGTCGTAAATTCTGTGAAGCGGAGACCATAGGGACGGGACGAATCTCCTACGTCATAGACTTGCACCTGATGTTTACCACCACCTCCCGGCACCTGCTCCCCTGCCTGTACACTGGGGGTGCTCGGGCGCCCCCAACACCCGCGCTGAGCGAGTGAGTCCCGCTGGTGCCCAGCCAGGACAGCGGCGGTCACACTGAGCACACACGAGGGGCGCTTGTGTTAGTCAGGGCTCTGCAGAGAAGCAGAACCCATAGGATAGAGCTGCAGGTAAGGAGATGATTGTAGGGGTGGAATCACATGGTCACAGAGGCCCCGACGTCCCCATTGTCTGCTGTTTGCAAGCTGAAGAACCTCAAGAAAGCAGCTGGTACAATCCTATGGGTGTGAAGGCCCAGGAGCCGGGAACTCTGACGTCTGGGGGCCGGGGAGGTGGGCGCGCCGCAGCTCAAGCAGAGCCTGGCCGTCCCCGCCTTGTGCTCCACGCAGGCCGCGGCTGCCCGGGTGCGGCCTGCCCACGTCGGAGAGGCGGGCCTGTGCTGCCCACCGGGCCGGCCTCCTGCACACCCCCACAGACACGCAGAGACGGCGTGTCCCCAGCTCTCTGGCCGTCCCTTGGCCAGTCAGGTGGACTCATGAAATTAACCATTGCAGAGCCGGGTGCATTTTAATGGATGGCTCTTGTTGTCCGTCCTGCCCCGCCCACCTCTTTGGCATCTTCGGTGCCACTTGGCACTTGCTGGAGGACGGGTAACGCTGCACCCCCGGGGCTGGCGAGCTTTTCTGTAAAGGGACAGAGAGGGAGTGTATTTTGCAAGCTGTGTGGCTTGTCACCACGGCTCACCTGTGCTTTGTAGGGGTAAATAAAACGTGGTCTACGCGACGTGGCGGCAGGCTGTGGCGGCGCACCGGCCGCAGCGTCCTGACCGCTGTTCGAGAGTGTTCTTACCGTGACAGGTACCGGAGGTGGAAACGGGCTTCTCTTACCACAGTCAGGACTAGCTCAGTGGCTCAGCCAGTCGTAGGCTGGGCCTTGAAGGAAGGAGTATCTGTGTGATGTCCCACCTGGCGTCACTGTGAATGCGTCACTGCTAGGTCGTGAGGTGTCGTCTTCCCAGAGACTTTGGGAGGAGGACCTGTGCTCTGGAGCCAGCTGTTTCACCATGAATTCTGCCTCTGAGCTGTGTGGTCCTGGGAAAGTTACTGAGCCTCTCTGATCCTCACTTTCGTGAAGCCTAGATCTTCATATGTACCCCGCATTTACTGGCTGAAAACAGTGTGTTTTAGGACATGAGGATTGAGCGAATGTTAGTTACTTTGTCTTCTTGCAGGCGTTTATCCAAACCTCCACCTTCCCGCCCAGCTGCGGCGATGTGAAGTGTAAAAGGGCAGCAATGCCGTCAGGATTCTAGATGGAGCCTCTCACAGGCGAGAGGTGTCTGAGTCTGAGGAAGCCGTCATCTTGGTCCCACCATTCTCTCTGAAAGGCAGTGAGAAAGATTCGACATTTTATTTTCACACCTGTAATGTCACAAGCCGAAGGCAAACCCAGGAATGGAAGGGGCTGTGACGTCAGGACTGGGACCCGTGGCCGGAGGGTGAGCGCTTGGCATCCACGGGCAGGGGCACCGTGCCCAGCTCTGCAGGGCAGGTGCTTACACACCTGCAGGGTGTCACGGGCTCATGAGCACCCTGGGCCCAGGAGCAGTAAGTGTGAGCCTCTGCGTCGGGGAAAGGAAAACTGGAGCGGACACCACGTATGTACACGCCGCACGCCCTAAGTATGTGGGTTCCCCAGCCGCTTGCCTGGGCGTGCTGCAGCTGAGTGTCACGCAGGGCGGCCTGGTCCCCTGGCTGCCCACACGCCCCCAGTTCTGTTCCCAGACAGGAGCTCGCCAGTGGTCACACGTGTCTCTGTTTGGTGCAGGCGGACTCCCGGCTCCCGTGCTCCAGCATCTTTATGCTTCTACACTGAGCTTTGGTGGTCTCTCCTGTCTTGTTGCCGGGGACTGGGGGCTGCTGTGACCGGCCCCTGCCCAGCCTACAGCACTGCGCTGGGGCACCTCAGAACACTCCCAGCACGGAGTTCACCTCGTTGTGAGTTTATCTCCCCAACAGAGTAAAAGCTCCTTGAGGACAGGGCGTGTGTCATCAGTCCTCTCAGCTCCAGTACCTGGCCTGCGGCAAGGAGTTGCTAAATGTTGCTAGACTTGAAGAAAGGAAATTGTTTTTAAATCTGGAGGTGGTCGCTGGCTGACATACTGAAGTATCTTGAAATTCTCTCTGTCTGGAAAAAAAGGTTTTGTGCCGACTTTAGCGTTGTGTGGCCCATCTTTTAAACCAGCCCTGCAAAACCCTGGCGTTGCAGAGCGTCTTGGTGACCAGAGCAAGGAGTCCCAGACACCCGTGGTGATGGGCTTTGTCGCGGGTGCGTGGCTGTGCCCAGTGCCAGTCTTGCAGGCGTTCCTGGGGAGCCACCCTCAGAACCCGCCCAGGGTCTGCTGAGTGACTCAGAATGGTCAGCACGCGGGAGGCTTGGTCTGGCGTGATGGGAGGCCGGGGCGGGTGGTCACGTGAGCACTTTGGGACGTGACTAGTGAGCAGACACTGAGTCTTAATTAAGAGCGAGTGGCCATGGCCGGGGCCCTTGGGACGGCTTCTCAGTGGGGGACTGGCAAACATCTGCTGCCTACCTGTGCCAGGCACTCACTCCCTTGGTTCAAGACCTTCTGAGACAGGCACTGCCAATATTTTCATGTCGCCGCTGGGAAAATCAACGTTCAAAACTTAAGCAACTGTCCCAAAGACTGGGAGCTGGAGCGTTGGCATAACTACAATTCAAACTCAGGTCTCCTGCCATGGCCCTGGGGCCTCAGACCACAGACTCCGAAGCCAGGCTGCCAGGCCGGGTTTCCGTTCCCGCTGTGTGACCTTGGACAAGTCCCTTGATCTCCGCATGCCTCAGTTTCCTCACCTGTGTAGTGGGGGTAGTAATAGGTCTCAGCTCACTGAGGACTGAGTGATGTGTGTGTAGATGGGAATATGCAGAGGGCCAAGGACGGGGTGTGGCGGACAGCGCCCTGCGCAGGCAGGCGATCGCCGTCTCGTAGGACGGGCCCCCACAGGACCTGCCCGGCGTGCTTGCTGCAGCTCTGCATTAACCTTCTCGGGCGAGCTGGCCGACAGCAGAGCCTGTTTGTGTATCGTGATGTTCTCACACACTGTCCCTCAGCAGCACTGCATTTCCAGGGACACAGACACCTTTGCTGCCTGATGTCCCAGCTCATAGCTTAGATCTGGTCACCTGATGATTTTTCTTGTGCAAGACTGAGCACCCTGGGGTTTCTCGTTTAGCACTGACTGCACAGGATGCTGTTGTGCAGGGGCCTTGGCCCTGGACTCCTTACACCCACCACGTCCAGGTCGGCCCATCGGGTTCCAGAGGCAGGAGCGCATGTTGTCCTGTCGTTCGCTGAGGACCTTGGCCACGTCGCATGGCTGATGGTCCCAGGTCAAGGGGCGTCAACACTGAGGGCTCTGGAGAGTGGGTCTGCATGGGGAGTGTTGTGGGCACACGAATGCGGGCTGAGCAGCCCCCCTGCTGCCCCCCCTTAAGGGAAAGTACCACGCACTGCACAGGGTCCTGTGGCTGCAGCAGCACCGATTCTGTTACTAAAAACACCAGGACTTGTTACGTGGGTTCTGGGAAAAGCCCTTCCCTCACAACCCGATTGCCTCCCCTGCTTGCTTGCAGCCCCCCATTAGGTGGAGAGCAACCCCAGAGACCTCAGCCAGGCACCGAAGGCCCTGCAGTCGCAGACACCTCATCTCCGGCTCTCCCACTGTACCCCACGATCACTTTCCTGAGTTTCCCGACTGCCTCCTGGTAGGTTACACTTGCCTGTGTGCGTGCTCTTCTTTTGTACGATTGCCCTTCCTCCGCTTCTCCAATGGCGAACTCCTGCTTGTCCTGTGAAACCCCACTCTGATCGTCCCTCCTTTTGGAGGAGCCTTCTGCGAGCCTGAGGGCCCAGTCACTGTTCTTTCCCCTGTCCTCATGTGGTAATGGAGCCACTTACTGTTTGCCTCTCTACCAGCCATGTTCCTGGCTGGCAGAGGCCACATGTCCCTGAACTCCTGGGATAGCCTTAGCCCTATATTTATTTTAGGAATTAAACATGAGTTCCGAGTCCAAGTGTGAGGGAGTCTGGGTGAGACTAGCCTCGAGCCAGCAGTGATACCCTGTGGAAGGAGTTAGGCCCCTCCTCTGGGCCAGCGGTGCGGTTCGGCCTTCGGTGAATTGCGGCCTCAGCACGGAGGGCCTGTCCCGCGTCGACTCCTGCTCGCTGCTCCTGCTCAGAGTCCTTCAACGCCATGACGCAGAGGCAGGGGCAGGAGGCAGGACCTCCGTCCTCAGGTGCTGGGCTTATCCCACGGGCCCTGATAAGAACCACAGAGAAAAAACAGCCCGGCACTATGCCCAGGATGTTCTCAGCTGCACACGTGTGGTACGGTCCCTTTTATCTCCAGCTCAGACCCTGGGCCGCGTGCTCCTCAGCTCTTAGTGACACCCTCTCTTGTGGCCACAAGAATGTCTCAGCTCTAAATCGCGCCTCTGTGTCATTCCAAAGTCCCTACACACCTTGGTGACCAAGACACAGTCTTCTGACTGTTGTCTGGTTCTGTTGAGTTCATGCTCTCTGTTTTCAGCAACAGAGCATAACAGAATTCCCAAAGGTGCGTGCCCTCGTTACGAGGTGCGCTTTTCCATGGGCCTTGCTTGGCCAGTACTTTCTCCCGCTTGTGTTCCCAGCCTCCTGACCAGGGCCCACACCGTCCCCTCCGAGGTGCGGTGGGGGGTTCGATGCCCTCCTCAAGTGTGGCTCGGGATTCGCTACTGACCCGAGCACGTTGTCACTACACACTGGTGAGTGAACCTGGGTGCAACACACACAACCTAGAATTAATATTTCTGTCGCCACTTTATCTGTTTTGTTTCTGTAACCTCCTGCTAATAACCTCCACACCTCCCAGTCTTTGCCAGGATTCAGTAATTATTCTTTCCCCCCCAGAAAATATTTGTTTGCCTTCTGTATCAGGCACAGCTCTAGGCTTTGGGATACATCGGAGAGCAGAACGATGTATGGCTGAGACATTGGCTGCATAACTAAATTAAACACTATGGAAGAAGGTGAGGGCCCTCTGGAGAGGAACGGAGGTGGAGGAACAAGCCTTGTAGATATTTGGGGCAGAGCATTCGAGGAAGAGGAAGCAGCAGGTGCAAGGCCCTGAGGTGGAAGAATGCTGTGCATTTGAGGAACATCGGGGGCAGGTCACGTGGTAACCGGATCATTGTAAGGACTCTGGCTTTCCTTCTTTCCTTCTGAGTGAGGTGGGAGACCTTGGAGAGCCATGCGTGGACAAGCATGATTGACATCACGTCTCAACAGCATTACTCCGGTGTTTGTGTTAGAATAGATTATGTGAGCACGGGGTGGAAACTGGGGAAAAATGTGTCCTGTGCTGCAGACCACTTTTCAGTTATTCTGAACAAAATCCACTTTTCTTGAGCTTCTCAGAGCAAACAGCAGTCTAGATGTTGCTGTGAAGGTGATTGTAAAGAAGTGATTAACATTTAAACCTGTAGATTTTGAATAAAAGCAGATCACCCTCCATAATGTGGGTGGGCCTCATCCAATCAGGTGAATCTCTCTCTCTTTCCCTCCCCCCCATGTCTGCATTTCCACCTGTGTCTACATCTTTATCTCCACTGCGTCTCTGAATCTATAGGCAGACCTCACCTTATTGCAGTTCACAGATACTGCATTTGCGTCGACATCAAGGCAGAACCCTTCCCCAGTAAAAAGACTACGAATTGCTGAAGGCTCAGAGGATGGTTAGCATTTTTTAGCAAAAAGTACTTTTTAATCAAGGAATATACATTTTTTTTAGGCATAATGCTATTGTACATGTAATAAACTAAAGTATAGTGTAAACATAACTTTTATATGCGCTGGGAAATCAAAAATTGTGTGACTCACTTTATTGCGGTATTTGCTTTATTGTGGTCATTGGGAGCCGAACCCATGGTGTCTCCGAGGTGTGTCTGTATCTGTATTATCTACGTGGACACCCGTCTGTATCCTGTGTCTATCTCTGTGTGTCTCTATACGTCTATACTATCTACGTCCGTGTCTGTTTATCTTTGTGTCTGTACCTGTCTGTGTTTTTTTATCTACATCATGTGTCTATGTCTGTTTCTATTTCCATCCCTGTATCTATATCCCACATGTGCACCTATATCTGTGTCGACACTCATAGCCCCTATTGCTTCTGTTTTTGGAGAACCCGACGGATAAGTTGTGAGTGGCCTGGCCTGAGTCGTGGTCCTGCCCTGATGCAGTCACTGTCTCCATGGCAACACCACACACCAGATGGCCCGGCATCAAGTCATATATGCTCACTCCTGGGGCTGTGGGGCAGGGTTGGATCCGCCCAAATGACCATGGTTTCGAGGATGGGAGGGGGGTGGGTCACCAAAGTCAGGGTGAGACAGGAAGTAAAGTAAATAGAGGCTGAAAGGAAACAAGAAAACAGAATGGAAATCCATCACGGTAGCTGCTGCTGTCACCTTTTACAGGTGGCTTAGCAGGCTCAGAGAGGTCACGCGGCCTGGTCAGCCACTCGGGGCATTCTCCAGTGATGAGCAGGATCCAGGCTTGAGTGGGCCTGATCTTGAAGTCTGTGTTCCTTCCACGGCGCAATCATTTCATCCCTTCATTCACTTACTCGTTGTATCCACCAGCCAACCAACATTGACTAATGCAGTTAGTTGCTCACTGTTGACCAGCATGAACTGCAGAATCTAAACCATCTGATCTTAAAAGTGTCCGTCACAAGGAAGCAGCATGTCCTGTGCTGCAGACCACTTCTCAAGCATCCTGACGAAGCCCCCTTCCCCTGCTCTTCAGGCAGGCACCTTCCCAGCAGACTGGCCTTCGGAGATGGTTGGGATTCTTCCCCACCAAGCTGAGCCATCTCCAGTTCACTCTGTGAGGCTGACGGGCAGGGGGTGCGGGCAGTGCTGAGGATAGCACCCACGCCATTTACGGGAGGGGAGCACTCCTGGAGGGCCAGAGGAAGGTGCCCCGCACCCAGTGCCCCAGTGGGCTCGGCCTCCTGGCGTCTATGCTCTGTCGTCGCCAGAGGAGTTGGTCATTGCTCTGTTTCTTCTTAGCGTGAGTGATGAGAATGTGAAGCAGGCTCAGAAGTGCCAACAGTTGTGTGTTGGGTTCCTGGTGTATTCTCTGCGTGATTCCCTCTCCTGCTGCCCCGGGAATGAGTCCCTCTGTGACAGCAGGTCCTGGCCTCGCTGCTCCGGGAATGCGCCCTCTCTCTCCTGGCCTTGGGCCTCGGCTCTCTCCTGGTCTGGCATGCGCTGCTGTGATCGTCAGTCCAGGCCTCGCCCCTTCCCTGTGGCCTCGCTGTGTGACAGTAACCGTGGCCCCTTGACTCCATGCAGCACTGTGCAGTCTAGCAGGTGCTTTCAGGGAGGCACGGTCATGCTGGCTGGGAGTGTGGTCCTCGGAGCTGCACTGCCTGGGTCCGGTCCCCGCTTAGCCTTCCCTGGCTGGATGGCCTGGGCCACTGACTCCTCTACCTCTGTTTCTGCATCAGGCAAGTGTGGGCAATTCTAGGGGGCTCCTGTGGAGAGTAATCACGGGGTAAGTCCAAAATAAATGATAATTGTTGTTTTTGTTTTACCGTTTAAGCCATCCCAAGGGGGCGAACTAGAGAATTGGCACAGTGGCTGGATACCCCAGCTGACACTAACTTGCGTGACCTTGGGCACATTGTCAGCTTTCTGTGTCTGTAAGATTGGGCAGTGGCAGTGCCCACCTCGAGGGTGGTCGTGAAGGTAAAGGGATGTTGCCTGGAAAGGGGGGCGCAGTCTCAGGAAATGCCCTGTGGAGTCACTGTTGGCGAACATGTGGACTCTAGAACCTTGAACCACCGCATCACACGCGAGCGTGGCCTGTGTGGAGTATCCGAAAGCAGCTTTGTTTCTGTCTCCTGGGGCCCCTTCCGATTTACCAGGGGCCTGGCTCTGTTGCTGCCTGTGGATGAAGATTCTGGAGGGACTGACTTTCTGGTACTGACCCTGTAATAGACGGGCCTGTCGCCTCTGCGAGCGGCAAACCTCGGCTGCACATCAGCAACTCCAGTACTCAGTCCAGGGCAGTCGCCAAACTTTGCACTTGGTTTCTGGGGCTGGCCACGCGCAGGGCAGCCTGCTGTCACCACAGGGCAGGGCACTGACCAGCTCCTCTCTGCCTCCTCCCACATCTGCCAGCCGCAGTTTCGGGGTCAGGGAAAGGGGGTGTGAAGGGGTTGATGTGACTTGGCTGGAACTGGCAGATGTTTGAGGCAGACTCTTCCGCTCGTGGCTGCTGTTGGGTGTCACGGGAGATACACGCACACATCCCAGACTGCGCGGCTTTGACCAGCAGTCCCCGTGGCGGCCGTGACCGCGTCTGCATCTGCATTGTCGCTCGCTGCTCCTTCCTCAGCTCTCGGGAAGCCGGACTTCACTTCGATCCTGTTTCTGCTCAGGCTCCCTGTCCCTTGCAAGTTGTCGCCCTGGACAGAGCCTTCCCTCTCGCGTGGCTCACATCTGGTCCGTGGAAACCCCAGCTTCCCACAAACTCATTTTCTCTCTGCCTGCCCTGTGTGGCGGAGCTGCCAGAGGCAGAGCCGGAGGCACTGAGCGTGCCCAGGTGCCCACGCTCCTGCGGCTGGCGAGTGGGACGCCGAGGCCTTCATCAGGCCATCTGACCCTAGGACCACCCGCGTTGTACTCTCCGTAAAAAATTAGCATGCTATTTTCCTGTTTTGTCTGAGAAGAGATGTTTAAAGGTTATGTAGTATTCACTTTCTTCCCTTTTGGGTTTTATTGTGTTTTTTGGGGGTGTGGATAAAGGGCTGAAAGCGTTCTAGCCACCTTCATCTCGTGGTTCTTCCCTTCCCGTTTCCCCCACCAAAAATCTCGCCCTGCAGAAGATCAAGACAGCCTCCGCCGGCAAGCAGAACACCCGTCCCCGGCCTGCACTGCTCAGCGTCGCGGCGCTTGGCCCCGGGCTCAGTGCGCGTGGTGCCCTCCCCACACCTGCCTCTGCCCGGCCCTCCCCTCCCGGGCCTCACGCCGCTCCTCCCCCAGGCGGAGGCTTCTCCACCTTCGGACCTGAAGAGCATCGCGTGGGATGTGGCTTATGAGGGAGAGACACTGTCTGGTTCCCGACGTCTCGGTGTCTCCAGAGCCTCTCAGCCGGCTGGCAGCCCGACCAGCTAAGTGAGGACGCGCTCTGCGCCCTGCAGCTGCGGGACGGCCGTGGTCTTTTAAGAAAAACGTCGACAAGTCTAATGCAAGTGAATCGAGTATCAGCTTGTTTTCGTGAATGTTCTGACTTCATTTAAAATTAATGAGATTTTATTAAATTAGAAGATTCAAATAGGTTGAAATAAAACCGATTCACACGCTTTCACAAACATGAGCGTATGGAATCAAACCGCCCGTCTTACTGGCTTAGCAGTTTGAAAATTCTCTCCACGGAGCTTCGTGCTCTGGTGGAAGCTCGTCTGCGTCAGCGGCGTTGGCTCTCCTCAAACCTTCCATTGTGATCAGCACTTTCCCTCCCCAGCACAGAGAAGGCCTACGCCAGCCCGCGCTTGGCTGCTTTCTTTGAAAATGGGAGTTATTTGGCCCCTGCCCTGCTCCGTTTCTCCTCTGGGAGGGACCCTGCTCCCCGACTCCCTCCCGTCCCGTGGACTGCGGGTGCCCGAGCAGGTGCTGTACTGTCGGGAAAGGGTTCCTCCAGGTTCCCACGGTTTCTTTTGCAATCTAATTCTCTCTCTAACTCGACGCTGCTTTTATTTATAGCTTGTGACAACCCTTCCGAAACTCCTATTACTTTCCAGGATAGTTCAGGTGGTAGGGCTGCTGCCGATGGCCCGCATGTCCAGCTTTGTGTTCGCCCCGGGGGTTGGCTCCCCTGCCCTCTGCCTTAAGGTCAGCGCGTCGAGGGCGGGTGTCGCTGGAAGTCAGGGGCCCGCGTCTCCGGAGCTCGGCTAATCCGCCAGTCCCAGCGTTTCCCGCTTGGGGTGACGCCATTTCCTGCTTTCTAGACGCTCGAGCCGTCTTCAAGCTGCAGCTACTCTGGGGGAGGTGGCGGGGATTCGTTATATTGAAAGATAGGGCAGGGCCACAGTGAACCATCTGATGGAGAATTTGTGGCGATTCAGACACTGAGCTTCCTTATTTTTACTCCTCAGGAAGAGATTTGTGAGCCTATTTTTGTTGTGGTAAAACAGAAATAACACAAAGTTACCGTGTTAACCGTTTTTAGGCCCCGGTTCAGGGACATAGGTGCGCTCGGTGATGTCAGCCGTCGCCACCCCCCAGCTCTGGAGCTTGTTCTTTACACACGCTCCAGGGGTTTGGAACTACTCGGGGACAAAACGTGTTAAACACTTCCACGGCATTTTTGTATCACATCTCATTTACTTTAAGAAGCACCTTTTCGCTGACTCACAGTAGGCCTGTTGTTTCTGCTCCCTCGGCGGCTTTCGGCACCGCGGGCTCAAAGCTGAGCGGGGGCTGGCGGGAGTCGCACGCGTCCGTTAGCTGGGCACGTCCCCGCCTGGCAGTGTGGGTGCGTCCCCGTTTCCAGAACAGCGAGGCCGGGGCCCCTGCGCAGCCCCCGCAGGCTTCTCTCACCCGCCCGGCGCTGTGCGTGCTCCCGATCCAGCCCCTCTGGACGGCGCTTAGTGAGGCACAGACGACGCTGTGTTGTGTGCGCCGCCGGTCGAGCTGCTGGCCTTCTCCAGGTTTGTTAATCCTAGGTGACGTGTGGCACTGCGTACATTTAGGGTACACAGCGCAGCAGCTTGACTTCCATCTGGGGTGAAATGGCCACCCCGGCCAGTTTAGCTCACGTGCAGTGTCTCGTACGGATGCAAAAAGGGAGGAACGTTTTCCCGAGACGAGAGCCCCTCAGCGACCCTCAGACACCGCACCGCGGCGGGGCGACCCTCACCCGGCTGCACGTTTCTTCCCCGGGACCTAGGTAGCGTGTAGCTGGAAGCTTATACCTTTCAACTCCTGAAATTTGCTTTTTTATTCAACAGTATTTCTTGGACATCAATCCATGCTGTTGCACGCAGGTCTCCAGCACGCGCTGGTGGAGTCCTCCCCGCGTGGCAGGTGCTCTGAGTTAGTTATCATCACCTTTTTGTCTCTTTAACCTCGACGGCACCCTGGGAGGGGGTGGGGTGGGCGCCACCCCCTCTTTACATATGCAAACAAGAGGAATCGGAGCTCAGGCCGAGTAGCTGGTGAGTAGAGGCAGGGTTTGAACTCAGGTCCCTGACCTTGAAGTATCTGTGGCTACCATTCCACCAAGCTGCCTCCACTGTTTGTTAACTCAGAAGTTGCAGTCATTAAGGAAGAATTTGTTTCTAATTAGTCCAAATAAATGGCCTGTTAATCACGTGGTCACCCGCGTAACTACATCGTAGTTGTGGTGAGTGGGGTTCGACCTGGCCTGACCTCCCTGCCTCAGCTTCCCGAGGAAATGCTGAGGGGCTGAAAACCAGGTGAAGGGCAAAGGAGGGGACTTCTGGGCGGAGGGGACGGAGCGTCCAAAACCCAAAAGTCCAGTGTGGCCTCTGCGGCACGGACAGGAAGAGGGGCGCTGGGGAGACAGCAGGAGAGGTGGGGTCCTGGGCTGGCAGGAATGGGGCTTGTTATGGGTTCCAGTCTGTATTTTGAGAGTCGTGGGAAACCATTAATGGTTTGGAGCAGGAAGGGTGGCGTTTGCATTCCTAAAAGACCACACTGTGCTCAGCCACACTGAGCACAGATCGACCACAGACCGGAGTGGAAGGTGGAGAAATGGTGGCCTGGACACGGCTGCTGGTGGTGGAGATGCAGAGGCGGGAGCTGATGGAATTGCTGCTGAGGCAGAGCCAGCAGGTCGGCAGGTCGCGGAGTCACACTGGATTTGGGGAGGGAGGCAGAATATGAGTCAGTAACGTCTCCTGCATTTCTGACTTGAGCAGCTACATGGAAGGTGGTGACAGTCACTGGGCTGGGAGGACTGGAAGGTGGTGACCGTCACTGGGCTGGGAGGACTGGAAGGTGGTGACCATCACTGGGCTGGGAGGACTGGAAGGTGGTGACCATCACTGGGCTGGGAGGACTGGAAGGTGGTGGCCATCACTGGGCTGGGAGGACTGGAAGGTGGTGACCATCACTGGGCTGGGAGGACTGGAAGGTGGTGGCCGTCACTGGGCTGGGAGGACTGGAAGGTGGTGGCAGTCACTGGGCTGGGAGGACTGGAAGGTGGTGGCCGTCACTGGGCTGGGAGGACTGGAAGGTGGTGGCAGTCACTGGGCTGGGAGGACTGGAAGGTGGTGGCCGTCACTGGGCTGGGAGGACTGGAAGGTGGTGGCCGTCACTGGGCTGGAAGGACTGGAAGGTGGTGACCGTCACTGGGCTGGAAGGACTGGAAGGTGGTGGCAGTCACTGGGCTGGGAGGACTGGAAGGTGGTGGCCGTCACTGGGCTGGGAGGACTGGAAGGTGGTGGCCGTCACTGGGCTGGGAGGACTGGAAAACGGCCGATGTGGGGGAAAGGTCGGGAGGTTGGTGTTACTGTACAGAGCAGATGGTTGGGGAGCTGGGTTCCCAAGGGCCCTCCAACCTCATGGGCTGGGGATTGTGGGGTGGCAAAGAACAGTCTCCCGAACAGCGGCAGCTTGCAGCCAGTCCTCAGGGCCCCAGCCTCCCCCCAGTCACTCCCCGGAGCCCTGGGCTCCTCTTGGTCCTCACTCCCTGGAGCCCCAGTCTCCTCCTGTCACTCCCCGGAGCCCCGGTCTCCTCCTGTCACTCCCCGGAGCCCCGGTCTCCTCCTGTCACTCCCCGGAGCCCCGGTCTCCTCCTGTCACTCCCCGGAGCCCCGGTCTCCTCCTGTCACTCCCCGGAGCCCTGGGCTCCTCTGGGGCCTGAGGGAGGTCATCAGTATCTGCCCTGAAAGGGTTGAGAGGGCTGAGTAAAAAGTGTGCGTGAACCATTCAGCCCAGGGCTCTGCGGACACTAAGTACTCGGTCCAGGCACCCAGGTCGTTGTCTTTGTCACCGAGGTTGCTACTCTAAAGTGATTTGTAACTAAAATACTGAAGGAGCCTGGATGACTTACTCAGTGCGTATCAATTAGACCTTATTCTTGACTTAACAAAGGACTCCCCTGAACAATGGGATCTTGTTCGCGTAAAGGACATTTTATTACAGGGACATCAAGCAAACAGCTGCCTTTGAATCGACGGTGTAAAGAGCCACATACATAATTGGAAAGGTCACTGGTGTCAGTTTTAAATTAATTTCCCTTTCTTTAATGGATCAGATCAAATTCTTGATTATATTAAGTTATTAAAAAGCCACCCAGCTGCCCCGTGATTTCAGAGGCTGGGGTCTGCCCAGAGTGACAGCAGGGTGGCGCTGTGAGGGGGCTCCCAGCAGCAGGAGTGGGGAATCTCTGTGAACAGCAGGTCCTCCTGGGACAACCTGCCTCTCACATGTACCAGGAGGAGCTGCCAGTTACTGCCGTCTCCAGACTTGCTAAATTAAAAGCAATTCAAACATTGCTGGTTAGGGTTGAAACTCCGAGGGTGTTAAAAATGTCACCTAAAATGTGCGTGTGCCTATTGGAAAAGGGTAGTTTCCTCCTCGAGATTGCACAGCAAAGCCATCTGACTTTCAGAAAGTGTAATATCGTCTCACTAAGTAAATATATGCCAGGGCTTCAGTGCCTCATCTCTATTTGAAAGAAATATCTTTTAGAAGATGAAAAATGCTGGATATTTGGAGAACAGATGTTAACAAATGTGCAAGTATTGGTTGCATCTTAGGTGGAATATGGAAGAATGTGTGTTCAAAACCCGAGTTGGGGCACGGCTGTGCCCCTGGCAGACGGGCTTGGCCTGCCTGGAGACTAAAGGCATCCCAGGCGGCCACACTGCGTGGAGCTGAGTAGCAGCTGCCCACCTGGGACACTCCTTTCTGGACCCTTTTATCTTACCTGCCTTACCCCCTGTAGGAATCTGAGTCTATAAGCCCTTCCCCAAATCTATTTTCTTAAGCCAGGGAGGGGTGGTCCTAGGAGGACATGGCGCTGGGCGAGGGCATGGGCAACTTCCGGGTAAGACGTCTTCTTGGAGTGTCAGTTTTACACGACAGTCTGGAGGAAAAATATTTCCCTATTAAGACAAAAAAGAGTAAGTTAAAAGATTCCATGATGTTCTGTTTTTTAAATTAACCTAAGACTTTGGAGGCACCCCGAGGTTGCTAGTGGAGGAACTTGTGGCCGAGTGGCGCTCATTCGTTGGCGTAGCGACGTGCAGTGGGAACGTTTGGGAAGCATTGCCTGAGTCGCGGACTTAAGCTGCAAGTGGCCTTTGCAATTGGAAGTCAGGGCTCTTGGCCTCCAGTGTCAGAAACCCAGCTGCTGCCTGAAGCGAACGAGGGAAGTTACTGGCTGGCAAACGGAAAAGTCCGAGATTGGATGTGACTTCATTCAGGTTCTCAAAAATACGTCAGCACAAGCCAGTCTCCAAGAATAATCTACTTACCTTCTCTATCTGTCCACCTGTCCTTTATGTGTTGTCCCTCTGTCGCTCCATCTGTCATCTCTTGTCTGTCTGTCGTTGTCATCATCATCACCATTTCTGCTTTTCTCCATTTTTTCTTTATTCTCAGGCGGAGTCTTACAGAGCGATAGCAATGCCAGGATTGTCCTCACCAGCTTTTTGTCCATCTCGATGGCAAAGCCTGCTGTCCTTGTCAGATAATTCCGTGGATCTGCCCCCAGTCGCTGGCCCTGTGTGGGTGACATGCTGGCTTTTCGTGCGTTGATGACGTGGCCAGGGTGGTGTTGGCTGACTGGCCCGGCTGGGCCGTGTGGGGCTGGGCCGTGCTGCCCGATTCCTGGCCGGGGGTGGGCACCGGCGTCTCCTTCCCGAAGAAGCTGCAATGACAGCTGCAAAGGGCCTTGTTTAGTTCCGATTTCTCATTTTACTGATAAAAGAACCCAGGTCCAAAGAGATTTATCTTGTTTTATTGTCTCATGAGAAGAAAACATGGGTAGAACTGGATTTTTAAAGGAAAATTTTAAATGAAAATATAACACATACAGGAATGTGCATAAATCTTAAGTGCACAGCACGATGAACCGTGCAGAGCGAGTGCAGCGGGCGCCCGCTGCCCAGGCCAAGCAGCGGAACCGCCACGCAGCCCCGCCCGCGCCCTGCCACCACCGCCACCGGCCAGCGGGCGGTCCTGGCCTGGAGCTCCCCTGCGGGCTTGTGAAGGCTGTGGCGGTGCGTCCGTCCTCTCAGGCCCACAGCCGCGGGGTCGTCCAGGCCCGCGCCCTTTCCCCCGCGGCATCCCCGCGGCTCACGGGAGCGCGGCCTCCGAGCACAGCGCAGCCCCTGTGCCGCTGCGGCTCTTGGGGCCGACGCTGGGCTTGGTTATCACAGACGGCGCCTTAGTGAACGTTCTTGGGTGTCCCTTTGGGGGCACACGTGCGCCTTCCGCTGGGCTATATTCAAACAGGAGCCGCCCGTTTAGGTCACGTTTTAAACGGTTTTCTGAAATTTGCTGCTCACAATTTGATTTCCCACCCCACTTGGCAGCGTGTTAACTTTGAGCTTTCGGTGGTTGCGGGGACCCTGCTGTGGTTCTGACGTGCGCTTCTCCCGATGGCTGAGACCGGGCGCCTCGCCGCGCTTTGCAGACACCGGGGTGTGCTGTTCTGAGACGGGCCCTTCAGGCCTTTCCGTGCTCTAAGGGTGCTCTTTCCCCTGACGGACTTACAGTGTTCTTTACACATTCCGGGTAAAGTCCTTTGCTGGGTATTTCTATCTAGATATCTATGTGCATTTCAATAAACATGCAGCTGTGTATAAAGCCTTCAGCCAGTCCGCGACGTGCCTCTTGGCCTCTCCATGCTGCCGCTGTGAACAGGGATTCTTGTTTTCAGACAGCCTAGTTGATCAGCATCTTTCTTTATATAGTAAGTGCCTTTTTTGTCCCACTTAAAAATTAAGACTTTTTTTCAAATTTGTGAAGATATTTTATGTCTTTTTCCTAAAGATTTATTGCTATACTTTTCACGTGTAAATCCACAATCCATGTGGGATTGATTTTAGAGTAAGGTGTGACATAGGAGAAAAGATCTTTCCTTTCTTCTTTCTGATGAGATACCGAAATGACACAGAGCCATTTATTGAAAAGTCCACTTTCCCCCACTGTGGTAAGATGTCACTTTTGTCACAAGGGAAGTGATTATGTCTCTGTGGGTCTGTTCTTTTAGTCCGTGTCCTGTTTTGCTGGACTATTTGTCTGTCCTTGAGCCAATTTCACACCGTTTTAGTTCTTGTAGCTCTATAATAACTCTTGGTATCTGAAAACCTAAGCCCTTTAGGCTCGTGCTTTGTCTTCATAATCGTCTGGTCTGTTCCCGGCCCTCTCAGCTTCCATGTATATTTTAGAATTGTCATGTCAATTGCCACAAAAGTTACCTGCTGGATTTTGGTTGGAATTACTTCAAATCTGTGGCTCGATCTGTGGGACAGTTGGCATCTTTGTTTAACCGATCTTTTCACCCATGAATGTGTACACCCTTACATTTAGTAAGGTGACTTTTACTGGATCCTAGTCATGCTTCCTCGCTTCTTATGTAGAGATCTTGTCAGATTCAGTCCTGAGTGGTTAGTGATGTCACAAAGGTACGTTTAAAATGTTCTCATTTCTTAATTATTTGTTATGAGTGTGCAGAAACAATAGATTTTTTTGGAAAATTTTCGAAATTCACTTTTATTTCTAATAATTTGTATATTCTTTTAGATTTTCTGCATATAATAGTCCAGTGAACTGTGGATGATGATGGTTTTATTTCTTCCTTACTAATCCTCTTATTTTGTTTCCGGATCTTGGGGCATTTTATCTTCAGTACATTGTTGGATAACAGTGGGGGTCGCAAGCATCCTTCCTTTGTTTCTTACTTCAGAGGGGAAACTTTCAACACTTCAAAATTAATTATGATAATTGTGTTAGTGTTTTAAAGTTGCTCTTTAGCAGATAAACACAATTTTATTTTAATTACTTTATTTTTTAACAAATTATCTTCATTGTTGAAAATATTACAGATGTCCCCTTTTTCCCCCCTTTGATCCCCTCCACCCCGCATCCATCCCACCCCCC
This sequence comes from Miniopterus natalensis, assembly GCF_054644295.1. Classification (NCBI taxonomy): domain Eukaryota; kingdom Metazoa; phylum Chordata; class Mammalia; order Chiroptera; family Miniopteridae; genus Miniopterus; species Miniopterus natalensis. The sequence goes on from NC_142083.1 coordinate 102,771,774, forward strand.
AGGCCTTCCCCAGACTAGTGTCTGTGTCCATGGGTTATGCTTAAATACATATAAGTTCTTTGATTAATCTCTCCCCACCCTCTCCCCCACCCCTCCTTCCCTCTGAGGTCCCTCAGTCTATTCCATGCTTCTATGTCTCTGGATCCATTTTGTTTATCAGTTTATTTTGTTCATTAGATTCCACGTATGAGTGAGATCATGTGATACTTGTCTTTCTCTGCCTGGCTTATTTCACTCAGCATCATACTCTCCAGGTCCCTCCATGCTGCATCAAAGATACAAGATCCTTCTTCTTCACAGCTGCGTAGTATCCATGGTGTGAATGTCCCACAGCTTTTTATCCACTCAGCTACTGATGGGCACTTGGGCTGTTTCCAGATCTTGGCTATTGTAAATAACGCTGCTGTGAACATAGGGGTGCCTGTATTCCTTCTAATTGGTATTTCAGGATTCTTAGGATACATTCCTAGAAGTGGGATCACTGGGTCAAAGGGCAGCTCCATACTTAATCTTTTGAGGAACCTCCACACTGTTTTCCACAGTGGCTGCCCCAGTCTGCATCCCCCCAGCAGTGCACCAGGCTCCCCTTTCCCCACACCCTCGCCAGCACAAGTCGTTTGTGGATTTGCTGATGGAGCCATTCTGACAGGTGTGAGGTGACACCTCATTGTGGTTTTAATTTGCATCTCTGATGATTAGCGACGTTGAGCATTTTTTCATGTCTCTTGGCATCTGTGTGTCCTCTTTGGAGAAGTGTCTATTCAGGTCCTTCGCCCATTTTTTAAGTGGATTGTCTTCCTTTTGTTAAGTTGTATGAATTCCTTATATATTTTTGAAATTAGCCCCCTATCAGATGTGTCATTGGTAAATATGTTCTCCCGCACAGTGGGCCCCCTTTTCGTTTTGTTAGTGGTTCCTTTGCTGTGCAGGAGCTTTTTACTTTGCTGCAGTCCCATGTGTTTATTTTCTCCTCTGTTCCTCTTGCCCTGGGAGGTGGATCAGCAAACATGTTGCTACGAGAGATGTCTGGGATTTTGCTGCCTATGTTTTCCTCTAGGATTTTTATGGTTTCAGGGTCTTACATTTAAGTCTTTTATCCATTTTGGGTTTATTCTTGTGTGTGGTGAAAGTGGGTGGTCTAGTTTCATTTTTTTGCATGTATCTGTCCAGTTTTCCCAGCACCATTTATTGAAGAGACTGTCATTACTCCATTGGATGCTCCTGCCTCCTTTCTCAAATATTAACTGGCCATAATGGTCTATTTCTGGGGTCTGTGCTCTGTTCCACTGATGTATATGCTTGTTCTTGTGCCAGTACCAGGCTGTTTTGATTACAGTGGCTTTGTAGTATAATCTGAAATCTGGTGTTGTGATCCCTCCAACTTTGTTCTTCCTTCTCAATATGGCTGCAGCTGTTTTTTGGTTCCATATAAATTTTCGAACTGTTTGGTCTAGACCTGTGAAATATGCTGTTTGTATTTTAATAGGGATTGCATTAAATTTATAGATTGGTTTGGGTAGTATAGACATTTAATGATGTTAATTCTTGCAATCTACGAACACAGTATATTCTTCCACTTATTTGTATCTTCCTCTGTTTCTTTTTTCAGTGTCCCATAGTTTTCTGGGTACAGGTCTTTTACATCCTTGGTTAAGTTTATTCCCAGGTATCTTATTTTTTTAGATGCAGTGGAAATGGGATTGTTTTTTTAGTTTCTCTTTCTGAGAGTTCATTATTGGTGTATAAAAATGCCATTGGCTTCTGGGTGTTAATTTTGTATCCTGCTACCTTGCTGAATCCAGTTATTAAATGTGGTAGTTTTTTGATAGAGTCTTTAGGGTTTTCTATGTACAATATCATGTCGTGTGCAAATAATGACAGTTTTACTTCCCCCTTTCCAATTTGTATGCCTTTTATGTCTTGTTCCTGTCTGATGGCTGTGGAGAGGACTTTTAGTACTATGTTGAATAAGAGTGGTGAGACTGGACATCCCTGTCTTGTTCCTGTTCTTAGGGGAAATGATTTTAGTTTTTGCCCATTGAGTATGATGTTGGGTGTGGGTTTGTCATATACCATCTTTTTTATGTTGAGGGATGATCCCTCTATTCCCACTTTGCTGAGAGTTTTTATAAAAAATGAGTGTTGGATTTTGTCAAATGCTTTTTCTGCATCTGTTGATATGATCATGTGATTTTTGTCTTTCAATTTGTTTATGTGATGTATCACATTTATTGATTTGTGAATATTGTCTCAGCCTTGAATCCCTGGAATAAATCCCACTTGGTCGTGGTGTATGATCTTTTTAATATATTACTGGATCTGATTTGCTAATATTTTGTTAGCATTTATGTTCATCAGGGATATTGGCCTGTAATTCTCTTTCTTTGTAGTGTTTTTGTCTGGCTTTGGAATTAGGCTAATGCTGGCCTGGTAAAAAGAGTTTGGAAGTGTTCCTTCCTCTAGGATTTTTTGAAATAGTTTGAGGAGGACAGGTGTTAATTCTTCTTTGGATGTTTGGTAAAACTCCCCTGTGAAAGCGTCCAGACCAGGGCTTTTGTTTGCTGGGAGGATTTTTTATTACTGCTTCAACTTCATCAGCAGTTAACGGCCTATTCAGGTTTTCTGATTCTTCCTGATTCAGCTTTGGAAGGTTGTATTTTTCTAGGGATTTGTCCATTTCATCCAGGTTGTCCAGCTTGGTGACACATAGTTGTTCATAGTATTTTCTTACAATCCTTTGTATTTCTGTTGCGTCAGTTGTTATTTCACCTCTTTCATTTCTGATTTTGTTTATTTGGGTCCTTTCTCTTTGTTTCTTGATGAGTCTGGCTAAAGGTTCATCAATCTTGTTTGTCTTTTCAAAAAACCAGCTCTTGGTTTCATTGATCTTTTGTACAGTTTTTTTAGTCTCTATGTCATTAATTTCCGCTCTGATCTTTATTATTTCCTTCTTTCTACTCACTCTGGGCTTTTCTTGTTGTTTTCTTTCTAAGTCTTTAAGTTGTATGATTAGAAAGTCTATTAGAAGTTTTTCTTGGTTTTTTGAGGTAGGCTCGTAGTGCTATGAACTTTCCTTTCAGGGCTGCTTTTACTGTGTCTCATAGATTTTGAGTTGTCCCTTTTCTTTTGTTTCCAGGAAGTTTTTTATTTCTTTCTTGATCTCACTGGTAACCCATTCATTGTTTAATACATGCTATTTAGCCTCCATGTGTTTGAATGTTTTTTAGTGTTTTTATTGTAGTTGATTTCTAATTTCATGCCACTGTGGTCTGAGAAGATGCTTGAGTCTTCTTGAACTTGTAGAGACTAGTTTGTGTCTTAACATGTGTTCTATCTTTGAGAATGTCCCATGTGTCCTTGAGAATAATGTATATTCTGCAGCTTTGGGGTAGAATGTTCTGTAAATGTCCATTAACCCATCTGATCTAGGGTGTCATTTAGGGTCACTGTTTCATTGTTGATTTTTTGTCTGGAAGATCTATCCAGTGAAGTCAATAGGGAGTTAAAGTCCTCTAGTATGACTGTATTGCTTTCGATCTCTCCCTTAAAGTCCTCTACAAGATTTTTTATAAATTTGGATGCTTCTATATTGGGTGCATATATATTTATCAGGGTTATATCCTCTTGTTGGATTGATCCCTTTAGTATTACATAGTGGCCTTTCTTGTCTCTTTTTATGGCCTTCATTTTGAAGTCTATTTTGTCTGATATGAGTATTGCTACCTGAACTTTTTTTTCATTTCCATTTGCATGGAAAAATTTTTTCCATCCCATCACTCTCATCCTGTCTGCGTCTTTTGTTATGAGGTGGGTTTCTTATAGACAGCATATATTTGGGTCATGTTTTCTTATCCATTCAGCCACCCTGTATCTTTTTATTGGAGCATTTCATCCATTTACATTTAAGGTTATTATTGATATTTATCGATTGCCATTTTATTTCTTTATGCCTATGTTTCTCTTTCTCTCTGTTTCAACTTCTTACTCTAGCAGTCTCTTTAACATTTCCTGCAATGCTGGTTTGGTGGTGATAAACTCCTTTAGCCTTTTTTTTTTGTCTGAGAAGCTCTTTATTTCACCATCTATCTTTAATGATAGTGTTACTGGATAGAGTAGTCTTGGTTTCAGATCCTTGTTTTGCATTACCTTGTGTACTTCATGCCATTCTCTTCTGGCCTGTGGAGTTTCTGATGAGAAGTCAGTTGACAGCCTTATGGGGGCTCCTTTGTAGGTAACAGATTCCTTTTCTCTTGCTGCCTTTAAGATTCTCTGTCTTAAATTCTTTGCATTTTAATCATAATGTGTCTGGGCACGGGCCTCTTTGGGTTCTTCTTGCATGGGACTCTGTGTCTCTTGACCTTGTGTGACTTTTTCCTTGACCAGGTTAGGGAAGTTTTCTGCCGTTATTTCTTCACACAGGTTCTCTAACCCTTGCTTACTTTCGACCTCTTCTGGCACTCCTATGATGTGAATATTGTTATGTTTCATGTTGTCCCACAGCTCCCTCAGACTGTCCTCCTGTTTTTTAATTATTTGTTCTTTTTGGATCTCTGGTTGAGTGATTTTTTTCTACCCTGTCTTCTGATTCACTGATACGATCCTCTGCTTCCCCTAATCTGCTGTTTATTCCTTCCAATGTATTCTTTATTTCTGCTGTGTCATTCTTCATTTCCTTCATAGTTTCCTTATCTTTTTTCATGCTGTTGAGCATTCTTACAATCAGTATTCTAAACTCTATATCTCATAGATTGCTTATCTGTTTCATTTAGCTCTTTTTCTGGAGACTTTTCTTGTTCTTTCATTTGGGGCTTTATTTTTGGTCTCCCTATTTTGATTACCTTTTTGGGTTTGTTTCTAAGTAGATCTGCTAGGACTCTCAGTCTTTTTGGAGGGTCTCTGGTACAGGCCAGTGTCAGACGTAATTTGTGCCTGGCCCTGAGTATCTTGCTTGGAGCTACCCTAGGCTTGAGGTCCCCTCTGTTGGGGCTGAGTGTGTTTGGACAGGACCAAGATGCACACCAAAGTCTGCTTTCCAAGGTCAGGGTCCAGAAGCACATCAGGCAAAGCCTCAAAACACTCTGAGGTCTGCCTTTGCCTGCAGGCTGATTAATCTGATTCTCTTAATGAGCCTCAGGCTGTAGAAGCTCCACGTGGTGGGGCGGCTGGTTGTTATCAGTCTCTTAATAAGCCTCAGGTTATAGAAACTCCTCTGGGCAGGGCAAGAGTCTTTCCGGCACGGTGGGGCAATTGCTTCCCTCCTTAGGCAAAAGCCAAAAATTTTCCGATTGAGAAAGATGTCCTCCGAAGTCTGGGAGAATTACTTGTGTCAGGTGTGTCAGGTAAGGGCTAATAGGTCTAGGTGTCCCGTCCATGACCCCGACCATCCTGCATGTGCGCAGGATGATGGCCTCATGTAATGATGATCCAGCATGATGCAGCCGTGATGGGCTTAGCCTTACAAATGATGATTCAGCAGAATGCAGCTGTGCATGCGACAGTAGTGTGCTGCTTGCTATAGTTTATATAACCAGCACTGTGCAAAATAAAGGAAGGAAGGAATCGTTCTCTCGATGTTGACTCCGTGGACCTTCTTTACACTGGGGATCTCGCGTGCGAAACACCCCTTGCAGCCTCCCTCCCCCAACAACTGGGCAGAGGAATCCAACCGGGCATCCGCTGACCTCACTCTCCAGAGCCCACAACCCCAGACTCTCCCCCTGCTGGAGCCCAAGGTGAGTTGCTGCACAGGAAACTTTGTGCATTGCTTCTTTAGGAGGGTTCCTGCATTTCCAGCCACCTCTTCCTGGCAGACAGAAACCAGCCAGATGATATGTGGGCCCCTGTCTCAGTTCTGTTCTCTGGGCTGGGGAGCCCCGCCAGGAGTTTAGGCCCCAGAGTCCTCAGTGGGAACCCCCACAGCTGCAGTGTCCCTCCGGACCTTCAGCCGCCCTTGCACCTCCGCACTTCCTACCCGTCTCTGTGTGGTTTCCGCTTTTCCTCCTTAGTTATAAGAGTTCTCTCCAGCTCGTCTTCAGTTGGTTTCCAGGATGATTTTTCTACGGTTTAGTTGTAAATCCAGATTGGTCCCTGGAGAATGTGAGTGTAGGTCACACTCAGTCCGTCTCCATCTTGGATCTCTCCAAGACGATTTTATTTTATCAATAATTGGCTTATAAGTGATCATGAATAGGTATTTTATGTTATCAAATGATTTTTATACATCTATTTGGTATGAATTTCCTCTCATTCTGTTAATATGGTGAGTTACACTGTGTTTTAAAAAATTATTGATATGTATTATTACATTTTTTTGCTGAATGCATTTTGGAATTTTTATTTAGACTTTTACACCCATGTGTATTAGAGAGATGGCTTTGTAATATTCCTTTCTTGTACCAGTGTCAGGTTTGGGTGGATGTTTGAGGTAATGCTGGTCATAAAGGACAAGTTGGGAGATATTCCTGTGTTTTTTTTTTCTGAAAAGTTTTATGAAAGGCTGGGATTAAATTATAACTTGGGTGTTTGGAAGAATTCACTGATGATGGGCCTGGAGATTTGTGTTGGGAAGTTTTAATTTATATTTATTCTCCTTAGCTGATGTAGGACTATTCAGGTTTACCATTTCTTCTACACTATTTATCTAAACTGTGTTGTTCTAAGAATTTTTTCGCTAGTCTGAATTTTCAAATTGGCATAAACTTATCTTTAAAAATCTTACACTGTCTTTTAAATACCTGTGGGATTTGCAATGCTGCTCTTTTCACTCTTGACACTAATTTATGCAGTTTCTCCTTTCCTTGACTATCATGCTAGTTGTTTATCAATTTTGCATGTTTTTTCCAAAGAACCAACTTCTACTTTTGATTTTTCCTGTTTTCATATTAAATTTGTTTTCTTTTCATTTTTTAATGTTTATTTGGCTCTTTTATGAATGTTTTTACTGTATTAGTAGAAATTGTTTTCAGCTTTTCTAATTTTCTAGTAGGTATACAAGGCTATAATTTCCCCTTTAATTACGGCTTTAGCTCCTTTCTACCAGTTGCATTTTCATTAATATTTGGAGGCAAATATTTTCTAATTTCCATGTCAATATGTCCTTTCACCCATGATTATTAACACATATAATTGATTAGTTTCCAAACATTTTGGATTTTCTAGTTTTTATTTTATTATTGATTTGTTGCTGAATTCTAATGTAGTCAAATACTGTACTCCAGATGACATTTGCTGGGACTGACTATGATCCAAAATATGGTACATAAAAACTTGAAAACTTCGTATATTATGTCATTGTGTGTTATGTCAAGTGCAGTGTTATATATAGTTCAATTTGGTAAACACAGTTAATCATGTTAAGATTTTAAAAAAATCTTTCTGGATTTTGTTCTGCCTATTCGACCATTAGTGAGTTTCTGAGAGTATGTTAAAGTTATTATGTTTGTGCATTTACTTATTTCTTCTTGTAGTTATATTAGTTTTGCTTAAAATATTTACTGTTGTGCTACATTAGTTGCAGACAAATTTAGAGTGTTTATATCTTCCAGGAAGAATGACCATTTCATTAGGATGGAATGTTCTTTATCTTTAGTGACCTGTCTTGTCTTTAAAGTCCACTCTGTTCTATATTAGTACAGCTCCATCCACTTTCTTTTGCTCAGTGTCTGCGAGGTATAACTTTTTCTAACCCCTTACTGTAAATTTTTATTTGTTCTTATATTTAAGGTGTGTCTCTTTTAAGATCAGCATATAGTTTTTAATTTTAATTCATCTCGAATATATTTAATTTGGTGCCTCTAGACTATATTTATTTTAATACTGATAAGTTGAAATTTTTATATAACAATTTTTTATTTTCCCACTATTTTATATGCCTTTTCTCCCTTACCTCTGTGTTTACTTTCTTTTTGATTAGTTCAACATTGTAAAATTATTCCATTTACCTGCTCTATTAGTATGTAGATTTTTTTAAGGAGTTTCCTAGGGAATAAAATGTTAATCTTTGAATTGTTACTATCGATTACCTAATATTAACAAATTCACAGATAATGCTAAGAATGTGGAACCTGTTAAGTTCTACCCTCTGTGGCCTTTTGTGCTATTGTTGCCATACATTTTAATTCTGCAAATGGTTTGTATACCACAAAGCATTACAATGAGTTTCAATAAACTCATTCTCATAGTTAGACTTTCTTTATTCCTTCCTGCATTTCCTGGTCTGTCTGGGATCATTTCCTCCATCCCAAATAATTTCTTATATTATTTCTTTAGCAGGTCTGCTGCCAGGGAACACTCTTAGATTGTTTGTGTTCCAGAGTGTTTTTATTTCACCTTCATTAGTGCAGAATGTTTTCTCTGAGGACAGGATTATAGGTTGGTGCTTATTTCTCTGCTCCAAAGATGTAGTCGCATTTTTTCTGGCTCCCACTATTTTATCGAAAAGTTAGCTGCTAGTCTAATTTTGTGTCTTTTTCTCCCCTGGATGCTTTGAAAATTTTTGTTTTCTCATTTCAGCAGTTTATAGACGAGGTACTTCGGTGTAGCTTCCTTGGCATGTATCCTTCTTGGGCATTGTGTCGCTTCCTGAATCCACACCTTGACATCATCACTAGTTTGGAAAATTCTGAGCTATCATCTGTTTATATGTCGGTCTGGTTCCATTCCCTCTATTTTCTCTTGGAGGACTCAAGTTCTATATGTGATAACCTTTTCCAGGGTTTCATAGAGCTACTTCCTGCTCTTTTCTGTATTTCAGGTTTTTTTTAAATGACATTCTGTGCTCACCATGGATATTTTTCTCCAAGCATTTTCCAGCTCTCTTCACGTTTGTCTGCTGTTTAACCGGCTCTGCGAGACTGTCCCTTTTAGTTTGGCTTCGTGCTTAGCCTCTGCCCTCGACGCTTCACAGACAGATGCCTCAGGAGGAAAACAGGCTGAATATTGGTCTCACTGCTGAGTTCTTAATTCGAGTTATTGTAGTTTTTAGTTCTAGAGTTTCTACTTAATTCTTTTCTATATATTTCAGTTGTTTGGTCAGATTCTCTAACTTCTCCTCTTTCTTAGTGAGCTTTTTAATCAGTGTGTAAAGCCTGAGCCTCATAACTGCAGAAACTGGACCCCTGGGTCTCGTGATGGCCCCCCTTCCCCACCGACGCTCCCTTCGGTGTGTGCCGGGGGTTTCTGCTGGACGTGGGACAGGAGGGACTGTTGCAGCTCAGGGCGGTGCTGATGCTTTCAGTGAGGACCCCCTCTTTTCTGTGACGGCGGCAGGGGGACAGACCGTCTCAGGGGTCATGGGCAGAGCCGACTTGAGTTTGCATCGCATTGCTTGTGAAGCTCGGCCACCTTTGGCTCAGCTTCACTCCCAGGGTCTTGCCCTGCGGTGTCCCAACGTAGAGCCCGTGGTATTTCCGAGGCGCCCCCTTGCAGGCCTTCAGGCCTAATTTTTGTCTTCCCAGCTCTGTGAGACTGTCCCTTTTAGTTTGGCTTCTTTCTTAGCCGTCTGCCCTCGATGCTTCACAGGCAGATGCCTCGGGAGGAAAACAGGCTGCATATCGGTCTCACTTCTCAGTTCTTTCCAGTCCTGATTCGTGTTCCTCAGGTTCTGGCCACTGGGCAGCGCCGAACGCCGGTGTATTTAACCCCTGCCCCGCACACTAGCCCGCATCGCTGCTGGCTCCCACAGAAACCCTGATGCTTTCACACGGGTGCATTTTCACCCGCTTTGGGCTTTGTCATCGCTCTTGCTGAGGATGCTGGGTGCTCAGGATTTGACACTTGGATACAAGGCTGCGATACTTGGATTCCTGTCTGGGTCTAATGGTGCTTGTCAACATCAGTCCACTGCTGCTGTTGAGTGACAGTTGTGACATCACAAACACGAATCACTGTAAATGACACTTACCTAGCATTTGGGGGGTTACAGTTGGACCCCATCTAGTCTCGCTTTCTGTCTCTCTGCAGCCACATACAACAGGAGTCATTTCCTCATTTCATCAGTGAAGTGTCATCTCCCAGCAGCAATTAAGTAGGTTATTTAACCACACAGCCAAAAAGTGCCATTATTTGGACTAAAACCCCCCCATTTAGACAGTAATTTATTATTATTATTATTTTTTTTACTTCTTCCATGTGGCTTTTCTTGAAAGAGATTCTAGATGTGGAAAAATCCCCGTGTGTTTATTTATTTGTACCATTAATCTCAAGTCCTGTGATATATGCTTAGGGGCTTGGACTCTGATGCTGAGACACACGTTCAAATGGACTCTTCTATTGATCATGATGCGATCGAGTTCCCTCTTTAATCGCCTCTCTCCTCACCTTTAAGGTGTGATAACAAGTCACACCTCATTCTCAGGTAGGTTAGAAATAGCCGAGAAGTCATGCTTGGGGGGGCTTAGAGCCCATGCGCCGGGGCTTAGAGCTCATGCCTGGGGGGCTTAGAGCCCATGCCTGGGGGGCTTAGAGCCCATGCCTGGGGGGCTTAGAGCTCATGCCCGTGGGGGCTTAGAGCTCATGCCTGTGGGGGCTTAGAGCTCATGCCCAGGGGGGCTTAGAGCCCATGCCCAGGGGGTCTTAGAGCTCATGCCCAGGGGGGCTTAGAGCTCATGCCTGTGGGGGCTTAGAGCTCATGCCTGGGGGGCTTAGAGCCCATGCCTGGGGGGCTTAGAGCCCATGCCTGGGGGGCTTAGAGCTCATGCCTGGGGGCTTAGAGCCCATGCCTGGGGGCTTAGAGCCCATGACCAGGGGGTCTTAGAGCTCATGCCCAGGGGGGCTTAGAGCTCATGCCTGTGGGGGCTTAGAGCTCATGCCTGGGGGGCTTAGAGCCCATGCCTGGGGGGCTTAGAGCCCATGCCTGGGGGGCTTAGAGCTCATGCCTGGGGGCTTAGAGCCCATGCTTGGGGGGCTTAGAGCCCATGCCTGGGGGGCTTAGAGCTCATGCCTGGGGGCTTAGAGCCCATGCCCAGGGGGGCTTAGAGCCCATGCCTGGGGGCTTAGAGCCCATGCCCAGGGGGGCTTAGAGCCCATGCCTGGGGGCTTAGAGCTCATGCCTGGGGGGCTTAGAGCCCATCCCCGGGGGGGCTTAGAGCTCATGCCTGGGGGCTTAGAGCTCATGCCTGGGGGGCTTAGAGCCCATCCCCGGGGGGGCTTAGAGCTCATGCCTGGGGGCTTAGAGCCCATGCCTGGGGGCTTAGAGCCCATGCCCAGGGGGGCTTAGAGCCCATGCCTGGGGGCTTAGAGCTCATGCCCGGGGCTTAGAGTGCTGCGCTGCCATCCGGCGAGAGCTCGTGGCCGCTGTCATATTTAGTAACAGTCATGAACGTTGATGTTGTTCCTGGGGCCCCCTGGCCATTCCCAGCCCTCCCGGGTTCTTTTCCTTCCTCGGCTCCCCTGTCATACTCAGTGACGGGTTTGCAGAGGCCCGAACGCCCTGCTCACAGGCGCCCAGAGGCAGATGCCTGCGTTGGATGCCAGGGCCGCCCATGCTGTGCCAGTGCACGGAGCTCTGAGTCACAGCGGATCCTGGATTCTTGGAAGACGGTGTTACTCAGATGTGTTTCTTTGTGCGAAGCTTGAGACGCCGGCAGCCCTCGGGGATACTGACTGAAATGGGGCTTCCTGTTTCGTCGCCCCTCGGCTGGTGTCTGGAGGCCGCGCCGCTCTTGCTGGTGTGGCTTCTGCTGCTCCTCCTCTCCCCTGGTCGCAGGAGTGGGAGGCTGTGTGCCGCCCTGGAAGGAAGGAGAGGCGTTGGATGTAAGGGCCGAGGGACCAGCGATCCCCTCGGCGGGTGCAGCGGGGGAGAAAGGCCTCGGGTGCAGGAAGGAGGCCCCAGGCCGGCTCTGCTGCCTGAGAATGCAGGGCGGGCGCGGGGCCGCTCAGGGAGCGTGGTCCTGGCCTTGGGTGGCCCCCACGCAGGAAAGCAGGGATGCAGTCGTGTGTGGGTCACTTCATCCTGAGTTACACCCCAGTGACAAATGCCCCAAAGTGTCTGGCTCGCACCGCAGAGGCTTAGTGTCACATTCCGTGTCCATTCTGGGCCAGCTGTAGCTATGTGGCGCAGCGAATTTACCCTTGGGCCTGGGCTCATGGGTCCGCACCTGTCTGCCATCGCACTGGGTTTATGATGGACAGAAGGGGGCATCGCCGGGCACCGTAAGTGTACAGTGACTCTCCGGGCTTCTGATGACAAGTGTTTACAGGAAGCTTCTGTTTTTATTTCATTGGCCAAAGAAAATCACAGGGACACCTTGATGTCAGTGGAGTGGAGAAAAATCATCCTGCCAAGGGAGTGGCGGTGAGCATTTTGAACAACAATATAATCTACCCCAAGGCCAAGTTCATCCACAAAGGAAGGGATTTGATGCCGTAGGAGGGCTCAGTGGGAGAAATCTGAAGATTGAGTGCCGGCTGCTGGCAGTGCTGAGCCGGGTAAGCATCACAGCACCCCGACCCTTCAGGGGTGTGTCCAGCCCTCTGTGGGAGCCTGCAGTCCCGTCACGCTGTGTCCTCACTGCCGATCTGTCCTCACCAGCCGCGCCCACCCGCCTGCGTTTGCAGAGCTTCCCTGGGCCTTGAGTTGAGACTGCTGACGGCACAGCACAGGGGGACGCGTGATCCCCGGAATGAGCAGAGACCGGCGTTCTTGGAGACCCCAGTGCGCACCTGCGGGTGGGTGTGAAGCGGGCGCCCGGGCGGTGGGAATCCCCGGTGGCTGGGTCTCCAGTGAGGAAGCCCTTGTTTCACTCATGGAGCCGACTGGAAGGAAAATTTCCCGAGCTCTTCTGTCTCTCCTAGCTGCGGCCTGGAGAGAGCGTGGCGCGGGGTGTTAGACGTGGTTCCCGTGCCACCCACGCCCCGTTCTCGTCCCGAAGCGCCGCTCCTTCCAGAGCTGCACACTCGCGGGGCTTCCTCCGCGGGCTGGGTTTGGGGGAGTCGCCCTCACAGTAGCTTTTACTCTTTCCTGTTAATACACAAAAAACACGTCCCCAATTAAATGTTTATCACTTACGTAGCCCAGGTCCTCTATGATCTTCAGAGACAAAAGATAAACCAACAGAAAACACAGTTAGAGTTACTTTCAGTGGCACGGCCGGCCACGACTAACCATCGCTCACGTTGCAGGGCCTGATGTTTCAGACTTTTCCTCTGTGAGCGCCACCAGCAGCGGACGATAGGACGGGAAAGTGACCACTAGCGTGGACGCTGGAGACGGGCGCCCTGGGATCCGCCACAGCTGTCCCCTCTCCTGGCCGGGGCCCTGGGCCAGTTACTCAGACTCTCGTATGTACAATGGCTGTTAGGAGTGACACGCTTAGGATACTGCCTAGCACATGTCAAGTGCTCTATATCGATAGCTGTATATTTTTCTTGATAGTGTATTAATAAATCCCTATATCACTGTGTCTACATTCATGCCATCCTTTTAAATGAAATGATTATATCACAATAGCAGTGTATAGCATAACTCTTTTAATCTCCATTTTATATTGTAGAGTATTTAGGATGCTTTTAATTTATTTTTTATTATTGAAAACAACATTCCCTCCAATATTTATCTAGAAGAAATCTTTAGTATTCGAGTTCCTGGGTCAAATATATGCCCAGTTTTACACCTTCAGCTGTAAATTTCCAGTCTGTCTAATATTTGGCTGTATTTGGTCCTATTATTTTTCTTAATCCTGTTTGATAACTGGGAAAAGTTATCAAATTTTAATAAAGATTTCTTTTTATTCTAGTAAAAATGAATGTTTATTAGGAATATTTTTGGCCCACCCGCCCTGCACCACCCTCTTTCTCTCTGATTGAAATCACTTTCCTTTTCTGATTTAAAATGCAACTCGTGTTGGCTGGAATATGGACTATCCATGTGAAGGAGAGAATGAGATTCCCCAAGAAACGGCACCCTGAGATAGTTTGCAGGCTGGAGTCTGTCTTCCAGGATTTGCCGGTGGTTCTCGACCTGTGACATTAGAAGGTCTTGGAGGGCTTGTAGGACTGAGGCCCTGAGTCCTGTACCTGGAGTTTACGGTTCAGCAGGTTTGGGGTGAGGCCCGAGAATCTGCGTTTTGGACAAGTCCCCGGCTGCTGGACCGGGATTAGGGTTTGGGAACTGCTGGTGCACGTGCACGCGGACGCAAGACCTCCGCACTGCTCGGTGACTTAAATCTGTCGCAGACACCGTGCGCGCGGCTCAGACCCGCACCGCTGGGCAGCCGAGTGCCCTCCGGCCCGCCGCCGTTCCCTCGTTCATTTGCTCTCAGAGCACTTTCGGTTGTTCCGCTTCCCACGGTGAGGGCGGGCGTGCGTGGGAAGCTCTGCTCCCTGCCTGCGCCCGGCCCTGTGAGGGCTTTCGGAGCCCACGCGCTGCGGGCCGGCCGCCGCTCCTGCAGAGACCCCCGGCTGCGCCCGAGCTCCTGGGCCACGCTTCCTTCCACTGCGCCCCCGCGCCCTGCCGGCCAGACACGCGGTCTTTCACTCTCGATACGATTTCATTTCTACTTGTGATTATTACACCTTTTAAATGTCTATTGACCATTAACGTTTCTTCAGGACGCCGCCTTTGCCCGTGTTTCGTTCTCCTTGCTTAAAGGCTAATTATTTAATCATAGCCTTATGGAGTCTAGGTTGCAGGTGTTTTTCCAATCTATCGTGTACTTTCATTTCCCTTTCTTGATTCAGAGAAAAAAACTAATTCACCTTATAACTTATATAAGGTATATTCTGTAACTTTTCTTTCATGTTACTTTCCTCTTTGAAGACAAACTTTTCCAATCCGATATGATTTGTTTACTCACTTATTCAGCGAATATATTCTGCTTTGCTACTACGCACCAGGGGCTCTCGAGGCACTGGGGATAAACTGTAAAGCCCTGTCCTCCCGGAGCCTACGCTTTAGTGTGAGGAGACAGGCGGTGCGCAGCGTGACAAGGAACAGCGCTCACGTCTTCGGAGCCGATCGTGCTTTGGGGACAGGCGCAGGAGGGGGCATTGTAATATTTGCTTAGTTTTCCCTCAGTTTATTTTTATAATTTCATTTTTCAGTTTTTATTTTTTACTCACTTACACATCTTGGTGTAAGGCCCGAGGTGTGGTTTAAACCTTTTATCTAAATTTATTTACTGAGGATGTGGATCCTTTCTCACCTGTCTGCAAGGTCAGCTTTAGGGTCCCCTAAATATTTATGTGTTTGTGTGTATTTCCCTCCTTTTTATTCCGACCCGTTGCTGCACCTCAGTTGTGGTCTTGAGAACAGTCATTTCATTCTTTATGTTGTGTTTTGCCCCCATATTGTAATTTCTTCCTCCTTACCATCCTTCAGTATTTTGGGGCTTTTCTGATCTGCTTGCTGAGAAGTTTTGGAATCACATTGTCAAATTCCGAGTAAAATCACGTTGGGGTTTTAGTTAAATTTAGTTAAATGATATCACATCTGCAGCCGACTGTTTAAGGACTGAGAATCGATGGGGCACGGTCGGTCTCAGAGCCTGACGTGGCGGCAGGTGGGCCTGGCCCCCGCGGCCGTGTCCTGCGTGGGGCCTGCCGGCCCCGAGCCGCCCGAGCGGCTCACGCTGCTGAGCGCCAGCGGCCTGCGCGCGGGTTAGTGTTTAAACCGGGCGTTGCGCCCATGCAGGAAGCCGGCGGTTTCCGCTGTGTATATGGTTTTGCTTCGCTCCTGTGTCCGCCTCCCACACTTTGCAGGGCGAGGTTAAATGCACACCGAGACGGCCTGCTTCCCGGCTCCTCAGTGAGAGCCCCGCGTCCGTCGCGGCGAGTCCCGCACCCCGTGCTGCGCCCAGGGCTGAGGGGAGCCGCGTCCCGGGCACGGCTGCCGCAGGCGTTTCTCTGTCTCTGCGTTTCGCTGGGATCCCTGCCCCGCGGGTGGAACTACAAGTGTCGAGCTGGCTGGATGCTGCTTTGCTTTGACTCCTTTCCCTCGGTGGCCCTTCCTTTTGCATGTATCGCCTCCCTGCTTCCAGCTCTGCTCCTCGGGCTTGATAAGCCAGTTCTCACCCCTCCAGGCCTCGGTCTCCCCACCAGCGGGACGCAGGTGAAGCCTCGGGCTCCCCGGCGACTCTGTCACCAGTGCTCCCTGGTCCCCGTCCTTCCTGGGTGCCGCGGGAGGGCCCGTGGGCACCGTCGTCCGTGCAGCCCGCCGTGGAAGCCGCCGCCCAGTAGCTCTATTTCCTTCCTCCCTCCTGCAGTCAGAGCGCTTTCAATTTGTTTTGCTTAACAAAGTGTTGAAATTTCCTGTCTTGTCCACTCAGATCGTCCGCGTTTTAATTCTGTGAATTACTGTCTTTCCTTGAATTAATTCCATCCCTCTCTCAGCGCTCTCCTTATTTCCCCTCAGTAAATTGCCTTATTATTTCCGCTTATTTTACAGGGTCTGTTTTCTATGATTTCCTTGAGAGTGAAAAGCAGATGGTCTCTAAGATTTCCCAGGCAGTTTTTTGGAAAGTGAGACGCTCCTCTCGGGTTTATGTTATGGTTAACCCCCTCCGCTGCTCCGAGCTCTCGCCGAGGCCACCGGTGGCGGTGGCGGTCGTGCCCCCCTTTACGTTCATCCTCGAGCGTGGCAGCCGCAGTCCGGCCCGCCGGCCCCACCGCCGCAGGGCGTTTCTAGGGCTGTGCTGAGCCCCTCGCGCCGGGGACCCCACCTCGTCTCTGAGGTGGTCGCTGCGTGAAGTGAGAGGATGTAGTTAGTGAGCGCCGCTCATTGGCTGACGCTGATGTTAGCACTTACTAGTTCATTGTTATTACAGCATTTCCTCAAGCTGGAGGGGAGGGTGACTTCGGTTGGCATCAGAAGGGCGAGGGGACCACAGCCTTAGGTGGGTGCGCGTGGGCTTTGGGGACCAGCGCAGACCCTCAGCTCCGGGTCAGGTTTACCGTGGAGGATGTTCTGTGATGCTGACGTCAGGTGTGTTCGGGTCCTCGGGGGAGAACTTTGTACCTGTCAGCTGGGTCCTGTGGCCGATCTTCTGCATCTTGGCCCATTTTCTGCCTCGTGGTTCCTCGTTTGCTGAGAGTGAGTGTTAATAATGTTCCCAGGCTGACTGCAGACTTGTCTCTTTTCTTAGCACTTTCAGTTTGTGCTTCAGCTTTTCAGGCTCTTTTGTTTCTGGGGACACATTTAGGATCATTCTCATATTTCTAACACCGTACCCGGCATGTAAGGCGGCCTTCAGTAAATATCCCCGAGGGACCTAGCAAGTTAAAATTAAGTGAATAAAAGAGTGAAAGACAGGAAATATTTCACTTTTTCAACCTGTGATTGCCCCCCCGATGTATAAATTTGCATCATATAGTTTTCAGTTAAATCTTACTAGTTTCTCATTTATATTTTTAGTGTTGATTCAAAATTGGTAAGTGTGTGAAGGAGCAGAACTTAGCAGAAAAGCATGGACTTTTGAGTGAGACAGTTCTGATTTTAAATACCCTCTGTGTGGCAAACAGGTAATTTAGCCTCTTTAATTTTTAGCTTCTCCCTTGGAAAATGAACATGCTGGCAGTCTGTCAACGAGGAAACTGTTGGTAACAAATGAAAGAACTGCTGGCTTAAATAACAACAAAAATAGGTTTCTTCAACAGAAAATTTGAGAAATAGCTCATTCCAGGGGTGGCTTGATAGCCAGTGCGGAGCTGTATTTTGTCGTCGGGGAATCTGGCCCTGTCTGTTTGCTGACCCGTCTCCCTTCAGTGCCGGTTCCCTCCTGAGAGTGGCTTCCCTCACAGGAGCAACGTGACTGCCATTGCTCCAGCCCTCACGGTTCTCATCCCTCCCCCAGTTTTCATGGAAAGGGGGACTTCCCCAGAAGTACCCTGTACTCTTCTTGCTTCTCATATGACCTTCCCTGACCGATCACCATGGCTAAGAAAGTGGAGCTAAGGCAGGGATCAGTGTCAGGCCATTTGGAGTCTTTGTGGGTCTAAGGAGACAGGCAGGAGGCAGTCAGCACGTCTGCTCTGGTTGCCAGGATTCTGAGGCTGCTGTGGGAATTAGACAATATTCAAGGGCACCTTTGGTAGTGCCTGCCAGTATTTGTTACATGTCAAATAACTTTTGTTATTATAATGATGGTGGCTATTAGTAGAGTTTAGTAATATCAGCAAATGTCTCTAGAAAGTTCTTAGAAAGACAATATTGTAGGGATACCTGCAGGATAAGTTGAGCCCTGAAAGTGTTTTTATCTCCAGGGAGACTTCCAGTGATGAGCTCACCTGACCTTCCTGTCTGCGGGCCCCCCTCCCTCACACCGTCCACGTTGCCTCTGGGGTGAGACTCCTCGTCTGTACATCTGGTCACACCATCCCCTTCTCAGCAGCTTCCAGGGCTTCACTATGGAACTTTTCAGACTTTATTTGCATATGAGTCACACGAAGAGCAGTGAGTACAGGTTTTCGTCCCGTCATTTCTTGCAGGCTCCTCGGTGATGCTGGTGTTGAGGCTGCTGCTGTTTGATGGGCTTGGAGAAGCTGGGCCTCCAGAACAGGAGCAAACACTCGATGTGGCAAAGGCCTCAGTGATCTGATACCCTCCCCCCGGTCTCATCGCCCATCACATCCCAGCCTTCACCACACGTTGCCACCCTCCTGCGTAGCACAGGCATTGGCACCTCACCGAACCTCTTATATATTCTTCCCATCGCTGGAAACTAGATCCTCTCTGCCACCTTCTCAAGTCTTCCTGGTGCCCAACAGCCTTTCAGTCCTTTGTTGCAGCTGACGAAGCTGGAGCTGCAGGCAGCCCCTCGCATGTTTGCCGTCCATTCAGGACACGAGGAGCCCTACAGCTTGCTCATGTGGTCATTTTAAAACATGAAATATATTTTATTTCCATTTGCCCCAAGCATGTGAGAGGCTACCTGAAGCCTCAGCTCCATCAGCTTCACGGCGAAGTTACCTCCGTGCCCAGGGATCTGCACACAGCCAGCTTGCTTCCTGCCTCACTCAGCACGTCTCCCAGCAGCTCCCGCCTCCAGCCTCCCAGCTCCAGCCTCGCGGAGCCTCCCACAGCTCCCTGAATTTACTAGGCTAGTGGTTTTCAACATCCACTCCCCAATATTCCCTTTTTATAAACAATGTTTTATAGGACGTCATGGAATAAAATTCATAGGTAATATAACCCATCCACATACCTGATTAAAAAATCAGTATGACCTAATTGTAATACAAAGGAGAAATGAAAATGAAAGGAATCACGGTAAAATAACGCACATACCAGCATGTAAACGCTTGATCATAACAACAGCCAAAGGCTGCCGTGTACCCACCCGGGCTGTGCCCTCAGGGTTGGGAAGCAGCTCAAGATCGAGAGCGTCTCCAGCTGCGGGCTCAGCACCCCTTCTACCCCCTCTCTGCAGTGCCCTGCCCCGCTGTCCCGTCTTCCACAGTCCTCCAGAGCTGCGGCGCCAACGGTGCCCTCATCCCGCCCCTTCCAACTGCCCCACAAGGGATCTGTTCCTTTGCCATCTGTGCATCTGCCATTCGCCCTGCCCGGCGGTTTGCCCCGGCTGCACCACATTGTTCCTGCTGATGTCCGACCTGATTAGTAGTATTAATCATCTATGTTCAGAGTTAGGGACAGTGGCAGAATTCCAGGACTTGGGCAGAGATAAGGCCGGGAGTGTCTCTGTTTGTGATGCCAGAGGCCGGGACAAGCGGGAAGGAAGGGGAACCGGAGCTGCGTCTGTGACTTTGACGTCAGAGGCAGTGTGTCTGCGCTCAGGGGGCCTCCGATCCAGTCCCAGCTCCCTCTTTTACAGCTGTGTCACCAGCCTCCCTCACCTCGGCCTCCTCATCTGCAAAGCGAGGTGAATAGCATCGCCTATGGCACGGGGCTGTTGGGAGAATGAAATGAGATGCCCGCAGAGCGCTTGCACGGGGCTGGCGCCCGGGGGTGCCGCTCAGACGGCTGCCCGGACAGAGCAGCACAGCGGTTGGCAGGCTTTTCCTGTAAAGGGGGAGATAGCAAACATTTGGGGCTCTGCTCTCATGCAGTGTCGGTTGCAGTTACTCATCTCAGCTATTGTAGCAGCAAAGGAGCCATAGACAGTATGCAAATGAATGTCTGTGTTCTAATAAAACTTTATTTGCAAACCAGGCCTCAGGCTGGACTTAGCCCAGGGGCTATAGTTTGCCACCCCTGTTCCAAAGGATGGGCTAAGGGGATGGTCTGTACACAGAGGGGGCCGTACCACTGGCAGTTAAACCCTGGGCTGCGTATGTATGTCTTATTTTTCTTTTCACAAAAATAAGATCATATTTTGCAATCTGTTCTGTGCCCTGTGTTCTCTCTATCAGCATAGAGAGGGTGTATTTTGAGTAAATAAATGTACTTATGCAAACTCATTTTTGCTGCCTGCGCTAGTGATTTATTATACGTGGATGAACCATCACTCAGTTGGCCACTCTTCTGTTGCTGGAGATATAGGTGCAGTTTTGCTTATTGAGGTTTGTAATTATATATTTGTGGTGTTATTTACTTAATATATTTCTCCTGCCAGACTGAACAGTGCGTGGCGGTGGGAGCTGGTGGGCACTGCGCCGTTCACGCTGGACGGCAGGGCCACAGAGCCACAGTGGGCGGCCAGCCGGCTTCTCCCGCCAGTGTCCCCACCGGCAGAGCGGGGTGAGGGACACGTGGCCTGGGGACAGAGCTAATGCTCTGCCAGTCAGGTGTCACCAGGGTGGCAGCATCTTCTCTGGCTTCGTATGTTATTTATCTTCTAGTTGGCCAGGGAGCGAGTGTGCCCGTGCCCGTGGGAGATGTCAGCTCTGCACCGAGAGGTCTGAGTAAGCGGCGCTGCGCTAAGGACCGAAAGACATGCGAAGGGTGCGCAGTAAAAGCAGGAGACGCCACCTGGGTGCCAGCATTTAGCTGCCATGTGACACAAGTCCTGGTACAAGTCTCATGGCTCAGCTAGGTCTTGATTTCTGTTTCCATCCCCACTTTCTGCTTTTATCTTTCCATCCAGAGATGCTCTAGGGAGGGCCGGTCCCTGGACACAGGCCTGCGCCGGCACTGGGTGTGTGAAGAGGGGACAGATTCAGAGAAAGGGACAGAGGATAGAGTCCAGACACGGAGAAGGTGGCTTCACAGCGCTGTGCGGGCTGTGATCGCACCGGCATGTAGACCGGGGGCCGTACAGGTTCCACAGAGGGTCTGCATGAGAGGCAGGGAAACTGAGGCAGGGGAAAGGAAGTCAGGATTTTTGCTGAAAACCATGGCAGAGCTGATGCATCGTTGGGGGCCTCAGAGTCTGCAGCCCCCAGCGCGGGGGGAGCAGGACAGATGCACATGCAGACATACACAGTGCACTGCTACCTCATGAAGCTTCCCCGAATCAACCCCGTCTTCTGGGCCTTCTGTCTCACAGGACATTCCAGGCAGACGTCCTAGGCGAGACCCAGGCCACAGAGGGTCACTCGGCTGCAGCCCTGGGCGGCCTGTGTTGACCGTGTGGTCTCCAGAGAGGCAGCCTTGCACAGATGAAATGCACTCAGAGGCCACAGGTCCTCCCCTCCTCCCCTCCAGAGGCCTGTGTCCAGTCCTGTGTCCACTCACCCCTAATTCCAGTGGGGTCATGGGGCTTGCTTTTCCTGCAGAACTGGGCTGCAGATTCCATTGCCATAATCCGCAGAGCTGTGGTCCCAGGTGAAACTCAGCTCCGCGGGCCTCGTGCTCCGGGGATACGCTGGAGGGAGGTGACTTGTCATTCAGGACACGAAGACTCTCGCCAGTGGTAGAGCTGTATGTTTCACACCGTGGGTTGGCCAAGGGGTCAGTGTCCATTGGAGGATCTGGTCTTGGCCTGGAGTCCTGAAGAAATGCCTACTGAGCAAGAAAAGTGGGCATAAAGTGCCCCCTCCCCCGAATGCTGGATCCTCAGAGATGTTGTGTTCTCCATTCCGCCCACCGGTGCTCGGGGACTCTCCTGGCACCTGCAGAGAGAGCGGCGGCCAAGGCCCTGGGTCTGGGCGCGGAGGGTGACTCTGCCCTGCTTGCTGGGGCCGTGCCTGCATCGCTCTGGAGAAGGCAGGCTGGGTCAGACACCTGTCCTGCCACCTGGCAGCTGCAGGGACTTAGGCGGTGGGGAAACCTTTTCTTACAGAACTGATTTTCTATTTATTTCCTTGCCCGGTTTCCTCAGGACCGGTGCCGGTGGTAGGATTGTTGGATGAAAGGTTATTCACCTGAAGGTTTGATGTAGTCTGTCTTTTTGCTCCAGAAAGCGCCTGTCAACATCTAGACTTACCAGAGGAAAGGGCTAATTTCTTTTTCTTCTTTAAGACCACAGGCTGTAATTATTTTTGTGCTGTTTTCAAAGATGACAAGTGAAAAATGTTTATACCTTTAAATGTTTTAGTGATGCTAAATCTGTTATTACACATCTGATTATGGCATTTGCAGTTTTGGGAGGGTTGGTGGCCCTGTTTGTTGTGTTTTCCTCTTGTTGATTTATAAGGACTCTTTACATAGTGATGCCCTTAGCCCTGCATCTGGCTGGATGCTGCCAATGGCTTGTCCTCTGTCATTTTTAAGCTATTTGTTTTTTGATGTTTTGTATGTGACTGATCTGCCAGTCCTTCCAGTGCACGTTCTTTCTTTGTAGTTGTCTTTGGAGACTCCTCACTTCTTGGTGCTCATGGCCGAGGAGCTCTGCTCATCTGAAGCTGTTTCTCTAATCTGATGAGTCGACGCCTCCCAGCCTGGCCTCCTAGGTCTGCTGTTCCCCGTTCTTCCCTGCACTCCTGGCCCAGCCTCTTCTCCGGAGCTTCTGCAGGTCAGAAGGGGACTGTCTGATGGAAGCCAGGAAAGACGTCCTTTTTGGGGGGGGCCTCCTGGCCTATTGACGATAAATGGCTTCTGCCCGGGGTTTCTCCAGGGCAGAGCTGGTCATGTGTGGTGAGTCCCTCAGGCCCCTCTGCTTGGTGTGAGGGTCTGCCATCGCCACTTTGCTGTTTTGAATGTGTGGACCTCCAGTGTCATTTCGCTCTGGGCCCTGCAAGTTGTGTAGCTGGTCCTGGTCAGCAGGCCCCACTGACTCCTGGTTCATGTCATTCTTTGCAGGGTGTTGTCCTGAGCATTGGCCAGAGGTTGGCAGCATCTCTGGCCTCTGCCTACTGGGTGTGAGTGTCAACACCCCTCTCAGTTGTGACGACCAAACATCCCTCCAGACAGTGCCAGGTGTCCCCTGGGGGCAACATCACCCCTGCTGAGAAGCCTGGGTCAGATCCCTGTTTTCCCCACAGTGTGCCTGTGTCTCCAGCACATGTTCCTTCTGTGCAGGGTGGGGAGTGAGGGGTGGGGGTGTGGGGAGCAGGGGGTGGGGGGCAGGGAGTGGGGAGTATGAGGTGGGGGGGAGTGTGTGTGGGGAGAGTGGGGGGGCTGGGGGGCGTTCCTCCAGGGCACTCGCTTTCCACTCGGGTAACAAGGAGCACCTTCGGAAGGGACTTGCAGCCCAGGCCCGGCTTCCTCTACACTCAGTCTCACCCCTGCCGTGCGAGAGGATTCCGAGCCGTTTGTGCTAGCCGGCCGTGTCGCGCCTCCGATTCCTTGCGCTCAGGGACTTCTTTCCTTTCCAAGGCTCTTACACATTACGTTTTCTGCTTCCTGATTCCCGCGAGGGCTTAGGTTTATGAAATTCAAAGGTCTTAACTTTTCTGTAGCGAAAGCCAGGGAAGGCCCTTGTTTCCCCCTGTGCCGCCCCTCCTGACAGTGACCGTGGTCGTTCGCGGGGCGGGGGTCCCGGGTGCACGGCAGTGCAGGACGAGGCCTGTCTGACCTCGCCAATCGTCCCGCCGTAGCCTCCCTTAGCTGCTTGGTGTGATTCCTGATGTACCGGCTGTATAAGGCTTTCAAGACGTCTTCTCCAAGCCACTGTTCTTTATATGTTTACTTATTTTGCCTGTTTGTTTTTTTATTTAAATCAGAAAGTAATCAAATTTATATATAGTCTACAAAACAGTGGGGCCCTGAGTAAAGGGGTCTGCAGTCCATTGGAGGGGACAGGAGTGGACTGACCAGCATGTACCTGCGCTGGGAGCGGGCCGCTGGGGGCTGCCCCGGCAGCCCCGGGGAAACAGGGCTGAGTGCAGAGTGGAAGCCTTGAGTCTGAGGCTGGGGTCCCTGGCTGAGCCTCGTGTCCCTTCAGGGCAGACACAGAAGTGGACGCCAGCTGAGGAGGTGGCCTGGCTCAGACTAAATCGGGACACTGCAGAGAGAGCCGAGGCCTGGCCTGGATCCTCTGGGAGCAAGCCCAGCCTTCCCATGTCCTGTCCGTGGCCCCTGGAGAGAGCCCGATGTGGGACCCAAGGTCTGTGTGCAGGTCCTGGTGCTCGTGCCCCAGCCCCGCGGGGCCAGTGATGGGACATACTGGAGAGTTCGGTCTGCTTGGCACCGAGGTGACCACCAGGCCACCCTGGTGTCCGCGTCGCTGTGAGCTCCGCATCTGCTGTTTGTGTTCACTGTCTCACACCTGGATGAAGGTTACAAGTTGAATTGAGCAAAAGATATGTTGAAATGCTAACTCCCAGAACCTGTGAATTTTTTGGAGGGGACACAACTCAGCCCCTGACACATCGGAAGGGGAAGAATATGTGTGGTTCATTTGGGGCTGCGATTTTGTCTTGGTGGGTGCAGTTCAATGAGAAAGGGTAGGGTGGCAAGGATATTATCAGGAAAACTGCAGAAGTAAGGAGTGTGGACCAAGGGCACCGAGAGAGAGGAGTGGGGGATGGGGAGGACACTTGGGAAAGAAAGGAAGAGTGTTGGAGCCAGTGAGGTCAGAGAGGGCCGAGGGGAGTGGGGAGGAGGCAAGCTGGGGGGTCTGAGGCCGCAGTGGGAGAGGGGTGACCATGCTAGTGGTTTTGGAGGTGACTTTAACACCTTATGTGCTCTAGAATTTCTACAGCAGTTTGTCTCTTTATACAGTACAGACGTGCTTGCCCTCCCAAGCCTTCCAGGATGTCCACTCAAGACACTGATGATCCGGCCTTACCTCCAGCCTCAGTGAAACAGCTTCGGTTGCAAGGCCTTTATTTGCAAGCAGGAGGGGCTCATTCAAACAGGCCAAGAAAAAGGGGAAGGGAGGTTTATTGTATGGATTCAAAGAGAGAAACTGGGACGTAACAAGAAATAGAGCCGGAATCAGAAACTGGAAACCCAGCTGGAACTAAGCATGAGAACCAAGGACCCGAAACCCGCTGGGCTCCAGGGTAGCTGCTCCCTCAGTGTCTTGCTTGGAGCTTGAGGTCCTGAGCGTCAGCCGCATAGAAAGCCATGGAGCCCTGCGCCTGGCTCCCTCCCCCTCCAGCACGTGCCGAACCGGCCTGAGAGTCTCAGAGCTCGGGTGCCGTCCGTTCGGGCCCAAAGCACAGTGTCCCTGCTACCTGTGCCCTGGTCAGCCACAGGGTCCTAGGAAAGCCGATGCCAGCCAGGTGGCATGGGGGCCACCAGGACATTTGCTGACAGTTGAAATAAATCCCTGTGAAGATTTTTGTCTTTTAAACTTACTATTAATTGTCACATAAAAATGTGCTTTTGCACAAAAAAGCAGGTGTTTTGTGTTCATGGTGCTGGACCTCAGTCATTTCCTGAAAGAGTCAGTGAGATTTAAAGCACTAAGAGGTTTTAGAGGAAGATCCCTGAAGATGCTGCATTTAGCGGGTTCTGATTTCTCCCACATGCGCCTGCGCCTCGGCTGACGGTGGGGCACGCCCCGGGTAGCCGGTCTTAAGTTGACAGTGTTGTAAGCTGAAAATGCATTAAACACACCTGTTCTACCAAATGTCGTGCCGACCTGAAAGGTGCTCAGAGCACTTACTGTAGCCCGTAGCGGGGCAATTGTCCTGAGTTCTAGCTCCGGAGTATTGCCTCTTCTCACAGAAGCAGGAGCTCAGGTGGGAGTTTTGTAGATGTGACGGGATCTGAAAACACTGAACACAATATCCAAAGGCGCTGCTCACACAGTGCACCGCAGGGCATCGGTGCTGACCCGCGCAATCCTGTGGCTGACGGGCACCTGCGGCTTGCCTTGCTGCCAGCATCATGAGAGAGAGAGAAGGAGAGGGAGAGGGAGAGGGAGAGGGAGGGAGAGAGGGGGAGGGAGAGAGGGGGAGGGAGGGAGAGAGGGGGAGGGAGGGGGAAGGGAGAGGGAAGAGAGGATATCGAACTGCATGTCACTCACTAGCCTGGGAAAAGCTCACGATTCAAAATTCAGAATACAGTTTCTACTGAAGATGTACTGCTTTTGCACCATTGAAGTAAAAACAGTTGTAAGCCAGGGGCCATCAGTGTATAAACTAATCTGTAGGCATCTCTTTCAGGAGTAAACCTGGCCTACTGTGTGCCAGGCTGACTGTGGAGTTTGTCTCGTTTACTGCTCACTGTTTGTTCTGTGAGTCATTGTCTGGCCGTCGTGAGAACCGGTGTTCAAGCTGAGTTTTGGACCCGGAGGGGATGTGTCACTGGTTTGCTCTGTGAACTTGGGCAGGTGTTACCCTCATGGAGCTTCGCTTCCTCCCTGGTGGGCGGTCATAGGAAGGCAGGGAAGGCTGGCCTGAGGATTAGTGCGCGTGAAGTGCCCGCTGGGCTTCCGTCAGTAGCACCCTTCTTTCTGCCTGATTGTGAGAGGAGACCAAGGAGAGGCAGAGGGTGGCCGGCCCGGCACCTTCGTGCTGAAAGGGCAGGTGGGGATGTGGCTTAGCGGGTGCAAGTGGGCCCGCTGGTTGAATCCAGCGTTGGAAGGAGGTGCCCACTCCGTTCCAGGTAGCACTTGGCTGGACAACCTCTCTTCATGGGGACTCCCCGGTAGGACTGCAGTGCATGAAGGAGCAGAGGGGTCCCGCCCCCCGCAGGCAGCTGGCTTCCTAGAGGAGGGGGGGCCTTTCCCCAGTGGGACAGTGGAGAACATCACTCCATGTCCCTTAGGGTGGAGAAGACAAAGGGTGGAGCAAGGCGGAGTGTTTCACCAAAGGCTTCTGCCCCGTGGGAGGAAGCTGTGGTGAGGGGGTCACTCTTACCCCTTCGAGCTCCGTGCGGACAGTGGACGACCGTCAGCGAGACGCAGAATGCAGCAGCTCTGAAAGGCAGATGAGTGCGCGGTGTTGTAGGGTTATCCCGCTTTTCTTCCCTCACTCCGTCCTCTGGCATCTTGGCCATGCGGACTCTGTCGCCTGGATGAAGATCCTGGTTGAGGCATCGTATGGTGGAAGGATCATCGGTTGCTGCTTGGCCACCTCTGTCCTCCGCAGGCAGGGAGACCCCTGTTCTTGTTCATTAAATGCGCCCATTGCACCTCTGGCCCCTCTGACCCCTGCTCTGAGCTCATTCTTGAACGCTCACTCATCTGCCTTTCAGAGCTGCTGCATTCTTGTAACATCACTAAATGGATGCCTTGATTTCCCCCAAATCTGTTCCTTTCTGACTTAGAAAGTGGGCCCCCCCCCGCTGATGTCAAAAAACGATGACTTAGTCTTGACCCCCTTTTCTTTGCCGTCTACATTCAGTCCGTCGGCAAGTTCTGCCTTTTTTAGCTCTCAGATGCCGCCCGACTTGGTCGGCCTGGGTGCCCACTGCTGACTCCCTGCTGCTGCCTCCAGCTGCCTCCATCTCGTCCCATGAGCAGCGATGGCCTTTCAGCTGGGCTCCCCTCCTGCCTCTCACTCCACTCGTCCGGCTCTGAGGGTCTGGAATGTGTCAGTGTCGGGCGTGGGCGCTCAGGGGTCCCCTGCATTTAGGATCCTCTCCAGCCTCCACACTGTGGCCTCAGGGCCCCACCCTCCCTGGCCCGTGCCGAATTCTCCTGCCCCAAGTTCTCTGCTCTCCCGGGAGTCCCCTCCTTGCTTCAGACTCTGATCCCACCTCACTCCTGCTTGAGGACCATGTGCCCTGAGCATCTTCCCCGATCGTCACACCATTCGAATTGTCCCTCACATGTCACCCCTTCAGATGGACATTCCCTCACACCCTGTCAAGAGTACTACGTCCCTTGGTAGGTACACTCATGGGTCACTGCCTGAGATAACCATGGTTTTTATCTGGGCCCCAGACTATACATTCCAGGGGGACATGGGCCCTTCCTGTCCTGCTCATTGCCCCATCTCCAATGATAGAATCATATCCGGCACATAGTAGGTGCTCAGTAACTGTTGAATGAGTTAGTGCACGGAAACATGGGTGAAGACATGTAGGGTTGGTACTAGTGACCCTCTATGGTCACATACATGTCTGTCTTTTAGGCCTTGCTCGTGGGTCCCTATAGCACAGTCTCCTTCAGGACCTGCTCCTGTCCCATCTGCTCCTTACTAATCACGGTTGATTCTCACATCCTCAAAATTTATCTTGGCCGAAGGTTCTCATGACTAATCCATAATAAAGAAGTACATCAGGCAGCAAAGGCGAGACCTGGTGTCATGAGCAGAGAGCCCCTGGCTGACTGAGAAGCGGCGCCCCGGCTAAGGGCATCCGAGAGGGTGCTGCCAGGGAGGGCATCGGTGCCTTTCTGTGTAATTGAGCAGCTCATAATGTGGGGACTTTATATTTCCCTGTCATTTTGCTGACTTTGCCATTTTAGCAAAAAATAATTTATTCCGATGTAATTTGCATTGCATAAAATTATAATAAATGTTTTTAAGAACAAGGTGCCGTATATTTATGCAATCGTGTTTATATGAGGGCGAGGTTTAAAATGTATTGGCGTGTATTTTCCACAAACACTTATATGCAAAGCTATATGCTCTCAGCCTTGACATTAACATACATTATTTGCATAAACCATAAACAGTGGGCAATTTCTTTGTCAAACAAAAAGTACTGATTACCTTAGAAAGGATATTAATATCTTTTCTTCATCCATATTTTTAAATTTTGCTGACTGCATTTTGATGATCATTTGTCTTGTCTGGGAGCACAGTCTGCAGCAAAGACTCTCCGTATTTCCCAAAACAAAAAGAAGATACCGGAAAGGCGACGGCTTCTGAATGTGAATGGCCCGAGAGACGGCGGCTCCGGCCCGTCGCGGGGAGCTTTTCCTCTGCTCAGTTCACGGCTGTTAGACGGGCGCGTATGCCGGGTGGACATCTGATTGACAGGGGGGTGTCGGTAAATCTATTTTCCAATTAAATTTTCAGCTTTCCTTAAGAGCTTTCCAGTTGGAGTTTTGGTCCACTGAACCTACCTAGTTTCCTCTGGAAAAAAAATAGGCCTTTCAAATAATTCTCTCTGCGTTTCCCCTTAATAGCTTGGCATCTTTGGGACTAATTTCAGCTGAATTAATAGAAACAAGGCTGAGGTTATGTCCCCCCAAAGTTGGGACTTCATTTCCTGTGTGGAGAAGGGAAGCGGCCGATGGCTTGGTCGGGATGTTGGCCTGGGAGTCAGCAGCTGACTCCGCGGATGGTGCTGTGACTGGGATCAGACTCCTCAGCCCCTCTGCTCGTCACCCCCCGAGGTGACAGGGATGGTGGGGCCTCCACCTCGGATCCCGGCGCGCGTCACCGAACCGGGCCCCGAGGAGCCCAGGACGGAGCCCGATGCAGGGAGCGCTCGCTGACTTGCTGGGCTGCTGTCGTCATCGTTACCGTGGGAACGGGAGGTGCCCGCGTCCCAGACTGTGGAAACAAGCAGGACCAGGTGCCCGGCGCGTGGTGGAAACCCGGCGTGTGTGGGTTGGCCCGGTGGCGGCCCGAGCGCTGCGGGACGGGCGGCAGCCCGCGGGGCCCCACGGCGGCGCTGCGCAGGGGAGCATGGCACGGAAAGGCAGAATCTGAAACGCAGCAAGTTAGTAAGTGGCCAGCAGGCGTGGCCTTTTCACAGAAGACGTTTCGGCGGGTCCTCGCAGGCTGGCCTTCCCATCCCCGGGCCAGGGTGCTGAGTGGGCCGGGAGCCTGGCCGGCGCGCCCATCGGCAGCCCGCCTTGCCGAGGGTGCTGTGCGCTCGGCCTGCTGACACGAGAGATGTGACAAGCTCACTGCCTGACGGGGACGACAACTGTCACTTTCCGAGAAGGACGCGGTGTGTCCGGGGCGATGAGAATTCGGAGAGCAGCACCTCCCGTGCGCTGTGCATTCAGCGGCTCTGGGAGACAACACCCAGCGCCCGGCGGAGCCGACCCGCCACCGCCCTCCAACAGCCCGGAGCGGTGGCTCTCGGGGCGGCCCTGGGCCAGCGCAGGCAGTGTCTCTGCCCGGGGACCTGTAAAGGTCTGGGTGCCCGAAGCTCATCTCCGACCGTGTGAGTCAGGAACTTGGGGAGGGGCCCCGCAATCTCTGTTCTGAGAGCCCCTCTGATGCCGATGGACTCTGAGGTTTGAGAACCACTGGCCCAGGCAAACTCCGGCATCGAGGCACAAAGGAGACAGACGGACGAGAGTGTTGGGATTGGCAGTGACCTAGCTGTCCCCCCCGAATCCTCGTGATGGATTCCCACAGAGTCGGACTGCTCCGCATGAGCGGGGCTTACGCAGCCGCAGTGCCTCAGAGCACAGTGAGGTCATGTATGTGGGTGTGTACGTGTACATATGTAGTTACATATTGTTCAGGGCTGAATGCACGTGGTGGGGAGGGGGAGGGAAGTGTGAGACGCTACAAGGGATTTCAGCGCTATTAGCTGGGTTTTCTTTCTTAAGGTAAGCGATGGGTTGTTGGTTTTCATTATATTATGCTTTATATTTGTTTGAATGGCCAAAATATGTCATCATCAATTCATTTTTAAAAAGAGAGACTTTCCTAAAATACGTCTCTTCATTTGCAGGGCAGCTTGCCTGCCCCTGCCTTTGTTTCAGCATGAAAACTCCCAGCTGCAGGTTCACCATCTGTTTCGGGGGAATCTCTGGGCGAATGTGAGCTCTTTCAGTTCTGTGCGCGAGCAGAGGGCAGCTTAGCTATTCTTTCTGGTTTTGTATTTGTAGATTCTTTACATACTTCAAAGCGCTGTCTCACACATTTCATCTTGAAATAGCTCCCTGGGTGATGAGCATATTATTATTTCCCAGTTGACAGATGAGAGAAGCACCCAGGTTAGCTCACGTGCATGGAGCAGGTACCCTGTGCCACCCACCGAGAGGAGGCTTCCCGTGTTTGCTCATGAGTCATCCCAGCGACCGCACAGGACGGGAGGAAACCCAGGTGGGGAGAGGTTACAGGAGCTTGCTCAAATCCAGTAACCCCGAGTCAAAGGCAGAGTCAGGGTCAGACGGCGCCAAGGCCAGGACCCCTCTGCTGTCTCCGAAGGGAGGGGCGGCTCCATAACCTGCCTCCTGCTGCCTGGGTTTGGAGTTAGCCCTGGACAGATGCCCCCTGTCAGGCCAAAGGGCCCCCGCACTGGCCGTGTTTTCCCTGGAGCCCTCTCGGTAAGTCAGGCTCCCTGATGGTAAGCAACAGCATCGAGGCTCGCTTAGGCTCACTTCAGCAGAAGAGAACTTGGTGGGAAAATGTCACGGGACTAAGGGAAGGAAGTGGAGACGGACAGAAGCATGTCTGGAGGGCTGGGCTGGGCAGCAGTGACCGCAGAGTGGCCAGACCAGGAGAGAGACGGCCAGTCTCCTCTTCTCTGCGGGGAGACAGTCATCTGAATGACTCTCCTACCAAGGCCGCAAAACCGAGCGTGAATCTTCCCCCTCTTACCCACACCACAAGCCAGGTGACTAAGAACCTGAAGGCTGCTGGGTGCAGTGAGAGACGCAGGCAGGAGCTCATGCCCCCAGCAGGCAGCCAGGTCAGACCAGGGAGGAACGAGGGAAATAGCGCTCTGCTGCCTGGCAGCCCCCGTGGGTAATTAAAATGATGTCACTGTGTTTTTACTACATTCAAAAGTGTTTTAATTTGTATTTAGCCAGAGGCTTTCTAGCAAGAGGAACATTTTACAAATCTAACAAATAGTTATAAATAAAGTCTCCACTTCTGCTATTTGGGGGAACGTTTCCTTCAGGTAACGCCTTTATAAATTCACCTCTTTGACAATATGGAGCTAAAATAACAGTAGGGCTTGAACTGTTGGCTTAAGTGACAGTTGAAATGGTGTATTAATCAGTATAGAAATGAAAAACAGTAACATGCAGGGCAGTAATCTTGTCCCAAAGGCACCATGGACGGTAAATGCTAAAATTACAATAGACCTAGAACACAACCCTGCATAATTCTTGAATAAAGGGTGTGAAGCACAGAAAGCCCAAGGTAGCAAGAATTCAGATTAGAAGAGGTCTGCACAACATGTGGTTGAGGTTATCGACCGGTTTCCAGGTGCCCGGCGTGTACCTGGCAGCTCCTCCTCAGCAACACTGGATGTGCTCGTGCCGAGAAAGACCATTTGCCCGGCAGCTGTTACATGGTTATGAGCTCACGTCCCCGTTTGGGGACCTCACATCTTCTCAGGTCATTGTGGCTTGATGTCAATCACCATTGAGTTTCCAGTTTAGTTTAGAGCTTAGCTGATCCCCGATTTCCTTCTTGAGTATAAATTTGACCTTATTTGGGGACCAGGGCTCCATACTTCACTGCAGAACACGTCGGGTCAGAAAGCTCACTGGATGCCACCGGCTTGTTCCTGTGAGGTGAGCCGTGTGAACCTCGCGTGTGAGGTGAGCCGTGTGAACCTCGCGTGTGAATGCAGGCCCACCTCCCACTTCCCTTCCCTTCTCAACAGCCAGGGACCAGGGAGGAAGCTGGGGCCCAGGTGGCCTCAGTGGGAAACTGCTCTCAACAGGAATCGGTGAAAAATGGTGAGACTCTCTCTCCAGAAACTCTTCAGAAAGGGTATAATCTTGTTTTTAACATAA
Source organism: Miniopterus natalensis (assembly GCF_054644295.1). Taxonomy (NCBI): domain Eukaryota; kingdom Metazoa; phylum Chordata; class Mammalia; order Chiroptera; family Miniopteridae; genus Miniopterus; species Miniopterus natalensis. The sequence goes on from NC_142083.1 coordinate 102,804,551, forward strand.
CGGACAGCTGAGGAAGGGAGATGCCAAAGTTAAAGAAATACACGAAGAGCGTCTTTAGGCCAGGGAGAGCCCCGGGCCCCCCTGCACCTGTGTGATGGATGTGTGGGTATCCCCACCAGGACAGCCGTGGCGTGTGTGTGAGGTAGGGTTGCTCCCTGTAACAGAGCCATCGGGAAGTGTGTGGATCATATTTCCAATGCAATAATAGGTCTCGCTCTTTAAAGAAGTCCTGTTGTGAATTAAATGCTCCTTTTGGAAATTGCATCACCTCTTTTGCTGAAGAGAGGCAGTGCGGCCTGGTAGTGAGAGCAGAGGTGCTGGCCGGCGTCAGTTGTCGGGGTTAGAATCCGACGTGGCAGCTCCCCAGCTGGGTGACTCCGCGTTGGCGTCCCAGGTGCCATGTGGCGCTGATAGCGGACCCTGTTGGAGTGGTGAGCGGTGAGGATTCGGTGGGTGTCAGCTCCTGCCCTGTGACTCGCCTGCGTCGGGTTTCTAAGTGCTGTCCTGCTTTCCTGGAAGGGTGCTGCGGGCTCCTTGCCTCGCGCCGTCCTCCCAGAAGCGCTCACCCCTCTGGTTCATTCTCCTTATTGCTCCCTCGCTCTTCCATGCAACACTGATGGTGTGTGTACCTGCCATTTGTCAGACATGTGCAGCTTGTTTAACAAAAGGGGAAGATAATAGTTTCAGCCCTCAGGGAACTCACAGGCCAGGGGCAGGAGACCAGAGTGGATGGTTTTGACTCCGTCTCTTCGTTTGCTGGTGGAATTTCCCCAGCATGTTACTCACTCCAGTCTTTGGGTGACCGTTCCATGCCCTCAGTTGGCCGTTGCTGAGTTGTGGTTCCCTCTTTGCTCTTGCTCCTTGAGGACACTAGATCCTTCGATGTCTTTCCCTAGATGCTTCCATTTCTGGGGACTTTGCTGGGGGGGAGGGGGTGCATCTTTCCAGAGAAGCTGGAATAGGTCCAGCCCATTGAGATGGCCCTTAGACAGACATCACTGGATATCTTCAAAATAATTTAGCCAAGAAAATAAATAAACCCTTTGTGGCCACTTTGCCCACTAACCCCAGTGAGATTTTAAGGATCCTTGGAGGGGGGAGGTACCACAGGAGAATTCCCTTTTGTGATTTGCCTTCCCTGCCACTGGGTGTCACTGTTCTACATCAGTAATGTGGGACCACATGGGCCTGGGCACTGGGAAAGCTGGCCTTTGGGTAAGGGGTCAGGCAGGCGCGGGCGTCTCCCCGTTTTGAAGTTGTCAGGTAGCCATCGCGGCCACCGCAAGACTGGCTTCAGTGCAGGAACCGGCCCTGCGTGGGAGCTTTAGATGGACGCATCTGACACATGGAAATTCAATACTCTGTAGATACCCTCTTTGGTATCGATCCTTTTAGAACAGATTTTTAAAGATTAACTTCTTGGAACAAAGGTGGTGCATTTATGGCATATATTATTTATGTATCTGCTTGGGAAGAAATACTTGGTTGCATCAAGACATCCTATAGAAAACAGGAACTCTCACAGGAGAGGGCTACTGGCCCTCCGTCGGTGACCTTCCTCTCTGAGAGGCAAAGGGAGCTGTAAACCCACAGTTGGAGACAAAATAGGACATTACCCACTGAGACTTGCTTCTGCCATTAAAAGAAATTTTCCAGAATTTTCTGCCATGAGGACAATCAGTGGTGGCTTCTCAGCAGGTACAGGGGGTTACCGGCAAAATAAAACGCCCCCCCCCACATCCACAGAGGCACATAATGATCACTGGATCGATGCCCTCTGACACACGGAGACCCCTCCTTGCGTTCTTGCATGGCTTTTCTGGAAAAAAGGGTGCTGCGTTACACTGCAGTGTTGATGAAAATGCGGGGCCTCCGCAGCAACCTCCCTCACCTTCGTCTGTGACGAGACGGTGAGCGAGGCCCTAGAATGTCGAACACGGATGGGGTGGTGTAGCAGAGGGGACCTCATCTGGAACGTTTTCAGAATGGAATGCTTGCCTCAGGAGACAGCGGCCAAGCCCGGAACGCTGCAGTGGAGATCCACGCTCTTTCCGCCCCATCTCTTCTTTCAAGGACTACACACGGCATCTTGGTCACGGGCACACCCCTTTCACCCTGGTCCTCGCTGGGCCTAGCGGGGTGTGAAGGACACAGCTCAGAGAAGGTCCAGTCCAGAACTCCTTAAACGCCTTTCACGTAAATGTCCTAACGATAGTTCCAGACAGTGGACAGAGAGCTGGGGTATTGCAGTAGGAATAGGAATCCGAGACCGGCTTAGGATGCCCTGGAGTCGTTCCCCACATACTGTGGAGCTGTGAAGTCAGCATAGGATCTTGACTTTCCACTAGAGAGTGTTTTGATGGTTTATATCAAATAATTTCCATATTTCATTTTACTTCCAACATCAAATACATCGTTGGTCATCTTGTGTCTTCTAGCCTAGCCAGGCCTCCATGTGAATATTCTTAGATGCTCTCCCACTGTAATGATAAAGATAATGTAATGTCAGCTTCCTGGCATCGAAAAGTGACTTTTCCATAAAGGGCATTTTTAAGTGGGTCTTTGACTCATTTATGAGGAACTTAGTGCTCTGAGTACTGGGAGAAGGAATGTGCCAACCCACTGGGGCCAAAATTGATTCAGGAAAGGATTTCATCCCCTCTGGAATATTCTAAGACATCACACGTCCTAACAGCCTGGATCAAGTACACACTGCAGTGCTTTCCTTTCTGCAGGCGGCACCCACGTCGATCTTACACTTGGGTGAGCTGGCAGTGCCAATCCCACCCGTAGGCCCCGTGGTCGGGCAGGCTTGGTGTCGAAGAAGAGTCTCCTAGCTGGCCAAATGGAATCCAGCAGTTAATTCTTCTAACATTTTATTTCTTCACGTTGAATTCACAACCAGGGGCGACCCGTGCAGCGTTCTGTATGGCGAGGAGAGCCTTCCCGGAGGGTCCCAGTTGTCCTGCCTGAGTTCCAGTGGCGGCGCCGTGCTGCGGGTCAGCGCCGCGGGTGGGCGTGCCAGGTCTTCACTCAGCAGGGCTGTGCCGCCCTGCCAGCCACGGCCTCGTCTTGGGCCTGGAGCTGTGGCGAGGAGGGGAGGGCCCCCCAGAGGGGGTTCCGGCCGCGCTCCCCGGAGGCCCGTCCTGGTTCGCGCAGTCACGGCGCGGGAGGGGTCGCTCTGCAGGTGGCTTGGTTCTCGAGTCTGCGGTACCATCTGGCACCGTGGGGCCGAGCCAGCCTCACCACTGTAAGAACCTGTATGTGCCGCCTGTTGGCACCGACACGGGAGCCGCTGGCTCCTTGACATTTGGACTCTGTCACACGGCGGCCCGGCTGCGGAGCCTGCCCTTTTCCGGCGGGCAGGGAAGTGGCTCAGAGGTTGCTTTCTGTGGAGGGAAAGGTCACCCCCGGGAGTCGTGAAGCCTTGGGGTGAGTCTGGCACATGAACCACTTCTTTCAGGTTCGGGGAGGTACTTTGAGTGTTGATGTAGAAATCTAGCAATTTCACACTAAAAGATCTGAGTTTATGCTAAAATAAACTTAGATAATTGATATATTGAAACAATGTGGGCTTTTCCCCGTCTGCTTTTAAAACACTGCATACAGACTCCAATCACCATGCGGCACATACAGAAATGCTGCACTTCTCCGACCCCCTTTGTGTTCTTGTGGTCAGAGTTTGCTTCTTTTTATATTGTATATTTACTTCCAATTTTTTCTTTTCTTTTTTATATTAAGGTTAAACATAATTTATGCAGTGTGGCATCTTTCTGCATTTGCCTCTACCATTACAGCTGAGGTGTGCGCTTTCCTCTGCTTTCACATGGCTGTCAGCATGTTCTCAATGTAAGAACCCCTTGAAACGCGTCTCGGAAGGCAGATCTGTTGTGACACGATCCCCAATTTATTTATTTATGTTTGAGAAGGACTTGATCTCTCCACTGATAGAGGATAGAATTGCCCAATATAGCCTTCTTGGTTGGCTGTGTTTTCCTTACCGTGCTTCAGCGTGTCGTTCCTCTCTCTCCTGGTCAAAGGTTTCTGCCGAGAAACCCTCCGACAGTCTGACGGGGCTTCTCTTATACGCGACGAGTCGCTGTTCTCACTGTGCTTTCAAAATTCCGTCCTTGTCCTTGACTTTGGCAGTTTGATTATAATGTGTCTCAGTGCAGTTTTCTTCAAGTCCATCCTCTTTGGAGTCTTTTGAGTGCCACGAGTCTGGTTCACTCCTCTCCCAAGGTTTGGGACGTGTTCACGGTCCTCCCGTCCGCGGTGGCGACGCGTCTGCAGGGAGGTGAGCGCTGCTGGGACCCCGCAGCGAGGGCTGCTGGCCGTCGCCTTTCCCCGGGGCCTCGCGCCCCAGCGGAGCCTCCTGCTCCTGAGCTGTGCGCTGAAGCGATGCCAGGAAAATGCTTCCTCCGCTTTTCTGTGTGGCCGCCTTGGTGTTTGTGTCCCGCGGAGTTTCTGCGGTTCCCTAATTCTACTCCA